>NC_134700.1:211952276-213402276 GCF_043290135.1 Rhipicephalus microplus
CTCATTCACTATGCCCGCACCGACAGCTCAGTGACAAGCCCCCCCCCCCCAACCCCCACCCCCCCCCCCTTTTTTTTTGCGAAAACATGTTGCTGACGCGCGTAGGAACTGTGAGAATATAATAACTAGTATACGCGAAAAGTGCGTACGTGGTTCTCGGGTGGCATCGCTGTGGCGCGCGCAGAGAGGGAGGCTGTCCTGTCGGCGCTGACTGATATTGTTGGCGTCCCGCCGCTTGGCACGCGCCCCGCATAAAGGAGCCCCGCAGCGAAAGCTTTTCGTTGCTTCGTTTTGTCGAAAACGGGCGACGTCAAAGCCGATAAATTATTCAACCGAGGATGTGTGGGCGCTGTCCGCAACCGACCCGAGATGCACGAACCGGAATATGAGAAAATGTCTGAAGAAACAGCATAAAATAATAGTGCGAAACGTAACTGACAAAAAGTAGAATTGCCAGGGAGGAACCCGAGATTTCTCGGTGAAAACGATATAAGCAACAGCAGCGATCCTGCAGACCGCAGTTTCGACAGCTCCCAAGTTTTGTTTGTTTGTTTGTTTGTTTGTTTGTGTGTGTGTGTGTGTGTGTGTGTTTGTTTGTTTGTTTGTTTGTTTGTGTGTGTGTGTGTGTGTGTGTGTGTGTGTGTGTGTGTGTGTGTGTGTGTGTGTGTGTGTGTGTGTGTGTGTGTGTGTGTGTGTGTGTGTGTGTGTGTGTGTGTGTGTGTGTGTGTGTGTTTAATAGCGCAGTTATACTTCGGTTCACTTGTATCCTGAACCACATCTTTCAGCGGGAAAATTTCAATTTTTTCCCTCGATGACTGTAAATAATATTTGAATCGCAGGGTTTACCGCCTACTTCAATACGCGTCGTTTGATACATGTACAGTGCGGGATGGAAGGAAATGCAAACGTGTGGCGTCGATATTGTCTGCGGCTCCGTGTTTATTTTTCTTGATTATATTGGCCATTCCACTATCAAATAGATGTAATGTTGTTAGCACGGAGGCGCGAGCTTTCAAAGTTGCCGAAAGACTGCGCTTTCTACTGTTTGTTCCTAACAGCATTCCAAGGCAGACCAAGCAAACGTGACGCTCAAGAGGAGAACGATGCAGGTTTCAGGTGGATCGAGCCTTGCGATGTGTGCATGAAAGCACCGGCCTGTTTCCTCCTTTCTGTCTATCTTGAAAACACGAAGCGCAGCCAGGCTACCAAAAAGGGGTGACGTAACAATGCACGTGCCGGCGGCCCACGAGCTATTCCGCGTTGCGGTGCTGTGCCCAGCTCACCTGTCACCACACGACGCCCCAATATGATCGCGGTGAACCTGGCAGAGTTTGGTGACAATGTTCTTTTGAAGCACACCAACTTTAGACTCACCGATTGACTCAACGATTTGTTTTTGCGAGGAAACTTGACGTTCGGGAAAGAGATGCGGTGAGTGTATACACTCCCGAAGTTTTTAAACGTTATGCCAATCCCGTACCAAACGATGAGTAGTAGCTCTTCGTCAACAGATTTTGTTTGTGTGTTTGCTTCTGTGTCAGGGTAAACTAAACAGCAAAACAGGGCTGTTCCCCGTCGAAGACGTGGCTCCGGACCACCCCGAACGCTGCGCGACCGCGAGTGTAGCAGCTCGCGTTGTGTGCTATGATAATATCGTGACGCGAAGCGACGGGCGTGCTCTTGCAAGGCACCAGGACTGCACGCGAGGAGACTGTGCCGGGCTCTGCACGGAAAGTGGGCTGCTTTAATTACTGCCGCCTCCTCGGTGCGCAGGCTCTGTCGTGGAGAAGAAGCCGGCACACACCCTCCCTTCCGCGTATAGACGGCCCATTGGTTATTTTAGTTGACCTCTAAACGTCTGGTGATGATTGAAGATGGCGAAGAAGCACCAGGCCACCCACATGCATGGAAGTCGCTGTTGGGCCAGTATCTCTCTGTTTTTTTTTTTTTTTACATCGGTGAGGTTCTTTGTCGCTTGCTGTATACCGTATTTATACGTGAACGTTTAAGTTAGGCACGTCGTTCATTTTCTACTCTGTGTGTCCGGATTCCGGCGACTCGGAATGCATGTGAATGCTGCGCACCCTTGGATAACGTCAGGATAAATATATCGTCCCCTCTCCCCCTTTTCCCCCATCTATTGGACGTATTGGACGCGTTATTCCAAGGTCGCGGATTCGGTCTTTGCCAGCGGCAAGTCACCTTTTCGTCCACTTTTCTTTCTTCGCGTTTACGCAATGATTACTTCAATGTAACATCCCGTATACTTTCCTCGGCTTTCTTGTCCGTTATTTCTAAAAAATGTGTCCAACAAAGACAAGCGAGATCTTAAAATGAGCCTTTCGTTATTAGGGAATGCGAATTCACTCCTCCCCCCAACTGCGCGAAACTTTTTGTTTTTTTTTGGGGGGGGGGGGGGTTGTTATACAATCACACACAAATTTATTTGATTGATATGTGGGGTTTAACGTCCCAAAACCACCATATGATTATGAGAGACGCCGTAGTGGAGGGCTCCGGAAATTTCGACCACCTGGGGTTCTTTAACGTGCACCCAAATCTGAGCACACGGGCCTACAACATTTCCTCCTCCGTCGGAAATGCAGTCGCCGCAGCCGGGATAAGCACACACAAATTCTCGCACGAATGCGAAGTATAGAAATAAGGAAAGAGTATCGAAACCGCCCCTTTGTTTCGCGAGTCTGGTTAATGTTTAACGTGTCTGTGCGTATTGGTGAACGGGCATTTCTTCTCTTTTGAACTTACTTGGATTGTCGTGTCTGCTAAATGTTTGAGACAAGCATTCGCAGTCCGCACGTCAAGGCTTGACTTGGGGGACTGCTGCTTTCACTATAACTTTCGCAATCTGTCAAATCAATTACGGCGCCTGCGATGTGTGCTGCTTGTGTATATTGAATGTGTATATCGCGTGCCGTGTCGGATGCAATGTGATATACGTGCGCTGTTTCGTGCACTCGCCGACTCGAGGTTCTCGAACTTTGAACCGAGCAGACTCGAGCGCACACTGCTCGAGCGCGGTTTGCCAGTTGCGTGCATTTTTCTCCCGTTGAAACGGTCCGTATACGTACATCATGTGTATTCACGCGTGCATTCACCCCGCTCTCATCGCCCGGCTGGCCTATTCGTGGTCACGTCTATCTGCTTCGCAGCCCCGTCGTCGCGCCGGAGAAAAGCAAACACGCTTCAACCGCGGATTTGATGCACGTATATGGAGAAAAGAAAAGCGGGAGGAAATTCCCAGAGGCCGTGTCTGGAAATCGCATTGCATACGCGTGGGAAACGGCTGCTCGGGTTCGTGTGTAGCGTCCAACTTCGTGTTTGTCGATTCGGCAAGGTTGGGTGCGTTATTGGAACTAAACTTGTCGTCATACACACGAGAACGCTTACTTCAAATGCCTCACACTTTTTACGAATTGCCGCGGCGAGGTTTTTTCTGCAGTGACGTAAAATGTGTTTGTGTGTCTTCATGGCACCCTTTGCGAAGCTATATCGCATAATTTCTGATGATGCTTAGTTATACAGCTGGAAACATGCCATTGTGCATGTTTCCAGCTGTTCCCATGATGCATGTTTGCCATGCACTGTGGCAAACATGCCACGTTGCGCGGTGCGTATCGAGAGCGATATTAATGTTACACTGCCACGCAGACAGCTTTTGACCCGTTTTTTTTTTTTTTAAACACTAGGCAAAGCGACCTGATAGACCGCTCGAGACTCCGCCGTGTTGGTGGTTTAGCCAAAGTGGTATTGCGTAGCGGTAAAACTTTTAAGCAATCATATTGCATCCGCAGTATACCTCGTATGGTTTGCGTAACGATAATGCGCCGCCTCATGCAACGGGATCTATAGTGTATTTCGTGATACCTTTAAACTCACACATTATAAACTTTCGTCAACAGGTGGACGATTACAAATGAATATAGCGTATGAAAGCCGTAGCAGCTCTCAACGTGAGGTTGTGTGAATGCGCCATACCGACCGTCTTGTCTCTTGAAAGAGCAGAGTGCAAGTGTGTAACATGTACCACAGTGTTCCTCTGGTCGCATACTTCAGTTGTCGATGAGCGCCAAGCACTCGACACACGACCTCGCTCTGGGAAATCGTTTGGTAGATTGCCACACACAACTGATGTGTTAACAACAAGGGCTAGACATTACTGAGCAGACGCGTCTTCGGGGCATGTTTTCTGTCTGCGTAGTTAGACCCTTTCCCCCCTGCTCAAGGTAGAAAGTCAGACGCACACCTTGTCGACTTCACTGCCTTGCTGCACTCCCTTTCTGTCTCCCTCGCTCTGTCATGTGCGGCTTTCATTGAAGAGAAAGAGCGTCGAAATTTAAAGTCCTGCACAATAGGTGTATGGCGAATTCGGTTCACGCATCTTTTGCCACTCCTCGCACACACACCTCCGACACGCTGCCCGGCGCAGCGTTGTACGGCTCCCTTGGCCGTCCAGCGTCTGCTTCCCTCATTTATTTATTTATTTATTTATTTATTTATTTATTTATTTATTTATTTATTTATTTACATATACTGCCAATCCCAATTAGTGATTATTGCAGGAAGGGCACATACATTGTGAAAGGGCAAGATTTATACAGAGGGTACTCACTGAATTATTATAATAACAAGGGAGGCAAAGCCGACAGAAATACATTTGATGACTACATCAGTACCACTAAAATACATTCAGTAGCATAAGACATCAATTCCAACTAATACTGAAAAAAAGAATAGTGAGCACTTCAAACAGTGGACAAGAAAAAACAGAGTTCATCGATTCTGAAGACAATAAATAACGTTAGAGCAGGGATGAAAAAGTTTCCAACGATTGACTGTTTGTTATACTGATTGGCAAGTTATTCCAGTCGTGAATTGCTAGTGGAAAAAAAGGATATTTCAGACAGTCCGTCCGGCACGGATATTCATTCAGTGTCTGAGAATGCTTTTGTCGTGTTGGCCTTGTTTCTTTAAATGACATGTACTTTGAACTGTCTATGTTTAGCTGTTGGTGAACTAACTGACATAGGAATTTCTGACGTGCCATTAATGCTCGCTATGGGCCATCGACCTCCAGAACATCGAAGCATGGGACGCGATGAAAGCGCTATAAGATAAGGAGAAAACGGCGCTCTTTAGGAGACCAGATGGATGAGTGATACGTGGTCTGTTTAGGGAAACGGAGAGCTGGACGCCGCCCATTGTTTACAAACGAAGCGCGCGATCGAGAGACGCAGAATTGGCGCAGCTTGGGACGTATGAACCTGCGTGTATACATATATGTACGCATTTATGCTCCTGCATGGGCTGAGTGCCTGCGGCTGTGTAATGCTTATCTTTCGTCTCGTTCTCGTTCGCACCTCGACGCCTGCTTCGTGACTTGGTTGTGTGGATATACATATATATCATAGAGCAGCTGCCCGCCGCTGTGGTGGCGTCGCAGCTGCGGCGTTGTGCTGCTTTGAGAAAGAGGGCGCGGGTTCCATTCCTGCGACTACAGCGCAGATAAAGTTTCGAATGGGGCTGAATGCAAAAACACCCGTGAATTTAGATTTATAGGTACACGTTAAAAGTGCAACAACTGGTCAAAGTTAATCTGCAGTTCCCTCACTACACGGGGTTTTCGTCATGTTTGCGCCGTTGGTTTGAAAAGTGAAATGCGTTTGTTTGTTTGTTTGCTTGTGTGTCTGTTTGTTTGTTTATTGGTTTGTTAATTTTCCGTAGCGCTAGTCTTAGCGAATGGGTGTTCAGTCAATTGACTAAAGCTTGACAGGCCGGCGTTTCCTGGCGACGAGACGGAATATTTAAACGGAAAAGGAAAACTAACGGAGACAAGCATTAACACTTTTGTCATTAGAAGAGCTGCGGCTTCCGAAGTCTAAATTAGCCGGACGTCCCTCGAGATGGTTGCTCTTTCGTGTCGGCTGGAAGGAAGTGAGTTTGGCAGTCGAGGTGGTTAAGGCGCTCCCCTCGCTGTGCATGTGCTTAATTGGACAGCGGCGCGAAAGGTTTGGCTTGTACAGGAGTTATCACGCCATATTACGCCGCCTGATAAAATCTCCAGAAGTATCCTTTGTGTTAGCTTTTTTCCTTGTTTTTTTGTCCTTTTGTGTGTGAAAGATTCTTTTTGTTCTTTTGTGTATGAAAGATGCTGTGACAGTGTATCTGCAGCGGAGTGGTTAAAATAATCAACCAAGCACATTAGCGCGATGTCTGATTAATCGCACTATTTGAGTGTCTTGTTAAGCGAGGCGGTGTCACCAGTTTTTATCACGTGTCTCTCGTTTGAGCTTGGCTGTCTTATTACCTTCCATGGGGATAAAAACTGGTCGCAGGTAATTGGTGACAGGTAATTTGAAAGTTGAAGGTTGGGTCCCAGCCAGAGGAAAGAGTTCTTTTCGTCCATTTCACTTTCTATGTCACAATCACTACAATACTCTTAACACATGGCAATTAAACCCCCTATACTTTCTTTGCTTCATTATCTGCTGGTTTTCATTAACACTGTGCTGTGACATTTGAAATAATTAAGTCAGCTTCCCCAAAAAGGTGATATGACAACGCATTGATTGTACAGCCAATTCTTCAATCGCTCCGCAAGTGCTTAGTTAACTCGCTTTATTTTGTTTTATTGCGTCTTGTGGCCACCATTTCGATGTAAAGAAATGAAAACAAACGAACAATAAAAGTGTTGTGCCCTGTTATGATGCGCAGTCATTCGCTCGAACACACGAATCGTTACATCTTCACTGTTAGACACAGCTGCAACGCGCAGAAACCGAACTTTGTTCTGAGGTATAAATCTTAGAGCGCAGTGTACGCACTGTAATGCGCCGTCTGTGGCTGTGTGAAAAATTGCGAATTAACAAAATTTTCCACGAATCCGTATGTACGTCGTTTTAACGCTATTTCTCTTTTCTTTTTCCTCGCAGGTAAGTGGATTCCTGACCGATGCCAAACACTCTGCGTCCTTGGTCTCCCTTTTCTGACGTGGCGGGCGTAAGAACTTTCGTGGCGTGAGTGCGCGATGGCGACATCGTGGATGGACAGGGATATATGAGCAAAATATGAATAATACGGAAGTAAAGTGCGGACGGTAATTAAACCGTGCTCTTTAGACGCCGCACTGTATATAGTCTGTGCTTCTATCGGTTAGGAGTAAGCAACCAGATCAGTTGCTCATGAATTCTTTGTTTTTTGATCGCGACTTCCAAGCTCGTAGTCTTATTCTATCCGCGCATGTGCCAGCTTGTTCTCCGTCCTCTTTGTGTACAAGGTGTTCTCAATGTCCCTGTAGATGCAGCACAACAGTTTACCTTATTACACGTCTTTAATAGATGATGCTCTAAAATAGGGGCCTCAAACACGTGACCCGCGGATCTCAAGCTATAGCGTCCCGCAAGACGCACATCACTGCTTTCGTGACTGGTCTAAAGCGTCGCGTGTGAGCGTGTGTGTGTGCGTGTGTGTTTTTTATTATTTTAAAATATTTTTATCGCAGACGTCACGTACAGGTGCGTTTAAGGAAGTGAAGCTGAGTTACGATAAACAGTACTTTCAGCAACGTTTGCTACACCAGTCTTTTATACTTATTTTATGTGTTCATCCACAAGCATGATAGTAATGATCGTGACGGTGACGTAAATGACCACGTTAAAACAAAGTAGATAGCAAATATTGAGGAAGGTATTGCGTTTATTTTGAATGAGCATAGACATTTGCCTCGACGTAGAACCGACTGTAAAGATTGAGCAGCGCTTAATGACGCCGTCTACCAGCCCGACGACAAGCACGACCCCCCTTTCTCACAACCGATGATATTCACGCGTAAGGAACCGATGAAGAGGTGAAAGAAGGTGAAGATCTCGGAGGCGAATTTCGGGCTTTGAAGAACGTCCGGTAACTCTATGGAAGCCAAGCTCCCTCAGCTGGATTCACGGCCGCTTACAGAAGAGAAGATCCTGGGACCTTGGCTGGCGGTCTCCCATACACGCAAAGCCACGAAAGCCCTCTTGCACTTCTTAAGGACCACAAGACTTCACGACCGCTTGTGAAAGAACAGCGTGAAAGTGGTGTGACACCATGCTGCGTAGTCTCGAGCTGGCTATTCATCCTTCTCTTCCTTACTCCTCTTCTTTTCTATCTCTTTCCTTTCTATTATTCTCTTTCCCCCACCCCAAGTGTAGGGTAGCCAACCGAGCCAAGCTTGGTTAACCTCCTTGCCTTTCCTCTCTCTCTCTCTTTCTTTCTGAAAAACCACTCGCGTGCCAGCGTGTCAGGGAAGATAGACGACGCGCTGCGGCGTTCAACGCGAAGCGTCCAAACGCGGCGGTATGCAGTGTTTGCGTACAAGAACGTTTGTGCACTGAATGCGGTTACGCCGGGCGCCATCATGCGACGCACGATGGCACAGCGCGCGCACAGACTCGCGGACGTTCCCGCCAAGACACGCAAACAAGCGCACTTACTCGTCGGTGTCTCGAACTCTTCTAAGCGCGCGCTCTGCTCAATCGATTGGGCTCCCACATACTGAACGCCCTGTATAGAGTGAGCTGTGAAGCGGAAGCTTCTCACCGCAGCGAGCTTTTTTTTTTTCTTGATTTAGTTCCGGCTCCAACCCCTGTGCGGTTGAACGTCTCTCCTTGAGAGCGCACCCCCGTTCGGAGTCAACGAAGCGGATGGCCTTCTTGTGACGGCGCGCGTAAACTTCGTTAAACGGAGGGACGCGCCTCGCTTGACTTGTCGCGTCGGCGGGTGCGTTAAGCGAACGAGTCCCTAATTGAGTTTTTTTCGCCACCGCAGCAAGGACATTGTGAAGTTTCTCGCTACGGCTCGAGAAGAGACAGGCCGGAAGAGAACTTGCCTGTACAGTATACGCTATAGCGTATGTCTGTGTGCGCGCGCGTCTCACCGCCATTCGCTGGTTGGCGCCCTAAAACCGTTCGATGTTCAAGAAGTGGCAGCAGCCCATGGCTTCCGAACGCTCTAAGTTGATAGCGCCGTATGCTATTATATATACTAACATCGCGATTTATCTATACCTTACGCAGTCGAAGTGCTTGCAAACGTCCATTGTGGAAACTTTATTAGGTACCCGTGTGTCGAGAGCTAGCTCATTCGGAGGTGCGTAGATCGGCAATTTTGCTTACACGTGCTGTTTCGCCTCTCGACCAATCATGAACATCTGGCGATAGCTACGCGTGAAAGCGCATTACGAACGCATGCACGGCGTCGTTGAGCTTGTACTGTATAGGCGTTGTGAACGAGTGCCAATAACTCGCGTGCATGGACTTAGTGTGAGCTCAACCTTTAGGTAATTATCGATGCCTGGCGTGGCCACTTTCGCAGCTCTGCGTGATTTTGACGGCAGTGTGGTCGATACCGGTGAAGAAGGTGGGGGACGTCCTTAAGGGGCTGCATGGTCCTTCGTTTATTTTTTGCTTTCGAAATGGGTATTGCCTGCATCATCGCGCTCCAACAGAGAAATAAAAATGTGTGAGGCAATTTTTCAGGCTGTTTCACGGATGGTAAACTTCGTTCGCGTCACGCCCCCGCAATTTACTAGACGCATGAGTCCTTGCATGTACTTTTTGACAAACATTGACGATATATATATATATATAAAACCATTTCCGTTCTAGCCCATACTAACTAAGACGAAGTTCGACACTATAAATTTAATAGTTGTAGGAAGCGCAAAAACACGCATATGAAGGCGCCGCGGTACAGTGAGCTACCGCACTTTCATGCCCCAATAGAGGTTTAAAGAAGGAATGAATAAAGCAGAAGGAGGCTAAACAGAAAATAAATATATGGTTTGTGTAAAGACACTGCCCTTGTTCACTGAGAACAACGCCCATAAGATGAACACACTTAACACATTTCGGGTGACTCCTTGTCCTCTAGCTTTTCTTTTATACCGCTTAGCTCTCCCAACTCTCGCGCGAGACTCCGCGCACGCACGCACGAAAGAAATAGATATTCATCCGTGTGACTTGCTCGGTGGAGGTGTTTTCTGAGAAGGCCGAATGCTGGCGTGCGTCCATGCACCCGATGTGCGGTGGCCTCGCTTTTCTTGACACGCCATGCAGGCTATAATACTTCGACGGCGACGCCTGCATGCAGTGCGCCGTACGAACAATGGCCCCGAGTGCGCGCTTGCGAGAAATAGTTTCATTCCGGGAAGTTGCGCTGGATCTGCGAATCGCCTCCTGTATTGTAGATACGGCGATGGGAGCGCAGGAAAGAGACGACGTGCAGAACGCGGCTGCAGGAGAACGTGTGCCATTGCCGCAGGCACTGCGCCGTGCTCCCGACCGGGTAGCAGAAATTAGGTGCCTTTTCTCATCTTCTAACCACTACCACCACCATTGCCGCCCCGGCTGAATAGCGCGTGCAACGGTAAAGTGAACGTGTTGAATTTCGCGTGCTCGCGTTATTAGACAGTTTTAGTACTGCGTACGCTGCGTACGTGGCGGCGTTGCGTACGTAAGGACGCCACGTGCCGCGTAGTGCGCATGCGCAGACCGCAACGCGCATGTATCGCATTACGTACGCAGCCGCTACGCACGCACGCATGAGATGCGTGCGTGCGTACGTAGGATGTGATCGCGCCGCTCTCGAACAAGTTCGCGACAGCGCGAGACTTCGTTTTGCAAAATGGTGGCATCGAAGGCAAGCAATGACTTGCTCTGTGGCTTAAAATATGACCATAATCTGGCTATAACACTTGGATTGGCTCACATTAACTGTCAACAGCACGTGCTTCTATTTTGATACACCAGATGACGCAACACGCTTCACGCTCGTTACGTACGCGGGTACTACGGCGTACTAAAAGCCGATTAGTGGCAAACGACGCCACGTAACGCAAGGCGCTTGCGTGATGCGTACGTAGCACCATTCCGCAGTACTAAAACTCTCTACTGACCTTATTGCCTCTCCGTCTGTATATGCGCACGCGTTGAGTATGGTTATAACTATCCTTTGTTACGGGTCTTGCAAGGAGATGGCGGAATCGCTGGACAGGCGCAGCAACGTTTCGTGCGAGGCTGGAAACGGGGCAATCGAATTAGTCGCGGCATTGAGCGAAGCCGGTCGAGACAAAGCAGCAATTAACACCGAAAGGAAGAGAGCTTAATTGGCTGAAGGGTGGTGGTGTACGAGCGCGTTGATGCGTTACACATTAGAGGCGCCAGAGCCAAGATGGCGTTACGCTGCACGACACAGCGGGAAGTATATAATATACACGCCGGCAGTGTGCGTATATGTAGCGTTGGCTTATTTACACAATAATTTTTATGCACCAAAGGTATCAGTTTCTATGTATATAAGTGTGTTTCCCTGAGCTATAAGGTGATCATCAGCATGTAACTATTGTAAAGCATGATTACTGAATTGGACAGCGAAAGCAGAAAAGTTTATAGGTCTGAAAATTAATTTTCAACAAGCTAACGTCATATTCAGCAATGACTCGGTTCATTCCAAAACGAACGTTTCTGTTGAAGGTTCGGCTGTAATTGAGACACGTGATCTCACATTAAGAACAACTGGCAACAAGTCCCCGAGATACATATATAAAAAAGAAAGGAAAGAAAACGGAGAAAAGAGAGCCACCAAAGCGTTACAAGGTCGAACCCTCATCTGCTGGAGCTAGCAATTACAGGCCCGGGCCGACCTCGTGCGTCTTTCAGAGTCGCTCGCCAGCCGGCCCCCATAACGACTGTAGGAGGTCACATTCTGACTCGACGTTTTTTTTTTTTTTTTTTTTTGCTAAAACGCCGTACTAGCAGCAATGGCAGAGAGATAGTTGCAAGCGTCAGCAACTCCGAGTATAAGCAATTGATACGACCTCGCGCTCACCCTAACAACTCGGAGGATGACGCTGCAGATCGCGGCAGCCTCATGTTTCGGATGTTTCGGTATCTTATATATCGATGCTGTTAACTGTGATCGGGGTATGGTTACAATGAAGAACCAACAGCTCGCACTGAAGTGGTAACCTTTCAATAGCTAGGAGCTACGAGACAAGTTTTTTGTTTGCTTTTTTTGCCTGTTCTTCTTCGTTTTTTTTTACCCTCTTAGCGTTTCGACATGTGGGCCTTTTTTCGTTGCAGAGACGACAGTCTATAGAGAAGACTGCTCTGACGAAGACAGTCAAATCCACTTGGCTTAACTTGGCTCCGAACGTTGGCTCCATCGATAGCCCTTGTTCAAAGATGCTTGATCTCTCCAGGCTTCCATCTTACCTTGACCTTGTGGCTTATTTGATTTTGCTTTTATAAGTGTTGTTGTTGATTGAGCTAGTAGCGTGTGGTAGAGCTTATACAACTAGCGACTTTCCTTTCGGTGATATAGCTTCTTCAATCGTGTTCACTGAGCAGCGGGAAAACCGTTCGCCGTCTCGACGTGCTTGTAAGTCTGCGGCAGAAATGACGGACGCATAATTGGCGAGCCTCTCGCCACCGCGAAATGCTTCGTCGGAACCGCGCGTCGTGGTTTCACGCGGCGGGCGCTTAAATGCATTTTTTTTTTTAAAGGGACTCTCGTAATGCCTAATGCAAAGTCAGCCCTGCGCGGCGCTCCCGAAAGGCGCCCCTCCGTAATAACAAATCGTGACCCGGTGCCGTACTTCTTGCGTAGTCGGCCACGCTTGTAAGCGAAATGTTCACGCCCACTCTGCGCTGCTCCTCCTGCTGGTTTGTTTTCTTCCTCGTCGGTGCACATTCGTTTGGGGCGCCCGTTTGGCGTGTCTCTCCGAATTCCTCGCACTACTTGTTCGCGTTATTTCCACCGTCCGTCCGTCGGAACCGGCGGGGAGTCTCGTGCTCACGTAGAAACGTTGCTTGCCCCCCCCCCCCTAACGCATCCCCCGCTCCCCCTGAATACCGTCCACCAGGCGACCGACTGGCTGGGTCGCACGCGAACGGCCATGAGTCGCCCACGCGCTCTCACCGGGGACCAGGGACGTTGATTCCAGTGGAGTGGTTCCCCCACCTTATCGTGGCGCCAGAGGCACCGGCTCCCACGTAGCCTCGGGAGGGGGGAACCCGGCCCTCCACTTATTCCTGTCGGTCCGATAGAGAATATGCTGGACGTCGCCGGTCCTCTCTTATTTTTGTGCAGCGCGCCGGCGCGTGTGGTGCGTTTGGTAACGTGATTGGTTGTTGGTGCCGAAGTTTCGCGACCAACGTATACAACATCGAGAGGCGGGATGTAAGACGACGTGGAAAAGGCAGTAGTTTTGTTATTTCCGAATTCGGCACAGCTTACTAGCTGTCGAACAGTAATATGCATGTTACGTTATAGGTGGGGGCAAGACTGGCTCGCAGATCCCTTCCTGTATCCCACTTGCGCGCCCATTTCCTCGTCCGTCTGGACATCAAATGTAGATTTGTGTTTATTAGATCCTCGCATCAGCACCGGCCGAAGAAGAGTATAATCGTCGTTGTGCAGTGGGACAAGAAAGTCATAGTTTGTGAATCGGGGGGGGGGGAGGGGGGGGGAGACCCTTTATTAGGAAAAACGGATATTTTTTGACGGCGTTTATGTATCGCTTGCATGTTGCTCTGTACAGGGATAAGGAAGGGGACTGAAAGATTTCAGCAGAGAGAAATTATGAAAAAAGTACTAAGTCAACCTGATAACAAGCATTTACACTCAGGGTATCAGGTAAATCAAGGCTTTCCTGAGGGAGGGAATCAGGGAAAATTACACGCATGTGCGGTATGTGTAAGCGCATACTTCAGTGATAGGTGCTTGCACGTAGTTCTTTAAGGGCCACTATTCTAACAAACAATTATATCGGACCAGTTGGTATGAATCCATATTGGTGGGAAGCGCAGTAACTTGCATACAAAACACTAGCGCTTGTGTCGTGTGTTCCGTGTATAAGTTGCTGCGCTTCCTACCAAGATGGATCCACTCTTCTAACCGTGCACTGCCAACTCAACATAAGTTTCCGTGAAGCAGTGCGAATACGGTTGAGCTTTTAGATGTTGAGTATGGTTCGCCAAGTCCTGGACAGCCGGCTGGTCGGTGGCCGGGTGATAATCCAACAGCATTTCGTAAACTTACAGAAATAAATTCGTTGTGATGGTGACTGCATGTTTGGATATGTGAATGTGGAAAGACACCAGAGGGGTTCTTTCTACGGCTCGTTGCAGAATGTTTAGTGGTACTACGAGTACTGCTTGCCTCGGCGGGTGATTGACAAACTGCGTTGATTCCCAGCTTCAGCTGTTTGTTGCCGGTCGTGGGGCGTGTTGAGCCCTAGTGTTGCTGGACGCGTATGTACAAGATGTTTGTATCCATGGCAGTGCTTTGTTTGTTTGTGTGTGTGTGTGTGTGTGTGTGTGTGTGTGTGTGTGTGTGTGTGTGTGTGTGTGTGTGTGTGTGTGTGTGTGTGTGTGTGTGTGTGTGTGTGTGTGTGTGTGTTTATCCCTACTCTATCCGTACCGTGTTGTATCCGCGTGACCTTGAGTGGTTTCAAGTTGGCTGGTGAACAAGTGTGCTTGTTTGATTCCCAAGCGAAGGAAGGACGCTTGCAGGCCAGCACAGTTCGCGCAGCACGTGCAGGCGAACTGCCTCTTCCGCGTGGGAAAACGCGGCACACCGGCGGCCTCCGCCGCGGTATGCGCATCAAGTGCGCCGACACCGCGGTGGCGGGTGTCTTTTCCGTTTATCTGGCCGATCCCTTTCCCTTGGGGCCGCCGCATCTTCCTCGCGACGCGGCGGACGAGCCTGCGCTCGGCGGCAGGAATCCGCGCTTGCGGCCCGCAGGGGGCTTCTTCTTCCTCGTGCGCCGCTCCCTTCACTTGACAGTCGGTCCCGCGCACTGGCTAGTGTGTGTTCTTCGCTGCCGGAACGGGCTTACTCTCCTTCCTCCTGTCCGGAGGCCCCCGTGGCGGACATATCGCGCGCATACCTTTCTAGACAGTCTCCACGGACTTTAAGCATGAGCAAGAAACGCTTTCGAACAGACGCTCGTATAGGGGTGCCTTCGGTGCGTTCGAACCACCGTAGGGGTTATGCGTCGCCGCAGCAGATCAGTGGCGCCTTGAGGGGCTTCTCGAACTATATATATATATATATATATATATATATATATATATATATATATATATATATATATATATATATATATATATATATATATATATAAGCAACAGCAGCGGTCCTGCAGACCGCAGTCTCGACAGCTCCCAAGTTTGTAGCACGTGTGTGTGTGTGTGTGTGTGGTGTGTGTGTGTGTGTGTGTGTGTGTGTGTGTGTGTGTGTGTGTGTGTGTGTGTGTGTGTGTGTGTGTGTGTGTGTGTGTGTGTGTGTGTGTGTGTGTGTGTGTGTGTGTGTGTGTGTGTGTGTGTGTGTGTGTGTGCAAGCACGTTTCTCGAGATCGTCCCCTGTGAACTTTGACCTATACGTTATTCGCCCAGTTGATGAAAAGCTACGCCAAAACGCGCTCTCCCAGGTACCTTCAGAGAGCAATAGTATATGGATCAGTTACTTAGTTATAATCCGTGCTTTTCTCTTTCTTTATCTTTAACGTAAAATTAACACATATTGCGCTAAGCCGCGCAAGACTGGCTCTCCGCCGAGCTGGTGGGCATCTAGTTCGTCTTGGTTAGGCGTTTACCCTTTCACCTGCATGCGTCCTTCCCACTCCTGACTATACTATACATAGCTATGCTTGCTGTCTTATTATTTTTTTAGTTTGTGTCATTCTTTCTATTCCTCTAGCGCGTATGCATGTGTCACGGAAATTGGGCAAACCCCGCGACCCAACCACTCTGCATAGTCCGCGAAACATTTTGGAGCGAACACACGAGCAGCGAACACCGACTAGAGACCGCACGTTGGAGCTTATCTGGTTAACCATCTATACTGGGATTCAGAGTAGCTTGAGTGGTCATTGAGTGCGTGCTGGTTCGTGATTACGATAATTATCTATCTACGACACACGGCAGACATCGACCATAACAGCTGTGCTGTTAAAAACTGAAATGCAGTGACTTTTCCATATGTTTGACGTAGCAGCCCGGCCGAATTCTGGGGCAACATAGCTAAACGGCAGACTGGATATCAGGGACTTATACACCCGCCTATATTTATTGAACTATGCTTTTAATTACGTTCCTCATCGTATGCCTCAGAAGAGGTATTTCTTAGTGGCTGTAGCATTGTGTTGTTAAGCACGAGATCGCGTATTCTATTACCGGTCGTATGAACTGCATTCCAATGTGAACAAAGACGTTCGCACACCGTGCTCTGAGCTCTGTCCTACATGGCGAAAATTAACCTGGAGCACAGTTCTGGACGGCATCCCTTCTCAGGGGCTCCGGAAGTGTATCTTCTGTCCGGAGTTCGGGGGCGACGTGTGTGGGCAGGAATATATATATATATATATATATATATATATATATATATATAGTGTGTGTGTGTGTGTAGGGACGTTAATGCATATCTGTTTTTGCTAAGTTGAAAAAAGAAGGGGGAGGGGTCGTAGCAGCTGTGTGGGGGGGGGGGTTCCAACCTGTGCAGGCAACCGCCCCCACTGCCCCCCCCCCCCCGGTTCCGAAGCCCCTGTCTCTTATCTATATAGTCCGTCGGGCAGCTTCGAGAGGTTTAACATCTTTTTTTCCCCCGTCGTTGCAATCAAGCTTGTTTTCTAGGAAATGGTAGAGCTTCGATTAGAATAGCTGTTTGATTGCTTTGACGACGTTATTTGAATTGTGTGAACGAGTAAGTAGACCGCGAGGACAACAAGAAAGAACGAAGGCATGTATAGTTTTCTCAGCCACTCCCAAGTGTCGATAACTCCAAGCGTGAAAGTAACTGATTGGCCACGGGCGGTCGACCATGCGTGGCAACACACACGAGAATAGTTGTTTCTCTGCTGCGCGCGCCTTGCTCTTCAGGAGTCATGGCAACTCAATTACAACGTATCAGCCCTGTGTGGTCACGCGTCAGAATAACTAACGGAGAGGAGAAAAATGACTTGAGACTCCTTTAGCGTGATTAATTGGCGACCGAGAATGGAATAAAACAGAGCGTGTACATCGGATGTACCCTGTTGGTTCAGCGGATAGCTTCAAATGGCTCAGGCAAGTGAACATCGCCACTATTTCGTGCGGGTGATGTTGTGCAGTTGGCAGCGTAACCGTTTTCATCTTTGCCTCTGCCTCCGGCCCGTTGTCAGATTAAACGCCGCGCGGAACAACCACGGCACATCGGCTGCGTGGCTGTCCCCGCGCAAAGCTTTGCGTACGCTATTCGTGGTAGTCGGTGCCACTGCGCATTCGACATAACGCTAACTGTGATCCACCCGCAGAAAATTCAAAATAGCGTGTGGCTCGCACAGCCCCTCTGCGGGGATCGCGAGGAGATCGCCTGCCGCGGGGACAAACGACATTCGAAAACTCGTATGGCGCCCGGACGCAAACGCTACGCCCGCTAACTTAGCGCACGCTATTCAAGAACTCCTTACTGTCTTGCATGTGTTAACATCTGAACCGTAGTTAAACCTTGCAACGGGATATCTCGAAGCACACAATTCTTCCAAGTGGAACTGTGCGGCAACACTGTCTCCATCTTTTCAACGCAAACTTGACCGCTTAGTGGAGCCACTAAAGAAGTTCGTCGTTACTTGTCGATTGAACTGCTGACAGCGATAATTATTTTCCCACTTTTTCTCTATCTCGATACATAGCATATCTTCAAAAACGCTTTTTCACGCACTCCGTACTGCTCAATTTCACGATAACAGTGAAGATTATTTTTGAACACCCGATATGGCGGGGTATGTAAATGCACATGTACACGGTAGCTTAATGGTAGTAAATGGTAAGGTATGCAGATCTTGTGCTGAATGAAATTCGTCATGATGTGTATGGTCTTTCAAAAAGTGCGTGTGTGCGTGTTTGTGTGTAGAGACATGGGAAGTTGAGAGAGATTAAGTTAAGTATACGATTCAGCGCAGTACAGGGTTTATGCGAGACCCTTCTTTCTTTTGCTCAACTGGAGAGTTTGCGCTGCTTTACTACGCGTCATCTATTAAGTCACTTCTACCCTTAGCATGTGACATATACGTGACACACGGCTTGGGTCGGTCGGCATATAGCCTTATCTGGACTGGGTCCGAGCTATAGACGAGCTTCAAGTGCGCACGCGCGTGCAGACAGGAAGGAGCACACGAGAAAGCGATCGTGCATCGTTGCCGTTCCTGTGCGCAGTCGCCGCGCGTGAAAACGTCAGGCGCCGCGCGTCCGTCGGTGCTTGAGGGATGCCCGAATAGAGCGGCTGGAGCAGGCACCTATACGTCTTTTGTTTTGCGCGAGACTCTCCTCCGGGTCGTGCGTTCGTACCGCATGGCATGTGCCGCTGCGCTGCCGAGCTGTCGCACGGCGTGGCAAGGGCGCCTGACGCTGTTATCACGCAGACATTGTGCCGCTGACGCTGCCTCCGGCTGCGACGTCGTAAAGAAAGCTATACGGCGACGCTTGCTGCCGCTTTCGGTGGCTGGGAAACAATGCGTCCCTCAGTTCTCTTGTACTCGCTTGTGACCGCGTTTGTGTATATGAAGGGGAGGGCGGGAAAAGAGCCAGTCAGCCCTCCACAGGGAGCTCAGTCGCTGTGGATCCGCGACAGGGGGTGCGTTCTGTTTGGCCTGCCCTTGGCGCGCACCGCGGAGGCGCCAACTGCGTCTGCCCGTGTGGCGTCGTGCCTGCGGCGGGCAGCTCGTAAAGATAGCGCAAGATGAACGTCCTGCTGGGGTGCGCCACCAGTGCTCGGGGGCGATGTATGGTTGGGTGTCTGGTGCGTTAAGCGTTGTGGCTATATAATATCCTGCTCTCCGTTTGTTTACTTGCCCGGCTAGAGCGTCTCTCGCGGCGATTCGGTCTGAATGTGGTACACGCTCATCTTCGACTGGGTCAGGTTATCTTTCCTTTAAACGCAAGTGTAACTAATTTGTTCGCGATATTTTCTCGCTCAGTCAAGTTATCCTTTTCGAAGAGAGGAAGGAAAAAGACTTTGCTTGTGTGCATGAAATTGTATAGGTGAAGTAACGTATTTTGACGATGACAGAGAAGGGACAAGGCAAGACACCCCCTTCTTGTCCTCGTGAAAATGTGACGCCTCACCTTTATATGGTGTAATGATCAATCACCAAATATATAAGCTAAGCTTTCAATATTCATGTTATCCAGCTTCGTGTACAGTTTGCGACCTAGCTGTCTACTGCAAGCATTGCTGTCCACAACCGCTCGCCTCACATTATAGGCACTGCCGTAAGTTTAATTCTGCCGGAATGCGGGCTTTGCACCTCCGGAACACGAGTCTATATCCGTCCCGTACAATTTTCCACGTTGTCCACTGGGTTCTAGTGGTGATGGTGTTCGACGGCTAACCTGAAGGTCACCAAATCAAATACTTCCGCGGCGGCCGCGTTTTCGATGATGGCGATAATGCACGAGGTCCGTTCACTTTGGTTTTTGTGCACGTTGAAAAACCCAGGTGGTATAAATTTCAGGAGCTCTCCGCTAGGGCGCCCCTCGTAATCATATCATCAATTTGTTATGCGACGTTAAACTCCAGCAACTGTGTTCATGAGTTGTCGTGGTTTGGGTTGTAAGAAAACAAAGAATGGAGAAAGAGAGAGAGAGAGTACTTAGCTGAAGAGTTATTGCCCATGCAGCGTTACAAAGTAAACTTCAAAGTAACGCTGATATTTGAAATATATATTATCTAAAATTGTAGCTGCCTAAAGGTGAATATAGGTCGCGCAGGCTTTGTTCCGGTCTCACGAAAAGTGCTCGATTCGCTGATTGGTATTTCCGTTTCTGCCTCCTTGCTTACGGCAAACGGTAATACTGTTAACGATTAACTTTATCAATCCTTCCTGGCTCCGCCAGCTATATATTCTCGATATATTTCATGTTGCCGCACTGCGTGCATGCAGGGTCGTACGTCGCGTGCCCCGCTGGGCTCGTGCGCATATCAGAGAGGCGCGCGCGACTTCCGGTGGTCCTGCAGCCGGAAATTGCCCGCCGCCGTGTGCGTGTCTGGCTTCTTCGTGGTACAGAGCGAAGAATCGTGTCGCGACACACCCCCGGCTTCCTTCTCTCTCTCCATCCCGTTCTGCCGTCATTGCGGACATGTTTGTCGTTCTTCCTGTGACATAACCGATAGAGCCTCGTATTGAAGGACTTCTCCTTACGACGCCTGCAGGATCAGATCGATCTCCTTGTATCCGCCTCCGGCTCATTTTGCCTCGTCTGTACAAGTAACGCCTCGAGACTTGGCCGCGCAGCGGGATGAACGCGTATGGCATGCTGTTCCCGCTGGAAAACTGCGTGCTTGTTCTCACGGCACGTTGGCTGGTGCGCCACGGATAAGTCTATAGCTGTTTGATGCCTTCGCGGCATAAACTGAAACTGTCGCGTATGATGTGTTTTTTTTTTTATTGTTTGACATTTGCTGCGTAGCGGGGCTTGCCAGAGGAGTGCTTACGTATATAACACTAACACTGGCCTCTTCGGCTGCTTACCGAACCCCGTTGTTGCTGAAAAGACGACGGCACTATCGCTGCTATAGTTGTTCGATTTTTAATTAATGTTCGTGGAAGCCAGGGTGTAGCATACTGACCGACTTGCCGTACCGCTGTACCGCGCACCACTGTACCTTTCCGGACCGAATTTTAGCCCCACAACACAGACTACGGGCCCTCTATATATAGAACGACCAGGACGTGGGTTCGAATTATAGGGCCACGGCGACCGCATTTCGATGGAGAAGAAATGAAAGAACGCCCGTGTATTTGGATTCGGGCGCACGTTGAATAATCGCTGATGGTCGGGCGCAATCGGGAGTCCTGCCGCTTTGATGGGCTTCTTAATCGCGGCTGTGGTTATTTTGGCTCGTAAAACCAGGCATTTTTCTAACCACCCGCCAACAGCCCAACTTTGTCTCCCGATTAAACCTTTATCCTCGCTCGGCCTGCACGATAAAGCGAACTGAGCTAGTACTGCTGCCGGAAGATGGCGTAAACGTGCTCAGCAGTAATTAGGCCATTAACTGGCTCTATAAGTATAACGAAGCTGGTGACAATAGTGACTGCGAGATAATATAATATAGTACTTATTATTAGATATATTTTGTATATATATGGTATCTTTGGGAGATGCTTGCTCCTTTAGATGAGCCGTCGACTGCTCCCCATTACATAAATTGTAACATAATGGACGCCACAGTCGTGGAAAAGGTCATGTAAAATCGCACTACGAAGTTACTCGGACACCCAGTGTTACAAGGTCACAAGATAAGAACAAACGCGCTAACACAGGAAGACGGAAACGCACGCACCCAATTTCTCTACGATTTCGCCTCTGCGGGGAGTGAGTGTTACCTGAAGTAAATACAGCTTAAGCGCAGTTATCGTCAATGAGATAACTCATCCAGGGGACGACTTACAGCTCATGATTGCTGAACTGGACTCGTAAAGTCGAAGAGCAGGTCCGAAAATTAATATGCACTAAACTAAAGTAATGTGCAACAGTCTTGGCACAAAAGAGTTGCTTTGCGATAGGTGGAGAGACGCTGAAATTTGTAAAGAAATGTGTCTACTTACACGTCGTAACCGGGGAGCCGAAGCATGCGAGTGAATTAAGAAGAAGAATAAGGATGGGGTGGATCAAATCCGGCAAGCATTCTCAAATCACGAGTGGTAATCTGCCATTAACCATCAAGAGGAAGGTACATAACAGCTGAATCTTGCCAGTACTTACCTACGTATAGCTCAAAGAGGGTTCACCTTAAATTGAGGACGACGCAGCGAGCGATGGAAAGGGAAATGATAGGTGTAAGCATAAGATACAAGAAGAGAGCAGAGTGAGTCAGAAAACAAACCGGGGTTAAGGATATCATTGCTTAAATCAAGGAGAAGAAATGGACATGGGCCGGGCACGTAGCACGTAGGCAGGATATAACAGCTGGTCATTGAGGGGTAACTGAGCGGATTCCCAGAGA
Organism: Rhipicephalus microplus; assembly: GCF_043290135.1. Classification (NCBI taxonomy): domain Eukaryota; kingdom Metazoa; phylum Arthropoda; class Arachnida; order Ixodida; family Ixodidae; genus Rhipicephalus; species Rhipicephalus microplus. The sequence continues at coordinate 211,974,318 of NC_134700.1, forward strand.
AGGAATTAAAACACACGAAAGGGAGACCGAAAGTTAGGTGAGCCTATGAGATTAAAAAGGTCGCATGTATAACGTGGCAGCAGAAAGCACAGGACCGGGTTGGTTGACGGATCATGGGAGAGGCTTTTGCCCTGCAGTGGGCGTCTGATGATGCTGATGATGATGATGATTGTCAATTAGCAGTTTACGCAAACGTATGCGGTTACGTACGTACGTATAAATGTTTACGTACGGGAAGCTAAATCTTAGCCAAAACATGTGTTCCGGTAACGGTAAGAAACATTTGGTGTTTCAGAAACACGGTAACGTTAAAAAGTAATAATAATAATTGTTGGGGTTTAACGTCTCAAAACCACCGCACGATTATAAAAGACGCCGTACAGGGTAGGGCTCCAGAAACTTCGATCACCTGGGGTTGTTTAATGTGCACCAGAATTTAATTACAAGGTCCTCAAGCAATTTTCGCCGCCACCGAAAATGCGGCCGTCGCGGCCAGCCTTTCGATCCCGTGACCTGCGGGTCAGCGGCCAAGCTCCGTAAAACACTGTATACCGTGCCCATCATAGACCACCGTGGCATGTAACGTTAAAAAGTATACGGGCAAGCTGAAAACCCCTATTTCGTTTCCGTTTCGGTGGCGCACAGGTGAGACGGTTACCGACGCGGGGCGATCCCGCGGTTTCGGTAATCCAACACCATTTGTCGTGGCTTCGTGGTGACCGTCATCTGCAAAGCCGCGAGGGTGGCGTGGAACGCTTGCGCTTGGCCTCGGCGACGGGAAAAGTTGACTGATCGAAGGGTGAACGAAAGTCGGTCAGCGGCCTCCGACCCCGTATACACTCGTGCTACATACAGCACGGTCGGGCTGGGGGGGGGGGGGGGGGTGAAAAATGCTCGCCGTCGCGTGTCCCAATCTTTCCGCAGTTCCCTCCTCTCAGCGCGTGTGTAGCTGCCGCGCCGCGCGCTTTTCCGATAGCGTGCCCGAAGTGCGCCTGCCGGACGGCGAAATCGCGTGCGTTCGCATGCGCAGTTCCCTGGTGCGCGCTGCTCGGAAAGATGGGAAGTTCCAAGTGGGTCACCGCGGATGGATGAACGCCCACGCTGTCGGCGTCCTTTGTGTTTGGTTACGCGAAGGGCACGCGCGGGCGCTGAAATCGTGGAAGGTGCGAATGCGTGAACGTGTGCGCGCGAGTTCATTTGTCCCGTTTGTACTCTTTCACGTAATTCTGAAGCCTTTTTTTTTATGCATCTAGAGAAGGTTGACAAGCAGAGTTATAGTGTACGAACATGAATATGTGTGCGGGATCGAATCCCTTCCGTGGCGGTTTGTCCTGTGTAGTGCTCCCCTTTTGTCTCGCGTTCTTCTTGCGCTGTTAATTATTATTATTATTATTATTATTATTATTATTATTATTATTATTATTATTATTATTATTATTATTATTATTATTATTATTCATCTGCACCAACCAGCCCAGCTTACCACTATTCTGCATCAGACTGGCTGGCCGACATTTCCATTTATGTGGACCTATCTTCATAAAAAGCGCCTTGTCACCCCTTCGAACTAACGCGCCAAAGATGACATAGTGCTCTTTGGCAAATATTATTCTATCTTTTGAAACATCGGCCAGCCTGTCTGAAAAATCGATTCTTGGCCTGTATTCACAAAATAGTCTAAGTTAAAAAATATAACGATTCTGGATATATTACCATCTAATGTGGCTCACCGATGGGTGGATTCGCTTATGGAAGAAGTTTTGTGGATTCGGCCCCTTGTTTTTACAACCCGAATTGTGTTTCCGTCCGTCCCGTGGCCCCCACCTTAATATTTAGTTTTATCGATTTGGAAGAATGACGAGGCATGCGCGTGCTTTGTGCGATGTTCCTGGCGTGGCGCAGAATTTCTTCACATCCCTGTGCTTCACGCTGTGCAGTTTTGGTTCATTGTATTCTCTATCGCGTGCACATCTGCCGGTATTTATGTTAAGTAGTTGACCACGTGATCACGTATGACCGCTGACATGCGCTTACTTTTTTTTTTGTCTCCTCTTCTTCTTTCATCTCTCGCAGAATTCTATGGATCTGCCACCTGACAAAGCTAAACTGCTCAAGCAGTATGACGACGAGAAAAAATGGGACATGATTTGCGATCAAGTAAGTGACATCTCTTCCGCTCTCGTTGGCCGTGGGGCTCAGCTGGACACGCCCACAACAGAGTGCGGCTCGGCTGCGGAGTCCGGCTGAAACGGGTGGATGTATCGGCCGCGTACATGTGTTTGCCACTTTTCACATAACACCAGCTCGGCCTATCAATTTTAGTGGTCTGAGCTTTTTGCTCATTTTGACATGTCGCTTGTGTGAAAGACCTGTACCTTCGGGTATGTTCTCTTGTTAAGCTGCAACGAATATCATGCGTTCGAGGAAACTAACATTAGCTAACAGTGTTAGTTATATATTGAATTTAAACAGCAACACGGCTTACGAAATGTGAACGCTATCGTCTAAACATGTTACGCTACGCAAATGTGCTATAACAAGTTCAAACAGCCCTATGTAAGCCGTGTGCGAGCGCCCATGCCAAGATACGGCGCGCAACGCAAAATTCGCTGCTAAACATTCTGACGCTCAAGATATGTCGCTGCATATTACGTCACCTTCGCACAGGCACGGGCTGCATGCTTGTAGTAGTTGTGACGTAAGTTACGCAATCGTGTATTTGCTCTCACCATCAATGATTCGTCGTGCCGCAGGTTCACTGCTTCTATTATTTTGTTAGTTGGTCGTGTTAGATTATATGACGAATTTTAGTGCAACTTTATCTCCAATATGGATAGGAAGGTCCAGCCTTCAGAACTCCGGTGAGTGTACTCGTGATGTGTGTTTCGTATATCCAATTCATTGTTACCAACCGGATTGTCTGTGTAGCATATGTGGGTGGTTTCATAACATCGACTATCATCGAATGTCACAGAGCCATGTGTTTATTGAACGGTCGTCTCAGCCTTGTCAAAAAGCGATCCTTCGATCGTTTTCTTTTTCGCTCGCATTGCGGAAAAGAAGAGTGGTTTATAGCGATGTCTCGCTGAACGAGGCATTTTATGTTGTGTACTAATCCATTTTTTTTCTCTCTCTCTTTTGCCCCGTTCCCATCCTTTTCTTCATCCCCGCCTCCCACCCGCCCTTTCCACATCCTTCCATGTACGTTGGCCACCTTTGTCGACCACGCCTGCCCCCCTCATCCTCGCCCTTCCTTCTCGAACCCCGCCTTCACCCTGCGTAGGAAAAAGTGATCGCAAAAGAACCCCCCTCCTTTTACTTACGTAAATTAAAGACCTACCTTGATCCCCGAGCTTCCAGGAGTGCCAAGGTAAATAATCAAATGGTGTACGATGCCGTTTCGACATTATTGTTACCCATACAGGTATACATTTCTTCTTCTGCCTGAGTTTTTCTGCCTCCATGCATCGACCTCACTAACTGTGTGCGGGGTGGTTTTTTTTTTTTTTGCGTGCGGTGGTGGTGGAGGACACTAACTGGGGGGAAGGGGTCTTCTTGGAGTGTACGCGCCATTGGAATGAGACGCGTACCATGCGTGTGGTTTTGATAGGGACGCCATGAAAGAAACTAACCGCCCGCACTGTGTAACGCCTCTTGCCTTTTTCTTCTTTCTCTCTCTCTCTCTCTCTACATCTGTGCATATCTGCATTCCATGCGAATGTCTTTCTTCGGACTGCCAGCGGTGGAGGGTAAATATTGGAGTGTAATGACGTTGTGAACAGTGTCTGTTTGTTTCCTGTGAATGCGGCCTGTTTGGGGGGGGGGGGGGTTGAACTGCCTTTCATCTTGTTTGTGCATTTGACTCTTGAAGCTCGTTTGGGGAGCCAAGGGGGGCATGTGGTTTTACTCACGATAGCGAAGGCACTGGACACCTGTGTAACCTTTATTGGCATTGAAGCACTCGCAAGAAAGCAAAAAAAAATTGTAATGTAAAACAGCAAGCAAATGATAAATCATTGAAATGAACTTGGGATATTTGGCAGTGCTGCTATAAAACAGAAATTATCTTCTGAACCTACCTGAACAATCGGTTCTTCCTCCTCTTTCTCGAATGGTGGTAAATAAAGGGGGGAAAGGGGGCGGGGCAGATTGCTGAAAGACATTCGTGAGCCTTTCCACGTAGTACACCTTCAACCATAAAATTAAAAAAAAAAGACAGTGCCTTTTTCCTAGGAATACAGAGGTGCGCCTGTGCCTTCGTTTTCCACAATGTCAGATGACGTTGGATAATGCATGCGAGTATTTTTTTTTTTTTGCAAGTCTCTTATAACATTTTTTTTGTGTGTGTACGCGCCTTAGTGATGTCCGATTCGAGCGTTCGACGCAAGTGGTACATGTATAAAGTGCATTTAACCGCACACATATACAGTATAGTGAATGGGGATGACTTCCATTAGCGTTTAGTAGACAACCGAGAACAAGCGGCACATTGTAGCCGGACAAGGTTATAAAAATTACTGTACTGGTTGCAATCTCTTGCAAATGCGGTTATGGCAGCGTGCCGATGTCCGTGTTTATGCCATTTTGTTACGGTCATGTGCTCGATATTGCTATGTCACGAAAAGACACTACAAGATGAACAGAAAATTGCTTGAAGCAGCAGCAAGCTAACATTTGCAGATATAATTGAGCTGTTTTGAACTTCTTGCAACGAGCGCTTTCATAGCGAGAGAGACCGTAATCTGATAAAAGAAGAAGCAAAGAAACGGGCTTCAGGTTGCCCATCTCAAATGCCACCTATATCGCATTAAGACTGAACGATTGCAGTATGAGCAGTGTTTTCGTTGAAATAACTACTTGTGCACGGCAGATGCATACGCTGACAGATTGGCAGAGCCGCTATCTTGAAGAGAGGTCATATAGTGCGCAGTTTTAATTGAAACTTCAATAGCACTTTACGATATGTATTTATTTTTTCGCGTGCTAGAGTTCGATCCTCGAAAAAGTTCATAGTTTGTTCTCAGGGTAACACGTTGTTTATGAAATTCGAAAGCAGTGCATGAACTATACGTTCAATGGTGAGCATATCGCTTACTCTAGTTGCCGCTTATCGATTTTCCCAAGATGCGTCGTTTAGATGTTGCTCGTTGTCTGCAGCATGTTCTTCTCTCCTTCGTTTCTGGTTTGGTATAACACATCGTAATAACAAAATGTGTAATGTACTTTACAGGCGCATGTCATCTCTCGATAGTTATAGGTATAGCTCTTGTCTTCGTTGTACACGCTGCACGATACACGTGGTGTCGTATGTGCACGGGACCACTGTGCATGTGCTTGTGCATAATGTCACACATGCATACACACACCTTGTGAGCACTGTGTTTTTTTGTGTCAATTTGCATTTTCGTGTTGCATATATTTTTTTTTCTTCGCGAGAGTGATATCTGTACACTGCAAACTCGGTAGTAACGGTCGTTGTCGAAGCCACGCCGGTCTTTCAGGGAGTCAAACGCGCGACCTTTTTGTCACGTTGCGTCAACGAGGTCTTCTTTGTAATGCCTACTGATCAGTAGTGCATGTACGATTACGTGGTCATTACGTATGCACGTACAGCACTGATGTTTGTTGTGAGGCTGTTTAAAAAGCGTCCAAGGCGACAACTAATACTTCAGTGGGAAGTGCGTTTTAGGCCACTTTGGTGTTCAATAAGCCGGTCGGAAGTCTTCGGACAACGTGAAAATCAGTGGCATTACAGCGCTGCTTTGTAGTTTTTCAATTTACTGTTAAATGTTTGTGCCGATAAATGTCATCTTAGTTGAGCTTCTTTCTCTTATTGATATTATCTGACGGAAAGAAAAAAAGCGAAAAAAAAAGATCTGAAAATGGCATTGTGCTAGAACAAGTATCATTGTCGCAATTTAGCGGTTGACCTGGACCGGTAGTATGACAATGAGGGGCATTGATGCGAAGTATGTCGTTGGCGCAACGTAGTTAAATGTATTTGAACAGAGAGAAAAAGGAATCTCGAATCTTCAAGATATTGAGGCATTGAGGTTTTATGTTTTATTTTTATTGTAATTCACGGCATCTTTGAAATTCGCTCAAGACAAAACACTTGCAGTTAAAAAAAAAGAGAAAAGTTTGTTCATCACGGATTCCAGTTTCGATAGCGCGAAGTTGGTACTATACACGAGTCATATAAGGGTCATTATTTTTTTTTTGTGACATTGCGAGCCTAACTATTATTGTGTAATGTAGATATGATTATCGCAATAGGGTTATATATTTTTTTTCGTGACATTGCGACGCTATAGCCTACTCATTAGCGCGTAGTTGTAGATTCGAGTCTTCCATAAAACATACTCCTCCCATCGAATAATGCGTGCGGAGCTTGCTACTTGGCATATGTGTGCACGTGCGTGATCTTGTGTGTTCTGACTCCAGTTGGCTCCGCCCCCTCGTTGCCTTTCAGAGAAGACGAATGTTGGGAGACTCGAAATCCACTCAGGTCCTACGAGACCTAGAAATATCGCTGAGGACGAACAACATCGAGTAAGTGTGCGATGCCGAATATTCTGTTCATATTTTTTTCCTTTAAAAAAAAAAGAAAACGGAACGTATATCAGGCTAGAAATGCTCTTAGAACTATGCTCTCGCACAGGTCTACCCCATAGTCGCTTGTAAAGGGACAATATCATCTGAGTCATTGTTAAGACAACGCTGTTAAGACAACGTTAAGACTTCGTTTCGAAGCGCGTGCTTATCGCCAGACGGGGTCGAACGCCACAAAAGAAAAGCTACCGAGTTCTGCAGTATGCTAGCAACGTACGCTACTGAGACAGCAAGACGGTCACTTGACCTTGCTGCAAAACGAGGCTTGGTAATTTATATATACGTATATATAAAGGAACGCTCCTGGTTTAGCGTCGGTTAGTAAAAAAAAAATCTGTCTTTGGTTTCGAAGAAACAAAAGACCGTATATAATATAAGCGATGGTGTTTTTTTTTGTTCTTTTTTGACAAGGTACCATAAATGTGAAAAGTTCTATATATTGGTGTAGATGAAGTGTGCCAAAAAATGGCACGCCTTGTCTTCGGCAACGTATTTCGGCATATCATGACAGTGCCAAATCGTTTTGAAACTGCATTGCACCACATCAGGGAATGAACTTACGCGACGAGAGGCAGTGCTAACAGTGGCCTTCTATTGATCGGCTAAAGCTACGCATTTATACGGTGATGTGGCGTTCGCCATTGGTGTGAGAACGATTGCGACGCGCAATATTTCTGGCGTTATACATCGCTTCTGTTTCTATCTATCGTCTGACACCTCTCCCTGTTCTCGTTCTTTTTTTTTTTTCGTAGGTGGGTTAGAGAATTTCTCGACGAGCAAAACAAAGGACTAGAAGTGCTCATCGATTACCTGACGTTCCAGCTCGGATTTCTGAGGTGAGTCGGGGGCATTGACGTTTGGCTTTGTAAATTACACACTCACACTTGTCATTCTTGTCATTAACGAAGCCCTCGGTGCGCTCGCAAATGCGAAAGGAGAAAGAATGCGCTTATAAAAACGTTCGAAAAATCCGTGCTCGTACTTGACTAATTAAAAAAAAATCTTGCGACAGTCGATTCGTGAGGCAATGAACTGCTTTAGTGAAGCCGCTCGATGATCATTTGGAAGAAGTGCTTCGGGTCCAGTTTTAATGTACGAGGTAGTTTCTCTTTCTCTCAATTGCCTCTCCGATCAGTGCTTGCATGATATAAGTTCTACTGCTTTGTGCGCTTTGATATTTATGATTTCTGCTACTACTACTACTACTACTACTACTACTACTACTACTACTACTACTACTACTACTACTACTACTACTACTACTACTACTTCGTGTCGAAGAGAACGGGTCGAATAAAAACAAATGGCCCTCCTCAGCACTGCGTAGCACAGACACCGTTACATCGCTGATGCTTACGCGTGTGCAGGTACGACCGCGAGATGGCGATGTCTTCCACGGCCTCCGAGAATGGCTACGCTGCGAGTCCGGTCAACTGCCGCAAGTCCATCCTGGAAGTTGACACGCCGCGCCTGAAGCGCGCCACGCGCCACGCGGCCAAGCTGCACATGGGCGAGGCGGAGGACGACATCCACGTCTGCATCATGTGCCTCAGGGCCATCATGAACAACAAGGTGGGCGCGCATCTATGCCGCGCCGCCGGATTACTTCTCTCTCTCTCTCTCTCTCTCTCTCTCTCTCTCTCTCTCTCTCTGCGAAGCACTCTAGGGGCCCGGGCTGTCGTCTCGTGTGATCTAGTCAGTATAGCAGGGTGTGGGAAAGGGAAGTTGGGAGGGGGGGGAGGGTAAAGCATGGAATAGACGAATGGGAAAGGGAAGTGACGTTTTAAAGAAATGATTTGAAGGTGTTGAGGAAAATGAGAAAGGGGGAAGTGCGAGGCACTTTAAGGGGTTCTGGCTGTCGTCTGATGTCACCTTGTCAATATAAGAAGGAGTGGAAAGGGGAAGGTGGGATGAGGACGAGGGGAGGGTAAAGCATAGCATTGACGAGTGGGAAAGGAAAGTGATGTTATATTGCAATGATGCGAAGGTGATGAGGGAAAGGGGGAGGGGAGGGGGCGCCCCCGTATCATCACAATTGAGTGTTTCATTTTTCGCCAAGGACGCCGAGCAGGCTGCAAGTTTCGAACGCGCGCTTGCCTGTGAACTCTAACGTTGCTGAAGGGCAAGTGAATCATTGCTGCGCGTTTCCTTCAGCTTTCACCTTGAGTGCAAACTGCGTGCTTTTTTTTTTTTTTTGCTTCGCGTAAAGCAAGTCCGTAGGCATACGATAGCGTTCTTGTGATTGCCTTCTTTGGGCTGCTTCATCCCCGTAATGTAACGGGACTGCAATGGTGTTACCGAAAATGCGCGAAAATGCGGGTTGATCCCGAGGGAGTGTGCTGTCTAGCAGTCAGTCTCGCGTGTCACGTGGCTTCAGCCATCGTATTTGCATTCATAACGCGGCCACTCGTTAGTACCAGATAATGTTGGCTAGCATTGGTTGTACACTGTTATGTCAACAACATAACATTGTCTTCATTCAACCTCGTTCCAGTAATTGACTTACTTCTATAACAGCTTTTTTATAATTCATTTTGTCGTTAACTCTCGTTTGTACTTCTTACCCCGCCACATTTTTGACTAACTAGGAATTCGGAGATGTTTGTGTATCTTTTGACGTGTAGCACGTGCAGCGAGCAATCGCTCATTTGCTTATTGTACAGTGCATATTAAGTCGGCGCCATTTCCTTCCGTGTGCCGATTACGCGTGCGAGGGACACGGCGGCAAAGCCCACCGTGCTTGTTCATAACGGTGAGCTTCGCCGCATGCTCACTCTTGATGCGGCGAAGCATGCTTTGGCGATGCACTTGGCGTACGGGTTTTTCGGCGAGGGGGGGGGGGGGGGCAATGAAACGTCTCATTTCATCAGTTTTTCTCCACTGTACGCCCGACTCTTCCCTTTCTCCTTGTCATTTAATACACTATAGATTTATTGCTCCAATTAAGGTCGATTTGCATGTTTAGGAGTTTCTCCATTAAAAACTGTCACTTGTGTGCCATTTTAAAGCTATGAAAATTACTGATCAAAAGACAGCTAAAGCATCGCATAGTAAGTATACGGGGAGCCGTATATAGGTAGCAACTTGAACTTTATGTACACCGATTAGATACAGAACACTCTAGAATTCGTGTGTATATATGTTGCATACACTATTTGCGAGTTTCTAATTGTATGGCTGAAAACAAATGGCATAGATTGCCAGAGCTTTTTACCAGATGTCTTATGAATGGCAGCACTTGTATATTTCAATGCACTTGCAATAGAATGATTACTCTCAAATGAGGATGTGGTGAAAAAAGCCAGTTGAATTCTACCAAGGTACGGTGAGATGTGGACCTTATAATACTGAAGTTAGGCTGATATTCTCCATTCTTATTGTGAGAGTGGTTAACTCTCACTCTACATGCAACTTTCCTACTGGAATAGTCTTTATCACATTTTTTTTTTTTGCCCGTTCATCATCTGTACTTTTCATGTCCCTCTTACAGTTTGGCTTCAACATGGTGATTGAACACACACAAGCAATAAACTCTATAGCCCTGAGTTTAAACCACAAGAGCTTACGGTAAGTGTGCACATGAGATCTTACTTCTGTTGATTTAACAGTTTCACCTTTTGAATAAGAGTCACTCTTGCTCTTTTTTTATGATGTGCTTGATCATGGGCTTTTTGGGATTTGGTCATGAGCATGTAATCTCTGCTTTTTAATTCATGACATACATTCCATGAATGGTTTAGAGAGTATACTAAATCACTTTTCTTTATTGCATAGTAATATAAAATAAATTATCTTTTCACCATGTACGTGTTACAGAAATCTTGGTGGATGTGTACGGCATTACACCAATTCACATTAGGTTTTCTGTATATCATTTTATAGTTTTTGCATTCAAAGCAAACAATTTGCCTGATATTCAATGCTTACTTACGAAAAGGTAGTAGATGGTAAAATTTACCTGTGATGTTTCTGTGATGTTTTCCTTTTGAAGAAGGATGTTTAACTAACAGAACTTCGTCAAGACATCAGTTAGATCTTCAAGCGCACTCAATTTTGTGTGAACTGTCATTAAGCACTGATGAGTCTTTTTTCTGACTTGTATTTGCTCAGAACAAAGGCACTGGTCCTGGAACTGTTGGCTGCCATCTGCCTCGTGAAAGGTGGCCACCAGATCATCCTCAACGCTTTTGACAACTTCAAGACTGTATGCTGTGAACCACGGAGGTTCAAAACACTCATGGATGACTTCCGGGACTATGAGACATTTAATATTGACTTCATGGTATGCACAGGATATCCTACTTTAATAACACTGTCATAGGAAAGTGACAGAAATGAAATATATACTGAGGTTGAACAAGAGCATAAGAGAAATATAGTTCCTTTAGGCAAGTAGGTACAGCAGTGTTTTGTTTATGTTGTTGTGCACAATCATGATATAGGAAGTCTTTTAGCATGGACACGTTTATTAAAATTTGTAATCTTGGCTGGTTTCAAGTTGCACAAAGAGTGCATTAAACAAAGCAATGTTCATGTTACTCCTTATCTATTTCCTATTTGCATCGCTGGCTCAAATGGCTGTCCTCAAATGGTGCTTGCTTTATGCCTCTATTTGCACATACCTTATCACTGGCCAGTGAAACCCAATGTTTTACGAGAACCTTACTACTCCACATGCAAAAAGATCTATTAATGGTGTCCCTGCAGTATAATAGTGAATGATTGTTTTTCAATCCTTTTGCAGGTTGCCTGTATGCAATTCATCAACATTGTTGTTCACTCAGTCGACGATATGAACTTTAGAGTGCACCTGCAGTACGAATTTACCTTTCTTGGCTTGGACGAGTATTTAGAAAGGTTGCGCTCAACCGAGAGCGAAGAGCTTAAAGTGCAGATCTCAGCCTATCTCGATAATGTCTTCGACGTCCATGCCCTGATGGAGGACTCCGAGACCAAGAGTGCTGCCATCGATCGAGTTGCCGAGCTAGAAGCCCAAATTTCAAGGGTGGGCCTCTTACCTCCACGTTCTTGTTTGTGTTGTGTTTGTCAGTGCAACGTGAACGTCATTAAAGGTGTTCCGGCAGCATAAAATGCAGCCTCAAGGAGTTATAATTTCAAGCTCGAAAAGTGAATTTGTGGCTTTAATGAGCACGACTTGCGTTCTCCAATAATGAGGGGTTTCTCTCGGCGCACAGCTTCTACTAAGATGCACAAAAATGCACTGAGAGAAACGTAACTTTTTTAAACGTTTTAAATAGCGAGACGTTTAGCTTTGGTTGGTTTTAGTGTTTAGTGGCGCATAGGCAGCAGATCCTATATTGCACCGAACGCAATTACATTTTCTTTAAAACATTGGAATACCTAGGTGAGTCCTTGTGTGTGCAACCTGTGTTAAGCATTATAAACACCATCTTCTAAAAGATTCTTGGAAAAGGAATGCGCCTATTCCTAGAAAAATGTACTGCTTTTGTCCGGAGCAACATGGATTGAGATCTCGCCATTCTACATCAACTGCTGTGTTATTGTTATCCCAGAAGATTAACACAGCATCACACAACAATCTTGTTGTAGCAGTTCTCTTCATTCACTTAAAAAAAGCGTTTGATACTGTCGACCACAATATTCTACTAATGGCATTAAAGCACTATCAATCCCGCGGCAAAGTTTTTAGCTTATTTTTTTACTACATTGATTGACGTCATCAAATGGTCAGCATGCAAAATCTTACGTCGTCATTAATAAACATAAAGACAGGTGTACCGCAGGGGTTGGTCCTGGGGCCACTGTTATTCTCACGTAAATTATTTGCCATTCATAAGGCTGAGTTGCTAATGTATGCCGACGACACAGCTTTAATAGACGACACAGCCTTTACTGCATAGTTACTGCTGGCAACATAGCCGACCTAGGATATAAAGCTAATGAAGAACTAAAAAATATTTGTACTTGGTTTACCATGAACAAATTAACACTTAATGCACGGAAAACTTAATACACTATTTTTCACTCCCGTTACCGAAATGTAAACTACGAGTCACTTCAACTGAAAATGAGCGACTGCCTAACTTGAGCATGTAGAAGAATTTGTATATCTAGGTGTAGCATTCCACAGCGGATTATACTGCAAAATACAAATAAATTCTGTATGTACTAAGCTAGCATCTGGCTGCAGTAGGCTACTGGCTGCTAGAAATTATTTTAATAGCAATATTGCCTGAGTTCTTTATTTCTCATTTGTTCATTGTCACCTGTCATACTTCCTAGACTCGTGGGGATGGACCTTTAAAACTTACCTTGATCCTATCGGCATATTGCAAAAGCGAACACTTAAAATAATAGATAGTGCGGCCTATAATGAACTCAGCGTGCCTTTGTTTCACAAGTTGGAAATTTTACCTTTTGATTGCATACGGCAACATAAAACCATAGTCACCATCAGCAATGTCATTGCAAACAGTGTACCTTTTGATGTACCTATCTTTCCTTCCTTCTCCCAGGTCACTAGATGCATGACATCGTGCAATTTTAATCTTCCACCTACTAATAACGTCTATGGTGAACACTTACTACACTTTCTGGGAGCTAAAGTGTGGAATAACATACCACTTCAGATTAAAGATACTATGGCTTTCTCAAATTGCACTTAAATAATATTTGCTCCATATAGAACAATAGTAATGACCATGGACCAAACCTTAGACATAATTTGATGTTTCGTCTGTATTTGTTTCTTTGTTTGACGATGAACAAAGTGTAACAATGTTATAATTCTTATATTTCTGTATGTGCTATCATGCATTTATGTCACCTTAAATCATAATGAATTCGCTCGTGTATGCTTGTTCGTTTTCTAAAAAAAAAAAAAGCTTCTTTGATGTGATTTTTCATTGAAATTGTTATCGTGCTTGTATACCTTCTCCCGTTAGACCCCCTACAAGCCTATGGCTATGGGTCTAATCAGTGTTGTGAATTTACATTACGTGTATTCATAACAACCTCAATAAATCTTGAAATCTTGAAGGGCCCTGTGGATGCCAGCAGGTAAAAATTACCTTGATCTTTTTCCAAACAGTTAGAAGCTCATTGAGGTGCTATGAGGCTTGGGCGTGGCACGGGAACACTCGCAGCATAATAAGAGAACTGTTTAATGACACTGGTTTAGAATACATGCAACAAGGCAACATCTTCAAGCGTTGGTGTCTATGGCTTGACTTCGGAACTGAAATGTTGTTGGATCAACGGTGACGCCCGCACGAATCCCAGAAGCAAGAACACAATGTTGCTGGCTGTGAGGCTGTTCATGGCACAGGACATTGCACAGGACATTGCACAGGACACTTGCACTATCTGTCGTTGTTCTAATGAACCGTCACTTACGAACCATCACTCGCAGTGTCCCTGTGTATTTGGAGTGGCACAGAGTATGAACTTAATTTTCCTGGAATATCTAGTTCAGTCACTATGCCAAAACTTAACAACATTCATACAATAAAACCATTACCAATAAATGCCTTTTTGATTTATCGATTCCTACTTACTTTTTGGCTGTTGTGGAAGGAAATACAGTTGGATACCTGTGCATTTTGCTTTTCTTGAGTTTTCTCTTGCATTTATGAATCTGCAAATGCATGACTCATTTAGTCATGCAACATGCAAAAGTGAACATGTTTGAATTGAACTGATCATTACAAAGTGTCTTATGATGTGCCTAAAAGGTAGCACGAAACAGCAGGGAACTTGCAAAGCCCAGTACAGAATAATATAATGGCTCATGCACCATGCTTGGACCTTAGGTACTGCAGTGCTTATAAGAATGGATCTTAAGGATGTGGAAATGAACTGCTTGTAATGTTACCCTTTAGCATGATGTCACTGTCAGAAAGTGTGGCTCATGTTTTCATTTGGTTATTTCAGGCACATGAGCTTGAAAATGAGATGATGGCAAAGCTAGGTAAGTTAATTTTTGTGTCACATTTCATTTAATATGTCTGTATCTGTAAAATATAGAAGACTTTAATTTTTCAGTAGATTGCTTTATTACTTACTTAATTTTTTTATTTTGTTTCCATGCAGTGGAGCTTGAAACACAACTACAAATTCTTGACAAAGAAAATCGGGAGTTAATAGTAAGTACCTACCTTTCCATTTCTGCAGTCTTGCTCATTCATACTTTGCCTATGATGTACAGCCGTCAGCACCTTTAACGCAAACGCTCCGCCGCGTGTCCTGCAGCAGTTTGATTGACGCTGACATCACGTACGTTTGGGTTCTGTTGCCAAGAGGCTAACCATACATGCCGACATACTATCCAAGCCTACCGAGGTATTATCTCGGCAAAAGCGCCCAGCACTTCGCGGCAGGCATCAATCAAACTAGCCCTGGCCATGCATCGAAGTGTTCATGTTAAAGGTGCTGACAGCTGTAAGCATGTACCTGGTGAGGTTCCAAATAAATGCAAAGCATTCAGTGTCTTATGCAGTGCTTACCACCACTGCGCATAAATGCCTTGAATGAATCTAAGAAAATTTGCATCCTCCTCTTGCTCATTCACCTTGCCATAATTTTTTGTTTGATAAAAGTAACAGATGGAAATCACCCTTCTGTGCATGAGTCGTGTATACCCGCCACTCATATTGGTTTGATTGAAGCACGGCAGGGTGGGCCTTTCAGTTTCAGATGAACTGAAACATTTTTTGTCAGTGGGACAAAGCATTTTTCGAGCAAAGAGAGATTATTAGCTAGATGGAAATTCATCATTATTAAAAGTATTTTGAATATTTCTCTCTAAAATGGAGTTTCCTGTAAGCCACATTATGTGATGTAGCTTATATGAGAGGCTGATAAACATTATGCTTTTTATAATCAGCAGTGTACTTTGTATACATTCCTTTTAGCAGTTTTGCATGGGTTATTTTATTTTGCTAGATGACCATGCACTTGGCATCGCAGAGTTGACCGCAATGCATGCAGTTAGGCAGTGGTTAAACTATGCAAAGAATTTCGCATCAGATGCATCAGATGTATCAGATGCAACACTTGCAACACTCTGAAATCTTTTGCTTAAGTTTGTGCACTACATGTTACATTCTTCTGTTCTGGGCCTTCACCTGAACTCTAGAAAGTCTAGCTAAGACATTGCAAGCTTCCTTTCCTCTCTATTTTGTGCCTATTGTCATTGTTGATGCAGCTTTCTGCGATCGTCTCTCTTCTTCCTCATGCCTTGATGAAAATAAATGAGTCAATGCTGTGACATGCTTTCTGTACCATTCTTTGCAGGAGTCGCAAAAGCAGACGAGTGAAGAACTCAACACGTTGCGCAAGGCGGTGTCCGAAAAGGAAGAGGAGAAGCGGCAGCGAGAGAGTTTTCTTGAAGGCAAGATACAGGAGCTCGAGAGTCTCACTGGAACATTACCCAGAGGCAAGAACCACTTTAAATAACCTGTCATGTCACTGGAACTTACTTGTGCCAGTATATACTAGTATGCAGTGTACCAGAGGGTGGCAGGCCATGCATGCTGCTCAAAATGTTCAATCACATTAGCATAATTAACATAAAACGACACTCCACAAGAGCACCTGTCACCCCCCCATGTTGGGTTGAAAGCATGCCAATTCAAAAAAGGTCGCCTGCTCGCACCTCTGTGCTGAATGAAACCAGGCAAAGAATCTCATTCAACAGTGCTTTATATCGCTCTTTCTTGATAATCAGTGTGTTGCAGCAGTTTCTAATAAAACCTTGTGGTTAGTGATTTCCTAATTTTAAAGAAGTGGATCTTTGTTACAGAATTTTCCTCATGCTTACAATTAACAATACCACACTTTTTTTCATTAATGGCACTGGCAGTATTACTACTAAAATTATTGTAATGTAGTTATGGATGACACCCGCCACGGTGATCTCGTTGTCATGGTGCTTGACTGCTGAAACGAAGATTACAGGATGAAATCCCAGCCATGGCATCTACATTTCAATGGAGCCAAAATGATAAAGGTTTATACGACTACATATAGGTGCGTCTTAAAGAGCCCCACGTAGCCTAAATTTATGGAGCTCTTCAACACAGTGTCTCTCATGAGCATACCGGGGTTTCAGGGTGTATAATCTGAACAATGATTATTGTTTTTTTTTTTGTTATTGGTGGCATCATCATCATTGTTAGCAACATCATTTTGAGCATCACACCTTCATTTTTCCATTTCTGTTTTCCTGTGGTGTAGGTTCCTCAGCCAGCTCGATCCACAGTAGCAATGGCTTGTCTGGAGTGCCGCCTCCACCACCACCTCCGCCACCACCCATGTTTGGCATGCCACCGCCTCCACCACCTCCGCCGCCTCCACCTGGAAGCAATGCCATCCCTGTGCCACCTCCCATAGTGCCCCTTCTCAAAGGAGGCATTCTTGCGCCGCCACCGCCTCCTGGCAGTATGCAGGCGCCGCCTGATGGTAAGTGCAATTTCCAGCGGACTTATCAGCATCATAAAAGTACTTACTTGTTTACTTCACGTTTACTGCTTCTCCACTGCTCAGGCGGCGCAGGTCATCGGCAACACCAAGCAGTGGCAGCTGCACTGATATGACATATCTAACAAATAATGTTTTCATGTTTCTGGAGCCACCTAAGTAAGAAAGCCATCATGGTCATTATTTATGGCAACACGGTGCCCAATAGTACTATTTATTCCCCAGCTAGTATGGTAGTTCAATAAGGTTACTCAGGCTGGTCAAGCTAGCATTTTCTATATCATGCAAGTTTCCCATGGCACCTTTGATCTTCTTCAAAGGGTGACCACACACTAAATGTTAATACTTTCAGTATTCTTGAGCACCACAGCATACCATAGTATTCCAGGTTGTTTTCTGTAACACTTGATTCTACAAACCAGATTCTGTTTTGTTACTCCGTAGAAGAATGTGTCATAATTCACGAAACTGACTTGCTGAGTTGCTGCTACTGGTGTGGTTGCCATATGCAAGTGTAGCCAAGCAAAATCTACAAATGGCTAATAATATCATACCTGGCCTTTCTACCTAACAACATCGGCAAATATTTGTCTCTGTCGTGACATCACAATAATGTAGCAGATGACAGATCTCCAATATATAGCGCAAGTTTGATATCAAATCAAAATAGTATTTTATGGCTCCCTACTCTCATACTTGCTTTTGATGATGATGAAAAACATTTATTGTAAAAGAGAGAGGTACGGGGCCAAAGCATGACCCTGCTACATGGTCGGCGTCCTTAATCCGGGACACCGCATGACGAGGCCCCTACTCGCGCCCGTCTCACCAGAGCCCGTTGAGACTCTAGTGATGAGCAGTCGAGGAGGGCAGTCTCCCATGCCTCTCGGGAAGCGGTAGGGGAAGGGGGTAGGTGGGGATTTTTCGGACATGCCCATACCATGTGGAAGATATCACACGTCTCCCCACAGTGTGGGCACCGCCCATCTGTGTTCGCATCGAAATGCTTTAGGATTGCAGGACAGAGTAGAGTACCTGTCTGCAGGCGCCTTAGAGTTCGCTCTTCCGCCTTACTCAGCCCCTTTGCAGGAGCCGGGTAAAGGCGGTGAGTGTCACGATAATAGGTGAGAATTTCTTTGAACCGCAGCAGCGGTGTATTGGCCTCCGAGTCATAAGAGCCAAGGTGAGGAGCCCGGTAGGTAAGCGCTCGGGCGGCCGCGTCAGCGGCCTCATTACCTCGTAGGCCCTGATGGCCAGGAGCCCATACGATGCGTTTCGGAGCTGGATCAGCGAGAGCCCGTTTTAGAATTTGGCTGGCTAGGGGGGATATCTCTCCTACCAAGTAATGAGTACATGCTTTCCTGGAGTCCGTGATGACAACTTTCGAGTTGGGGTCCGCAGCAGCAAGCGCTATCGCGACTTCTTCAGCGCGCTCTGGATTTTGTGCTCGGAACGAGAGCCCATTGACATGCTTTTCCCGGTGAACTACAGAGGCCGTGTAAAATCCCGTGGGCGAAGGCCCTGCTATATCTACGTAGAATACACCAGGTCGGGAGCCGTGTTGCTTCTCAAGCGTCCGAGCCCGCGCCTGTCTTCTGCTTTCGTGCGTGTGCTTATCCATGTTACTGGGGAGTGGAGCGACCGAGAGCATATGCCGCCACAGTTCCGGAATACGCTCCGCCTCCTCTGCAGTGCAAGTGTGCTGTATATGTAAGCGGTTTAGCAGGCGGCGCCCGGGAGCCGTCTGCACGAGCCGCGTATATTGATTCATAAGGTGGGCCTCCCGCAACTTCTGGTAGGAGTTGAGTACACCTAACGCCCTCAGTTTGGCGTTGGAAGTGGCCACCGGGAGATCCAGAGCTCGTTTAGTAGCCTTACGAATGATGGCATCTATTCTTTCGTCTTCTTGCTTGTTAGTGCGAAGGTATGGGACGGCGTAGAGGATTCGGCTAGTCACGAAGGCATGCGCGAGCCGAAGCGCGTCCCTGCCCCGCAGACCACCCCGCTTGTTGGAAACGCGGTGGATCATGCGCCCTACCTGTTCGCCTATTCTCTTGAGTTTCGCTATAGTGAAGTCCGGTCTGAGTCTGTGGTGAATGAACAGGCCCAGAATTCGGAGCTCCTCCACCTCTCTGATGGGAACCCCAGACAGGGAGATGTGTATGGCTGACTTATCTCTTGGATTCGCTCTAACGTGCAGATGCTCTGATTTGTTTGGAGCACATTGGAGTCCACAATCGTTGGCATACGCCTCGACTATGGATGCGGCCTGCTGAAGGCGTTCCTGCATTTCACCAAGGCTCCCTTCAGTGGTCCAGATTGTAATATCGTCGGCATATACTGCGTGTTGTGTGCCTTTCACCCTGGCCAATTCGCTTGGAAGGCGCATCATAGCAAAGTTGAAAAGGAGTGGTGATAACACTGCTCCCTGTGGGGTACCCCGTGTTCCCATCATACTTGCTTTTGAGTGCTAGAGGCATGTGACATAGCTTCTTCAACTCGTCTGTCAATACTCATTTCATGCTCGAAAACTCCGCTTCAGTGCGCTGTTTTTCAAAGGAGTGACTTCTCTGACGGGTGCTTTCTTTGCACTGTTTCAGGGCCTTTGCTTTCATTGATTTTATTTTGTCATATAATGCAGCAATGACAATCAAGCGCAAGTTCCAGACCAAGTACAAGCTTCCCACACTCAACTGGATTGCTCTAAAGCCAAACCAAGTCAGGGGAACTGTGTTCAGCGAACTGGATGAGGACAAACTGTACAGTGTAAGTACATCCTACAGGGTTTACCTGTGCTGTGCTGAGAAATTTTGGGAATTGTAAATATGTAATTTATAATTATGTAATTGAATGTTCTGACTCATATGCCTCCAACATTATAATCTACTAGTAGCTCGTTTCCCTAAACCAGGGATAATTTACATTTAAAATTCAACACTTTTGATTCAAATTCTTTCTGAGCATTTCATTCAGAAATCTCCTGCTGTGTCGTGATAAGCACAGGTGGATACCACCCTCTCCCTCTAAGCGCTCTTCAATAAAAATAACGTGAGCAGAAGTGGTTTGACATAACGAAACTATATCAGTCTTGTTTTTTCGATTGCATAAAGATATGTTTATAAATGAGATACAAATAACAAAAACAAGCATTTTTTTCTGTGCCAACCTGAATTACTGCATGCAAAGGGTTTGTTCAGCATCAGTAAAGTCTTGATCATTGCTTATCTCTGATACATTCTTCTGTTAACTGCTGCATTTCCCTTACGCTTGTAGAGAAGCAATAATGAGAAGAAGAAATTGCTGGTCTAGTTGGTATTATATTATGTGATGCGTTCTAACTAGACCAGCAGATGAAGTGAGCAAGAGGGAGACATCTAGTCACACATGGCAGCTATACGCGAAGACTCGGCAAAGTGCCGCATGTTCATCTAAAATGTCTGTGATGTAGAGCTGCTCCTGCACTTGTACCTCACCCGTATCTCTTTTTCTCTTAGGTTATTGACTTCGCACGTTTTGAGGAACAGTTCAAGCTGGGTGTACAGGGTGCCTTCCCCGACCGAAGCGATGACATCAATAGCAGCAAACGTTTTAAGGTAACTAACTCATTACTTTTTCTGAACTAACTACTGCCTTTCTTTTTATTCAAAAGGCTGCTAGGAACGGTTTGCAAATATTCCAAGCTGAAGGACAAACCAGATGTTGCTTCATACTTGGAGATAAAAATATAGGAGGCTCATTGACACAAAAAGCAGCCTGATTGATGCACGAGCGTGGACACTTTTATTTAGAAAAGTTGCTCAGCGTGTGCCTACCATGCATTGGCACTGTGGTTTGTGCCTTATGTACAGTGCTCACGGATTGAAACGGGACCATTTAGGGCTAAGCAATGCACACACTTTCATTCCCACCGTGTTTCGTTCAGGTCATATCGGCCTAATTTCAACTTGAACGAGTAGATCAGAGCCAAACATTATCTTTACAGAAGAAATTCATCATGACATGATGTGCTTATCTCGAGTCATTGCGCATACCAGCACTGCACTGAAAATTATGATGTCACGTTTTATTCCGTGAGTACTGCACATCCGGTATGCATGAACTCAACTTAAAACTAAAAACATATTATTAGGTTGCTCAGACCTGGCACATACAGTTCAAATGTGTCCATTTTATGAGCCATACTCATGCATAAAGAAGTTAGCCACCAGCTGTGTGGCTTTTCTTTCAAACAAGCAAACAGTATGTGAGGAATGGTCGTTAGTGTCCAGGCACTAGCCACTTTCCCGTGTGCGCAGCCAGTCATATTGACACAACTCTACATCTGTAGTTCAAAAATTGTGGTGCACCCCCTAATCTCGGCAGTACTATTCAAAAAGTCCTCAACTGTCACTTTTCTTGAATTTTTCAGGTTCCTGAGAAGGTGACGCTGTTGGAGCACAACCGGTTACGTAACATGGCCATCTCCAGGCGCAAGATTGAACTGGCCACGGATGTTGTTGTCAAGGCTGTCAATAGCCTCGACCTCAAGACCATCTCCCAAGACTGCGTCGACATTCTTCTGCGCATGGTGCCAAATGATGCGGAGGTCTCTCAGGCTCAGCCATTTCTTCCTCATCACTTAGTCTAGCTGGAGTTGCATATCGTTATAGTCCACTCAGGCTAAAATAGGAGAGTTATTATGGTTTACATTTGGTTCTTTTTCTTGTTTTGCACTCTGAATGATGCGATTAGAATACATTTTAGTTTGCAGGCATGAAACTGTGCTCAGCTGCACAGATTGGTAGTGTTCATAGCTATTTGACTAGAAGCTTTGAACAGGATGTTTTCTCATTATATTTCTTTTGCTCGTCTTAGCATCACTTTCTACACCCTCTACGACCACATATGTGTTTCTGGCCCTAGCAATATTTTGTTTTTCATTGTGTGTATTTGATGATGTGGGGAATTGATAAGTGGGGTCATGTGAGAAACTCTTGATAACCTACTTGTATTGGAGAAAAAATTGTCTAAGGCTGCACTTTGCCAACAGCACAATGTAGCTAGCTACTCATAGCACATTTTCCAACACCGCAACGTTTTTATACAAGGTTAGTCTTTCCTGCATGTTTGGAAAAAAATTTTCATGAGGCAGTGTGCAACTTCTGTGAACTGTGAAAAGGAAAATAATTGGCATACCCTCCTTTGTAGCACAAAGCTACAAGTATTCTATATATGAATTTCTCAGTTGACGAAAAATGCACTTTTTCGTAGCTTTGTACTAGAAACGTGCTGATGCCAATTTTTTTGCTTTCATACTGCTTCCTCTACTATGTCAGATTCCACATAACTTTTTTGCCATTTTCGGAAACTGCTTGCAGACGAAAGCATATCGAGAGTACGAACGAGAAAAGAAGCCTGTGGACGCTCTTACAGATGAAGACAAGTTCCTGCTTCAAGTGAGTCATTAGCAGAAATTAAAGTGTACGTGACGAGTAATCATGTGCCTGAACTAAACAAATAAATAAATAGAGTATTTGACTATTCTCCTAAGATGTCAAACATGTAAGCGTGAAGTATTGCTACCTAAGAGAGAAATTAATGCTCAAAGATGCTGTGATCCACCTGGCTTCCTCCACTTTAATTTAACTTGTCAAGTTATCTGCCCTACACCCTGAAATGTGCTGCTCTTTTGCTACTACAGTAAATGCCCCATGAGGCACGGGTGGCAGGTAAATTTGGTCCTCCTCTGAGAAGGGTCTCGTGTTCAACAGGGATCTTCTGAGCTGGTTGGGATTTACTTCCCACAGTCCAGCATTTACGTCTGCCTGGTTACGACAATCAGACTCAGTTGATGACGTGCAAAATTGCATAAAATTAAGACAACAGCCCTTACGTTTTTCAAACCCGCTTTCTTTATAATACTTATGTCTTTTTTTAGCACATAGGCTGATAAGGGTGATGCAAAAGTGAAACTTGAAATTTTGGAGGCAAAAATGGTTTAGGCTCGTGTGCTCAGATTTGGGTGCACAATAAAGAACCCCAGGCGGTCGAATTTCCGGAGCTCTCCACTACGCCGTCTCTCATAGTCATATGGTGGTTTTGGGACGTTAAACCCCACATATCAGTCAATCAAATTTTGTTATATCATAAGTTCTCTCTATAAACCCACTTTAGCTTTTCCTTTGCCACTTGTTACCTAGTGGTTCTTACACTTCTATCCAATTCAAATATATCTTGATTAATTTTGTCACACATTTGTTGTCTGCATGCTAAAAACGCCCAGTGTGCCATGATTATTCACAAGCAATCTATTATTTGCCTGCAGCTGACAAAGATTGAGAGGTTATCACAGAAGCTGAACATCATGAGTTACATCGCATCCTTTGCAGAAAACATCCAAATCATCACACCGGTAAGGAAGCTATTTGTACATAAAACATCAAATGATATCACATTGTTCCTTTCTCTTGGATGGAGCATTCTGCTAAATATGCTTAGCAAATGTACAACAAAACCACGTTAACCATCTGATAACCAGGTGCGCTCCAGAAAAAAAGGTTCAGATTTACTACCTGATTACAAGATTACAGTACTTATCAAGGTAAAATCGAAAAGAACTAACACAGCGAAATAAAAGACTCCATTTGACCTTAAATTGCACTGTTTTCAAGCCTTGTCAACTACAACATGTATTCGAAATAATGTACTTGAGCATCAAGGTACAATGCTGAGTTTCATAATGAAACTGATTTCACCGGTAGCTTTTTGTGCTGAACACCTTTTTTATATCGCTGTCATGATCTCTTGATGCAGCCTTTTCATTACTTTTTGTTTATTGTTTGCCTTGCAGCAAGTGCACGCAATAACAGCAGCATCTAGAGCGATAAAGAGCTCAAAACGACTTCGAAAGCTTCTCGAGGTAAATACTTCGAAAATATTTCTTCCAACAGCTACGGTTCCACATCTTTCATACATAATAAGATGCAAGAATGCCCTGTGGAAGGCTTCCCATTCATGCACTTAAGCATTGACAAAGAGTCTTAAAAATAGAAAAACAGCAGTGAAATCGCTCATGGCTCGGGGTACAGAAGTGATGACGTTTACTTTCGTTATAAACAAGGCCTTTCCGACCTGCCCTTTCTTTATTCATCGAGAAATGTGAGATCAGATTATGGAAGGCGGGAAGCGTGAGAAATTGAATAAATAAAGCAGGTATGACATGAGTTTTATGTTGACAAAAAGCAAGTCCATTAAAGTAAACCACTGACTATCTTTTTCACAACAAATCACACATTTTACTTTCGTTATTATTGTATATAATAACCCACTCCTGCCGTACTCTTGATGAAATTTAAAATAAAAATAAAGAAAGAATGTGTACATACGTAAATAAATCAAATTGTATTGTGAATCAACAGGAAACCTTTTCAAGAAAAAAAAAATACAGCACTGCGTAATTGTTGATGTAAACTAAATCACACCCATGGTGTTGTACTATGCATTGAAGTCCGGGCGTGAGTGTGCTGGTACGCCATGTGGACAAATTAACCCGTGAAATAGCTGAGGTGTATCATATTAGAAAATGTGGTGACAGATGGGTGAGCCAGCCTTCGGTGGCCTTGCATGACAAAAAGATCGCGCTTTTAGATAGGGGTTAGCCATTTTATCAATGTGCCCTCTTTTTATCGGACACTTTCCCAGAATATGTCACGTTGCTCACGTTTGCTGTAAGAAGGTTGCCTGTTGTATATATTTTCATGTGTGCCGCGAAAAATAAAAACAGTTGGTAGTCAGCGCTCGTGTTGTCCTCTTTGCTTTCCTTGCCTCACCTTTCGTTTCACGTTTCTTGTAGCACCTTCGTGCTTGGGCTGCAACCCTTATTACCATGGAATTTAACCAACTAGCCCAAATAGCCATTCTTTTTCTGCGTTGAAGCCAGTGTTTCAAAATAGAAAGAGAGCAATGCTGGTTATATGAAATTGTAAATAGTATGAAAAAAGACCCTTTTTTTCTTTCTTTCTTTTCTGTAGATGTGTAATGCTTACCTTTTGCTTGAAGACTTGGTTCGTAGCACATGGCCTGTAGTATTCATTAAGATAGTTTCAACTGGATTAATGTTTGTTTTTTTCAGCCAGGCTTTCTTCCTTTTTATCCATCTTCCTTCTTCTCTCATGCCAAACTTGTAAGAAACCTGTGCCAGGAAACTACCCAATGCACAGAGTGAATGAAGAACGGACTACTATTTCTTGGAACTTCGATTATTATACAACTTGGCAGTGTCAGTTACACTGTTCAGTGGCCCTTTTATGCTATTGTATTTCACTTGCGTTCTTTGTATCCCACAGGTAATTCTCGCTTTTGGGAACTACATGAACAGCTCGAAGAGGGGCCCCGCATATGGGTTCAAACTCCAAAGTCTTGACATGGTCAGTTCACACTCATACTACCAGCTGCCCTTGTTTGTGTAATGAAGAAGCGTTATACTAGTATAGTGCATGTTCTGTAGAATGTTTCATCTCTACCCTCTCCTGAGAAAAACGGAACTGAAAAACCACATAGAGTGCATTGTAAACATTGTGTGCAAAACGTTCTTGCCTTTTATGAAGTTGTAGTAGGAGCAGATATAAGAAAGAAGCAGTAACAGCTTTTACAGTGACGTCATGTTTCCAACGCACATGTCTGAATGAATTTAATTTGCATGTTAAAGCTGCCTTTGAAGAATGCATTCAACTGCTTTAGAATAGTTTACATATTGTGCTCAACACCTGATCCAGCTGTCTGCGATTCTGAGCTGAGTATTCATGCGTAGTGACAACAGGCATCATTCAAGAGAGACTAGTCTTTGGCTTGGACCTTGTTCTGTGCTAGGCTGTAAGAAGGTATTTTTTTACATGTGTGGCAAACGTGTATGTGCTCAAAATTTTTAGGGAACCTGCAGGCTTCATTCACCTACCTAAGTTGTTTTCACTGAATAGTTTCTCTCAATGGCCAAAGAGTACTACAAGCCTTTCCCCTTTAGTTTCTGCTGTGCAATCTGCAACTCACAAGGGTCATGTTGAAAATCGCCCCCTAGAAACGTGCTTTGACACTTAGTACTGTAGCATCAGCTGGATGTAACATCCTTATCCGGCCATTTTTCGATACTGTGAAAACATTCGTTTCAAGTGCGGCAGGTAATGAAACATGCACAGTATGCCGCTTCAAAGTCTATCGCTCTTCATTTTTCTTCTCGTTCTCACAATACTGTTGGCTTTACCTCAGCTCGCGGACACCAAGACGGCAGACAGGAAGATCTCCCTCCTGCACTACATCGTAGAGACAGTCAGCAGCAAGTTTCCCGACCTGATGGGCTTTGATCAGGAGCTGCGGTTTGTCGAGCGTGCATGCACGGGTGAGGTCATGTTCTCACTGCTGCCGTTATTACTTTACTGTTGTGTCACTTATTTAAGAAAGATGAAAAGGGAACACAAGTTTATCACACAACTAACGCCTTGCAGTTCGGCGTACGTGTCTTAAGTGTTTGCTGGCATATTGCCTATTGAATTTTACTGCTTTAAAACTGTACTCACAGTGAAGTTTTTGTCAGCAGGAATAAATTGCGATTGAAAAAGGGCTCGGGACTACTTTGAGTGAAAATGCAAAGTCACCCTTTTCTATTCATGTGTACTATTAAAGATATGTTTGCCCGACACATCAGGCCACCAGAAAGATGCATCTTTTATTTTTATTTTCCTTGCAGCCACGTGTCCTTTCAGAAAGCTTCAAACACAGCAAAGAAAAAATAATAAATAACTGCTATCTTTATTAACTTAGTTACCTTGATTTGTGAGTTTAACTCGCACTGATTGTTCAACAGTTGTCCAGTGTCTAGACATAAAGCTCCCAGATGCATTTTTCATGGTTCCTCTTCATTGTGCAAGGAAGTTCATTGGTTCAGTGGTAAAACTTCAAACAATCTTTGATTCGTGTCTTATCATTACAGCTGTTTCTAGTTGGATGTTTTGCCATAAAAACATTGAATGGCTCATTCATTCATTAGCTGCAATTATAAATTTTCTATCACATTTCTTCATTGTTGCATGCCGAAAGCCCACCCAGTAATCTGAAAAGTATAAATTTTAAGCAGGAGAGGGGGGGGGGGGGGGGCGGTAGTTAGTGCCATAGTTGTCATAAAATATTGTCGCTCTTTCTTTTATGTTTCTAATCTATCAGTTCACGTGCAGCCGTACAAAACCTAGCCTAAGTTAACCACACTAAGCTGAACCAACAAGACATGCCTCAGAAATACATACCTACCAACTCTGACAATTTTGTAATGTTTCAAATTTGGGCTAATTCAATGATCTTACGAAAGTTTTTTACCTTCAAAGAAAAGACTGGTTCAACACTTAAAAGATTTTGCTCACCATTCGTAGACCAGAAATCTTATAACAGTGGTGTAGTTGCTTTGACTAAGTTTACAGAGACAAACTCCTGGAGCAGCATGCATCCAGAGTGGACAGCAAGAAATTTGTTTTGCAAGTCAGTGCCATCTAAAAGCAGTGCTTGCTTCGCGTTATATGCTGTTTGCTGCTACACTTGTGCCGGGTTTTAAGGTAAACCATCATTGACTTGTTCAAGCTTTGAAAAAATTGTGCATTGTTATTCCCTGCCTTTATCTGTGAATAAATCTTGAAGTTCACTGATTTACAGGTATGCAGATGTGTTGTATAATAGGCTCTATGAAATGCGCAATTTTTACATTTCGACTGCTTTCAGTGACGCTCGAAAACATCCTGACGGACAGCCATGAGCTGGAGAAGGGCATGGATCTGTGCAAACGAGAGCTAGCATTGAGGCGAGACTCTAAGGATGCAGCCGTGCTGCAGGAGTTTCTGGCACAGTCCGAGGAAAAGCTCCGTCGGCTGCAGCAGGACATCAAGACAGCTCAGGTGCTCACACATGTTATCTTTACATTACTTATGTACTTGCTTTGAGCAGATACAGTCGAACTGCTTTTTAAGAGACACTGGTATAAGAGACACCAGTGTGCTTACGGTAAAGTACGGGTCGATAAGAAAATGCATACGAGGTACCCTGATTATAAGAAACATCTCATATAAAAGACAAGAATTGCTGCCCAGAGCATGCCTCTTATAAAGGGGTTTAACTGTATGTGCAAGTGACAAGAATAAAGGAAGCAATGAATAGGCTGGCAAATCAAGGCATCATTGTTCATAGTGACCTTGAAACAGATATAATGCGTGCTTTCCAAAATGTCTATATAGAAGTTTCATTGTTTGAGCTTCAACTCAGCTTCAGTAAAATTTCACTGCAAGAAAAAGGCACGGACAGCGTAGAACAAGACACATGCAGCGCTGGGTGTGTCTTCTCCTGTGTGTGTGTGCGTGTCTGTGCAGTCGTGCTGAAGTAATGAATTATTATGCTTGCCAAAAATGGTGCTCTCATCAAGTTCATTGCGCCTGATACATTCCCATGAGAAAGCATACTTCTGAAGCAAGAATGTTGTGCCACCTATGAGTTGCTTATCAGTAGAGTTAGTGCTAAGATTTATGTGTCTGAAATGGCCGATTGATTTTGTAGGCGATATGTTATTAACTTATCATATCTGTTGGCATATGAAAAACAAAAGGTCTGTTCCATAAATACCTTTTGCATTGACTAAATGGCCCTGTTGTCATTTCAGGAAGCTTACGCCGGCTGTGTAGAGTACTTTGGGGAAAGTGCACGGAGTGTTGCTACCAACATCTTTTTCTCCATGTTCGTTCGTTTCATCAAGGCATTCAAGGTAATTCTTGGCTTCTGAAGCGTCAGTCACTCGCAAAGCATTGTATTGCATAGGACCGCAGCTCACCTCGCATTCACTGGTATGCATGCATTTAAATAAAGCAAATGTTTCATATTGCTTCTGCAATCCCGTTTACAGGCTTGACTTGTGAATCAGCGATACAGCTTAGTTGGGGGGCTCACATTGATCGGATGTTACTTATTGACTGCACAAATTATATCCTGCTTCTGTAATATCAGATTTTAGCCATTTATTGGTGTTTTACTTACGAGCTCAATGCTTCAATGCTCAATAAAGTTAAGAGTATCGATCGTGCTTACAGTCGATAGCTTCAGAGGGCCAGGAATGCTGGAGGCACTTTACCACATGAACAGGAGAAGCGTGCATTATTCTATTAGACAGAACATGTGTGCAGCTTCTGTAAAGCAACGATTGTGGTAAATATGAGAATAGCGGTGCAGGATTTTGACAGTGTTATTTGGTAACGCTTTCAATCTGCTTTCTAACGCGAGCAGCAGGCCGATCAAGAGAACGAAACTAGGAAGAAGATGGAGGTTGCGGCCCAGGAAGCGCTCAAGAAGCCACCCCAGGAGTCCATCCAGAAGAAGAACCTGCTAAATGCCAAGAAGAGCACCCAGGTAAACAACCGGCCGCTGGCTAACATCCCTGCTGTTTACCGCTTCTGGCGGGCACAGACCAGCCGCTGAGTCATCACCTGTCTTGTCTGACCCCATCTTTCTCACCATCTTGCCATCGACAATCACTGCTGTGCCCGTGCTTCCGCTTATGCTGATGTAAACTGGCTTCGCGGTGTCAACGCCGCCCCTGTTCTGCGGAGCTTGATGTGCTTGTTGAAGAGTGTGATGCAGGGCTAAAGCATTCTCATTTCATTTTATTTAGAGTGATGTTCCCTTTTTCTTTGTTCATTGCACTGCTTGCCTGCGATGAGCACTAGCGAGTGCGCTTTGGAGTGTCACAAATCATTGAAACAGTAGCACTGCACCAAACATAGCAGCACCCAAAATGAAACAATTTGTGGCATAGTTGACATAACCTTGGTGCTTTAAATGTCTGTCTATGACTTAGAACTGAAAAATTAGAGATCTTTTTTTTTTTAAATGTGGTTGGCCGAATTATTTTGCGAGATATCCAAACGTCACTCTTTGTTCCTCTTCGTTGCCTGGGAGTACGCGACCTTTTTTCATTGTAATGACAGGCAGCTAACTGTCCTCATCAATTGTTTTGAAGCCTAGTGGTGACAACTGAAACCTCTTGAAGTCACAAATGCACTGTCGCTGAGTCACGTTGGTAAGCCCTTCCAAGAGCTTGCAAGCTTACATGCATGTCTGGTAATCTTCAACTTGCATCAGTGGCTGCAGCTTGTGTTATTTTATAGATTAAGTTTGATGTCTGTTTATTTTTAGACAAGCCACTAATTTAAGTGGATAATGCTTGAACTGACAGAGCTGAGCGAAAGAGTGACACTCGCACCTAATTTTCTTGTTTCCTTCATTTATTTTTCTTCATGACAGTAATTACCAATTTTGTATCAATACTGATGCCCGTTAGCACCAATGCCAAAGTACTCCTCCTATTGACTGCATCACTTTGCACACATCAACAAAAAGCCATTACCTTCATTGGCTATCTCTGGCTTTTAAAGGGCCACTCACAAGGCGGCATACCAAACTTTAGTGAGACAGTGGAAGTTGTTGGGTGTACGATGAGGAACATTTTGCCACAAAAATTTTTTGAATCGGTTCGTCACGAGTGGAGAAAATGGGTTTTTTGAAGCGGCGCGAAACAAGGATGAGAGGAGGCGAGCTCGAAACCCTTGCCGCTCCTTCGCGTAGCATTCGCAAGCCAAATCTCTTCCCCACTCTCTCCGGCATCCAACCAAGAGGTGACGTGCTCATGACCTGCCCAAACAAGTCCAACCCCCGAGCACGCGAGCAGCGTTGCTTTGTTGACCAGCGTTATTTTGTGGTCTTCTGCCTGTTTCTGCGGGATGGTTTGGAAACGCTGGCTTAGACGTGGTAGAATAGATGAGCACAATAAGTGTGCAAACGCGCAGGAGCGTTCTACGGCGGTCATCTGCTCGATGCCCTGACTGCGAGGACACGAACGCGTGCGAAACACTGGCACATTAGCCTCGCATCTCGTTGCAATTCACGGGAGAAACATGAAAAAAAGACGCTCACATTTCCTTATTGCATCTCATTATTGTTCTTTAGTGTTCTTAATTTTTTCAAGAAACAAATTACATAAACTACGCTTGCCGTGTTAAATAATTTTCACCATGTCACGTGCCATTGTTTGCAACGTCGGAGCAGAGTCGTCTACGTAGAGGACCAACGTCACTGCATTGCCATGCACGTAGGGCCATTCATGCGCGCACGTCATGCCCTCATTCTCTGGGCGTGCGCCGGCAGAAGGGACGCGGAGCAGCATTCATCTTGAAATTTGACCAATTTCCGCGGCACGTAGCGCTGCAAATTTTGGCACACGTGATCATGCATGCCTCATCTACGCATTGCGCTTGTAAGCTGAAAATTGTCAAACCTGGTGAGTGTCCCTTTAAAAGCTGTAGCAGTCATTCCTTTAATTAATCTCTTGTCGACATGCAGAGACTGCCTGTAGCTATTGCATTGAAAATCATCATAAAGCTGATAATTTTTGCCTTAGATTACTCATCTGGTACTAACATAGTATACTTCTATGCAGAAATAGCAGCTGCTGACAAGCTTACTGTATTTACACAATTGTAAGTTGGCTCTAATGTTGATCGACCCCTTAAATCTTTTCGTCAAAAAAGTTTTAAGTGTACCAACACATTTCGTAAAAATTTGTGTATGTATATATAAACGATTGACAGTTAAAAAAAAATGGCACACATGGCTTTTATGGGAGTGTCAATTGTTCATAGAAGCGCTGCGCTTCCATATACAATTGACACTACTGACCCCTAAATCTGAGCAATGATTGTTTTTGTTTACATCACGTGGATTTGCATGTATGTGGGATTTCAGCTTTGAAATTATGTCAGCAAGACAAACACTTCGGAATCAAAGTATGTTATGTGTAATGTGAACTTGTTAACAATATCATACTCAGACATCTATACTAATTGGAGGTAGGCGTGCAAACACAGACATAATAGAAGAGATCAAGACAGCACCAACTGCGTTTGTGTTGTCCCGTATCTCTTCTCTTCGGTTCATGTTTGCACGCCTGCCTTCTTTTATCGTGAATCTGTACCAACTTGCTCAGCTTTCGGTCGTTCTCAGACATTCAGATGAAACTGATGCACCAAGTGGACCTTGGAATAAGTGAGCTGTGCTTAGTACTGAATTTTAAGAATTTGGTATATAAATAATACAAAAATAAAGGACGCAAACAAAATACATACAATAGGATGCGTATGATAGCTGACAACAGAGTGCTTATGTATGTGAATACCATGGGTAACTACACACTAACCCACAAGACCGCAAAGGTGCCAGCTATTGAGTGAATTCTGGGTTCATGACCAGTGCATGCATTTGGTGTTTTTTTTTTTTTGTCACATCCTCGGATAGGCACTATTTACTTCTTGGTCGCACACTGCCAGTGTGCCAGTACCCTTGTAAGAAACGCCTGATGTTGTCAACCTCTGAGAAAATTGATCAGATAGGCATCCCTGTGACACTCCTATCACCATGATTACAGTTACCGTGCTGTATATAATTATATATGTGAGACATCACATTCATGTGTCACCACCTGCGTGTTGTAGAACACGTCGATCACAGATCTATTGTTCCACGCCACAGCTGAATGCTTCTGCTGTGGTGAAGGCGACAGCTCCCACGTTCCAAAAACTTTTTGCCGTACTTCAGCTTTCTCTGAACCGAGACTCTTGTGCCCCGCGCCACCCCACTTTCAATGCTGGCCACAAGTATGCACACGTAAGCTTCAGCCACTTGCTTCAGTGTAAGGTGCTTTATAAGCTACAGATAACGAGTGTGGTCAAGGCCAGCATATCACCTGGTGCAAGATGAAGCCACTCTCATGGCAGGAAGCAGTGCATCTGAATTGCTGTCACTTTCTTAATTTGAGTGTAGGGCATGACCCTTTCCGTCGCTTTTCACACCCATCGGACAGCGTGTGTTGCATGCACCAAAATGCAAAATAGAAAGGAGCAAAGTATTCCTAGGATATGGCCTTGTAAGTCAGACACGAGCTTACAATCCCAGAGGCTTTGAACACTCCTTGTTTCCTGCCTGCCATGGGGTGACGAGCATATGTTGAAGTTTGGTACTCAAGAACATGTCTTGAAGCCTATGCTGGTATGTGTCCTTTGGCCATGTCATAATGAACTTCACGACATTTTTTCCTTCACAATGCGACGTGTGGCTGAATTTGCTCTACATGTAGTATGTCACACGGCAGTAAGGCACTGTGCTCTCACCACGCTTTGAGGCTCAGTTAAAAACTGACAGTGATTTAGGTGCCTTGGTGTGGATGGCAAGCCAAGGTCTTTAGAGAGACCGTTGTATTTGCCGAGGTTTCAGTGTTCAACAAAGTGGCCTAGCCAATTACATTCATATTTTCTTTTTCATTTGTTTAGTTTGTTCTATGCTAAGTGTCAGACTTTGTATCAGTTTTTAAATGTTGAACGATTTGTTATGAACTGCCTACCTCTTATACTATATATACGTAAAAGCTCCTCACAATGGATGTTGCAACGAAATGCCAAAAATATTGCATGTACCCTTATCTTATTCCCTAACTGACATTTTCATTGAATTCTCAACTTAGAACGTCACTGTTTTTCTATGGTGTTATCTGAAAAAACTTTTTTTTGCCTTTTGCATCGCAAAATTGAAGAGTTTTTGTATTCTGTGAGTGTTACACTGTTATGAATGACATATAGTGGAAATGTAAGTTGTTTTATTTTTGTTGAATATTGTTGACACAAATTTTTTTATGTGTAGTTCTTCTGTATATTACAAGGTATATTGTAATTGTTGTGCTTGAAGATAAATTACCCTGAATTAAGCAATGAAATTATTGCAACCCCGATGATTTTATAACCTAGCACATTTAATTCATAGCATTTATTCCTGGTTTTCTTGGCTTGGATATAGATTTGCAAACTGCTTTGAATATTTTCCATAAAAAGTAAAGCCTGTAGTTGAAATGGCATTTTTATTGCTGCAGAATTCACCGCATTCGTAGCTACATTTGAAATGGTGTTGTGTACCTTTTTTCTTTATTTACATAGCAAGGAACATAGCATATGCATAGATGAAGATGTAGTATATGCATAGGTGTACAAAAGTTTTGTTGTACAGATTCCTTGTTGGAATATGCATAAGTGTCCTCTATCATTTCTGGAGAAATATTTCTTCCGAGAACACTTGATAGAGTGAAGTTGTGGTTTGTTTCCACTACTTTATGAATTGACACACATTGCCTTACTTTATGTTTTTGTTTGATTTGCATTGCGGCTCGTGAATGTGATTTTATTCGCAACCAGAACACACTTTTTTATTACCATCAGCAAGCTTGAGAAGTGGAGGACATCACCCAGTGCTTTGGCTTGTTTTCAGCATATAGCTAGCCACATTTATATATATTGCACATTCTGTAGCTGTATTACATGCAGCATATTCTGGTCATTATGTGTATGGTTAACAATGGTACATTTTGTACGTTAAGGTCTATTACGTTAGTACGTTAAGAATGAACCAACTTGCCCTACAAGTCACTCTGCTGAAGTACATTTTGTATAGTGTATGTTCACTTTTTTCCATCCAGGTTCCTATTTATTAGAATGTCAAGAAGCTTGTTTGTTCCCTAAAAAAAAAGTGCATGATATGCTTCCTGACTGGCTGTCATTACTTACTCTAGACAAAAAAAAAGGGAAATTATACAAATGGTGCTTGCTGTGTGCAGAGTTTATTGTACTTCTTTCCCACCCCCTGACAAGCATGACTGGCTTGCTATGTTTGCACATGCAGAATGCACGGGTTTTTGCAGTTTATCGTTTGATTGAAGGCACGTAACAAATAACTGTGATACACGACCACGTATTGTTTTGCTCCTGAATAAACGCATTCAGCCCCCCCGTCATTCACCTTTAGCACTGGTAGTTCTCGTGGGGTTGCAGTGACTGGACTGGTATCTTCTCATTACCAGTTTCCCACAGTGAAGCAGGTTTTTCCAACTCCATTCATTATGATGTAGTGGTGCAAATACTAATTAGAGAAAGACTAACAGCCAACTGTATGTTAGACTTGTAACTACTGAAAAACAGGTGCAGTTTCATCCAGTTTTATCTTCCTTTCTTGCTGCATAAGTTACACTTTTTTGAGGCATCATATCTCTCAAGCATTGTTCTGAAGTGGCTGCTTCTTTAAAGGGAGCCTAAACCACCTAGAGGTCAAAATTTAATAGGCTCGTGCAAATATTTGAACAAATACTACAATATATAAATTTGCTTTGATTCGAACTTAAATTATTGAACATTTCAAAGCACACTCAAACTTTATTATAACAAAGTCACACCTGCCACGAAAATACTTCATTATACCTGAAAATTGGTTATAGATGTATATTTGCAGTACTGTACGTATAACAGAGCTATTCTTCATTTAGTTTGTTATAACCAATAATTTATTATATCCACCTTCGTTATATCGAGGTTTGAGTCTGAAATGAACGAATAGGTGTATATTGACCTGCATGTAACCCATTGTAAAGGTAGTTTCACTGCAGTGAAGGGATGTCAAGCCGTGAAAACATTTATCCAGGAGAAACCCCCACTGCTGTGAAGCTCCACTTTAAGGTTCAATGAACATGATGCTCTCACATTGATTCACCATTTGTCAAGTTTTAAAGCTTCTTATGCCAGCTTATATGCTCTAAGTATAGTAAATTTTAAAATGTAACATAATTTACAAGTTATCACTTGCATTTCACCGAAAGTCAAATTCCGCTACTACTCAAAATTGCTTCCACCTCCCTTTGAACTAAGAAAGAATGGCTCTCACTTCAATCGAAAAAAGTATTATGCACGTTAGTATGGTCATGACAAATATGCCCATTTTCTTCTTGATAATACGTAATTTATACTAACCAAATTATTTAGAAATTATTTGATCAAAATCACTATTCGCTTCAAATTTGCCTCAGACCTAAAATTCACTATTCGCACAAGCCTGCCTAAACTTTAGTTGAGGTGTCACAGTTGCGCACGAGTCTTGAGCAAACACGTAGCGGCAAGATTTTTGCGAGTGCCAGTACGTGCCAGCAGACAAACGGGTTCTTTTTGTTTCTGGTGGGACCAAATGCAAGCAGTACCATCTTTGCCAATGCTGTGAATAGTGAAAGGCCTGGAGAGGATAGGGGATTGTTTCTTGGCATTTGTGGCACGCCCACAGCTTGTAGCACTGCTGCAGTTGGCACTGTTTATGGTGACGAATTCTAAACCCAATGCATGCGTTTACTTGAAATGTAAAGGATTATTGGAAGCGGTTTAGGGGCCCTTTAACTACGAATTCCTGAAGAGCGTGGCATTGGATAGCTGCAGTGCAATGTGAGGTCTTTAAGAAGATATCTGAGATTGCATTCATTAACTTAACCGAACCCACTTATAATGACATGACATTACAATTCAATCTCTAGTGCACATATTTACAGACCATTATGTGAAAAGGGCACTTAATCAGCATGCTCTTACTCTTGTGAACAGCCAGTGTGGCATGCAATGCAGATGTAACGGGGTAAGTGTCTGGAAAAAGGTAATTCAGTTGTCAAACTTAGTCATCGGTCAAGTAAAGTTAGAAAGACATCAGAAGCACCCTCTCATCTAATGCATTTAGCTCTTTCTTATACTCAAAATATAACTCTCTGGTAACTTTTCCTTTTTATAGTGAGAGGCATGTTCCTAGAAGGTATGAGAAGATTAGCAAGTAGTTTTACAGGATGTGAAAGGTTTGTTTCAAAACCAAGTGCATGTACTATTTTTAAAGTTTAATTTTGGCCCTTTATTGAGTGTTACATTTCAACACACATCTTACACTGGTGGGTAACTGTACTGACTGTGTATATTCTCATCAGAGATTGACATCACAGGGCCCACCTTTCAGTCAAGCTTTTGTATATTGCATTGCTCAACCTATCAGTGAGGCGAACCTGGCGAAACTGTAGCAACAGAATGATTGTCAAACCCAGACTGAGCATTGCTTGCCTGTGAACAAAGCACGAAATATGAACTCTAAAGCTGTTGCCCTCAGAGTTAAACACACAGAATGCAGCCACAAGTACGTAAGTCCGAAGTTGCGAGCTCCTCACCGACACAAATTGGCCCCCTCCCCCCATTGCATATTGCGTTGAAGGTGAGTCCCCTGCTGTGCAGTCCATTGTCATTTGCGGTAAAGTGGTTGCATTGTGATGTTAATTATAAGTGGGTTGAGTGAGCTCTTGATGTACACATCCACATATTCATTGTCACCCTTGTCCAGCTTTACTAACCTGTGTGTGCGCGTCGACACTGAAGAGGGATAGGCAACTACCCCTAATTGCCGCATCAGAAAGAGGGCTTGTGGTTGATGGCTTCTCCATCTGTGCTTACGGGTGAAATTGCACCGTATTCCACTGGAGCAACTTTTCATGGTCAATTTTGTTTATAATCAATCATTTTGGCATGATGCTGTGGCTTGTTTCTTATCAGATTAACTAGGAGCAGATGTCATGCATGATGGAAGAACGGAAGATGTTTGTCTGCTGCAATCAAAATAAAGCTTGCATTTGTATCCTGTCATCTTCATGGAAGGAGTTTCAGCCCCTTGGGCTAGTTTCAGCCCCTTAGGATAGATATCCCCATTTTTCATGCATCTGTGAAAAGACATATTTTTGTTCATCATTGCTACAGGTGCCTCTGGGCTATGTGGTGCTTGACAAAGCAACTAATAGTACCATAATCCGGTATTTTCAAAAAACGCATCATAAAATGCG
Organism: Rhipicephalus microplus; assembly: GCF_043290135.1. Taxonomy (NCBI): domain Eukaryota; kingdom Metazoa; phylum Arthropoda; class Arachnida; order Ixodida; family Ixodidae; genus Rhipicephalus; species Rhipicephalus microplus. Next base: position 212,012,161 of record NC_134700.1, read on the forward strand.
ATCTCTGCACAGGGCTTGAATGCAAGCAAGCCACTGGTAGCAATAGAGAAGCCATTATATCGGGCTCCATTATCAGCACAAGGGTCAGAATGCATGACACACGCTTTGATGCCTAAAAGTCCAAGTTGTGATTGAGGATAGGTTTATCTGCATTCAGCTCTGCATTTTTACTTCAGCACTACCTTTTCTTTAATGCCCATTGTAATACCGCCTGCTTGCTCTACGCGAATGCTTTGCATATGTTCGAACAAAATTTTCAGCTCAAATTAGTGCGAAGTGTGGCTGTTGGAATTTCGTGCTCTCAAATCTGCTCTACTAAAGTTCATTTTATGTGCTTAAATTTCATAATTGTGGACATTGAGGCTAATTTATTGTCCCTAGCTGAAGTCTTTCAACCCCTCTTCAGTGTCTGCAGGTTTATCTGCATCCAGTGCCTTATGTGTCGGCTGTACGATTTGCACGGCTTCATACGTGTGTGCGGCGTTAATTATTGTGTTGTGAAGGTGGTGCCGAAAGCAATCAAGTGGCACCCATGAAGCAAGCTCCTCTGACGGGGCTGTTTTTGTTGACCTTGCCATGCCTTTTACTGCCTTTCACTGTGAAACTAACATGAGGATTTTTCATGGCAAGCATGCATGGTAGCTGATTGCTGCTGGTAACACTAACAGTTTCCTTGTCTATTTCACTAAGATGAAACAGCACTGGTGATGCACTACTAAACACCAGTGCTGCACTCTTCTACACTAATTGCTGAAAAGAAGTGCTGCACTCGCATGCTGGCCATTTCCCCCATTTTGCATGCGTATGTCGTTTGTAAGGTACTATTTCTTGCATTATGGCCTGCGCTACGCATGGAATTATAACTAGTTGCACTGGATTTTTTCCATTTGGCAATATTAAACCTTGGTAGCACTTCGTAGCAGTTGTTGGCTGTTCGTATCAAGTTGCAAAGGAGACTGAATAGCCAGAATTGCTATGTCCCCTTCACACTCTTCGTGCTTCTAGCAGACAAGATATCTTAGGCACACAGTTGCAAAATTATCTGCACGACTTGTTTTTGTAGATGTGGTGGTACACCTTTTGGCATGCGTATTTTGTGAGATTTATGCATGGGACCTCGTCTCGCTTGTCTGTTTTAATACACTGCCTAATGTATAATGAACTCCACTAACAAATTCATTTCGTTCTCACCAGTTGAGTTTTGTTTATTTTGTCCTCCACACAAGGAGTCTGTGCAAGGCTGTCCAAGTTGCATGAGCTGTAATCTGGCAATATTAACCACTTCGTGCTAAGTTTTTTTAACGTGCCTCCATGTCATTTGTAGTAGATGCATAATTTGGTATCTAGCTACACTGTGAGGTGTTCCCAATTTCCAACAGGCTTGCGCATGCCACATGTTCTTGACACTTGGGTCAGCACAGCTGCTGGAAGTGGTGTTTATGCCTGTTATCTACGAGAAAGTGTGAAATGGCATTTTACATTGTAAGTTATGTGAGCTAGCACTTTTTGTGTATGTGTTATGTTTTTCATTTCCCACTAAGCTGTTCAACTGTTATGTCACTTTGTTAAGTATGAGCAAACAATGGCAGAATACACAAACCCAACAGGAGTAAGGCATATACAGAAAGCAACCACTTATTTTTCTGGCTGTTTTTTTTTTTTTCATTCTAATCCTTGATCCATGGGTAATCCATTAATGCAGTATATTAAGTTTTGTTCCAGGAGCAGTTTCTTAACCAACCCTCTTCCACAGTAACAAGGTCCATTTTAACAGCTAACTTTAGTGAACGATTCAATAGGCATAATTTAAAGCCTTTATTTATTGGCTTTTTGTCATAATATAGCTCACTCTGCATTTAGTGTCTCTGAAACATTCATCATTCAGAATGAAGTTAGGAGACTGCGGTATCTGAATCCTATTCACACGCTGTTTATTTCGTGTTCCCTTTCACACATACTGCCCAATTTCTTTCTCTAAATGGAAACCACAATTACGGCCTTATCACTACAAGACCTAAGACAGCTAACATACTGAAATTCTAAAGCTTTCCACCAAAACACAAGCTCTAAATATAACTCGTCCTTTATGTTGATAGCCAACTCCTCTGAAACTTGATTATCTCTATTTTTTTTTGTCATTATCATATTGGATTTCACACTATTATATGTGGCCCCTATTACAGTACTTGCAGTTTTTATACATGCTTGTGAGCAGTATACTATTATGACTGGTGCACAAGTGTCCTGCTTCTCATATGCTAGTTCTTAAGAAGAGCTAGCTTTCCAGAGAGCTGCCACATAGCACATTCTGATTTTGTTCTTATGCCATCAACATTGCATGATAAAACTTGTATGCTTAGTTGATTCTAAGTAAGCAAGTATCCTAGTCATTCATTGATAGTTGTGTTGGTTGGTGTGCTTTACTACTCTCTTCCCACTTTTTCTCAATGCAAGGTAGCATTCTTAAAGATAGGCTCACAGATAAACTGAAACATTTTTATCGACGTGTACACTTTTACTAACTCCATGTTTATTTGACTTTGTGGAGAAATAACAGCACTTGGACCGTCTTGCACCTGTGTTACAGTAGTGTGAAAATGTTGATGAAATTGTTTAACACCATCGGAGGTCGGGCTTTTATGTGGATTGGTGCCTCTGTTAATTATGTTTGTGAGCTTACTCAAAATTAATTTTAACATATTTATCTTTCTTGTGCTTTTTTTTTTTCACTGTAATTCTGACTTTTAGATTTCATGGAAAGAGTCTTCTATAAGTTCACTTCAAGGAATAAATACGATGATCTGGGGTAACGCAGTGTCTTTTTTTTTTTTCATTTTATCTATGTGCTGCCAGGATGCTGTGATAAATGAGCTGAAGAACAAAACACGGATGGTGAACGAGAAGCGCTTGCTGAAACAAGACGAAGTTTACAATGGAGCTCTTGAAGACATTCTTCTTGGTGGGTGTTTTCTCATTTCATTCAGTGAGGCTGATTCGTTTACTACCTCATTATGCTTTCTCCAGAAACCATTGTTGTGCTAATGGCTTTAAAGTCCATTATCGCAGTGATCAATTGCAGACACCGCGGGCTTGCGTGAAATGGGCTGTATGTTATGTATAATTCAGGTACGAATAATGTATGCGCAACACAAATAAAGTATAAAAGCCACTGTGAAACTTCACTTCCCCTAAAGAAGGAACCTGGGTACACGTATTTCGGAACAAAGTGCAGCTAAAATGAAACTCATACGTGTGTCTCAGTTGTCTTTTTCATGTCTACCGGCCGTAGTGGTGTAATGGCTAAGGCACTCAGCTGCTGGCCCACAGGTCGCGGAATCGAATCCCGGGTGTGGCGGCTGCATTTCCGATGAAGGCGAAAATGATTGACGCCTGTGTACTTAGATTTAGGTGCACGTTAAAGGCGGTCAAAATTTTTGTAGCCCTCTTGACTGTGTCTCTCATAGTCATAGGGTGGTTTCGGGACGTTAAATCCTAACAATTATTAAATGCGAAGCATTTCTTAGCGAACCTTGATGACATTGAGCGTATCTATCTAGCCGCCTACGACTTTCAGCTCTCCTGGCCGTCTCGATAATGGTATCGATGCCAAACATGGCATGATGTAACATGACAGTATGAAGAACATCTTTGACTAGTCATACCATGAAAATCGCGACATGTTTGTCATGATTTACATTTCATGGTCCTGCAGCTCTTGAAGTGATTTAGTTCACATGGCATGTTGCAAAACTAGTATGGTATGGCATGATTGCATGGCAAACACAAGTGACAGACCTTAACATGAAAATAATGACATGCATGTCATGTAACAACATGACTACATGCCACGCTCATGATGCGCTCACGGCCGTTTCGCTAGCGCCATATATACCAAATTTAGTATTACACTACGTGAATGGATGACGAAGGTATGTGACTGGTGCAAACATGATAATCATGAGATGCGTGTCATGTAAGAACATGACTACATGCCACGCTCATGATGCGCTGGTGGCCGTTTTGCTAGCTTCACGTGTACCAAACCCGGTATTACGCGACGCGAGCGGACAACATAGGTGAATGACACATCCAAACATGATAACCACGACATGCGTGTCATATAACTACATGCCACACTGATAATGCACTCATGGCCGTTTTGCTAGCTTCACATATGCCAAATTTGGTATTACGTGATGCCAATGGATGGCCAAGGTATATGACTTGTACAAACTTAACAATCATGAGATGCGTGTCATGTGAGAACATGACTACACGCCACAGTCAAGGCGCCAATACATTTCGATGTGACCCGGTGCGCGTGCTCGCCAGCGTTCATTTCGTCGCGGCACCGGTCAGGTGCCTGTCCTGCCATATACTTGCAGGTGCGCTCCGCGCTGCGTTGCTTTGACGCATGCGCGTTTCAGCGCGTCCGGCATCTCTATAGTCACGGAAAGAGGGAGCCCATCGGCAGCATGTCGCATTTCGCACCAGTTGCCGTCGGGCCACGTTGACGAACGCTGATCGCGCCTGGCGTCAGACTACAGAGTGCTCGCGTCTTACTAAGGTTGCGTCACTGTGCGCAGCGTGCACGCGCGTCACTGCTACATTGGAGTATATTGGGCCCTTTATGATGCACTCCCGGTCATTTCGCTAGCTCCACATATACCAAATTTCGTGTTACGTGATGTCAATGAATGACGAAATATATGACTGGTGCAAACATGATAATCCTGACACGCGTGTCATGTAAGAACATGACAACATACCATGCTCATAGCGTGCTCGTGGCCGTTTCGCTATCTTCACATATACTAAATTTGGTATTACGGGACGTGAATAGATGACGAAGGTAAACGACACATCCAAACATGATAATCATGAAATGTAAGTCTTGTACAGCATCATTTACCTCTACCTCCTAACGTTGTGCTGATTTTAATGTGACATATCAACATTTCTTATTCCGGCTTCTTAAATCATCGATTCCCGCAATACGTGGAATCTGCCAATTTTTCATTATAATTATCTTTCATGTCTTGTCCTGGTTATGGCACAGCAACATGCAGCAGCCAGTCTGGCATCTTGTCTTATCAAGCTATATTCACTTCTACAGGTCTCAAGAACGAACCATACCGTCGAGCAGACGCTGTGCGCAGGAGCCAGCGACGGAAGCAGGAGAATGTGCGACTATCACGCACGATGGAAGAGATGGAGCTCTAGCCTCTGTTGCCTGGTGATAAGGAGTGTACCAGTAAGTTGCCAGTCATTATCGTTCGAAATGCTGCAGTCAAGACAGCACATCTCATGCAACATATCTGACCTAGATTACTTCATGTGTTCTCGAAGCTTTTTTTTTTACATATACACTATCCTAGTGGATCGTTTATTTCTGCAGACATATTCGTAAAAACCACAAACTAGCAATGTAATACAAGTTGCTTCTTTTTTTTCTTCTCAGGTGATGTGCTCATCATGGAGTGCCTTTTTTCCTCATCCACACAGGTCCGTTGATGATAGTGGCAAGCCTGTTCATTTTCAATGACACCTCTGTGTGCAGCGTGCATGTGCAATTTGAGGAGCGAATTCGCTTTACTGACTCCCTATCTTGTACATATAAGCCGTTGGATCGATAGCGCTCCGGCGCAACTTGAAGACATGTGGACACAGGAAGTGGTGCTCCTGCAAGCGTCGAGTCAAGCGAATGGTGCGAGTACATCACAGATGCGAGTACATCACAACTTCCCCCTCAGTCGTAGCTGGTGCAGCAGCAAAGGGGTGGCCAGTCTTCCCACATGGTCATGCAACAACGGTGTGTACAGTCATAATCGTGAAGGGGCGCCGCTTTTGTGCCCGATTTGTCGCCGGCACAATCGACAGTAGCACTTCAGGCCCACAGGAGCTTTCCCACGACCCGAGTGCCATCGTCTTCTTGGTGCTCTCGACGGATGATGAAAGAGACTGCACAAGCTTTCTGTGGCTGTGCTTTATGTGACTTTTTTTGTACATTTGTTTCGTGTTTATCTGCCATTACTGGTCATCAATGTCCTGCGATGTCTTCAGTGCAAAGACAGAGCCACTTGTGTTTTGTTTGTATGCGCTTCTGGTCATTCACGGGGAGTTCCCTGAAAAATTGTCCTCCTTTGTGCCCTGTGCGCTTCCCTGACGTATATATTGCATGCAGCGAGCGACAGCATTGTTAGTGTCCCCATCTCCTCTGTCTTCTTTGTTGGTGGAGATATAGTCGCGTTAGCCTGTCGCTGAAGGTAATTCTGTCGATGATGGTTGTTTTGCAATAATATATACATATATATTATATATACATATACTATATACATATACAAATGACAGCGTTGCGAAGCAACAGTTTTAGCTTTTTAGCTCTGCTACCTGCCTTTCTTATATTTCTTGAGCTTCCATTCAGAGATGCTTTCATGCAGATAATGAATTTTAATTCCCTCAATGAAATTTTTCACTATCTCCTTTTGCACATGACAACACAACCAGCCTGAAATGCAGTGTTTATAATTGGTAACAGTTACTGGGTTAGGACTTCCTAGTGGCTCACGATGACTGAAAATGCTTTAAAAAAGTGGTGCATACATACTGTTGCATATGTAAAAATAAAGTGAATGAGCAATATTTTAGTTATTTTACAAGTCTGGTAAACATTTTGGGTTTATGTTTTGTTCATGGATACGCAGGGGCAAAACGCACGTAACACAAGGCGTCCTTGTGCTTTCCCACCTACTCATTTCTTTGGCTCTTCAATTCTAAAATGGAGCTTTGGAAGCTAATATCAATTGATAAAGAATGCTGCTTTATTGCTGTACCTAATGAGAAATCATTGTAAACAAGGCTTCTCTGCCATCCTTTCTGTTCCTAGCCGTGCTGTGTTATGCTCACATTGTAGCACCGACTCACCCCGTCTACAATACTTATTTTCATTCAGCGTCACCCTAATTCATGCGTGTTACTTGAATCAGTGTTTGAAGTAGTGCTTTCAAATGAACGTTAAGTTGAAAAGGAGCTCTAAGTCTTAGAAGTGCATGAGTCCATTGAGATCAAACTCAGGTCAGTGTTGGAGTGCATTAAACAAACATTAACATGTCTGAATTTTGAACACAGTAATTTTTACAAACTGTTTGTGTACATATTCCCAAAGCACTTTTCATAGTGTCAAGCACTGTCAGTGGCATTGAGCCTTTCTCAACTGTTGATGTTTACGAGTACAGGCCCACACTAGTGAGTTTGTGTGTATGTGATGGTGTCTACAAGCTGCAGGATGCACCATGACCATCCTGTTTTTTACGTAAAACATCAATGCCACTCGCACACATCACATTGTTGGTAAGCTGCATTATGTGAATGTGCTTTTTAAAGTTTTAGCATTTTCCCCAAGTGTATGTGTGAGCGTGCATGTGCATGAAGTTGTTACATTCTCCGTGTTAATGGCAAGAGGGGACAATAACGTCTTTTCTCAAGTGCGTGCAGGTGACATTCACGCCAGAATTTTAAGAACAGAACTGCGTCGTATTAGCTGCATTTAGCTGTAGCACAGCTATTCGTAGCACCTCCGATAAAAAAAAAAAAACCTGCCTTGTCCTTCACACTCTAATTGCGAGTGCATGTACCTCCATAACAGCATCAGCCAAGGGACCAAACATTGATCATCCCATGAAGAATACAAAGATTAAATAGGCAACCTAGGACTTCTTAAGGAGGCATTCAATAGCGAAAGCACAATGACTTTATACACAGGTGTGGGTATCTTTAGCCTGAACTCTCGCTCACAGAGGTAGTCGTATTCAAGATCTTTTGGGCCAGTTTCATGGGAAATCTGCACCGAGTGCCACCCACAATCTCTAGATGGAATGCAGCAACGTTGAGGGGTTTTACCCTGTGCTGTAGAAGAAATGAATGAGCCAATTGTTTCCACCTACAGTGGCTGCCATGTTGTCCAGACCTTGAGGTAAAAGCAATTCTTGTAGGGTGTTTTCTTTTGTACATTGCTGAGATGTTTATTAAAAAGAATGTTTTTATGATTGAATGTCGGCCTAATACCTAAGTGTATTGATTTCCTTTCCCAACCACTTCTAAAGGATGAACCACTTCATCTTCTGCCTCTTTCAATAGAGTGAAACCTAGAAATGCTGTCATCCAGCCACTTATAACCAAGAGTGTAGAAGATTTCTTCTTTGGATCTGCCTTTCTCACGATGCCCTGGTGCATGCACTCTTCTCCTAGCAAAGAAGTTGCAAAATGTCTTTTCATCATGGAGGCTTCCCTTTTAGTGATACCAACTTACCTGTCCCCTACCAAAACGGCACAGGAAAATGAAAGGGGTCAATTTGTCCTAGTACATTCTAGACAAGAATGGGATGCTTATGCAAAAGAAAACCAGATTTGGATGTAAATAACCGTTGTTCAACAAAAGCTTGCCAGCAGGTCATCGCCAATCACTGAAAATGCCACTCTGCTCACGTGGAAGTTTACACAGTATTGAACCTTGGGAATTTCGCACTGTTGTACCTGTTAAAGTGAATAGGCAACTATTATAATCCGGTCACACTGGTTTATTTAGTGTCAATTTGAGCCGGTGCACATACGTCTCCCAAGTGTCACTTTGAAGGTGAGCTGCTACACAAGAAAAGGAAGTGTACTTTGGAAGTGATGGTAATGTTGATGGCTAATTCAGTAGCACAACAGATATTCATTATTCCAGGCAATGCGTCCTAAAGGGACCCTGAAACGGTTTTGACCATTTTGTACAAACACATTGGGCCGGTATACTAAGTCCAAAGAGTCATTTACTAACCAATTTGAGCTCTCTGCAGAAACTGTGTAGTTTGTTACAACACTTTAAAGCTGCGAATCACTCGGCCAAACTCATTTTCAACAGCCCATTCACAGCGCGACATGCCCTGCCCACTTGACGTCACCATGGGCTGTTGATCTGATTGGCTGTGGAATGCGCTGCGCTGGCTCCGTGAAGGTGGAGTTTAGCCCTGAGCGCTCGAAGGAAGAGGGAAGGTAGTTGAGGGGGAAAGGCAGAGCGGAGGAGAAGGGTACCTATTTATTACTCATAGCTCCGTTAATAAGGGGCCAATGATTTGCTCCAGTAGTGGTCCAATCAAATACGGAATGTGAAAAGCAGTTTCAGAGACGGGGATTTAAGTGATCATGTGTTTTAGTTCTCAGCAGCCCTTAGATTAAGCTTCACATACAAACGCTGTGGCTGCGGTCATTGTAAGGCGTGTGCTAAGTATGCCCCTGGTGGTCATGGCTGTAGACTGCCAAGGAGTGAGAATATCAACATAGTGTATTGTGGTATCATACATTTTAATTCGCAAGGATATTTCTAATAACGAAAATGAGTCTAAAAATTGCTTTGATCTCAGCTTTTTTTTATCGCTTATTTATTCTTGAGCCACTGCTACTGAGGCTAGATGCTCCATCTCTGAGAAGTAAGTTTGGTGAACACACTCGCCGGCAAGTTCACTTTGAAGCGAGTGTCAGTAAGGGTATACCGTGTGATAAATAGCGTGTGAATGACACTCGTGGTGAAGCGCACTCCCTCAAAGTGCCGTTAAGTTGTCCTGTTTACAGGAGTATTATAGTCTGTGGAGTAGCCACAGTCTTGCAGGTTGCCACGAGGTAGAACTCAGCTCATTGTTCAAGTCGAAACATAGAGGAACGTAGAAACATATTCTTTCACAATACTAGAAGTCCCCGAAATTTTTTCATTTTTTTTGTTCTGTGAAAGAAGCGTGCAGATTTCGCCGTGTTACAAGATTAGTTTCACACAATCTAACATCACTAATAAATTTTTGGGGCAAAGAAACAAGGTCTCTAAAATGTAATAGTGAAATGAAATGTTAAGAATGTTGTTTGTTAGAACAGCACAGTCACTCAAGATTTGTTTACCTTTACCGATTTTCTTATTACAAAAAGCTCTAGACTGAGTGGTAAAGTTCACAATGGCCTTCAAAAAATCCTCTTGATATAATTCTCTATGCTGAATTAATTAGGGCTTCCAAACGGGATAATTTAATGCTTTACCCTCAATTGTACTAGTTTGTTAATTGCATTTCTGTAAAACCTCAAAAAGAATGTTACTCTAACCATGCTTTAATGCAACCGAACTTAGATATAATGATGAATTACCAGATATAACGAAGTGAATCTGAAGCATTCCTCATAAGCACGAAAAATGAGCTCATTTTGCTTTAGATATTACTCCAGCATCACGACATTCGATTGAATTTTGTGCAACCTATGAAACAATGCGAGATACTGCCGCATTGTATAATCGCTGCAGAAGGCTTACTCCACGTAATTGCAGTATGCCTAATTTGCTGCTATTCTTTTGAATTACCGTGGTGCAACACTGTCTTTCAAATATGAAAAGTAATTCAAACTGCTCTCAGGGACACTTGCTACTCGCATGTAAGCATCGGACATAATATTAGTTAGAATAAAATCTTTGGACCAAATAAAATAACGTCAAATGGATAGCTAACGCAAAAGTTGGCCTCAGTACTTGAATGTGTCTGCACGTGATGGCTGAAGAAGTTATCGTTGAAGAGATGAATATGAATAAAATGGTACACCGTATTGGATGCAAATGCGCAACTTTTATGGGGCGTGGCTTTTCCTTATGAGCCTCTGATGTGCTGACACATTTTTTGCATAATTTCAAGTGAGGTCATTGGTCTTGTTTCTTCATATTAAGGGCGAAGAACCAGCATGTCAATAAATTTCAAAGATTATAAAAGATTAGCCAATTAGCTAATGTGCAGATGTTCACTGTCTGCTTATTCTAACTTTCCAGCCCAAAATTCAACCACTGCTGATTTTATTGAAAAAAGTGGTAAAGGTAGCTGTGTGAGAGTAATTTTGGCAAAGTATTCCTGTTTTTTAAAAATTCTGCTCACGTGACAACCCTTTGAACGTTCCAGCAAAAAGAAAAAGTTACATAGGTGGGAATAAATTATTCTTATTTTAGCTTGAAACTGTGTAGAATCACTGATTATGTTTTAAAGCACATTGCTGTCATTGTTCTTTTACGTGATGTCAAAAGTGGAACCGTATATTAATTTTCCACTTAAAAAGGCCTAGCGAATAAGCAAGAAAACACGGCAATTCAGACATTTTTTTTCGAAAATTCCGGCATAGTTTCAGTCAGGAAAATTTTTTAAGTATCTTACGAGTCGACATAGTATCTGCTAAAAATATTATCGAGCTATGTAAACAAACTTTTTTGTGCAACATTCACGAAAGTTGATTTTTGGGGGGATACTCGCTCGTCAATTAAGCATTGAAGCGCTCCCCTTCGTCCCTTCCCTTGTCCTGTGCGTTTTCTAACTGTGTGATCAGTTAAGCATTGAGGTCATCATCATAAAAATATATTGAAGGGTTTATTATATGCTCCAATGTCTTCTCTTGTGGTGGTCAAATTTTCCTTGTAAATTTTGTTTAAAGCAAAAAAATGAATTCCGAAGCCCGCAACCGATTTCACTGGTAGGCGCTTACAAACCGATGCATTCTCTGCGATTTTAAGTAAGTTATTGCAATCTGTTGTTGGTTATTTGTGCATTTCATATTGTGTTAGACCTTGCTGGCTCATTTTGATTGGTTTTGAGCATTGCTAGCCTTGTTTTAGGCATATATTGACTGATATGTTACTGTGCGATAATGGATGGACAAGCGGGTTTGCTAATTGGCTATACACCTAAGACAAGAAGGACGTTTTGAACATTTACTACCACTAGGAGGACCACAATAAATGAGTGGAGCAAAGCTTTTTTGTAACTTCACATGGCAAAAGCACATACGACTGTGTTGGCGGCCGCTTGAACATCTGGCAGCAACAGGAAGTCTGCAGAGGCCCATATAGTGGTCAGATTAAGACACCGCAGGATTTCCCTCAGGACGCCATCGCAGACCCCTGGAATACTGACGTCTTGTCTCTGTACAAAGTTGCTTACTCTCAGTGACTTTGCAGGCTTAGATGAGGACTCAGTCAGTTTCTCAAACTGCGGCAGTGTAACTTTGCACCAGCGTACACATATCAGAACAAGCACACTTCAGTCCCCTCATAACAGCCTTTCTTGGCACTTGGGGACGTCGGGTAGATGAGCACTGCGTAGACATAATCGTTCAGCCATGGTATTTATTGGCTGAACCTCCTTCATTTCATACCATACGTATGCATGGATCACATAGCTCTTTACTATCAGGTATTTCACATCAGAACAAGAACAGCGCTTCATGATTTACCACCACTTACAAAAGGAAGATGTGGCACACGAAATGCTATTTCTTGTTGTTAATGTGTTTTATTTTCATGTGTCGTTCTCTGTTCACATTTCCGACACCATAATCATTAACATCAAAGTAGGCTGCTTTGTCCTTAATACCTGCTTTCCCCCTGAATTTTATAAGTGCTAAAAAGTAGCGTAAGTCTAATACTAAATCTTGATAGAGTAGATGGTTTGACATGGTGCAGCTGTGGAGTTCCTTTGACAGCATCGCCATGGAAAATCATTGAGCAAGCTGGGTTCTATTTTCTCAAATTGTAGAATATGGCACCCACATTAGTGTAACACTACTTGCATGCATTTCGTTGTAGATAAAAGAATCTTGTAGTGTCTTAATCTGACCACTGTATGAGCCTCTGCTGGCTTGATGCTTCAGCCAGACATTCAAGTGGCTGCCAACATAGTTGCATGCTTTTTTGCCATGTGAAGTGGCAAAGAAGTATCACTCTATTGATATCGTGGTCCTCCTTATGGTAGTAAATGTGCAAGAATTCCTTATCTTAGGTGTGTAGCCAATTAGGAAGCCCCCTTATTCATCCATTTTCACACAGTGAGGTAGCAGTCAATATATGCCTAAAACAAGGCTAGCGATGCTCGAAACTGATCAAAATGACCTAACAAGGTGTAAAACAATGTGAAATGCAGAAATAATCAAAAATAGCTTGCAATAATTATTGCAGACTATTATTGGTTCTTACTTAAAATAGCAGAAAGCGCATGGGTTTGCCAGCACCTACCAGCGGAGTTGGTTGTGGGCTTCGAAAAGTATTTTTTTTATTTAAACAAAATTTACAAGGATGAAAATTTCCCCTTCAGAAGAGAAGACGGAGCATATAATGAACTCTTTGATATATTTTTTATTGTGAGGGTCTTGATGCCTAATCTATGAGCAAATATCCCAAAAAATTCAAATCACGTAAACTTTATTAATAATAATATTATCTGGGGTTTAACGTCCCAAAACCACGATATGGCACACACCGTAGCGGAGGGTTCCAAAAATTTTGACCCTCTGGGGTTCTTAAACATTGGCCTAAATCTGAGCACATGGGCCTCAACATTCTTGCCTCTATCCAAAGCTCTGTAATCATGTTTCTCAATACGCGTTTGTTTACATAGGTAAAGAATATTTTTAGCAGATACTATGTCGACTGGTAAAGAATCTAAAAAATACTGCCAGCTGAAAAAATTTTGGCATTTGGCAAAAAAATGTACAAATTTGCGTGTTTTCTTGCTTAGCCTATTTAAGGCCGGAAATCAATATATGGTTTTACTTGTGACATCACATGGAAGAACAATGACTGTAGATTGCTTCTTTAAAAGGCCACTCACCAGGCCACATACCAAATTTTAGACAGTGGAAGCTGTTGGGTGTCCGATGAGGAACATTTTACCACAAAAATTTTTTTAATCGGTTCATCACGAGCGGAGAAAACGGGTTTTCTGAAGCGGCGTGAAATGAGGATGAGAGGAGGCGAGCTCGAAACCCTTGCCGCTTCTTCGCGTAGCCTTCGCAAGCCAAATCTCTTCCCCACCCTCTACGGCATCCGACCAAGAGGTCATCTGCACATGATGTGCCCAAACAAGTCCAACCCCCAAAGCACGCGAGCGGCGTTGCTCTGTTGACCAGCGTTATTTTATAGTCTTCTCCCTACTTCTGCGGAATGGTTTGGAAACGCTGACTTAGACGCGGTAGAATAGATGAGCACAATAAGTGTGCAAACGCATAGGAGCAATCTACGGCGATCGTCTGCTCGATGCACTGACCACGGGGACACGAACGCATGCGAAGCACCGACACATTAGCCCCGCATCTCATTGCAATTCACGGGAGAAAAATGAAAAAAAGATTCTCACATTTCTTTATTGCAGCTCATTATTATTCTAGAGTTTTCTTAATTTCTTCAAGCAACAAATGACATAAACTACGCATGCCGTGTTAAATCATTTTCGCGATATCACGTGCCACTGTTTGCAACGTCAAAGCAGAGTCGTCTACGTAGAGGACCAACATCACTGCATTGCCGTGTACGTAGGGCCATTCATACGCGTACATCACCCTCATTCTCTGGGCACGTGCCGGCAGAAGGGAGGGGGAGCAGCGTTCGTCTTGAAATTTGACCCATTTCTGCGGCATGTAGTGTTTAAAATTTTGGCAGACGTGGTCATGAATGTCTCGTCTACGCATTGCGCTTGTCAGCTAAAATTGTCAAACCTGGTGAATGGCCCTTTAAGACACAGTAATCCTACCCAGTATGTAGTTAAAATAAGAATAAATTATTCCCACCTTACTTTTTCTTTTCGCATGAACGTTCAAAGGAAGCTCATGAGACCACAAAATTCTTTTGAACAAAAATATTATACCAGAATCACCTTCCAGCTCAATGTTTTTTTTTTTTTTTTTCAGTAGAATCACTGGTGGTCGAATTTGGGGCTGGGATGTTATACTTGGAATGACTCGCATTCTTTTCTCACTAAAATTGGGGCATAATTGAAAAACTTGCTCCTATTAGACATCAGCTTGGTGTCTGTATTGCAGTTACTTCTAGAAACATAATTTTTACTGATGGGTGCGTTTTCTCCAAACCTCAAGAATTGCAGTGTAAATAAAGCAAGTATTCATTCACTGATTTAGTTTTATAATTTCACGATGGCCTAAAGTATTAGCTGTGTGTTACCTGTTTGCTGTAATCAAGGACCACAATGTAAATACAACAGAAATTTTAAAATCGGACCATGCTGTCATTGTATAGCGGAGCAAATTTCGTATTCAGTTCACATAGTACTTCAAGTTACAGTCTATATAGAAAGTGGTCGTGTACTCTAGAATATTTTGGGTAAGTGTACAGAAGTGTTCTATGCCTGCGTGGTACCCCACTTTTTGTTGCACTTAGTAAATTTACGTTCGTGTTCTTTGTGGCTACTGCTTAACAAAAGCAAAAAAAAAACTCATGTATTTTGGCGTGTTGTTCCACAAAAACCTAAACTTGTCACAAACGGAGCTGTTTGAAGGCTGAAAAGGTAGGTGGTGACAAAAATGAATTCTTGCACATGTCTGCCAAAAGAAGACAGACAGCCACACACCTACCATGCTTATATGCTACAACTCCGACGCATTTTTTATGGAAACTAGGCTTTGTGCTTAAATATATTATCTTTTGGCATAGCTGTCAAATAGCTCTAGTACACCAACCACTGCAAAGACAGAATAAAAAATGCCATTCTTTAGTGTGCACCAGCACTATTTGGATGCTCACATTGCACGGTCGCATGCATATATTGCACCTGCTTACTTATCTCTGAGTGTAGCCTAATGAAAGCATCTTGAACGAAAATACAGCTTGAAAAATGAGGGTGAGCAAGGAACGACAAACGCGAGTGCTGTGTCTGTCCTTAGCTTTGTTGTACCAGAACAAGACACTATAACAAGGACAGTAGAGGGGACATTAGTTGTTCCTTAGAAGGGTACCAACACTGCTTTTTGAAGGAGAGTTTACCGTACAAATCTCCTGTGTTCAGAAAAGGCTCCACGCAAGTGTGAAGCTGAGTAAATTCCGACATAATTGCTATCGTGACATCAGGTGTTGATTCTGGCAGTTTTACACACCAGTGTGGCTTGTTGCAATAACGTAAGGTACCAAGACAATAAAGATGGCTGCGTGTGCATCCCCAACAGGGTCACGTAGCAGTGGCCGCGCTAACTTCAAGACATCTTGCGTTATTGCACATGATGGGAAACTCTGTGTAGTAGGGGTGTGCAAATATTCAAATCTTTTTTGAATAATGTTTGCTATTCTATTCACACAGGAATTTCGCTATCCGAACTTCTCTAAGACAGATATAGTGAACATCCGATTGCAAGTGATATTCAGTACGCACCTCAGATATTCAGTACGCACCTCATCAGTGTTTCTGCAGAGCTGCCTCTCGGGCTTCGCTACGGTTGCAAATGTATTGGCGTCAGAATACATTGGTTCCAACATAAAGATAATAAACGTGGGAGATTCTGGGGCTCAGTTATTGCAATTCTGAACCTGAAATTTGGGCAGGAAGTCCAAAAAATGGGACGCCAAAGGTTTTCAGCATCCACAGTTTCAAATGTCATACATAGAAGTCTACGAGGCAGTTTTGGAACTCCGGACTTGAAGAAAGCACACCCTTGTCCGCCACATCAGTTGGGCTTCCATAGGAGTTCGAAGAGGAGGAGAGGTTGAAGAAAATGCATGTTTAACTTCCATGTGTAAGGTTTTGTCGGCAACACTTTGGTTGTACCCAATCGTGTAGATGATACAATCCAGCCTCATTCTTGATAAGACAACTATGAAACTCCACTCTGCCTGCACTTCATCAACATAGCGAAAAGAAACTTTCACATTGCTCTATCATTCGAACATGCTTACGAATCCTCAATTTTTTTTTCTCCAATTTCACTTCAGAATATTAAAAAAAATATTCAAGAAATATTCCATTAGTACTCACAGTTCAATATTAAAATTTGCTTTGCACTTAAAATTTTGCTATTCGCACAGCTCTACTGTGTCACAACATATATTAAGAACACAAATTGCCTTATAAAACCGTACGAATGACTTCTTCACCTTGTATTTACCAGTACATTTTCTAGGCTCTTCAGGGCTTGGCCTTTCATTTGATGCAAAAACACAACTGAAAATATTCATGCCAGTACCCCTGCAACCGTTGTTTATAAGTTACATAAATGCAGAGACATTAAGCCGAACAAAAAGACAGCTCACTGTTATTGCCTGAAGTTGTAGTTTGTAGAGAAAAGCTACTACATCATTGCCATCTTCAGTAAGGTATTGCATGAAACTGGAACAGTTGCAATGGGACATTCATAGTCCTCTACTCTTCTCAGAGTGTGTACGCTGCCACTCATGCCTTTAGCAGTGCAACAGTAGAGTTATCGCTTGCCAAAGAACACAATTTCCATCATGCTTTTGACAGGCCACCAAGACTGGTGTCGAATTTGTACTTAGCTGGAAGGCAAGCATCAAGTCTCCTTACATTCTCCTCTCCTTACATACATTTAATTAAAAAAAAAAGCAATCATACTTACCAAGCCATTATGAACTCTCTGCAAACATTTAAAACTGCAGTGGTATCACTTACGGATGTCAGCATGTGTACTGAAGGCGTGAAAATTGTTCCAGTTATGTGGGTGAAGTAGCCAAGAATCTTTTATTCTGGCTTTTTGCGCATCTGCAGCCAGTTATAAATTTCAATGACAAGCTTCAAGTATTGCATTGTAGGTTTCTCGTTCAGACACTGTTAGTTAAACACATAGTTACTGTGTCAGGCCAACTCTGACTGCATGTTTTTGTGATATAACCATTTATGAGAAAATTTGCAATCACGTCTTTCCAACGTAAAGAAAAAGATGCATGCATCCATTAGGACACCCATGTAACTATGATTGGCCAACACGCAGCACAGATGCCATGCAGCTTTGTTATAGGAAGGCTGAAAAGAGGGTGAAAAAATCATCCAACCAATCAGCACAAAGTACAGTTTTTCAGTGCCACAATTAACAGCTTATAAAATATACATACAATTTGGTTGAGCTGTACAAAAATTACGTTTCTGTACTGACACCTTTGCAAAACAAAAAACAAGAAGGTAAGATAACAGCTATACATAATATTGCTTGCATTTCTGCTACACGACAAGCTCGTAAAAGCAGCCAACACTCAATACCTTCCAGTTTTAGCAACACGTTGTGTAGACTCTTATTGTTTGGGACGTTAAACCACACAAATCAATCAATCAGACTCTTATTGTTCAAATATGTCTGTATTCTGTTCATGCATGTGCAAAGCCCAGCTGTTTTTGCTGGGCTTTGCAACTGTGTTTTTTGCACCCAGTTTTTTTGCTGAGTCAGTATAAAAATGGTTATGCATTTGATCAGGTATGCACAGATACCATTTTGAAGATCTGCACACTTGCAAAAAAACGCGCTGCATGTACTGTTCCCGAGAACCATAGAGCGGCTTGAATGACCAAACTTCCGTAACACCTCCTACCTGCCGACACATGGACAGCACAGATGGTGTGAAGGTGTTGCCACCTTGCAGATTAAGGCACAGTGCATGCCCCTATCGGAAGCCTTACTTATCATTATCCATTCTCAAAATAGAAAGAGAAAACTTGCATTCTGTTGAACATTACCAGTAGGTTGCTGAATGGAATGCATTGAGCTACAAAACATGATTGATTGATTTGTGGGGTTTAACGTCCCAAAACCACCATATGATTATGAGAGACGCCGTAGTGGAGGGCTCCAGAAATTTTGACCACCTGGGGTTCTTTAATGTGCACCCAAATCTGAGTACACGGGCCTCCAACATTTCCGCCTACAACGGAAATGCAGCCGCCACAGCCGGGATTTGATCCCGCGACCGAGCTACAAAACTGTTTCCGCTCACTGAACATAACATGCTATGACATTCTCTCAGCATTCGTCCAAGTTTGAGGTACACCTTCACATTTATGCATTGTCCCCATCCATGTTCACATAAATACATGTTTTTCCAATAACGAGTCTCTGACATTCACACATTGTCCACATTCATATATGTAATTACAATGAAGTGTCTCTCTCTCGCGTCCTTAAATTGCACACATTCCATTTTTCACATTGTCCAGATTCACATTCCTACACATTTTTTACAATAAAGGGGCCCACCCCGTCATGTTCACACATTATTCCATTTTGCCCACAGCAACATTCCTGCTCTAAACCTTAGTGCATGCCAGATCAACCACATGGCATTGTTTTTAATAACTGACAAAACATGGACGTTAGCGACCTCCAAATCAACTACAAGTGCCAGTGATGCCGCCTGACAACAATACAATGTCTATATTTACTAACTGTCGACTGCATCTGCAATGATTATACCCGCTGTGTTATATGGAGTTTTCCAATAAAATCAAACAGTTTTTAAGTTTTGAAAATGTTGCACTTCGGCTTGATACTTTTGGTGCCATGTGCTGAAGTAAAGAACACAGCATGCTTGTAGGCATTTTAAAGAGCTATTTGTCGCAGCTAAAAGTGCAACATGTCTGTAGAAACAGTCCACTAAGAGTGATACCACCTCATGCACAGACATGGTTTAGTAGCAACAGCCATATGTCCAAATAAATGGTGCATCCACCTGTGCAAATGAACTGTAAAATGAGTCACACACTCGTAAATAAATGGGTACCATTCCAGGAGTCACACACACACTGTACAACATTGAAAAGTGAGCAAGGGTCTTTGTGTAGTGCAATCACATTCAGTCATTGAATCACAGGCATTTTACAGAAACAAATATATTGCATTAGCATCATATATTTCACGAAGAAGGGGCCATGCCTTGAATGTTCTCGAATTTCCTTTTGAAGGTGACACTTTATGTTATTCATCTTTTGCAGGACCGTGAGCGAGTGAAATGCTCTTTTGTCAAGTACTGCAGAAATTCAATGTAATAATTTTTTCCACTCTTTGTGTGTAGAAATGAATGTCAATTGTCCCAGTGGTGTATATACCCACTCCCCCCCCCCCCCCCCAGCTGTAATGCCTGCAAAGGCAATGTAGTGAATGAATAAATAAATGAATGAATAAATAAATGAATAAATAATATGATGTGTTGCCAATCAGGTAGTGCTCCCATGGTACTGCCATTTCTTTCACATGATTAGAATAGTTCATCTTCGCTTCCACACTCTGAATGAGGTATGTCGGAAAGCTGATCCTGTTGCTTTTGCAACGTGTCGTGCAAGAGTGCAGCTTTGTCTTTGTTCTCTCTGAGCACTTTGGCTTTCTCAGTCACATCCATGCCCTGGCGAATGCTATTTTTAAGTGCATTAATAGACTGCGTTAGCTCGCGGCAGGGACTTGAGAGTTCTTGGAGTCCTTGCTTTGAGGTCCTGCGGTCGAGAACGATCCAATAACGGTTCTCTCTCTTGTCTCTACGAACGCTCAGCCCATTGAGCCGGACATGTGCGCGGAGAGGCAGTACTTCGGCGACTCGAGACCATGTACGAGGTAGTACACTAACGGACACGAGGTCAGATCCGAAGAGCCTGCAGGCTTCATCGTCTTGACGGATGAGTTTCGATCCTGCAGGTGGTGTCGACGGTTGTGACGGGGTCACAAATGCGGGAACTGTACCGTCCCAGACGATGAGACAGACATGGCTGCGTGAAGTGGTAACGTGGTGAACTGCAACCACAACACAAAAGACGTCCACACTGTGCAATGCAGCTATGGAGGACAGCCGGGCTGATGGTCGCGTCATCCATCGTTTCGGTTTGTGGGCGGGTTTTTCTTTTTCGCGGAGTATCTGTTCCTTTTGCTCGTCCCACGCACGAGTTTTCCGATAAGACTCAATTACTTTTGGGAGCTGTGTGTTTACACTGTAACCAAAATTTTCTTTTTTGTGGGGTTCCCGTAGCTGCTGTTCATTCCTTGTAAACAGTTGGATTACAATGTCAATCTCTTCTTCATCCCGTACATCCAACTTTACGTTGGAGTGCGGCGAGAAGGCCTCGATGACTTTGCCTGCTGCGAGGGACTTGCGCTTGAACACGGCGACGTTCTCGCACATGGCGACAACGGTGGGCTTCTTGCAGCACACGAGGATACTCGCGCCACGCACTCGCAACACGTCACCCGCCTCCGCCGAGAAGACGGCCATTTTCGCAGGGCAGTTCTTAATGCGACATGCAAACGAAGTGACAGAAGTGTCGGCGATGTCGATCGTCGCGGTCTTCGACTTTTTGTCCACGTAACTAGAGCTTCGAACGACGGCGTAGAAGTTGAGCCGCCGCCGCACCGAGGTGAACATTGCAGTAGAGCTCTCGTAGGCAAACGCTCTGCGCTCTGCGACTTCCCATATTCGGTAGTGCGACGCGCGGCCCAACACGAGGAGTAGCGAGGCGTCAGACCCATGGTGCGGTTCAGTTCGAAAGCCGGACAGGGCAACTCTCGTGTTTTTGTTCACGTTGCATGACACCGAGTAAGAAGCTTGACCGAAAACAAGCGCTGCGAACTGCTTCCCTGTTTCAGGCTCTCGAAGGATCATCTTGATCCGTGCACTGTCGGGCTCCTCGGGATCTCCTGCGTAGTGAGGGTGAACAACCACGACGTCCCCAACAACAAACACCGCGTCGTAGTCCTCGCCTTCTTGTAGACGGCTGATGAACGTTCTTTCAACATCCTTAGCCACTTCTGCGAGCGCAAGCACCGATTCCATGTTGCACACAAATAGTCGCTGTGCGAGTGGGCCTATTTACCATGTAACAAACATGGCCGCAAAGAACACGAGTTCAGTGGCAGTCTGCAGAGGCTTGAGAAAGGAAGATAAAAAGCACTAACGTCTGCGCCACTTCTTGTGCTGTGTCTTGTGCTGTGTCTTACCGCCGTTGAGAAGGGGGACTTCGTTCCGTGACTGTTGCACCGCATTAAGGCCGAAGACGCTTTGGTAGGCCACACATGTCCACAGTCCAGTGAGGAAAGCACGCCGCCTTGCTGGGCTGCACACGAGGGACAAGGGCTGACGTCAGAGCTTCACTAGAGCATTTTTGGGGGGTCACGCTTGTTAAGAGCAGCCCAGGAAACCGTCTATGAATGGTTTACACCTTTCTGGACTATTTAGCGGAGGTAAAAAGGCTGAAACCACGACCTCAGCGGCGCATTTTTGGGGGATCATGCCTATTTATACCAAGCAGAAAGATTTATGGGCATTCTTATGGGTATATTAATTTCAAGTTCACCGTAGCATAAGCCATGGTTAAAATTTGCCGCTGGTTAGCACGTGACCTGTCGGCTAGGCTACAATGTGACAGAAAGCATAAAACATTGAAAATAAAAAAATGCACCTTTACGCCAATAGTACTGTTTAATTAATCAACAAAAATAAAGAATATTTTAGTACACATGAAATACATGAAGTTTATAAATATAGTAAATAAGCTGTTGCCCGTCGCCTTTTCTTTCGGGTTTTTGCAAATTATGCACACCAAGCACACAGATATGACGTCAGCATAGGCTTGCAAATTCCGTGAAGCTTAGAAGCGATTGCGGTCTTCAGGAGATTTAGCATCCTTCGCAATCCTCGTAAAATATACATAGGATTTGTTAAATATTCCGAAATTAAATACCTGCACTATCAAAGCTATTGAACGGTGTGCGTATTACGTCCACCCGCCCAGAATTAAAGGGCTTGCGAGATTAAAAAATATTCTCCTTCCCCTTGCTTGAGAAGGGTCCGTCTCGATTGGCGAGCTGTACCAGCGGCAGCTCGTTCGACCGTTATTGCATATGCAAGTTAAATATTTAAGTTAAGCAGTACAAATACTGCCATTTGAGCTCTCAGTGTGAGCGCCAAAGTATTCGCTTCGCCATGAGACCGCAGTCGCCGGTTTAGGCCTTGTTTCCGCAAATCAAATATGGTGGACGCGCCATTCCTTCAGTGAATCTCGCTTTTGTGAAGAGGCCCCCAGCGGATCGTCCGTTCATGGATACGTGACGACGGCTCGTCCCTCATCGACCTCAAGCCAAAATGCGGGGATCCGAGGAGCGTTCGACGCGTTCCCGCACCAAGGTGAAGGAGAAAGCACGAAGTCCTGAGGAGAGCCGTCGCGTGAGCAACAGCAGCAAGTCTCGCCCCCCGTCCCAGGGCAGCAGTCATCGAAAGCACAAGAAAAGCCATCGGTCGCACCGACGTAAGCACGCAGCGCGCGACTCGGAACGAGCCGTGGTCGCCACTAAGCCTCTCGTTGAGTACGACGATGTGAGTTCGGACTCGTCGCTGTTCTCGGATGAAGCGCCCGTCGAACACCTGTACCCGACCTCTCCGCTGCCGGTGCCTTCTTCCTCCAGCCGGCACGTCTCCGACCGGCCCAGCGAGCGGTCCGACAGCGGCAGCAAGCGGCGGCATCCTTCGCGACACAAGGCGAGCGATACCAAGGAGAGTTCCTCGCGCTCTTCGAGTCGGCGTAACCACAGTGAACGGCCACCGTCTCCGCCGCCTTCGTCGTCGCGTTCATCGCGGGACTATTCGACGATGTCGAGCGGCTACTACGACCGAGACGTGATGAAGGACTACGCGAGTAGCCGAACTTATATGAGTGCTTACAGGGAATCTTCGGGAATGCTGGACTCTTATTATGGTGTGTCGGACTCGCACGGCGACTGTTATGGCAGCAGCAGCCGCTCGAGCCGCAAACGGTCTCTGTCGCCCGATCATCCGCGTGCCTACAAGAGCAGCGCTCGGAGCCCGGTGAGCTCACCGAGCCCGCCGCCTAGCCGAGCCTCCAAGCGACGCAAATCTCCGACGTGCGACGCCCGCGAGAAAGATCGGCCGTCGCGGAATTACTCGCCGAACAATTCCTCTAGTCTGTACTCTTCGCGCAAGACCTCCGCGTACTCGAGAAGTCGGAGCAGAAGTCCTGTAAGGTATGTACCATTGAACTATCTTTATTGAGCTTCCTCTGTTCACGTAACGACGTAATATTTCGGCGGCGAGGGCCACAGGGCGTAGCTTTACGTTGCACAGCGCGTGACCACAGAAGGACTTCCTCGTCGTTCGTGCCGTGGCGCACGACCTGTCCAGTATTGACTGAACATTGCGGTTAAACGACCGCACTATAACCACACCAACTGCTGAGGCGACCAGATTTCCGGCACGTTTATGCGCCTCGGCAAACGTGATTTTAAAAACCTAAACACACAGTAGCCTATGGCTACCCACGAGTGCCCGTAGCAACAGTTTATTCCAGTTCTCTTTGGCCTGCAGATGCCGTGCTATCTCTTGTTTTCTGGGCGGATAACACCGTGTAAAACTATTTCATTCAGCGTTACATAACACTTCAATGTTTATAACAACTAAACGACTTCAGACGTCATAGCTTTGTTATCTTGACAAAAAAACATTGAGGAATGCCACCGAGGAGTGTTAAGCTTTGGCCACACTCACCTGTGCTGTAAAACAGGTGGTGTAATATCAAACACTTTTATGGTCACTCGTTCTGACTTATGCTGCAGGTGTAGCAGTAGTTTATTTCATCAGTTGTTATTGTTCATCTTGCAGCATTGAAACTAAAGTGTGCATGACACTTCATGCATCTGGAAGAACACTACCACGAGTTCAGCAGCTCAAGGTGTTTAGTATCATGATTTTATATACTGCAGATAATCTGTAGAACATGTTTATCTAGCATAATGTGCCATGTCTGTAGAACATGTTTATCTAGCATAATATGCCATGCGGGCTCCCGAACTTGGATTGCTCTGCCAGGACCCCACAGCCAATAATTTGATTGGTGGAGCTGTCTTCCTGTCACAGAGGAGGAGGAAGCTGCTGAACACTTGATAATGTTCTGTAAAGGGCTCCAACCTTTAGTCCAGGATGATGGCGCGGAGCTTTTCAAAGCACTGGGGTTTAGAGACAGGGAGGGCAAAATAGACTTAAGCGGGTAAAAATAACTGGAAGGAGGTTATCTGATTGGGGGCTACAATCAAGGTACGAGTGAAAATGAAATCCTTCACTGCAAAGTGCCACTGCTTAACTTCACTGTTTAAAGGAAAAAAAAAAGGTAAGTCTAGTTTTTGATCACTTAAGTATTACGGCTAGGTGGCATTAGCCACCGCCCGATCTAAAGGGTACAGCCATATCCATCCAGTAAGTATGCTATGCTTGAAGCAGTTCTCTTCAGCATAGCAGCTGTTCAAATGTCTATGTGCACACGCTCTTTACATATGAATCACACTTTCCCTGATTAAACTAGAAACATCAATGTGTAAAGCGTTGGGGACTTTGATAACTGTGTATTGAACACTGCTGTGGCCTCCCGCCTTCACTTTCTTTATTTTTCCTAAGTGTTGTTGTGTAGGCTTAAAGGGCCAGTAAACAAGCTCTGACTTCTTTCTGTACACCCCCCAAGCAAGCTTACGCATCTTTTCTATGCCTGACCAGCCTCCTTCTTCGTGCAGTGACATCAACTCGACAACGTTGACTTCATTACTGTTTTTGAGACCTGGTTTAGACCAATTGATGAGCTGCGGGCTGCGTCGCATCGTCGATTTGACGTCACTGCGCTTGGAAGGAGGTTGGTCATGCATAGGAAAGATGCGCGAGCTTGTTTGGGGGTTGTGAAAAAAGTCGGAGCCTGTTGACCGGCCCTTTAAACATTGTTTTATTGGTCATATAAAAGAATTTTCCTAGTTCGCTTCAATGTGTTTCAACTGCAGGATAAATATTGATTTCACTGCAGGATAGCCTGCCTTTTCAAATGCGGTGGTGTGTTTAAGTCTCCTGTAAAATCAGCATTATTAAACTGCAGTAAACATATGTGGGTATCCATTTTGTAAACCTACTGCGGTGTGTCGCTCCTAGCTGGTATAGTACATAGTTTTCCAGGCATCAGATTAAAGGGGCACTGCCACACTTTTTGAGCATGGTCGGAAAACGCTGCCAATCGGTAGTAGAGGCTTCTGACAACTTGCGAGCCAAGTGTTGCAGCGCAGCACGCGGCCTGAAATTCACAATAAATGATCAAAGTCAGCTAAAAATACCTTTCCCTTCTCTCGACAAATCAGGGAAAATAAGCCCATCTATCAGCCATTGGCTGATTTGAACATGGCGTGCTCTGTTGTTACAGAGGTCGCCACGAGAGGCCGTCATTTGTCCACGCGCACGCGATCACAGTAAAAAAGTCGCGTATTCGAAGTACAAAAGAAAAAATGCTCAAGGTCACGAGACACGAGTGACTTTTTGTGTTTGCCCCTCCCTCCCATCCTTCCCTGCTCAGCTTCCAGAGCTTTCGTCGGAACGAGAGAATAGAGAATGTGATTATAGCGTGTGACAGATCTTTGTAACTCCGCTCGTACTGGGCGGATTCTTAAAATTTTTGCGGCGTTCGAGGTAATACGCTTTTCCAGTCAATTAATTCCATGGTTACTCAAAAGAGTGTTTCAGGGCCCCTTATAGACTTGCTCCAGTATATCAAAGGCTTCAGATTTGCCGGTTGAATCATGGCAGCAGAGCCTCTTTCCTTTTTTTTTTTTTTTTTCCAGCGATTGTTTTCTTCCATCATTAGTGCAGAGCTGCCCATGTCTGTAAAGCATGTCACAAGGGTACTGTGAAGCAATTGTATGTGTAGAGCCCTGGGGTTTTGTTACTGGACTGAACATACATAGGAAGGGGGCATTAATTCCTGATAAAAGAAATTTGTAGTTTTTTTTTTTTTTGTCTATTTCCTTAGTGTGCTGCTTTTATATATCCTGCAGCAGTTTGAAATGGGTTGAAAATGCATTTTATCCACATGGTAGCTGACTCGGCTACCATCAAACCTCAGGTGCCGAGGTTTCATCCGAGCTAGTGGCAGCCACATTTCAGTTTGGGCATGACGCAAAAGTAGTTTTGGGTGGTGCTTTCAGTACTATTGAAATAACTCCAGGTTTTCTAAAGTTAGCTTGGAGCATCTCTCGTAATCCCTGTGGATTTTGAGATATATGTCCTTGCAAAGAGTACTAGTGACCATTTACACCATTTGCTAGGCTTGCGAGTTGGGCCTTTCAAATATCTCCTTCAGGCACGTATTACGATAGGCTGTATACAAATGTGTCAAATTTACGGAACTTTATTCCGAGGGTCTCTGTATTCTATTGAAAGAAAGATCAGCCATTGAAGTGTTTATTTATGCATTGTCTTAGTAATTAATTGGTGTAATTTAAAATGTAATTTCTGTAGACCGACCTGTTCTACTTTTGTGTAAAATTGGTTCACTCCCAGGCTAAAAAACATGAACCTGCTATGGTTGTATCAATTCTCGGTGAACGAAATTTCAATTTTTGTTGTGGTTATTGGAATGAGGTACATCAGTCAGCCTGTGCAATGTATTAGTGCCTCTGTCAAAGTGGTCGCTTGCACCTAAAAGCAGCACAGTGGAGTTGAAAGTTAAATGAGCAGTGGTTGTCCACTCTGAAGTCCAAAATTGCGCATCCCATTTCAAGCCGGTCGGAGTAAGACATAGTGTGTTATTAGCCTGTGATGTTTGTGTGTACGTTTGAGAAAATTGTTAGTAATGTGTTCAGTTAACACTAGGTTCTAGTCTGTTTTGCACAACTTCTCTCTGTAGACAACCCTCCTTTCTTGATAACACATTAATGAAGAGCTCCTTGAAGGGGAATGCTAGCACATTTTAGGTTTGTTTTACACCTGTCCTTTAAGAAGGCTTAATGTTGTTTGTCAAATGACATTTGATGCATCCCATGACATTATAAGGGCTTTGTGCTGCTACAAAGCGTACTATAATGTCATGTGCAGAGAACGGCAGTCTCAATGCAGCAAACATAGGAATTAACAGGAAGAAGTAGCAAAATATGTAAAAAATTGTTCCTATATATCAAGTTTTTATAAATTTTGCACCAGATGTCTGTCTGTTGCATTGAGGTCGTTAGTGGTACGCAGGTTTCACTTTGGAAAGACTAAGCATGTGGTCTGGCATGGCCAGCAGCGCTTTTAACAGTGTCGCTGGTAATAAAGATACCCAAAATTTTCTGAAAAATTAAGTGAGATCATTTGGAAAAGATAAAATAAAGCAATACACTTCAAAATGAGAAAGTAATAATTATAATTACTTTTTGTCATATTTGGCAAGAATATGCATTTGCAACAAGAACGTATTCAAGTAAACTCATTTGGTTACATTAGTCATATTTGTTTAATGACAACAGATGTCATGTGAAAGACAAGTAACCACATTTAATTAAAATGTCATTAAGTACAAATGCCATAAAGTTTCTCATGTGACAAGGTACAAAGGTATTGTCATTTTGTTCTGATTGCATCGGAAGTCTGCAGCAGGCAGGGGTTTCAGTCTGCTTAGAAACTTGCATTGTTAAGCGTTGTTAAAAAGAAAAAGTGGTTTTGAAACCAAAGCATGTAGCCGCTTTGTTTCATATCTACAATGAAGTGGCCACCTGCCCTACTGTAACTTAAACATGGTTTGCCTGTGCTAGCATCAGAAATGAGAAACTGGCAATGCAATAAATCAGACTACGCTTCGAGCTTACAAAAATGGATAGTCCTTATCGTTGTTCGTTGTAGCAATCTCGTTAAAGAGGGGGGAAGCTCCGTCGCTTCATTGCCTGCTTGTAGATGTAGCCAGGTAGGCATTGCACAATGTGGCATGCTTTCAGGTACTTGCTTCATCACCTGCTTGGAAATGAAGTGAGGTCGGTGTTACAGAAGGTAACGCACATTCAGAGGCATCATTCAGGAACTCTAAACTAATGCCAGAAATTGTTTCAGAAAAACTATGCGACTTGCAGTTTCTTTAGATATGCATTTGATAGAGATGATCAGAGTATGAAAAAAGTATAGATATAGATAAAAAAGTAAAGAGTATAGATAGTATGAAAAAAAAAACTGAGTCTACCTTTAATACAGCCATGTACTTTCTTGCATCGCCATTGCCTCCTAACTCCCTCCTTACTTGGTCTTCTTATGCTTGACAAAAGCAGCTGAAATATTTCTAAAATGACAGGCATTCAAATTGCTAGTTGTGCCTTTACTTTACTATACTTTGGTTGCATGTACGTCACATCTTGGAACGAGAGGACCGAAAATCGCCACGTTTGTAGTCCGCATATTTGCAGTTCGTATATTTGCTGCGGCAAAATCTGGTCTTCGGTCGCGCTACCGGCTTCACCATGACTATTTGTGACACTTTTCGATGCGGCATAATACCTGCCACGGTGGTCTAGTGGCTAAGGCACTTGCCTGCTGACCCGCAAGTCGCAGAATCGAATCCCGACCACGGCGGCCACATTTTTGGTAGAGGCAATAGTGCTTGAGGCCCGTGTGCTTAGATTTAGGTGTACAGTAAAAGACCCCAGATGATCCAAATTTCCGGAGCCCTCCATTACGGCTTCTTTCATAATTATGTAGCGGTTTTGCGACGTTAAGCCCAATCTGTGACGGCAGTCATCACTTTATCACAGGTTGGGGTTATTTCCAACTTATATCCAAGTTTGTCACATTTCCTTATGTGATCGCATCGCTTTCTCTAGAATGTCACCTAGATTCACAGTGATGTGAGCCGACCTTTTCTACTTGAATAGCCGCATCTCGTGTTGTTAAATGAGGCTAACAATTGAACATATATGAACGTGTCTTCTTTTAACCCTAGAATTTAATGGATGACATGAACCGCGACTGGGCACCAAGCCTACTTGTTGCTGGGCTACGGTAGTTATGACCTGACTACTGCCGCGTCATCAGCACGTTTGCACTGCTCTAAAAAGTGACAGACGAACACGCTTGATGCAGTCGCAGCGGGCACACGCCCACGGAATTGGGAACATCGCTCGAATTGCTTGCCATAGGCGCGAAACCAGAGCGGGGTGAACCATCAGAAGTAGATCCCTTGAAACCGTAGCTCACAAGAGGAAAATAAACCAAGCATTACAACACTACTGAAACGGGCACAACTGTGGTGACGTCTGAACCAGGGCGTCGGCACAAGCGTGCAAAAGGGGCATTAGTCTCTCCCAAACAACACCAAAACTTCTCCCACTACGATGCAACTCGGGTTTGCATTCCTCGCTACAAAATTCCGTCGAAGCCCATGTTTTACTTAAAACGAGCAAGAGCATTGTAACTATCCTCGATTAGAACGACAACATGCTGTGATGGAAGCTGCTTTGCTGTTATGTTTCTCACCCAGCCACTGGCGAAATAGTTGTGGTCGTCCGTCTACTTGGAGACCTTCATTTGTTGCAGCGTCACGTGACTTGTCGAAAACGCCCCTAGTTCACGATGTCACCATGTGTCACAGAAGTTAGCAGATCGACGTTCGGTATAGCATCCTTACCGATGCGCAATTCGTACGCATTGATGCCATCACACATTTCAATTTTCGCTCAGTAACGTACACGAGTTGGTCCCACAAGCTCTTCGAAGTACAACGGGCAAAATGGATGCACGTTTCTTTTTGCCATATCGCAAGAATGATGCCGACAAACTCCCACGCAGCGGTAAGCTGCATGCGCAGCCTGACCTGGCTCAGTCTTGACAAGCGTGGCGTTCGCTCACCTTGCCGGCCGGAAATGACGTCACCTGCAATCCATGTATAAACAATGCAGGGGTAATTGCAGTGAAGCGAAGCTCTTGCGCTTTTAGGGTTTTGGAAAACACATTTCAAGAATTTCAGTGTGGTCAAGTGATCTACCGTATGCATCATAGCTCTTGAACTTGTATGGGCGCTGTAAGAGTTGACGAAGGAGGAAGCTGGTCGTTCGCTGATGGCATCGGGGTGGAGGAACTGAACGCTGACAAGAGGATACGAAAACAAAACATGGGTTTATGACATTATTTACACATATTTACAGAAAAGAAGGGATAGTGGTTTTACAAACCACGAGCGTGGTGGTTGAACACTACATAGTTCAGAGCGACGTCCAGCACTCTGCCGCGTCGTTTTATGCGCTGTCGGGCTCCTCCTCTCCGAGTCGAACACCAATCACGCACACACAGGTGAGGGGGGCTAGCATGCACGGTCCACGTGAACACTGCACTGTGGTGGCGCCAGCAGGGCTCTTCCGCGTCGTGTGTGTGCCGCTACTCGAGAGTTCCCACGATCCTGGCAGCATACTTCAAAGGGTCCGCCGATTTTGTTCGCTCAATTAGCGGGGTGATTTGCGATGGCCGTCGGTCTCCTCCAGGAAGATGCTGTCTTTGTTGGCCTCTCTCGAATGGTTAACGGTGTCTTGGCGTCTCGTCCTCCGGCTAGCACGTACAATGCCTGACGAGCATAGGCAGTCGGCCGGTCGGCTTGGTGATTGGGGATCAAAAGGGAGCGCCGCTCCTCTTGTCAGCTCCGGCGCCGGCCACGCCTGCCCTCCTGTCGCCCGACGAGTCGACGAGGCCATCAGTCACGCTGCTGCTTGACGGGACGACAAAAGAGTCCGCACTTGAAGGACGGGAACTCGCCTCTGCCCGCCGCCTGGTCTGGATAATTGCTCAAATCTTCGACGGCGACGGTCAGACTGGGCGCCGAAGGGATTAAGAGCCTCTCCAGTGGATCGGCTTTCGCACAAAAGCGTCTGCCCAGACGCATTTCCAGGCCAAACTTAACAGCGCAGACAAGTGAGCAAATTGCATTTAACATCGAAATCCAGTGTCAAATAAAGAAAAACGATATGACTATCTCACTTCAATTTCCTGTCATAGCAGTTTGTGAAAAGCTTATCTGAGACCAGAAGTGTTATGACAATTAGTAGATTCTTTACTTGTTGATTAGCCCCGCCGCGGTGGTCTAGTGGCTAAGGTACTCTGCTGCTGACCCGCATGTCGCGGGATCGAATCTCGGCTGTGGCAGCTGCATTTCCGATGGAAGCAGAAATGTTGTAGGTCCGTGTGCTCAGATTTGAGTGCACGTTAAAAAGCCACAGGTGGTCGAAATTTGCGGAACCCTCCACTACGGCGTCTCTCATAATCATATGGTGGTTTTGGGACGTTAAACACCACAAATGAATACTCGTTGATTAAACTACCGATAACTTGAGCATCACTCCAGCAGATAAAGAATGCACCTACAATACTTTCAATAAAAGGCCCACTACAAAATTACTTCAAATATTAATAAGTAGTATACACTATCTAAAGAACCTTGCAAATCTGCACTGTTTGTAATGTCCAATTTTCTTTTGTCCAATCCGCCCTTTGAAGAGAAACTGGGTGTGACAATGCATGCATGCACCACGTGGTAGGTTGATGTCACTAAGTCCGACACATTGCCTCAAATATTATTCAACATGCTGCACGCATTTGCTCATGCGCCACGCATTGGGTCACGCGTTATGCCCTGCAAGCGGTATTGTGATTATTATTTTAATTTTGCTGTTAAAGTTGCAGCACTTTTTCAAGTCGTTATAGAATGGATTCACTAAAGGAGTCTATTGTCTCACGAATTCACCGTCACAAAAACTTTTAGAATTTGTCCGGTATGAGTGGAGTTACAAAGATTAGTTGCACGCTGCAGTTCCATTCTCTTCTCTCGTCCCGACGAAAGGGCTGGAAGCTAAGCAGGGAGAGATTGCATGGAGAAAGGAAAACGTGCCTGCCGCATGTCCGTGATCACTTTTTCTCTATATATTTTTGTTTTTCTTTGAATGTGTGGCTTATCATTGCGATTGTGCAACCGTGGACAAGTTGTGGCAGGTGCGATAACTGAGCGCACCCTGCTCAAATCAGCCAATGGCTCATACAGTGGCTGTGATGGGTGATTTTTGAGCATATTTCATGTTCAGAAAAGAGAAAGCAATTTTTAGCTGAGAATTTGTTGTGAATTCCTGGCTACATGCTGCACCCTAATATTTGGCTTGCATTTTCTCGGGAGCCTCGACTGCCAATTCGCAGCGTTTTCTGACCACGCTGAAAAGTGTGGTAGGGCCCCTTAATATTGGCCGTCCTTCATGAGCGTTTTGCTGTATGTCGGCTGGTATTCAGAGTATAATATTTTGCAGGGGTGCTTGCTGTTCTGTTACTGCATTCTCTAAAAGATATGGTTTTTATGGGGCCCATAAATTTGTTGGCATTGTTTTTAAGCTTGCCACACTTAAAGGGGCCTCGTGATCCTCTTTGAACATAGTCGCAAAATGCTGCTGGTCAGTAGTCAAGGCTCCTGGGAACATGAGGGCCAAATATTGCAGACCTGCCAGAGGCAGTGAACTTAATTACATTTCAGACAGCTAAAAACTTCCCTTGGCAAATTACATTATTGAAGGGCCAGATTCCTTTGGCAAATTACATTATTGAAGGGCCAGACTACATTAATGAAGAGGAAGCTATTTGATGATCGCTAAAGCATGCTCAAGGTCATAGCACGAGCCAACTTATCTTTTTACTCTTTTGTCATCCCCTCTGTGTAGCATGCTTGTCAAGATGAAAGAAAAGAAAGCGATTCAATTGTGCTTCAAACCACCATAATTCTGCTTCTATGTTACAGATTGTGAGAGCAAATAGTTTGAGCGCACAAGGACAGGTGTCCTGGGCGTGCTCAGGCCCAGGGGCGCGCATTGTTCTGGCAGGACAGCTGGAGGGCCAGACTACATTAATGAAGAGGAAGCTATTTGATGATCGCTAAAGCATGCTCAAGGTCATAGCACGAGCCAACTTATCTTTTTACTCTTTTGTCATCCCCTCTGTGTAGCATGCTTGTCAAGATGAAAGAAAAGAAAGCGATTCAATTGTGCTTCAAACCACCATAATTCTGCTTCTATGTTACAGATTGTGAGAGCAAATAGTTTGAGCGCACAAGGACAGGTGTCCTGGGCATGCTCAGGCCCAGGGGCGCGCATTGTTCTGGCAGGACAGCTGGCAGTTGAGCCAGGATAAGCAGCAGTGAAGATGTTGTTCTTGACTCCATGTAATCTGAAGGCTTCAGTTGACCAGTGGCCTAGGGCTCACAGCATTAAAAAATTTTTCGCAGCAATGATTCATGATGCAATGAACTCTGGTAGAAAAATCATTTGATGATTAGTTCGAAAAGTGTAGCAGGACTCCCTTTTAAATTTGTATCTTGAGGTTTTAAGTTTTTGCATATGCGCTATGTTATAGAATCAAGGGTTAGTAGTAGCACGGAAATGTAACTGTATGCAAATCTCATTTGGCTCTCCAGCTTTCTTTCCAATAGTCTCTTAACTCTCTCGCTACCATGGGAAAAGGCGTCATTTTTACTAGGTGTAAAAAAATTTTTTTTGTGGCTAGGTAATGCCTTATTTACATTATCTGGTACGAAACTGTAGCTAAAAGAATGGTCTGTTCAATGACATAAATGTAGAATATATATTTATTTTATATATTATATAAAAAATGCTTAAAATGAAAAATTTTTAGAGTGATTCTACAGTCGACATTTAAAAAGGAACAGCTTAAAAATTAATGAGGTTAGAAATAATTCAAAATATACAATTTGTAGCTTCTTATGTTGCAAAAAGGTTGTACAAGTTTCAAGAAATATTGCTAAAAAACTGTTCTTTCTACAAAAAGAGAAAGTTAGTAGGGGTGCTATCATAGATGGGATTATCCTGTGCAGCTTGCCATTGCAGACGGGGCCGCTCAGAGTCTGTAACACTTAGAAAGGGAAGGAATGAACAAAAACAGCTTTTGCGCATGATATTCAAAGAAACCGAGCCTGAAAATGACTCCGAGCTATTCCAGTAGAGATGAAGACGAAGTAACTCAACGATTTTCATGTAAATGTGGATTCCAATGCACTTCATCTGGAGTGAAGTTTCTGCACGAACCGCCTCCTCCCACGTATGTCCGCCTTTCTAAAACATCTATTCAGGCATATTTGTTGGCGTAGCCGCAGATCATGCTGGTCAGCTGTGCAGTGAAAAACGGCTGGATGAAATCGACTGCCTGGAAGAAGCGCCGTGAGTTACTCTGGAGTGCACCTCTGACTTCGACCTCCGGGTTTCGTCTCAAGAGAGACTGCACATGGTTGACAAATGCCGGCCAGCAATCATGTCCGTTCAACGTTAAGGCCCTCAAAATCAGTGAAATCGCTGTGAGTACACGCAGCCGGCACTCACTCGCTGAATTTCGCGGCTTGACGCATCCTCGTCATCGGGGCTGAAATTTGATGTGTCAACTTCTTCAGACTCACCGCAGCTGATTCGATCCTCAATATCTGTTGTTAATGCACTCTATTTGCGAGAAACGCGTCGTCTTTTAGGACCCTCCGCATGGATAAACGACGACATTATCATCGAGCGAAAAACTTCCCCAAAAAAACAAACAAACAAAACATCACGGCTCACGTTCTGCGATTCCCACTGTCTTTCATAGATGGTGTTAGGTGCCCGAAAAATTCAGGAGCGCGCAGGAATTTAAACTTGAGAATGCATCATTCAAATTGAATGATTTGAATAGGTGCAGCAGCAAAAGAGTTAAAAAGAGTAAAACAGGTGGAGAATAAGTAATGGATGATAGGTACTTACTTTTTGTAACAGTGATTAGTCTAACATGTTCTGAGGTCAGGCTGTTAAGTTAAGTGAGCTGTTTCATTGTTTGCTATAAAGGAGTAGAATGGTTTCTCGTATGAAGTGGGAATATTGAAAGCACTGGTATTGTCTAGTAAATATAACAAGGATTCTGCTAGCTGTACTTTTGCTGGACACCTATTGTGCAAAATAAAATTATTGCATCATTAAGGGATATTCTGCTCTTTCTGTAGTGAGATTTTTAGTAT
This sequence comes from Rhipicephalus microplus, assembly GCF_043290135.1. Classification (NCBI taxonomy): domain Eukaryota; kingdom Metazoa; phylum Arthropoda; class Arachnida; order Ixodida; family Ixodidae; genus Rhipicephalus; species Rhipicephalus microplus. The sequence goes on from NC_134700.1 coordinate 212,047,755, forward strand.
CTATAATAAAAAAAATTGAATGCTTGAAGCTCTGCAAAGGCACCTCCAGTTGAAGGTAAAGAGAAGCTCCAGCTTTATTAAATGGTTTGTACTTATGACATGTATCAAATTATTTTTGCATGATAATGTCTGTGATCAATTTATGATTGACACCATCTCAGCTTGTGCAGCCCTACATACATTTTCATTGTGTTCAAGGTAAAAGCAATACCAAAAAGGGCGGTGGTAAAATGATGTTTGAACGCACGTCAAGTGCTTTTATCATGGTGCATGGCATTTCTTGAGCCGTACGACAGGCTGTGCAACAGTGTAGGAGTTTCATTGGCGACAGGCTTTCTTGGCTGCGTGCTCCCAACACGACTACGCACTTGAGTAGTGGAGGTATGGTATGGTGAGTGAGCTAAATGAAAAATCTCTCTTTGTAGCTGAGCTTTGGCATGTCGGTAGTTGTTAGTTCCACTGAAAGAAACAAATTGAAGCAAGTTGAATGGGACTTCCCGGAATTTGTGAAGGCACCCGCAAATTTTGTGTGACACCCTCGAAAGTTAATCGACGGTGACCTCCCTACTTCCCTCACGTCACCACGCTGCAACCTATAGAGTTGTGATGTCATAGTCCCACTTCCTCTTCCATTGCGACGCATGCATTGCAAGCTTTGTGTTTGGCGACACTGCAGTACCGTTTCCTATTCGAGAGGACTTCTTCATGCACCGTGCGAAAGTGCGTCACACTTCTCTGTGTTGACGTGGTCAAGAGCTGCACACGCTAGGAAGCAATAGTTGCACTTGGCAACTTGTTGTTCTTGGAGCTCTGTCAAACCGAAGCTGAATCTGGTCGATTATGAAGAGCCTGTAATTATATGTCTCGTGTTGCAGCAAACAATGCAGCTAACATCGCCTTGAGGGTAAGCTTAAAATTAGAGAGTAAAACGTTGTAGAGTTTGTCGCTAATCGCACGGTGTGAAAAGCAGCTTGGGTGTGTTGGCTCTGTGTGAAGGTTGTCTAAGCCTAACTGTTGCTTTCAATCTTCATTCAAGGGAGGCAACCTTTGTATCTCTCTTGGTTTTTTCACTCACTTGTTTGGCATTATGAGGTGGCCGAATTGAGTTGCTCTTCTCAGTCGTGATTATGTAACTGAACACAAGACACATATGCATTGTGTTCAGATAAATTTTATTCAAAGAGAAACTTATGTGGTTAATTAGAATGGAACTCTCAAAAGTATATGAATTTGGAAAGAACATTGACAAAAACCAAACACTTGCAAGTCATAGAAAACATGGGTAGGAAAGATGAAAACAAAATATCAGTTCTTTTATGTGGCAAAATTTTTAGGTACATCTTCAATGGTGCTTGTGTAACCTTTGCAAAGTCAATTTTTAAAAAACCATTCCTCTGTCAAGGAAATAAACAGGTCTTGTAGGCACATGTTGATGTACTGCTGTTTAACCGTTTGTTTCCTCCAGTCAGTCTATTTGTGTAATATATATATATATATATATATATATATATATATATATATATATATATATATATGTATATATATATAGTGGGAGTAATAATTCAATGGGCCAGTTAGTCTTCGTGAAGGTATGGGATATGGCACAACGGGAGCGTTGTCAACAAGGATAAATATATTTATTTCCCAACAGTTTCGGGAGGGGACCTCCCTTCATCAGGGGATGAGAGCTGGTCTCCTCGCCAGAAGAGCCAGCTGCAGCACCGTCTTCTGTCGGAGGGGGGGACACCAGCGCCCCGCATAGCAACAACGGTGTGTTGGAACTCATCCCCTGATGAAGGGAGGTCCCCTCCCGAAACTGTTGGGAAATAAATATATTTATCCTTGTTGACAACGCTCCCGTTGTGCCATATCCCATACCTATATATATATATATATATATATATATATATATATATATATATACATACACACAATACATACTACAGGGTGGATAAACAGATAACCTGGAAAATTTCACTTTAGTTCTAGAAAAACAGAAGTTTTCACTTATGTGAATGCTGGGAACACTAATTACGCTACGTCCATCATTTTTCTTCTTTGTACATGGGAAGTTCGCCTGCTGGGAACTGTCTTTCAATGCACAATTATCAGCATCACTACTCACCTAATAAACATTTACATCACTGTTTGACAATTGCTCTGACTGTGTATTTTCATAATTATTGTTCATTATTGCCATCATCAATGCCTTATTTTTCATGTTCAATGCTTTCATCATCAATGTCATTATCACTATTCAAGATTTATTTGCTTGTGCACACCTCTACTTTAGCGTGGTTTTCATCACATTTAACATCGTTTATTATCGTTATCAAAATATTCATAATTACATTCAAGCTGAATGCTTTCATGATCAATAGTACCATTGTTCAAGAGGCCTTTGCTTGTTTATGTCTCTAATTCCAATGTGCTAATTATTAATGCTCTCCAAGTTGAAATATTTGCTTCCACTAGTCAATGAGAAGATTATGGCATGTCTTCATCATTTAATCTATGTCCTAAATAAAGTAAGTTGTAATCACAAGTTTTAAATATCGTATTTGCCTATGATAGAGATTAAGTTTTGTGCGGAGCTGCTTGGCGACGAATCAAGTATGTTTTGTCAGATTTTTACATGAACTCTGCAGGCTTGGTGTCCACAAATGTGGTTGCCGTACAACTTAAATATTAATCAAAGCTCCGCCCCCAGAATTGAGGCGTGTGCATCATTTATTCAGCCATGCCAGGTGGCTTTCGTTGTAATTATAAATACTTTTTAGCTTCTAATGCAAATATTATGCATAATAATAACTTCAAGGTCATCAAAAAGTATTTTGTTCAGCTGAGTAGCGATTTCCAAACCTTTGCATAGGTTATGCAACCAGTTCAGGTTTTTAAATAAACACCAATGTCACGAACTCGTTTGTATGGAAAAAATCTGTTTAAATGTGTGGAAGGTGCTTGAAATCATAGAAACAGGCAAATGCAATTTTTATAGGTAGGGTTGTTGGGGGAGCTTACATATTTTCTTGGGCTGTGATCAATTATGCTGCAGGTGCTTCTCTGAAAGTAATACAGCTTCTTCTAGTTTAATGTAAATTGAGTTAGAAAAAGACCCAAATTCGCTTATGGACTTGTATGCAGGCATATTATAGACAATTTGAGAAGTAATAATTATTTGGCTTCTTGTTGCAGGTCCAGGCGAACCCGAAGATCCAGAAGTCGGTCACGGAGCCCCCCTCCCCAACGCACTAGGGTCGGCAGGTCCCGATCCCCACCCTTGAGCCCTCCAGCTGCCTACCAGACACATCGGCGGCGGGAGCGTAGCCCCAGCTACGAAACCAAGTTCGCCTCCACGAGCCTCGGTGCCGAGTTGCGGAAACATCGCAAAGGCCGCGAGCTTGAAAAGAGTCGTCACTCGGTTGGCAGCCGGGTAGCCCCGCTTCCACCACCACCGCCTCCACCACCGCCTCCAGCACCCCCTGCGTCGTCCAATGGCCCTGCTTCGTGCGCAGACATCCCACCGCCTCCATTACCACCGCCACCCCCCAGCAATCCAACTCATCCACCGCCTCCTCCACCCGAAGCTCCACCGCTTCCTCCACTGCCTCCCCCTCCACCTGCTACTGTGGAGCCACCACCTGCAGTGGAAGCTCCACGCGAACCAACTCCACCCAAGGCACCCTCTAAGCCTTGCACACCCTCTGAAGGCTCCCCGGAGCTGGTCTCCTCGCCAGAAGAGCCAGCTGCAGCACCGTCTTCTGTCGGAGGGGGGGACACCAGCGCCCCGCATAGCAACAACGGTGTGTTGGAAGAGGAGGACGAGATTAGTCCAGTGAGTGGGCGATCATCCACCGAGCAGCTGTCAGCTCAGACAAGCCCTGCACAGCCTGCTGTGGTGCCTCCCCAGCGCAAGAGTATTAAGGAACTACCTATGCCACCTGGCATGAAAGTGGAGGACGTGATGTCACCTGAACCAGCTGACCGCGAAGAGGGCTCACCTCAGCTGACCCAGCAGCAGCAGCAGCAGCAGCAGCAGCACCAGCAGATGAAGCATGATTTTGCCATGGCTACACAGAAGGAATTTTCTGCAGCTAATAATTCTGGCTCCCAGCCACCTCATGTGGCAGGTGCTGCCTCCATGCAGGTGTTCCGCAGGCCAAGGTGAGCAATCGCGTGCACAGTCTCAAACTTCACATTCTTTTGTACTAGTGGTCATTATAGCCACTAGTCAAGTTATTGCCTCAATCAGACGCAATGAGAGCTTTCCCATGGTAGCTCTCAATGGGAATAGTTGAGAAGAGAATCACTTAGTGCCCAATTTTTAGTTCCAACTGTTCAAAGAATTCTGCGTGTTTTCTCATTCTTAGATATTCTTAAGAATGGGGGCACAAGCTTGAAATGTTCTTGCTAGTTTGTTATGTCACGCTTACTTTGTAGCTCTTTTATTATTATTGAAACTAAATACAGACTTTTTGGACAAGCCTGATACTTAAAGTACTTTCGCACCATCAGATACCTCAGGAAGTGTGAAATTTTGCTTGCTTCAACCTTTACCATCTGACTTTTAGAACTTTTAATGAAGTTGCAGGATAGAAATCACATTAGTGTGGAGCCTTTTTTATAGTATCTGTTGGTAACAGCAGCATAACTATGCATGAAATTGTAATATATGCAACATTTGCGAAGTACTGATTTGTATATCCTGATGTCTGTCTCTATTACCAACAAGAAAACGAAATGCCATAACAAAGTTCTCTGAAGCAAGTACGGCAAGAGTTACCTTGCTTCAAAACAAATCGAGAAAAGCTCTAGTTCTCTCACATGAACACGTGTGGCGGCAATTTTCAGAAGAATTTCAAAACCTAAAGGGTCCCTCCCCTGGTGACAATGAATTTTAGTTAGACACTGGAAGTTGTGCGCCCAAGAAAAAGAATTATGCCACTATAATTTTTCTAATTGCTTCATTATAAGCTTAGAAAACCAATCTTTTGAAGCGGTGTGAAACCATGATGCGAGGAGGCCAGCTTGAAACCTTAGTCTCTCAGCCAGTGTAGCCTTCGCAAGCCAAATTCCTTCCCTGCCCTCTTCAACACGACAGTGAGACGATCGTGACGTGCCAGAACCAGCCCGATACCCTGTGACGTGAGCGGAGTTGTGTCGCCGTTCTCTGCACATCTCTGCAAGTTATGCCGAATGTGCCCTTGCTGATTACTTGGCTTTCAAGTTATTACTAAGCATGAAAGCTGCTACCTTTGTCTAGATGTGAGAAGTGGTATCATCAGCCAGTGCTGCATCAACGTTAACTTGGACGTAGTAGAATAAATTAGCATAATAATGTGCCAAAACATTTACAAACCTCGAGGACACGAATACATGCGAATTGGCGGCGCAATAGCTCGCATCTCGCTGCACTTTACAGGAGGGAAAGTAGGAAAAAGATGCTCTCATTTCATTTGCATGCCTGATTATTTCTCTCAAGTCTTATTTATCTATTTAAGCAACAAATTATACATGTCCTGTTCAATAATTATTGCAATGTCACATGCTACTGTTAACGATGTTAAAGCACAGGCGTCTACGTAAAGGAACAACATCACGGCACTACCAACTACGTAGGTCCATTTTATTGTGTACATCATCCCCGTGTTCTGTGGATGCGCACCCACAAGAAGGGCAAGCAACGTTCAGCTTGAAATTTGACCCATTTTCACAGCACGTAGCATTGAAGGTTTCGGCAGACATGATCGTGAATGCCCAGTCAGTGTCTGCATTGCACTCGTCAGATCAGAATTGGCAAACCTGGTGAGGTGCCCTTGTAGTTGCAGCAGAGTGACAAAACAAAGTCTGGTGCAATGTTTTTTCACTGCACCTCTCAACTTGTGTAGTTCGTGAAACTAAGATGTGAAACTGAAATCGTATGCTTTTTCAGTATGTCCAGAGACTGGCCGGCCAGTGACTTCGACTGTGGTGGTGCCTATAGTCGATACAACTTTAGAATTCTTCGAAATTTCTTCCTATAATGCGGATGTGTGCAAGCCTACCCCAATCGATGCGCACTACGGACTGGCACCTTGAACAGGGCGGCCGATAATTTTGCCTTTGGAGAACATTGCCAAGTGCATGAGCGGGACAGGACTAGTATTTCTTTTGTTGCTGAGGTGATTGGCTTGCGCGCTTTGGACGTCTGGGCAAAGCCTCTGCAGAATTCTTGAGTTGTGTCTGACTATAGATAGATAAGTGTAGAAAATGAAATGAACCACCATGGTCGCCACTGACTACTAATGTGGCTTTACCACTTATTGCCAACAATCTTACCACAAGAAGCGTCTTGGACAATCTGTGTGACACTGTGTAGCATTGTACCGTTGTAAATGCACTGCACATTTTTAATACTCTACAACCTCATTGCACTACTGTTTGCTGCAACCTCGTGTGTGGCCACTTAAAAGTGTGCATTGATTTGTAGAAATGAGAGCATCTGGCAATCTCCAAGATGACCCTATAGGTACTTGCTTCTTTCATGCATGATCCCATTGCAATGAAACCTCGCCACACAGATGCTACAATGACAAATGTGTCAAGGACAAATGTGTCCATATGGTGCAGCAATTGTTCCGTCACAATGACAGTGTGGGTTTAGTATGCAAAGTGTGGCATGCATGTAGGTAGATATATTTAGCTCTGTGTGGTAGTAGGCAACACATTTGGATGAAGCAGTACTAATTTTAGCTCTGTAGCAGATCATTGTCGATATGTGCCTACCTGCATTAAGAGAAGCCAGCCTGTTGTAGTGCTGACCGCCGTACACAAGACTATGACTGTGGGAGAGGGAGCTGTTTTTACTTTGTTTTGGTAAACAGAAAGAAAATGCCATGTAGGTTTGGGTACTTTAGGCACCATTTACTGTAGCTCCCTAGAAAGTCCATAAATTTCTATTTCCATTTTAGAAAACGGGCTATGAATGGCATGTCACCCAAATTGAAAGACTTCAAGTATCGTGCAAAGTTTATTTAGGAATAGCCGTGTGTTGCTGCTGAATAGGTAAAGCTGAAGGCTAGTACCGCTTCTCATTTATTGGCTGCTGCTGTGCCTGATCAAAGATGATTCTGTATTGATAAACAGGGCCCGTTACATACTGAAGTGTTAACTTATCATTAATATAGGCTTAATAAGCCCGAGAATATATAAGAGCAACAAGGATAGTTACGTGGTTACGTCCCCCTGGAATGGCTGTGCTATCTGGGCAATAAAATATTCGTTATATGCATAATGACTTTTTGGAACTATATATTAAAGGTACACTATAGTCAAATAACAATTTATGTAAAAGTGAAAGCTCAATATATGACATCTAAAACGACAATATTATCAACAACAGTGCCCTACTTACCGAGATATTAAAGTAAATGCACAATAGCACTAGCGCTGCAGTAGGACATTTTCAAAATCATCCCGATGACATCAAAAGGACCACCTTAAATTGATCTCTAGTAATTGATCTAACTACACTAAATAAAGAACCTTCTGTACATCAAGAGACGCAATAAAATGCTGCTTGTTTATTTCTGCTTGATTCATAGAAAAAAGAACTGCCGGACGTTACTATAGAGAATGGCGCGAGTGGTTCAAAAATTCAATTTTCGCTTGGTTACACGGGACAAGTGGTGCCATTTCAGAGCCTATAAAAGGAAATTTATCAATGGCCGTTGTTGCTGCTGCCGCTCCCGCTGCTTTAGGTCTGCTGCTGCTAGCGCAGTAAAGCTGGGCAACGTTGTGCACGGCAACAGTGACGTGAACCGGTCTGGTCGATTTGTTTCTTGAGGCGGGTAATTTAAAGTGCGCTAAACTGATGAGGATCATGCCCCGCCGCGGTGGTCTAGTGGCTAAAATTCTCTGCTGCTGACCTGCAGGTCGCGAGATCGAATGCCAGCTGTGGTGGCTGCATTTCTGATGGAGGCGGACATGTAGGCCCGTGTGCTCAGATTTGCGTGCACGTGCACGTTAAAGAAACCCAGGTGGTCAAAATTTCCAGAGCCCTCCACTACGGCGTCTCTCATAATTATATGGTGCTTTTGGGGCGTTAAACCCCACAAATCAATCTGATGCGGATCACTAAAACGAGATTTTGTTTGAGAATAGGCCCTTCTTTGGCACAAAAGTAACACTACGAAGTTTCTGGGTCGCTATTTCAACAATCGACGTCGACTTAATAGTTGCCTTTAGTGTCCATTCAACAAATGAATTCAAAAATGAAAAATGAAAACCTTAGCCCCCCCCCCTTTTTTTTTTCTGTTAGTACTAATGCACTTTTTTCTGGAAAAAGGAATGAAGGTCCAATTTTAAGTTTGAAGTTAACAAATTGAATTGACTCTTCTGTATTGCTGCACCTTAGAAGCAAAAAGCAGGTGATGTGATATGTATTAATGGGCAAAAGATGGTGCAAAGGCACGTTGGCATAGCATGCAATGTTGCAGTGCTTATCTTGCAGTAATTATTTTTCAACTTCATTGCAGGATTCTCAACAAGCCTCCATCTGATGACGAACGATTTCCAAATTGGGGAGAGCGTTGTGTGGACGTTTTCGATATTGTGTGCCAGATTGGAGAGGGAACGTATGGACAAGTGTACAAAGCCAAAGATAAAGATACCGGTAATTTTCTCTTCCACATTTTTGTATTCTGTTCCCCATCTGAAATATATTGCAGTAAAAGCCACTGTCAGGGGACATTAAAGGGACCCAGCAACACTTTTGCAGGGTTGAGACAGCCGTGCATATTGCGCATTTTGCCGCATTTTTGTGCCAAGCTGCTCCAAAAGCATAAAAATCGCAAAATTTGCACCGAACTGCTCCACAACAGCCTCAAAAGCTAGAATTTTGATGTCAACCTCAGCTTCAGTGGGAGAAAAAGGCTGAATTGACGAATAAGACTCGCCCAATCGCGTTCTTCTTCTTTTTTACTTTGCACTTTTTTGATGACGAAGGCTCCCAGGGTGCCGCCGCAATCTCTTTTAAACTGTTGTAAATATACATGGTCTTGCAAAAATGTGCTGCTGTGCATCGAGCGCGCTGCTTCTACTAGCTACGCTGTGTGTTCTGGTGCCATTGTCGCTTTGCGAAAAGCTCAGAGTTCAGTGGCGAGCGTAGCGGGGTTCATTCTCAGGCTCTTTGATCTGCGTTGCGCGTTCCTCCAGTTGCTGTGGTTTTCATGTCGATGCTGCTGCGTGCGGTCACCTAAGGTTGCAACAGAATAACCGTATTCATTTTTTTTTTTTTCGTACTCGATTCTAATGCGCATGCGATTTATAAACGCTTAGCCGGAAAAAAGGTGCACGTTAGATTGAGTAATTACGGTATTTAGACATGTGAGTTCTCATTGCATTTTGCATTTAAAAAAGCTATCGCATGTTAATTCCATGCATCAGTGTCTGCAGGTAGAAACACTTGCTAATTTGCGAAGTTGTGGTGACAAAACACGCATTCAAATAATTTTAAACGATATGAATGGTCACTTTGGCGCTTTATCGCAACTCGTAACACGACGGCACTCACATGGCACAGTTTTCATAAATGGTGATTTGCCACTGCTCCGTTTTGGAATCTAAACTCATAACGTGCGCTTCAAGAGACGTCGCTGTATGTGTGCTGCCCCTGGATTTGGGCTATGCTTTTAGGCTTAGCTTGATTGGTGTTTCAGTCGGCGGCAGTGGGACTTCTTTTGCTCTCTTTTCTTATGCAACAAAAGCGGTTTCTTTACGTTTAGCAGTTCGTTTGCTTGGACACTGACGAATTTATTATTTGTGCTGCGCGAGCGCTTTAAGCCATTCACGGAACGACACTCGCAAGCAGGTCTGTATTATCGGGAGTTCTACATCAACGGTGATGACCTAAGATAAATAAAAATGCATATATAGAACTGGTCAACGTGTGCCGTATCAATTACGCATGGTAGCTTGCGTCCAGAGGCATTATCAGTATCATTTGCTTATCAGTTAGTGCCATAAGCTCACACTTTACAAGATAGTTGGTGCAGCTAGGTTTGTTGGCTCCTGCGCTGCAATCTTGAATGTGGTCCAGCACAGGGTAACACAGTGATCTGTGTTTTGGAGGACCAAATAAAAGTTTATCTGATCCAATCCAAGGTGGCTGCAAATGGCGATGCAGTGCGCTTTTGTTCTCTGTTGAAAGCTCTTGACGCTATCTTGTCAGGCTTGTGAGACGCTATCTCGTCAGGCAAAGGACCACCATTACGTAACTAAGATTCTTGTGCAATCACAATTTTTTATTTTCTTTTTGAGTGATGAGTTTTCTTTTTAAATGTTTTTGGGGAACCTAGTTTTTCAACAAAACCTTTTTTTTTTATTAAGCATCATTTCACATGTTTGTTATTAGGGCCATATAGATCACGTGCTATGTGAAAAGGTAGTGCAGTTCATACCTGATGATAATCTGTTTTAAAACTTCCTTCAAAATTTGTTACGGTGTTGTGTGTTATAAACCAATTAAAATGTGCCCTCGTGCCCCCCCCACGTTGTTAAACATTTGTATTTTCAAGCTCCCAGGGCGACATATTAAACGCCGCTAACTGCTCCCAAGCAAGATTCTCCTGCTCCAAAATTGAAATGTTGCTGCTCCAAAAAGTGCTCCCAATTTAGTCTCAGCCGTTTTACCCCTGCTTTTGGAGTGTGGGCAGAAAATGCTGATATTCAGTAGCCAAGGCTTATAAGAATATGTGAGTCGCAGATTACAGCGCAGCATGCGGCCTGTAATTTACAGTTAATTCTGTCTGCTAGAAATTGCTTGTTCTTCCCTCCACAAATGATGCCATAGACCTAAATGACTGCACCTAAAACAGAAAGTGCATGACAATTGGCTTCTAGAGCTGCATAGTTACCACGGCCTTTGCGAGATTGCACAGCATGCCTGCTCACTTGCTTTCGATCACACTGAGAGTAAGCTGCACGTTCGGAGAAATAGATAAATAAAAATAAGGTGCTTAAGTTTATGATGCACGTATGACGTAGCTCCTTCTGCTCATGCCATCACTCGCTGCTTAGCTTCCAGGTCTGTTGGGATCAGAAAAGAGAGAACGCCTGTACAGCGTTCAACAAATGTTATAATAATAGACCTCTACTAAGGGGCATAACAGCTGACGTGACTGGCGCACGTGCAAGGCAGTGGTTGGCAAAACATTCCCGCTGGTGCCTCAACGAGGTACAGTCGCGCGGTGCTTGGGACAGGGTTTTTTTTTTTTTTTACGCTTAAATTTCAGCCTAATGTGGTGAGATTAGTTTTGGTAAGCGCCAGAAAGCATCTTGGTGTGTGGTAAACTGGGTAACAAAATACTTGCCATGCTGGCTGGCTGCTTATCTTAAACAAGTAAACACACGTGGCAGCCTTTGCAAGGAACAGTGGCATTGTCTTTGAAAATGTGCTGTGTTAATTGTGGTGTGTATGTGCGTTCAAAGGCATCGGCAATATTGGTTCACCTTTATGGACAGTGAAATTGAGAATATTGTTTGTGGTGTGTGTTGCTGTGAATAACAACTATTATGGTATTCTAATTCAGTTTAAAACAAATTTGAAATTTTTTATATTTCAAAGTACTTGAAATGAATTGATAGACGAACATTTTACCATATGTAACCCCTTGAAAATATGGTTGAACAGCTACGCGGGACGGCGATGTCGAAATACCTACGCATCCAAGACAAATTTTACTGTCGCAAAGCCTATAACTATACATATCAACTTCACATCGATGAGTTCTTTTCATATTTAAAAGCTTGTTCTAAGGGCCTATATGCTCTAAGTACAGTAAACGTAAAATGTTTAGTTAGCAGCATGCTGTACACTGTTGGCATGTCAAGCGGTTCACAATTCCTGGCAACGCTCCCTCGCGCTTGCAGGGGAACTGGTGGCCCTGAAGAAAGTACGACTAGAGAATGAGAAGGAGGGCTTCCCCATCACAGCTGTACGAGAAATTAAGATCCTGCGTCAGCTCAACCATCCAAGCATTGTCAACCTGAAAGAGATTGTCACCGACAAACAGGATGCCCTCGACTTCAAGAAGGACAAAGGTGAGAACAGTTGCGGACAATCATAAGTGCGCAAGATCTTCCCTGTCATTCACAGTGGATATAATCTAGTGACAGTTGATGTCGAGGATGTTTTGGCGCGACATTGCGCCACCATTCTGCCCAACTGCAATGGAGCTTTCATTATGCGTTCCCCAGTTTTGTGGCAATCTGCATTTTACGAAGAATTTGTTATTCTTGGCTGAACCGACGTCGAAATAGCGTATTAAAAAAACTGGGTTATACGATGCAATCTTACGCCAGCGCTGCATCATGTGACAAATTTCTGAACCAAGCAAAAATTCTGTTATTATATATATATATATATATATATATATGTGCTGCTTTTAACACTCTCATCTAATATTCGCAGGTCAAAAAAAAAAAGTTACTGGCTCCTAGGTTGATGACTAGAAAAAAAAAAAAAAGATGGAGTGAGACAGGGACAGAGTGCCTTACTGGAACAAAAATTTTGGGCTCCTGGCAGTTCATTTTCTTCTACCTTCTCTAGGAGAATTGGAGTGTTGTGGCAGGCTTTTTTGGGCAGTCTATATCTTGGTTTGCTGGCAAAACTGAGAGTCACTGCCTATACATAGTTTAACGGACATCACAATTAAAGCATATAGGATAGGTGGCTGCGTGTGCGGGTCCAATATTTTTGTGTTGTGTGGGTTCAATAACATTCCAGCGTTGCAATGCCAATATATGCAATGACCGGCTGCAGTGCAAGAAGCACACCTGCTGAACAGAAAACAGACCTGGAGCCAGCAAGTGGGCTTCTCACATGGTTGTGCCACAGTGCACTTTGGTGATAGCCAGCAGCCAGAGTTATGGGGTTGCCCAGCAGGTTCTCTACTCTCTACAAGTAAACTTCTGTCCACATACGTTGCCTAGCATGCAAATAACAGTACAAGGTAATCCCACGTTCCCAGCAAGGCCTTCAAGGCTGTAGCACATTGTCACCGAGTTGTCAAACAGTTGCGATAATAATCAGAGCATGATGATGATGACTGTGGTAGCTAGCACGTCATGACACCTCTCGCTTAGTGGAAAAAGTGACTACAGGACAAATGCAGACTATAGCACACGCAGTTAGGATTATGTAAGGTGAAACCAATGCCCATGCAAAGTTAATGAGCTCTTTAACCCTTGGTTGGGCTGCGGCTCATATACCTCTTACTTTATTCCTTGTTTTCAGCACTATAGCTCCTTAAATTCGACCAGTGGGCCAGTCTTCGTCGAGGTTTGTGAACAAGGCTTAAAATAGCTCTCACTACCACTTTGAAACCGCCAACTGAATCTATTAAAATGGTGATACTAATAACTACTAATGCAATGTCATTTCTTCCCTCATTGTGTTCTGTCGAGCATTGCCAGACCGTTGCTGCGAGAGAGAATTAATTTGGTATAAATTAATGAGCTTTCAATCCCAGCTATCCCTGGCTTGCTCGGCTCAATTGTGTTATGCCTGTCATGTTCCCAATTTCACTCCTGATTTTTCAGAAGAAAACTCCCCGGTGTTCATTTAGCAGGGATGCTACTGCTGCGCCGAATTGGCCTGGCTGCTACAAGCTGCTACATTTCCTCAAAGTTTGGCGAGTCTGCACCCTACCTGCGCCAAAGAGCATGCTCAGACTTTCAGAAACAAAACTACTTGAGGTTCTGTTAAAAATAACATCGCGGTGCACCTGCGTAAAACACAACCCGAGCCAAGCCGAACTGGGCCAAATGTCACTGTTGGGACCATAGATAGTTGGGATGCAGTGAATGCCCTATTTTTCAGACTTTCTAGGGAATGGGGAATACTCAAAAAAAAAAAAAAAAAAGATTCATGACTTTTTATTCCGCTCAAGTAATCAAATTCCCCATCTGAAATAGCTTCAATTCCTCCTAGAGTACACTTATCAGGCATTTTGGCGCACGCTCAGGCTATCGTAAACACATTTAGGGCATGCCAATGTTCATTTGCAAATACAGTCGAGCCTGCATATAACGGCCTCACTTCAAATGAACAATATCTGCATGACCGTGCAAATACACATTGGTTCAATGGCACAAAATCGCACTTACAAAAGGAACGTCTCAGAGCGCCACGGATCCGTTACAGGGAGCAGGGTTGGCGCTCTGCCGACTTCCTGGGAAACCACTTTCGAGGTGCCCATTGTTAAACGAGGTACCCATTGTTAAACGCGGACCCTGCCTCCCCGCCCCTCTAGTTGCCGCTCTCCCCTGCCGCTTTTTGTTACGCACCCCTCCATCCTTTGTCCCCCCCCCTCGCCCGCTACCCTAAGCAAGGCCCGTGTTTTCACACTGCCACCGATCTTTGGCAAATGGCCTGGAGTGACCAGATTATTTGCCATTATCGTGGGCCACCGACTGTATCTGATCGTCTGCGCCTAGTGCACACGCATAATCTACCCCGACTTTGATAATTTGCGATTCGTTTCGTGTTTAGGACTTGTTCCCGCTCACTTCGCACTCGACTCAGCATGCCATTTGCACGTGTGCGGAAGCCTGAAAACTGCTGTTGATTTGCGCGGAACGAATTGTGAAATATCAAAGTTGGTGAAGCTACACAAACCCACCGGCGCAACGAAGATTTTTTTGACCACGACAGCGAACACCGCCGATCCAGGTGGCCGTGCTTTGACTTTTGCGCGCGGAGGCACTCTCAAGTTTTTCTACGCACGCGTTCCGTGAACCTTTCAAGCAAGCTACCTGACCGACCTCCTTCCCGCGTGTTTTGCTTTTCAAGGTCGCCCTCCCACCAAGTCCTCCCCTTTCTTCACTCTATGCAACTCCTTGCCCCTCTCTCGCAAATCTGCTCTCTCTTGATCGCAACGCTAGCCACGCTGGCTCAAGTTAGTTTCGTTTTCTGACTAGAAACGGGCCCAGATCTGTTTTGCGCGTTCTGGCATGTGTGTCACGTGTGCACGTGTTGCTCGCTCTTGGTGTGCGTGTGTGATCAACATGGCAGACGGGAGGGAGGTCTTGCACGCTTTTTCCTGCTGCTCAACAAAACCTTGAAAGTGTGACTGCTTGGCTTGAGCGTAATCCGCGCGTTATGTACCGCATTGCAAAGCACTTGCTCATAGCTGATGTCCGCCTGGCAGCCAACTTGCCGCTTCGGGCGTTCCGGTACTTGCTTGTGGAGATGAATATTTTGTGAGCGGCGGTGACGGCTACATGCGCGCTAGACTGTTTTCGCAAGGTTGACGTCGGGCCCGATGCCGAGCCTAAAGCTTTCGAACAGGATCATTTCGGCGGCGATTTGTGGCAGCGTGCCGTCGACTCTGACTTGGGAGAGTGGGGGGAACATTTGTTGCGATGATTTAATTACGGTTGATGATGACGCTGACACCGAGGAACCGTGCACGGATTAGGGTATTGTGAATGAAGTACATGGCAAAAGCGATTTGGAGGAATCGAATTGCGAGAACGACTAAACTTTGGAGCCAGTCCCTCATGCAGCTTATGCCACGGGCCTCGGCAAACAAGCACGCTGCTGTTTGAAATAAACTAGAGACCACCCTTATCGCTTCTGCTTTTCGAAACACGTGTATTACAGACTTTTTTGGGCAAAAAAAGTTTGTGTTTTCACTCGCAACTTTTTTAAAAGCTGTGTTTCATTTACTACGAACTTCGAGATACAGCGAACAGATGCTGCGTCAGGCTCAGGTTCGTTATAAGTGGGCTAGCCTGTATGCATCGCGTGATGAGTGCCGCCGATACAAGCAAAGCACGGAATAAGTTGCAGATTCATTGTATGGAGCATGTGGAAACGATGGCATAGGGCATAAAGAATGTGGCAGAATATAGAAATACTTGTCCAGACTTCCGCGATGCGTGTCTACACTTAAAAGATGTGCCACTGTACGAAAATCTTCGGCGAGCGACACGTAGCACTTGCTGCCACTCGAGACTGGTCTTTCCTAATTGTGTGCATCACATAGCCTACACAGCTGACGTCGTTCCTACAGGGGTGCTTTCGTACGCGCGTGTTTGTCTTGAAAAAGTTTTCTTGATGCCACTCTGTTCCTAATTGCCTACGGACAGGGCGATGCCGAGCTGCTTTCGTTCGTTCATCTGTGCAGCGAACTTAGCCGGTTCGCACAGAAAGGCAGCGGCATAAGTGATTAAAAGCGTGCAGTAAGCCGACAACTGCGCCACATGCAGTAACAGTTAGTTGAAGATGCTTATAACAAAGCGATTGTTTTACTTGCGTGTTTGTCGCATATCTGCCATCACGCCTCCGAGCATTTCCGATGCTTATCCGTCAAACATCACCTTCACTCCGCGGTGTACCGACGCCTTTTTTTTTTTTTTTTTGTCTCCTTCACCCCATAGCACTCTTGCATTGCGGCAAAGCCGACTTTCGGACCTTACTGTGACGCCGAGCGGTTCTTGAAAGCGTTCGTTTAAGCCTACGAGGGAGGTAGGGACTTTAAATAATGCTGTTTTATACCCGGAATGTCGACTGAAAGCCCAAAAAATTGGAAGCCAAAGAGTTTCAGCGTCGAAAATTTTAAATGTTCTTATCCATAGATGTCAATAGGGCTTGATTCTGTCGCGAAATTATGTCTGAAAAATCTGGCTTCTAAAGAATCTGCAGTCAACTGATCTTCAGTCACGTTATAATGAAGTGCTGTGGTTTTAAGTTTTATAATTGGCTTTGTCTATTAAATGTGGTCAGGATATCTGTCAGTGATATATTTTTTTTCCCTTTTTACTCTAACAAGCTATTTAGCATGCAGCTCATTGTTTTTTATCATTCGTGTGTCATGAATGCAGTGATCTCACTTCTGCGCCAAAATGCGCCAAATCAGATTTACTGTGCCATCCATCCTGATGATATCAACAAAAATTGTGTCAAACTGCACCGAAATCTGATGTGGGAGCGTCTATTACCGGCAATAGCCACGCCCTCGCTTCAAAACATGTGCATATTTGTTCTCAGGGCCACCAAAGTCACAATTGCGTGCCCAGAAATATTCTGCTGAATTAACAGCGGTCACGCGTGCGTCCTAAGTAATCCACGATGCTATACTTGGTGCCGACGCAACTGCTGTTGTGCAAGTCCACTTATCGGTGAAACGCGCTCTCCACAGTGGCTTGTGACGTTTAGTCTAATCAGTGCGTGAAACTTTGGCAGTGATTCATCGGTGGACTTCTTGATATCGCGGTCTAATTTCCCGCGTGTCGCGTCTACAGAAGACGTGCACGGTGGAAACGCATTGACACTTTTCCGCGCTAACACTATAGCCTCTGCTTCGCGTTTAGATAACCGACAGTGCGAAAACCGCTTCGGCAATTGGAGTGATCACTGTCCTTTTAGCCAGCGTTCCTCTGAGTTATGTGATGTTGTATCCAAAAGATGCTATTTGTTAGTTTCACTAGGCTCTTAGCAATGAATGCGATACCAAGACTCTGTTCGCATTGAGAGTACAAAATAGAAGGGTATAACAACCGTCTTTAATGCCTGGCGAATTAGCATGAGTGCCATGATTACAACCAAAGTTTATAATGAAAGATAAAATTGCGCTGCTTCAAAAATTGCTCCAAACAAAAGACCTCGATGGCATCGCTGTGAACGCACTATTAAAAAAACGTGAGGAAGAGGTGGATGAAAAAATTCGTAAACAGTTGTGTTGACCGCTTGTCGGAATGTTAGCTCGACACAACCCCTGTTTAAGGATTTCTTCGGGAACACAATAGGGGTCTTATAATTGACTCTAGCGATATCTGCTTCGAAAGCCAGTTTTGCTGCTCCAAAACCCATTTTTGTCTGCTCCAAAGCAGCCTAAGCCAGTATCATCACTGGTTTAGGACACACTGCAAGTGCCAATCATGGGCCATCTTCTGGGATGTGATGTGCGCACCTTCTATTAGAATTTAATGCATCTTCATGAGAGAGTGAAGCAGAGCAAACTGTCTTTGAGCAAAGTTGAAGCACCCTAGAAGAATGCAACACATTTTCATTGTCTGCTGGAGGACCATATACAGTAGACTCTCGGTAAACGGAAATCTGTTTAATGGAACTGCTGCTTAAATGGAACAAATGCTTCTGACAAGATTGATTTCGTTCTTGCATTGTGGGCCCCTGTTCATCTCTCAGTAAACGGAACTCCTGTTAAATGGAGCGCATTTTACTGATCCCTTCAGGTTCCATTTAATGAGTCTACTGTAATGAATTGAGTGCATGAAGAAATACAGCATTATTATAATTGAATATCTGTACTTTTGGCATTGTTCTTTCAAAGCTTGAAATTGGAGAGCAGTACGACTTCTAGTATTTGTGTTAACGCCTTGGGGACCAATTCATTTGCATGTGATTTAAGCTGGACACCAAGCAGGCTAATTTGCTTTTTTATCCAAGCACTTAAGTTTTGATCCAATACAGTTTTTCCGAAGAACATTCTATCAGATGAAATAGTGCCTTCGTCCATTCTTTGCCCGTTGTTTGCCTAGCGCAGGAATTCTCAAAGTGCGTTCTGCCATAGTTTCCTAAATATCTACTTGAGGGAACTCTGGCGCGAGTGTCTATGGGAGCTGCAACACATAGGCAGTGGTTCTCAACCATGGATGTGTCCGGGACCTCTTGTAGACTGGTGAAAGTGATGGAACACCCCTTGCAGTAAAGAGGAGGGAGCGGGTCATCAAGCAAACGTGCGATGCCACTTCATTTTGGACAGTTCATCAATACGTGGCACAGTCGCTGTTAAAGAGTTTAAATGACCTTAAAAAAGCAAAAAAAAGTGAGTGTTTCGCAGATCATAAAAATGGCTTCGCAGACCCCCTAGGATTCGTGGACCCTTATTTGAGAACCACTGGCGTAGCACTTCAGTGAGCATGGAAATTATGGGTAGTACATGGATTTGCCTAGTATTCGTACTTTACGTTCATTCTGGCTTTGCGTGGCTTGAAGCTGCTTTGTCACGAAACAACAATCGGCAAATATTCAGCAGTTGCAATTCATTACCTTAAATTTTTAGGCTTATCAATTCAAATTAGGGTCACGAAGGGAAGAACGGTTCGTTCTTCGTCGCTTCAAAGCAAAACCAAAACACAGCAATAAATGAAGCCATGAGTGTGTTCGCCTCCCGCAAGCACGAAGACTAGGCAAATTCATGTCATGCCAATAATTCCCATGGTCGCCGAACGAGCGCAGCGCCAGAGTTCTCACTAGTTAACTTTAGGAAACTCTATGGGTTCCGCAGAACCTAAAGGCTCGTTCACACCGAAGGCGGGGCGGCAATGCAGGAAGCGAGAAAAACCTTCTCTGCAGGCGGTGAAAGCGAGAGAAAAAACCAGGCGGCAAGGCCGATTGGTCCCGGAGCAATTTTTTGCCGCCTGCCAAGGCTCACCGCTTTGCCGCATCCAATCAGAACGCCACGCAGCGGAGGCGCGGGTGTACATTTCGGAGAAGCACCGACACGTCATAGCAACACGTGCGCAAAATCGGGAGATGCCCGCTTATTCTGCCGCACGGCCAGACGGAGGAAGCATGCGGTCTGAACAGGTTCGCGCACTCGCCGCCGCACCACCTTCGGTGTGAATGAGGCCTAAGGGTTCCGCAGGCCCCTCCTTGGGAGGCGGCTTGGGCTCTTCGGTATCATATGATGATTGTCATAGCACAAGAACAGAACGACGACAAAGGGACAAGAAGACGATGAGCCCTATCATCTTCTTGTGCCTTTGTTGTCGTTCTGTTCTCGCGCTATAACAATCGTCTCTCCTTGAGTTCCGCAAGCCATTGATGAATTTTCTCTGGTTCTGCACTTGCCCACCCAACTTGCTTAGATGACGATTCCAAGGCGTGATCTATCGAGGGAACCTTCATTATTCACGCCAGAAGGTATATGCACATCTCGGTGCTTTTATTTTCATTGAAGATAAAAATAAAAGAAAGCTTGAAAAGGGGGGGGGGGGGGGTTCCTTGGCACCAACATTCTTGAGAACCCCTGACCTAGCAGATCACAAGACTACTGGCAGTACAGACTCTTCCAGTTGTTGTGACATCTAACCATCAGACATATATACACGAGCCTCGACTAATCCCATGCCGCACAATGAGATATTCCATCATAAAATGTGCACAAGATCATGCCGTTATTTTGATGCATCATTACAAGTTACTTTGTGAAGCACATAATTGTATATGCTCTTAAAGTGCAAAATAACATTAAAACATGTATCAAGAGTTCATGTACTCTAGCAGTGCAAAACATTTTTCTAGTTTGCTGTCAAGCACGCTTTTTTATTTAAAGGGTTCTGACACAAAATCTCACGGGCGAGATGCCTGTGGGATCTATTCCCCTAAACATGTGTATATCATCTGCAAAATATCAACAGCAAATATGGCTTAACACGTATTTTGTATGAATTTGAAGTTGGGGTGGGGGGGGGGGGGGGTGCATGATTGAACGCTATATGCCACAAGTCATGGCGTTGACACCCTCAAAAGTTACTTGATAATGACCACCTTACTTTCCTCGTGTGACCAAGCTGCGACCTGTACAAGTTATAATGATGTCATAGTCGTCATTACTTGATGTTAAAGGATAATGATGTCGCCCCGCCGCGGTGCTCTAGTGGCTAAGGTACTCGGCTGCTGACCCGCAGGTCGCGGGTTCAAATCCCGGCTGCGGCGGCTGCATTTCCGATGGAGACGGAAATGTCGAGGCCCGTGTGCTCAGATTTGGGTGCACGTTAAAGAACCCCAGGTGGTCAAAATTTCCGGAGCCCTCTACTACGGCGTCTTTCATAATCATATGGTGGTTTTGGGACGTTAAACCCCACAAATCAATCAAGGATAATGATGTCATAGTCGCCATTACAGTAATTTGCTTTCGACGAAGCACATTATGTCTTCTTCGCTTTCACATGTCCACTAGTGCAAAGGTCTTACCCGCAAAGTTCAGAGCAAGGTTAGGTCTACTTACGACTTCAAGCAAGAAGCTTGATTGCAATGTGTGTGGCCTCGGTGCCCGATGTTCCGAAGTACCTAATGCTTGATCACAAGTGTAAGGAGTTGTTTCTCGGTGGTTTGCATCACAAGATTTTCATTGGTCGTGTCGTTTATAAGCTAAAGTGTCATGGAAAATGCCTTTTTGTGTGTGTGTGTGTGTGTGTGTGTGTGTGTGTGTGTGTGTGTGTGTGTGTGTGTGATTATTGCAATAATTTTCGCCACCTTAGTTGGCAAAAAAAAAGAAATCTTACAGTACTTTATTATAGTTTTAAGCGGACATATTTAGGAGATGGATAAGAAAAGGGCTACAGAAACTGAAAATGTGATTTTCAGAAAATCAATTTTTTAAATTTTTTCTAAAGCCCTCATTGAGAACAAGTTTGTTTGACTCACTGGTTATAACAGACCCATTCAGAGTTTACATAAGAGTCTGTTGTAACAGTACTTGGATTTTACATGCGCCTTTTACAACAGACCAAATTCCTCTTCTTTTTGAGGTTTGTTGCAATAAAGTTATATTGTATTGCCTATTTCGTTGCATGCTGGATCATTGCGCACAACTTCCATGCAAATTAATGGCAGTGTACAGAGTTTGAATTTATCGTGTGCCATGACATGTGACTGCTGGAACGCATTCAGGCATTTACTATTGAAAGTATTGATTTTTGTTATCTGCAGGAGCATTTTACTTGGTGTTTGAGTACATGGACCACGACCTAATGGGCTTGCTGGAGTCTGGACTGGTGGATTTCAATGAGCACCATGTGGCCTCCTTTATGCGTCAGTTGCTGGATGGACTAAGTTATTGTCATCGACGAAACTTCCTGCACCGCGACATCAAATGCTCCAACATTCTCATGAACAACAGGTGTGTATATGTGCATGCACACCTGTGCAGTAGATCACTGTGCGATTACTAGGAGTCTTTAAGGGGGCAGACTGGTCTTAGACATTTTTTGTTTATTTCTTCAGTGATCTTGACAAAACTGCACAGGGTTATACAGTTTGTTCTGCTGATTTCAAATATGTAATTAGTTTTCCTGTAACTCACTTTGTTGCTGAGATAACTTAAGTTCACTCCCTATTGTTTAAGGCCACCATAGAAAAAAAAGTGCTTAATTAAAAGTGATATTTAGGATATGCCAACATAGACTAATGACTATAGAGTGAAAGTATGGAAGAGGTTTTTGTTTTTAGACCTTTATTGGTTATTTTGCAGCAAAATGAACTATACATTTTCAAAAGCAGTTGGAATTGTGTTACTATTTTGATTAGTAATTAATTAAAAGGGCATGTGCTCTAAATTTTGCTCCCATACTTGCATTCTACACACATACAGGTTTCCACTGCAAATAGAAATATTGTTGTACCTGCCCTAGCTGCAGAGATATTGAGGCCTCAAAATTGAATAGTCACAAATTTACTTTTTTGAGAAAAATGGAAAAAACTGAAAACACACAGTTTCTTCAAAAAGCAACGATCATGGTGCGCATGTTTAGCAATCCTCACGAAGGCACTCATAAATTGGTAGTAGAGCTTTAGACAAAGGTGCTGGCAAATTATAAAGAAGCCTCAAACTCGATTCCCCATTTTTTTGCAGGTTCTGCATGTTAACAGCACCAAGAATCTGGACAGTTAAAATGACATTACAAAAAAATTACTACTTCTTGGTGCGTGAAAATTTGCAGAGAGATAGAAAAATACTTGCAGAAACCAAATATGTCAATTTTAAAAAATGAATATTTTTGTCACTTTTTGGTCCCAAAGAGCAGTCTGCCCCCTTAAAATAATCATGAAAAAAGCCATATTTACTCACATTATTGTGTAACTTGTGAATTTTCATCATAATTTGGTTTGATTTCGTTTTCTAGCATAATGGCTGCACCTCAAACTTGGCACCACAGCAAGTGGCTAGTTATAAACTCACGTGTTTACCTTATTGTGAGGTGGCCACTGCACCCTGTGAGATTAGGCACCAAAAGCACCTCCAGTTGTGCAGAGAGAAGCATAGCCTTGAGCTCTGTAACCTCCTAATGAAGATAACACTGCACAACGGTTGCATCACAGCAAGTTTGACGCATCTGTGTAATGCATGACACGGTGATGCAGGGTTTTCTTAATTTTCGAAACGGTGCATAATGGCATGGCATGTTCAGCCTCATAGATCCAGCTTGATCTGACGACCGGCTGATCTAATCCCCATAATACCCCCTCCTCCTCCATGCCCCTTTCTTTCCCCATTATTTGCCTGATTAGTTGCTCAACAGTTTACACTTTGCTCTTTGTATCCACCTGCTGTTCCAAACTCTAATATGAGTGCCAATTTGCTGGTGTTGACTTTCGCAAAGTATCCAACCAAAAATATGAAGATCAGAAGTGTTTTCAAAGCCACAACTATAGGCAAGCACTCTGCTGGCAGCATCTGCCATATAAACGACCATTCAAACTTCATAGTACTGTAAATAAATGATTAATCAGCCTTTGTTCAGTCAGACTGGCATGTAATTTCAGCAACCTGTGTGTTTTTTTTTCTTCCCCCCCCCCCCCCAGAGGACAAATCAAGCTGGCTGACTTTGGGCTTGCACGGCTGTACAGTGCAGAAGACAAGGCACGGCCGTACACAAACAAGGTTATTACACTCTGGTACCGACCTCCAGAGCTACTGCTGGGGGAGGAGCGTTACGGGCCTGCCATTGACGTATGGAGCTGTGGGTGAGTCGAGGCTACTCACTTGTGTAGATGGTGGCTGAACCTTCTGGGTTATGAATTTTTGTATGGGCTGCTTCTCGAAAGTTATGGTGAAATAATATTTAATGGCTTTTTTGGGTTTGTCACTCTGGTTCTCTGGCTCAGAGTCGCCAGATGCAGAAGCCCCTCACAATCCGAGCACGAAAGGCAGCGTACCAACCGAATACATCGCCTATCTCAGAGCGCCCAGAGCAGGTAAAGCGCGCCTGTAGCGCCACCGTGCATCCAGCGTGGGAAGCTGCCGGGTAAACAGGGCTGCACCTGCGCCGTGTCAACAAATGTTGCCAAGTTCAGTGGATATCTCTGACATGTTTCACCTGTCCTGTACAGTCGACTCCTCTTAAACGGAACTCAAAGGGGATCCATAAAACTGTTCCATTTATCAGAAGTTTCATTTAAGCAAAGTACAGTTATTTAGTGAATCAAAACCGTTATTTAAATTGCACAAAACTCGTCTTACTCATGAAGATGAGTGGGAGAAAAAAAAGGGGGTGAAGAGTGGTTTGTTTGGCATGTCTCGTAGCTCAATGCTCATCAAAATTTCTTTAGGCCGCCCCTGTTGCCAGTCGATGCAAATGTCCCTGTTGACTGCAGCACTCTCTCCTGATATTGCTTTGAAGACTAGGACATGGCGTGTTTTGAAGCGGCTGAGCCATCCGTCGACGTTCTCAACACCCATTTGCATGGCGATCTCTCAAGCTTTCTGCTCAAGAACTGGTCCGCTTATGGGTAAATCGATACTTCGTGCATGCTTTGAACCACAGGAAAACAACCTTTTCTTGATCATAAGGCATCGTTCACATCCATATTCGTTTAGATGTAAAGATCCCATTATTTACAGCGCCTTTAATCTTTTCTCTGTCTTTGCAGATCCGCGACAGCATCGATTTCGGGATGTCGTATTTTTTCGCCACCTCCATCTTGGGCAGGTGGCTTCAATAGAGCTCCTAAAGAATTCGCAGCTTTTTTTTCATACGAGAGTGCATGGTGCGGGCTGAAATAACACCGTGATCCACCGCACTTAGCCGCACAAATAGGCCTAACACACAACTGACTCGCCGACTCGACTCCCACAGCCACCACCAAGTGAAAATGGCTACTGGATTGGCTTGTCTCGAAGTGTTGCCATGGTTGTGAGACTACCTTTGGCCTGAACGAGGGTGTGCTGTGTTTAGAGTTTGTGCCGTTTAACCGTAGGTGACCAATAAACACTGTTTCAATTAACCGATGAATTTTACTGCAAAAAACATGGAAATCTAGCCATATGAGCCCATTTAGTTCTGTTAATGAGGCATTTTCGTTTAAGCGAGTTTCGTTTATTGAAAGTTCACCGTATTCTTTCTTTCGCTCTCTCTGACATGTCTGGATGTAGGGAAAGCCTTCTGAGCTCAGCACATAAATTTGGTGATCGTACTCGTACAAGCTGTTACCTTCAAGGCATATCATGGG
The DNA here is from genome assembly GCF_043290135.1 of Rhipicephalus microplus. NCBI lineage: Eukaryota > Metazoa > Arthropoda > Arachnida > Ixodida > Ixodidae > Rhipicephalus > Rhipicephalus microplus. The sequence continues at coordinate 212,072,998 of NC_134700.1, forward strand.
GATGTCTGCAAGCTGCTGTAACGACAGCATTGATGTTTCCACCACCTTCGCTAGCCGCTTCGTTAATTGACATGGTGGATTTATGGCTTAGTAGATGTGAATTGTGAAAAAAACGCCACTAACAACAAATGTGCACGAAGTAATACGCGCCCGCCCGGCAATGCCCCCTTCCAAAATGCACGCTCGCGCTCTTCACCTGGCTCACCTGCCGGCAGCCACGTGATTGGCCAGCTTGTGTAACGTGATTTGTCCTCCTGGTTAGATCATGCCTCGCTCTCGCTTCAAAGTCACAGCGGTTGGGAGCACTCAGAGTCGGAGGCTGATGCTTTGAAAGAACCAATGGAAGGTAGTCCGAGGACTCGAATCCTACAAATCGCAGGCGCAGCCACTTTTCAGAGTACTCGAAAACGCCCAACTGAATGCGCCATAAGAGAAGCATCACTTGTCCGTGTTCAGTAGGGATGTGGAAACACTGAATACCGTATTCAATCGTGTAATCCTCACACTCACATAATTGTCTGACCCCCCTTCCACTGCATTGCCTAAAAACTTTTTTTTTTTTTCTGCGAGTAATTATTGCACATTCGAAAATTGCAGCAGTACATTCTGCTTCTCACAATCACTGATGATGATAGGACACTACAGTCTAGCACTATCTCTTAAACATCATTCATTAAATCAATGCACGTAGCTTCAATTCAAGCCAAACAAAAGTGGCAAGTACGCATTGTGGCACATTAATGTTAGTGCTAGCAGTGCTAGTCCATGTAGCTTTGGTGTAGCGTATGTTGTCTGTAATGTGATTACAATGTGGGTCGATACGGAAGATACACGGCTGCTTTCAAATTGAAAGGGATTGATCATGTACTAGACAACGGCAACAGGGCCATAGACAGGCACTTCGGAATCTATGAGCTTTGTGTCCGTTACTTGTGATGGCAGCATGCGCAGCTGAAAGTCACCAACAAGACATGTTGGGCCTTTTGTGGACCTATGACTGGGAAATATCCCCTGTTTGAGGCAGTCTTTCTTAATTATGTCAAGTGTCTTGCTGCGAAGACCCTTGAGACACTATTTGCTAGTGGCTTTAGTGGCTGCAAATAAATCTTGCTTTGTGTTGGACCTGGGCTTTCATTGTTAAGGTAAGCTTATAATAAGTTGCTGATGCGAGAATCTCAATTTGCGGCTCAGTTCTAAGCAGTGCGCATAACTTCTAAGACGAAGTGTAGGTAGCAAAACGGTTGCTTGAAGATCTTAGCGACCTGAAAACTCGTACACGGTTGCATGAGCACCCTGAAATGTTGCTCAAGACGCACTGACGAGCATGGAATCATTACGTCGCACGAAGGCAGTGCCACTTTAATGCATACTAGTAACCTATATCTGTATTATGGTTTAATATCTTTTAATATATACCATATTTACTCGAATCTAGGCCGACCCCAAACTCTAAGCCGGCCCCTAAAATCCAAAGCCTGGCAAAAAAAAAAGCAATTACCTTGAACGTAGGCCACACAAAACAGCGAAGACAGCGCTCACAAAGAGAAAACATTCATCGAACCTAATGTTGAAACAAAGCAGTTGGTTCACGATTATAATTTGAGCAACATACAGCCACTAGTCTTGCTGTGTTTCTTTACTGTCAATTTGTTTTTTTTTTTGTGCTTCTTCTAGTTATTTGCATCTTTAAAATGCCACGCTTGCCGAATGTCGTGCTCGTTTCAAGTAGTTCTTGCTACTTCTTTGTCGATGCCTTCAAACAGTGCACAATCCTCAATGTGCCATCAAGCACATTAAATATGCCACACTTCTTAATAAAAGACCACACAATCAAAGTTCCCTGGTATGTCGTCCTACACTGCAGCCCTTCCAGCGATGCACCTTGCTTTTTTTTTTCCTTTTTAGTCAACTCCAAAGTTCTGCTCGGCTTGAACGTTGGACGACGACTCCGCGGCTAGGACAACTTTCCCTTTATAAGTGGCACTATAATGACACCGCCTGTTTGGCCCCATTGAGCTGCACCACACACAGACCACACAAAGCGCGACTTGAAATGACAAACGGTCTGCCTCAACACTCGCCACAAAGATCAAAATGGCGGCTTCACGTGTGTACTTAAGCCAGGTGTTGGCTCGGCTACTAATGGCTACAATACTGTCTAGGTGGTGCAGTTGTGCACCATTTTTCTCTATAAAAAATTACGCGTTTTTCAAAATCCCCAAATCTGAGCCAACCCTAGAGTTTTGATACAAAGAAATTTTTAAAAATAAACGTCGGATTTGAATAAGTACGGTATAACCCAAAATATTTCAATACTAACAATAAAAATCGATCAACCGCGTACAACAATCAACGGTCATGTGGCTGGGTACCGAGAATCCTTAATGTTTTTGCCGCCATTGCTGCCAGAGGTCATTTTTCGCGACTTTCAATGAACAAATGAAAATGTTAATCCACCTCTTACGAGAAAAGGGGCTGTAAGTTTGAGTCAATGCAACAATCTTTCCGTTGGTAGAGTCCTCATTTCGTGTTCTGAGTAGTTGTTAGTCTCTTTAACCACTTGCGGTCCGAAACTTTTTTGCCAGTCTCTGGCACCGCAAAGAAAAACACGAACTGCGGAAGAAAAACTCGGGATATTTATTTTTTCTTTCGCATTCTGCAAACAACTAACTCCTTTAGCGATATTTAGGCAGCGTATGATACCGCTCAAAGCATTCTCCTGGGTGCAGGCCACTGTTGTTACTGCAGGTTTTGCTGAAAAACACAGTTTCCCTCCTGCCTCCATTTGTTTGCTCATCGCTACAAACAGTGCAGTCTTTGCTGCTTCGCCCTGGGAGCTTGTAAATGAAGTGGCTCCTTCCTTTCTTCACAATCGTTCCGTGCTGGCGGGCTCCGCTTTTAGGTTTCAGCCCTCGCGTCACCCACAAGCTGTTGGATGAGGTTGCGGCGGTACTTCAGGTGTCGCTGTTCGTGCTGGCCATGTATCTGAAGCCGTGTGCACCTCAGAATAAAACTGTTGACAATGGAAACTTCCAGAATCCAGAAAAAAAAAGCTTGCGCCTCCATTTCATTGTCTTGCGACAAAATGCATAGCTCGCACAGTAATGATCTGCACAATCAACTGCACCCATCACTGTGATTGCAGCACGTAATTATCTTCCTCGCTAAAGTCATCTTTGCTTTCGCTAAAAGCGCCACCGTAAAACACGCGGTGAAAACGTGGCCATGCTTCTGAAATAACCACGTGCGAGTGGATGCGCTCTAGGTTCTGTGCTGAACATAGTGCTGCATCCTAGTGTAAAAAAAGTAAACATCAGCAACCAAGCTCACTCATTTCTAGAGAGATGGCGCTTCATGTATTTAAAAAAATTCAAAGGAGGAACATGCTCGTCGGGCGTTGCCCGACAGCGGACTGCTACGGCCATGTGGAGCGAAGAGTTAAATCTGAGCAATTCACATATAACAGGACTGCACTTTGTTAATGCACATTATTAGCCCCCTTTTTTATTATGCATGTTTAATGCAAGATAAGTGGTTTCATTTCGAGTTACACTCTCTCTCTCTCTCTGTGCAGTTGTATCCTTGGGGAGCTGTTCACGCGCAAGCCAGTGTTCCAGGCCAACCAGGAAATAGCTCAGCTAGAGGCCATCAGCAGAGTGTGTGGCACACCTTGCCCGGCCGTCTGGCCAAGAGTCATACAGCTGCCCCACTGGGCCACTTTCCGGCCCAAGAAGCAGCACCGGCGGCGGCTACGTGAGGAGTTTTCCTTCCTGCCGCCTCCAGCTCTTGATCTGCTGGACCAGATGCTCGAGCTGGATCCCGATCGTCGTATCACAGCAGAGGCAGCTTTGCGCTCCCCGTGGCTTGCCCAAGTGCGGCCCGAACGCATGGCTCCTCCTGAGTGAGTCCTAACAATGCCTGGAGCCTTCTCATCGCTGTTAACGACCCGATGTGGTTGCTTTGAAGTTATATGACGCACTTCAATCAGCTTTCGTAATGTAGCAGCTGTGTGGTGTTGTGCCATTTAGTGTAGCTGCACGAGTTCGATTTCCAGCCACATTCTAACGGGGGTGAAATGCGAGGATGCCTGTGTACTTTCTAGGCTTATGTTAGATGATCAAAGTTAATCTAGAGTGGCCCACCACAGCATTCCTCATAATCCTATCATGCATTTCGGTGTACAAAATGTCGGACTTCAGTTTTTTCGATCGATTATTTGCACATTTGTAAAGTTCGGCAAGCTTGCGCGGCACTAGCAAGCTAAAAATGACAGAAAGCACTGTGGCCATTCCAAATACATGGCAGGGGCAGACCATTGCAAAGCCAGTGCACTTTCATACGAACGTTTTGTTCTATCGTACATAGGGGTGCTAGTGAGTTTCTAAAAAGAGGCATTTAATTTCACATAAAAAATTGATTCTTGGAGAGGTACGAGTGTGCTTCCAGTGAAAAAAACAAAAAGCTTCTTTTTTTTTTCTCGTTGGAATTTTGCCATCCAGTTTCAACAGGCCTTAAAGTCACTTGTGCTCGCATAGCCCTTGATCAGAATTCGGGCGCTTCAATTAAAAGAACCTTGGTTGCCATTGCAAAGCTTGTCAGAAAATCTGGATATCTTGGTATTGCATCTGATGTTTTCAGTACAGTAGAATCCCAGTGATACGAATCTTGCATCGCCCCGCCGCGGTGGTCTAGTGGCTAAGGTACTCGGCTGCTGACCCGCGGGTCACGGGATCAAATCCCGGCTGCGGCGGCTGCATTTCCGATGGAGGCTGAAATGCTGTAGGCCCTTGTGCTCAGATTTGGGAGCACGTTAAAGAACCCCAGGTGGTCAGAATTTCCGGAGTCCTCCACTACGGCGTCTCTCATAATCATATGGTGGTTTCGGGACGTTGAACCCCACATATCAATCAACGAATCTTGCATTCACAAAAAAATTACAGCAAAAGCTTATTAATTTGAACTCGAAACAGACTTCAAAAGTGTTTGAATTAAGCGGAACTCGCGGGCAGGCACTAAAATGGGCAGACATTGCACCACACTGTGCGGAGAGAAGCCACCTCTACACTCGTTCCCACAAATTACGCAATATTACAAGTTTGTGGCGTGTAATTTTATACATTTAAGTTTGTGCTCTAACAGCGAATAGAATTTATTGATCAGTCAGTGATATGCCAGAAACAAGCAGCGACTTTCATTCACATGATCAGTGAGCCTTAAAAGCCAACTTCAACGAAATGGTGCACACCTCAGAAATCCGACTTTTAGACAGTCTAGCTGGAGGCAGTGCTGCTTTCCAAATTTCACCTTCGAAATGCAAGTGGTTAAAAAAAAAAAAGAAAAAAGCTCGCCAACAGCACAGTTTTTGATACCTAAGCGAGAAAAAACACCATTACAGCTTACTGGAAGTGACGTAGACAGCAGCTCGAGAGACTAAGCGATGCTATGTGCTCCGAAGTATGTGCTTTGTGGTTGCGCCCCAGAGCTTTCTCTTTGAATGATAACGAAAAAGCAAACAATGTAAACATGCATCGTGAAGGATACATTATCGTAAAAGCTCGTTCAAGCGCATATCTAAACGGCTGCCCACTTCGCACTACCGTCTTGTCCTGCTATCTTGTCGAACTCCCTGGTTCACAATAGATGCCGCTCGCGTACGCATAATACCGTCTAGGTGTTGCTAGTTGTGTACCACTTTTCTCAAATAAAAATAGCACGTTTTTCAGAATTCTTGAATCTAAGCCTACCTGGAGTTTGATGCAAGGAAATTTGAAAGAAACTATCGGCCTAAGTTCAAATAAATACGGTATTATAAACAGACTGAAAGTCATGTTAACCTGGTTCTTATCACTGAAATCCTCCTATAGTTGCCCATTGCCAATACAACAAGGATAGTTTAGGTTTTTTACCCAATTGCAACTTTAAGGCACTTTTTGGTACAATTTAATTGAAAAATTGTGCATGTCATGTTCTTGGAAACACAGTAATTTTCAGCAAAATTGAAATCATTTAAATTTAAGTGAACCATAGCCAAGTTTACCAACACTGAAGCATTGCTTGTGGTATCAACCAGCATCACCACCACTGTCTATTCAGACACTCCCATTTCTTTCGCTGGTACATTCGCTTGACAGTTGTAGGACAGAACAAGAGATGTTTATAGAGGTGAGTCCTTACTGTATACTATCCAACTTTGCGCAGCCTCCCACACTGGCAAGACTGCCATGAGATGTGGTCCAAGCGTCGCAGGCGACAGCTTCGGCTAGAACAGGACATGGCAGCCACGTCATCAGGGCCTCTGCTTTCGACAGGCTTGCCCATGAACCTGGGAGGGGGCGGAAACAGTGTGCATTCGGCTCCAAGCACTCAGGACATCTCTCGAGACGATGGTGCGCCACTTAGTGGACGACCCTCTGTGCTCGATGGTGAGTAATTTTTGCTTGTGACCTCCTTTTCTTGTAATCAGTAAGACATACGAGTGAATGCATGTGCAAAGTTTTTAGTGGGTCTCTGTTGGTGGCATTTTGCACTCAACTCAAGTTTGCCAACAAAAGTATAAACGCAGTGCCCCGGGAAATATTGCCTGAAGTGCCATTCGCATAGCCTTTTCTTTCTTTTTCTGACTCTAGAAGAACTGCCCCATAGTACGCGATGGAGACTCAGATAGGCATTTTGAAACAACCGTGGGATCCAGAATATGCAGGCAGCTTGGTACAGCGTCGGAACCATGGAGGAAGGAAACAACTTTCCTTCTTGCGTGGACAGAACGGACACAATCGGCTGTCCGTGATACAGTTGTTCCGCTGTCTGCTTCTAGGCAAAAACTGATGCAGTTGTTTTTTTTTTTTAACTTTGTACAGTCGCAGAGAGCCAAATCGTTTACTGCATGGTCAGTTGCATGCAGCGCTTCGCTCACTCTGCGCACATCGTGACTGCCGATCCGCTTGCTGCACAGATTTGGCGAGTAGCCTGCTGGGTTAGCGCGGCACCGAAGAGCTTTCCGCAAGCAATGTGTTCTCCGCGATGCTCTAGCAGTCCTGGCAGGGGGCGGAGGTGCATTTCGGCTGTCATTAAATCAAAGCGAGCAGCGTGGTAACAACAGCGCTACGCCCTCTGTACGATGCGCATGTTAGCATAATACAGCCGTACCTCGATATATCGAACGGCGCGGCAAACGCGAAATAGTTCGATATATACAGAATTCGATATAAAAAAATCACGAAAAAAATGCGTCAACAGCTTGGTAAAAACAACCAACGAACCGTTCAAGCGTGGTGCAGTAAATACTCACTTGGAGATTGAAACACAGTATTTATTGTGTTGGTTTAAAATATTGAAAAAGAGTAGCCTGCTTTTTGTTGGCCATGGCGTGTTTGACGACTGCGTCCTCAATATAGTCCAGGCGATCCATAAGTGATAGGCCGGTGCCTTCAATCGCGCCGCAGTGGCGGCGCACAAGGGCCAAGGCAGCTACGACCTCAGCTGATGTCGGGAGCGGGACACCATCAGCGCTTGCGGGATTCACCTCGGCAGAGTCTTCATTTGGCTGCTCAGCGGTAGCTTCGGCGACAATCTCCACATCCGTGAGCTTCGCCGTTGTACCAGTGATGTCATCACCTCCAACGAAGTCTTCGATGCACATGCTTTGCGGCTCGGCACCTACAAAGCTCTCCAGCTTGCTCCACGTTTCGGCGAGCTCGCTTTCTTCATCTGCGCATGCCAACCCAGCTTCCTCGGATTCTTCCACTGATTCCCCGTCAGTGCGACCAAAGCCCGCATGCCGAAAGAAGTTGGCTATCGTCGACTGCTTCACGTTTTCCCACGATGCTTTGAGCATTTGGATGGCTCCCAAGAGATCGATCTTCAGATCTTGGCCCATCCGGAGTTTCACGAGCAGAATGTCGATCAGCCGACGCTTGTAGTTAGACTTAAATGTGTGGAAAATACCCTGATCCAACGGTTGGAGCTTCGAAGTAGTGTTAGGCGGCAGGAATACCACTTTGATGTTGCTCAGCTGGGCATCGGTGTGGTGTGCCGTGCAATCATCGACAATAAGGCATACCTTCCGTCCTTGACGCGCCAGGTCCGAATCCCACGCCTTCAGCCACTTGAGGAAAATATCCCTCGTCATTCACGCCTTCTTGTTCCAAGCATAAGTCACCGGAATATTGGGGCAATTCCGCATGCACCTCGGGGTTTTAAACTTGCCAATTACAAGTGGCCGCAGCTGCGTGCTTCCATCCATATTGGCAGCCAATAGGACCGTCACACGGGCCTTGCCTTGCTTGCTTCCGTGGCATTTGTCCCCGCGAGTGTCCAGCGTTTGCCGCGGAAGCATTTGCCAGAATAGGCCAGTCTCGTCAGCATTAAAGATCTGCTTCGTCTCATACTTGGCGAGAACTTTGGGCCACTCGTGATCAAGCCACTTCTGAATTTCTTCGTCATTGGCGTCTTCACACTCTCCCGACAGTCTTCCCGACAATGTTGAAGCGAGCCTTGAAACGTTGCAGCCAACCGTTACTAGCACTGAAATCTTCGACGCCGAGAATGAATGCAAAGTTCTTTGCCTTCTGCTGCAACATCGGTCCTGATACAGGAATATTTCGGGCCCTTGCATCGCTGAACCACTTGTGAAGCGACTTCTCAACATCTTCAAAAGCAACTTTGCGTACACGCTGCGCGTCCGAGTGCTGGCTCTTCTCGGCTTTGGCCTTTACGTCGCTTTTGTTTTTGAGCAGGGTACTCAAATGTGCTCCTTGGTATGCGTAACTCATCCGCGACGCTCAACTTCTTCTCACCATTCTCGACGCGCTGTATTGCTTCCAGTTTTGCAGCAAAAGTCAGGGTCTTCCGTTTCTTCGCGTTTGCAGCCATCACTACACACACCACAGCGTGCAACAGGCCTAACTCGAAACGCACGAACACTGCGAGCACAACGACCGATGCCTGCCGATGCAACGCCTCCTCTAGAAAGATGCCTGAGGAATGGCTCGCGCTCCCAGCGGAGTTGGCCTGCCTTCAGTTTTAAACAAGCTCCGCGCGGTGGCTCTCACAAGCTCCGCGCGGTGGCTCTCGTGACCAACACTATCATCACGGCGGCGACTGGTGCCAGCTAAGCGTTTTTCATCTGCGGCCCATAGGGGCACGTCAGTCGAGAGTTGTTCGAGACCTGCAACTTTACACCACTGTTTCAGAGGCTATGCAAAGTGTTGCGTTGTTGCACCGTGCACCACAGGTGATGCTAGCGACCAAGAACATTTTAAAATGAAGGAGAGAAAAGGTGTGGCAGCTGTTTTTCTTTTCATGCGGCAGGCATCTTTCTAGAGGAGGCGTTGGCCGATGCTACGGGGAGGAGCTTGCAACAAGTGCGCAGTGTGCCGTTGACACCATAGAGACTGCAACGACTGCATGTCTGCGGCGCGCGTACGCCGCTACGTTAAAGTGGCACCTTGGCGCCATCGATGTAAACGCCCACCGCTCTACCGTTACTTTCGAGATGCGGGAAAGCTCGCCGCCTGTCAATTGAGCGTGGGCGGTTTGGGGTGGCTGAGTTCAATATATCCATTATATGTCAAACTTTGTTCGGAATAAAAAATATATAATGCATGCGATTTCCCGCGTGATATAGGAACTGTTCGATATATGCAATAATTCGATGTATCCGTGTTCGATATATTGAGGTTCGACTGTACAACGTTTCTCGGTGCCCGCGATCCACAACGCTGAACTTCGTGACAGCGAGCTGCTTGCATTTCTGTATAGTGGTGCGCACTTGAACACGGTCCCGCAAAACGGCCCACTAAAGGCCGCCCACTAAAAGCACTCAGTAGGCCTAAAGTGACGCTATGCCACATGCGTGCCTGAGAAGATAACCACGCATGCTTACTGTGATAAGGCTTTTTACCGCCGATAAGTCATACTGGTGTGTTTCTTGGTGGTAACCAAGAAACACACCAGTATGACTTATCCACCTCGCCTTTGTTTTTTTTTTCCCCCGGTGGTTACTCGCAGCGTCATCGGCGCAATCACGCAGAAGTCGTTATAACTTGATCTCCGCACTTATTTACATGACGGAAAACCGTTCACGTCCCATTGTGGCATCTGCAAGTTCAGCGGAGCAGCAAAATTTTGTCGCGCAAAATGTTATCGCGGTATGCAGTTTGTGCGCACTAACCGCAAAGCATAGGCCGAGCACTACGGCTTAAGCAGTCTGAGAATGCATCAGTATCAATGAGACTATGTCGAGGATTCGTCGCAACTATGTTTTAACTGTTAATACGCTTAAAGTGGGTACGCACTAACGAGGTTTGACGTTAGTACACTGTAGACTCGCAATAATTCAAACTATGATAATCCATACTTTCAGTTAATTCAAACAAAATGCAATTTTTTCGTTGCTCTTCTATTCTTTCAATGCATCTAAAGGCCTCTTAACTTCAACTCTATCATTCAGTTCATTCATACTGTTTGCGATTCTGTTGCCCCACCGCGGTCGCCTAGTGGCTAAGGTACTCGGCTGCTGACCCACAAGTCGGGGGATCGAATCCCGACTGCGGCGGCTGCATTTTTGATAGAGGCGAAAATGCTGTAGGCTCGTGTACTCAGATTTGGGTGCACATTTAAGGACCTCAGGTTGTCAAAATTTTCTGGAGCCCTCCGCTATGGTGTCTCTCATAATTATATGGGGGTTTTGGGACATTAAACCTCACATATCAATCATTTTTGCGATTGTATACCAGAAAATATCTGTTGCTTTTTCACTTCTATTTAAAAACTTGGGTGCTTAATATAATCTTAAGTCTAAAGATAAAAAATAAGTTTTTCAGGCCTTCAAGGAAGAAGGCGTTGCTAATAAACTAATGTTCAAAACAAAGCACTCATAGTAAACCGTGATGTTTCTCAAATGGTAGAGCCTTGTGCTCAAAGCAAAAATAGCAAAGAAGCAGATGGCAATTAACGATTTCTTCAAAAAGTCTAATCAGCAGTAAATGGCAGATAACCTTGGGGACTTTATATCTCTGCTTTCTGTTCGTTGCATGCAGTTAGGGTGTAAAAACGCTTTAAAATTTGTTAAATATGATAAAAATCAATGCCTGATCATAATGTGTGGAGTCACGTTACCCACAGTCAAAGGACCATTTGTGTTTCATATAGCGAGAGTCGACTGTATGTTTACAACAGCACTGAATGTGTTTTTCATGATAGTGTCCTTGTAGAAGGATTTCTGTATGCCCGACCAGTCTCAAATACGACATGTACTTTGTTAAGCCTACTCCAACATCAAACTTTAGTTTCAACAAAGCAATGTGCACTTGAAAGTGGTCCTATGCAAGGATGCATGCAGCGAACAGCAGCAGGGCGCCAGCGAAGCACTTGTGTTGTTGCCTATAAAGTTTGTGCACTGCCCTTAAAACCAGATGCACTGCCAAGCTTATGGCAGGAGGCATTCATCGTATTAAGGTTGTCGGTGATAGGTAATACTGATTGATGCATTTGTCAATGGCCACTCTCCGGCCTTAATTCCTTTATAGGCTCGTGCAAATGGTGATTTTGGTTGAGTAGTTTGTAATCAAATTGAAGTAGTATACACGACACCAAGAAAAATGGGCATATTTATCATAACCTAACGGTTAGCACAGTACAGTTTACTCCCGTTAATACGAAGTTAACGGAAATCGCAAAAAACTTCCAATTAAATGAATTTCCAATCAACCATAAATCACAAAAAATGGCATCTTTATTATGTTCAAAGCCAGCAGTTCTTTAGGAAAAGTAGTCAGTCATCTTAGTCTGATTCTGTTTGCTGAATCTAACAGTGGGAAGCAAGTCTTCGTTGTCGCTTTGATGAATGCTTTTATGGGGCTGAACGATCTGCACGATCTCACTGTCTATCAATGCACCGCATGTTTCGACTGTGCTGTCCACGGCGACTTAATCTTCAAAGCAGGAGTCACTGAGAGCAGTGTCAAAACTGCTGTCGTCGAGCTGACTTCGCATTTCTACCGGTAGACAAGAAGAAGCCTCTCCCGAAGAATTTGCCGCGAAATCACAAGCCCTAAAGCAGTTGGCGATGGTCTCATTTTTCATGCGGCCCCATGCACACACTAGCATGTGGATGGCACTGATTAAACATTGATGCAAGCTATAAGGCTTTCTCTGCAACGACCTCGCCATTGAGAGCAAGTTTGTTGGTGCGTGCCTCTCTGATCTAAATAAGCAGCACCTTCTCCAAATCTGGGTAGGTGCTGGTGCGCATTTGCTTTCGTGACACCTTAAACTTTTCATTTTCAAAAGCATCCATTATCGAACGCTTATTTTTGATAAAATTCGAAAGTATGTTGGGAAGGGGTGCTTAATGTTGTATTTTCGTGCAATGTCTTGCTTCGCAGTGCCTCTCTTCTTTTAAGACTTTGACTTTCGTCGCCAGATCCAGCGTTCGGTACGAGCCGCGTGTTGCCATTATTCAACTTCGCGACCAGCCGAACACGGCAAAATGTGGAAAATACCTGCGACGCAACGCTGATACACAGTCAACGAAACACAAGGACAGAGAGACTGAGACAATGGGCCGAATAGTACGACGTTTGGCACGCCGGTGCTGACTGAATGATCCAGCCGCCTCATGCACTGTGGCACTCCGTGCAGCGGCGATGGCAACAACAGTGGCTGTGGACAGCTGCGATGGTGACAACACCAGTGAGGTAGCTGTTCTGGCAGTTGAAAAATTGCACATTTTATTGAAAAGCACGGTTGCCTCGAGGCTGTAGATGGAAAAATATCTTCTAATTAACCGATGTTATGGGCTTTCAACTTAGAATTATCGAGCATTTTTTTCTATAGGGTTGCATACAAAACTGGTGGGACCACCTCTCGACTTCTAATTGACTGAAAATTCCTATTAAGCGACTTCTAATTATCGGGAGTCGACTATTTTTAAAAATTGATATAAAGTCTCTACGCAAATGCTTTTTTTTTTTTTTTTTTTAAGAAAGTCTAGACAATTTCGAGTAGTAGCAGGACTTGACTTTTAAATTATGTAACAAGTCATTTAGAAATTCATTACATTTAGAGCATAAAAATCGTCGTAACAAGCTTTTAAGCTTAAAAAAAGGATGAATTGGTTTGAAGGTAATATGTTAATTTAGCGGGGTTCTGCAACACTTTTTTCATGTAGCCATGGAATGAATTCACTAAAGAAGCTTATTGCCTCACAAAGTCACCGCCGCAAAATGTTTAGTATCAGTATAGTATGAGCAGATTTCCAAAGATTTATTGCACAGTGCAATTGCATTCTCTTTCTAGCCTCGGCGAAGGAGCTAGAAACTAAGAAAGGAGCGATGGCACGGGGGGGGGGGGGGGGGGGGGGCATTACGTGCTCCTCGTGGTCTTTAGTTTTTATTTTTTTAATATGCAGCCATTCAGTGCGATCGTACATGTACGCGTGCATTAGCAGCGGCCGCAGTAACGACCGAGCGTGCCATGCTCAAATCAGCCAATGCCTGTGACGAGTGATTTTTGAGCTTTTAGTGTCATTTGCCGAGGTAATAGAGCAATTTTCATTGCATTCATTGCGAATACTTCGAAATTTTCAATAATTTCTATTCAAATTGAAGCAAATTTGAATACTCCACTATTCGTTCAAATGTTTGAAGCATTCGAATATTCGCACAAGCCTATTCTTTTTCTGCACTAATTTTTAAAGGTATGCCCATGATAGTGCCGAAGTCAGAATCTTTGGTTAACCAGTCTCTGCAATCACCAAAAAAGCAGGAAGACCTTTTGTGGCACATTGTGGCTTCTTCTACCGAAAGAGTCGAGAAGCGCAGCTACCCTTTCTGAGACACAAAGTGATCACTCCTCAAAGCACAGTCGAATTCCTCCATAACAAAGTCCGCTGCAACGAAATCCTCGCTACAACAAATAATTTTTGATTTCCTGCAGCTGACCATAGAAAACAAAGCAAAAAATGGGGTATTTTCACTTTAACAAAGTTTTCACGAGTACTACCACATAAGGAAAAGGAATCTGCCTTGCATTGCCGCGAAATTCCGCTTCCAACTATGCCATTTTTCATTGGCTCAAGGCTTCCTGAATGGTGCAGCCGCATCGCAAGACCGGGTCTTCATTGGAAGCACGCTTTCTGTACCACACGCACATCCTGTTAAATGTTTCGCCATTGAGATGCTCGGCGACAGATAGGCTATCCACCACGATGCCCCACCACAATACCCACGGGCTATCCGCCACCACGCCTGCCCGAGGGTATTGTGTAAGTGTGGATGCACCATTTTGATGTGGGGGGGGGGGGGGGGGGGGCAGAGATAGGGGTCGAATGTCGTTTTGTACCCGGTATGCTATGGGGAAAAGGAGTTTTGGGGGGGGGGGGGAAGCAGCCGATTGATGCCGCCACCACTCATCCTTGTATTTTCAGTTCTTTGCGTCAAATGCATCACCATATTGTTGTACAGAAACAGTAGCCCCTTCATATATTGGCGATGCTTCACCGCATTACACTTTGGCAATACAGCAAAGCTAACTTGGGGAATCCGCATTGGGTGCAAACAGATTGACTCCCATTAGTGATGGATCAAGCCGGCGAGATGATTAACATGGCATTGGTAGTGCCTTCAGTTAATGCCATCTTGGATATGCAGTTTGAGCACAGAATCTTATTTAAAAAATGAATTTTGCGTAGTTTCAACGTCTGATACTTCCGACACTTCTGAAACACGTTGGCTTTAAGGGGCCTGTGGTGGGGCTGCGAAAGCATACAAATTTTCAATCATGTTTTTCTAGTGCGGATTTTCACTGTGTCGGTTTTAAACGGCCTCTAAACCGCCCAGGGGTCGAAATTCGGTTTCTTGGATTGAATTGTGCATGACGAACACGAAGCCCTGAGAATTTTTTGAAGCGGTGCTGTAATAGCGGAGTTTTAGACGTGTTTGGTTATCGAAACTGCAACAATCACTCCTTTTGCTCTCTCCTGCTCTATGCTCTACTCGCCGGTTTGCGCTCTCGCCAAGCGCCCCTCCAATTCTCGCACGGCATACGTCATCGCTGACACGCTGCTTGAAACACCTTCTACTTCCTGTTGCCGCGACTCCGTCAACTGCACACTTGTTGGCGAACCATGGCTGCCACGCGGGCCCTAGCTTATACAAATTGTGCCGGTATGTACCCTGTGTAGAGTGCACGCCTTCAAAGGGTCTCCAACATGATGGACTCGCACTTACGCACGTGGGCAACACGGCGGACAACGAGCAGTGCGGACAGCTGCTTGCAGAATAACCAGAAGTCGTAGGCTCTTAGCATATTCGAACGGCGCACCAGAGATATTCGTACAATGCATTACGCGGAGGCCGGAAGTGAAGGAGGGAATGTTTCTCTGAATTTGTGGTGCGCTGGCAGCTTTTTGCGCTGCCACATGTTGAATCGTTGATAGGGACGGCATTTAGCACATGATACTCGTGTTTAGTTGAAATGGTTTAAAAAATATTGGAGGTGGTTTAGGGGTTCCTTAAACCAACTCAAGTTTGCCTTAATTCAGATGTAACAGAGAAATTTGTTTTAAAGGAATAAGAAAAGGCCCAATAGGTAGTGGGGGAAAAAGTTAATAATTAGTTTGGCTAAGCAATGAATTGGTTTGTGATTTCTTCTTGTGCTTTGTCTTAACAAGACTGGGACAAGACAAGATGCGACAGTAAGTAAATGCAATATCTGAGAAAATTCATTTGCAACATTTGATGAGAGCTTTGGCTACCATGGGATATGGAGCAGAAATTGGGTGCGTTTTGGGGATTCATGAGACATGTCTATAACTCCCTGTGGGATCTCTCGAAGCAGGGTATCCTTACTTTCTCACTGGCAGATTTGAAATCATTAAATGTTACTGCTGGCTCGACAATTTCTGTGGCCACTCTGGAACGACCCATGCAAACTATCATTAGAGTGGTTAATATGCTACTCGCTAAAATGTTATTAATTTGCAAAGTATCAATGCAGGCTCGTCCTTGGGACTTTTGCTATGACTCGCGTTACAGACAGGTGGATGGCAATTTTCTCTTTCATAACCCTTCCTCCACCTCGCAACATTTTGCAAAACTGATTTGGTGAAATACATGTGCATTCTATAGTCCATAATTTTGTAATAAAAGTATTGTTTTCAAATATGGATCACACTGACATTAGCAAAGAAAATATATATTGTGGGCATTTAGTATACACAGTCGACGAGTATACAATATATATACACAGTCGACGTCTGATTTCCCGGACATCCGAAATTCTAGACATGCCCGATTTCCCGGACTCATCTGTGGCACCGTCAAGTTCCCCGTAAAGACAATTCATTACAAAGTCTGAAATTCCGGACGCTTATTGCCTTCGGCATCTGATTTCTCTGACTTTTTACTGTTAACCGCCGACCTAAAGTCACCACGACAATGCCATTTTGGTTGTTTTCATATCCTCGCGCCGCCAACCGCTGCACCACGCCGCGGCTGTCGTAACTTCGGAATTGCAAGTGTCAATCTGTTGCCAGCTGTTGCTTAGCCAAGCCAAACCTCACTATGTTCGTTCACGTGTTGTTTTGTCAGCTCTGTGGTTGTGTCTGCGGTTGATTGTTTGTTGCTGCACGCTATCTTCAGTGATCACGTTTCCCGACCTTCAGCATCTACAGAGTTTCTAGCTGTTTCGTGCTGTGCTTTTTGTCGAGCGGATTCGCCTTTTTGTCAAGCAATGGCACCAACTACTCCTTCGTCTTCTTCCACGCCTTCGAAGCACACAAAGCCTCCTTGTGGGCTCACCATAGGAAAAGCTACGCCGCTGACGTCAGGTCTGCCGTTGGCATGCTAGCGGAATCGTGGAAGGCGGTTACGCAAGAGACTGTGTGGAACTGTTTTCGCCGCGTGGGCTTCACACAGGACGTCGAGACGGCCATGTCACTTTTAATGGGCAGCGTGTGGGACGAACTGGCATCCGCGGAGGTTGCCTTCGACAATCTGCGTGCTGCCGGCAGTTCGATTCCAGCCGGGATAACCTTCGAGGGCTTCGCCGACACTGGCAAAGACCTCGAGCTATGTGCAGACTGGACCAATGACGAAATCATTTGTCAAGTTACGGAGGATTCAGACGACTCCGACTTCGAGAATGAAGAGCCATCTCCTACACAGCCAACGCGAGCACTGATGACACTGTCATCTGTGTACAACGGCAACATGAGGCTGACTGAAATTGAGGCAGACATGATCGCGAGCAAGTGGAACGCTGTGCAAAAGGAAATAGGCGACTTCTTTGCGCCCAAGTGCTGACCTACAAGGTAGCGCCGGCCACGTTCAATATATATATATATATATATATATATATATATATATATATATATATATAAACTGCTATTTTCAGAGCCACATAAACGATGCATTGGCTGAATCGCAATGGGAATCTTGTACTCCGGCCGTTACCCTCTTCATCAGCGAAAAATACCTACAATAAAGGTGCCTTTTCATGTATTCGTTTTTCCGGACGTTTTGGCGGTCCCTTGAGGGTCCGGGAAATCGGACGTCGACTGTATGTGAGCCTGAAATTGACTTGAGCTCGTTTACAGAGGCGAGGACAGGTATGACATCATGGTTCTGTGGAAAGGGCCTCATCTTTTCCGAGGTTACAGCTAACTAAGAGCTTGCCGAGGAGAGCTTCCTTTTGCTGCGTCATTCATTTTTCACAATAATAACATGAAACTGCTACGAATGCAACTATTTTCGTTAAAAAGAAAAATTGAGCCATTCGACTCTGTGAAAATTTGTGACCAGTGAGGCTCTTTTGCACACAACTAGACGTGACCCAGAATTTCGAGCCATAGCCAATTGCACACCTTACAACTAAATCCTAAATGTCTATCCAGAAAGTCTTAAGAATTCAGCGCATGCTCCTTTAAATTTTTCACTTGTGGGCTTCGATTTAGGTGCACATTATAGAACCCCAGGTGGACAAAATTTCCGTAACCTTCCACTTCGTCTCTCATAATCATGTGTTTGTTTTGGGACGTAAAATTTCATCGTCTATTATTATTATTATCATTATTATTTTAATAATTAAACTTTTCTGTGTGAGCAACATGTCTTTTTGCTGACACATGTTCATTTATTTATTTTGAGGAAGGGGGTAGCACATATGTGGGTGTTCAACTCTTGTGTCTTTCCATCCTCATATTGAGCGGACCAGTAGTGAGTCGTCAAGTCAGGTTTGCCCAAGTCTGGGATGCGTATGTTCATGCTTATAAGCAAAAAGAATGCCCTAGCCATATAGCTTTGCTGTAAAGCTTTGTTTTATTATTACTGTGGTGTTTATGCTGAAAGTGAAGACGCAATAGGGAAATTTTTTGGGATTCGTTTACAAGGCTAGTTACAGATGGCATCAGAAAGAGCTTTTTTTCTGTTTGATGACCCGTCATCTTTGCTGTTTGGCTAGAGCCAGCAATAACTATAGAAGCGCTTTGCTTTTTAAACACCCAACATTATGCTCCATTTGCTTTAGGCTATATTGAGTTACTGTCTCACTTTCTTGAGTATGCTTGGGTCAGCTGCCTTCATTTACCCAGCAATCTGGCCATCACAGCAAGGACCAACCAGCAACTAACTACGAACCGTGCGAACTCTGTGAACCTGCCTGAATGCCATCAACATTGTTGTGATGTACCCCTGTACCTGAAGAAAATGACTGCGATGTGGCATGCAAGTGCATGTTTTCTTTGCAAAGCAATAACTGTTATTAATAATGGCATTAAAGCCTCCACATCTGCCGTGTAGGTTCGAACCAGCACTTTCGTGAGTTTATTACGATCTTAAAGGCAGCTTTGCTGCAGTAGTATAGTGTGCTTGCGGTGAAGCATATGGAAGATACGAAGCGGTTACTGTAACGACACAGTGCATCCCGATGTTGGAAAGAGCGTTTTCTCGAGTCAATAAATTTGCTATCATAGCAGTCTGAAAGGCAGCTTCGCCACAATGCGAGTATGGTAAAATGAAGCATATTGAATATCTGAAGGGGCGACTACCAAGTTGACCGCATTAGTATTTGGGAAGTTTGAATACTTCAGATGTCAAATTCCAACGTGAATGGAATAGCAAACTTATTTGAGAAATATTTTGAAAGTTCAAATATTGTCTCACCTCCGCTGTAAATATAAAAAGGCCTGTGGGTGCGTCGTCATGATGCTTACGGCACCTTTATGCTTCCGCACAGTACCAGCTGATAAACAGGCAGGGCTGGCAGCCTGTGAACTGGGGAGCCTAAAGGCAAAGCCTGCTGATATGTTGCTGGCATTTCATTAACTAAACCTTTTTGTCCCCATCTTCCATCTGTGCTCTCAATGCCATTCCACATTTGTCTCCCCCTCACTGTCTCATGTTTGCTGATCGCATGCTTCTATGCTTGTGAAACCTTATGTATTATTGTGTTCAAAACAGCGAGATGAAAATTTCCCCTCCCAGGATATCACGGGGTTCTATGTGCTTTCACTGGAATACCTGGTGGCATAATCTGCTAGCCTGTCACATTACTTGCCATAAAGAACATGCTAAAGCAGGATACCTGGGTTTTGAAACCATAGTACTGTCATTTTGTTTGCATGGCAAGAAAAAATTATTCTGTAAAGTTTAGTGTTCTAGGGTTCCTAGTAATAATATTTTTTGTGTTGGAACTATGAGCACTGTGTGTGGGATGTCAAGATTGTCCGTTAATGTAGTACTTGTAGCAGCAATGTTTTGCTGTACATCTGTGTACATATGTAAAGACAGACTGTATATCAGAATGAGACAGGCTTACAAAGAGAGCACTGCCACGTAAGCTAGATCTGAGATAGTGCCACCTTCCATGTTCCATCATGAACACTGTTTACCTGTCTGCCTTCCACATAACTGTTTTAGCAATAGTGTCTGACATTTCTCTCAATCTCAAAATGTCATGTCTGCCTTCCACATAACTGTTTTAGCCATAGTGTCTGACGTTCCTCTCAATCTCAAAATGTCAACTTGGTTTAGTTCGTGCTTATCTTTTTTCTAAAGAAAAATGGGGCACAAAAAAAAAAACGGTAAGGGAAGACACCCAGCGCTTCGTGTCGTCCCTTTCTTCCTGGTCTATGTCGACTGTGGTGGAACATTGGTTATGGTGCTCAGCTACTCGTTCGAAGGTCGTGGTATCAGTCCCGGCCACGGCATTCACATTTCGGTGAAGGCGAAATTGCAGAGGCTCGTGTATCGTGCGATGTCACTGCATGTTAAAGAATACCTGATTGTTTATATCTCCGGGGCCCCCCTCTACAGCGTCTCTCATAATCATATTGCAGTTTTGGGAAGTAAAGCCGCACATATTATCGTTACCTATTTCTTGTTTTTCTGTGCTTTGGGGTTTTCTTTCTTTTTTTTTTCTCAGGAAATCAGTGCACACAGTCTCTCTGCCATCAGCGTACTGATTCTTTTTGATAGTGAATTTCAGGGAATGTGTTAAAATGCGTTTGTAGTCCCTTCTTGTCACTAACCTCTGTTTGTGCCTATCTTGCCGGCTACCTTCTAATGGCTGCCGGCCACTCCCTGTTTGCGTTGCGCTGTTGCTGCTGCAGCTCTGTGCTTTCGCTCCTACCTCTGGTGCAGAACCTGAAAGTTGTAAGTCTGCTGACGGCTCTGACAGCAACCCGGCTGCATCCAGTGTGAACAGCCAGCAACTGCAGACCAACCTCAACACCATCACGGCTGCTTTCCAGAAGCATGAAACTCTCAGCATTGCCCAGCTAGCCAATTTGCTTAATATTAAGGTGAGCTTGTCGCTTGGCACAGCCCGCTGATTTAGATGTAGAAATTCGATTGTCATTATTCTTAAGGCTGCCAACACTTACTAATGAGTCCCATCAGACCCACATTATGGAGCCCAATGTTGCAGGCCATATCACGGAATTTAATTCCCACTCAAATGAAATCTTGCTAAGGAAGATAAATCTGCACCATCTTTGATTACATCTCTGGTGAAAGGCATTATGATGCCAATATTCGCATAAGGAGGACACAAGGATTGGGCCATGTACTAAAAAAAAGTTCTCTGGTTGTTCTCAATATGCACAGTTTGCCTGTAGGTACTACACCTAACCGAATGGCAGCCCTACTACTACTCAGCAACCTTGTAGAATGTTTGATGGTTTTGTTGACATAACACATCACAGTGTGCGTCTCACGCATCGTTCTTGTGTTAGGAGTGCTTGCTGTGGAGTGCCTGCATGCAATGACAGCTACGAGCAGCACAGTTGAGCCACATTGCCTCAGAAAATCGCCAGCCACTATAAGACAGTCGGCACTCTGTGGAGCTGCGGTGTGTCGAAAACGTGCCATAAATAAGCTCCATGTGACTTCTACTTCACTGCAGCAGCTCTCAATCTGTAGTTCCAGGCGGTCTTGACAGAATCTCTGTAGCTTTTCGGCAACGACTAGTTCATCAGCTCATCATACCGCACAGTACGCTGCTGTGCATGTGAAATGACTTTGTAACTTTGACATCACAGGAATGTGTGAAGAATAAAAACCTCAACAAGTTTTGGCAATTGAGGTGTAGTTCTTCAGTCAAATGCAATTACCTGACGTCAGAGCTTGGATTGACTAGCACGTTTTGCTACTGGCAGCATTGCTTGCAGTCACCAAACAGTCATTTGCACACTGAAAATAAAGGAGATTCTTCCATAAGCAAGCGCTGTTCTGAACCGAGTTGGATTGAAATCGTCATTGCATTGTGTTAAGGGGGCAGACTGGTCTTAGACATTTTTTGGTTATTCAGTGATATTGATCAAAGTGCACAGGATCATTCAGTTCTTTTCTGCTGATCTCAAATATTTAATTAGTTTTCCCGTAACTCATCTTGTTCCTGATATAATTTAAGTTCACCCCCTATTGTTTAAGGCCACCAAATAAAAGAAGTGCTTGATTAAATGTGATATCTAAGATATGCCAACATAGACTAATGACTATAGATTGAAAGTATGCAAGAGTTTTTTTGTTTTTAAGCCTTTTTTGGTTGTTTTTTTTACAGTTAAATGAACTGTCCGTTTTCAAAAGCAGTTGAAATTTTATTACAATTTTGATGAGTAAATTATTGAAAATGCTTGCACTCTAAATTATGCTACCATACTTGCATTTTACACACATACAGGTTTCCATTGCAAAAATAATTATTGTTGTACCTGCCCTAGCTGTAAAGATATTGATGCCTCAAAATTGAAGAGTTGTAAATTGGAAAAAAGAGTTGTAAAAATGGAAAAAAACTGAACACACAGCTTCTTCAAAAAGCAACAATCATGGTGCGCATGTTTCGCAATCCTCATTAAGGTTGCAGAGCTTCTAACACAGGTGCTTGCAAATTATAAAGAAGCCTCGAAGTCGATTGCCCATTTTTTGCAGGTTCTGCGTATTAACAGCAGCAAGAATTTGCACAGTTATAATGATATTACAAAAAAAAATTACCACTTCCTGGTGTGCGAAAATTTGCAGAAAGATAGTAAAATACTTGCAGAAACCAAAGATGTCAATTTAAAAAAATGATTTTTCTTTGTGACTTTTTCGTCCCAAAAACCAGTCTGCCCCCTTAAAGTATATTTATATCCGGCATCTTCAAGAACTGTTTAATGACAAAATATCATGTGACAGCTATAGCTACTTTGAGAATAGTCTATACCGGTTTTCCTTTTGTTCAACCTGCCTCCTTCCTGCCTTTAATAAAGATATACAAAGAACACCTGTGTGCTTGTATCTGGGTGCACTACAAAGAATCACAGGGAGTCGAAATTTTAATTTCTGGAGCCCTTCACTACATCGTGCTTCATAATTGTAGTTTCGGCGCGTGAAACTCACTTAATTGTGCCTTGACCATGGGACCAGCAGCAGGTCACGCTTAAGCAATCCTGTGTGTCCACTTACTTGTCCACATCAATGCACTTTACAAAGCCTTTGATAGCTCAAATTGGATTTCGAGACAGTTGATCCCTCAGATCAATTTCAGTTGAGTTAGCTGATTTCGAGTTTGATAAAAATTATGAGTTCTAGTGATTAGGAAACAGTCATAATTGAGAGCTTGAGAAGTTTTTTTTTTCACTTGCTGAAGATCATCGCTAAGATATTTGGGGTGATTAATATTAATTGTGAAAAATTTACTAGCATTGCATTTTATTACCTTTTATATTTTCACTTACATTCACGGTCAACACTGCTGATATTATGTAAATGCTTGCTGACAAGCCATAAACAACTGGTTGCCTCCACACAGTTCAGGACACTTTCTTCTAATTTGACCTCCCCTTGCACTGTTTGCACATTAAGAAAGGAAAGTTAGGCTTGTTCAAATAGATAAACATTTATGGAAACTGCTCTTTAGAGCATATAAAACGGACATATAGTGTATGTGAATTTGTAGCTTGCAGTAAGACACCTTTGATACGTACCTACTTTGAATGCACTAACAGTTCTAACGTAGTTGGGATGAATCCCCAGCCGTATCACTTTGAGCCTAATGTGTTTGCTCACTGCTTAATAATGGCTCGTGCCATGCCTATCGGTTATTGGCTGCAACAATCACTTTTTCTCATCTCTGCTTCCCATCTCGCGAACGCCACAGTGTGCTGCAAAAGGTCTTCATTGTAGGGATTTGCAAATATTGAAAAGGTTCTGAATATTTGTCAAATATTGCATTTGTGATATTCGTATTCTATTTCACAACCGCATACTCACGGAAATTCACGGGAGCGTGATGACGCTATCTTTGAGAGTGGCTGCAGGTCATTGCGACAAACCTACCAATGATAAACATCTCTAACGATCTAAATCATGCCTGTTCGACAGTACGTGTGGCTTAGTGGTTTAGCACTGTTACAGTTCGTGTAAGCGTACAGACATACCACGCTATCCGCAGCTGCACCTTTGTGCGCGGGACCATTTCAATGAATGCTTATCGCTCGTGGGAACGAAGGCAACCTCTTTCATCGCATTGGCTCGACAAAATGGCTCTCGCATCTTTGCGCGGTCCTATGCAGAGTGAGCACAAAGGAAAAAAAAATAGTGTCTGCGCAAGGGCAAATGCACGGGAACATTCGGCGCTCCCGGAGTGAGCTTAAAAGGCTAGGCTCCGTGCGCAACTAGCTAGGGGTGCGCTTAGCTTAACGTAAGATGGTAAAGCGTTTCAAATGTGGCAGCACCAGTTTACACTAATGAATTGTCATACCAACGCGCACGCGTCTAAGTCCTACAAGTCATCCGTCAGCTGTGACACTATTTAAGCATGTATTCTCTTCATAGTTCCGAAATGGTTTCATAAGGCCATGCTCTTTTCGGTAATGTTTTAAGGACATCATCACATGTACTTCTCAGTTGCTAACGTCGACATACGTTAGGTGACAGACAGAAATTCGTGGCAAGGAGTGCGTAGATCTGCTCCGTTCCCGACAGCGCCTTTGGGATTCCGTCATACGCGCATCGCGCGGCAGAATCTCCTGCAAGCAATCCTCCCTAACATCGTCACTCCGATATTGCTCTTCTGCCAAAATCAGTTTCCTGCAGTCGGCAGCCAGTGCGCCGAAAGGGGTCATCATGCGACAAAAGAGTGCCCTCGCCATTGGAGTTGTGGCTTCATAATTAAAACGCGTAGTTGGGGAGTCTTTCTATCACACATCAGTAATTGTCTATCTCAAGCGCTTAGGCAACGTGGCTCACCTCGCATTATCGCAGCATGACTGGTACACCTTAGTCACGATCGTGCAGCTATCAGTGTGACAGAGCACTCTTGATCGGAAAATGGTGAGTGCACAGTTTTCGAGAAAGAGAACAAAAGCAAGTCAGATAACCATGACTATGTATTTGAGACTCCTCAAATCACTCCTAATATTTGCATTAGTGGCCTGACCGGTGAGAACAGGGGAGAAAATTAAAAAAAGAAAAGGATAAAATCTGGAGTCTTACAAGCCAGAACTGATAGCTTGAGAACCTGGATGAATCGTGTTAATAATTGCTTAGACTTGTAACCGTGACATTTCATCTCATCAGAATACGGTTGAGGAATCAAACGAGTGGCCTCATGCACACTGTAGTCATGATGGCAGGTAAAAAAAGCTGCTTTTCAAATCTTTCTTTTCTATTTGTATTAATATGCTACTGCATGAAAAAAAAGATACAAAAATTTTCAAACATGTGAATTGGATGCAAGGCATTACAGTCACAAGCTCAACTATTAGAGTCATATGCTTCCTGGCAAGTGCAGATGGTCTTTTTTTTGCAATAACAGACTAGAATGGCCAACAAGTGTGCGGTTCTCAACATAAAACTATGATTGAGTAAAAGATTTCTAGTGAAAAACATTGAACCTCTTTATTATTCAATATTCAATTCGTTTCCAAAGCTATGTATTCGTATTCGAAAATTTTGACATTCCCACACCCCTAGTTTTCAGCCTTTTGGGTTACTGCAGAGACCAGTCAATGTGTCCGACTTGTGCAGAATTGTGGCGCTAATAGGGATAATAGTCAGAAAAGAATGAAAGCAAAATGGCAGCCGCAGAGGGACTCGTCGGTGTGTTATAAAAATAGCTCAGTTTCAATCATTTGCTGACAATTGGATTTTACATTATATAAAATGTTTATTTACAACTTTCTTAGTGAGCCCTGACATTGCTTCTTCATCTACAGAGTCACCCGGCACTCCCATTAGCCACACCATCCAGCAAGGGGAAGTCATCCTGTTCCCCGAAATTGCAAGTGTCAGTCAGAGAACCCGCGATTGTTCAGGGAGAGAGAAGATCTTTAAAACAGTTTGACTTGTCATTTATGTCTTTTTCACAAATGGGAAGGAAGGAATTAAGGAAGGAAGGAACAAGCAGCAAGACAGGGAGGGTAGCCAGTTCTTAGACCGGCCGGCTACCCTGAGCTGGGGAAAGGCGCAGCTGTCGGCTTGGCTGCATTCGTCTGCTGGTTTTTGTTAAGATTGTGTTTAGCACGTGAGAAGGATGTGCGCCAAGCATGCATATCAAGTATGCGAAATAACTTTTCCCAATGTGAGCATTCAGACCCAATGTGAGCATTCAGAATAAAAGCTGCACATCACTAACTGACCTTTTCAAGGGAACCAATACTGGCGGGGTGCGAAAAAGGTTTTGTTGAAGCAAAAATTTCGTTGTAGTGAAATCGAAAAAATATAGCTGATCTGAGCAAGCAAAACAAAGGAACGCTTATTCTCAAAATTTAAAAAGTTTTTGCTGCTTCCTGTTCCTTTTCACAGCGTCATGACCCGATTCTCATCCATGCATAGCGAGGCCATGGTGGAAAGCACACTGAAACAACGCCTACAGCCGCTTTCGTGAACAAACCAAACAGTTGCATTAACACATTAGCACCAACAGCTGTCAATGTGTATCCGACAACACCTAGATGAAGGCAGGGTATCGTGGAGCGGCGACTTTTGCCTTGAGATAGGTAGCAGTGCACTTGAAGTTGTAAACGATTGTCTACTTGGGAGGACAGATAGTAACTGCAGAGCCAAACCAGGATATTGAAGTAACCAAAAATATAATAGGGTGGAGCACATTCGGCAAGCATTCTGAAACAATGACTCGTAGACTGCCACTATCTCTCATGAGAAAGGTATATAACAGCTGGATCTTGCCGGTGCTTACTTACGGAGCAGAAACCTGGATGCTTACAAAGACAGTTCAGCTTAAACTGAAGACCGCACAGCGAGCGATGGAAAGGAATATGATAGGTGCAGTGGTGATCCAACTGTGCCAATAACGTCATTTTGCTACAATTCCATAACTCTGCGCCTTGCTGCGCACATTCGAGTACCGCTTGCGCAAACTGCATCAAAGTTCACCCGTTTATGGCACAAAACTACTTCTGAGCGCAACAAACACAACTAGAGCTTTTTTTTTTATATATATAGTGCAGCTGCTAATCAAAGTATCTGCGTCGCAGCGTGTGTCCCCGTTGTTGAAAGTTTAGCTTGCCATTGATAGCATCTCATTTATTACGAAACTGGTGTTAATGGGTAGAAAAGTGGCTTTTTTTTTTTTTTCCGTTCACGAGTCACTTCGAATACCGTAATGTAGTCACCGTGTGCACTGGGCTACAGCTGCACTGTGTGCTAGAAACGGCCTATCCACGCAAATTAAGATTTGGCTGTGCAACTTTTTGTTTGGTATTTCGAAAAAAAGTAGTGCCTCTTAATCGCTTGGCACAAACAACGTTCTGGTATGCCTATCGTAAACTTAAGCCTAAATATCCACATAGAGTGCATCAGGCACGATGTGGTGCAACTGCTGCTCGTGAATGTTGAACGGCTCGTCACGTATCTTGATCCTGAAACCGACAAATTGCGGGGGCTAGCCAGTGCACGCAGAAATTGAGCCGCGAAGCCGGCCACAAATAAAGAACAAGTGCTTTGACGCCTTCTTAACACCATTATAGCAGTCAGCAATGTCGTCAGTCAACCCCCCTGTTTCACCGCGAGGGTGAAGCAATGAATACGATAGAAACTAATTGCAATGTTGCAATTTTTAAACAAGTTGCAATCTCACCCTGACGGCAAATGTAGGTGAAGGATTCGTGAACATGTGGCGTCGCAAAAGCCACTATTTCGACAAACGGACTCCTCTCTTTCATGGCTGACTTGAATAAATGCATCCTTCTTTCACGTTTAGATTGATCACTCACCCCGGCCCCTCCGTACCAGCAGTTTACGTCATGCCAGTTTCATTTTTAGAATACTTTTTTTTTTTTTTTTTGAAGCTGGAAATTAGGAAGTGCGGAGCTCGAAGTCCTCTTAATTGAAAGAAAAATGTAGCTCGTTGCTCACACCTCAAGCAATTATTGAATAAGGTGGCACATCATCCACAAGTTGTGGCGATCATTTGATGCCCTGCCTAAGTAAACAATTTAAAACAGTTTGTTCTCACTTGTAACAAACGAGCTTTCTTCATATTCATTCTTTAATTGCTGTATTGCTGGTTTTCTTTGCCAATTAGGTTTCTTTTTTTTTTTTTTTTTTTTTTTTTTTTTGAATGACCTTAGAAACCTGTCATAATGCAGAGACAGTATGCGCCATGCTTACCTTGTCACTAACGTGTGCAATCGTCTTTGTCACCAACGCTTCACTTTTGCACATCACACACCTTGTGCAGTGAAACCATGATGTGAAACTTTTGTGCTGAAAACCTGGCAAAAAATGGCAGCATTTTGAGCTTGCACACTAATTGGAATATTCACCAGAATTTAGACATGTTTTGCAATAAATTATCCTAAATTCTGTTTTTTTTGCTCCAAATCTGCTCCAGAACAGTCCTGCTGCAAATCTGCTCCAAGACACTTTTTCCTGCTCCAAAAATTGCTCCGCTGTAGGTGTGACCTTAAGAGACGAGAAGAGAGCAGAGTGGGTCAGGGAACAAACCGGGGTTAAGGGTATCGTAATTGAAATCAAGAAGAGGAAATGGACCTGGGTCGGGCATGTAGCGCGTTGGCAGGATAACCGTTGGTCATTAAGGATAACTGACTAGATTATCAGAGAAGGCAAGTGGGTGAGAGGGAGACAAAAAGTTAGGTGGGCAAATCAGATTAGGAAGTTTGCCAGTATAAAGTGGCAGCAGCAAGCACAGGGCTGAATTGACTGGTGGAACATGGGAGAGGCCTTCGGCCTGCAGTGGTTGTAGTCAGGTTAATGCTGATGATGATCTCTTTATCTCCACATTTCTACCATTATAAGGATGCTTGCTGTGTCACAGCTCGAACAACTTTCTCTAGTGGAGACGTTTGAAGGCCTGTCGCACCATGTCGTGTCAACTGTTCCCCTCATTCTCTGCATCCGTGCTGTAACGCATGCTTGGTTGATTTTGGAAGCTTAGGTTTCGCCATTTGTCCGTTGCCTTTTTTGCTGTTCCCTCGCGATGGGCTACAATAATTATATAGGCAGCAAAATTCATGCTTCATGTTATAAAGTTTGCCAAACAAAACTGAAACTGTGTCACCGCCAAGCATTTCAGCGTGAAGTTCAACATGGGACGATTGTGTGCGATCGGTACGGGAGAAAGCAGATCTTGCTGTTGATGAAGGCCTTTTCAATTCTGTGCGAACGCTAGGTCCTCCGTTATCATACTGTTGTAGGACCTAGTGCCTTCGAGCAATATTAAGAGGACCTTTAAAAAAATAAAGCATTTGAACGTACTCGACGGAATGGTAGTGACAGTGGCTGCAAAGATGATTCCCCCTTGGACCTCTCGATCAGCAATTCAGACTAGACCGTGTGTTACTACATCTGACTTGTCAAAGTACATGCTAATTCTGTTAAAATAAGCAAGCACACTTCATATGTGCTCCAAATTATTATTATTACTTTTAATGTATATGCCGTATATACTGTGCACGAAGGGACTAATGCACGTTACTTCATATGCATTCGTGAAATTCCTGCGTATTTGTGCACCCCCTTCTCAGCCCCAAAATTGCAAACAAAAGTGCGCAAATTATGTGGGTAAATAAGGTAATATACATAATTTCTTTGCCCTTGTGCCCTGTTGAAAAATCTTACACAATACAAAAAAATTTGAATGTGTTAGGTTTAGTGGCACTGGTGCTTTTGTGGACACTGTTTCTTTTAGTAGTAACTGTTCGATACTGTTCTGTGTTTGCACTTTGCAGGTTGATGCCTCTACAAGGCAGCTTCTAGAAAACCTCAACATGCAGCTGCTACTGGCGGCGGCTGCCAAGCAGGCCCAGAAGGTGCAGATGGCCAGTCATCAGAACAGGCAAATGCAGCAGCCGCAGCAGCAAGTGCCTCCACACCTTCAGCAGCAACAAGCAGTCCCATTGCAGCACACCCAGTCAGCAGCAGCACAGCAGGAGCCATCTCCGCAGGCTCTCATCTCGTCTTCCAGGCCTCAAGTGGATGTGTCAAAGGTTGACCACATGGGTGGGAGCTTGGGGCATCCCAACGTGGGAGGAGGTCGCCTGGCGCACCCACCACCAGCACCAGTGGTCTCCCCCCCCTATTCGTCGTCCCGCAGGCCACCACCTCCCCATCTTGTAGAATCGCCCACGCATTCCAGGTGGAGGGGGAACGAGTCAGCCCCTCCTGGTGGTGCCTCGAGGCCATCTGTGCCGCAACAGTCAGTTCCACCTGCCTCTGGTGAGACTACAACTACTGTGCTGCCTCACCCTCATGTAGAATTTGTGGTGGATCGGTATAGTATACATGGAGTTGAAGTGCCTTTACATGTGGCGCACAGAGATAAGACAACGGTGGCTAGTTGGCCTGCCAATACATTGTCTTTGGTAGATGAAAAAGCAAGAAGTCTGGGCTGCTTCAGGGAGGCTGAGAAAGCATGGTAGAAGAAAGATTAAAGATTCATTAATAATTAGCTTAAGCTTGTGTAATTGCAAAATATTTGTCTTACAGAAGCACTACTATCAATCATGTGCCTCTGTAAACTTCTGAGTCTCAGAGCTTTGTTGGCTGTTGCCTTGCTTAATAAAGATAAGCTTGCAAAGAGGCCTAGAGCTGTGCAGCAGGAAACTCAATACCACTCTCTCTATTTATTAAACAATTTATTACCCTCTGTCGGCACCCCAACACTACACAGATGCTGGCAAAGTAGAGGCTCTTCCACCTAATAGGGAAACACGGAAAGCATTCCGATTACCAGAATGTCTCGCGACTCCACGGGACATTCTGGTAATCGAGAAGTTCTCACAGCTGTGTTGCTCACTCTCTCATGACCCATGGGCCTGCCCACAAGAGTTCAAGCAAATTGCTGTTAAGTGTTGCTTGGTTTCGTACAGTGCAGACCACTTATAACATAACCGCTAATAGTGCAAGAGCGTTTGCAACGTGATTTTTTTTTTTTTCTGGCTCGTTTACTCTACTATAAAGCACTTTGTGGTAGGTGGAGAGATGCTGGAAGTTGTGAAGGAATTTTGCTACTTAGGACAAGCAGTAACTGTAGAGCCGAACCATTACAGTAAAATAACTAAAAGAATAAAGATGGGGCAGTTCACATCTGGCAAGCATTCTCAAATAAGAATGGTAATGTGCCACTAACCCTCAGGAGGAAGGTATGTAACAGCTGCATCTTGCCGGTAGTTACCTAGGGGGCAGGTACCTAGGGGCTTACAAAGAGGGTTAAGCTTAATACGTCGCTAAGAGCTGAGCGTTGCTTGCACTCAGCCATGCGCGGAGGTAGCTACAACCCAAGACAGTGCAGGGTGCACAAGGGACTGCATAGATTTCGCATTTCTGACACACACGTTTACAAAATCTCACATAACACGATGCATTTTCACCCTACGTTTAATCGCCTTTGTAAGCGGAGTGTAACATGCACTCTCTTTTCGGCTGCTCGTGCGATCATTCTGCACACGAAGCTGATTCTAAACAAAAAAGTAAATATAAAAGCCTTGACAGTGCTGAAAGAAATTGATAACATGTAGTATAGGCTGCACCCCATAGAGTTCCGAAAGCCCAATTTTACCTGGTTACATAAATACCAATTTCCAACTGTACTCGAAAGCTAAATTTCAGGTTAAATAGTGTTCATATATAAACACCAATGTGCAAAATAGACATTTATAGGCACCTACAGGAATTTAGGCAGAAATATCATACAGTGCAGTCCACTTATAACGATACCACATATAACGATATATCGGTTATAACGATGGGTCGACTTAACAGTCTCATTTTATGCATTGGGGCTATGGGGAAAAAAACCATATATAACGATATGTTATCCACCGCATATCGGATACAACGATGAAAAGTTTGCCGTGGACGGCATGTTTCATTCAGAATAATCGTAACATTTAGATTGATAAGTTCCTCTGAAACGAACTATGCCGAGACAAGAGGAAAAGTTAGCGTAGGCGAGTACGTATCGGCCGCCACTGCAGCACAGCGCCGGCAGCGCGTCCCGGCCGTTCAAAAAGCCGAGGAGAGCATCGCGAGTTGGCGCGACGCGCTACAGATGGCGCCAGCTGTGTCACGTTTTGCGCCTCGCCGCGCGTCGACCGCGGAGAGGCTGAGAGAATTAAAAAAAAAAAAGCGAAAAGGAAAGCGCCGCGCTCCGCGGCTCCCCGCCTTCTACAACGGCAAGCCGGCAAGCTACTCGTAGCTTGCCGAACGAAAGCGGGAAAGAGATAGAAAATAAAAAAAAAGCGAAAAGCAAAGCGGCGCGGCGGCATCGGGGCGGGGCCTCGTTGGCATTCCGGCTGTGTACCTCTGGCTGTGCTTTCTTCCTCCCACTGCTCCCACCCCGCCGTCGGTCAGTCTCTCTTCCTCAGCGAACCCGTGATGCGTTCTTCGGAGTAAGAAATAAAGTCTTCTTGTTTTTGACATCCTACTATCTACAATATTTATTAATTGGTGAAAATAGCGAAATGAAGCCTGGAGCTACAAAAGGTACGTCCGGCGACGATTTTTTGGCGGCAGTCCAGATATAACGATCACCGGTTATAACGATCATATTTTTAGATTTTCTCGATATCGTTATAAGTGGACTGCACTGTATATATACATATACAGGCATAATAAAAGCTCTTCTAACCTTCTAATTCGTGCTCACATATTCAAGTGGCACATTAAGAATGCAATCAACGAAATAGGCAGTTGCCTATAATACGGTCTATAGTTATGATGACTTATTAAGTTAATACAGGGTTCGTACAGGTCCTTGAAACACTTGAAAATTCTTGAACTTGAAAAATGCATTTTCAAGCCCCTTGAATTTTCTGAGCAGTGCACTATCATATCGGCATCGCGACCTCCTAAGTGTGGTACATCATTGTGTCAACCTGTCAAACTTCCCATTTCTGAAGCAGTAATGCTATGTGGGTGCACATGATCTCGTTTTCCAAAAGTGCATGTGAAAAAAAATTAGCTTGTGGCGAGGGTGAAGCAGTAAATGTGATAGCAAAAAATTAGAATGTCACTTGAAGAAGGGCAAGCACGCCCATACAAGCAACGCGCCGCTCAAGCACGAAGGACGCACGAAAAGAAAGCGCACTGGACGAGTGCTGATGAACGATGGACGAGTGCTGATGCTGCTTGAACAAACCAAGAAGGGTGCCAGAAAAGAACACACATGTATCCACAGGATGAGTGTAAGTTAACCACTGTCACAGTTGTTACTTCTTGGTTGTTGAGCAACGTGCTGCGAGTGTCAACTGTGCACCAGCCGACACTCTTGATGGGGTGGTGCCATCAAATTTCAAGGCTATAGCAAGCAGTGTTGCCATCGCTGAGCGTCACACATCCGCTAAAAAGCAATGAGAAATCCGCTAGATTCTAAAAAATATCCGCTAAATTTCCCACTAGGGCCTGTTTTATTGAAAAACACTGCAATTTCGTATGATAAATACCTTTATCATTCCTAAAAGCTCCTCAAAACTACGAGAGCTGAAATAACATATAAAATAGTCTTTCAAGGAGTCTAACTATAGAACACTTCAGCGTTCAGTGCTGTGGTGGTCGTCATTGGTGAACCTCATCACAGATGAGGCTAAAGGTTATTTATGTTCGCACTGATGAAAAAACAAACTCACATGTCAACGAAAAACACATCGAGGTCTTTGTCGCCGCTGTTGTCGTCTGACACCCTCTCCACAGCACCGCTGGTACTTGTTGAGGGACCAGACAGGTAACTTGATTGCACATACGTTGCAGATGTCCCGATTGCAATAGCAACTGCTGCGGGGAGTTCGTAATCAAAACAACTTTTCTGGTGTCGCTTCAACCCCGCTCTTACGACGAGGATGGCATTTGTTGTTTCCGGCTTCAGCTTGTTCCCTAGCTTGGATTTTACTATGTTAAGCTGACTAAATGTCCTCTCTACTTCGGCATTTGAATGCGGCAGCACGAGCATCGACATGGCAAATCCGGCCAGCTCAACGAACGGGTTTTCGCTGCAGGCGTCCTTATAGGAGTGAACCTCACACCAGAGGGCGCGCAGAGTCCACAGATTGGTGCATCGCAGCTCGTTCGTTATTTATTTCTTAGAAAGCGATCGCCGCTTTGAAACCTCACGGATTTGTTTGTCTGAGATAGGCGGAGCAAGTGAACAGGAGCCTCTGAAGTTTAACAATTTCCGCATTTTTAGAGAACACGGAAATGGTTTCTTGCAGGGCGATTTCGAATCGGTCCACTGCGTGAGGTATCCACCAGAAACCAGCAATGTACAAAAATGGCCCGTCAGAAAATCCGCTAGCCGCTAGACTGATTTTTTGCCGTCAAAATAAAATAAAATCCGCCACACTTAGCGGGAAATCCGCTAAATTGGCATCACTGATAGCAAGCACTCTGCGGGTTCAAGAATATATTTTCAGTCACTTCCCAAGTGTACCTAAATGCTTATTTTTTTAATCAAGGGCCATCGCCAGCACGTCCAACACTGACGTAGCTCTATAGGAAGGGCAACGAAAGTTTTAGTGATGTCACACCAGATCTGTAGTCAGCTGAGTGACCTCCGGACTTTCGCCCCGTACATACCGGCAAAGCATCGTGGCTGCTGCAGGTAGCAACAAGTTTGTTGTATAGGTGCTTGTGTGGCACGTGCGTGCGAGAGCTGACAATACTCAGCATGATGCATGCAAAGCTTTGTGATTGTGTGACTAAGTCAGCTACAGTGCTACGTATCTGCCTAACTCGGTTTCCACAACCAGAAACTAAAAATTGTCCGTATCGAAAAGGCGACAAATTATATAGTGAGACTATAAGAATCTTGATGCATGCATCGTGCTTATTGGAGCTATAATTAAAGATTGCAGCAAATAGCGCACAAGCCACAAATATTGTTGCCTGACCCCTTTAGGGCCGACTACACGGGCGCATTGAAGCCCATCAGCGCGTGATTTTCAGACATGGCATCGTGACCTCTCCCTATGGAGAGTGTGGGAGAGGGTGCGAGGAGTTAAGACTACACTCTTTTTTTTTATGATTGCGATATTCCTGTATTTATTGTAAGTGCAATAATATTGGTCATTTTTGAAAATTTTAGTGAAAAATTCCAATTTAGCATGCCGTTTTAAGTCCTTGAAAAACTTGCAACAGGTCCTTGAATCTACTTGAATTTTTGTTTGGGAAACCTGTACGAACCCTGTATTAGTAAAGGTTGGCAGTTACACTATAAACCTTGTTAAGGCGTACTCACTTTATACGTACTAACAGTTGAAACGTAGTTGCGGTGAATCTTCAACCGAGTCTCATAGAGGCTAATGCCTTCACGGACTGCTTAAACCATTGTAGTTATTATGCCTGCCAGTTAGTGCATGCAACTGCATATCGCAATAACATTGTTTGCTGTCAAAGGTTACTGCGAGTGCATGCAACTGCATATCGCAATAACATTGTTTGCTGTCAAAGGTTACTGCACCGCTGAACTAGCAGATGTCTCAACGTGTCGCAAACGGTTTTCTGTCACTTAGAAAAGTGCGAAAATTGGCCTTTTCAGTATTTTGAGTTTCGCGCGATTATGGTGATGCCTTTGTGGATAGTTGCACGGGAAAAACGAAGACAAGGTAGCAACCACCGACAAACGTGCCAGTATGGCCTATCGCTGACGAAAAGCCTTATCACAGTAAGCATCCCCAGCTACCGTATTTACTCGGAAATTGGTTGGGCACGAATATAGGTCGACCCCTACTTATAGTGATCTACGAGAGGAAAAAGATCCGAATGTAGGTTGACCCTTTTTTTTTTTTAGGAGAATTTGAAACCTAGCACACCATGCTACCGCTGCCGATCGCTGGGCCACGAAAGGAACGACGCCGACATATGCAGGCAAACAGACGGTCTTGCTGCTTTCGTCAACCCCTAATCAATGTTTTATTTACTAAGAACTCGCACTGCACGGCACAATTGCTCGAGTCCTCGGTAAAAAGTATCACTTGGCACTTGAAGTCACCTGTGTAGCTGCCGACATAACATCGTCGCAATTGCTGACAACCGAATGGTAGTGGTAGTTATAAGAAGGTGTCAAATTTCTGTGGCCCGGTAGGGAGAACGGTGCAGCACCTAAAGCAAATGTGAACTGTTACTCCGTCACGCGGATCGTACAAAGAACCAAGTGTAAGGCGGCGACGGTGAGGTTTCAGGTCAGTGGCAGTGCGGCTGCGCACTGGAAGGCAGTACCGGAAGCGCGGCTACCGGGCTAGGGACTTCAAAGCCAATACCTAGGAAAATCATAGGTTTTACGCAAACACTGTGGAGCAGCTGCATTTGGCGGGGGCGGTACGCGGCTACCGCATAAATAAAGGAGGAGGGGTCTTTATTTCAGATTTTATGGTATATAACGTGTATGCTGCAAAAACCACTTGAAGAACAGCGGGCACGGCAATTGAACCCCATAAGCTTGGCTCTTTTGGTTAGTTTGACTGATCGAGATTCTTTGATCACGAATATAGCTCGATAGCTGGTTATGAACAACATTTTTGGGGGGAAAAGTTAACCTATATTTGAATAAATACGACTACCTGAACAGGCTGGGCCTACGATCGCTGCCACCTCTTTGAGCGGGGCCATGTTCAAGCGGAAAGCACTTTGCAGAAACACAAACAGCTCGCAATCATGGAGTTTGACACTGCTGGTTGAGGACACCTAGAATAGAAACCTTCCAGGATTGACCCTAACATGTGCACGGTACAGCAAACCTAGCACTATTGTGCCTGTACTGCACATTATTATTAAGCACTACACTAAATGTGCCTCAGTCTGCTACCAGAACTGCTTGAGCATCGCGGTGGGCACATCGCTGGCAAAAATCTGCAGCGTTAACCCATCAGGCTACTTGCCGTATATGTGCATGGTCTAAAGCAGAGGCAGTATATTCTACAGCAAAGGTATCGGCAGTCACGGCCTGTGCCGAGTAGGCGAAGTGTTGCATGCATTTAGCCAGTAGGTTATATGGCTCTCTGCAACCGTATCGCATTTTTAAAAAACTTAGTTTTCGCCTAGAAGCAGGCTACGGAACACATCGCAAACACCTGATTATATCTGTTTTGACGCTACATCCCACGACGTATCCCAGACCCCACAGCAATTTTGAAATGCCCCTAGGCGTTGCCATTGCGTTCTATTAGGACTGTTGTGCGAGAGTGACAGAATCTTTTCTGTAGTCGCATGGATAATTGGACTAGTTGGTATTAATTCATCTTGAGACTGGAGAAGGTGCGCACACAGATATGGACACAAGAAGGAAACGCTACACACAAAATGGGGCACAAGGAGGTGCCCGTGGTGTTAGCGTTTGTCTTGTGTCCTTATTTGTGTGTGTGTCTTATCCAGTCTTTTCTGCATTTTGGCAAAAGGAAAAAAAGATGACTTGGTGGTGGTGGACACTTTAAGCAACATTTGCTGTGACTCTGTATTTACTCCTTTGTTTGCGACGATGGCACATGTTAGGGAATGCAAACTTGTAGGTGGTAGTTAACATGTAGTCATTTAGTGTGTAGTTATGCCACCCTTCCTGGCAGGTATGTATTAACGAGGTTTCACTGTAATTGAAGTTCAGTCGCTGCTGCCACAGAATGTGCAGAAATCTTGCTTATTTAGATATTGGCTCATGAAACAGTACCTACTAAACAAATTACTTAAAACAGTAGGTCTTTTTCAATAGCAAGCGTTATGATATATGTGATGCGACTGAGTTTTAAGTGCCATTGGTTTGTGGTCGCAGACATCCGTGGGCTGCCGACTTTGTCCCTCCACATGGATGACACTCATGGTGACCGTGCCCCTCCCGTGCTTCCGCGGCGACATGAGGGCTCCAGCTTGCACCGTGGAAGGCCACCGTCACCTCCTATGCCTGTGCTTGGCCGGGGGGCAGGAGATGCCACTTCGTCCCATAGGAGAGGACCACCCGATGACACTTCGCCGCCTTTTGATTCCGTGGGTCTGTCTGGCATGAGCTCTGTCATAGCTCAACAACAGAGCTACACCACTTCAGGCGTCAAGGCTGCATTGGCACAGCTGCTGGAAGCACAGGGCTTTCGCGTAAAGAAACCCGGCAGCCATTCAGGTATCCCCGCTTCTCCTCCCCCTCCCATTCCTTCTTCGTCACACCAGCGCCACCACCACCCCGATCAGGGCTTTGACCAACATGTGCGGGAAGAGGGAAGCAATGTTGGGTTTAGAGGGTCGAGAGGTTATGAGTTGTCAGAGTATAAGCGGTCCTATCATGGCGGGCTTGAGTCTCGCGCTGGCAGAGATTACTACATCTCGCCCCATGCAATGGTTGATGCGCGCGCTTCACTTTTGGACTGCTCTCCACCATCCATGGGGCAGCAACATCGGCACAGCTTGCTGGGGACATCACCATCTTCAAATGTGCCTGAGGTGTCACCACCGGAAGCCTACCCTTCCAGGATGGAAGCATCATCCTACAGGGGAGGGCCACTCAGAGGAACTCCACCAGCAGACTACAGAGGTAGCAGTCACAGGCCATTCCGCTAAAGGCACGGATCTTGAGTTTCGTGTTGTGATGAAGAGCTGTCAACGTTTTAAGGCACAATCCGCAGGTTTAGATGCTTTCTTTTGTGGGCCTCCGCCCTGCACCCTGTATACTCACAAATGCATCCACTCCGAGAATTGTGCACACTTTAGTGCCAAAAGAGTGTGTTGCATAAGGTGGCCTCCTTTCCTTCTTTGAAGGTCACTGCCTAGCAAAAAAAAAATTTTGCATAACCTTCGATTCTCTAGATCAGATAAGGGAACTCTTAAACTCTGCTGACCATGTTCCTCTTTTCTTTTAAGATATGAGGGTGTGCATTATTTTCCTTCACAGCCTATCTGGTGTGCTTTTTGGCACAACAGTTCTGGCCAAAAGGTGGTTGTATGTATCGATGGGGCCAGCATTCCTATTTACTTGGCCTAAGGATCATAGTAGGACTGCTTTTCATGCTGCTGCTGCTTCTACTGATCATGTTGAGGGTGACATCTGAGGGACTGCCAAGTGGCAGTTCCATATTCTTGGCATTCCCCTCATGTTTATTTCCATGTGCATTGTACATATGTATATAGCAAATTGTGCTTTTTCAGCGTGACTGGACACTGTTTCTATATTTTTGTGTGTGGGACAGGAACAGTAAATGCCCAAAGGACAGCCTGATTATCAAGCTTTAAATGTGTGCTTTTTTAAAGGCACAGTTGTTCTTTCATCCCTGTGAAAACAATGATGTGGTGAAGTTTACCTACAGAAAGGACACGCCAAATCAAAGTGCCTCTTCCAAAAGCCACAGGGTGGAGGAAAGGAACTAAATAGGTGTTGTTCAGGATTCAATGCCTCGACCATGGTGCATGGTTGTCCCTAGGAGAGCAGGCTGACGAGCATGTTGATTGTAGAGGTGCTTGTTCTTAAGCAGTTTGTGATTTACGATTGCCGAAAGCTAAATCGTGTGTTTCTTGTATGTAAAACCTGATTTGAGTAAAACAGAAGATAACAAATATCTTGCTGTTTGAAACTGATTTTGTAGCAAAACTTCACGGCTCCCCCCACCCCACAGACAACAGCCCATACTACCGCCTTGTGTGCATACACTTTCTATACCCTGGCAATGTATGTACAGACAGCGCATCATTTGAGGCTGTCATGCCAAAGCACTTGCAAACAAGCCTGCCATGCAAAGTAGTCATAGCAGTGGCACTTTTATTGTTGTACTGTAGCTAAATCCTAAAGATTTTTTTAAAGTAGGATCGGGAATAGGGAGAGCACAGGCTATATACCGCCAAAATAATGCAAACTTGCAGCTTTGCCGCTAAGATACTTCATCACACAGCAACCCTATGGTTTTCTCCTTGGATCATCTGCCAAGCCACCTGGACGGGAGGGTACAGCCATGCTTTTCAACATCCCCGCTTCGGACTGTGATGTGCAAGATATCTCATGACGGCCAAGTGCGCATACTACCACTGTTTCTGTGTGTCGCCCCCTGACTGTCGTGCAAACCCGCTGGAAGAGAAGTGCGTCTCTTGCATCCAAGGAACTGCACATGTTTGCTTCAACAAAAAAATATATGTTCACCGCTGTAATCGCAGTGTCAAGGTGTCCTAGGAGGTAAGCGTTGCCTTTCGTCTTTCCTGTGAATGTTTGACTTAGCGGTTCTCTTCACATATTGGCGGCCTGTGACTCTCCCTGGTACATTGCTTTTTGGACTTGCACTAGAAAGGTCAAGAACCAGTATTACTGCAGTGCTGGCTTGGCTTGAGTACTTTATTGCAAGGGCAGGAACTATAGGTACAAAGGTACACACATTATACACATGTTGCCAGCAAATGATATAACTATGAACAGTACGTCGAGTTTTTTGCTCTTGTAAAAATGTTAAAGTACGTGAGAAAGGAAAGAGCAATTGACAGGCTCCCAGAGCTGTTCTCAGGGGTCCCTTCGCTGCAAGCAAAACATTGAGCTAATTTTGCGGGCAACCACAGTTGCAGGCATGGTGTTTGCCTGTGTAGCATTGTGCAAAGGTTTAATAGTGGTAACTGTTGGCATCTAACAATCATGCAGTGCAGACTTGGCTGTTGGGAGCAACGTAATGAAGGGCTGAATGATTTTGATGGTCTGCAGCGTTAACATGCCATGTCCTTTCTCAAGTGCTCTCTTGAGAGCAGTGCCCCACAATCACCGCTTTGCCAAAACCATTAAAGGCCAACTCCAGCCATTTGTTGAATCAAGGTAACAATAGTGATATATATGCAGGTATTATAGCAAATGCCATGAACATCACCCCTTCAGCGTTTTCTTTGTCTGGTGACTCACAAGAACAACTGGGATATATGGTAGTGCTCGTGTGCTCCAAATCTTTCTTTTTCCGTGTTCTGGCATTAGTCTATTTCACTAAGGCATGCTTTGCACTCTATATCAAGCGAACAAGTGGTGGCTCCGCGTGATAGTAAAAGTAACACTATTTACTTCAGGCTGTCACCAGCACTCAGAGAAATGAAGTCGGTGGGGAAGGCAATTCGCGACATTGCAGTGTAGTATGCTAGGCTAGGTACCAGTCTTGGCAACTGGCTCAGACGGTAGCAGGCTGTATGCAAATATTGATTAATGGCTGTTGAATTTATTGAAACCACAAATCTTGTTAAGTGGTGTGAAAACTGTTGAAGAAGCTGAGCTGGTGGCCATATACAAACTTGCCTTTCCCACCTCAGACCTACGAAAGCTAAGTGAGTCGCGGCTATAGGAAGTTTATCTCTCGCTCTCTTTTTTTCTCAGTTTTGTTTTGCTTTGTATCTTTCTCTCGTCAGTAGAAATACAAACATGTTGCCGTATACATGGGTTGCACGTGACGTAATTTTCGGCTAGCAAAGTGAGCGATCACCATGTTTATATCAACATTGAGTCAGGCTGTGCGTGCAGCTTAGCGCCGCGTTGGAGCTTGTCGGTGCCACTCAAGCGATATGGCAAAAGAAAATGTGCATGCGCTCTGCCCATTGTATTTTGAAGAGCTTGTCGGACCAACTCGTGTACGTTACTAAGCAAAAATTGAAATGTGCGATTGCATCAATGCGTACAAACTGCGCATCGATAAGGATATGCTACGCTGAATGTCGGTCTGCTGCCTTCCTTGACACACATTGAAAGATCGTGAACTATATGGTGGTTTTGATGAGTCATGTCATGCTACAAGAAATGAGTCTACAAGTCGCTGCGTGGCTACTACTACTTCAGCAGCGGATGAAGGAAGAGCATAGCAGCAAAGCAGCTTATATCACAGTGTGTCGCCGTTCTAAACAAGGTTAGTTACGACGCTCTTTCACGTTGTGGACGAAATAAAGCATCTTTCTCAAGATGCGTGGGCTTGGGCAGGATCTACTTCTGATGGTTCATCATGGCTTGGTTTTGCGTCTATGGCAGGCAGTTCGAGCGATGTTCCAGACTCCATGGACGACGTGGCCGCTGCGACTGCATCCAGCATGTTCGTCTGTCTCTATTTAGAATGGTGAAACCGCACACATGCTGCGGCAGTAGTGCGGTTATTGCGCCCGAGGCCTAGGCTTGATGCTCAGTCGGGGTTCGCGTCATCCATTAAATTCTTGTATTGTGCTATGAAAGAAGACGCATTCACATGTGTTGCACCGTTAGACCTCCTATAACAACACAAGACACGGTTATTCAAGGGGAAAAGCTTGTCCATACATCACTGAGAATTTAGGTAGCATATCGAAGAAGTGGCGCGATCACATCGGTAAACGTGGTAACCCTAGACATGACTAAAAAAATACCTGTACTTGTGATGGCTGCAGACACGAAGATATTTTTCTTCAGGTTTTCTCGGTTAATGTGTGCCAGCCAACCGATACGGTGCAATCCTTGTTCGCGCACTCTGGTTGGTAATAATCGTGGTAAGCGTTCTAATGCGTGGCTGTGCCTGGCCTTTAGAAACGGAAGTTCC
The DNA here is from genome assembly GCF_043290135.1 of Rhipicephalus microplus. Classification (NCBI taxonomy): domain Eukaryota; kingdom Metazoa; phylum Arthropoda; class Arachnida; order Ixodida; family Ixodidae; genus Rhipicephalus; species Rhipicephalus microplus. The sequence goes on from NC_134700.1 coordinate 212,115,437, forward strand.
ATTTCATTTTCTTCACTCAGAAATGGCACAAATTGTCATGGTAAAGCCAGTAGTGCGACCGAAGACTGGATATCGCCACTGCAAAGTTCCCGATTTTGCTTCCAGGCAGCTGCATATGTTGACAAACATGGCAGTTCTCGGTCCTCTCGTTCCCGAATGTGACGTACATGCAACCCATGTATAACTGCATTGCTACACTGCGCACTCAGTAAAGCTAGGCACAGCTGTGCCTAGCTGTGCCTAGCGGTTGCTATGCAGCTTGAGTTTCTTCTAACGATCCAGTGCTGGACTTTGAGCTTAAAACCCCTGCTGTTTCAAAAGCCTCTGAAGTTGGGCTTTAAGCCATTGTTTGTAAAAGTGGTGTACTGTTAGCAGGATGGGTTAATTCAGTGGCTCTCAATGGCTGTACAGCTTAGTACTGGTGCATCATGTGAGTTGGTTGTGTTGCACAATTCTTTGTTTTCCCGACTCACTAATTCAGAAGTGTAGCTGGCTGGCATCACTTTAAATGCCTTGATATATGGCACAAAACTCTCAGTACCAAGTTAGCTCCATTATTCTAGAGGTTGCCTCAACGGTGTATAATTGCTGCATTGTATGAAAAGCCTGTTCAAAAGACTACCAGAAAATTGTTACGACTGCTCTTTTCTTAACTGTATATTGTTAAGCATTGATCCCTTTTATGTTGCGAAGTGAGTTGGAAATTTGCTATGAAAATTATTTCTGCACTACTACACAATATTTTGCATGTGTGAAAGTGGTGTTGCACCACTCTTTAGATTTTAGTTTTGGGTGCTTAACGGTACTTGGTCCATTAATTTCAGAAGGAACCTACTACATGATGTGCACTTGGTGTGTGCTACAAGACCTGGAGAGTCCTTACTGTGCCTACTGTGTCAGTCCTTTTTATCTACAAAATGGCTACACCCTCAGAGGCTTGTAATGTTTTGGTATTCTGTACATGTGCTTTAAAACTCGGATACTGCTACAACAATGCCAACTAAGGCAGAGCTTGGACAAGTGCTTTGGCATGGCCAGCATGAAACTACGCACAATCCCTAATCAATACACTGAACACGCGTGTCGCGTGGCAATACGCAGTACATCTACGCAAACAAATGCTGATCGGCTGGGCTATGTGTGTAATTGACGTCGCGAATCTTTTTTTGTTGTTGTATTTTTTTGCCTCTGCCATCGTTGGAACCCTTGAACAGGTGAGACTCGCTCTGACAAAACGTGCTGTCACCAGACATGTAGCCTTGCCCTATCATGTGCTCATAAGACGCGTATGTGCAGGAGATTATTTATTGTTATAAAGACTCGTGCCAGAAGGGGAAGATGTTGAGAATTACAGCCAAAACAACATTTTCTTGCCGTTACACGGTGATACTAGCACGCATACTATATACACCAGTTCAGGACCACTTTTGCACACTTGGCAGGCTAGGCGACATTACAGATGTTATTTCGTATTAAGCCATTTATAGGGCGCTCAAAATGCTCAAACTAAGTTTGGCTACCATTCATCGGTCAAGCTGATCCAATAAAAGCCTTTCCACATGGCAAGGCGAGCGTACAATCGCTACAATGGGACTCCAAGCATCTGGTGACGCGCCACTCCGCTGAAATAAAAGCTTCTCTGCATCAGTTTCTTGCGCTATAGCTCGCCGAAGCCCCGCTGCATCAAACAAATTATACAACTTAAGATTGAACTGTGAATTTGACATGAAATTGAGTGTGCTAGATACTGCAAACTTTGTTCTGCTCTCTTTCCTGTCTACTGTGTGGCTGCTGTCGACGTGCAAGCAGCGGTGGTTTGCTATTATACTTTTGCTGTACACCCATGCTTTATATGCTGGTGACATGCGCTATGCAATGCGAGTGCCAAAGGGCATTGGATGAGGGTGCCTGCAAGTTCATTTAATCATTTGCTCATGGGTTTCTGTTGAAGCAGCCAAGCCGAATGCAGGGTAACTACGGACCTGATTCGGAAATACTGTGAAACTGTTGTGAACGTTGTACACAAGCAATGAAAGATACTTGGAACATGGAGTGACACCGGAGCGAACATTTCAACAAGCAGTCTTGCCTTCAGGGTAGCTACTGCATACCTCAGCACGACGATGTTATGCTTTTTACCCTTTTCCACATTTTAAATGGAAGAGACGCAGAGGACAAATGCCAACTATGAAAACGAAGGGGATGGATGGGATAAAGGGACGAGGGTGAGAATGGAGAAAATATGTTGATAACATTACATTACTCTGTACATAAGCCTACGCTCAAGCGGTGAGCATTTTCGTGTGTGGTACTTCTTGGAATTTATGGCAGCGCTCAAGCTTGAAGGGGCTTTGCTACACTTTTTTTTGACAAAGTCGGGAAACGCTGCCCATCGGTAGTCGAGGCGCCCGAGAACACCTGACCTGGAATTCACGATGAATTCTAAGTCGGCTAAAAATTGCTTTCCATCTCGACGAGTGAGGGAACAAGCTGGAAAATGACTCGTCACAGCCGTTAGCTCATTTGAGCATGGCGCGCTCGGTCGTTACCGGGCCCGCCGCGTGAGGCCGCGACTGGCGCACGCGTGCGCGCGAGGTCTCGCTGAAAAGCCGCGTATTCAAAGAAAAAAAAATGAAATGTGCTCAAGGTCATAAGGTCGTCGGGAGGATGCAATTGCAGCGTTCGACAAATCTTCCTTGAATTCTCAAAGGGAAAAAAAATGAGGGGGTGGGTGAATTCGTGAGGCAATAAGCTCCTCCTTTGTATCCATTCCGTGGCTACTTGAGTGTTGCGGGGCCCCTTTGAGTGTTAATTCACCCGACTGAAAAGCCCAAACCACACGTACGCGTTACGGCGCGTCAGCGTGTGGCATTTAGGAGGAGCTGTGCCCTCTTTCCAGAGAAAGAACGCGCGGCTTTGTGCAGGTGCGCGCCCTCCTCAAGGCCGCGGCGTTGAGGCTACCCGCCATGCGCTGACGCTTCGTAACGCGTATATGTAGTTAGTGCTAATGTGAGCTCTGCGTTTTCAATGAAATGAATCTTTTATTATTGGCTGACGAGTAAAGCACAAAGAAGGCTAGGCTTTCTGCAAACGTCTCTGTTGACCGAATATCGTGGAGGTCCATTACACTGAATGATTAAGTTCGCCGTTGTCACTGTGCAGCAGCTCATCTCGGGTTCGCCGACAATTTGGTCTTGTTACCCGGTGGTCCGTGGCCCTTTATGAAATCCGGGTAGCTGCGTGCGATGTAATAAACAACGCATAACTGAATGTTATTCTCCTTTGGATTGAATAGGCATGAAGTCTAAGGTTCGTTTGTAAATCGCGTTCATTCTCGTTACGCTCGTAACGCGGTGATTGAGGTAGACAACCCTCTGACCTTAGACAGGTGATCTCCCCCCCCCCCCCTTCCTTTGTTTTTTTTTTTGAATATCTTCTGAAGACTCCCGTTTTGACATACCCCCTACTCTTCACTACGAAGTTTCACGTAAATCCTTTAAACAATCTGCTTTCCTCGTTCTAGGCACTTTAGCTTTGCGGAGCACGTGAGCTGTGGAAGGAGTAGTGCTTGCGACCTTGATAGCTCTGTTCAAATATTTCCGTGTGTTCTGCAGTGGTGAGCTGCTGCCCCGCGTGTGCTTGATACCCTGCCGTGGCGGCCACAAAATTGGAAAAGTTCCTGTACGTGTGCACAATTCGTGAGCACGCGGATGAACGCTAGCTTGCTGAAGAATCGGAGCGTTGGCCGCTGTGCTGTCCAGGACTAGCTTAGTGTGCTGGCCTGTAACGAACAGCTGTTCAGAATGTAAATGCGATTGTGTTCTCGAGCCATCGTGTCTGAAAATAAGAAAATGGGCCGCGTCATTCCTCGGAGGTTCCTCCGTTCAAATGCACGCCCGTTGACGCCGCTTTCTTAGTCCAGAGCCTTATGCGAAAGATGGGTTGTACAGCGATGAACTTAAATGACGCATTGTTGGAATACTTGCATGTATCCGTATTCGACAAAGTGATATTTCGTATATGCAACATCAGCTCTACCCCCCCCCCTTTCTTTTTTTAAAGACAGATTGCGATGGCTCCTCCATTACGACGCTCTCTTCACCGCAACTACACGACAGTGCGTTATGCAAGAATTTAACGAGCACTTAATTAATGCAGGGGGGATCCAGAACGCTTCCCTTGAGTGTCTGACGTCCACCACCGATTAAAACTAATGAGTGGAGCCACTTGGTGCACGAATTCAGTTTATGGTGTAATTGGGTTCTTTTGGTGACTTTTCCTCTTACCCGCTGTATTCAAGCAGCCGCCCCCAATACCCCGAAAATGAGCGGCTGGATTCGTCCCTGAATCAATGACGGTGGTAGTAGATTTGAATCGGGCGCTTCCAGCAGGCTGAATGGCGGCAGTTTTGTGAGGCTACATTTGCGCGCAGCAGTACACGCATTCGGCTTTTGTTGCGATGTGGTTGCTATTGGTGACCCGCGACCGCCTAATTGCCACGTGACCGTCCTTCCGTCCGCGCGAGTCTTTACTGCCCTGCCGAGTAACCTTTGTGTACGTAGACCGTGGTATCCAGCGTCACAACCGGCAGCTTTTTTTATTTATTTATGAAAGTACCGCATTCGCGGGCAGCTCAAATATAAAAAAATAAAACTTTTCACGTTGTTTTTTTTTTTTTTTCGGTGAGTGAGCGAATACGATGACCTTCTAATCGTTGCGAGCGTGCAGCAGGTTTGATCAGAACCTGGTGGGTTTCGTCCTTTGCGCGTGTGCACTTCCGTTTTCCCCACTTTTTACGTTCGCTCTTTTCCTCTCGTGTGTTTTCACGTACTTTCAGTTCCTATTTTCTTTATGACGCGCTAACTTTGCGCTCCCCGTTTACTCTTCCCGCGTTACTGTTTTATCATTGTAGTCGGTGAATGGAACCGAAAAAAGAAAGTGACGAAAGCAGTTGCATGGAGCGTAGTTGTTGAATGCGGTTCCTCGAAAGGTGGCCGAGAGTGCACATGGCTCGTTCTCGATTTGTGGTTTGTCATAGTAATGGTTAATAAACGCACAATCGGGGGTAGTCATCTCCGGCGGGAAGCGAAACAGGCCGCCCACGGGAGTTTAGGTATTCTCTTTTTCGGTTTTAATGTCTGTTTTTCGGCATTTAAAAGCGCGGCTCTTGCACGAGTAAAAGCGTTGCACTTGTCTGTGCACGAGATTTGTAATCAAGAGCAGCTGCTACACACTCGACTGTTTAGGGTCGAAATCGAAATGTCGATCTCGCGGTACCAATCTTTTTGTCGGATTTTATTCGACGGAGTTTACGTGCCATATTTCATCTCTTCAATGCCCTGAACAGTAATCAATGCCGAAATGTACGCCTGCTCTGAAGAAAGTAGCACTAATCAGCGTGTTGTTTCCACAGTTGCAAGAATTAAAAGAAAAAGTTTACTAAAGCCTTCGATCCGGCATATAGTGTCGAGGAGCGCGAATTCTCGGCTGCACTTCATCTTTGGTATGAAAGTAAACATTGATGGCGCCGGTTCAGCATTGCATACAACTCCCGTAGTCGCAGCTGTTATTCCCGTCCGCTTCGAGATCTCGAGTGTTTGTTTTCCTGACATTCGTTTGTTTTCCTGACATTCAGCCGTCAAGTTGCGTTTGATATTTTGAAACGCGCAGTGTTTGGAATGGCAATAGTGTATACGCGCGTTCGTTTGCGTTGCAAGAACGGCGGTTGTTCTCAATAGCAAGCTAATTATTCGGATTATGGGCGTGAACAGTGTCTTATGACGCATGTGTCGCGCAAGTAACGGGAGTTTTTCTACCACAGGCTACGCCTATACACGTGCATATCGCACACGAACGCAGCACCACACGAAATGTAACTTAGAAGTGTGGCAGCTTGGGCTAGTTGGTATGGCATGACGGTAGTTATAGCGCGAGAACAAAACGACTACACAGAGACAAGAAGGACTTTCGTGTCTTTCGTGTCCTTCTTGTCTCTGTGTAGTCGTTTTGTTCTCGCGCTATAACTATCGTCATACCACACGAAAACGCTAACTCAGACAGCTCCAATTTCCGGCATTTTGTCCCGGACTCGTAATTTTACATCTTCAGTGATGCGTAAGTGAACTCGCATATGTTGATCTCAAGGATCATTCGTGCGTTTGCCTCTCGTGCGCGTTTCCGCTTTATATGCCGTCAAAAACACGCAGTACTTCTTTTTTTTTTATTTTTTTTTTATTCCGCTGGCTTTGTCGCCACTGCGCGCGCACCACCTGTAGACTGGTTGTTTCAACTTGCGAAGTTGCACAATGTGGGAACACAGCGCCTAATTTGGAACTCGGGGGTGAACGTCGACTGAAGTACATTCACGAAATCACACAGGCTGGAGTCTGCTGCGGAGAAGTCGCGCCCCCGCTCATCGCCGCCACTACACGGAGTCGAACCAGCGGCCTCTCTGATCGTCCAGAAAGCCAGTGCAGTGCCGCGCAGTGGAGCTGTCGTCTACCGTACTTTGCGCGGGAAGTTTTCTTCGTGAATGGGCCCCTGGGGACGGGGCAGATGTGATTTGTTTGTAGTCATGCATAAGTGAAATATATGCCCTCTCTGAAATACACAGCTATTTCCTCTCCGACTGCGCACGACGCACCAAACCGCAATTCGAGACTGCGATTGCGTATTACGTCGCCATACGTCAGCCATTCCCGCTTGGGTCCGCGCGGAGTGATTCATCGAACGGCGGCGGCTGACAACACATTGTCCGTATCGCCGAAGAGCAACGCTGAGAGCCGCTCTTGTGGCGGGAATTCTCTCCTGTCGTGTGTATGTTGGCTGTGGGGAGAGCTGAAATGGTCAAGGTCACGTGACTTATTATTCCGCCATAATGCCCATGGTGTGAATACAGCGCTTAAAAGTATGCGCGCGGCTCCGGGCTTGGGTGCGCTGTGTTGCGACCCCCCCCCCCCCAAAAAAAAAGAGGGGGGGGGGGGGGGGCTTTATGCACGAGCTGTTCGTGGCGCGAAGAGCGTCTGTGGCAATGCAGCTGTGTAATGTTCAGACGCGTAGGAACACATAATCAAAATGCTTGTAAAAATTATAGTGCGCCAGAAAACTCTCTCTGAACAGTAGCAGCAATTGGGGGCAATAACAAGCAATGCTGGGTACCACTGGCCTAGCTAGAGAGAGAGAGAAAAAAAAGGGGGGGGGGGTCTACCCTAGACCTTTTTAAAAAAAACTGTAGCCCGACTTTTTTTTTTTTTTTTAATAGTGTCAGGCACGCCGAAGTGAATGAGGAGTGAAAACATCAAGGACACCCTCTAACAGCCAGAAACAGCGCGGTCGTCCAAGCATGCTGACGTGCATAATTAATCGAAGCTGTCCGGATTTTAGGTCTCCGGTGTGATCTATCCGGCCGCGGACGTTACCACGCAAGAAATGTCCGACTTCCCTAAGCCCTAATAGTAGTTGATTGAACTGGATGCTTCCTTCGCTCTCGTCTGGTGCTCGCCGTTTCTGCTTGAATAGCCACGATTCCTGAATGCCTTACGTTATGTCTCAGCTGTAGCTCTCGGGCTAATTTATGATGATTTGAGTTCCACGGGCGTAGGCAGGATTTCGGGCTGGGCGCGTGTTTGTGCAATAGTGTGTGCCTTTAATGCTCTTACAATTTGTTTAAAAGAAACTTCCCAGACTGTGCGTATTTTAGGCTCGTCTGGTAATCGGAACGTAAAGCTGGGCTAGTTGATACGGATTCGTGATGTAGGCAATGTAGAGTCCTGGACACGATGGAAGTGTTGTCTTGATTCCGTGTGTCTGTACGCCGCCTACCTTTTTATCGGAAGTCCTCTGGCCGTACCACCGTGTTCTTAGCACTTCTGGACCGTAACCACCACGGTGGTTAAAGTGACCTGAATGTCGCGGGATTGAATCCGGCAGAGCTTCTTCGGTGAAGGCGAAAACTGTTCAGGCCCGTACGTGTGCTTAGATTTGTGTGGTCGGAAGGAAGGAAAATAGGGGGAAAAGAACGGCAGGGAGGTTAACCAGCCTATAGGCAGCCGGTTTGCTACCCTGCGCATGGGAGAGGGATGGGGGGAGATGAAAGTTAGTGAGCAGAGAGGGAAGAGAGAAACACAGCACATTCGGCTGCACACGCGCGCACACTCGGTCATATGTTAACGGAATTACCGTAGCCTTACACGGGCTACGACGTCCATCATAATCGTATCGTGGCTTTGCGTCGGTGAACTGCAACGATTAGAATTATTCCGCACCGATCCGAAATTGCGATAGGCGAGAGAGAGAGAGAGAATAAACTTTTATTAATAGGCGCGAGAGTTGATCACAAGGTGTGCGAGCGGTTGCTCTCCGCCGTGAGGGCTGTCCCGCGTGCTCCGCTGCACTCCTCTTTAGCGCCGTAGTTGTTTCGTGACTTGCTTTTTTTGTTGTTGTTGTTTAAGGGGCGAAGCTTCTTGCGTCGCGAGTCGTTGCCCCGTGTCGTCGTACTAGTCGGTTGCATTGCATGTCAATATAAATGGTGTCACAGCATGTCCACGGAGTGAATGATGATTAGTGGGGCGAAGCGTCCGTCTGTCTATCCGTTCGCGCTTCGCCCCACTAGTCGTCCTCGTGGATGTGCTGCGATTTTTTTTTTCCTTGCGTCACGCGATTGTGTGTTCCTACGAGAGTGAGCCCTGGGAGGGCGTTTACTGCCACCAAGGAATGTGTGTATAAGAATAGATTTAGCTGAACGAAAAGGGAGACTTTAGCACACGCCACGCCCCGTATTGTTTTTGTGTTCTATTGTAAACCGACCTAGGTTCTCTGTTTGCGTAGTTTCGCTTTACTCGAACAAACTAAATGCAAAATTACTCATATAAAACCGTGCATGTAAATTTTGCATTCCTCCTCCCTCACCACTGCCGCTTAACCGTGCCACAGCAAGGGCTGCAGCTCGCAATGCCAGAGTTTGTTTCCTTCGAAAACGGCAGTACGTCCCAAGCGCTTGATGGTGCACCGTTGAACGTTGCGTCGTACTGCGCAGTTATTTCCGCGTTGCCCAATAACGGGCCTAGAAATGCCTGTAGAGCCGCTGGCGCGTTCTCCTCGCCGATTACGCGGTTTCCGCAAAGGAGTTAAGTTTTTCTTTTTTTACCCTGTGGTACTCACGACCCCACTTTTTCTCCGTATAGAAAAAAAATTAACTATATGTGCATACAGGACAGCTGAATTTTCGGGCATTTATCTGCACATTGGAAAGTTTCAAGGATCTTTGTACGAGTTTTGTATTCCTTACCTAGGTATGTGTGGCGCTGTGGTGCTGCAGCACTTTTGACATTATTGCACTGTCATGGTGGGCAAAAAAAAAAATTGAAGGCCTGGACACTGTTGGTACCTTTATTGAGTGATGGTGGTGGCACTGGTTTTTTTGGAGCTCTAAAGTGTTTCTCCATGAAATTTCTTTCCAGTTGTTTATACCAGATAAATGTATATTTTACTCATTTTAAAGAAGTAAGAGATTCAGTGTCTATGTTGGTTGTCTTCTGCATTCAGGTACCCCAGTGAAGGCATCAAACAGCTGTGCTAGCTGAAATGGTAAGTCGCTATGCATTTGTTATTTCCAGTTAACTGACAAACAGGGCTTTATATCATGCTGAAGTGGAGCGGCTCTGGAATAATTTTGATTGCTTGCGGTTCTTTATCGCACACCTAAATTTATAGAAAAAGTATTTTGTGTATAACCCCCATCGAGATGCGGCTGGGAATCCAACCTGCACACTTGTGCTTTGCATTGCTTCTATGTGACATGTGTGCACTTCCACCTACTAGGAATTGAAACTTTTTTCCCAAACTCCTTGTGCACTTAGGCTCCTCTTCGGTCAACTGGAATTTTAAGTAAGCATAGCAGATTAAGCCATTTTTGTCTACAACAATGGGAATTACACATGAAAGTCGTGACCCCTTATTTATAGTATGGAGGACAATTTCCTGATAGACATTGGGCTAAGTTTTATGCCGCACAATCCATTGCAGCCTTTCAGAGTGAACACGAATGAAGATTTCATAGTGGAATGAGGTGCTTTACTTACAACTTGATGCAGTATCATGGGACTGAAGTGTTAATGTATGTCGAGCAAGCCGTTCTCAACTGCTACATTATTAAGCACAGTCTCTGAAGAAAGTGTCACGGTACAATATTGAAAAAAAGAAAACTGTGAGCTGGCTTCGTGCTTGGCACAAGCACTACAGCACACTTGCGCAATGTTCATGGGAGGCCTTCGATCCAGGTCACTGAGCAAGCACGTCACGCTGTATGCGCACATTATTGACTTCCACAAGAGCACTCAACACAACAGCAGTCACTGGCAGCTGCTAGGAGCACTGTTTTTCATCTTCAGTTGGCTAAGGTTTGGCCGAGCGTTTACTGCCACGCTCAGCCGTACAGTGCTCACTGTAGTCGGATTGTGGTGCATTGACATCGAACGCAGTCTTTGCAGGCGACTCTTCGGCGGTCGTGTTTGCAGAAGCATTGCCTGATTGACCTTTCTTGACTTGAAGCATGTCTTGCAGCTCTGCCCATGGGTCCTCAACCATGGATGGCTTGGCATAGCTCTTGGAACCGCTGCTGGCTCCATCACGAGGCGACTGGAACGGCGATCCGGACCAACTAGATCCTCGAGAGCCCGAAGACTTGGAAAGCAAGAGAAGAACAGGAGAAATAAATGGCAGGCAGCAGCAAGTGCACATGCAGTGCTATCTGCCGCTTCACCGAGCCAAAAAGCAACGCTGTGCGCTACATCATCTCGGAGGCAGCTGCTCGCCGACATGTGCACCTTTTGCTCCATTCTCATTGTCACCTTCCAACAAAACTTACTGAGAATGCTGCCAAACACACGAAAAGGTTTGTAGGACCAAACTGTCATTGATTCTAGGGGCATTTCCATCATTGTTGATATGAAACCAACACTAGGTATTATGTGTTGTTGTTTTTTCTTCTTTTTCATTCCCTTTCTCATGTTTCACTGTAAGGTGTGCTGTTCCTGTCTACACTTTTGGGACCTCAAGTGCCACAATGCTGTTGGGTTTCGATGGGGCTGTAGTCAGTTATCACTTACAAGGTGAAGTGCCAACACAGCGTACATGTGATGTCTAAAGTTTTGGCAATGGGACAAGTGCAGCATGCAGCAAGGTTACATCATTTTGGTAGAGCGTTGCTTAGGCAATAGTGTTGCAAATGCTCGGCGCGAGAATGTACAAAAGAGACCTGTGCAGTGTTTGTGATGCCTTGTTGGATCCGGTTATTTAAATAAATAAATTAAGCTTAGTCATTATTATGAGGTCTCCTGGCGTTATGACGCGCTGGTGGATTCGCCAGAAGAGTACACACCGCGGGTCACCGAAAATAGGTACTACGGTTGCAAATGACAATTAGGAACAAATGCCACACGACGAATGATCAGTTTAATACGCCGCATGGAATAGGTGATCGGTGCAACCGGAGAGCTTTACAAATCGCGCAGCGCATTTTCCTTATTTTCCCTAACTGCAAGAGGACGTCTTCTCTTAGAGATGGTTGCGACGTATAGCTGCTCAAGAGAACTTCGTAATATAAGTTGGCAATCTAGGAACTCTTCCAAATAGAAACTTCATGAAATCGTAATGCATACCAGACGATTAGATGAGAAACGTTGGCGCGGTGGGTAACCGTGGTAGCCTTGCTGTTGCCACGGTGATCGCGGCGAGCCGTAGCTTTCTCTGGGGTACTTGTGCTGTCTGGGTTCGTAAACGGGCGTGCTGAACCTAGGTGAGGAATATGGAGAACTCAAGTGGGTCTGGCTTGGTGGAGAAATGTTGGAAGAAAAGTAGGACGGTTGCTGCTGCCCGACAATTGGGCTGCGGTACGGCGATGCCGGTGGTGACGGATATATGACTCCTTGGGCGAACAAAGGCCGCTTGTCGCGTGGAGAATTTTTACTCTGCATCGCTAATTACGTGCTTGCGCGTCACCTAAACAGTACAAAGATGCACAAAAATGATTTAAAAGACACTCGACGTGGTCCTGCGCCATATCAAATAGGCGCCATTTTGCGACTTTGTTGCAGTTGGCTTCGGCTGGCGGAATGGCTCGGCTGTAGTTGGCCGGTGTTTCGAGCGCCGCCTGGCCGCGCGGCGTGGATGCCTTTTCATTCGTATGTGTACGCATGTTGAGTGTCTTTTATTCATTTTAACGGTAGTTTGCGGCTGCTTCAATAAGCGAGAACCGTCTTATAGGGGCACTGGTATCTATTTATTTTCTACGTTACGTTTCGCGTAAGATGGAAACAGAAGAGGACGCGATCATTTTATTTTTCTTGTGCGGTGGGCCCTGTTTCCGCTGTTCCCGTCAACGCTTATCGGTTTAGTTTCTGAACCCGACGATTCGCAAGTTCGAAAGTAACAGTCACCTCGAAGACTGCGAATAGAGGAATAGTGTCGGTGCCATGATGGTATGCTCTTGCGTTGCAATCTCCGCGGCACTTGAACAAGAATGGGAACGACAACCAGCCACCTGATGGAGTTGAGTGCGCCCACTATCATTCACGGCACTTATTGCAGCGAGCGCTGCTTTGTTTTCGCTCTACAACGACACCGAAAGCCTTATTCGGAAGTGGTTGGTCACTGTTTCTAGGTGGGTACCGGACGTGCAGTGCGTGAACTACGAGTAGACGATTCTGGTGAACAGTAATCAAACTGTGTACAAGGTCGGGCCAAGTTTGTCACCTGGCTTCTGTGGAGTGGGTCTCTCTTGTGTGGTGTAAGTTGGGTGTTGGAAAGCAACGTTGCTGTAAGCTGCCCATCGCTGTCGACGCACACTGGCAGTAGTGATGGTGGGAATATGGTGAGAACCGCGAAGTGGTTAGGCCTTTGTTTATGGCCTGTCGGGGACCACGACACTTGCATCACCGACTGGCACAGTAGTGATGTTTGTGCAACAGCAGATAGAACTGTGCAGTTTCGGCCTGCGCAGTAGAAACATCGTAGACCCAACGTCGTCCGGTATTCAGGCGAGTTGCCGTGATGCAATAGTGATTACTGAGAAGACTTCATGTGCCGTGGCTGTGCATTGCTTAACCGTGTAGGTATTTACAGCGTTGCCGTCTACAAAAAAAAGCTGAAGTTTTTCCGAGCCTTGTGCAAACCATGATGTCTCCGCTTTGCCTTTATAATCCACGACAAATTCGCCTGTTGCTCACTACTCGGCCAACGTTGAAATGTGTTAACACCTCCATAACAGCAGTTATCAAAAACTAACAGCGCGAAGAGTGTGCTGTGCAATCATCACGAACATTCGCATATTTTTATCAGCAACATACACTTCTTGCCTCGCACGGTAGCTTGATGGAAACCTTTTGTCGCTAGTGGCGAAGAATAGGCCTGCCGAGCCATGGAAACTCTTTTTCGGTTATAGATTGAACTTTAGCCACAGGCCGTGTTGGATTAAGCCCCACGGTAAGTTTTTAGCGAAGAAAAATTTTCTAAAAACTGATATTCTTGAGACAAAACTGAAAAAAAAATTTTTGGATGTGCATAGTGAATTTAGCAGCCACAGGTGTGTTGAAGATATGCTTCAAAAATATCCACATTTGGAAAGTTTTTCTTGCTGGCAGAATTGTGTCTCTGTGCATGTCATTGGCCACATGCGTTATGCTATAGATTCGTAGAATGCAGGCCATGATTTTTTTTTTTTTTCCCACAAATAAAGGCACTGCTTATAATGCACAGTTTTCTTGAAGGCAATTCACCATTCCCACTGACATATGGCAGGGTTCATTAGAATAGTTCATAAGCAGGGCAGACATGCTAAGCTGGCCAGGAAAAAAAGCAATTCTAACTACACCATATTAGTATACAACTTAAGAGGTCTGGGTGATTGAAGCATGGCATCAGATTGTCTCCACTACTACACAAATAGCCCTGCTCATGCACTTGCCAGTAGCGTTCTCCACAGGCTCACTGGGCATTTGGCTCATGACGACAGCCTGGAGTGCACACCTCGTTGGTTGCACGTTTATATAGGAAACGCCGCAGACTTCCAAGTTGCGTCCGACCATAGGGATGATTGACGTGGAGGAAGGTCAAAATTGACTGCTATGTAATAGGCATTGTCATGAACCGAGTCCATCCGAACAGGGAGATTGGTTAAGTCCAAGCACATCAAGTTATTTCTGTGGCCCATTCAATTGTCTACATGGTGAAGAAAGCGGCTGAAACATATAGGCATGTGGATATTTTTAGCATCTAAATTCCAAAGGCATATTTCAACAGGGTCAGTGAGAGTGGGCATGTTGGAACCTCCTAGCAGTTGTCATGCTAGCATGATGACTACTGGCCCCGTCGCGGTTGTCTAGTGACTAAGGTACTCTGCTGCTGACCCGCAGGTCACGGGATCAAATCCCGGCTGTGGTGGCTGCATTTCCGATGGAGGTGGAAATGTAGGCCCGTGTGCTCGTGTTTGGGTGCACGTTAAAGAACACCTGGTGGTCGAAATTTCCGGCGCCCTTCTCTACGGCATCTTTCTCATGATCATATGGTGGTTTGGGGCAACATATCAATCAATGACGACTACAGATACTTGCCATCAATACTGAGCGCTTCCCTTGGGAGCCATAAACTTAGCCATGATCTGATCACGCTATTCCTTGTATTTTATTTCACTGGTGATGCTGGGGGCTTTAATTTTTCCAGCTAGGTCGGGGCAGAGGGGGAGAGGTCATGACAATAATTTTTCAAACATTACCTTTTCTGTTCAGCCCTGCACACTAAAATATAGAAAAGCATACTAATAGCTAATGACATTGATTCCACTTTCTCATTTCGTAGCATGTTGCAGTGAAAAAGTTTAGGCCTAAGTTCACCAGGCAAGGAAACTCAGTTGCCAGTATTTATTGTCTATAAAGCTTGCAAGCTTTGAACCAATTTTACAGTCTTTATAAAGTGGTTTTACATATTTTGAGATCAGTTTGATTCTCATGAATCAAGCTAGTGCCTAATAAAAGAACTTTTGTTTTCTAGTGTTCACACATCTGCTTGTAGCTAGTTTTGGATCGTAAAAGCAGGAAAGAGGAGTATTGGCTTTGAGCAAGCTTACGCTGTCAAATTCCTGAAGCTGTTGAATTCACTGTGAAATGCAAGATTGCTCAAGAGATCTGCAATGCTAAAATGCTGGTGTCCTTCACTGCTGTGTCGTCTTTTCTTATGTAAACATCAATCATTGTTAACATTCACATAGTTTACTTAAGGTGCATGAAATTAGGGCAAGCTTTCGAGAAAGAAAAAATGCGTATGTCCTAAGTTGCATCAAGAGGATATTAAAAAATATAAACGTGCACAAGCCGGAAGACATGCACCACCACTGTTGGTGCTTTCTGAATTCATCGTCTAGCTTACTGCTAGGAGATAGTATAGGCATTTCTGCAAGTTAGGCCCCTGTTCTACTAAGCCAAAGTTTTAGTTTGGTAGTGCAGTCGTGTCAACTCTGAAAGCAAGCCATGATAGACTGGTTACATGTACACGGTGTTGCCTTTACTATCTGCTTGCTACTCATGTGTTGTGTGCAAACTTATTTTTAAGACTCGCTAAGCTCTGTGTGCCTGGCTTTATGTCATTTCATTCTTAGTCGCCCGATACTTGCTTGTGTTGGCTAATCTTAGATGTCTTGTCAATAACAAATACGCCAAATGTGCAAAGGTATGCCACTCCAAAGGTAAGTAAAAAGGACAAACTGGCAGCAAAAAGCATGCAACTGTTCTGCTTGCCTACTCTCCTTTTTCTTAATGCAACATGTCTGTTACACGCTAGCTAACACTGAATTACACCCCGCCGCGGTGGTCTAGTGGCTAAGGTACTCGGCTGCTGACCTGCAGGGCGCGGGTTCGAATCCCGGCTGCGGCGGCTGCATTTCCGATGGAGGCGGAAATGTTGTAGGCCCGTGTGCTCAGATTTGGGTGCACGTTAAAGAACCCCAGGTGGTCTAAATTTCCGGAGCCCTCCACTACGGCGTCTCTCATAATCATATAGTGGTTTTGGGACGTTAAACTCCACATATCTATCTAACACTGAATTACACCCCACTAAAATGCAAAAAGCACCAAAGTTCATCTTGGGTCAAGGGGCTTGAATCTCACTGAATGAAATACTTGCACCTTTTTTTCCCTTTCTCACAATAACTAAATTTAGGGTCACTGGTTTTAACAGGTGCTAATCAGTTTGCTCTTGTGAACCATTGTTATGTGTCAACTTCTTTAATGGTAATTATATTCTGGTTTCACTGTTATCGAGTGGTGCTTGAGTGAATAGGCTTTGTTTCTCTGGTTCGTTAAAAAAATAAACATTAAATACTATTGTGTAACTCATTAGGGCAAGTTTGAGGTGCTACATATGAAGCTGCCATAGCATATCGGCTAAATCAAGTTCACATTGTTGGAAGATGTGGTTACACAACTTTATAACTAGCAGTAAAGCAAGAGGAACAAGTTCTCGTGCGAGTATTATTTCAGCAAGTACAATGTAAATGTGACAGTTACTCTAGCGAAAATCTGCTTTGAGACTACTGGAAGTAAAGGGCAGAGATTGCAAGGGTTCTTTCATGTATGAGTTTGCTATGCATGCGTGTGTGTCCTTACAAAGTGGAGAGGGGTGTGCCCCTTACTTGAATAGTTGCAGGAGCAGTGAGTTGGTGTCTGCCAGAAGTGATAGAGCAGCAATTTTCCCGGTTAAATGGATTACTATATTGAAAAGAAATAAAATGGAATGTTAATGTGATGGCAACACTCTGGAGTATTTGCAGTAAGACTAGAAGCTTTTGGGGCGATGTGCCTCTTCTTCGTGCTCCTGAAGTGCAGGATCCTGTTAACGAGCCTCCGGCGCTGCGCTGCAGCACTTCTCGCACACAGTTGTGCATTGTTCTTAGGGTAGTTTGTAGGTGTGTAGGTCAAGCTCTCTGTACCTGTAATGTCACTGTGCCTCTTAATTGTCACTGTAACTGGGAGAAAAATAGTGCATGGTCATATGTGTATGTACTTGTACACCATTTGTGTAAAATATTTGCAAAATGTTTTTGCAGGTGTTTCTCGTCTGGCTTATGGACAAGGTGGTGCTGATAAGTGGGTTGCGGACACTGCTGTCCTAGCTCCAAGTCTCGAAGCTATGTAAAGGCCATTATAAAACACCGCCTTTGGCCTTCCGTGGGAAAAGGTGAAAGTTTTCCACGGAAAGTTTCAAAACAATCTGTTTTTATTTAATGAGGGGTTTTGCCCTCTCTACTGTTCTAATTATTTGTGGGCATGTTGCAATAGCATTGCAGAAAGCAGTTGCTTGTGCTCTTGTTTTTATGTGCAGAAGCAGAAAAAAATTGTTCCCTCCCTTCACCCAGATGACAAGGTCTTTACGTAGTGATCAGGTGCAGTTGTGGTGCCTTTTTTACACAATAAGTGCTGTTTGGCAGCCTGTTCGTGACATCACAGGCACTGGTGTCATTTCACTCTGCACTGATGTGCCTTTGCAAATCTTGAGATAATGGGCATCACTACAACGGAAATGCTGTGGTCTTGGCTCGTATGGGAACGTGACAACTAAATATTGAGCAGCTGATTGGCTGCTAATGTTTGTTCTAATTATTTTTCTACATTTTTATAATTGTACAAGTTTCACTAGCCATTACGTTGAATCGCTAGTTCTGATAAACAACAGCTTTTTGCTTGAAATTGCGTCAGACAACAATTTTTGTCTCGTTATTTATCGCCAAGGAGCTACATTACATTTCTCTATAACTCTCGTTTCCTTGAATATCTAGTCTTTACACTACCAGTCATAGATAAAGTGAAAGTAAGTATGGTTTGTATGACTTCAGATAGTGCTCAATTTGTGCCAAAGCTATGTTGTTTTGAAGAAATTTCCACCTGGGGTACGATATTTTTCATTTTCATTATAGGCAATACACACAGCAAGATTGAGTGATAAATATACACCTGTAAGTACTGCTAACTTTGCCGAAGCAAAGACCAGTTGCCCAGCAAAATAAAATGCCTGTGGATGAAAATAGCACACAACTGCTTGTGTAATATTGTTTCGAAGGGGTGAAATGATTGTAAGGCCCTTGTATGAAAAAGGTTTTGAGGAGGAATCTACCTTCTAGTGAAAGTTTTCTTAGTGAGAGAGGTAATTAAGATCCAAGCACTTGGGGCAAGCATGAGCTTGTTAACAATATTTATTCTTGGGCAGATTGGTACATACTTTAAATATGACACCTGTCGATATATAGTTCCCCCTGTTCTCATCTGTCTCTGGCTTTACTTGTGCATGTCACCATATGTCTCTGAGCCTTTTAAGAGGGGTAGAACTGCCTCAAAAGCTATGGTGTCTGACGTCATCTATGTTGCAAAATATGATAACAATCATTTCTAATGGGCCGTGGCATTTGCATATCGATGGAGGCGAAACGCCAAAGGCCCGTGTACCGCTAAAGAACACCATATTGTAAAAATTTCCGGAGACCTTCACTACGGCGTCTTAGTCATATCATTGCTTTGAGACGTAAAACTCCAGATATTAATTATTCTAAATGGCAATTGCTATGGTCTTAACAATCATTACCTAATTTAGGACATAAGCTTTCAAACAACTAGCTATGTACATGTATCTCAAGGTGACAGGTTTTCACGCTATGAAGACTTGTAGTATATTTGGTTATTGTGCAGGCATATTGCGCATAAAGAGTCGACAGTAATGCTCAAAGAGTAATATGATAATGACTGTAAGAGTAATATGAGTGTCATAAAAGCATCTACGGCAATATGTTGGTGTTGGTGCCATTCAAATAAGCAATTTGCACTAGAACTTACCTTCACAGAAAGTGCGCAGTGTTGTGTTTTTATTTATCCAATAGATCAATCTCATGTTACCGACATACCCTCTATGATCTTTAACATCGCAAGGATTGCCAGAGGGTCAAGAAGAGGAAGATTGCACATGCAGTGGGCCATACCGTTGCCTGGTTGAGGCCAGATACAGCTGGGCATGGCTGAACGCTACCGGGCACAGCTGGCCGAGATTCAGGTCTATGGGTCTTGACCGCACGAACACGTCCTCTTCCATGCTGGGCTTACAACGTAGGCGTCCAACTGCATTCTCGTACGGATCATGTTTGTGGTGGAGGCCACATTGCCCATTCAACAGCTGCTGGTGACTGCTGGCCATGTTTGTGAGATGACTGTGGCAGTTCAAGCTGGCAGCAGGGAGTGCATGTCGCCTGCAGGTTCCTTCTCAGTCACCAGCCTCAAGCCCTGCTTGAGGCCCAAGAGTGTAACCTCCAATGTGCTGCTG
This sequence comes from Rhipicephalus microplus, assembly GCF_043290135.1. Taxonomy (NCBI): domain Eukaryota; kingdom Metazoa; phylum Arthropoda; class Arachnida; order Ixodida; family Ixodidae; genus Rhipicephalus; species Rhipicephalus microplus. Next base: position 212,134,787 of record NC_134700.1, read on the forward strand.
TGGCTTCTGCCACTGCTGTTGGAGCTTCTTTTTCATTTTTATTGCCTTTAAGACCATCGAGGGTGTTTTGTTTAAGGAGTGGATTGTCATACTGTCAATACAGTTGTTGCAGCAATCACTGTGAAATTAGGTTTGTCTTGCTATGGACAAAGCTTGATGAGGAGGTGATTGTGGCAACATAGTGGGGAAGATAGTTGAAGTCTTGTACGGCTGTAGAAAAAAGTGAAGCACAAAATGTTTTAGTATGGGCACGAGGGCAAAAAACTTGGGGTACATGACCAGTGTGTTGAGATACAGTAGACTTTTTCATAAAACAGAAATCTCTTAAACAGAGCTGCTGCTTAAACAAAACAGCCACCCCTTACATTTTCGGCTTCATATTTGGATTCCGCACACACGTGCATCTCTCGGGAAATGAAAGTCCAGTTGAATAGAATTGAATGGAACATATTTTTCTTGTCTCTTCAGGTTTCGTTTAAAGAGAGTCTACTGTATATGAGCTGTAGGGATAATGTAAGGAAAGGGCCTTGTAAATCGTACATCTGTTAGCTAACCTTTCTGCTGCACAGCCATGCAGTTGCATGGCTATGAGTAGCCACATCTAATGGCTACCTTCTATGTGCACCTTGCAGGTTGATGTTGTGAAGAGCAACGGGGTATGCATCTGCGCCTGTGAAAGGCTCAAGACCTGGGGTGTCCTTCAAGACCTGGATCTGCTGCCACACCATTTTTTCTAGGTGCATCTGAGAAGAAGCCTGCTGGCAAAACTTCGGCATCTTGGATGTCGCCTGCTGCACTACATTACCATTCAATGTAGAAACCTTCCAACAGCAGTGCTGCTATCCCTCTGCAGTCACCACAAGCAAGGGCCATCACATTGGCAGAGGGAAGGACATTGTCTGAACTGCGGTTTTCTTGGTGATCTCTGAAATCGTGGGTATTGGCAGGTGGGGGGGGGGGGGGGCTAAGGGCATTGTTTGCATGGTGGTGCATGCCATGGTCTGACTGGAGCTAAAGCTGATGGTCACTGCTGGCGTAGGCAGTGAGGATGTGTCATCACCCACATCGTGTAATGTGCACACTGGGTGTAACTGTGATAGTAAACTAGTCTGTGATCTGTTTACAACTGCCAAGCAAGCTGAAGTCAATATGTTTGTTTGAGAAGTCAATATTTGTTTGAGAAGCACCCTCACCCATGGCATTCCAGTTGTTGCCGACTAAAAAGTGCCTGGTTCAATGCAGGTTTATTGCAGTAATGTAGCCCTAGCCATCGAGTGCTCTGTATTAAAATGTTGCTGCAGAGCTGTATTTTTCCAAGTGATTAGTAGAGTGAAACTTTGGGCTAGTTGGTTTTGCATAATTAAAGTACGTACAGCGCGAACTTAAGATGGGGATACTTGTCTACGGGGATACAGCGCTTGTCCATGTCTCTTCTTTAGTATTGAGTTCACGCTGTATGTACTTCATTCGTTTCAAATGCCTGTGAGGGTTCACCGATTGTTTTCGTGCTTGTTGACAAACTCTGCACATTGATTTTAGTTCTCGCAAAACAACGTATGCCGCGGCAAGCCATTACATGCCCTGTGTTGTTTAACAAGCTGCATTCCAGATATACCAAGCAAGTTTTTTTAAAATGTAGAGCATTTCTTAGTCGCACGATGTCATGCGTCAGCGGCGATGTCTACACCCCCACTGCACATGCTCACGCCTTGGGTATCGTGCTGCATGCTTCCGTCTCGTGCCAACTGTTTGCCTCCCCCTCTCTCTCTCACGCCTCGCAAGGCCAACGGAGGTAGCTTCTGCTAGTAAAAACCGACTGCTTTAGCTGCACAACCCTTCACTGGCCACCTCGTATACCTAGACACTGGATCGCACATCAGCGTCCCACCGCTTGTTGAAGGCAACGCTTCTCCTTCATTCAATAAATAAGAATAATAAAGACAAAATAAAAATTAAGCATTTCTGAACCACACCCAATTATGCAACAGTCGCGTGATACCCACACCACTCTGCGACGCATTTAGTAGAGTCCCCCCCCCAATCGTGGGAAGGTGCGGGTTACTTTATTTTTTTTTGCACGAGGGTGAACATTTGCAAAATATTACAGGCTTTATATATCATTGATGCGTATTTTGTACGCTTTTTCTGAACAGATGGATAGCTGATACTTTTCTGTATGTGGTGCATAAGCACAGCTGTAATATTAACGGCAGGATTGTGATCCCCAAGTATCCCTTGTGTGTGTGTGTGCGTGTTTTCTGATACCTAACTGTAGTCTACGTGCAGTGCTCACAGTATGAAACGCATCAATTTAGGGCTGATTAATGCACATACCTTTCTTTCCAGTTTATAGCTTGTGTGTCGGCATAATAATGCCTCATGCATTAATCAACATCAAAGCCAACAGCACCTTTAGTGAAGAGATTTGTAGCGATATGGCGTGATGATGTCAGGCAGTTGTGCAAACCTGTTATATATATGCACTGTTGTAGTCATGTTTCATTCTGTCAGCACTGTAAGATATACATGGAGCCTTCATATGCAAAGATATACCTAGGCTGGTTGCTTTACAAACCATTTTGGCCTCTTTGATTGCTTGTTAGAGGTTCGTGCAATTTGACAATTCCATTTTTGAATCTTAATAATATGGGTATTGTGTACACTTGCATTAGTCGTATTCTTCTACAGTTGCAGTCTTTTTGCCTTGTGATGCAAGGGACTGGTATAGAAATTTGGTTAATGTGTAAATTTTCAGCAAGAACGGTTGCATGTTCGTTTCTCTATGCACTGTTTGCAATAAAGACATAGGGCATTTTCATTTGCTGCTTATTATGCATTGGCCCCGAGCTTTGGTGGGCTACACAACACATGCTGTAATGCCACAAAATTAAATAGTACAAGCCTGCTCGACTTCAGTATGGAAGTGCAGAGATTTTTAGGTCTTAAGTTGTCACACAGCAGGGTGGTGAAAAGTAGGGGCACAAATTCTCCTGTGGGATCATTTCTTGTACTGCATCAAGAAGCCGGAAGCAGCCCTGTAACCTTCTAGCTTACTTTTCTCACCATATTTAAAACATTTGCAAGTTTTTCTCTTAATATTGTTGCTAGGTGAAAATAACAGGATACAGGACGACGGTGCGACCAGAAAAAACGAGGTCTGTATTAACAGATCAAAAGAGCAGCCGCTTCGACGTCGTCTTCCTCGGAGGAACCGTGGGTGCTGTCCACACTCATCACTTCGTCGTCCTCTGTCTTCTTACCCGGCCTTTAGCCGTGACATTAGCCTCCCATTCAAGAAAGCGTCTCGATGCTTTATAATCAAAGTTGGTTATAATCAAAACCCATGAGTTCATTCGGGGAAATAAGGCTTCATGTGTACCATGTGCACAACTTCTGGAGCATACCATCAACGCCTTTAGGAGTGCGCAGTATCGGGAACAACCTCATAATTGATGTCACTGAAACGTCTAAGAACTTTATAGGGACCGAAGTACCGTCTTAACAGGTTTTCTGAGGGGCCACGGCGCCGAATAGGAGTCCATATTCAAACTTTCTCTCCTGGCTCGTAGGAGACTGGTTCATGACGAAGGTTGTACAGTCTTGAATCGTACCAGCGACTAATACGTAGGCGTGCAAGTTGTCGGGCTTCTTCGGCAAGCTGAGTGATATAACCAGCATATGTTGTGGCGTCTTCGCACTCGTGCGGCAGCATAGCATCCAGCATAGTGGTGACTTCATGACCATGAAGAAGGTGGAATGGCGTTGTTCTTGTTGTTTCTTGATGAGCTGTGTTATAGACGAACGTGACATACGGCAAGATCTCATCCCAGTTTTTATGCCCCACATTGACGTACATGCAGAGCATATTCGCAAGTGTCTTGTTGAGACGCTTTGTAAGACCATTTGCTTGCGGATAATACACCGCTGTTCGCTGGTGGGATGTGCCACTAAGTCTTAAAACTGTCTGTAATAGTTCGGCTGCGAATGCAGTTCCCCTGTCAGTTATTACCACTGACGGAGCGCCATACCTCAGCACCACATTTTCTACGAAAAATCGGGCTGCTTCACTTGCCGTGCCTCTCTCCAGAGCCTTGGTTTCGGCGTAACGAATGAGGTAGTCGGTAGCTACTATAATCCATCTGCGACTTGCCGATGAAGTTGGAAATGGGCCCAAAAGATCCATTCCGACTTGAGCGAATGGAGTAACAGGCACGTCAATAGGATAAAGGAGGCCTGCTGGTTTGACAGGTGGAACTTTTCTGCGCTGGCAATCAAGGCACGTCCGAACATAGTGTTGAATGGTCGCCGTCAGTCTTGGCCAGTAGTATTTCTGCCTCACTCTGCACACTGTTTGCGTGTAACCCAAGTGGCCTGATGTTGGTTCATCGTGGCATGCCTGTAATACTTCGCTTGTTAGAGATGTTGGTACGACGAGTAAGTAGTTGTTTCCGTGTGGTGTGAAGTTCATCTTATACAGGACGTCGTTGCGCAAACAAAATGACGAAAGCTTTCTCGCAAACAGTCTAGGTATAGCTGAAGTACGACCCTCTAAAAAACGTATTATGGGTTCTAGTTCAGGGTCGTCTTGTTGCAGCTGTGCGACAGTTGCCATACTTACAACTTCGACAAAGGCTGTATCGTCGTCTTCTGCCGTCGCAAGTTCGTACAGCGCACGAGAAAGGCAATCAGCGTCTGAATGTCACTTCCCCGATCTGTAGACTACCTTCATGTCAAATTCTTGAAGCTTCAGGCTCCAGCACGCCAACCGTCCTAAAGGGTCTTTTAAGTTCGTCAGCCAGCAAAGGAAGTGATGGTCACTGACAACATTACAAGGACGACCATACAGACATGGGCGGAATTTATAACCGCCCACACCACGGCAAGGCACTCTTTATTTGTGGTGGAATAATTTTCTTTCGCACGTGAAACAGTTCTGCTCGCATAAGCAATTACCCGTTCAGCGCCAACCTGCCACTGCACGAGTACAACTCCTAAGCTGACATTTCTAGCGTCGGTGTGCACTGTTGTCGGGGTGTCATCATCAAAGTGTGCGAGGACTGGTGGCTTTTGAAGGCGTTGCCGCAGCTCGTCGAATTATTTTTGCTGTTCTTCATATCATACGAATGCAACGTCTTCTCTGGTAAGGCGGGTCAACGGCGAGGCAATGCACGAGAAGTTCTCTATGAAGCGTCTGTAGTGCGCACACAGTCCTAAAAACCGTCTGACCGCCTTTTTGTCAGTTGGTGCTAGAAAATTCGTAACGGCAGCTATTTTTTCAGGGTCGGGCCGCACACCTTCACTACTGACAAGATGACCCAGGAACAGAAGCTCTTGAAGCCGAAGTGGCATTTTTCCGGCTTAAGTGTTAGTCCGGCTGAACGGATAGCTTCAAATACTGAGTGCAGTCGCCTGACGTGTTCGTCGAATGTGGCAGAAAATACGATGACGTCATCTAAATACACTAAGCATGTCTGCCACTTGAGGCCTGATAGTACGGTGTCCATTAGTCGCTGAAATGTTGCCGGTGCTGAGCACAAGCCAAATGGAAGTACCTTAAATTCAAAAAGGCCATGACGTGTCACGAAAACTGTTTTCTCCCGGTCTCTTTTATCGACTTCTATCTGCCAATACCCACTCCTTAGATTCATCGACGAGAAATAATGCGCATGCCGTAGTCAATCGAGCGAATAGTCGGTACGTGGAAGTGGGTAGACGTCTTTTTTTGTGACCTGATTTAGCTTGCGGTAATCCACGCAGAAACGTAAGGTGCCGTATTTTTTCTTCACTAATACAACCGGCGAAGCCCAAGAGCTTTTCGACGTCTGAATAATGTCTTCAAGCATCTGTCGCACCTGGTTTTCGATGGCTTCACGTTCTCGCGGAGCTACCCGGTATGGGTTTTGCCTGATGGGTGTGGTCATGTCGTTTGTTATAATTCGGTTTTGTCAGCGGCGTTTGACGGACCCTGGACGTCAAAGAGAAACAATCTTCAAACTTGTTAATAAGCTGCATGATACTTTGCTTCTGCGTCGGCAGCAAACTTGGGTTAATATCAACAGATAGAGGTGCGGGGGGCTAATCAGTTGAATTTTCTTTTTCAAGAGTTAGGCAGTCTGTCATCTCGGCGAGCTCTTCCATGTACGCCACTGTCATGCCCTTCGTTAGATGTCGGCGTTCAGAGCTGAAGTTCGTAACAAGGACGTGCGTGTGTCCGCATTTTATGCTCACGACGCCTCTTGCGACAGATAAACCATGGCTGAATAGCAGAGTTGGAATTTCCCCGGCGATGTTTTCAGAACTGCTCGACGTGTCACATGTCACAGCCACGAGTGCACTTGACCACGGTGGGATGGTCACCTCGTCGTCGAACACGCGCAAAGGTTTACGCCGCTGATCTGTACAGGGCCCATCCGAAACTTGATCTGGGGCCATCTAAAATGTAACCGATTTCTCAGGAATGTTGATAACGGCGCCGTATTCACGCAGGAAGTTCATGCCCAAAATTAGGTCTTTGCAGCACTCCGGTAAAATTATGAAAGTAGTGACGAAATCTGAACTGCCGATATTAATTCAAGCGGTACATTTGCCCGTCGGCATCACCAATTGACCCCCTGCGGTTCTTATGTTTGGGCCCGTCCATATTGTTCTGACTTTCTTTAGGCAGTCTGCAAGTTTACGGCTAATAATAGAGAAGTCCGCACCAGTATGTACCAGCGCCGTTACTGGGCGTCTGTCTATACAAATGTCTAGATTGGCGCATACGATTTCTGTTGGTGTCGGTGGCGTCGTATCGTTCTTGGTATCGTGCGTCGTACGATCCGTGGTATCATTGGTCGTATCGCGTCGTAGAGAAGATGTTGGGGGTGTGATAGCATCTCGACGGGCGGCAGCCTTTCCCCCAAAGGTTGCTGCTGTTAGTTTCCCCGACGAGGGCTAGGAGATCTGCCCCGGATTACCTCGGAGTAACTGTGTTGCTGCGGCGAGTTAGGTGCAGGTGAAGGAGAGCGGGGTCGACGATACGGCACATCGGGTTGCTGTGCTTGCGGGCCTGCACTGATGTTACAGCGGTTATTGAAATAAGCACGATGGGAGGTTTGCAGAAAGTTCTGATGTCTAGGGTCATTGTACGGGCAATTGCGGAAAATATGTCTGGCTTCTCCGCAATGAAAGCAAAGTGGTCGACGGTGGCCACAAGTTCGTCTTACAGATGAATGGTCGACTGGTGGGCATCCTTTGCGACCAAGATGCAGATGTCGGCGGAGTGTACATCGGCGACGTTTGCATAGGCACGTTATACTGTGGATACGGCTGTGGCGGATCGGGAGCTGGGGCCCACGGCTCGTTGTAAGGCCCTTGGCTGATGTCACGATAAGCCAGTGGGGACGAGTTATAGGATACTGGAGCGGGTCGACGGACAGCTGATGCGTAGCTTACAGACCGCTGGTCTGAGAGCGATTCGGGCAACGAAAATGCCTGGCGGAGTTCTTGCCGCACTTCTGAAACGCAAGCCATGGTATTTCCTTGCGGAGTCACAAGCAGGTTTCGGATCTCCTCCCGAACGACCTCACGAATGAGCTCACGCAGAGAACGTTCACTACCGGCAGTCAAAGCAGAGAGGCTGGGATATGTCTTGTTTGGTTGGTCATGGTATCGGCGCCGTTGCTGCAGTGCTCGCTCGATTGTCGTAGCCTCTTTGACAAATTCCGCTACGCTTGTTGGCGGGTTGCATAGGAGACCGGCAAACAGCTCTTCCTTGACGCCTCTCATCAAATGTCGGAGTTTACCTTTAGGCATCTCGGGATCAGCCCGCTGAAATAGGCGGGCCATGTCTTCCACAAACATGGCGACGCTCTCGTTTGGTTTCTGTATGCGTGCCTCGATGAGCTGTTGAGCAGAATCACAACGGTCAGTGTTTGCGAATGTTCCGAGAATTTGCTGCCGAAATTTCTCCCACAAAGACAGCGTTGACTCGTGGTTCTCGTACCACGTACGAGCGCTGTCTGCCAAAGCAGACACGCGATAGCTTTTGTTCAATGGGCCAGCGATTGGCTTTGGTGACTCGCTCATACTGGGCTAACCAGTCCTCAACGTCTTCATAAACCTCACTGTGGAAGGTCTCAGGAATTAGAGGCTGATCAACAGTAAACTGTGAAGGCCCTTCAGTAGCCATTTCTTCAGGCACGGTGTGTTGCTGGAAAAGTTCGAGCGAGATTGCCTCGGGACTAAGGCCTCGCTGTCGGCGACTGTAGCAGTGGACAGGAGTATCCATTGCAGGTACGGGTTGCGGTGGCGGACTCGATGTGCCAGGGCATGGCCTTCTAGCCACCATAGCCAGGACGCAGAGGTGTCCCAAGCATCAGTTGGAGAAGTCCAGCACCTCCACCAATGTCGGTAGGTGAAAATAACAGGATACAGGATGACGGTGCGACCAGGAAAAACGAGGTCTGTATTAACAGAACTAAAAAGCAGCCGCTTCGACGTCGACTTCCTTGGAGGAAACGTGGGTGCTGTCCATGCTCGTCACTTCGTCGTCCTCTGTCTTCTTACCCGGCCTTTAGCTGTGACAACATTAACTTCATCAATGGTGTGTCACAATCTAAATGTGTACAGTAGAAACCATATGTATGTTTTTTAGGGGACCACAAAAAAATGCGACGTCTGAAAACAAAACGTCTATTAACTAGGGGTGCGGGAATATTTGAAATTTTGAATATTAGCACACTTCTTTATGAGAGTCTAATGTGTATAAGAGACATTGATGGGCCTACGCTAAAATGCGGGTTGATAGGAAAATGTGTACGAGCTACTTTGTTATAAGACACTTCATATAAAAGACAAAAATTGCTGCTAGAGCATGCCTCTTACAAAAGGGTTGAACTGTATTCAAACATCCCGAAGACAATTGCAGTCAACGTTCAATTAAAAATGACCCCTTCAAATTTTTAATATGCTTCACCTCAACACATTCTTGTACCGCAGCAAAGCTTCCTTTCAAGCTCTGCTACGGCAAATTTTTCAGACATATACAGCCGCTTAATTAAAAGTGGCTTCTTGAGAGTTTTTAAATGCTTCACCGCATTATACTCCTGTATTGCGAGAAAATTGCATTTTAGGCTCTGCTATGATCGCAAATGTATTGACTCAAGAAAACACTGGCTCCATCATAGAGATTGGAGATATGGTAAGAGGTAGGGACTCAATGCTGTTTTTTCAATGCTGTTTTTTCAGACCCAAAATTTAGGCACGCAGTTTGAAAAATCTGACGCATTCAAAATTTGAAATGCTCGTGCATGGTGACATCCATAAAGCAGATTTGGAGCTCCTAACTTGAAGGAGTTTTACACTACCTTGTCTGCCACATCAGTTGAGCTTCCACAGAAATTGAAAAAGGAGAAGAGGCTGAGGATCCTATAAGCATCTTTGCCTTTGTCATGTGAACTGTAGTCTGCAACACTTTGGTTGCACCAAATCATGTATTGATACGATTCGGCCTCTGTATTGCGTCATTCTTGATAAGACAACTATTAAATACCACATTGCCAGTTCTTGATCGACCTACCGAAAAAGAATCTTTCATGTTGCTATATCTCATTAAATATGCTTAGGAATCCTTTCCAACTTATTTCTTCTGTAACTTCTTTTAGAACTATTCAAAAAAGATTCTAAAACTTTTTGACAATCATTGAAAAATATTCTATTCAATTCGCACTCGCACTTCAATATTCGAACTCACTTCGCACCTAAAAGTTTGCTATTCGCACAGCTTTACCCTTAACTCTTGGCAGCAACACCTAGATAGGTCTGAAAGCTGCCCTCTCAAATTTGCTTGGAGGTTGAGTAGTAAACCTGTGCCAACACTTGAGTGCTTGGAATATTTGAGTGAATAATATACTATTGAAATTTGCTTCAGCATGGATCTAAAATGAACAAGTTATTTAGTACTAATGACCATTCCACACAACTCAGTATTTAATATATGGGTTGCCATTCTAGTGGGTTGCCATTTTAGCAAAAAGAAGAGCAGCTCGTGCAGAGAGTCGGTACCCGCATTGACTGTCGCTGTCAAGCATCGTCGACAAGTGTCCGCCAATAAACGTCTCAACAATGTATATATATATATATATTCCTACAAGTTTGTTGAATTGAAAGCAAGAAATCAATGGAGGCTCTGCCACTTAATGTACATCATCGCTGCCAGGCGAAATGGCAGCCCAAAACATATTAGATAAAACATTTACATTCAGATCAGTAGCACATAAAAAAAGCACACCAAGAAGAAACCAAAGGTACAAACTAAAAAAGTCAATTTGACAAGAGCCATAATGTCAGTTAGTACAGGTAATTAAATTTTAAAGACTGCAAGGAAAACATGAGATCTGATTCTGCTCAACATCGGCTGCTTTGGTATCTATCAATGGTGCAATGCTTCTGTAAAAGTACTAACAGTATAGTATTCTATAGATTTCACTAGTGAATACCCAGAAACCTATGTGCATTGAAAGGTTATGAAAACTTAGGGGATGCTTGAGCTTCTCTTTCAAGAGTAGAAATTGATAGCTTGAGCGGACCGTATTTATATCACCTTTCCAGTTGGTAGCCTGGCTTCGCTTCTCGTTCCAACGCGTAAACTGTGCCACGAGGAAAGCCAAAATGTGGACATGTGTCGGCTTCTATACCCATGAACGCGATGCAACGAAACACGGAAAGTGCTTGTAGGCCCTTTGCGCCATCTTGCCGGTGCTGTGTCGGACCGCTGAAGAACCTCCAAGATGTGTGTATCACCAATGCTTAACTGGTGCATATAACTAGCTCACGGTTAGTATGCTGCAGATTGTATGAGGGGTGGTGGAATGGTTAAATGCTACAGAGCAGAAGGGCACAGGTTCAGATCCCCAATCCCACTCGAGCTGAAGATTTTACAGCAAAAGCTGTTATGGGCTCTATTTCATTATTGCTAGTGCTGTTTTGCTTTTTTATTTTATCTATTTTTTTTTGCCCATCTCTCATGTAATGTCCCTTGAGACCCTTGAGGTAATAAACGAAACAAAAGAGGTGATTTTGGTGCCATAGTTGTCCACACTGGTATCTGCAACTGCCATCGCGCGAAATAAGAAAAAATGTAACGAGAACGAAATTTTGAGGATCAGATGAGATTTGAATATAGGCCCCATGCGTGGCACTTGAGTATTCCACCAGAAAGCCAAGCTGGTACTTCAAACTTCTTCCCAATAATATCCTGTACAAGCATCGTGTTCGGAAAGGGATTGTGTTAACGTATGTAATATAGCATTGCAGAACAGTAGATTAACCAGGCACCACACCATGCGAATTGTGCTGCGAGTGGGTTATCAAATGCTTCCAGCCCATTACAAATAGCTCAGCCATAATTCTTCTTAAGTTGGGGACAGCTCACAATGTGCTAGCCACCTTTCAGAGCGCCACAAGAAAGTATACTTATTGGGTTGTGAAAATATTTGAAATATTGAATTTTATTTATTAGTGTTCGCTATTCAATTTGCATTAGTTTTATTATTTGAAGCTATTCGAACTTCTGAAAGACAAATGCAGTCAATGTTAGATTAGTAGTGGCTTATTGAGAATTTTTATATGCTTAATCCTATTACATTCTAGTATTGCGGCAAAGCTGCCTTTCAAGCTCTGCAACAGTTTTAGATGTATTGAATCAAGAAAACGCTGGTTCCAACGTAGAGATCATATATATGGCAGAGGTGGAGGTTTAATAATGCCATTTTTTACATGAAATTTGGGCAGGAAGACCCAAAAAGTGGATGGCAAAGATTTTTAGCATCTGAAATATCAGATGTTCCTACATATTGACCTGTATGGGGCAGATTTAGACCTCCAGGCTTGTAGAGAGCACACCCTTGTCCAGCACATCAATTGGGCTTCCATAGAAGTTGAAAGAAAGGAGATGCTGAGAAAAAAATCGCATCTTCACCATTTATTTGTAAAGTGTTGTTGGCAACATTTTAGTTGTACCACATCATGTACATACTAAACACAATACGGCCTCTGCATTGCCTCATTTTTGATAGGATTGCTATGAAAGGCCAATCCACAACCACTTTATCGATGTTCCACTCAGGCCTGGTGATTTTCAATGTTATTTCTTTATATGCATCTGCCTTGAATTTTTGCTAATGGATGACTGATTTTTCACTCAAAATCAAAAATGCCAGTGCTGAATTTGTGATAAATAAGTTCTTTAGCTTTATCACATTCAAAAGAAAATAAGGACTGCAGCACAGTTTCATTAAGAGCTTGCTCTTATATTTGAAAAGAAGCCAGAAATTACACTCCAGCTGATTTAGACATTTGCCACTTCATAGTCCTTTATTACAGGAGTCGGCAACCTTTTGAAGAGGGGGGCCAAGTTGCATGGAGCCAACAAAAGTGGTGGTCTGCATGTCAAAATTAGGGTAAGGAGGCGGGGGTGCTTTGCAGATTAACAGAAAACTTGAACAAATTGACAATAATGCTCAAACCGTGATTAGAATTTGTTAGTTTTCAGAACGCATATTACAAGGTTTCAATCAAACGTAGGTTGCAAATGAAAATCCCATTTTAGGTCGGAACTGTTACCTCGGCATTTAGATAGGAAGTGATAGAGGAAAAACCGGAGAGTACGACGTGCTGTGGTAAGCCACATAGTATTGCCCAGCGGGCCGCAAGTTGGCGACCTCTGCTTTAAAACACAAACCTCCTTTTCTCACACTGTTGTGTGTCTGCATGGAGCACCAATGGGCGATAAAAAACAGTGCCTATATCTAATATGACAGTAAATGCGAAATGCGAAGGTGTGTCGTTATTGCATTTTGCTTTCATTCAGTCAAAGTGAATATGTTAGTTCCACAAAAAATGTATTTATAACTTGTACATACTCAAAAGTAAAATATATTTAATAGGTAGACTCGAATGAGTAGTAAACAATTTTAGATAAATTATTTTATGACTAGAAGTGCAATAAAATAACAGCTTAGTCACTCCCAAAAGGAGAAATGCTCTGAATTTTGTTACTCCAAAAAGTTTAATTGGGTGGATTGACAAGAAGATCTGTTCTCCAGAATGTGCACAGTGCATCATTTGAATGGTTCAACACATACTAAAATGCTTGTACCTGCAGTTCATGTGAGAGTGAACATTGATTGAAATGGTTCCTAATTTTGTACCCCGGTCTACCATTCATAGGAGCAATATCGCTGAGGAAGAGAGAAATAACTGTTTGAAAAGATAAGGTCAACTGTTGGGTTAGCATTAGAATTATCATCACCGTAGCGGTGGCGTGTTGGATACAGTGCTACGAAGCCGAGCTCAAGATTGTAGGTTTAGTCTGTGGTGCGGCAGGCAGGGGAAAATGCACAGACACTTCTTCTTCTGCTTGCGCATACTGAAAGACGCCAGACGCTTTCTCTACACTGTATTGATACAAATTGATCATTTTATTATTAAGAATGCTTAAATGTTTTAAAAGTATTACTGTGGGAGAACTTGCACGAGTTGCTAGCTCATGTCTGTAAGTCAAAGCTCTATAATGTGGCATGCACTCGCGCACTTTATCAGTTGTGAGTGTTTCATGTTGTTGCATGTATGCGAGTGTTCTGTGCTCTAGCTACTTTACCTGTGGAAAATGCCTGTGTGTAAATTTTTCTGCTCTATTTCTGCTCTTCAGTAGGTTCACTTACTCACGCAGTCATGAATAATTTTCCTGAAGCTTAGGTATGGAAAGGATTTCTTTTTTTGCAAAGAAGTTTAATACACGGGATAAAATACTGTTTCATCACCGTTACCCAGCAACTACATCTTTATATAACCCTGGAGGGCATCAAGTCTGGCCCTCTGAAAAGGCATGTGCACAACACTCTGGAGGCAAGATAAAATTGATTTTCTTTTTTTTTTAATCCAGCAAAAGGGTAGTTGTGGTGCTATTTACTAGAAGTATCCCTGTAGTGATGACCTATCATGCTAACTTGCTGGAGTGTAAATAGAAACTATCAAAATCAACGGGTATGACATGTCAGGTGGCATGTTGTTCTCTTGCAGGACACTGCTACGATCTACGTCCTAAAGGAGACAGGGCGTGCAAAGGCAGACACAAGAGGGAATTCGGGACCTTAAAAACACCTGAATTCCTACCAGCTAGCCCAGCCATCCATTATTCTAAGCTCTGCTGTTTACAACTTACATGTTGCACAAATACAGTGTAGAAGCAAACTTGTGTGAATATTGAATTAGCACCCCCTTCCCCATGCTGTCTGATCTTGTGCTCTTGGATTCCTCTGCTTTTTTTTTTTATTTATGAAGCTTTTTTTTAGACATATCCAGTTCCTGATGCAAGATTATTACTAAAAAAGTCCCTGGTGTCATTGTAAATATGTGGCTCCATGGTGAGCCTGACTTCCACACGAGTGGTATTTGCCATTGTGAAGATAGCACTTAAACAAAAGACTACAAGCAAGAAAACCAGTAAAAAAGAAAAAACTTTATGCAAGTGAATCATGATAAATACTTACAGGACTTCATTAGCTCGTGTATACTTCAGTCTACATATGTGTGCTGTGGCTTGTGCAAACAGACAGGTCATAAGAGATGAATTTGGCTGGATATTTTTGTAGTTTAGCCCAAATTGTTTCTCGCCATTGTAAGGAATGCTCTGAAGAAATTTTAAAAAGTAGCTTGACAGAAGAATATCATCTGTTGTTTCTGGTTTTTTATAAAATGAACAGAAGATAGTTGATAAGAAATCACATTTATGAAAGTATAAAGTTTCATGAACTCGTTGGTAGCCAGCTATAGTATCACCCTGCATAGTCTTAAGTGACATTTCCTCATGTGCCATGGTACCTTAAGGTGTCAGAGTAAATTAAAGATGTTTCAGTTCATTTTAGACTTAAATGGCATTTAACTATTGCTGCTGTAATAAAAGAAAAATCTTGAAGTATGCCTAAAACTGGAACATTGAAAAACAACAATGCATCAGTGAGTCATTCAAAAAGATTCGAGGGTCCCAGAAATTCGGGCGAAACGGAAGTTCAGATAAGCCCATTTGGTGTGAGTGTTCAAAATATTTACTGCAGATGCGAGCGCTTTGTAAACGTGCAAACAGCGCATTTGTAATGATGACCTCAGCCTGCAGAGAGTCCCATTTTACAATAGCCAAGATGGTTGCCATAAATTCTGCAATAACTAAAGGAGTGAAGTTAGCTGGAGGGGCAGCAAAAATTTTTCTTCATCTTGCAGTACTTTACAAATCCTGTTGACCAGCTAGGATGAGGGTTGGGGAAATTTTATGAAGGTGCGCATCATCTGTCAAGTACAGACTAGGGCTGTGTAAATTATGTACGCACGTATACTCTGCTGAAGTGGGATAAGTTCGTGAATTATTTTTTCTCAGATCGCATGTTTTGTGACAATGCAGGCACAATGATCACTATGAAGGAACCTGACGATTAATAACTGTTATGTTGGCATGAGCCACATGGTTATATTTCACATATCACTCTATTTGGAAACAGGTGTCAACTGACCCAGGTTAAACGCTATTTCAGATACTAGCTCCAATTCTTTGTAATAGTGAAATAGGCAACTGCATTGTTTGCGATGTGTTGACAAACTATTTAGAGTGCAGTTTCTTTCGTTGAAAATGCATACTGGCTTCCAGATTTCAGAGTTCGCTTAGTGTGTGTGCCTTGCTCTGTTGCTTTCTTCTTCAACAAGAGCCACGCAAAGCCAGCAGACAACTTGCCCACGGCTTAATTCGAAACACCCGCCGTACTGTTCACCCGGATTCGGAGCTGGATAGGACAGTTCCCCTATGCGTACGTTTCCCGCATCCACACTTTAGGTTATGGTTGTGCTGCTGGGGCGAAGTGAGTGGCGGTGACCTGTTTACTGTGTGCGCGCGTTCCCATAGTAGTAAACTGTGAAAACTACGATAGCTCGCGCGATAAGATCGGTATCCGGTTGTTTCGGTTTGCGACGCCATTCGCGCGGGTTCCGGGAAACCTCTACGGGAAGCCGAACGATCAAGGGGCATCTGTTATCCAATTAGGCGCATTTGTGTCGACCGGGCGATGTTGCAGGTAAGCGGACGCTCTTGTATTCGCCTAGCTGCGATCCCTCGCTTGAAATTGACTCATATTGTGGTTCTGGTTAACAACCAGTTTTGTGTTTTGGGAGCGCGGACATCTGTAGCGTCGCCAGTACGTTCACCGCACCCATCCTTCATCGACTGTGCTACCTTGGTGCTACTTTGCGCTAAAAAAACAACTCGAGCTCGTGATGTATGCGATAGGTTTTGATTTGATTTTTTAATGCTCATTCAAACATTCGTTCTTTCTATGCAAAGATGTTTCTTTCAAATGAAAACATTAAACCTACGAAACTTTCACGAGTTCATCGCTTCCTTCGAGGGCCATGTTGTTACAAAATTTACGACACGACGAAGCAATGGCCATGCTACAGTGAACTAAAAGAACTGTAGTACACTGTACCCATGCCGAGTTTAGGCATTAATTTAGGGGATGTTTAACTGAGGGCCATCTATTGCGGCAATTATACAGACGCACACTACCGTGCTCGTCTGGCAAGATGGACGACTTGGAACGGTTTCGGCAGCGGTGGGAGCCGAACGAGCACTGGGCCATGCGTCGGGAGTTCATCCGGCGGCACTGGAACAGATTTTCAGAGAACCGACTCCTCTGTTTGGCCCAGACGTTCGTGAACATGGAACTGCTCGGATGCGCTTACCCGGCCCGTGTAGCAGAACTAGTGCGTGAGTTGGCGAAAGATGTGCCCAGATCGGAGCGCGCCAAGGCTCCCGCAGTTGCGCCCGTCGCTTTCGTGAAAGCCAGCGAATCGCCGTCAGAAGAGGCTTCATCTGCCGTGAGATCGTACGCACCTGTTCCGGACAGGCCGCAGTTTGTGGGCGGGTTCGCTAACAGGGCTGGCCTGGGATGCATAACGGCCAGCAGTGATGATTACGTCGTTCCAAGTAGCGCTGTGCCAGCGAGGCAACAGTTTGTCGGCGGCTTTGCAAACAAGGCTGGACTTGGGTTCGAACCACTCAAGCGGTCAGCAGACGCTGGTGATCTCGAATCTGCGAACGTCGCGAAGGTTAAACGTAAAAAAACCGCCAAGCCGTCCGTGGAGAGTGCCCCCTCGTCTCCCCAAAAACCTCCGCCTCCAGTCGACTGCAGAGATGTCACAAGGCTCCCGAAATTCCAAGCCGTCGCGAAGATGATCAGAGACAACGTGGTCGACGGGCCCAACACGCTGGACAAGTTGCAGCAGGTGTTCAGCAAATGCAGCCTCACCCTGGACGTACAATTCGAGCAGAAACAAGAAGCAGTAATCATGTTTGAGTGTGTCGTACGCTCGAACGGCGAAACGCTAGGAAAAGCAACAGCTTCGAAGAAAAAGGAGTCGAAGCGGCTCGCTTTTCAGGAAATCTGGGACGCTTTTTCCCGTGTTCCGGAAATGCCTAAGCCGCCCCCACGCGTGCCAGCGCCGTCTCGAAATTTAGTAAAGAAACCTGGTGACCGCCGTAACGCCATCAAACCACCAGCTTATCCAGTGGATAGTTGCTGTCAGCAGAAATTGGCAGACGATGATCGTGTACTAGATTTAGAAACACTGGTTGTAGTTCAAACCGTGAATCCTCCCGGCGATGTCATGTCAACATTGACGAGGACGGCAACCGCAAACAAGCTCAGAGGTAGATTTGACGTTGAGTGTACGGATTCAGGGTACACTTGCACGTTTGTTCTCGGGCACTGTGAAATCAAGAACGGTGTAGGCGAGACGAGTCAGGAGGCGAAGCTTAAAGCAGCCTCTGCATCTCTAGCGTACCTTCAAAGTATCGTACCTACACTGCTTTTAAAGCGACGCGTAGATAGCTGTGGTCCCGAGTTGACCAAGAACACCTTTGGTGTCTCTGACGAAAGCAATGGCTCGGAACAAATAACCCCCGAAAACATTGGACACAAGCTGCTCAAAATGATGGGTTGGAGTGGTGGTGCCATAGGAAAAGAAGGTGTTGGCATAGTGGAGCCTGTTATGCTTAAGGAAACGTGTGGCCGCAATGGCCTGGGTTTCGGCGGTCCTGGCCGCATGAATAGCAGCTTCAAGACAAAAGTTCATCAGGTGCTCAAGGAGTTTGCGGAGACCGTGGTAATGCAAGACCTTGTGTTTTCTCCAGAATTTGACAATGAGGAAAGAAAGTTCATGCACTCAGTGGCACGCACATACGGCCTCAAGAGTGTTAGTGTGGAAGGACCGTCGGGCAGGTTTCTCACTGTGCGTCACAAGCTGTCCGTGCGGCAGCTTGTGGATATGATCATTGCTTCTGGACCAACAGAGAAGTACGACGTCATCTTGCCCGGACAGCAAGATTCCGATGAAGAAAGTTGGCAGTAGTTAGTGATACCTCTGTGGTTCTTCATTGTGTGTTGCAGTGAGAGAAGAATAAGTTTCAGCACTAACTATGGACTGAAACTGGACTGTGACATACAAAGTGAAATTACAGTGGTTATTGGAATTAAACTCTCCTCATCTAAAGACTCCTTTGATGAAATTATGAAGAGGTAGCAGAGGCATTTCATCTAACACATTAATACCCCCATCACAGGAGCACACAAAAACTCTTCTACATTAGGGGTGTTTCACATAATTCATAGATTTTTCAGCAAAGAGGCATTACCTCACAAACTAACAGCACCAATGACCTTGTTTTAGTCAACGAGAGTTGCAATGTGGGCTTGTTGGAGATACATTTGAAAGGAGGTTTTGTAACGCGAGGCGAAATACGGAAACGGGAAGGGCTAGACGTAGAGAATAAGATATTCCCGACGTAGCACTCTATCCTTTCCGTGTAATCCTTCCCATTTTCGTATTTCGCCTCGCGCTACAAAAAATTCATTCTTGTTTCAGTGTTTTGTTCCGAATGTGCAGCCGAAGGAGTGGCACTAGCTTTCAAAGCAGAAGTATTGAAAATGAAACAATGTATCTTGATATTTAATGTCCACGTGTCCCTCTCCCATTGTAGTTAACGTCTTTTGCGCATGTCCGTGGCTGTTAGGTCACCAGCGTAGGTTATGTTGAGACGCCGCACATTTTGCATACATGAGTGGGACATGCTTGGCATCCCCCTTGTGATATTCCCGACGTATTCAACGTGCTTCAAGAGTACACAATAAAATAAGTTTTAAGGGGTTTGTTGCTTCTACGAGGTATGAAATTCATTTTTATAATGGGCATTAGTGACAGAACATAGCATGAGCATAAATGAGCATAGGTGCCACTTTTTCTCACAAATTCATAATTTCTAGCGCCCACCGGTTTTGACGCTAATCTTTGACTGCCGTAGAAGAGATTGGCGCACTCAGTTTCAAGAAAGACTTACTGAAAGAGATATTGCTCTCTGTCGTGTGTCTGCATGCATAACTCTTGTTTGGGAGAAGTCTTCTTACTGAAAAGAGTTTGAAGTGCCAGTGTAACGAAGGTATAAAATCGCTGCTGTGGATAGCCTGGCTTACAAAAACCATCATCATTACTACCCTTGCTATTTTCATGCGTCGTATTGAAATGAAGCACACTGCACATACATTTTTGACAAAATTGCATAGAAGGGTGAAGTCCCATTGCGTGTTCCCAGTAATGTTTGACATGTTTGGGAAATGGTTTTTATAAGTAGCTAGGAGCTCTGACACATCTCGTGTGTTGCACTAGAAATATTAAAAAGTTTCATTCCTTTCAACCCTTCTCAAGTTTTTCTCAAAGGAAAATAAGTACAAGTATTATGCAAATGGTCAAAAGTTTTGAACACTAGTATAAAAATTTACTTTTTAGTTGTGCATTCATTGGTCAATATTGCAAAGTATTCATTTTTTCTTTGAATAGAAGAAATAATGCTTTTAGTGCAAGTGGCCTACACCAAATGATTTTGCTTTTATAATAGCTATGTTTGTTGCATAATGACACTTGTTTTTTAGCAAATGCACAGGGTGAATGGCTATTCTCTGTAATTTCTAATCCTTCATCAGTAAAGCATCACTCTTAGGGAATTCTGCTGCTACTTTCTTGTCTAAATATGAGCAAAGCAACTGATATAGTGGTCTTGCCTTAATTTTATTTCTTGTAAGAGCACGTCCTGTAATAATGCTAACATCTTTAATGGATACAACATGACGTGCATGCATAAATCTAGCGGGTGGTGTCCTGATGCACACCATTCACCACCCCGTGTATGCATGTAGAACTAGTGAAAGTTATGTGACAAATTCTTTGTCCTCTTTCTCAACCGTTGTTGTGTTGTCAAAACTCTCGCTGCAGTGTAAACTAATTTATTATGACAAGTGTTATTTGTTGTTACTGTTGTTAATCGTAAATATTCATGCATTATTCATCATAAATTACCGCCTCATAGTCTGACCACTCCCTTTGAGAAAGAACCCGTATCCATGTGTGATGTGCTTTTAGTGTTGAGCTGTTTCTCCTAACTTTTATGTTAATGCATTTCTCACAGTGCTCTAGCTAGATTACAGAAAGCAGGTAACCTACAAGTTCTCTTATACCTTAAATGAAATGGACACATTATGTGCCTTGAATAAACTGCTTCTTGCTAGGTTAACTGAACACGTGTACTATTTCACTTCGTTCACCTTAAAAAAATATGTGTATGTGAGGTGGTTTTCTCATATTTTCATTAGAGAAATTGTACTATTTGAAACACCTCTAGTAATTAGCAGTCAAATGGTGTGTTGAGCTTAATTCACAAAGGTTTTTATTCATACCTAGGTTCTCTTTTTATTCCTGTTGTAATAGTACTGTGTTTGAAGTGGCTGCAAACTGACCGCTAAATATAAATTGAGGCATCAGAGCTTCTTGTGAATATTGGCTAATTTTGGTGGGTACTGAATAAGATTTGGTTTTTCAGTAGGCAAGTAGGCCTTTTCTAGCGAATCATAAATACCCTTGGCACTTTTGCATGTGTCAAAGTACAGTTTTATTCCAAGTTATTAATGCAATCAAAGGAATTTGCTCATAAAAAATAAGTCAGAAAAATGCTTCTTAGCCAATATTTTCATTGTAGTTTACTTTATTTAGCTCTCACTTTTAAGAGCTTTGACTGCTTTCTCATGAAAAATTTTTTAAGGGCAATCGCACATTTTCCTCACACAATAATACTTCTGTAAGTGGATAAATCAATCTCTGTGTCAAGCTGTTTGAATTGTACTATCTGCTACATGATATTTGTACTGGTGTGACTTTCTACCTTGCATTTACTTGAAACTACAAACCCATTGCTCGAAATCATTATCACAGATGCAGCCAATTACGAGCCTAGAGGCTATTTAAACTCAGTTGAAGTAATGATCATTGTTATCAAAGCTGGGCACATTTACTTGCACATCTAAAGGCGACACTTAAAGAATAATGAAATAAAGTTGTTTGTTCTCTCTCTCCCACGTATGATAACTAATTGACACAAGATGCATCATATTTTCCCAAGGGGGTAAGGTGCACTGCATCTTTTAAAAATGTAAAATACCGGTTGTCTTTACAATGCTTCTCTCTATTATTCCTTGCTTGTATGAGGCTCTTGTGTTCATGGTTCTCTTGAACAAGTCTGCGAATCAATAAATACTTTCCATTATGCCCCAAGTTGGTTCGAAAAAAATTTCACTGTAGTGCATTTAAGAAGATAGCAGTCATCAGTGTCTTACTCCCTGGGCTAGAAAAAGAGATAGGGCGGGGGTTGCTTGTTTTTTTGGCAGGTGCTTGGGACTTAGTGCAGCCCGTGATTTCTTTTTTTTTCGATAGGAACAAAGTCAATAATATTGTTGCTTGATTTGGCAGTGATCGTACAGTAATCAGCTACTGAATGAACTTGCGAGAAAGGTGCTCGGAAGCATTCAAATTGATGTTGAAAGGTCCACTTAATGTAGTATTTGCATTGCTAGTGGAATATTTCGGGATGAATTGTTTAGTTGCTTCTGCTCAAAATGCTGTTGAAGTAATGTAGGGAATAGAATCACTTTGAGCACTGCACAAGGGCACACACTACTTTTTGAATGTGGACACTGAAGTATGCTGCCTGCACTGCATGTTGGTTTGCTTATGACACTTTCAGCTAGCATCTAAGAAAGGATCAACAGCTAGATGAGTATGGAGTCGGCAGCCAGAACTATGAATGCCCAGCGTGCAGCCGTGGTTGAGTACACCTCGAAGCAGATCTCCAGTAGACCACTAGCACCTGAGCTTATTACGGTTGCTTTGTAGCAGCTCGATGAATGTCTGCTGCAAATGTGGGCGACGGGCTTGCGTATTCTTTTTCACAAAGGCAGTTTGTGTATTTGCCCAAGCATTTGAAGTTTCATAATATTTGTGGACCAATTCTTGAACGTGGACCTATTCTTGACCGTGGACCATACACACAAGCGATGTGAGCGTACATTTGAGGATTTCTGTTAGGATACAGGACAGACATTGACAGAAATTCAAAGGCTTGAAGAGGCCATTAGTAATATAGCAGGCAATATCGGTGTCGCTGTAGTCAAGGCCATCCGTATGAACTTGCACACATCCTCTATGCAGCAGTGACTGAATGCTCCGTTCCCTCTTCCTGGCTGCATTGCTACTCGGGTCTCTCTAGAATTGCTTCGGGTGAAATGATATCCAATGTTCATAATATATCTGTAACTTTCAACCATGGTGTTTTCGATGATCATTTTGCCAAAGGCTTAAAAGTGAGTAAATTTATCATCGATCTATCAAGTAATCAATTAATAATTGTATTCTGTGAATGAGTAATACTTTTATGTATATGAAGGCAAATCAACACCTCGATTACGTGTCGAACATTATTATGAGACCAATACCTATCATGATTACTGTTTCTGTACAGTTGCTGTGCTTCATTACTGGTGGACTGTACTTTCTTCTCAAGCATATCTTGGCATTGCCTGAAATGGCACAGTCTGAAGCTATTCTGATACATGTTATGCACTGAGAACATATCCAGTTTTTGTCCAAGTGAAATATAGAGAAATATAGAGTTTGACTGCTGTCTTGCAATCGAACCCTGGTTTTTTTCCAGCTCCTCATTCTGATTTTGCTATTCTAGATGATCTTCACTAGTTGAAATTTGGGAAATAGCCTCTGGCTTGTCTCCATTTTAAAACCACTTCGAGCATAAACAATGGCAGCCTCACTTGCACTACAAGGTGAGCACTCTGGCAATCATGTAAGCATTCAAGTCACCTTAAATTTTCCTATTTCTTGCTTGTTTGGATCGGTGACCAGTGCAGATCTGAATATATTTTATATTGGTCACTCATTGACTTTTGTAGATACTGTGCATGGCAATCTGATCGATCTCCATGGTTTATAATGTTTATACAAGAGATCTGTTTGAAAAATTTAACCTCTTATTATGTATCCTTTTTATATAACTACTGTTGGATCTTGAACAAGTCATACTTTAAGTCTAATCAATCTGTTTTGTTTTTTCCGGCCACTGTGAATGCAAACTGTAGCATCTGTGACACAGGGCATAAAGAAATATTGGACGTCGGTACATCTTGAGTAAGTTATCATGAGCAATTTTTAGCTCGCACGGCTCCACCACGCTTAACTGCTTAACTAAATCGCAAAGGAAGAGTTTGATCTTTTATGAGATTTAACTTGTGCAGCAATCTTGTTAACAGTGCTGTTAAAAAGACATTTTTTTGCATAACGTTATAAACTCATGTTTTATTCATAGGTATGTGTGTTAAGCACGGATGTGCATACACCTGCATAAATATGTGGTTATGTGCTTGTGTATATCTACAGGATCCTTCAAGAGGTATAACAGCTGTATCTTACCGGTACCTACCTACGGAGCAAAAACCTGAAGGATTGCAAAGAGGGTTCAACTTAAGTTAAGGAAGACTTAGCAAGCAATGGAAAGGAAAATGAGAGGTGTAACCCTAAGGCACAAGAAGGGAGCCAAGTGTATCAGGGAACAAATAGGTGTTAAGGACATCATAGACGAAATCAAGAACAAGAAATGGTCATGGACAGGTCACGTAACACAGGGAAGATAACTGCTGGTCATGAAGCATCACAGACTGAATACCAAGGGAAGGCAACCGGGTGAGGGGAGACAGAAAGTTAGGTGGGCAGATGAGATAGGCATAAAGTGGCAGCAGCAAGCACAGGACCGAGTTGACTGGCAGAACAAAGGAGAGAGAGGCCTTTGTCCTGTAGTGGGTGTAGCCAGGCTGGTGAGGATGATGACATATGTATACAGCATGCACATACGTGTATATGCATGTATTTATTTGTAATGTGTAATCGTATATGTGAGATTTTCTCTTAATGTTTCATTTATATTTTAGCTGTTCTTCAGTGCTCTCTTGTTAAGTAAAAAGGGCTTAAGGCGCCCATTGAGCTGTATCTCAGCTTTTACTCCCATCTCCACTTTTCTAGGGCGAAGGTAAGATTTGTTGGGCAAGTTGGTTCATTCTTAACGTAGCTTATGGCACGAAAAAAACACGAGAGAAGGACGAGCACAAGCTATCAACTAAATTTATTCAAAAAAGCGCACACATATACATACAGGTCAACAAAGTCACAAGTCATATTTTCAGAAAATACATTCTTTTAGTGGCAAGCACTCAAGTAATCTATCTCAGTGGCACGTAACATGATTGAGGGCTTCGCCATGTATGTGTCGCCTAATCTATTAATAGAATATGCTTCCTCAATTTCTCGTGCAATTTTTCCTTTCATTCTTGTGAGCACCCTGCTCTCTGACTGCAAGGGTGAGCAGCTCACTCCCAGCAGTGTTACGAAAGATTTGAACAAAGTGTCCCCCTTAAAGACGCCTCATGGTCTAACAATCTATTGTTTAAGGACGCCTTATGGTCTAACAATCTATTGTTTACACACCATCCCGTCTGCCTGACATAGCATCTTCTACAAGATAGTAGTGTATCATAAACTACCGTTTTGGAACACTCGACCAATTTATCACGGTGCTTGATGTCACATGCGTGGACCCGCTCGCTCTGTCTAAAAAACTTCTTACCTACAGCCGCACGAATAAATCTGGCCAAGCTTGTCTGTCGATGAAAAAACCACACTACATACGAACCTGTCCCCAACTTTCTTCAGCTGCTCGGAAACCCCGTGAACATAAAGAATGTTTACAAAAGGAGCCCATTCCTTCTGTTTTACTCGGCTTATACCTCGCACTTCCAGCTTCAACATTTGCAAGACCCTTTCGCTTAGGACGGCTGATTGGCATTCTGGGAACCTAGACTGTCGAAGCCTCTCAATCTGCCGTGCAAAACTCTCTTGCATGCGGTGTGGGCACGACTTTTTGAGTGACGCTCCCAGGCAGGCCATCCCAACACCGTTCTTTACTATTTTAGAAATACCCAAATGGAAGTCTGTGATAGGTTTGACACTACGGGGGGCGTACATCCAACATACTTCCACCAAAAGATATGCTCAAATCTAAGAACTATATGCAACCCTTGTCGGGAACCTCACAGGTAAACTTCAGCCCTGACCCGACTCTTCGAAAACCTTCAATCGGTCCTGGTACATACATACCGACAGTTTAAAAAAAATATGTAATCGTCCACATGTCTGAAGGTTTTCACCGCCGCTGAGTCTAATGCAGTCTCTAGCGCACGGTCAACAACACTCAAGAAGATTTCACTCAAAACTAGCGTGACCCTCGAACCATTGCAGACCCCTGACCTCTGAGTGTAAAAGCACTCATTCCAACCAATAGCAGTTGACCCCAGGTACACCAACAGGAGTTCAAGAAAGGAACTCGTAGATGCACCACTCTTGGCCTGAAACCTTAGTTCGTCATTATCTTCTTGAATGCAATTCCTGACGCACCCTGGAAATCTGTCCTGTGGCAATGAGTAGAAGAGGTCTTCCACATCTACAATGAACCCTGACAGTACTTTTACGGAACCTTCCATCAGAAACCTTGCCACTTCCTTTGAATTGTTCACCCGGAAAGGGTCCACTACACAGAGGGATGTCAGATGCTTCAAAAGAAATCCAGACACCTCGCGCTTCCAAGTCCTACATTCGAAAACAATAAGGGGAAAAGGGTTTTCAGCCTTACGTGTGCACTTATATATATATGTGTGTGCTTGTATATATACCTGTATACTGTATATATTTATGTGTGCGCTTTTTCGAATAAATTTAGTTGATAATTTGCATTTGTCCTTCTCTCCTGTTTTTTTTTTTTTGTGCCATAAGCTACAATAAGGTGAAGTAAAGGCTGTTTATTGATTTATGTAATGCCATGGTACATCAGGACACGTTACGAGTGCTGATATTTAGCCTTCAATTTATTATTAACAGTTCTAAGTATCCACATCAGTGCAGGAAAGAGACATAAGATGCAGCACATATAATTGTGATTTGAGTTCGTCTTTGGGAATGTTTGCCTCATTATTTGTTGTACAAGCTTCAGTAAAACCATGCACTGATAAAATATACGTATATTTTGCATGCCTGTGCATGCTTCCTCACACAGAAGAACAGATTGAATGGTCCTTACTGCTCGAAGCCCTTGTGTGTGCGGCTGAGAAGGGAGCCCAGCTGGCCAGAGCGTGCCGTGCCGAGGAGCCTCTGTTCCAGCTGTTAGTTGAGGAGAAAGCTGGCCCCGATAGAAACCCACGATTCGTACATGATTTCAAGACCTTGGCTGATGTGCTCATTCAGGAAATGGTGCGACATGACCTCTCCTGCCTGGTGAGCTATGCTCCTGGTGAGCTTCACATAAAAGTGATGTTTATATACAAAGACTAGAGTTCAGTAGGGGGACGTGTGCATTTTATTTTCCTGTCGTATTCCGTTATTCTTTCAAAAGTTTTCTTTACTCTATTGTGTAACCTGTGCATTTATTCTAACACAAAAGACCAATAGACAGTTTCTCTACAAGCCTTGAAGGGCCACTCACCAGGCCCCATACCAAATTTTATTTAGACAGTGAAAGTTGTTGGGTGTTCAATGAGGAACATTTTGCCACAAAAATTTTTTGAATCGGTTCATCATGAGCGGAAAAAACGGGTTTTTTGAAGCGGCACAAAACAAGGATGAGAGGAGGCAAGATCAAAATGCTTGCCGCTCCTCCGCATAGCCTTCGCAAGCCAAATCTCTTCCCCATCCTATCAGGCATCCGACCAAGAGGTCACGTGTACATTACGTGCCCAAACAGGTCCAACCACCGAGCACGTGAGTGGCGTTGCTGTGTTGATGCGTTATTTTGCGGTCTTCTGCCTGTTTCTGCAGGATGGTTTGGAAACGCTGGCTTAGATACGGTAGATCAGATGAGCACAATGAGTGCGCGAATGCGTAGGAGCGTTCCACGGCGGTCGTCTGCTCGATGCGCTGACCGCAGGTACAGGAACGCATGCGAAATGCCAACACATTAGCCCCTTATCTCATTGCAATTCAGGGGAGAAAAATGAAAAAAAAAAAAAAAGATGCTCACATTTCCTTATTGTGTCGAAATGTTTATCTAGAGCTTTATTATTCTCTTCAAGCAACAAATTAAATAAACTACCCATGCCGTGTTAAATAATTTTCGCTATGTCGCATGCCACTGTTTTCAACGTCAGAGCAGAGTCATCTACGTAGAGTACCAATGTCACTGCATTGCCGTGTACGTAGGGCCATTCATATGCGCATGTCATGCCCTCATTCTCTAGGCGTGCGCCGGCAGAAGGGAGGGGGAGCAGCGTTCATCTTGAAATTTGACCCGTTTCCGTAGTGCTTAGCGTTGCAAATTTTGGCAGACGTGATGTCGAACGCCTCGTCTACACATCGCGCTTGTCAGCTCAAAATTGTCAAACCTGGTGAGTGGCCCTTTAAAGTAGAAATGATGCAGTGAT
Organism: Rhipicephalus microplus; assembly: GCF_043290135.1. Taxonomy (NCBI): domain Eukaryota; kingdom Metazoa; phylum Arthropoda; class Arachnida; order Ixodida; family Ixodidae; genus Rhipicephalus; species Rhipicephalus microplus. Next base: position 212,162,722 of record NC_134700.1, read on the forward strand.
AGATTGACAAATTTTTCTTCGCGAATTCTAATGCTAATTTTACTATAATAGATTCGTTGTTAACTCTGAAAATGAAGGTCACTCCCATTTTTATATTTTGTGGCAGAACTTCAGCATCTAAATGCTTCAGTGTGACGTCGCAGATTTCAAAATTATGTATTGTCTACTGGCTGCATTGGCTTACTAAAACTTCCTGAAACTTTCTGGCTGTATTTGAACACTGTGTGATTCAATTTTAATAGATAAACATTTTGAAGCCTCTAGCATACATCATCAAAATCCTGACGTCATGGTGAATTGGTGCATATACCTCAAGGCAGCGTCACCACCTCTATTTATATTTTTGTGTATCTTCTTGCATATCATGTGGCAAAAATAGTACTCTTGATATTGTTGAAGGGTGGTTTACTAACTTACTAATGTGAAAAATTACCAAATATCTGTTCTACACCCACAGCTGAGAACTAATTCAGAAAGCCAGCCATTGTATTTGCACACTTACACTTAAGAAAAGTTATATAAGTTGCAAAGTGTAAAGGAATAGACATTGAGTGAAAGGATAGCCATGAAGAAAGGGTGATGCTTGATCACTCACCTGCGAATAGAGGTCAAGTTTGCCTAAATTATTCATCGGTGTATTTGCAAAGTTTGTAAACTTGGGGTGTCACTGAAGCTATATTGGTCTCCAGCGACACCTTGTGTTCACAACTTTTTCATCTCTTCAGGCTTCCGTTTTTCCCTGAAACTCTGCCTTTCTTCTGTATCATCTTTGTATTCATCACTGACCTTGCACAGACATGTGCATGGTAATTTATGAGAATATGTGCGAGCTTTTTTATCATGTGTATGTATTAGGCTTGTGCAAGTAGCGAATTTCAGGTTCAAATCGAATTCGAAGCAAATAGTGATTTAGTTTGAAATGAATTTGAATAGTATATATAACATATTATAAAGGAAAATTAGCATATTAGTCATGGCTCAACTAACGTACATAATAACTTTATAGAATTAAAACAAACCACGTACAAATGTAATTATTTTTGGTTTAAAGGAAGTGGAAGCATCTTTGAATAGTAGCAGAATTTGACTTTCGATAAAGTGCAAGTGATAACCTGTGAATTATGTTAGGTTTTAAAATTTGCCATACTTAGAGCATATAAGCTTGTATAAGAAGCTTTTAAAGTTAAAAAAAGGAAGAATTGATGTGATGGTAATATATGTTCATTTAATCTTAAAGTGAAACTTTATGGGCGGTAGCGTGAACTTTTTCTTGATAGGTACTTTCATGGTGTCTCATTCCTATATTGCAGTGAAATCGCCTTTACAGGGAATCACATGCACTCATATACGTTTAGACAAATGTTTTCATGGCTAGCACTCCTCCACTGCAGTTCAACCACCTTGACAGGGCGTTACATGCGGTCTACTATACACCTATTAGTTCGTTTCGAATACTTCGAAACTCGCGATACTTTAAATTTCAATCCAAGCAATTTTGAATACTGTATTGTTCATTCGAATATTTGAAGTGCTTGAATATTCACCCAAGCCTAATATGTATGCATGACAGTTTTACACATGCTTAGTCTTGAAAATGCACAAAAGGCTGATGTTCTTTAAAAGAATCATCCCTTGACGTCTAGAGATTGTTCTGTGGTATCTGTTCCTCAGCATCCTTGTTTTAGCTGCCCCGTTTCAACCTCTGCTCTAATAATGAACTAACCAGCCCTCCTCATGTTGTTGCTGAAGTTGTTTCTAAATGGCTTTGTTCCTCAAGTTGTTCCTCAAGTTGTTTTTAAACGGCATGCAAATGGCCTAGCTGTACTGTCATATGCAGATTGTACTGTCATACATAAAATGTGCTGCCTAGTGCCAGGGCCGGCAAGATGCGACATGCCTCTGCATCGGCAACAATCTTCATTGGTGTCTTTTTGACTGCAGCATCCCGAGCTTGGCAAGTCTCTGCAGGGAGAGGAGAGCAACAAGTTCACAAGCAGTCAGGGCGAGACCATATGCGTGGAAGTCCAGTCAACACAGGAGAAAACAGCTTGGCTGCTGGAGCGTGTGCTTGGTGGGAACGTGGTAGCAGCAAGAAAGTTGGCCCAGATAGTCCACTCAAACCCTGAAGTTTGTGAGGACACAGAGCTCAGTACTTGCCCCGTGGCATGTGTTTCCTCTCTTGGAATCTGGATTGACCCTATCGGTAAGTATGTTTGCTACTGTAGTATGCTGAGTACTATTAGAAAGGTTGATCAAGGAAGGAAAAGTTGAAAAAATGGAAAAATTGTGTATTTAACAATTACATATTAGCTGTTATAATTAGCAGTGCTATGATCTCTTTCTTTATTGCAAACACTCTCTATTTCATTGCGTTCTGATGAACATGAGAGCTTCGTTTTTTGGAAATACTAGGAGTGAGAGCGACATATTTCCCATATACAGCGCCATCCACTTGTAAGATGAACACAGCACAGTGTGGCCACGCTCCGTGCAATGCCAGTGCACATGGCATGGCCAAGCACTAAAGCATAGCGGTGCATCCACAGAAGAACTTACAGGATTTACTTTGCATCGTCTGCTACAGCGCAGAAACTCACTACTCCGCATAGTAGCCACCACGGCCGTGGCGCTGCTCTTGCTTTGCTGTAGTACAGCTAGAGCGCGCTTGTGCACATAACTCAATGTGGTGCGCAGCTGCACCAAATGCTATGGCGCTCTGCAGAATGCAGCCACGCTGAGCCAATGTTCACCCTTAAGAGTGGACGGTTCAGTACAAGCATCCATAGACGTCACCTTTAATACATTACGTAGGGCTCGCTTTAGAAAAAATTTGTCTCGGCAGGCTTTAAAAAATGTGCTAGGAGGTGCACGAGGTGTTTTTTGGCGTGACCATTTCTGTAGTTTCTGTAAAAAGGCTTGTTAACGAGTTGCTGCATGATATGTTTGTCGAAGGCAGCGTTGTCGGGCACGTTCCGTGGCTGGTACTGCACAGTGTTGACCACATCGATCCGATCCGCGCGTTAACCACCCGCCCTCTTATGCCATACTGGCCACTGCCGTGAGTCAAATGCCTATTGCTCATAAATGGCAGACGTGGGGCTATCAGGCATTCTTCAACAGGTTCGAGAGCAGGCAGGTGAGGGGGCTTGGGAAGATATCGGTATTGGTGCATAACACTCATCGTTGAAACTTGTTACATATGCTGCCATGCCTACGAAACGACGAGAACGAAGTGGACATAATTGCAAGGAGGCGAGCGTGCGGGCCATCGAAAACTAATGCCATGAGTGGCAGTGCGCCATTAATGAGCATTGTTGGAATCACTAGAGCGGCAACTGGAAAAGTGTACACTGGTGTACATGCCGGATGCCGTGGCGTCCGGACAAAGCGCAAGCATAAGAAGCTTGTCGAGCAAGCTCTTAAAAAAAAAAAGAACAACATAAAATATAATTTCTTGTTGGAAACTTCATCGGTTGACTCTGGACATGTGCTACACAACATTGTTCCGGCTTTGAAGAAGACAAGTCCACTTGTCGTAACATCGGCTCAAGCACGCAACCCTTGTTTACTGATTGTTTCACAGCATTCTCAATGCAATTTATGTTTATTGAATGTTGCATTCTTAAATGTTGCTAATTACCTTTGCAATCAGTCTTCAGGAGGCTGTGCAACTCTGGATGGCTACAAACAATGCACCATCGGCCTTATATGCTGAACCTGACTGCTGTATATTCAGAGTTGACTTTATATTATATGAAACAGTAAGTAAAACCCTGTGAGCACAGGTGAAGAACGACACGACCGGACATTCAGTACCTGAGGAGCCCTCATTTAATTGGAAGCATTTATTACTTACTTTTCTACAATCCGTAATTCTGTTTTGCATTGCGGGACAAAAAGCAATGGAAGTGCCAATGTTCATGTGTGTGTCATCTGAAACCGTATAAATGACCTAACTACCTGTCTAATGTGACTGTTACCACTTTTACAAAAGCTTCTCTGAGTTTTGTGTTGTTTTAGATTCTACATCTGAGTACATTGCTGGCAAGTGGGGTGATGAAGATGAAGGGAGCGGCATCGTTACCTCAGGCCTTCAGTGTGTCTCCGTGCTAATTGGCGTTTATGATCGGGGAACTGGCCGACCAGTTGCTGGTGTCGTGAATCAGCCCTTCCATCACCTGGATGAACATAACAGGTGGAATTCTGTGTATATCTGCGCCACTTTCATTATAAATGACATTGTTGTAGTCTTTAAGTAGCCGCAGAATGATGAAGGCTGACATTTACACAGAAATTTGTTTAACGATACATTCAGTGAGTCAGTATAAACTAAATATCTCCCCTCTGTTGTCGCATGCAGCTGTGTCCAAATACATTATTACTTTAAAATTTTTCTCATTTCTGAAATTTTAATTATGATTCATAGCCAGGTATTGGCTCAGTTTATAGTATAAACATGCAAATAACTTTAAAGATATTGGTTTTTAAGGTTCATAAGCAAACTGTTTAATACTCGAAACACTAAACAAAGGCATGACTAGGTGGAAATAAGCTGTGATTTCTGGGTTTAGTCAGAATTAAGCGGGATGATTACAAATCTTTATGTGCATACTATGCATGCAAATGAAGGACATGCCATGCTAAGACCAATTGCTGTGCGTAAGTGAAGGAGGATAGCTCTTATAGCAACATACAACATGAAAAACAGTATGACAAAACACTAAGTGAAGTCATTACAGCACTGCCTTGCCCTGTGCTTGATTGCAGCATTTCTTTTACATGTCTGGTACATTGAGGCCCAGGACCATTAGGGTCTTGCCCTTTCTGATTATAATAGGTACAGCTTTGGAGAAACGTACTTATATACGGTCTTGGTCGCAACACACACAGGCTTTGAAAACAATTAAAAACTGACAAATACAGCATACTTTCATGCCATTAGCTTATATCTTACAAGCTTTTATGGAAGAACAGCATTTTCTACACTTTAGGATCCTGCTTTTAATGAAGATAAAGAATGCAGAAATAATTTGTTTAATGATGCATATAAGTACTCTGGTAGCTCATGATCTCTAGTTCAATTACAGTTCATTTTCTTGTAGGATTTAAAAGGTAATGACTACAGAGACTCACAGCAGTCATCCTTGGGCAACTTCCAAATATGGCACTATGAAGGCCTACATAGATTTAGACAATAATTCTTCTAAAAATACATGATTCAGGAGTTGTGTTTGCAGAGTAAAAATGCTATAAACTCAAAGTGATGAGTGCCATTTGAGTGAAACAAGTGTTCTTTTTATTCGTGAGAAAGTCCTCCTCAAGAAAACCGAGCATGAGCTCTCTCATGCCATGGCTCAGTCGTCGTCTTATTTGCTTTCATCTTTTAATAAATTAGTGAAGTTATCACATTGTCTCTGTGTTATTCCTTTTGTTGTGTTATTTCCTTTATTTGAAAAGGCAGCAAAGTTCGTGGCAGTCATTTCCCACTTTTGGCTGGCACATAGGCCTGTAGGACGTTGCTACTGGGGCCTGGCTCTGGGTGCGCAGCAGTGGCACAGCCGAGGATTCTGTGAGGATGAAGACCCTGATCCGTTGCGGAGGCGTCACCATCCTCGTGTGCTGCTCAGTGCCAGTGAGAGCAGTGCTGTTGTTCAAGCCCTAGAAGCTGCTGGTTGTGAAGTGCGCTTCGCTGCAGGTGCCGGATACAAGCTGCTCTGTGTGGCCCTGCTGCGTGCCGATGCGTACCTCGTCACGCAAGGCACAACATTTCGCTGGGACACTTGTGCGCCCCATGCCCTGTTGTTGGCTCGAAACATGGGCCTCTTTGCAGCTGTGGAAGAAGCCGGTGTTCCGTGGCGTGTGCCGGCACCCGTGAGTTATGCCGATCCTGATGACGAGCTCTGTGACAAGGTATCCGGGGCTGCCCTATGGCGCAACAGTCGGTGTCTCTTTGCCTGCCGCAACTCTTTCAACTCGAGGCTCGTTTTCGATGCACTCAGAGCATCTTCCGTTAAGGCTACGAGCACTGTGTCGTGAATGACCACTGCATGGCCCTCCACGGTCGAATTTGAATTTAGATCTGAAATTTTTTTCAACCACTTGCACCCAAATGTGAAGAATCATTGCCAAAGTGTGTAGCAGTTATAGTAAATGCTGCCTGGGCAAGGCAGCATTTATGGTAATGACAAGGCAGGAAGGTAGAAAGCAAGGACGTTTTGGCAAATCGAAGCTATAGCAGGCACTCGAGTAAAATGATGTGGAGCTGCGAATGCTGCAAGTGAAACAAGCAGGTACCATCATTGTTTAGGTAATCTGTAAAGCACCTCTTTACAATCTCCAATTCTACCTTATGGTATCACTCAACGGATAATCCTGACTCCTGAACAGCAAGTTGACTTGTATAACACTGGCAAATTTGAGTTTGTGTAGATGCAGCTTGCTAAGGGCAGCACAACATGCAGGTTCAGAGGCTTTTGAAGCCTTTTAAATCCCCAGAGTGTCCTTCACTACTCAGCTAAGCAGTTTGAAAGTTGAGGAAGGTTGCATGCAGTGTAGACTGGTGTTGAGTTTTGAGGTGCGTGCACTGGCTCCTGAAGTATTCATAAAACTTGTTTTGTACAGTTTTTAAAATTTTTGTTTACCCAATGCATTTAACGGCAGTGTTGGTGTGCAGTTATTTGCTTTTATATACATTATTCTTGGTGAGTATAGTTTTGCAGCGTCAGAAGATAGAACATGTAGCAGTGTTAATGAACAGAACAAGTCAGTAACTGCATTCAGCAATGAGCTCAGGTATAGGACATGTAAATACAGGTATCTTGAACATTCTGTTGTAATGTCTTCTTTATCTTCTCTAGCTTGTCCGCTTTGCCTTACCATTATCAGTTTCTTTCTAACCCTAGATTATTGCTGCATTAACTTTGATGATTAATTTAGATTGATATTTCAAGTAGCATGAGTTTAACTTACATAAAGTCAAGTTGTGATGCTAATGTTGCAGAAAAAAAATTGTGAAAAATAATTTTATTACCATGTTTTTATGTCCTCTTCACTTCATGCCATCTTCATGCATGTAGGAACATGTAGTACTTGTTTATTTCTGGTGATTGTTGTGGTATTCTGCTGCTTAGTTCATCAGTTTGATTCCTAGCCACAGTGTCTTCAAGTCAACGAAGGCAAAATGCAGGGATGCCCTTTCTCATACTTGGATTTGTGTGCACGTTCTCCCAAATTTCTCACAAAGGCTCCCAAAAGACTCCCAAAATTAATTGGGAGCCTTTCAACTCCAGTGTCCCTTATAAGCGCACCTTCCACTTTTAGGACGTTAAACTTCCCAGTTAAAAAATTTGTACACGCTCGTCATTAATCTCATCTTAAGCATTTGCAGTCCTTGCATTAAGGATAGTTTACTCTCTTGAAAGACCCACCTGGTGAAGAATGGAGGGAAAAGGCACTTAAACTCATAAACAATGAAGCTTGTAACAATTAAATAGGACAAGTCCCATTTACATTTCCAATTAAGTATATACAGCTATGCGTTGACATTAGCACTAGCGGACTATTCCATGTACAGTAAGAAAACCCGCCATTTCACAGCTGCTTAAGAAAAATGATGAAAGTAGGTGAATACTTTATAATTAGTGTCACTGTGTACTTCGCTCTATGAACGGGTGTGCATAGGCAGTTTCATTGTATAGAGAGTGCAGCATAACACAAAACCTGCGTCACAGTGCAAAACTCGCACAAACTACCCACCCATAGAACCGTAGAATTGTGTTCTATAATAGGTATTCACTCACTTCAGCATTATCACCAAAATTTTTTTTTTCTTCTTGACAAAAAAAATCTACATGAATTTTGAGTGGCTGACTATTCCTTCATAACTCTTGTCTACACTTTTCTCTTAGAATGCACCTCATTTTGCTCTCAAACTGTGGCTCCCACAGTGTCAGTAGAGTGCCACAGGTATTCGGGTACATTGGTATTAGTGGGTTTAAGACAAGTTGTCACTTAAGCTCTGATATTTCTAAGTTTTCCTTGCTTTTAAATGCTATGTTATTTATAAGCTGTTGTCAGTTGATTTATCCAGTTGTCATGTGTAAGCTGTCATTCAACAATGCCTTGAAAAACTTGTACAATAGTGTGGAAGTTGTATCACAGTTTTTTTTTTCTAATTTATCCTGAAGTTTCTTATTTAGCGAGGTCACAACTGTAATAACGATCTGAATGGCAATATTGGAAGTCTTTTGTACCAGTTTATCCAGACACAGTACATCAGGTGTTCCTTTTTATTCTTCGTTTAGGTGTTATAGGACAAAGAATGTCAAGAATGAACATAACCCTGGAACACTGTAACCATTGACACTCACTGGTAAAAGTAATTATAATCGATTTGGCTGTGTATTGAAGGCAATAATAGACATTTTTTTTTTCTTAGGACTTGATGCATAACAGAAGTTTGGCCAGTAACACATCGAAACTTAATCAATGCTTCCAACTCGACAAAATGTGTGTTCTCAGGTGATCTCCATGAATGAAGGCTAAGGCTTTCTGATAGCCCCTTTGATAATCTATAGGTGCACTTCCCTGCACTGCATATTTGCACATCTAATGGCGGCACCTGTCACACAAGTGGAGACGAGATCCTGTTTGCCGATCCCAGTAATTATGTGTTATACATGTCTATGTTAAGCGTAAGGAGAATGTTTTTTCAGGTGGGATAAACTTCCTTCGTTCGAAGTGGGCACTTGGCAGGCGATTGGTCATTTCAAGCTCTGTATGCCACGGTAAAATAAATAAATAAATAAATAAATAGGCGTGGGGGGGGGGGGGGGGCGCACGGCACGGGCTACACCATTGATATCAAAAGAGCCCCGAGTGTACACTTTCTGCATCGCAGCACAATCAAACTGCACATGACCTTATTGTTTACAGTGAATGGCTAGCCACCATTAGTTAACTGAGCTGCATTGCAGAAAAGCTAGCTTCATAATTATGAAAAGGGTCCATTATCATCTGTATGAGCACCATCAGTCATTCTTTTAAACCAATGAATCATGTTAAACAACATATTTTATGAGCAATTTCGTTGTCATGTAGAGCAATTTCATGAATAATGACTACCACATATATACCCTGTTGTAGATGTAAATACCTCGTCGTAGACGTATGCTGCGCAAGATGTTAGAGTGAGGCTTTTGCAGAAGGTACCATGCATTTTGACACTCCGAATGTACTTTGCAGATACAATTTGAGTCCCGAATTGGAAGGGGTGGAGTGTGTGACTACAGTAAACTAACGAGCATTTAACACGAGTCACAATCGTTGCACATGCATGAAACGTTTATGTGTAAGCTGTTTGCTGGTGTTGTGGTCCTGGTAGTTTTTCGCACACATGCTAGGAAATAACTAGCACAAGAGGAACATGCAGGCATCTTTAGTGATCTGTCAAGCTCACTTTACTAGTGTTTCAAGTTCATGCTGTGGCTGTTGTACGAATTGTAGGTAGTAGTTTTTGTAAGTAAATTTTTAAGCAAATGTTACTGCACAACTATTTGCTGTCGAAAAGCGCACATTGAGTACAGAAGTCGTATCTATTGATGCAGATTATGCCCTCCACTCTTTCAAACTTTGCACATAACTTTTCTTGCAAATGAAAATGTACCAGTGGTATAAAAATACTAATTCTAACCTAGCCAATCTTTATGCCCCATTTTCTCTTTGAATCATTGTGCTTTCTTTTGCTTAGCATGGGACAGTCGCACTGGCTAAACGCCTTTGAACAATACTGACAAGTATCTGAAGAGACAGTTTTCAGAAATTACAGTTCTGGAAAAGGCGATTCGCATATCCTAAGAGGTCCTGCTATAGTGCTAGTGGTGAACTCAATTAGGATATGTTAAATCTTTTTAAGACTTCACTTTGACCACAGCTTCACAGTTGAAAGCTTCCTATTCTTTAAAAGAACTCCTGGAAGTTTTGAACTTGTTCTGAACTTAAGAAGTTTGGAACAAGTTAACTTGTTCATCACTTTGATCATCTTACAGAATATTTTGTAGGATCAGAGTGCACCAATATTTTGTGGAAGACATAGCTCACTTACCCTTTGTCAATATATATTGTCAGTAGCCTAACACGTGGTTTCCCCTTTCAACAAAAGGGAAGCCATCGCTTTGGATATTTATAGCAGTACATTGTAAACATAGCCATGTGCTTTGTAAAACAGCTCATGTCACTTTTTAGTTTTTGAGGCTTCCTGAGGCCCTGTTAGTACTGTTCATGCAGCAACCAGTGCTCTTTGATAATGAATGCTTTTTATGATCTTTCATATTGTGCTTTCTCCTGACAACATTTTCATACTTGCACAACACAAAATGCCAACAGAGATGCTATCTCAACAGTATTAGCGGTCATCATTCAGATTGGCGTTCATAGAGAAGTTTACTACTTATGTGGAATTTATTAACATTTCAGTGTTATCGTGTACATTTTCTATTTCATATTTGTGATCACTAGACTGAATACAGTACTAAGTGTGTTGTGCCAATCAAATTTGACTTGATGCATGAAACTTGTTAGAACTGTATAATGAAATAATATATACATAAATACACACTAATATACCTCAGTATTATACATATAATGTATACATTATCACATTTATTTACCATGTACTGAGCTGTGTAAAGTGCATTTGTTGAATGTTATCTGTTGTCATTGTGGTGTGCACATCAATTTGTTTCAACCTGCTGTTAAGACTAGTTTGCAAGTTTGCACTGTTATAAATCTTTACATATGCTGTTGAAGAATGTGTCTAATATATAAGAATTTGCATAATAATGGCCATAGTTGCCAGTCTACCAATTTTCATCACTGCAAGGCAGCAGGCTATTAACGTTGATCTATTCACATTCTTCCAAACAAGAAATAGCGTGCGACATACGGAGAGGCATACGAGAGTTGGAAGCAGTCACAAAACACTCTGAAAAAAGGCACTGTGAATCACTATGCACTGTAGGCAGAATATGCAGTGACACATATTGCACCATGCTATCACTACCGATTGCAGTCTACAATGCTCTCGAGTGCACTTAAAGATCCAAGCTTCACAACTCACAAAATGCTTCTTGTGTCTTGATTCCAAACAGTGTGGTCATATGAGTGCCTGCTTAGTAGAAGAAGTCGCCTGTTTATTTCTTACAACCCTTATGATATGCAGTGATTTTTAAAATCAGTATTGTAGCATAAAAATGATGGTTTGGACCTGAGAGGAAGAAGTGTTGAGGAGGTGAAATAGCGCTGTCTACTAAATACCAATGTTTATACACTGCAGGGCTTGGCAATGGGGCTCTACTTGGTGTTCACAATTTACTAGTGAAAAAGAGGGCATGCACAAAGCATGAATGTCTCAAGCCCATCTACTGTTTTCCACCAGTTCATATCAAGCGCAGCAGTTTTCTGGCACCTCATAAACAGCTATAAATGTCTTTCAAGTGACTGTGACAAATGCCACATAAATGGAGGTTTCTTTGTAACACAGGTAAAGGACAGGAAAAAATGAAGGCACATAAGCAGAGACAGAGTGCTACTGATTTTATGCCTACTGAAGATGTGCTACCAACAAGCCCGCACACATTCCTCGTAAATGGAGGGCCTGAAGTTCCCGGAGATCTAGGATTGTTTAGCCCTTGCATCAATTTTGTATTGTATCTTTTTGCAATAGTCGATTACCACTTGCAACGATTACTTTGCATGCAGAAGCATTGTTCATTTGATAAGATTGTTGCGGCATGCTTTAAAAAAAATGGGGAGGTATCATGAAATATTGAGCAATACCACAGCTTTTTGAGATCTATCATTTCCACAAAGGAGTACTTGATTGCTTCAGGCATTACTGCTGACTTCAAGTTGCGGGAACGAATGAATCCCAGTTGGACTTCGTTAGTGACAAGATGTTGCAGGCCCATGCGCTTAAATTTAGTGCGTGTTACACATCTCCAGGTGGTTGAATTTCCTGAGTCCTCCACTATGGCATCTCCCATAGTCATATTGTCATTTTGGAACATAAATCCCTAGCAATTATTATCAACACCTTCAAGCACAGAGTTCATATATGTGGAAGCAACTTATTTTGACAGTCTGTTCAACTAGTGGCCTATAAAAAAAAAACTTGAACCATAGATGAATTTAACTTTCTGCATTACAAGTATTACTCCATTTACCTGCACTATGCTGTGTATGCTTGCAGCTTATCACTCTGGGATGGCACTATAATGTTTGACTTATCATTCCATTTGCTGTATTCAGGAGCAGCGACAAAAATATTTCCATTTGCTCGAAAAATCACTTAGGCAAAAGCAAATCGTGCATGCAATTTGAGTACTAGATTTGATCCTTCTTATGCAACAACAGAACATGACTGAGTTTAGAATAGCCCCGTCCCATCGCGGTGGTCTAGTGGCTAAGATACTATGCTGCTGACCCGCAGGATCGAATCTCGGCTTCAGCGGCTGCATTTTCGATGGAAGCGAAAATGCTGTAGGCCCGTGTGCTCAAATTTGGGTGCACGCTAAAGAACGCCAGGTGGTCATAAATTTCTGGAGCCCTCCACTACGGTGTCTCTTATAATCATATGGTGGTTTTAGCATGTTAAACCTTACATATCAATCAATCAATCTGAGTTTAGAATAAACAAATTCCTAAATTATATTTTAATTATTCAATATTGCTCAAAGTAGCATATTATATCATTTTCTTCCTCAAGGTACAATATCGAGCGCCCTGAAGAAATGGTGCATAAATTTGAGACATTGCACACAATTCTTATAATCGTGTCTGAATTGTATGATGTGCCACATGTAATGTTGCGCTGAAAATGATGCCCAGCTGTAACACGCTGCTTTAGCGCTGTGGTGTGGACTGACAGCTTCATCTTCTCAACATTTCTTGATCTATTGTTCAGTCAATGCTTTTATTTCCTTTACACATTGAATATTCCATTTTTGTCATACGCCAAAGAGCTTTTATGAACAAGAGTGGGATATAACAGTGCATTTTCTGACCGCTGTCGTTCTCTTGTTGGAAACTTATCCTCCCATTAAACAAATCTGCTGAACATGTTGTGTAAAATCATTTATGCTTTGTAGAAGTTGTCCTAAATATTTGCAAATACTTATCTGTCTTGAGAACATCAAAAGGCAGTGCGTCATTTCTCTGTCTTTGGAACATTTTTCTTCCTTTAATTTTTAAATTAATTAAAGCATGAACACATGTAACAACATTAAAGGGGTACTGACACCATTTATCGAAGGAGAGTTTGCTCTGCTATAAAAAGTTTCCTGCATACAGAGACGGCTCTCGGCAAGTGTGGAACTGAGCAAAGGCAGATGCTAGGATATTTTGTTTTAATAATAATGTCACTTTTCTCATGAAGCACCTACAGACATCAACACTAGATTGACGTCACTGCTATAGAACTAATTCTGGTGACTTCACGTACCAGTCTGGTTAGTTGTGCTGACATTAGGTATCAAAACTTCCAAAACAACCGCTTGTGCCAGCACAGTGCGAAGTGGTGACGAGCACACGATGAAGAGCTAATACCGTGCTGTCATGTCAGGGTACAATAGGAACCGAAACTAGCTTTTGAAAACATTCTGCAATTAATTTTTTAATGTGAACTCATGCTTGGCAGTTAAGTTTCTATGCTGTTGAGGCCTTGGCCTTTCAATTGATAAGAAAACTGAAAAATTTGTGTCAGTACCCCTTTAACACAGAGCTAACATGTCTTTCTGCCCACTTTGTTGCACATAAGGAGCCGTTCTTAGCTGGTTTGAACAGTTACTAACTACCTGTGGATAACTTTGTATTTGCATATGAAGATCCACACCTTGTCACAACATATGTGAAGTTCTGGTGTCCCATACTTGCTGCTGCTGGGTGAACAGAGCTGTCCCTATTTTTCCGCATCTACTTCACACACGCACTACAATGTTACTACAGTGTTTTGCCTTCCTTTCCAACTTCTGCCATGCTGAAACCAATAGTATGAAGGTAGTTAAAAAAGTAATGGCCCTTTGCTGATAGTTGAATATTCATACATCGAAATAAAGATTTCTTTGTGTGGGGCCATCTCTTCATTCTTCAGCAAGGTGCTGAAGGTATTGTTCAAGCACTGTAGTCATCTACTTGACGGGCAACAGAGATGACATTGTCTGCGAGAATCATTGCTTGCTCGCGACAGTTTGGAAATATGAGTTGTAATTATTTTTTGAAGCAAAATGGTCATGAGCTTCTCAAATTCACGGGTAGTTGTGCCCAGTTTACGAACCCACAGTGATGAGTGAAAAGCTCAGAAAAGGGTACCGATACTTCATAAATGGCTGCACAATTTGCACAACGACACTAGATTGGCAGGTTCAGCATCAAGACCAATGAAACTGTTCATCAAATGGACCAAGAATTGCAATCAGAGGGACTCTTGACAGTTTGTAGTCTGTCAGATCAATTTTCTTTTGTTGAACACCTTAGTTCATATCATTGTAACTGAAAAACTTGAAGCTCACAAAGTGTGTACAAGCCGAGTACCCAGAATGCTTACCAACCAACTTAAATGGGATAGGATTTCCAAATGGCAAACTTGTATGCAGTGGGACTAAAGAAACTGGTGCAGTGGTATGAAGAGTGCCGCTGACTGTGTAGAAAATTGAACTGGGGTTGTGTTAACCTAAATCCACCAACAGAAACTTTTACTACTGAATATTTATTTTTTGGGGGACCAAACAATCCTTACTTTTTGAATGATTCTCGTATACCTTGCAAATGGATATGCATGCATTAACTTTCAGCTATTTAATTCTTGTGTGCTTTTGTTATGGCACTCTTATAAACCATTCTGCTACTAATCACTTTCTCTTGCGTCACATTTTTTTTTTTTTTTTTGCCTGGAACAAGACATTTCAATGCTAACTCACCCAGCAAGGCACACTGTGACAGCCAAAAAGGTTTTACGCAAATGTGCACATTTATCCAGAAGCAATTCAGCACCGCTGCCAAGCCTGAACATGTTATTCGTTGAGTCACTCTTTTGTTTGATGTGCAATAGAGGTGTCCCTTCAAGTGGCTGGTATTTCTGCTTTGCTTCACTCACTATATACGGTTTCAAGATTGCAAGTATTGTACCACAAAAAACTTCCGGCAACCTCATTCACCAGCTCTTAACATCGAAACTGAAAGCACGTTTTCAATTTTTTTTTTTTTCAGGGTAATGAAAGCCTCTCTGTAGCTTTTCAGATAAAAGGAACATGCACAAAGTTTAAGGGCATATCTTCCAGTTTTTATGTAGCTCAGAAAAACATTTATTTGAATATATTTTGCCAAAAAAGAAAAGGAAAGAGTAGAAAATGAGCGGGCTATTTTCTAAAGCTCTTCTTGCTAACCGATGCTCTTAAAGCAGATCGGTGGACGTAACCGGATGTCATCAAGGGCCTGTGTTGGTAAATAGTGGAAGAGGTCTATGCAGCATGGGTCACTAACCAAAGTAGTTAACCAGTGCCTGCTTGCCCTAGCTAAATATTACCTAATATTGTGGTCAAAAAGGTGTGCTAAAGTTAAAGGGACAAAAAATTGAAGGAGGTCACGCGCCACTTGGTAATGTGTGTCATCCCTCACTTCCTTTTTCTCTGCAACTGTGGTGCCATTTTTTAATCATGCAAAACCAGCTAGCCCAATATTTCCCTTTGCTGAATATCACGCTATATAGTATGCACCATAAGAATGAGACACTAAAAATGGCAAACTGCTACCAAGCATGCCAGGCACTTTCATCATTGCAACAATGTTACCAAATTTAATATCAGCAAGAAGATGGCTCTCTACTCGCAAGCAAGGCAAATGGCGCGAGTACGGAGAAGTGCGACAGAAGTAGGGTTTCATGCGCAAAACATGGACAATGTCAACAAGTGACGAACTTGGTGACGTATTGGAGTGCAATGGCGCTATCTCGTAGTTGACGTCGCTAACTTGACGTAAGCCTAGGTAGGGTCCTGCGTATGGGGACAAAAGTTTTTCAGAGAGACTTACACGACGACACAGTGACCAGAGGAGCACCTGGGGCAAACGTTGTATTATGATGCCGGTAGTCGCAGCGGGCTTTTTGCATATCCTGTGACCTGGTGAGACGAGAGTGGGCAACTTGATTGATTAATTGGTATGTGGGGTTTAATGATGATGGTGATATGTGGGGTTTAACGTCCCAAAACCACCATATGATTATGAGAGACGCCGTGGTGGAGGGCTCCGGAAATTTTCGACTACCTGGGGTTCTTTCACGTACACCAAAATCTGAGCGCACGGGCCTACAACATTTCTGCCTCCATCGGAAATGCAGCCGCCGCAGCCAGGATTCGATCCCGCGACCTGCGGGTCAGCAGCTGAGTACCTCAGCCACTAGACCACCGCGGCAGAGCGATATGTAAGGTTTAACGTCCCAAAACCACCATATGATTACGAGAGATGCTGTAGTGGAGGGCTCCGAAAATTTTCAGACGCCGTAGTGGAGGGCTCCGGAAATTTCGACCACCTGGGGTTCTTTAACGTGCACCCAAATCTGAGCACACGGGCCTACGACATTTCCGCCTCCATCGGAAATGCAGCCGCCGCTGCCGAGATTCGATCCCGCGACCTGCGGGCCAGCAGCCGCGTACCTTAGTCACTAGACCACCGCGGCGGGGCGAGACTGGGCAACTTAACGAGCCATGCAAGCCCGATCAATGGCTTCACGAGCGTACTCGGAAGCAGATGGCTTGAGAGGCAATGTGGCTTCAAATGGCAATATGGGGTCGCGACCATACAAAAGATAAAAAGGTGAGAATCCCATAGTGTCATTTTGAGAGGAATTATATGCGAAAGTCACATAGGCCAACGTGGTGTCTCAGTCACGACGATCTTTGGAGACGTACATCAAAAGCATCTCTGTGAGCGTGTGGTTGAGACGTTCAGTTAGGCCATTAGTTTGTGGGTGGTAGGCGGTAGATATCTTATGCGCCGTTGCACATGATCGAGGGAGGTCGTCGACAACTTTGGACAACAAAGAGCAGCCGCGGTCCGTAAGCAGCGGTCGGAATGCACATTGGTGTAAGATGATGTCATGAAGAAGAAAATCTGCAATGTCAGTGGCGCAACTGGTTGGCATGGCCTTTGTTATCGCGTAACGAGTTGCATAATCTGTGGCAACAGTGATACATTTATTTCCCAGTGTCGATGTCGGAAAAGGGCCAAGAAGGTAGAGTTTCATGCGATGAAATGGTTCATAGGGGACTTAAATTGGGTGAAGATATCTAGCTGGCAGCAAAGAAGGTCTTTTCCGGCGCTTGCAGAGGTCACAAGTGGCGACATATCAACGCACGCTGCGGTACAGTCCTGGGCAGAAGAACCGACGTCGCACACGGTCGTATGTGCAGGAAACACCGAGGTGTCCCGCTGTTGATGCATCGTGAAGTTGTTCCAAGTATGGCAGGTGGTAGATGACGAGGAATGACAAGCAGAAGCTCAGGGCCTTCAGTGCTGACATTGCGGCGGTAGAGGATGGCGTCATGAAGCACGAACATACGGGATGCAGCGTCATGGCTGTCAGACTGGATGGCATCGATGATAGTGTGCACTGACTCATCCCGTCGTTGTTCAATGCACATATCGCTGATGTCAGTAAACACCATTACGCTACTCTCCAGGTCAGGCACAACGGCATCAGGAGGATCCACCGGACGACGAGAAAGACAGTCTGCGTCCTAGTACAAACGGCCAGACTTGTATCTGACGCTAAACGAAAATTCCTGGAGCCTCAGAGCTCAGCGACCCAGATATCCAGTCGGGTCCTTCAAAGAAGTCAGCCAGCAGAGGGTGTGGTGGTCCGTAACGACAGAGAACATGCGACCATATAAATATGACCGAAACTAGGCAACGGCTCAAACTAAAGCTAAACACTCTCTCTCGGTGATGGAATAATTCCTCTCAGAGGGAGAAAGCAAGCGACTGGCGTAAGCTATCACGCACTGTCTGCCGTGTTGCCACTGAGCGAGACCTGCGCCAATGCCGTGGCCACTGGCGTCAGTGCGAACTTTTGTGACAGCAGAAGGATTAAAGTGGACAAGTATGGGGGGCGTAATTAAGTAGTCGATGAGAGCGGTGAACGCTTGAGCCTGCTCAGGGCCCCATGAGAATGTGGTATCCTTCTTCAGCAAATCTGTGAGTGGCCTGGCAACGTCAGCGAAGTTTACAAAAACGACGAAAGTACGAACATAAGCCAATGAAGCTCCGGACGTCGGATGTAGAACTGGGCATCGGAAAGGTACGGACGGCGCGGATATTTTCGGAATCTGGTTGGATGCCATCAGCGTTTACAAGATGGCCCAGAACGGTGATGTGACAGCGGCCAAATTGACATTTCTTGGAATTGAGTTTAGCCCAGCTGTTCTGAAGACTGCAAGAATAGCAGCGAGACGGGTAAGGTGACTATCGAAAGTAGATGAAAAGACTATCACATCGTCTAGATAACAAAGAAAAGTAGACCACTTATAACCACGCAGGAGAGAGTCCATCATTCGTTCTAATGTGGCAGGAGCGTTACATAGTCCAAAAGGAATGACCGTAAACTGGTATAATAAACCATCCGGTGTAATGAAGGCCGTCTTCTCTCAATCCATCTCATTGACAAAAATCTGCCACTAGCCGGACCGAAGATCTATAGACGAGAAGTATATAACGCCGTGCAGGCAGTCCAACGCGTCATCGATGCATGGTAGCGGGTATACGTCTTTTCGTGTCATGTTGTTGAGGTGGCGATAGTCAACGCAGAAGCGCCAGGTATCATCCTTTTTCTTCACAAGGACTACTTGATGGTTCTATGACACCTTTGTTGAGCATTTTGTCAACTTCCACTTGGATAACTCTGCGCTCAGGGTGGGAGACACGATAGGGGCGTTGGCGAATAGGAGTGGTGTCACCAGTGTTTATACGATGCTGAACGGGTCTGTCGTCGAAATCAAAAATGTCGGCATATGACGCAAGAAGGCGATGGATGTCGTTGGCTTGCGCAGGATTGAGATTGGGTGCAATCATCTACGAGAAACGATTTGGCAAAGAACAGGTGCAGTTAGCTACAGGAGACTGAAGTAAATCAATCTCGGTGATGAGAGCCGCTATTTCGAATTCGTCAGCATTAGATACGCTGGCCAAGAACATGCCACAAGGAAGCACTTGAGAGCACAAGCTGAAATTGAGAAGTGGGAGCAAGGTACAGTTGTCAGTGACAGTCACAAGCATATGGGGAATGGCAATGTTGCGGCTCAAAAGGACGTCGGCGATAGGAAGGAGGACATATTGACTATCGAGAACCTGTGGCTGTGCGGTCAAAATGACGTAGGTAGCTGCCTGAGGCTACAGTCGCACATCCTGAAAAGAGCACAGGCGCAGCGGGGCAGTGTGGGGTTCAACGACTATCTGAGGCAGCTCTAGCTGAAGGACGCCGGCAGCACAATCAATAAGAGCAGAATGATTCGACAAGAAGTCCAGGCCTAGGATAATTCATAAGGGCAGTGGTCAATCATGGCTAAAATGACAGAAGTTGTGTGGTCCTTTATACTTAAGCAGGCAGTGCACAGACCGAGAACTATCGGCGTGCCGCCATCGGCCACACGGAGCATTTGTGCAACCGCTGATGTCAGAACTTTCTTTGAACGTGTGCACAGGCTTGAACTCATGACCAAAATGCTTGCGCCGGTGTCTACAAATTCTTGTACAGGTACACCGTCTACTTCAACGTCTATTACACTTCGTCTGGTGAGAATGAAGAGAGGATTTCCTGCAGAAGCCATCAATGCAGCACCACCTCCGGGGGCTGCATTTTTCAGTTTTTTAAGACGATGCAGCCGGAAGCCATGGGGGACGAGAAGCGCTGTGGCTGCGGCGAACGGGACGATGGGCGCCGTATTTGCGGCGAATGAGACTGGTGCCCACGAGGTGAAGGCAAGCGGATGTACCAAGTGTTCCGAAAATGGTTAACGGCATTGGACTCTTGGGCAGGTGAAAAGGTGCGGGCGGTACCGTCGAAACAGGTCATACGGGTCGTTGCACGAGGTGCCGAGGACCATGTGGTGCGGCAGTAACGAGCAATATGTTCAACGGCAGTTGAAACGTATAGGGCGGTCATCTACAGTTCGCCACTCGGCCGGGTCGCGTGGTACGTAGAGAAAACCGTCGGTTGGGGGAGGGCATCGCAAAAGGGCGTTCGTTGACTCTGGGCGCGGTGACATGGCACATGGAATGCACTCCGATGTTTTCAAGCTCCTGGCGCACGATGGCTTGAACAAGAGGAACAGTAACAGGAGTGCTATCGGTACTGCACGAATAGAACGCCGCGGGCGCCATTGCTTCCAGTTCGCGGTTATTATGAATTTGCTCTGTCGCGATGGTAGCGGTGGCGAAGAGCGGCGAGCCGTCGAGCGGACTTCGCTGAAGCCTTAGCCCGAAGGCGAAACAGAGAGGCAATCCGTTTTGAAAACAGCAACAAAAGGAGCGTTTACTGTAGCAGGTTGTCGTTTGTACAGAGCCGGCCAGCACGACAACGTCGGCTGGGGCAAAATCCCCTGAACATGGGGCCGGCACGGCCTTAAATAGCGTTTTAAGACTCTTCTGCGAGACCAGTTCCCCGGAACGGCACAGTGGCTCGGCTGAGGAGACGCAGCCATACCCGGAACTGCAAGGTGGTTCGGCGGAGGAAGCGACGTTATCCCCGGAACTGCACGGTTCTTCTGCACGGAAGGCGGCGCTGGGAGGGGGGGAGACAGTTCGTCGGAACAGGGCTCGATCTCGTGATACGTGCTCCCGAACGAGGAACATGTCTGTGGCACAACAGCACCCCCGCCGCCAGACAATGCATCCGGAGTTTTGAGCAGTCAGCGCGGCTCGGAAGGAGGGATGCTGGTTGACCGTCGGTAGCCGTTCCGCT
Organism: Rhipicephalus microplus; assembly: GCF_043290135.1. Classification (NCBI taxonomy): domain Eukaryota; kingdom Metazoa; phylum Arthropoda; class Arachnida; order Ixodida; family Ixodidae; genus Rhipicephalus; species Rhipicephalus microplus. Next base: position 212,183,726 of record NC_134700.1, read on the forward strand.
TTCTCCGCCCTTCCATAGGCCTGCAGAGGTTCACTGGAACGACGGAGTCGAACACAAAGCCGAACCACTCTGGCCAAAGCAAGCACCCTCCAAATGCTGATCAAATCGCCAGACCAGCAGAAACGAAAATATTTCCTCGAGATTTATCTGAGCTAAAAAAAAAAAAAATAGCATCACGAGCAATGCATCTGAGGAGCAATACATAATGTGGACACACCTTTAGCCAAGTGTCAGTGCATGACACTGTTAAACATTAAACAGAATTTTTTTTTTCAAGCGATTCTTAATTGTGATTTAGGCAGATTGGGGACGAACGAAGCTGCTGAGTTTAACTCAATTTGGCCCCGAAACTACAATTTAGATAACAAGCACTTCTGAATCACGCACATTGGCGTCACTCGTAAGCGCCAGACTGCTACACATAACAAAGTTAGTCCTCCTACAAGCTCTGACTTCAATGCGCACAGCCAATGATCATCACAACAAGAGATAACACGCTCGATAAGGTAAGAAAGTAACACTAAATTTTAAATTTGCGCGCATTACACAAAACAAAGTGAAAGTTAACCTACACTGACACGCTTACCAACACGTAATGTCAAACAAAGAAGGTATTTTAAACAGGGCTTTTAGTCAGCCTTCTCTGTTAAAATAAAACACGTCAACTGTTACCTTTCGAGATATAAGGAAAACAAAAATAATGAACCAAACATATCAATAATTTCTGCTTCTGCGACGACAAGAAAAGTAAAACTTACAAAAATTTAGACGCATTCCTTGCTCATCGGCGGGCGACACAATTAGAAAAAGTTATTCTCAAAACTGAACACAAGTTACACTCTTGGTATCAGCAAAATGAAACTCTCAGACGAACTCTGGGAAGTCGTGCACTCCATAGCTTTCGTGGGCTGCGGTCTGGACAAAAGGACGACAAAAAAACTTGTTCGCCGAACTCAGTAGCAGCAACTTTTGACGTACAGCCGCTTAACTTGAACAAGAAGGCACCTGTACTGCATCGTTTACGCCGCCCGTTCGACCAGCGACCCTTTCGCCATGGTGGAGAACAAACGCTCGTGTTACTGCTCAAGCGCTCCCAACGTTTCCCCACTTGCTTGCACCTACGCGGCAGTGAAAAGGATAAGACCAGGCGAGGATCTCGGCGTTCGAATTTCCCTGAAATTCGGTCTTTCTTCACGTGCTTCCGGCCTAATCTCGATCTCAGTGATGGTATGAGCCTCAAACATTTCCTATAGAGCCCTTTCGCGATCCTACGCATAGCCCTGAACCTGGCGTCTCGAATGAAGACGTCACGGCACTTAACAACTGCTTTAACATGTTTGACGCTTCTCGTCTCTTCCGCACTACGCTTTTGCCGAGGCCTTTTCCTTTTCGAACGGCTAGGAACGCTGGAAGCCCCGACACACTTATTAACAAGTGCGCTGCCCTCGACAGGTTCTGCCAAAACTGTATGCGGCTGAACCAACTTATCTTTGTGGTCATTGTTAGGTGTCTGCTCTGGAGATGAGAGGAAACGGAGATTTTGGCTTCGGAATTTTATTGAAGTTCTTTTCTTCGCGACGCGCTTCGCGTTTGATCTAGATCTCAGCAGCGGCCTGAACTTCAACTTTCTTTTATTGAGCTTTGTCCCGACCTCAGCCCTGACATTGAGCATGGCACCTCGAGAGCCATGGCGTTTAGCCACTTTCACGCGTTTGGCGCTTCAACTTTGCCTTATGTTCTCGCCAGCAACTCTTCTCAACAGAACTGATCGCCGTGCTCACAGCACTGGTATTATTCGCAAGTATGCTGCGTTCAGTTTGTGGAGTCAAAGCTCCAGATAGGTTTGCTAGCTTTTCCTCGGGCCCGTTGCTAGCTGTCTCTGCTAGCGACAGAACGGGATTTCCGATGCCTTTAAAGCCAATCAACTCGACTGAAGGTGTCTCTCTTGTTTGTAAGGGTTCTCTCTCTCTTTCCAGGATAACCCGTGTTCTCAGGCCTTCGTAGTCAGCCTCCTGCTCTCTTTGACGCGATTCATCCTCTCGCTCTTTTTGGCAAGCGTCTACTTCTGGCGCCTTACGACGTGCTTCAGCGCTGTCTCTATCGCTCTGACTTTCAGCAGGATTTGAAAGAAAAAAATATCTTATCAAATTATATCTAGCCTGGCTAAAATCTCCTGCTTTCTTCTAGGGTAAACAACTCAAAACATGCACGATCTCGCGCGGCAACAACGTGGCGAGCTTCTCCACCCAAAGGTCACGGCAAACACCAACATTACAGCGGACAACTTCAAAATCATCAAGAAAATGCGCGATGTTCTCGCCTGTCTGAAAGTTGTGGAGCTGGTGTTTAGCTCGCTCCCATTTAAGTGCTTGAATTTTAAGATCAAGCTCTTTCATTCTGAGAGCATGCTCTCTCCTTTTTCGGCACTCCTCGGCCTTCCATTGTTCGTGCCTTTGAGTTTCGAGCTCTTCACAGCTTTTCTCGGCCTTCTGCTTTTGTTCACAAGTGAGCTCCCAAAAATCGTCAGCCTCATCGGCAGTCACATTTTCTGCCCGCATCACCTCGAGAATCGCTTCCCTTGTTTTAGCGTACCCGGCGGAAATCCCCATGGCTCGACAAATTTCGAGGAGGTCCTCCACAAGGTACTGCTCCATCGCGATCTCGTTTCTCGTTATGCTCTGCTATTGATATTCACCGTACTCTAAAGCTAATCTCATGGTCTAGAGCACGTGAGTAATAAATTACAACCAACAAAACACAAAACGCTCTCCTAACATCTGCCTGTGCTAGAGAGGTCTGGCGAAGTGAACAGTAAACGTTAGGCACTCACCCAACCAAAGCAGCCGACGGTGGTCCAACTCGTGGCTGCCGTCGAACAGTGTCAGGACTTCAGGGATCCGGTCCAACTTGCCAATGTTGAGATCCGGGGTTGCTTGTCCCAGCTTGCCGAACGATGAGAACAGGGTAGCGTATACCAGCGTATTCAAACGCTAATATCAGGTCGATCGTGCTCGAGCTTCGAGGGGTCCGATCCGGCGTGCCAAACGTAGGGTAGCGTATCACAGCGTAGCCAAACGCTATCACGGCGGTCGTCCTCGTGCTCAGAGATCCGATCAGACTTGCCAAACGTAGGATATCGTGTCTCGTATTTGCCAACCACTGTTATGAATTTGCTCTGTCGCAATGGTAGCGGTGGCGAAGAGCGGCGAGCCGTCGAGCGGACTTCGCTGAAGCCTTAGCCCGAAGGAGAAACAGGAGGCAATCCGTTTTGAAAACAGCAACAAAAGGAGCGTTTACTGTAGCAGGTTGTCGTTTGTACAGAGCCGGCCAGCACGACAACGTCGGCTGGGGCAAAATCCCCTTAACATGGGGCCGGCACGGCCTTAAATAGCGTTTTGGGACTCTTCTGCGAGACCAGTTCCCCAGAACGACACAGTGGCTCGGCTGAGGAGACGCAGCCATACCCGGAACTGCAAGGTGGTTCGGCGGAAAAAACGACGTTATCCCCGGAACTGCACAGTTCTTCTGCACGGAAGGCGGCGCTGGGAGGGGGGGAGACAGTTCGTCGGAACAGGGCTCGATCTCGTGAGACGTGCTCCCGAACGAGGAACATGTCTGTGGCACAACACGGTGAACAATGCGTGTCAGGTCTCCCTGCGGCGACAGATGTTGTGGTGCAGACTGGTCCTTGCAAGTCGATGTTGCAGCGGTGTTTGGAAGTCGGGCGAATATTTGCAGAATACGGCGACTTTTCACTTGCTCAAACTGACGACTCTCTTTGATGATCGCGTCCACGGTGGAACAGCTCTTGCACATCAGGAAATTGAACGCGTCATGGGCAATCCTTTTCAGGACACGTCCGACCTTGCACCTTCTGTCATGTCGCTTTTGGCCCTTCGGCAGAGGGCCAGCACGTCTTGAATGTATGCGAGGTATGATTCCATGGGGGTTTGGGCACGGCAAGCCAATTCTTTTTTGGCGGCGATCTTACGACTGGCGGTTTCGCCAAACACCTCTCGCATCTTTTCCTTGCATTGGTCCCAGCTTGTGAGTTCGTTGTTTTCATACCACACCTTGGCCGTGCCTCTCAAGTAACACAGCACATTAGCCAACTGAAGTGTGGGATCCCATCTGTTCGGCACACTCACTCGTTCAAACATTGCCAACCAATCGTCAACGTTGACGCCATCGGTCCTGCAGAATGTACCGGGATCCTTAAGTGGCGTGAAAACGTATGGTAGCGACACCGTGTTCGTCAGAGACACTGACGTTGAGGCAGAGGGCTCAGCATTGGCCATGGCTGGAAAACCGATGCGATATTCGCTGTGGAGCTTTGTTGCCTGATGGTTACCCCGCACCCCCACCAATATGTTACGGGTTTGGTGACTTCTGTACAAAATGCATTTACAGAGGAAAAACCACAGGCAAGGGTCACAATGGCTGATCGGCACACGCGCGCCTTTCAGCTGCTTGTGTCCTTTCTCTCCCTTTATTTCATCTCTGTAACAATATTCTTAGGGTTAATGAACCATTTCATAGTAGCTATTTGTTGGACGACCACCCTATGTCAATGTTTGCATTGACAATAAGCTGCATGACTTAGGGGTTTGATTGATTATTTTAATGTAACAAGAATAATGGGCAAAAAGTATTTTTATTTAAATATAACGGCACCCCAGAAAACTTTCTGAAAACTAGTCCCCCATAAGACATCCTGCTTAAATACCAAGCATGACTGCCTCTTTCAAAAGTATCTGTGCATGTGGTTTTAAAAGTTAGGCAAAGCTAATTTTCACAGGTGCAGCTATTAGTAGTAACAAATCATCATGTGCCACAAGGTCCCTGGTCGCTGCGAATCTTCATTCTCAACCGACAGTTTTCAGCCTGTGCCTTGTTGAGCTCGCTTTGCAAGTCATGGCACCTCTGCTTGAGCAACCTGATCTCATCCCAAAAGGCAGACATTGTCACTCCAGTCATTGTAGTTTGCGTCCCAAATGTCTTGTGGCCATCGAGGCTCTCTACATTTGGCACGCTCGACGTACTTCTCTCGTTTGTCACCGAAGGGCACTGTTCACATGATATCACTTTGATAACTAGCGGATGTGAAGAGCTAGCTGGAGCGTGAGTGTCTTTTGAGGATGGAATGCACTCTATGGTTAGCTCTGTGGGGTAGGTATCCGATTCGTTTGTATCCACATTTTTGTGTGGCTTCTTTGCCATAATGTGGGCACTGTCTAGAGCTTCGCTCATTGCCGAAGTAGTTTCCATGGTTGCTTTCTTGTTATCTTGGCCATTGTACAGGAGCCGTTTCTTTGATCGTCTGAAAAGAAAAGAAATTCGAACAAGCTCTCACAGCATTCTTGAATATTCAAGTGACAGTCAGCAATGTTGGGGCAGCAAGAGGTAGCATGCAGACTGATTTTATTGCTGAAATGTGAAAGCACTTACACACAAGAGTGAGAAGTCAAGACATCACAATTGCCGCATTATATAAAACAAATAGTAACCAACTAGCTCAGCTCTTGCTATTTTCAGCAGTGTCATGTCTGAAAATGCTGCTAACTAAAAATGAACACAAAATTATTAAAATAAACAATTCCTACAGTTTAATTTAAATATCGTTGCACGACGAAAGCACCACAACAATATGCACAACAATCTTGGAATGGAGGAATTGCTTTTCGTGTCTAGAGTGGACATTCTGCATGAGAGCTGTAAAGGTGTCTAAGAGAAAGCCATACCATTGAATTGCCACAAGTGACCCACAAGCGCATTTCGTCTACTAACTGCAAGAGTCTCATCATCTCGCCACCAGCAAACTATAATCATGCCACCTTGAATGTAGTTGACCATTTTTATAAATTCGCTGGACATTAGAAAGCGTTACTAAATACTGTGAGCCATTTGTTAAGGCTGATGACCAGCACACTACAGAGAGGTGCGTGGTAGGGACAGTTGGCTTTTCAAAGACGAGTGTGTCAACATGCCCGTCAACGTTCAAACCACTGTGCAGTGTCTATCGCAGCACACTGACTATGCCACCACCATCAGGGTGCATATTAAGTGATGGTTGCTCAGCAATCCAACCAACCAGACCTGATTCTCCACTTCACGACATGCACTGCCTTGCCCGGCTTGCCGTATGCGCCTGGCGTTTTATGAACACTCTTCATCAGTGTTAGTAGCCTGCTAGTGCCCTTGGCATTCCTGTTGCTGTTTGGGAGTCTAAACTCTATGCGACCCAACCATAGCTACTGCAGAACAAAAATATAACATGCAACCATAGCATGATATAGTGAACTTCACTGCAAGTGGGAAATACAGCTTACACAAAAAAAAAAACCAAGCCTACACTAATCCCTTAATAGTCTTCCTCATTTCTAAATACAAATGCGCTGTTAAGAAGACAATCATCCAAGGGGCATTAGATGCAGTCATCAAAATATGAATGCCATAGGTGTTTTTTTTTTTCATTACTTTATAAATTGTTTGTTGTTTCCCCAGGGCACACAAGCCGACAAGTGCTGCGACCTAAAAGAGCCCAGGTAAACTAGTCATCTGTTGACGGGCTGGAAAACTGCTAGGACGAAGTTCGCTGTAAAACTTACATACATGAGTGCTTCCCAATAAAGTTGCCATTCACATACTCCGTCGCTAGAGCTTTGTGAACCTTACATAGTGGTGTAATGGAGAGCTAATATGGTGCAGTTTATCTTTTCTACTTGATGTAAAGAACTGTGCAACTCTTTTCTTCAAGCCCCCATGTTTGTTTTGTGGTATTATTAACATATCAAACAACAAAGCACTTTTCCAGTGCCAATGCCTTTTGATGCTTGGCTGGTGGTCAGAGCTATGATATGTCCAAGTTATCAGTGGGGCCAGTTAACTATGACTGGTGGATGACAAGAGTAGCATTGAATAAGGCACAACATAACACAAGTTACCAGTCTAGGGCATAAGTGGAAGCCAATCTATTATGGGTGAAAAATCCCTTTATTATGTTCCCATCACCTCTGTAATCGAAAAGCATATGCTCTAATCTTGAAACCCACAGCATCAATTTAATGGTTTCAATTACTTTCGCTAGAGTGGTGTTGCTAAGCCCACTGGTCAGCATGGTGACGAGTGATCCCCATGGCTGTAGAACACCAGTAGGGGCTGTGCAAGACTTGAAAGATTTGTAAAGTGTAATGCCCGAATTTTTCCCATTTTTTTTTAAAGAATACCTGCAATGTCATGCACATTTAAGTCATATATCATATTTTCAGTCCATGGTCACAGTGCCACCTGGCTATGTCGTGTCTGGTGCATGAAATCGCCGTATCGTGATCATGCTATTTGTCCTATGAAACAAACTTTCTTGGCAGCATTTCAGGGCCTCTTTTTGCCTAATTTAACAGAAAGGGCCACTTCAGATGTGGCTCCTATGACCGGAAGTGACACTTACGGCGGATGAGTCGATACTGTAGGATATGCTTCTGAAAGACGTTGCTGCGGTAAAGTACGAGCGATTCTTCTAATGCTTTCGGCAGAGCGCTGCATGTAAGCAGGGTATCCTGGAAATATAGAAGGCACTGCATTGGGTTTCAAGCGACGACGCCCTCTCATGCCTTCCTTGTAGTCCTCCAGCTTGAAGTGAATGCTGCATACTTTTGCTGTCTCGTGCGGCTGCCACAGCATCTTGTCAGGACCTGGAAAACGAGCTCATGCTGTAATTAATTTTTCACATACGAGCACAAAATGTGCCGAAACTTTGATATCTTGCAATGAGACAAGCACAGTAAAAGATCATTGTAACATACTCGCAGATATTCTATAACTCATGGTTTTCATCTGAACTCCTCCCACGCTGAGCTCTTCAAGAGAATGCAATTCTCAACCTTCACCCTTTCTAGAATGCCAATTCTCAATTTATCACTTGTTCTGCTCAATAAATCGAGATGAAATAAAGGCATTATGTCAAGCTGACAGTCCAGAAATTAGGGTATATATTTTTAGAATAAAGCACCTTTTTTATTCACATATACTTCATGTTATTTCCATGCTACTGATATAGTTGAGCCCCTCAATTAAGAATTTCCCCAAAAACAAATTTCTCACAGCAGCGAAGAAATCTAACATCTCTGGTGAACGTCCACAGAGTTCAATATATTTGACTAAGCTCAACAGTGAATAGATTTCAAAAAGCACTTCTGCTATGACGAAAGTGTCAAGTAGTGATTGAATACATATTTTTCAGCCCATGAGATAGTTCGGAAGCCAGAAGTTCGGAATTTGCAGCACCTCTCATTCGACAAGTCGGGCACATACATTTCCTCCAAAAGGCATCCGTGCGGTCGTTTCTGTTAACATTTGGTTGAATTATGATAGCAAGAAGGCTTCCTTTTTCGCTAAGAACAGCTTTTTGCTGATGCCTCTGTTGGAAATTACGTAGGCACACAATGTTTCAAGTGAAGACACCCCTGAAAGTGACATCATGCAAAGAGACTCTGTGCGCAGACTGCCCAACTGCTTGCAGCCGCACGTCTCTCCTTGTGCACACCGAGATCTCCCCCCCACCCCCCTTCCTTATGTGTAGTGTTATTTGGCCTTTTCAGAAGTTGCCCTCTCCTATTAAAAACCTAAGTTTTGACACCTCAGAAAATGTCCAGGATCATCGCCGAAGCTACGTAAGGCAGGAAAAGTTTCTTCAAGACAATGGGAAATGGAATAAGATCAGTGACATTTTTAGGTTAATTTTGGTTGGGCAAAGTGTTTGTGTATTTTTCTAGCTTTGTGTCTATAAGGTTTTCACGGGAACAAGCAAAAACCGCTTCCCCTGTTATTGAGGGGTTCGACGGCATCTGAATTCAACACTGTTTCGCAGTTGACATATTTGCATTGATTTTCAATCCTATCCCCTAGCAAAACGATAAAAATATGAGGCCCATGCAATTACACGCAAGCAGTAAGTTCTGCAAGCTGAACATAGTGGCATGATCACTACTTTGACATTTTCATTTGTTCCTAAATGTATAGTATGACTATTAACATATTCACATAATGCAAAAAAATAACATCGTACTGGAACACACACATATTCTGACTTAATATGTGAGCATTTAAAATTCCCAGGTGCTCATAGCATGTGCACAAGGTTCTATTAGTGTTTCCAGAGTAGAGTGCAAATTAAGTATGGGACATAAAATACACACAGGGGGCAAGTGCTGTACAGTGTGTGTCTTTTTAAGTCCCGCACTTAATTCACGCTCTGTAGTTAAGTATTTTGAACCAACTAGCCTGGCAACGAATTGCCTTAGTTTTTTATCTTATAAGCATTAAGTGTTCATGCAGTGTGCCGCAAATTAAAGAAATCGAAATTCTTGATGTCAATAAGTACTATTTAACACAGACTAAACCTGTCAGGCAATGTTTCGCGACAATCACTTTTTTTATTCCTTTGCAATGTAACGAAGCATAGAGTAAGGGAGAGGCGAGCAATTTATGTTAGGTATTTATGTTAAAAGTAACAAGGCGTGCTAACATAGACCCAAGAGAGCAATCGGCGTTTATGCTGTCTTGAGTTATTTCTTGTGTACGTGAATGCACGCTCTGTAATATCAACGTAAAGTAACATGCCAACACAATTCATCAGCGAGCCGATTGTAGCAATAACGGTCTTTTCACTTTGCTGGTGATATTCTAATGGCTAGAAGACGTAATCAGGGCTAGACACGAGTATGTTAGAGCGGGAAATAGCATCTGATGTTTTTGTAACAATTTTGTTTGCTCTCTACAGCTTGAAATATGCGACGACGAAACTGATGCACTATCCTGTTGAGCTCATCGCGGAGGATTGGGCCAAGACAAGTTGTCGCCATGCCTTCACGAGAAATGGCTTTGATCCACGCTTCTCTTATGTCGGTCACGGGAAACTCGTGGAACGACACACTTGGCTCGCCGTCGGATTTGCTTCTTGCCACGTGCGAAGAGCAGAACGGCACGCAACACGTCAGAGTCATGTTTACGACCACTGCGACGGCGATTATCACAGTTTGAACAAGAACGCTGGTAAATTACCAGCCGCTCACGCGATAACATTTATCATGCTTCTTTCAAACGCGACGAACACCGCTACCATGTCACGGAAAACATTTTGCACATCCTAGATAATTCGTGTGCGCGCACAGACCACACACCACACACACATCAGAGTGTACTAGAAGAGGGGAATGCTTGGAACGGCCGCAACCCCAATCATAGCCTTTTTTTTTGCCTGGCAGATAAACGCGAAAAAGGCCCCGGAAACTCTCAAGTTCAAGTACTCACCTGTAGGGGGCGAAAAAATCAACCACGGCGCGTTTCTGCTTCGAACACACAGAGTGCATCTACTAACCCCTCTCTCCACTCGCGCTATTGGACTTTCTTGTAGAGGCGCCTTCGTCGAGGCCAAGTTTTATTTTAAAATGATCAAACACTACATGTTTGCGTACCGCTACACATAAGAAACATTTTGTTCTTTTAGCAAGTAGTTTTTCTTAAACATGTGCTGCGTCATCAACTTTTTTTAATAGTTTTTGCTCCAGCTGACTCAATGTCAGTAGCAGCCTATCGACATCATTATCCTCATTTCAAAGTCTGCGGCGGCCAACGGTTGCGATGGCAGGTAAGGGCTGGCGGTACGTTCGGATGTGTCTCGGACTGTTTCGTTTCGCTGTAAATATTTCGAGCCTCTGCCGACCGGCACATTCTTTCTCGTTCTGTTTATTTGACTCGTTCGAATGCTTTCGCGAAGGAAATTCGAGTGACTTTCGGGGGACGAAGCGACCGTCGAAGCTTTCATCGGATGAACACCCGTTGCAAGCCCGGGCCGGTGATTAGAAACCACTTCAGTTTTTTTAAGGATGGTTGCTTGCGGGGCTAGTTGGTTCATTTCAACATATGTAGCTTTTTTTTTTTTTTGCCAATGACTGCGTAGGCGTCACGCGGTGGCAGCGCATTGAAGTATTAAATTTTAAAATTGTTGAACGTCTCAATCTAACCGGAAAAACGTGCGTTACTTGCGGCGTGCATGGCTTCACGTGGGGAACGAGTCGCTAACTCAATAGTTAATTCTGAAATTCTATCACCAGGTAACACCAACCAGGCCGTTGCGACAAAAGAAGGCAAATAAATCACTGTCGCCTCGCATGTGTCTACTTAGCTAGCCCATATATTAGAGCAAAAAAGCTACTAGTTAATAATTTACTACAGTCGCGTTTGAGAAACATGACATAATTATGGGTCTGGTTTTGCTATAGTGTGACAAAGGAAGCGTCACATAAATGAGAAATACTTCTTTTTCTGCCACAGCCTCCTGGCCCACCTGACATGGAAGCAAATGTGTACAATGGGCAAGGATCCTGCTACGTGACATGCCTTGTGAAGAAGCAGTCCTGAGTGATATACGTGTTATGAGGTACCACTACATATATGTATAAAATACTGCTGTTTACTAATTAACTGAGTTTATTTGTTTACTTTGGAAAATTTCATGCATTGATTATACATTGATATCTGGTGATGTTACTTGTTTTTCCAGACTGCCTTGCAATGACAGAATGACTACCCCCGAATGTCCACTCTGCAAGCACGTTGAAACATCTGAATGTCCACTACAACAGGTCATCTCTAACCTGTAACACATTACACACATGTAATGCTGTATTTGTGAATGTTTTACCGCGCATATCGTGGAGAGGTGCTTTAGATTGGCTACAAGCATTGCCTGCCTACCGTGGCATGGAATCTACACTTCATTAATGCTGAAACTGTAACACTATTAGTTAGATTGTGTGGTACTGCTGAGCTCAACAACACACTGTTTGATCCCAGCCACTGTAGCCATATTTCGATGGGGGTGAAACGCTAAGCCGCTTGTGTGCTTAAGTGTTTGTTCGATTCGCCTGCACCACATGATCCATTTTACAAAGTGCTGCACCTCGCCATTCGTTTCAGTGGCATAGCGATGGCATCTTCTAAATCTTGCCATTAATTCCAAAAAGCGCAGGAGAGGTACAGCACGAAAACTATTTCATGACTTTCCGGTACATTCTGCTCTGACGGCGCTGGTTTGGTGCAGCCGCTCGGACAGCTAAACAAACAACACAGCATTAGACGTAGGTGCTGTACCCACCCCTATAAATGCGGCGTGTTTTGCCAAGATGTTTGCACCTAATTAAATTAAGCGAACAAAAATAAGGATTCCACCTTGTCGGCACCTTGTCATTCACTTGGGATGCCGCACCGCACAAGTTCTGAACTTCTCGTGCACAGCTCGTACCAGTTCAGATTGGTGCAGGTGAACTAAACTGAACCTTTAAAGATGGAAGCTGGAAAATATGAAAAATATGTTAACATAAGGGGTCAAAGCAAATGTTTCGACAAGCAGTCTTGTCTCCTGTGAGCCTACATTGTCATTTGTTTGAACCCCTGGAAGCCAGAATCAACCTAATTTGCCCACTACTGTACGACTCACGATCACTTCATAGTTGGCATGTGAATTGTTGGAAATTATTAATTGCACTGCATAATAAACACACCCACAGTGATGGGCATTAACAGGCCTTCCGACATTTAGTTGTGCCTTGTGACAGTTTACCAACAACACCCAGAACTGTTTTGTCTTAATTAACTGTGTTTAGCTCATACAAGTTTACAAAAAGATGCACCAAAGCTCATAAGACTGCACTCAATTGCTTTAGCTTTGCACATATGTTCAATGGGCTCCTAAAATAATAAATCATAAAGGTGATGAGCAGTTGCAGCACAGCTTCCTCAAAGACATGAATGCTGTCATGAGGAGCAAGATTGTGTTCATTGCATGTGGTAGTTTTTTTTTTTTTCGCAGAACAACATTCCAGATTTCTTTGTGCACATCTGCTTCTGTTTAAATTAAGTTGTCATAACTATAGTGTCTACCACTACGAAGTGAAATTCTGTGCACTACGGTCATGAAAAAAAATCTAGGAAATCGCATAGGTAGTTAAACATACATGATCTTCACTTATCTACAGCCACACTGCAAGATAGTACGTATTTCAAGTCCTAACCTCTAAAAGTAGCAGGGAGAAAACAACTTCATTTTCCACCACAAGTATACTGAGAAAGTAAACACAATAACAAGTGTGTAATAAATGTGACCTTTATTGATCCAGTATTCAGACAGATTCACATCATGTACCACCAATTGATTTCAGGAGTGCTTGCTTGTAAGAGAGTACTGAAGTTCTATGAATATGTCTATGAAAAAAAAAAGAGATTGTGCTCAGGGCTGAGCAGATAGTGTGATGTAAGAGTACCAACAAAGATGTACAGATAACCAAATTGTACAATGCATACCTGGAGCTTATTTTCTTAGAATTGGGCCTTTTCAATCTGTAAGCACACACCTCATAAGTGTCCCTTTAGCATACATGTTCGCTGCATACTCAGCAGACTGGTCATTACCTGCGACGAGAAATTCTAGCTGTGGTAACTTTGTAACTTAACTCTAACAATAAATGTAGCAAGCCTGGAATATTTTTATGCCCATCCCCTAAATATATAATACCTATTATATGGGCTCACGGCTGAGTATTAAAACTAACGCCTACGCTCACGACGCGACATTGCAGAATTGTGAAATACTCAATGTAGCATTGCAGACCGAGAAAGATTCAGAAATGCACGCATCCGCAATTGTTTATTTAACAAATTTAGCAAAACTAAATTGCTCTAACTGCGCGAGCTATCTATCGGCAATGTACAAGTTTCCTTTCCGATTCCACATCATGCATCCACTTAAAAATCAACACTACGGGGCAAGCGCCGCATCTGACAGCAGAATCGGACCCTTGTCCTGAAACCGCGCTGTTAAACTCGAGCGCCGCAACATAATGAGAGCGACGTTCATTCAGCGATTTCGATGTTCAGTTATATGCATATGTTTGTTAGCTTTCAAGAGTCTTTACACATGGGTTGAAAGCTTTCGAGATGTATGAGTGACTTGTTTTGTTCGGACCCGACCGTATACATTGATTGTACCGGCTTGGACACTTCCAATAAACGATGCAAACCTTACCTGATTGACGTTGTTTTTGCCAGTGGAGGCCAGCTAGGTACCCCGGCGATAATTACAGACGCGAAACGCGATTGGGCAACGAAAAAAAAAAAAACAAGAGGAAGCGAGCAGCGCGAACCAGCCGCAGACCCCCCCCCCCCCCCTCCCCACCTGCAGCAAAAAAAAATTACGCGTCCTCTGGCCTCGCGGTATTGCACTTCAGTACGCCGCCTCTACGAATTTGCATGTTATTGTGATATAACCGACCACAGATAAAATTCCCATTCTCTAAACTGTAAGGCGTTCTATGGTACTGAGTACCCGGAATCTTTCTTTCGATCAATATTAGGGGGATAGCGCGAACGCAGTCCACCACTACCAAAAATTGCATGCCCCATCTGCCCCAGTTTGGGGTAGTGGCAGGGGTCAGCACGAGCGCAGTGCAATGCCCGCGCCTCTCCCTGGGGGCACCGCCTAGTTGATCACGGTGGCCCCGGCACCAGGTAAGTATGCCGTTCGAAGGTTTCGAACTTGGTATCCACTGAGAGCGACCCTCTAGGAAGCGCATGGGAGTTGCGGAAGATGGCGAAAGGTTTTTCATCTTTCTTAACTCAAACACGTGAAGCCATTTCGAAGAGGACACCCAGTACACAAATTTACACATTCCTGTTATATCAAATTGCTTTTCGCTCGCACAAATATTGATAAATGCTTGAAATTTGAGCGGGTATCACTCCGGCATTCGCAAAACCAGTGAGAACGTTCTGTATGCCGCCAGAGGCGCCACTGCAGTGGTAGTTTGTATCTAATGGTCATTAACAGGACGTACGATTCATCGGACTAGCTGTCCTGAAATCCTAAATATTCAATTGTGATTGCGAAGAAAAAAAAATGTTATGGCATTACTTTGGCAAACAAAACAAATCAGTAAAATAAAAACGAAATATGAAAGCAAAAAAAAAATTGCGTCGGCCGGGAATCGAACCCGGGCCACCCGCGTGGCAGGCGAGTATTCTACCACTGAACCACCGACGCGACAATGCACTGAGGCTTTTACGCACCAACTATTAAAGTGGGAGACGTAGTAAATTCGTGCAAGCGCATATTTGCGTTTCACATCTACAAATGTACAGGGCTGCAGGAACTTCATTATCGCAAAATGGGCTAAGGTATACAAAGATTGTTCAATTGGATCAATTATTACGCGCGTATATCGATTACATTGAGCATTTAGATGCGAAAATTTTATGTAACAAGCGAAAATTTTCTAGCGAAGAGTTAACTGCCGGACAACACGGAAGTTACTCAGTTTGGCTGTTTTTAGCAGTCAAGTAAGCAGCGCAGTTATTTTGAGGAAACGTACCATGGAGGAAGAAAAATGTACGCACAAGCGTCACATAGTCCTTAGAATACATTCTAGAGACCATAGCATGAAGCACAAGGCTCAAGAAAAAAAAAAAAATGCTGGCCGAGAACAGAAAAGTGTCACAACGGGGCCTGGTCACAATCAGCAAGAGCTGTACATCTCCGAATACTTAACTAAAGGTTATAATTGAAATGAACGTGCAAATATAGAGCTTTTTTGCCGATTTTTCCATTGATCGATAAGTGATAACCCTCAACACGAAAACCATGGCGCCAGCACTCGTGCCGGGCAAATAAATCATGCAAGAACTTCCCGCCGGATCAACACATAAGTTATGCGAGAACCACCTGCTTGAGCATCTGACTTTCGATTTCAACATTAGACCCTGCCCAAACGGGCAAGGCCTCCCAAAAATTGGCCTATAGGCTCATTGGAGTGCCCCACCCCACGGTAATCTTCAGTAAAAGACGAAAAAGGAATTTCATTGTGCACCACGTTACACACAAATTCGGTCCCACAAACACAAACAAATTCGGTTCCACATACACATACAAATTCAGTTTCACAAAATTATGGCACTTGACATTTGTGTTCACAATCAATGTATCACATGTTGGCACTCAATCATTCTGGCACCCAACACAACAAAAAGTGGTTTTTTTAGGTAGTTCTCAGGCCTTGAATCGGCGAACACGCCAAAACAACCCGGTTGTTGACGATTTTAATGAAGGCACAGGACCATCGTTTCAGGCACTCCTCCTCTCCTAGTGAAAAGAATTCCGAATCCAAATGATCCGTTACAGTATTATACAACTGCACCAGCAAAGGCCAATGATTTTTACGGGCCTTTGCTTGATGCACAGCCAGACACCTGTTTTCCCACAACACGTACATACCAGCGGTCAGAACTAGACGTGCTAGCGTGCCGTTTGGACATCTTTTGCTTTTGACAAACCTGTCTACACCCAACAGGTGGTACGCCCTGTCCACGAGGGACCAAAAGGTCTTGGCCACTCGACAGGCTAACAGAGCGTGTTCGTTGTCCTCGTACATGCCGCAATGCACGCACTGCTCGGACCGAACGTAGTGCCACTTGTACATTCGATCCACCATGGGCAGGACGGACCACCCGTAACGCCACACCACATCCTGGATACTGCCCGGCAGCCAACTGGGCGTCAGCAACACCTACGGAAAACCTGGGTTTTTGACCTCACAGCCCAAGTTTACAAGCAGCTCTTGAGTGAGCTCAGTGTTACGCACCTCCAGGATGGGGGTGTCTAGATTTAGCGCAACTATACGCTTGTAAATTCCTACTACATGCCTGTAGAAGGGCGTCGGGTTGATTGCCTTATGCTCCACGGGTTGCGTCTGCAGGAACAAACGACCCTGCACTCCCAAGAAATACGTTGCCAGTTTCCTGGTGGGGTGTTCCTCCTGAAGTTGCAGGACCTTCATGGTCGTCTTCAAAACATACGTGTCCGCGAGGACGACCACCGAAGGGATGTTCCATCCGCTCTTCTCCCGAGGCAATCCCAACTGCTCGTATTTAACGAGGGCCGTTTTGGCATTCCAGAAAAACTTAACTATTTGGGACTTGACCTTACGCGCGATTCGGTATGGCATGACTACAGAGTTTGTCAAAAACCACAAGCGCCCAGTAAAAACGCCCATGAGTAGACATCGACGTACGTAGTTCGGAAAGTTAAATTCAAGTACCCTGGTTATTTCCCGTTTAAGTGTCTTCACCTTCTCCTCCCAACTTTGGTTGGTTACGCCAGTGGCACTGTAATTTATTCCTAGGATAGTTACATTGTCTACAACAGAGATTCCGTGTAGACACGTTACCGGGGATGCATGGAGACATAAAGACTTGCATTTATGCAAATTAAGTTTCGCTCCGGAGAGCTCTGCGTAGGTTGTGAAAAGTTGAAGGACGGCGGCGAGGCTGTCTTCGTCCCTGTGATATATCGTGATGTCATCTGCATAGGCAGCTACCTCAAGTGAACCGCTACCTGGGGTCTGCAACTCTAGGACACTCGGGTGTCTTTCTACCTGGACAAGGAAAGGTTCAACTGTCAGCGCAAACAACAGGTGGGAAAGGGGGCAGCCCTGCCGCACGCCACGAGTTGCCGAAAAAGAAGCAACCGTTTCATTATTTATGGTTAATTCACTATGAATGTCATTATACAGTTCCATGATAAGGTACACAAACTGTCTAGGAAAACCAAATGCCAACAGAGTGGCAAAAATGTATTTATGTTCTACCCTATCAAATGACTGTGCCTGGTCTAGGGATGTAAGCCACCCCTTCGCTTGCCGCTGCCTCGTGTAGTCTATTATATCTCTGTTCAGCATGTTCAGGGTTTGGACATTACGTCCCTCAACAGAGCAGGACTGCCAGGACTTGATGAGGGACGGCATGACTCCCTGTAGACGCAGGGTCAAGACAGTGGTTAACATTTTATAATCGGTGCCTAACAATGTGATTGGACGCCAATTGCGTGGGTCCTTTAAGTTTTCTTGCGTTTTTGGAAGCAGAATAGTTCTGCCGTTCTTAAACGACGGGGGCAGCGTGTGCCTGCTCGTGAAAACATTCAAAACCTCACACAAGGCGGGTCCTATTACGTCCCAAAATGTATTATAAAATTCAATGGTAAAACCGTCACTTCCCAGCGCCGAACCCCGGTGGAGGCGGCGCATTGCCAATGTAAGTTCCTCTAAGCTTATGGGGGCAACCAGACTACAATATTCCTCTGAGGAGAGTTGCGGGAGATTACCTAAAAAAGGATGGTTAATAAACGAGTCCAAGTCAAGTTGCAGCTCATGAGTGCCCATGTTCTCAAAGTGCATACAAAACCTAACTATGTCCTGCCTATTTAAATTGCCGTGATTTTCCAACTGACCGAGTCTGGTACTGTTAATATAATTAAGAACTTTGGGGTGGGAACTGGGTAAATGTCTGGCAGGTGGTAGGTGTTCTGTGGCGAAACGCCGGACAGATGGATGGATGGATTAATGTGGCTGTACCCTTTAGATCGGGAGGCGGCTAACGTCACCTAGCCGTAATACTTAGTGAACCACCAACTCAATTTATCTTTTTTTCCCTTTAAATAGTGAAGTATAGGACTGGTACTTTGCAGTGAATGGTTTAATTTTGATATTCTGATCTCATGCACTCTGATCTCATGCACTAGTGCCTTGACTTTAGCCACCAATCAGATAACCTCCTTCTAGTTAATTCTACCCGCTTAAAGTCTACTTTGCCCTCCCTGTCTCTAAACCCCAGTGCTTTGAAAAGCTGTGCGCCATCATCCTGAACTATAGGGTGAAGCCCTTTACTGAACATTATCAAGTGTTCGGCAGTTTCCTCCTCCTCTCAGCATGCACTGCATACCGTGTCTACCGCTTCGTATTTGGCCCTATATGTCTTGGTTCGCAATACTCCTGTCCTGGGCTCAAACAGTATAGAACTACCCCGAGTATTATCATAGATCCTTTCCTTGGCAATTTCCTGCTTGAAAGTTTGATAGATCTCTAGTGCAGACTTCTTAATCATGCCACTTCTCCACATGTCAATCTCCGTTTTCTTCACCTTATTCTTAACTGATAGTTCTTTTTGGTTTGGCCCACTGCTGTTTTCTAAGTATTTACCCTTCAATTTTCTGGTTCGCTTCCTCCATTTGGTATCAACATTCTTCATGTACAAGTAGCTAAAACCTTCCTAGCCCAACGCTCCTCCCCCATTTCTCTCAATCGCTTCTCAAAATTTAACTTGCTGCTAGCTTTCCTGCCCTCAAATGATGTCCATCCCATATCACCTTGTACTCCCTGATTTGGTGTATTCGCGTGAGCTCCTAAAGCAAGCTTACCTATTCCACGTTGCTTAATTTCTAATCTTGCTTGAACTTCTGATCTCATGCACAAGACCGCATTGCCGAACGTCAGACCAGGAACCATGACCCATTTCCAATTCCTCTCACAACATCATACCTATTGTAATTCCACAGTGCCCTATTTTTCATCACTGCTGCATTGCTGTTACCTTTAATCGTTACGTATATTTCATGTTTTCTTAGGTACTCGGTCCCATTGCTTATCCATACGCCCAGGTATTTCTATTTATGTGTTATCTCTGGCGTGACCTCATGTATCTTAAGCTCACTACCTTCATTATCATTAAAAATCATGGCTGCTGATTTCTCCTTACTGAATCTGAAATCTAACATATCTCCCTCATTATCACAGCTAGATGTCCACCAATCTTTGCAAATCTTCCTTGTTGTCGGCCATTAGCACTATATCATCTGCGTACATCATTGCTGGTAGTGCCTGTTCAATGAGTTTTCCTAAGTTTTGTTTGACAAAATAGAGGTTGAAGCCAAGTCCACTTCCCTCTAATTTTGCCTCTAATCCTTGTAGGTACATCATGAATAATAAGGGTGACAGGGGACACCCCTGCCTAAGCCCTCATTTCACCTCTTCAGGCTCGGATACCTGTTTTTCTCACTCTATAATTACCTTGTTACTTTTATAGATCTCCTTTAAAAAATTAGTGACTACATCTTCCTCGCCTAGTGCACATGTGTCCAGTATTCCCCACAATTCCTCTTGAACCACCCTATCGTACGCTTCCTTGAAAGTGCTAGTCACAGGGCCTGCATGTGTTCTTTTTCTGCTATTTCGATGCACTGCGTCAGTGATAACAGATTGTCTTCCAACCTCCTGTGTTTCCGAAACCCATTTTGCAGTTCCCCCAGCACCCCTTCATCCTCTATCCATGCCTGCTGTCTTTCCTTTATAATCCGCATTGCCAGCCTGTAGACCACTGATGTCACTGTTATGTAGTTGTTTATGTCAGCTTTGTCCCCCTTTCCTTGATAGATCATGCTCATCCTGCTAAGTTTCCATTCATCGGGGACTTCACCATAGATTATTGTTTTGCTCACTGCCTCTCTCAAAGTCTGTTCAGACTTCGGGCCGTATGTCTTTATCAGCATAATTGGAATGCCATCTGTGCCTGTTGATGTACTACTATAGGAACCCTCTTCTCAGCCCTTTCTCAATCTCATGAAAATGGAGCCATTGTGCCACTTGATCCATCCTTGTCTATTGTGGTGCATAAGGCACTTCTTTGTTGATTTTTTTCTCTCACTCTTGTTTTTATATATTCAATAGCTTTACCCCCTTCTAGCCTAGCCCTTTGACCTGTAGTTATAAACCTATGTTCAAGGCTTGTCTCATTTCTTAGGGAGTTTAGATGGCTCCAAAATTTCGCAGCTGCGTTTCTATCCTTTTTATGAACTTCTGCCAGCCACTGAGCCAATTTATTCTATTCTTTTCATTGATCAAAAAAGATGCTTCCCTTGTGCAGTTTGCCCCGCCGCGGTGGTCTAGTGGCTAAGGTACTCGGCTGCTGACCCGCAGGTCGCGGGTTCAAATCCCGGCTGCGGCGGGTGCATTTCCGATGGAGGCGGAAATGTTGTAGGCCCGTGTGCTCGGATTTGGGTGCACGTTAAATAACCCCAGGTGGTCGAAATTTCTGTAGCCCTCCACTACGGCGTCTATCATAATCATACGGTGGTTTTGGGACAAACCCCACAAATCAATCAATCCTTGTACAGCTTAGAAAGATGTCCCATTTTCTTTCAACATCATCTGTCGGTTCACCCCGCTGCTTAGCATGCCTGTGTTCCCTAGAGGCTTCCTGACGTGTCGCCATGGCTCTCTTAACTTGTTCTTGTTGTTGTTTTCTTCTGCAAATGGCTCGTACCCAAAGGAGGGGATAATAAGGTGAATTTGCCCGCTCTCTTAACTTCCTCATCCCACCAACTCTTGGGCTTGTGTCTTCTTTTCCAGGGTGACTTGTCACGTGCCTTAGCAAGCTCTAGCTCAGTCTAATTAGATTCTTGCATGTCCACATTGTTTTATTATCATCAGTGATTACTTTCTTAATTTGTCTAGTAGCTATTTATATTTGCTTTTCTAAATAAAATTTTTCCTGTAGTTGCTCATCTTGTCTCCTTCCCACTTTCACTGCTCTTCGAAAACTTAGCTTGATACGTTTGGGATCACTACCCAGACTTCTGAAGGCTGTCATTTATAGCGGCGCCACCTACGTAGGTTTGTACTTGGTCTTTAAGATTAGCAATTTTGGGGTTTGCTTATTTCAGAGGCTATGCCTTGTATCACAGAGGTTGCCTGCTGAATGAGTGCAAAACGCCCGACATTTATGGCAACGTCACTTACGTAGGGTTAATTTTAATTATATGGTTACGTTTACGTTTTTAAAAGGCTTTTTAGGCGATTTTTGTTGCATATAAGCTTCAAAAACGTAAAAACCTATTTGAAAACAACCCTACTTATGTAGCGCCATCACCACAGTTTCGACGATGACCGTTTCCGGCAGGCAAAAAAAAAAAATTTAAGAGGCTGTGCACCAATGCATTAAAAGTGAAGTCCAAACAGGGTCAATCCGCTTGTGGCGCTGCAATCGGTAATTGGCAATGTGTTGTCGTTTTAAGGTTCGTGCGCGGCTCTGTCGAAGTGGTCGAAGGATAGAATACTCGCTTCCCGCTCAAAAGTCCCAAGTTCGAATCGCATCTGTGGACTGTAAGTTTTTTTTATTCTCAGTTTCAATTGTACAGGTTACTATTTGCTTTTTTTTTAAATCTAGCTTCAGTTGTTATATACATGTTGTTACAAAAAGTCACGCAAAATATGAAGTAAAAAAGAATGAATTTGGCAACGAGCGTACTAGGACTTGACCAACGGCTCCCCAGTACACTCGCTGTCAAGTTTCTTCTTCTTTAATTCATATTTTGCGTCTCTTTTTGTAACAACAAGTAACAACTGAAGCTAAATTAAAGAAAATAAAACCAAGCAATACAGCTGTGCAAGTGAAATCAGGAATAAAAAAAGTTCACCGTCCACAACTACGATTCGAACCTGGGTCTTTTGAGTTGGAAGCGATCGATTAATTCGACACCTCGATCAATTCGACAGAGCCGTGCGCAGCTCTTAAAACGACGACACATTGCAGACTACCGAATGCAGACCACAAGCAGTGTGGCAGCTTGGGCTAGTTGGTATGGCACGACGATAGTTATAGCGCGAGAACAAAACGATGACACAGAGACAAGAAGGACACGAAAGACACGAGCGCTAACTTCCAACTGAGTTTATTGCGCAGAGCACGAAGATATATAGAGGAGACCGTAACCATTTGATAAAAACCATATGGCACAAAGAGCAGAACATGAGTAAGAGAAAAACAAAAAACAAAGGCACAGAAAAACGGCAAAGAAAATCTATAAGAACTTGAAACAGAAAAGTAAAGATAATATAATTACTTGCGCGCACCGAAACCTTCAAGGAACCTGAGTTCCTGCTCGGACAGAGCCACTGAGGGCTTGCTAATACAAGCTGTTCGCGTGCCATCTGCATGGCCTCGACAATGACTCAGGTGCGCTCATCTCTGTGCTTGTGCAGCGTCGCTGTGTCCTTGAAAAGGGGCACACAATTGCACTCTGTGCAGTGCTGAGCAAGAAAACCATCTTTCCCGTTTCTAACATTGTTAGCGTGTTCTCTCAGCCGATCGTTCAGGCACCTTCTGGTCGTTCCG
Source organism: Rhipicephalus microplus (assembly GCF_043290135.1). Lineage (NCBI taxonomy): Eukaryota > Metazoa > Arthropoda > Arachnida > Ixodida > Ixodidae > Rhipicephalus > Rhipicephalus microplus. The sequence goes on from NC_134700.1 coordinate 212,206,775, forward strand.
ACATAACAAGCACCGCATGAAAGGGGGTCCTATAGACAACTTCCCGGGAGCAGGCCGCATACCTGTTTCTATGTTGAACTCTGCATTCCGTTGATGACTGCGTTTTTAGGGGGTTTGTAGATTTGGTGAGGCTGATTAATTTGAACGGTGCCGAGAACAGGACACGACCTCCAACGCGTTGTCCGATTTTCTTGAGCCTGTGTGATATCTGGTGTTTGTATGGAATGACGACTATCCTTTCACGTTCTGTAGCCGTGTTGCTCGGATTCTGTCGCTGCCTCTGCTCTGCCTTATTAGTCCGCAGGATAGTCTCAGCAACGGAAGCGATAAACGCCTCGGGGAAACCCGAAGCCTTAAGCCGGGAAACTTGAGCTTTGAAGCTCGCAGAGATATTGTGGGCGCACGACCTATTTAAGGCATTCTCAAGACAGGTTCGTGCTATGCCTCGCTTAACTAACTTGCTGTGAGCGGAAGAAAAAGGAACAACAGGTTTCTGTGCACGTGGTTCATAACACCAACAGATGTGCTGTGAGCTAAAAACCAGTCTTAAATCTAAAAAGCGTAACTTCCCAGACAACACAAGCACAACCTCAGGACGTCCTCAGTATGCTTTCGTGAGGACAATATGACGCCCTCAGAATGTCCTCTTATGGTACTAGAATGGCACTAATCCCGTCCCCTTGTCCGTACACATAACAACCTCAGCACATCCTCAATACAACACTTCAGGACTTTTTCAGTATCTTTTCAGAACAATTGTGTGGCCGGTTCGGTACTGTGGGCAGTGATACTACCTAGGATTTATTTCTTTTCATGATATTTTCATACATCAAAAGAAAAACACCTGCGAGGTCTCGTGTATATATACTGTATTAATCAACAGACAGGTGACAAAACAAACAAAACTTGTTGACTGAAATTTATTTAACAGTAATTAATCACAACTGACAGTTTCGTCAGCCATTCGAGTCCGCGTATAGTCTGAAAAAAGAAAAGCAGTATCAAGGCAGTCAACACAGGTCAATCAACTACGTTTGTTATCTTCCTCGAAAGTTTGACACAGTGTCTTCATCACCACGTGTATCGCGCCCAATGCACTCATTAGTGTTAGAGGCTCCGCTCTGACAGCCTATCAGTACACTCGACACGGGCGTTGACTTGACTTGCCCGAGGTTAGGCCATGTGTCAGATGCAGAAGTAGATCCTTCCACGTTGGGACCATGCTGTTTCGAAGCACAATTGATATCTGGTGTTCCAGGCTGCTTCGAACCACACTTCGCCGCGGTCGGCTGGTGACAATGCATCCATGATCAGTCTGAACGTTGTGCAGCCCAGTGCACCCATCAACACGGCAATTTACCAGGCGTCATCACCTACGACTCCCACATATCTCACTTTTAACCATGCACACAAACAACAAAGGCCACGAACTTCCACTAGTACACTCCACCTTCCCTGACAGGGCTGCCGCTGCCATTTTGACAATTAGTTGGCTTGGAATGGCTTGGCTACTCGACTATCTGAAATGGTGCCGCATAGTCAATGGTTTCCAGCTGATAGTTTGTTATTACGCGCTACAGTGACGTGTAATGACTAATTTAAGGCGGTGACATTTGTGAACACACTGTTTCAAATTGACATTTCGCAATACCAGGTTCAATACCTAAGCCAATTATTTACGCGTGTCTCATTAAGCGAAACGCGTAATTTGAAAATTTTCTGCCAAAAAAGAAACAAACGAGGCGAAAATATACAATAACTTTATGACTGTGTGAAACGAGCGTGTGAAGAAAGTTTTCACATACGAAATGCATCTATTCGGTGCGCAAAGGTCTTGAGGAATTATATCTAAGTGCTCAGTGCAATGTTCTGTCATCCCCCAAAGGTCCTTGACAGGACCTTTTCCAGACCAATTGTTGTCCTCAGAAAGCACTCGAAAAAACGTTTGAACCGGCGCTCACGCGTTGCTTTTGTCCTCTCCAAAACGTCCTTAAAAGTACTTTTTCAGGATAAATTGTTGTCCCCAGAAAGCACTCGAAAAAACGTTTCTGGGTCAAACCAGCTTGTGTCGTCCTCAGTAAGTATTAAGGTCAATGAGAACTGTGCGAGGACGATTGTACCATATGAGGACGACCTCAGGAGATCGAGTGTTTTCTGGGTTGTCATTCTCGGGCATTTCATGTTTTAAGACTGGTTTTTAGCTCACAGCACATCTGTTGGTGTTATGAACCACGTGCGCCAAAACCTATTCTTCATTTTTCTTCCGCTCACAGCAAGTTAGTTAAGCGAGGCGTAGCACGAACCTAGCAGAGATTTGTGGGTCGTGCGCCCACAATATCTCTGCGAGTCTGCGAGCTTCAAAGCTCAAGTTTCCCGGCTTAAGGCTTCGGGTTTCCCCGAGGCGTTTATCGCTTCCGTTGCTGAGACTATCCTACGGACTAATAAGGCAGAGCAGAGGCAGCGACAGAATCCGAGCAACACGGCTACAGAACGTGAAAGGATAGCCGTGATTCCATACAAACACCAGATATCACACAGGCTCAACAAAATCGGAAAACGCGTTGGAGTTCGTGTCCTGTTCTCGGCACCGTTCAAATTAATCAGCCTCACCAAATCTACAAACCCCCTGAAAACGCAGTCATCAACGGAATGCAGAGTTCAACATAGAAACAGGTATGCGGCCTGCTCCCGGGAAGTTGTCTATAGGACCCCCCTTTCATGCGGTGCTTGTTATGTCGGAACGACCGGAAGGTGTCTGAACGATTGGCTGAGAGAACATGCTAACAATGTTAGAAACGGGAAAGATGGTTTTCTTGCTCAGCACTGCACTGAGTGCTATTGTGTGCCCCTTTTCAAGGACACAGCGACGCTGTACAAGCACAGAGATGAGCGCACCCGAGTCATTGTCGAGGCCGCGTAGATGAGTGTGACAGCATGGGCTAGTTGGTATGGCATGACGATAGTTATAGCGCGAGAACAAAACGATGACACAGAGACAAGAAGGACACGAGCGATACGGAAGACACGAGTGATAGCGCTCGTGTCTTTCGTGTCCTTCTTGTTTCTGTGTCATCGTTTTGTTCTCGCGCTATAACTATCGTCGCGCAGATGACACGCGAACAGGTGCTTCGTATTAGCAAGCCCTCAGTGGCTCTGTCAGAGAAGGAACTCAGGTGCCTCAAAGGTTTCGGTGCGCGCAAGTAGTTATATTATCTTTACTTTTCTGTTTCGTTTTCTTATAGATTTTTCTTTGTTGTTTTTCTGTGCCTTTGTTTTTTGTTTTTCTCTTACTCATGTTCTGCTCTTTGTGCCATATGGATTTTATCAAATGCTTACTGTCTCCTCTATATATTTTCGTGCTCTGCGCAATAAACTCAGTTAGAAGTTAGCGCTCGTGTCTTTCGTGTCCTTCTTGTCTCTGTGTCGTCGTTTTGTTCTCGCGCTATAACTATCGTAATGCCACAAGCAGATTGACCCTGTTTGGGCTTCACTTTTCGGGGTTCGGTCCGGGCGCTCTTTTGTTCTAGTACACTCTAACACTACGAACGGAAGAGCACGGATCCACACACACACACACACACACACACACACACAAAAGCTACGGCGCCACCAGCGCGACAAATACGTGAGTTTGCATAGGGCAATTTCAGTCTGCCCAAAACAATAAAGTATACCCTAAAATGTCACATTTCGTAAAGAAGGTAGACAAATGTTCAAGACTTCTTCAGATTGCTTTTAGTTTTAGGATATACCTCACAAGTCACGCGCTGTGCCAACACCACCTAGATGTGCCAACACCACCATCTAGGTGGTGTTGGCTGTGCCTGTACGTTCTGGCTGCGTTTTGGTGCGTTCTGACTTTAACCATGCTCTTGACATAATTCAGTGTTTTGCGCGGCGACCTCTCGCGTTCGCTCGTATCAGCTGCTCGCCCTTCCCACTGGACGCACGCATGTTTACATCGCCGCCTCCCGAAAATTTCGCGCACTGACCACAAGAGGCCATGGATGACGACGGGGTGCTCACGACGCTTAAAATTCTCATCATAGGAGAGAGTAACGTTGGAAAATCGAGGTGAGTTAATGATAAGTCAACGTCATGCTGTCCCATCGCTCATTTCGTCACCATAAGCCTAAGGATTTCGTGATAGTAGCGAGCGAACGCTTTGATTCATTGCAGTTGCCAAGTGCGTCGGAAGAACGTGACGCTCATGACTTTTATTAGAGGTAGTGTGAAAGAAATGCCAGAGTTTCCTAGTTGCCTTACATCGCTCGTGTTTTCAGCGGAAAAATCGCACCCTTTGATTCTCCCCAAACGGTGGCCTGTCCATCATACGAAACATGACTTATTGGAGCATCAGGTGACTGCAGCTTGCTCTGACTCACTGGTGTCAGTTTTTTCGTAGAGTGCGTCGCGAAGAGATTTCGTATCAGAAACTGAGCTCGACGCGACGGAAGGCTGTTGTTTTCGCTTTGGAAATTTAAGGCAATGCTCTGTATGTCGATCCCCACTGTTCTTTTTGTGTCGTTAGTTTTTCGCTTGATAAGTTGCAAAATTTCATAGAAGAGTTGTGCACAGAAAACTTGAAGATTCAGTCACATAACGAGAAAACACTGGTCATTTTATATGCCTTAGTACTTTGGGGCGTTAGTTTAGTATGCTTGTAGGTAGGTAACTCGACTTCAAAATAGCTTAACGGAAAGCCTCAGTTCCTAAAGTGGAAGTATCAATTTGGACTCTATTTTAAAGAGAATGCTGTTAAAGTGGATAATTTCAGTAGATTTGAATAAACTTGTATTGTCTGCTTTTGCATTGTATTACTTCAGTCATTATACAATCATCTCATCACACTTGAAAAGGGAAGCTACTCATCTTTGCGGAAAAGTTGTGTATTTTACTGGCTTCAGGCGGCCACTTAGTGGGATAGCACTCAACATGGCTGTGGTGATGGTTCGGGTAACATAAATATTACTTGCATGTTACAGAGTGCTAAAAACATTGCCTCAAAGTGACCCATCAAATAATGCAGTGAATTGTTGTTCGATAAGCTGCAGCCACTGGCACACGAACGCTGAAGAATGGTAGGCAAGTTGGGTAATGCTTATTGAAAAAAAAAAAAAAAACAGGAACTCCCACTACTCAGGAAGGGGATGAATACAGGAATGAAAGACAGAACGGAACTCCAGTAGGAAAAATTATAGGTGCCACTCTATGTGCATTATTGAAGGCACCTTAAGCAGCATATGACTGGCAAGGCAGTCTGCATTGAAAAGTCTCAAGAGAAAGTAGGCACTATTGCAGAAACGTGCTAGGCGGATATGTATTCAAAGATGATGTTGTTGTCTACTTTGGTGTTGTGTCAAGCTATAAAGTCCAGGTGGATTCCACTTCTTAAATGTATCTGCCTTGGCAGATTTTATAGCGATTCGAACCCGCACTGGAGCTATACAACACTTTCGTAGCATAAAATATAATGTCTAATTTTTCGTAAAAAGTGCCTCAGAAGATGTGCTGGAGAGGTTGTAAATTAGTACGACTTTTATTTAAAACAAAACGCTTGCTAGGTATTATTTTATTTCATTTATTTAGGTCATTAGTATTGTTATGCAGAATGCATGAATCGGAAATGTTATGTGTTACTAGTAAAGAGAATCTGACCATATCTTTGTACACTTCATTTGTCATCGTTATGTAGAAATGAACTTCCGGTGTTTATAGATGTATTTGATGGCATCTTTTATATCAATGCTGCTTACAAACTGGGCTGCGATTCTCTTCAATTAAAATGGAATGCCTATGTTAAATAATCGTTAAGAGGTAAATGAACACACACTGTTGTTGGGTTGCCATAAGCATGATTAGATTATGAGGCACGTTGCAGTGCAATGCTCCAGATTAGCTTTAACGCCCTGTGGCTCCTTGATGGTGCACAGCAATTAATAAACAAGCGTTCCTGTACATTACTACCAATGAATTTTGATGAGTGTGGCCTTGGTTTGATCCTGCGATCTCAAGCTTATCAGTGAAACGCTGTAGTGTTTGGGCTGCCTTTGTGGGTGTAATTAGCTGAGGCAAAGTAGAAGTCTTCGAAGAAAGGGTATCATTGTTCATAAAAGTTGCCAGGCCAACATAGCAATTCAGCACTTAAAGCTGCAATCAGCTTTGTAGCATCATTATTTTGCTGTCTTTCTTTTATCAACAACATTCATAACGCAGTCTTTGAATTTAGTGTGTACATGTGCAACCAATTTTCTCTTTCCTCGACAGTTTGCTGCTTCGATTTACGGATGATGTGTTCGACCCAAACCTTGCAGCTACAATAGGTGAGAGTTTGTATTACATGTTTCTTCTGCTTCTTAAATGCTGTACTGATGGTTTTCAGCTTAGCTTACTGGCGAATAAGCAGCAACGATGCACCTTAGTCGGTAATCTTTTTAGGACTTTGCGCTAAAGCTTCTACCCTTTTGGCTAAACTTCATCAAGCTTAAGAGCTTTGGGCCCCTTGTTTAGTTTAGGAAACCTAGAGCACATCTGTTGAGTTGATCCTATGGTAAGATCAACACTTTTATGCTTTCTTGCTGTTTTTCATAAACCATTTATGTAGTGGCATATATTAGAACAAACATACACAATAACTAATTGCTCTTTTCTCTTTATTATAATTGGTTAAAGTGCACAATAATTTTAGGTAGATATGGGAATGAGAAAACATCATTTAGTTCTTTTACCAACCTCTTATCTATTGTATGGTGCCGTTGTATAACACATGTGGGACACACATTGCAATTGGGAGCCAGTTTGGATTTTTCTGTCGGCTTCTGAATGTGCTCGCTCATATTTGTAAAGAAACACAGCTTATGTGGGACTTGACAAAGACGTTATCACTGGGAAAGTCATGACATTTCATCCTTTTTTTCTTTCATAAAGAGATGTCATTCATCGATGCTGGGAGAAAAAAAAATATAACATGATTGCAAAAAGGCTACATTACCGGAAAGTAGTGAGACGGTGCTTCAGAAGTGTACCGCAAATAAAGTGGGCATCTCTTAAGATTTCGAGAATCGTTAAATGGGAACGTTGCACAGCAGAAAGTTAAAAGGAAGTTTTTTTTTTTTTTTGTCAAAGTTACGTTGTACACATTCACTTGCCTTAGCCTTAGAGGTCGACTACTTTATCACTTGCACCTAGAATGACGTTGGTAGTTTTTAGCTTTCGGTAAGATTACTTTAAGATTATGATAATGGTGGCACATTGATTAACTTAGACAATTTCTCTGTATTTTAGACATTTAACTTAGACAATTCCTTGCCTTAGGAAACTTTCTATGCCTTGAGCGATTTCTGTTGATTATCCGTTTTTTATAGATTGCTTACTAGAAATTAAGTGCCTACAATTGATAATTGCTCTCTCTCTCTCTAGGTGTCGACTTCAAGGTTAAAACTCTCACTGTGGATGGGAACAAAGCGAAGTTAGCCATTTGGGTACGATTGTTGGATAACAGTACTTCTACTTTACAGTTTTATTTTCATGAAGTGATGTTTGGAGCGATGTCTTGGCACATATATCATACGTACCCATCATTTGACTAGACTTTCTGATCTGTTTCATTTTCAGGATACAGCGGGTTCAGAAAGGTTTCGCACTCTCACACCGAGTTACTACAGAGGAGCTCAGGGTGCAATTCTTGGTATGTTGCTGATAAGCGCTTTTGTTTAACAAAGTGTCCGTTCACGTTTCACTAACGTTTTCATTCACCAGGAAACAACAACAACAAAAAAAAGAAGACACACTAAATGTATGTTAATTTTGACAAGTGCTGGTGTATCAACATTAAAAATAGGAGTGATAATAAAAATTTGACCTCCTTTTTAAACTGTGTTTTATGTAGAAAATCACCATGTCATGAGCTTGCATAAATAGTTAAAGGTAAAAAGATACTGGATGATAAAAATGGTACTGATTGTGAAATCATGATTGTGAGATTGGGCTGCAGTGAAATGAAAAAAAAATAGACTCGTAGCCAGTGGCAGAGGCCCTTAGCCCTCTCCCCTTTGTTCCTATCGAAATTCTCACAAAGGGGGTGTTTCACCAAAATTAAGTAACGAAAATAGGTGTTTTTCTAACATAGTCGAGGTCATCTGCAACTGCAAAGGCCCCTCTGCCTTTGAAAAAATTTTTAGCTATGGGTCTGGTAAGAAACATCGTTTATTTTACGAAAGTTGCTTGCTGAATACTCCTTTGGTGCCTCCAATAAAAGAATTGGTAGAGCTTGACTTTAAACTCACAGGTCATTCTCCTTCTGAATAATGCTTTCAAAATTTCTTGGTTTCTTTATATTTGCCCTTTCTCTACCATCTATGTTAGGTTATCATGCACTTTGCTTGGCATCATTCACGGGGTGAGAATTCTCACCTTGTAGAGTGTCGCGATAAGGCTTTGACTTTGCCTATTGCAATTCATCGTTCAAATGTTCGTCTCCCGCATACACTGGAGTGGATAAAAAATTTTCCCAACTGCTAAACAGGGGCCATGTTTAGCTTCTCTGGGGCGTAACATTACCAGCTGGGGCATATGGCATCACATTTTTACTTTGTGCAAGAAGTCACGATGTAGATGACCTAGAACTTCATTAATAATCTTTTTGTAGTTCTCTTTCTTTCCAGCTTATAGTGCCATCTCTGTACTCTTAGAGGTAAAGTACCTCTAAGGTGTGTGCTCTCTGTATCTTTATTCCATGTGCACACAAGTGCAGTGTATGATGTCTGCAACTACAGCACGTTCCAAAAGCTAGACCATTGGCTTGCTGAGCTGGAGACCTACTGCACGCGGAACAATGTTGTCAAGATGCTCGTGGGCAACAAAATTGATAAGGTGGGTCAAACTGTGTGTAAATTAAAGCTGATAAAGTAGCAATGTACTCATTGCATTGCTTTTTCACTGCATAAATCTCCACTTGCCCATACCAGTAATGCTAAGCTGAATTGTTTGGCAATAAATCTTTCAGCTCATACATACAGGCTGCAATTTCTAGCCAAAGCAAAATTTTGTTGAGATCTGCATATTTTTTCTTGTCCTTTTTTGTGTTGAATTGGAAGGTTTCCACAGCAGGGGTAATTAGTTCTGGTATTACTCCTAAGTATAACTACAAATGCGGTTTAGAATGTTATCTTTGAACAAATAAAGGGGCCATTGCTGATATTTTGAACCCATTACCAGTGCATGGCAGCACAATGTCATTGTCATGCCTGTAGTCATAGCTGCATGTGACACATTTCTGTAATATGTTTGAACTTCATTTCAACACAGTAGTGTGAAAAGGCTCACAGTAACAAAAGATGAGAACTTGCCCTCTTGCTTCTTGATACTTAGCTCTGTGAAAGACTGCATAGCATGGAGGCAAGAGTATGCTGTGACTATTCAAATTTTGTTGCGAGCTGGGAGACCTGACCCGATTTTCTCCTAAACTTCCCAAGAGTTTTTAATTAAATGTTGGCTTATGCAGTTTTCTCTATTAGTGGAAGATAAAAGCATCATAATTTTTTTCCTATTGTGCATTGTGTATCTTTACATTGTGAGAACAGTTGATATGCAGATGAGTCGGTACACAGACAGGTACCATTTCATTTGCATATGTTTTTCTTGGGCATCTCTCTTGATTTTTACGAATATTTGTTAGACTATGCCTCATCATCATGGAAAAAACAGCACTCTGGGTAGTTTGATGTATTAATCTCTTGTCTTCAAACTCTACGAGAGATTGCATCGCCTCCTGTTTGTATATTTCTATAATGTGTAACAAATTAATATGCCAGTGTTGAAATGCTGCCGCATTTCTTCAAGGCTTTGTTTTTTTCTTGCTTGTTTTGCTTAGCATGAAAATCGTGTGGTGACCAAGGAACAGGGTATGAATTACGCCCGGAAGCATTCCATGCTTTTCATTGAAGCCAGTGCCAAGACGAGAGATGGAGTCCAATGTGCCTTTGAGGAACTTGTAGAAAAGGTGATTTGTTATTATTTATTTTAGAATGTGGACATTAGTTTATCGCTGTATTTGTTTGTGCTGTGGCCGGCCTTACAAAGCCATATATACTGATTGTATGTATTAAATTCTGCGTGACAGAGACAAAGTCTTTTTGGTCAATGAGTGCACAAGTGATAATGTAACAATGGCCTAACATCCAGCTCTCTATAAGCGAGAAAAAATACTAAATGCCAATTAATATATTGACACAAAATTTTAGAGTACATGAAATAGAGACGTATGCAAAGTTCTGAGTGAATTCACTAACTGTAAATAGTTTGTTATTCACTAGATTTGGTAGAATTTGGGGCACCTGTTTATGTTTGAGACATATTGTTTTTAGAGAATTGTCTTTTAACTTTAGATTAACATGAATAAATGAAGCTTTAGGCAAGTCTTTTCATTACTCCTAAAATATTGTGGACATTTTTTTAAAAACATAAGTTGTGTAAAACTAATTTTGAAAATGTTCTGGTGTGTGACAATGTAACTTTGTGTAGTGGCATTTGTGTAAAGGCAAATATGTTGATTCACGTGGACCTTAGTCTTTTCCATGTTAAAATGACATCCTTACAGATCATCCAAACACCTGGTCTGTGGGAGAACCTCCGTACGGACGCAATCCGGCTCAGTGAACAGGCATCAAAAGCTGGCAGTTGGTGCTACTGCTAACACCGGCTGTTGCTGTTCCATGTTGCAGCTGTATAGACTGTTGTGCACAAGCAAATGTATATTTAACAACTGCACCAGGAATGTAGCTGTTCACCGTTCATTTTGTGGCGGGTCCAAGAGCGTACAGCTGCATGCTAGAATTTCGGTGCATACGCATTTTTAATATATTAAATTGAAAAACATAATGTGTTTTACCTGCTTTGTTTAACACAAACCTTGTAATATTGCACTGGCATAAAATGCTGTCAGGTAAACTCGCCAAAGAATTAAGCTCTTTAAATGTCATGTGCTTGTTGTCTAAATTGCCAAATTGATTCTTTTTATATGTATATGTAAAAATGCTAATTGGCTTCCTGCTAAAGCAGGCTTTTGTTGCTGCATCTTGCGATAATAAACACACTACATTCTCAAGAGTATGTGCAACGTGTCTTGTTATTTACCAATCACTCTTTTATGTGAACTCGTACTCCATGTGATTTTCTATCCATCACTTTCTCCCGTATAATCAACTTCACAACCTTTTTATTTGACAGTTGCTGTATTGAATTAAAACGTTCTTCGGTTATGCTTTGTTGGCTCATCGTGCATTGTTGAGTCAATAAGAGAAAAAGTGTGAAAATTAAAAGGCAGAGAGGTCGGCTTGAGCTAGTGTGCCCTAGCCTGCTACTCTAGGCAGGCGATAAGGGAAGGTGTAAAAAAGAGAAAAGTGTGATGATGGGTACAGGTAGAGGTGGTGCGTATGTAGAGTAGCCACTTAGCATAGTACCCTACAGCTTACTATCCTGTCCAGTACTTTTGATAAAAGTCTAAAACAGCTGTGGTAGGAGTTTCAGAGACTGTTTGCTCGCGCAAGTGGTGTTCGTTCGATGATTGCCAACGTTTAAGTCATCATCCTTTGCGTTACGTATAATGGGCAGTCACAAAATACATGGAATATGGCTAATGTGGATCTACTGGCAGTGAGGTACTCGATGTGACTCGACATTTAACTTTGTAAAAAAATAAAAAAAAATCCCCGATTGCTCGGGAAGATTAGAACTACCACCACAAACAGCGGCTCGGCCAGCGTCGGCCACAAGTGAAACGTATCCTATCCAGTCTCGGCAGATTGCTGCATTAAGGTAATGCAATTGCAAAGTGCCGTATTCCGTTTTTCCTTTATCTCGACGGTTGTTTTATTGCGGGTGGCGAGAAGAATTTCCTTGTAATCAGACAATCCGTAGGATACAATAAGGGAGTTTTTTTCCGTTCTTTAGAGGTACACCATAAGGAAACGTCGGCCTTTGTTACGAGGAAGTCCCCATTGACGTGGGCCGTACACTCTCGCTGACTTGGCGCGTGAAGTAAGCGCGTTGCGCAATCATTAAGAAAACGTTATTTCATGCGTGTAGATCAGCCCGCAGCTACGTTACGTTCTAAGAACGTGCGATGCGTTGCCTTATAAGTTTGTTCTTTCCGGAGGTGAGGATAACGGGTAAGCCAGCGAACACCTTCAAGCCAGATGGGTGTCCTTACCAAATCTAAACGCTGTTCAAAATTTCGCGGGTAACAACGATAATTTCGCAAGTTTTGTTTCGTACTCGCGATTTTTTGTATTTAATAATTCCGATGGGCAATATGGCTCATTTCGCAAAGCTTACAGTGCCACCAGTTGGCACAATTGTTGACGCTGACATATTAGCGTAGTTAAAAAAAAAAAATCAGTCCGCTAGAGGTCGCTAGCCACGCTAAAGACATTTGGCGGCGATCTCATGGCGTCGCCAACCTGTATATTCGTGTGTCGTGTTTACATGTAGCCCTTTTCTTTCTTGTTATTTACATGCAACAGATTCCTAACCAACTTCGTATCTCCGTATTATTCGATATATTTGTGTGACATAATCCTTCGCCTCGAAGGAACACCGCCATGCGATGAACTCAGCGGCTGCGACGACCTAAGGTAATGAAGCGCGTCAGTTCAACTCGCTAATACACCCAAACTAAGTTAACTAGCTAAATTTCAAACTAAATTTCATTCATAATCAGTAGAACGTAGGCACGTTGATTCTCTCAATTTAGAGTAGCAGCCGTTCACGATCGTCTTTGTAGCGACTCATGCGGTTGCTGTGGTTTATGCACCGTTTGGCTCTAAAGTCATGCCAATGTCCCATTTTTCGTCGCGTTCTCTAGATGTCAAGTAAAGTTCAACGCAAGGTAACAGTGGAGAATGTAAAGGAAAGCGGCGACGGCCCCAGAAGACCGAGCGTCTTTGAACGACTAGGGCCTGGTGCTGTGACCAATCAAGAGGTAAGGTGCCCGTTTGTTACTCTCTCGCGACCCCCGCCTCACCGACTTTGTCCTAAGAAATTGTTTTCTGTGGCTCTAGTTGGGATGTCGTGGTTGTCGACGGCACAAGGAAAAAATCTGAACTTAAAGCTGATCGACTTGGCAGGTGGCACATGTTCGTTAAATCTGGCACTGATGTCTCACGGTGCACTTTCGACTGCCGTCGCGCCTGATTGAGATCGAATTCATCGGCTGCGACTCATCTGGTGCAAGGAACAATGAAAAGGGGTCATTGCCGGCGAAAAAGCCGATACTGATCGGGCCCGATCGCGACCAGAAACAGCCGCGTGACACGAGTTGCTTGTGATGGCATTTTCTCATTCGCCATGTTTAGAATTTCAGCATGTTGTGTGTCTGTGCACCTTAGTGTTCATGACTTATAAGTAAGAAAATAAATAAAAAACAGTTTTCTAGTGTGGCACTTGACTCTGGCCAGTACAAATTTTGTGTCTCAGGTGCACAACCTATGGAAAAAGCAAAATGTGACTAGTTCTGAATTTGTAGTTTCTATTTCTATGTTGTATGTGACTGGCTGTGTTGGTATGCATGATCCTAATCGCCTATTTATGTGTGCATGGGCTTGCTTCAACAGAGGCGTAGTCGTGACGATCCAGGGGAGCAGTGCAGGAACTGGATGCGCAGTGGGGCCTGCTCCTTTGGGTCCAAGTGCCGATACCAGCACGAGGCATATCCACCATCTTCATCATCCTCCTCGTCTTCCAGGCTGCCAAAGTCTGAGAGGTGAGCTCGACATGTGTGATTACAAGTGGTTGCCTAAAGGGGTGCTGACACAAAAATTTTTATTTCTTTTAGAAAATGTTGTCCCATGCGTTAGGGCATGGTGGAAAAGTTATTGCTGTATGTTTTTAAAGGCTAGTTTTGGTTCCTGCTGTACCCTGATGTCACAACATTGCATGAGCTTCTTCTCATGTGCTTGCACAAGATATAAGGCCGTTTCCACGACTGCACCACCCCGTGACTCAATTTTTTATGCACAAGCGGCTATGTTGAATGTTTTGGGTGATGCACAAGTGGCAATCTTGGAAGTTTCGTTACGTGACGTCACCACAAATAGCCAGACTGCAGCGTGAAGCCACCAGAATTGGGGCTGTAGCCTTAAATCAAGTTATTGTCGATGTCGGTAGTTGCGCCATGAAAATGAAAAAAATTACTTTAATATCAAAATAAAATATCAGCATTCGCTGAGCTTCACGCTTTCTCAGAGTCTTCTCTGTATACGGAAGATTTGTATGATAGGCTAAACTCATCCTTGGTAGAAGGTGTCAATACCCCTTTAATAGTGCACAAGAGGTTAAAAGCCACGATTGTGTCAAGCTTGTTTCAGTGAAAGTGTGACAGCATTTATGCAGAGAAAGATCTAGTATGTAGATAAAAGCTTTCATTGATTGTACTTCTCCTCAGCAAATTTGCCTACTTGGCATGAAAGACCAGAGTTATAGGAAATGTGCATGTCTTTTTCCAGCTTTGTTCCAGTGGTCACAGTATTTTGCTAACCGGATAGCTTAGCAGACAATGGTCATCTCAAGTCTCATTTCAGTTCTGACATAACTGGCAAATGAGACAGTTTGAAGTCTATGCTGATTTTTAAAGTACTGTAAAACCCCAATAATTTGGACTTCACAGGACCGAAGAGAATCTCCGAGGATACATATTGTTGCGAGTATGAACAAAACACTTGAAAAATGTCTCCTACACCATCAAACTTCTATTTCTTAAAAAAAAATTGTGATCATGGTTTGTTTCTAGGCAATGTGCGAACAAGCCGCACTTTTACGAAGTTCCTGCAGGTGGCTTAGCCCGCGCACATTGTTGAAGGAAACCATGCATATGTTCTCTAAAGCGACCAACGCATGCGCAGACTTCGTCATTGTGTGGCGTCGATATGCTCGTCTGCATCACTTGGATCTTCGTCAGCCGATCCCCCTTCGCCATCCACGACTTCGGTGACAATATCCCTGTGCAAGCCACGGCAACATTGCTGCCAGTTGTGACATAATCGCCGAAGGGCACATCAGCTGTCATGATGCTTACATAGCGGCTGTCTTGCTCTTCGCCGCTTTCCTTTCATCAACGGCACCCGTTTCACCACACACGTGGCAGAATACCAGCCCGTCTCGCTTCTTGAAGCGGTCGAACCATCCTTCCGACGCATTGAAAAAGTCAATGTTCATGGTCAGCGCGAACTTCTCTGCTTCTGCACAGATAAGGGGACTGCTCAAGGGCAAACGCGCATACCAAAAAATGGCAATCCAGTGCAACAGTGCTTCTTTTAGTTTGGAGTGCGGTGGCGTTTGAGGTCTCTTCCTCTTATCTCCAAACCACGTGCTCCTGATATGTCACCATCATACGCTTGCATATTCTGGTCTTCGTTCTTCACGTAACTGCTCAGCGTGCTTTTCTTCACGCTAAACTTTTCCATGTCTTTTGGAGATGCTCCCGCTTGCAACGCCTTCAATATTTCAACCTTTGCAGCCAAATCCTCGCGTCCCTCTCGCCGGCGCCATTTGCGCATGCGCGAGCCACTGAAGAGAGGGCGAGGGGAGACCAACTTTGCGAGGAGGACTTCACGAAAAGTGTAACGTAGTGTAGTGGCTTCTCCTCGCAACGGGTGTTCACTGGCAATGCTCCTCAGTTAGCATTTTTTTCTCCACACCTTGATTTTTCGTGTGGGGTGTTTGCCAATGCTTTGGTGGGCCTAAATGGGGGCTTTACTGCTGGTCCAAATGCTGCAGTACAGGTTCCTTCAAAAAGTGTAAAGGTAAGTGTCCATGTAATGTTGAAACACCGCGTAAAAAAGTTACCATATTTACTCGTGTAAAAAACGCACTTGCTTAATAAACGCAACCTCAACATCTGTCGTCAAAGTTTGGATTTTGTTTTTTGTCTTGCATAATAAATGTACCTGCTACCTTCATCCGCTCAAGTCCCGCAAACCGACACCTGGCGCCTGCTTTCCCGCGTTTTTTATTATGCCGATTCCCCTTCGGTTCTCTCTTTACCCCCGCACCCACTGCCGTTCGCCGTTTCGTTTTTCTTTCCATCTGTGTGCGGCACGTCTCCTGCCTTCTGATTATCCGTTCGGCACATAGGGATTCACGAACGATGCGAGTGTAGAAACACTGCTGCTGACAAGCACACAGTTAGCGAAGGTCACGCTACTGCCCACGCCAAAAAACGGTAGCTTCCTGCAAATACTAAACTTTACATGCACGCTATTTTCGAGCGATGGCGACAGGATTAGCTGTCGCGAAGGGCCACTCTTCGCTATTGCATCGCAGGTATGTCGCAGGCCTTTGAAAAAAACAGGAAAAAAAAAATCGCTTGTCGCCCAGAAAAGAGTGTGGCAATTTTCACATGGTAGCACCCCCCGATTCTCACTTCGGTTGCAATTTGCTCTTCATGCTTGTTATCAGCGCGTTCTTCAAGGAATGCAAGGTATAGGCTACCTTTTCTATAGTCATTCTCATGTAGACAGCGAGGCGGCGGCCGCATTTCGGCGTTAATCTTGTTATCAACGGTTTGTTTTGGATGCTTCGGTGGCATCTTACAGCAATGCTAACGTTGTCGTTGCGGTGGTCGTGCGTGGTATGCACGCAGTTGGCTGGAAAAGTGCGTCATACCGCACGCTTCTGGGCGCCCCTCGAGATCACAGCAGATACCACTGTTGCGATTAAACGATTGCAAGAAAGTCGCGAAATGCTCTTGTGGAGTGTGCGAGGACAGCTTAGAGATGATAGCGCCATCAACTACCGAAGATGCAAACTGCGAAAAAGAAGCTGTTTCCAAACAGATTACGTGCATGTCAATTGCGAAAGATTAAGCCACCTAACTTTTTTTTGTTATTACCACATTTTTTTTGCTTATCCCGAAAATGTTTTTTTATAATATTTGCCTTGCATAATAAATGCACTGCAAACTTTGCTTCAATTTTTTGGTAAAAAAAAAGTGCGTTATCACATGAGTATATATGGAAACTGCATAATGGGGAGAGGGATCACCTACGAAGATTGTTGCATTTATTTGCTACTATATCTTGGACGTTGCATGGCATGCACACTGCACCTGAACTTTTGTTATGAACCACATGTACATATCGTTTTCTCTTGAAAATGGGTGTTTTTCTATAGATATTTTTTTTTACAAGACAGAATACGAAATTCAACGCATCGGTTCTGAATGAAGTGGATGGCAACAATGACCTGGTCAGCCGGTAGTGTAGGCCAGGTGTAAGGAACACGGATGCTTTTTGCGTAATTTTCGGTGTGACTATTTCCTGCATTCAGCTTGGAAGTGCTGCTGTTAAATGCCATGCAGGTATGAAGAATTATCTGGAGACAGTGGCAAAGCTGAGAAACTCAAGTGGTGTGCTACTAGTGCCCGATACTGTGCAAGCCACAAAAAATTTTTCTCAGGGGATGCCTCGTGTCACGTTGTAATATCAAGTGTGTGAGGCTGCGGCTGTATTTGCAATGTCTTGTGTTTCAAAGGGTATTCCTTATACCTGGGGTGACACTGCTATAGACATAAAAAAATGTTTCCAGATAGTGATGTAGCCAAGAATTTCAACTGTGGAAGGGCCGAGCTTTTTTACGTCATATCCCATAGTCTGGGACATTACTTCAAGTTGAAGCTTCTTGGCGAGTTGTGTCGGCCAAATGTTTTCTTCGCTCTTATGATCCACGGAACTCCAAAGCCCGAGCAGCGTATCCAGCAGTTGGACTTGGTGGTACGATATTTCTCTGAAAGCCGCTGCGCTGGTAGTCGTTGAGCGCCTCAATTCTTTTAACCTTAGCCAGGCCATGGGAGATATAATTGTGGAGTACGTAGAGGATGCCCTAGTTGAGCTACCAAGACATGGCTTACTTTGCTTCTTCAACGATGGCCCTAATCTTTTGAAAAGTGTTGAAGCAATGTTAAAGCAAAAGATTTGGCTTGTGCGAATAGTGAATTTTAGGTTTGAAGCAAATTCGAAGCCAATAGTGATTTTGATCAAATAATTTCAAATTGAATTCGAATGGTATGTATGGCATATAAAAAAGGAATATTTGTCATGACCTTACTAACCTGCACAAGATTTCTTTTGAATTGAAATAGGGGCTCTATGCAAACGTGATTTTTTTTTTCGTTCAAAAGCAGTTGAAACAACCTTGAGTAGTAGTTTCGGTAGGATGCGAGTGATAGCCTTTTAGATACATAATTTTTAAAATTTATTATACTTGGAGCATAAAAGCCGTCATAACAAGCTTAATAAAATGAAGAATTGATTGGACAGTAACATGTGCCTTCAAAGCGGCCCTGCAACACTTTTTCAAGTAGCCATGGAGCTAGTAAACATGCTTGTTGCCTCACAAATTTACTCCCGAAAAGTTTCTAGAATTGGTCCAGTACAAGTGGAGTTCCAAAAATTTGTCGCTCGCTGCAATTTCATTCTCTCTTCTTGTCCCGACGAAATAACTGGAAGCTAAGCAGGGAGGAATGGCACAGCGAAAGAAAATACGTTACACGCATCTCGTAACCTTGTGCACCCTGATGATGGATGGTAGCGCAGACAACAAACACGGACAAGAGAAGGCACATAGACACAACACAGCGCTTGTGCCTTCTCTTGTCCGTGTTTGTTGTCTGCGCTACCATCCATCATCATGCAACCATACCAACAAGCCCAAATCGCCACCCTCATTGACTTGTGCACCCCTTTCTTTTTTTTCTTAGAACACACGGCTTTTCAGAGCAATTACGCACGGACTCGCGGACAAGCGGCAACCCCGGTAACGACGAGCGGGCCGTGCTCAAATCAGCCAATCGCTGTGACCAGAGCTGTATATTCCTTCTTGGCTGTGACAAGTGATTTTTGAGCTTGTAGTGTCATTTGCCGAGAGAAGAAAGCAATTTTTAGCTTCGATAATTTATTGTAAATTACAGACCGCGTGCTGCGCTACAATACTTGCCTCGCATGTTCTCGGCAGCCTTGACTACCGATCGGCAGCATTTCCCGCCCGTGTTCAGCAAGTGCTGCAGGGCCCCTTTAGATTTGAAGAGGGGCTTCGTGCAATTCAAAATTTTACTAAATAGGTGCTTTCACGGCTTAGCACACCTACATTGCAGTGAAACCACCTCTACAGGCGGTGACATGCGGACTAATATACACTTCTTCGTTCATTGCGAATACTTCGAAAATATTTGATAATCTTAAATTTGAATCGAAGTACATTCGAATACTCAACTATTCGTTTGAATATTTGAAGCATTTGAATATTCGTACAAGCCTACAAAAGATGAACCCAAATCTTCTCGATGTTGGGGAGTGCACACTGCACAAAATGCATAATGATTTCTCAAAAGAGCTGGATGCATTTTGTAGTGATGCTGAGCAGGTTGTTGGAAATGTTTACTATTATTTTAAACACTTTTTTGTGCGTGCCAAGAGACGCACATGTCTCCAACCCCTGGCTGACATTGTAGGATTTAGTAGCCCGCATTTGGGAACAGTGCGCTGCCTTGCAGTTTTTATTTTTGTAGAGGAACACTATTGAGCAACAACTAGATGCTCAGACTCAGTGCGTCATATTTGCTGCCGGTTTTTTAAGCAAGACCCTTTATGCAAAAGTTTTGTTTCTAAGTAATGCTGCTGAACCTCTTACTGGGTTTCAGCACTTACTTCAAAGACAGGAGCTGCTTGTGCACATTCTTCATTCTGAGATGCTGGCACTGGTGCGGTGAGTCCGGAGCCTTGTCTTACGAAATGAAACGTTTTGTGGAAAAAGTGCAGAAGACCTGACAAAACTCGATTTGGATGATGCAGCCTTCAGGAAGGCACGGCCAGAAGTTGGTTTGAACACTGAGAAAGCGGTGGAAAGTTTGGGCCCTGCGAAGAAAAGGAAGTTTCGCCTAGGAGCTGGTGCATTCTGTCTTGCCTGTTCGAAGGCACTGCTTGGGAAGATTCCTCTCACAAACAGATAATGCATGTAAGATTTCTGGCTCTGAAATGGGAGAATGCTGAGCAGGAGGTGTGATCTTTGCAGTTTGTGGTCGGGCAGCTATTGCCTCAGGTAATAGGTGTTGACCAGGTTTTCTCTGTTAATGACAGATGGCACATACTTAAGTGTGATGATGACAGAGGTGCCTTGTACATATAAGGAAGGGTCAATGACCACTGGACAAAAATCTTCAGTCTGAAGGCAACAACAGGGGCACCAAAATATCCGTAGCTTTTCAAGCTTATCAAATCACTTCTTTCTCTGCCCCACGGCAACGCTGACTTAAAACGAGGTTTCAGCGAAAATAAGCACCTTCTGGATAGCCAAAGCTCGCTCAGCATTGCCAGCATTAATGGAATGCACCATGTTAGAAGCTTTCTTCAGCGGTATAATGGTGACACAACCAAAGTGCCTCTTTACGCAGACTTTCTGAGATGTGTAAGGCAATCTCTCGCCACGTCTACACTAAGAGTTAGTTCAGAAGAACACGCATGCAAGCGGAAGACAACAGAAGAGCCTGCCTCTGAGCCTTCTCAACAAGCTGAAAGGAAATAATTGGAGGACCAAGTGGCAACCCGCTAGGCATTGCACACTAGGGCCGAGGAAATAATCAGCTAGGGCGTAAAGCAAAAAACAAAAAACTGCCCTAATAATGTTTTGCGGGATTATAGTCAACTTCTAGTCATATAGAACAATTGTATAGTTATGCTTCCCAGGTGGAAGTATTGGTGAGCAATAATGTTAGTGCTAGTCTTCTTATAAGCCAGCCAGAGGCTACCTCTAGATAAAAGAAATTTGTAATAAAAATAAATATTTGGAGCTTTTGATACATCTTTCCTTTTGTATTTGTTTGCTTAGACCCTGTGGAGAAAAGGACGGGCTGCCGTCCCCATTCTTAGCAGACCTAATAATATTAAGCATTTACATAAACCTTCACTGTAGCTTGAATAGCATGAGTACGTGATGGGACAAAAGAGCGATAAATGCACAACAGAGCACTCTACTTTCAACAATGAATTTTATTTCCTTTTTTTTTTTTCTTATCAGGTTTCGTGTAAACCTTGTTGCGAGTTCACCAAGCACTAGGCCTCGCTTGTTTTCCCAAAATCAATTCGTATTATTGAGCATATGCACCGATTGTGGTGTCATTGAAAAGCAAACTAGTGTTCCAAAATGTCAGTTTTTTTTTTTTCTCCGATAACCTGCTCCAAGGTTGAATTTTTCTGCTCCAAAAGCAAGATTTTTCTGCTCCAAAAATTGTGTCAAATCCAATTTGGGCTGTAGCACTCCTGGTTATGCAATAATTGTAAGTTTAAGACAAGAACTGCTATTTATAAGGCTTGGGGTGGTATTTTATGAGAGTTCTATCTAGAATGGCGGAGGGATTGAAGAAAAAGATGAGAGGCTGCAAATGGCCAATAAGTGAGCCGAGGGAATTCAGAAGTGCTTTCAGAGCATGAAAAAATATAGAAATAATACAGCTCAACATTAGTATTAACAGGCATTATTTTTCAAAGCTTGAAATTGCAGAGCGGGATGACTTTAACAACTTATTTGTGTTAATGATTTGAGTGGATGGCTGAGTGGTGTTGCCATTCGATGAGTCGTCCGGTGGCAATTTTTCGCGCAAGATTGGGGTAAGCCAGACGCAAAACAGGCTAGTTCAATTCTCCTGGCTCAAGTGCATATTTTTCGATCCAATCAACGTTGTTGGGAGACCGTTTTCTATCCATTTTATCGATAAGGGCCTACGCCCATTCTATGTAAATTCCGTGGCTATTCTCACCTCTTGACTGTCAGAATAGGCTTGACCAATCCCGTGTGGCTCCCACTCGTCCTTTTGTTCCGTCCTTCCAAAGTAGCCCGTTGTCTAGGGCTGATTTAGTCGAGGACCATTGCTCAACCTGTTTTGTTCAAAGCCACTTAATATTGAGATGTGGCTGCTAATGATTTCTTTCCTTTGTAGATACACGAAAAAAGGATGTTAAGCAGGTGCAGTGTTCACGACCATGTCTAATGGCCTTTTTTTCTCTACAGAGACTCTTCTCAGAAAGATCTACGGCATAAAGTACGCCACAAGCAACAAGATTTCAAAGAGTCTGACAGCCGGTCGCCATCCCCCAAGGTTTGTGCTTGGATATTTTGTTTTTTTCTTGCGGGGTCATGGCTTCATGAATTGCTGGGGATATGAGTAAAACCAAAATTTGTAGCTCATATGTATGATAATGTTAGTACTGTTTGTTTCTCTGATGGCTTTGTGCCTACAAGGAGATGCGGGTTCAATTTATGGGCGCTTCACACATTGATGGTTCATATGGCTTTTTTTTGTGATAGTTTTTTGTGCAGGTTTTCTTCAGGCACTGTCACAGCTAATACTTGTATAAGGGGCTCCTTTTCATTAGCAAGCTCTGACAGCTTTTTGGAAGTATGTTGGGTAACTTGGGCTCATTGTCTCCCATCTGTGTAATGGAAAATAGTAGTCTGACTTTCATTGCCTCAAACCTATGCAATAGAAGCTATACTGGTCAGCAGGAAAAGTTTTTGAAATGTGGGGTCTGTGAAAACTGTTTTTGTAATTTCTAAGCAGGCTGTGGGTTTTGAGTAAAACTGAAAAACACTTGCGCCATTCACATAAGAAAGGTAGTTGTTTGAGGGGCTTGTTTCTTTGTCACTCCCAAACAAGAAAAGCAATAGACAATGAAGCCACGGCGACCATGTGATCCCCTCTCATATAGTACTAAAAAGCAGGAAATCTGAGCACCAAACTTTTGCTGTATTGAGTGCTTTCTCAAATTCTGCAGCCTTTAAATAATTGATTTTGTGCAAACTGTGCTTGCATACGGCTTCTCAGTGTTGGCACACATTCACTGAAATCTTTACTCGGAAGGGTGTTGCATGCATTCAGGGCTTTGGATACATTGTGCAAATTGAAAAATGATACCTGCCACAGTGGTCTGGTTACCATTAGTGGTTATGGTGCTCGACTGCTGAACCGAAGGTCGCAAATCGAATCCGGGCCGCAGCAGCCGTATTTTTGATGGAAACGAGATTGTTTGAGGCTCGTGTACACTCAGCCAAAACTTTAGCTATTCTGCATGAGTGGCAGTTTTTTGTGTGTGTCTTTGCCACATCACTGAATGAAGTCTGAAAAAAGGTGAGGACAAGTGTATGCCCTAAAGGCGCATGTCCCTGAAGCAGTTTTGTGTAACTTCGTTCCGTAATACAGCGCTGACAGACAAAAAAGTGGCCGCTGCACGGAATAGCTAAAGTTTTGGCCAACTGCACTTAGATCAGTACATGTTAAAGAACTCCAGGTGGTCTGCATTGTCCTCTGCAGCGTACCTTATTCTCATATCATGGTTTCGGGACGTGAAACCACAACAATTATCATTATCAACTTCAGGTTTTGCCTTTCTTAGCTAATGTTGCCAGTCACTGCTTCCTTTCTGCTCTAATCTGCATGTACCTTTGTCTCTATCTCTTTTTCTCCTCTAGAGGAGAAAGGTATCTACTAGTAGTGGTGCTGGCGGCGGCAGTGTCACTGTCACCACAGCAGTAACGGTGGGAAGCAGTACTGGAAGTGGCAGCAGCCGCAGCCGACGCGCAGATGCCGAAAGCAAGATCAAGTCGCAAGTAGTGGTGACCCGACCAAGGAGCCCAGTGTCGGGCGAGGATGAAACCTCAGATGGTCAGTGTAGTGATGCATTTATGCTTTTCTAAATACAAATGATATCTGCCAGCTTACTTTATACAGCCATATTTTGCGCTTCGGTCTCGCCCTGCAGTAGTGTGCATTAAAGAACAAGAGGGTTGGGGAAAAGTCTTGGCTGCAGCTTCGCACACACACGAAGAGGAATTCTCTACAGGCGATTTTTCTGACTTACATGTTAAAAAATCGGTAATGTGTATATATTCGAAAATTACTAATGGTTAAAACATAGTTGTGGTGATTCCCTGGCCCAGTCTCTGTAGAGTAACCATTAGCGCATGTTGCGGTCACATTTTACCATGTTAACTGCCCCTTTTAAATCACGATGTGACTGACATCACAATGTGCCACAACATAGCTTCTGCGTTTTAAGCAAATTCAGAGACTGGCCAACAAATACTTTTAAAATTGCAATAAAAACATTAAAATAATGCACGGGCATGATGGTAGCCATCGATAAACAAGCCGGTACAACTTACTTTCAGCAACCATATCATGATAAACACCGCCAACTATCAACTCAGCTGTTTGTGGTGCCTAGCCCTGTTCCATGTGCACTCGATGGCTTTAATAGGCCACAGTTTAAACACACCATCATGCTGTTTTGTGTGAGATAAGCAAATAGTGGACAGCTTGTGAGGGCAAATGCATTGTGTTTAATGGCACAGTAATATAAGTGTGCTTTGTACAGTGCTTTCGTCTAAGACGTGCTCTTCTCTTTGTCTCTGGTTGTTTCTTATTGTGTCATCTTTGTATAGCTCTGAAGGTTGTGTCTTGCCCAGGACTTTTGGACTGCGAGGAGGACAACCTAGAGCTGAAGCGGCAGCAGCTACAGCGGGAGCTCGACCTCCTTCAGAAGGACAACCATCCATCAAGCAGTGGCAGTGCTGGCAGCAAAGTAGGTGTGGGTAGCGGCAGCACAACCAGCACCACTGCGGCACTGCCACCGCCTCCAAGTCAAACACCGGGTACCACCAAAAGTGCACACTTGGCGCAACCCATGCAGCAGGTGGGCCTGCACTTTGTTCTTTCTTTAGATTCATATATTATGGAGGGTCATCATCATCATCAGCCTGACTATGTCCACTGCAGGACAAAGGCCTCTCCCATGTTCCGCCAGTTAACTCGGTCCTATGCTTGCTGCTGCCAATTTATACCTGCAAACTTCTTAATCTCACCTGCCCACCTAACCTTCTGTCTCCCTCTAACCCACTTGCCTTCTCTGGGAATCCAGTTAGTTACCCTTAATGACCAGCGGTTATCCTGTCTATGCGCTACATGCCCGGCCCATGTCCATTTCCTCTTTTTGATTTCAACTATGATATCCTTAACCCCCGTTTGTTCCCTTCCACTCTGCTCTCTTCTTGTCTCTTTAGGTTACACCTTCCGCTTTTCTTTCCATTGCTTGCTGCGTCGTCCTCAATTTAAGCTGAACCCTCTTTGTAAGTCTCCAGGTTTCTGCTCCATAGCAAAGTACCGGCAAGATACAGCTGTTATATACTTTCCTCTTAAGGGATAGTGGCAATCTACCTGTCATAATCTGAGAGTGCTTGCCAAGTGTGCTCCACCCCATTCTTATGCTTCTAGTTACTTCAATCTCGTGGTTCGGCTCGGCGGCTATTACCTGCCCTAAGTAGGCATAGTCTTTTACAACTTGAAGTGCACTATTACCTATCTCGAAGCGCTGCTCTTTTCCGAGGTTGTAGTACATTACTTTCGTTTTCTGCAGATTAATTTTAAGACCCACATTTCTGCTCTCCTTGTCTAACTCCGTAATCATGAGTTGCAATTCGTCCCCTGAGTTACTCAGCAATGCAATGTCATCGGCGAAGCGCAGGTTACTATGGTACTCTCCATTAACTCTTATCCCTAACTGGTCCCATTCTAGGCTTTTGAAAACCTCCTGTAAGCACGCGGTAAAGAGCATTGGGGAGATTGTGTCCCCCTGCCTTACACCCTTCTTGATTGGTATTCTGTTGCTTTCTTTACGAAGCACTATGGTAGCAGTTGATCCCCTGCAGATTTATTTCAGGATGTTTATATATGCTTCATCGACGCCCTGATTCCGCAGTGTCTGCATGACTGTTGATATTTCTACTGAATCAAATGCCTTCTCGTAATTAATGAAGGCTATGTATAGTGGTTGGCTTTATTCTGAGCATTTCTCTATTACCTGATAGATAGTATGAATGTGGTCGATTGTTGAATAGCCTGTTCGAAATCCTGCTTGTTCCTTTGGTTGATTGAATTTAATGTTTTTTTTATGGAGGATGACCTGAACTAAAGGTGGACATTATCCACCTTTGAGAGATTGGGGCCATGTGAGGCAAAAATCTAGCAAAATAGTAATGAGAACTTAACATTTCTTCAAAGACGGCACATGAGCCAAGAAAAGTATAGGGGTTGTTATTAGAAGTAGTTGTTGTGTAAATGTGAAGAAAGAAAAGTGGATGATAAGATAACTTGCTGCCGGCAAAGACCCAACTTGCAACCCTCAAAATAATGTGTTCGATGCTCTGCTATTTGGTGGTCTAGTGGTTAAGGTACTCAGCTGCTGACCCATAGGTCGTGGAATCGAATCCCGGCTGTGGTGGCTGCATTTTCGATGAAGGCGAAAATGCTCTGGCCTGTGTGCTCAGATTTGGGTGCACGTTAAAGAACCCCAGGTAGTCGAAATTTCCAGAGCCCTCCACTACGGTGTCGCTCATAATCAGATGGTAGTTCTGGGACGTTAAACCCCACATAATGATCAATCAACACTCTACTACTGACCTACGGCGGCAGTCATCCCTGTGTTCACTCAGCAAGTGTGTGCAAATAAATATGAATGATCCTGCGAGCACAAAATGTAGAATAAACTCTTAAAACCCAGAAAGCGTCTTGAAATTGCGAATGCATCTACAGTGTGTCGACTGTTGGTCTATTGTAACATTGCAATTGCCTTAGGAGAGAGCAGTCTGCACATCAAGGCTTGCTGCTGCAGCACGGCTTCTCAAGTGCACGTGGAATGAAAGCCACTCGAAACAAAACATTTTTCGCTTTCGCCCAATAGAACTATGGAAAATATTGTCACGGGGTCGTGACGTGGACAAGGGAAGCAGGCTGCAGGTCGAATAATAAACTGCTTATTCGGGCCGAACTTGTGGCCACGTGAAAGGAAAGTCGGATTACAGCAAGAAGCTGGCACAGATAGCGACGAGCAGGGCGTCGGCCGTCGACCAACTGACAAGCGGCGAAGCGTGCAGGCATTTATACCCTTGCCATAGAATATTATAGCGTTATCGCTAACGGCAGCATAGGTTCCAGGAAAATCTGTAATGTTCACGAAGTGGGCGTAACCTTAACAAAACGATCTACTACGTCCTTGCAGCTTCTGGAACATCGTAGGCGCGGTTTGCGCTGAACGTAGTGTTTACACTACGTTCAGCGCAAAAGGGGTGGTAACAAAACTTCAGGAAAGGAACGTGGCAATATGCTGGAAATTTTGGCATGTAGGGCCAGCTTGAAAGGCTTGCTATGTAATGTAATGCATGAGCTGTGTAAGGGAATAAAAGGAAAGTGCTCATCTCGTATGGCATTATTTGTACTATTTTGAAAACATGTACACAGAACAGTTGTTGTAACTCGCTCACCACGCACTCGCTGCAGCATCACAGTCGCATGCTTTGCATTATAAATGCATGGTTTCAGAATTTTTCCGTCACTCTTGTGAATAAATCAATTAAGCAAAAAGGTTCACTAAATTGGTTTGATTAAATCTAAGGCAACATAGAAGGTGAATGATTTTACAGGATACTTTTCATTTCGATTGATCCTTAAAGGAGCAGTGACATCAACTTGACGCATGTCGCATTCTTTGCATCAATGCGTAGTTGTCGATCCCCTAGTGATGATCCAGTACTAATAATGCAACAGGTGGATGAATTAATATGTGTAATACCGATCAGCATGACCAGTATAAAACCCAATTTTCAGCGCTGCCAAGCAGTCACCTCCCGCGGTCCCGCCTCATCTGATCACGTGGCCACACGAAAGGGCGACCCGATTTTCAGTGGACATTTCGTCTGCTCAGCGCCCACGTGCATAGGCATGTCTTCTACACACTCACTGTCGTCGCTGCCCTCATCAGCGCCCACAAGCGACTATCAAAACACTGAGGAATACGGAATTGCAGCGATTCGCGCCTTGGCGAATCATTTTCAGTTCAAAACTTTTCGAAGTAGCGATTATGAAATCGATGCCGGATCGAGCAGCGAAGAGGCAGCTGGAGACACGCGCTTGGACCACGCTGGCTGGTAAGACATATGATTCGCAATGACTGTAGCTTCAAATAATCACATTCGCGCTCACGAATCCACGACAAATCATCCGAAGTGGCACAATGAAAACTCAAGATTCACGCGAACGCACTGCACAAACCAAGCAAAATGAAGCAAGTGAAGCCCTTGCCAGGCAGCCAGGTGTCGCCGCCAGACGGTACTACACGTAGACACCGCGATTACAACACTATAATTGGTGACAACCTAAAAATAAATATAAGCTCCGCCCACGAGGCCGCATCGCCCTTATTTTCCATGCCTCCGCGCTACAAAAGAAGTAGTTCGCAAACAAGGGCAATAACTTTCCCGCATTCAACCTTTTTCTTGCAATCCTTCATTGATATTGAGGTAAAGAAACCAAAGCTCGATACAAAAATTGTCAGGCCACGAAGTTCAGCGCCAGCTTAGCAATATATCTGTTTAAATCGCACCCCCTACCGCACTTATCACGGAGTCCACGAAGAAGCAATGTACATCTCTCAAAGGTGACGTTTCTTCATGGTACCTATAGTGGTACTAAAACAAATAATGCCACAATTAAAGTGAAGTCAAAAATAGAAGAATCCTTCTTTGGCACCAAAAAAAAAACGACACAGCAGCACAAATCAAATTTTATAAGGCCGTTTACAATTTTCATGTTGTTTTACGAAACTTTTGCTGCCAGGTTTCTTCGCTATCTGCTGTAACTATGCCAACTATGCCTTAAAGCGATGAAAGGAGAAGTCATATGAGATTGACTTCGTGAATTTTGGTTCTTGTGCTGCTGTAAATGCCGAATACGCGTCTCGCATTTTGGTGCTTGTCATCGTGTTTGAGGTTACCGCCAATGCTTAATTTGACGTCTTTCAAAATAAAAGCGGTAGCGCACATTTTGTTTAACAGTGGGAATCATAGCATACATTCTTGTTAAGTACCGTAATTACTCGAATCTAACGCGCACCTTTTTTCCGGTTAAGCGAGTTCATAATCGCGTGCGCGTTAGAATCGAGTACGAACAAAAAAATTACGGTCAATCTATTGCCATCGGCAAATCCAAAATGGCCGTCCCCTACGTGCGTTGGCATAGCGCGTCGGCCATTTCTGCCTATGTGTTTCCCATGTGCGGCACTTCGTACGTGTGCTGAGGAGTTCGTCATCTAGTAGTGCATTTGAATCGACGGCGTGGATGGGCCGACTCCCAAAACTCGAGTGCACCACGATGCCGCTTTTAAAATAAAAGTCATCGCGTGTGCAGAAACGAATGGAAATCGGGCCGCATTGCGGTCGTTCGGAGTTCCCGAAACCTGCGTGCGGGACCGGCGGAAACAAATGCAGAAGATTGTCAACAGCAAAACTTCACGCAAAGGCTTCTGTGGACCACAGCAGGGTCGGTTTCCGCAAATTAAAGAGCTGCTCGGCGAGTATGTGCTTGAGCAGCGAGCCGCACAGCGGTCCGTGACGACAGAACTGCTCCAAGTGCGGGCTATGCAATTAGTCTTGGAAAAAGGTCTAATGCGGAGCCAGTTTAAAGCGAGCAGGTGCTGGCTAACTAACTTTATGAAGAGTAAAGGCTTTTTCCTCCAAAGGGGAACATGCATATGCGAAAAGTTTTGCGGAGGAGTACGATGAAAAGCTTCACAGTTTTCAGAGGTTCGTCCTAAACTTTGGCGCAACAACGGCTACCTGCTTGGGCAAATCGGGAATGCCGATCAGAGGCCTCTTTACTTCGATATGCCTGGCATCACAACCGTCGAGAAGAAGGGGGCGAAGCAAGTTCGCGTGCTGACATCGGTCAGCGGTAAAACTATAGTGACGGCAATGGTCTGTTACACGTCAGATGGGCACAAGCTTCGCCCGTACCTCATATTTAAATGGAAGACGCTCCCGAAAGGAGTCGTTTTTTCGAGTGGTGTGATCGTGCGGGTCAGCGAGAGAAATGGGTGCGCGTTGCAATTGATGTCTTACGTTTTTTTTTTTTCGCGGTGGAAATCGGGTGCGCGTTACAATCGAGGGCGCGGTAGAATCGAGTAAATACGGTAATTGCCAAGGCAATCTACATGGCTGAATGGGTGTGACTAAAGGCTGTAGGCCAATTTTTATATTTTTGGTTTGACAGCTTGCACTCGATGGTTTAGCATGAGCTCGTCAGCCCTTAAATATTCAACAATTTCAAAACGCGGCCTAGTTTTGCTGGAACAAGGGCCACTATACTTTCTATGAATGTGTCTGTGGAAAGGTGTGTCTGTGCTAGCAAGAGAATTTTTCTCTCTCCAATGAATGAGAATGAATTGCGTGCCAGACTTTACTTTCACAGGGGAGTGCAACGTGTCTTTCATGTTTTCTTTCACGGGCCTCTAATTTAATATAAACACGGTATCACTACGTAATACATGCACACAATACAGGCTAAATGCAAAAAAACACGTTAGACAAAGCTAAGACTCCCTAATAAGATATTATTAAGTATCGCACAACACATTAAAAAACGACGTCTTTCTTTTTTTTTTTTTCGTTCAATAATACTTTTAGCGATGCTGTGTCAGTAACGATCACGATCGATGCAATCGATCATAATTGATCGTTATTGCTGCACCGATCACGACAGATGCAGTGATATTAAATAGTGTGCATCATTTCGCGGTTCGAAGAACCTCGCACGGTGTTTTCATGCAAGGCGTTTGTGCAACCAGCGTGACACAAGCACTTACGCAATGGGCACTTCAACGTGGCATATATTAATCACACGCCCACTGGATGACCACAGTTCATTTTGTAAAGCATAGAACATTGAATAATCTACCCCCACCTGGTTTGTTTATTTTCGTACAGTGTCGCGTAGCAGGTTCTGCTGGACGCTTTTTTCTCACGCCTTATCCGCATTCACATCGCTCATATGAGTGCACAGCACAGCGCATATCGCAGAAAATCACCAAGGTTCCCAAGTTGCGACACCCAAGTAACACACTCGCACACGCACATGTGGCAATGCTGATGCCACGCTTTTGAGGGTGATAAATCACAGGCGCTCACATTCCACAAAACACAGACGCACCAATTCAGACTTTACTTTCACCTTACTGCACACGAATGAACGCGACGACAATCGTCGAGAGTGGTCACCCTCAGGCGATATGCTTGGTGCACCCGAGTGACTGATAAAGTAGACGCCGAGTTGCTGCTTCACGCTGCCGAAACGACGGAACATGATGAACCTGCGCCACTTCGGTGCACTTCAAACACTGCAAAATCAGAAATGTCACCTTCGAATGACAGCCAGCGCGGATGATGCAGAGTGCAAGTCGATGAAATAGCTTCATGACGAAAAAAACACCTCAGGAAAACCGAATGGACGCCTTCTGGTCTCGGTGCAGCAGCACATTGCTTCTCGTCGCGAACGATTCCCTGCTGAATTTGTCATTGGTTCATCATCATTGTTACGTCATAGCAAAGAGCGGCCGCAGTTGGATGCGCATAATACAAATGGACTGCAGTACAGTTTAGTTTTTATTCTTAGGTTGTCATTGACTATAGAATTGTCGACGTCATCGCTGCTCACTCATTGTAACTTGGCACCTGAGGCGTGGCCTAGGAGCTTGCTGAACACGTCAAAATACTGTCGATGTTTCATGGCCGTGAACGCGCCGATGAATGAGCCTTGGACGCTCTTTGTGCTCGAAATAGAATAACTTCTATGCAACAGACACGATTCATACTTCACTAAAAAAACTCATGCATACCAAGCAATTGAATGAATGCCACATCTCGTGTTTTAAATTTGATGTCACTGCTCCTTTAATAGATTTTACCATCTATAATGCAGATAAACTGTAAACAGTGTGGATTGTTACTTATAAACTTACAATCCTGGTTGAAGCTATTGCGGAAAAGATAAGATACGTGATTGTAAAGAGCAGCCAAAGGAGTCAGCCATAGTAACCTTTTAATTATCAGGCAGTGGCTAATATTAGGATTGAAGTAATGAAAGTCTTGGCCTATAGAAACTTCAGTTGGGATTGACTTAACAGTAGTTGATTTGTTGTAGGTCTGCTGACAAATGGTGTGAATGCTAATATCCACTGATTTTATGGTGGACAAGCCTGGGTGAATTACATTTTGTTGGTGCTTTGGAAAGTTTCCTGCCACCTGGGAATACCTAAGAGATGGCTGTATGCTTTGTGGTTTTTTCAGGGCGAACCAAGTGGCAGCAGTGAGTCATCAAGTGAATCTGATGATTCGTCATCTTCAGACTCTTCAAGTTCCAGCTCCGATGATGAAGACGATGATGATGACAGTGAGGATTCATCAAGCTCCAGTTCATCAGGAGCTGCTTCGCCGTCAGCTGGTCGGGGCAGTGGGAGTGCCGCAATGCCACCGCTGGTTGCGGAAGGCCAGCGACACCACCGAGGCCATCGCGGAAACGCGGAAGAGCGCAGTGCTACTGCACACCGCTCCGTCGATGGCAAGAGCAGTCGCGAGCATCTACGTACTGGTTCATCCTCACATGGACACGACAAGGACGCTGGGCGGTAAGTAAACATGCTTTTGTTTATTTTTTGGTGGTGGTTGAAAGTATGTGAAACATTGTTAGAGGTGCTTGAAGAGAACTTGGGAAGCGAAAGTGTATCCGTGGCACAGTTTTTTTCTGTGCTGATGCGTTTTATAAAATTCCGTGTCAGCTGTGGAAAACGGTCATAAAACACCATAGGCAGTGCAATTTGAGTCTAATATCGCAAATCTTGTTAGGTCAGTATGATCTTACTACCATAAAAACCGAAATATAGATCTGATTGGAATATAGGTCGACCCCTGAAACTTTGAATCTCCGAAAAAGAAATTTTTAAAAATCACAAAGTATCGGGACACACTCTTACCTTGGTAAATATGCAACACAACCAGCTGCACTGTGGTGACATTTCTTTTTATTTGGACACTAATCCTATGTAGTTAAATGCCAGAAGGCCATAAAGTGCTGTCACTGAGACTCGTTTAAACTTGAGCCCGACGATGTCTGTTTTTCGCTTGTAACGTCCCAGAGTGCATCATCCTCCATTTCATTCAATGCGTTACTGATGCACAGAATTTGCGGAAAGATGGAAGTGTGCGGCCTCAGTGCAAAGGCCTTCCACTTCATAAACCAGTGTACCCACAATGGCGATCCCTTGAATTGCAACTTCGTGAGCCCAGAGTCGCGTACTATCTCGAGAGCTTTCACGCGGATGCATTCCGCTGTTAGGGGTAGCGACCTTGCACGCAACTCCCGACGAATACGGCGAGTAGCACTTCCAGTTCGAGGTGCACTGCAGCCTGTTACGAAACTCCTTTAGTATAGGATGCTTTTCTTCGATGTACTGAATTTTTGTTGTGCCACCAGTTTGCTGTGCACTTCGGCATGCTTGTTAAATTTTTTCTTAACGCCTATGGTAAGCTTCTGTCGATTACCATTCATTTCTCAATGAAATAGATCAAAGAAAACACCAGGCTGACTGCAGACAACTGAGGCACAATGGTGTTGCTAGAACACTGTAGGCCTTGCCTAGCCTTACCAAACGGCGCCGCTGCTGATGCTCACGTTAGCAATGAAGGCTTTCGACTCCAGCTGCCCGTTGTTGCAAGACTTCCACATTTTTTTCTGCCAATGACCGGTTATAGGATGAGGGCCGACTTGTCATTGCATTTTTATAAAAAAAAAATTCGACCTATATTCTGGTTTTTACGGCACCTATATACCTGTCCCTGTCACAAGAGTGAAGGTGATGTGGTGTACTTCTTGACGGAAGGCTGTTGATGGAGGTTGTGAATTGAGAGAATAATGATAAACACATATGTGCCATATTTTCACGACTGTAAGTCGACTCGAATGTAGCTCGACCCCCCCCCCCCAAGAGCGCATTGGGAAAGAGAAACAAATATGGAGCGTCAGCACATCTTATAAAAAAACTTATTTTTGGTGTCTTTAAAGGAAACAAAGGTGAATTCTGGTTTGCCAATGTGGCTTGACGACAGAGCTTCAAAGCAGAAAGCTAGCTTTGCAGGAATATGCGGGGATCATTTTTCAGAAGGATTTTACAACCAGAACTAGTTTTCGATGCAAGGTTTCAATTTTTATTCTAGGTTTTGATTTCAAACTAAGGCAAAATGGGTTGACCTACAATTGTTTAAATACTGTGCATTTAGGGATTTTATATTAGTTGTGTTATATATCAGTTACATCAATTGCTTAGACAGACCGATTTCTCTGGAAGGGGCTTACGTTTAAATGATGTTGAGCCCTTTTAATCTTGGACTTTCTACAGCCACGGTCGTGAACGTCATCGGGGGCAGTCAAGGGAGCCGCCTGAGGCAGGCAGGGTGTCGCCAGGTCGTCGAGGAGGGGGGCCTCGAGATGGTGGCGACTATGACAGGTACGCGGGCCGGTCACGTGGCCCCCGCACCCCTAGCCCTGGGCCACCCACCGACTCTAAGCGCAAGGGTGCTAGCAGCAGTGCCCAGCCGTGAGTGTCTTTCCTAGGACTATGTCCATTTTGAGTTGGCAGCTTCAGAGCGCTGCTGTGGTTTGTGCATGATGTATTGTTGCTTTGAAAAAGTGCTGTTAGGGGTATGACCTTAAAATTCTAGACAACGTGAAAAGATTGTGTACAGTCAAAGGTCGATTCAATGAATCTGAAGGGTCCACTAAATATCTTTCGTTATTTTGAAAAATTGTTGTAGTGAAAAAGAGTAAAAAAGTAGTGATAGGGCGAAAGTGCATGCATGTTGTACAAAGCCGGTGGAACTTTTATCTTGGTATGATACATTATCTTCCACTATATCTGGATGATGTTGGCATTTTGATGTTTCAGCCTTTTGATGCTTCGGTGTTTTAAATTTCGGCATTCTGATAGTTCGGCCTTTTGATTTTCGGCGTTTTGAGTGCCACCCGTTGTCACTACGTTTTTAACAAAACTTGAAATTCGTAGAGATGGTGCATTGGTATTAGAAGCTTTTTTAGGGCTAAACAATGCATTGACAGGGTATTCACAAGTGCCCGTCCTGTCTCTCTCATTTTTGTGAATATATTGTTTTGCACTCCGTAATTTCCCAACCGCCACATTTATTCATAAAGAATCGGAAGCGGTATCTGAGGACAAATAGTTCAGTGCAGGAGAGAGCGAAGGGCTGCTCGATGCTCGTGAATCGTGCTACTCTGTCGCCTTGGAAGCTGCATGATTTACGAAGGTGGAATAGAGTGCTCATTCTCCGTTGATTTGGTACATAATTGTAGATCGAACTTAATGTAAATCATTATGTCGCGTAATGAAATTTCCGGGAGTTGAACTTGTGCCAGAACATGCTTCACAACCCACTTCCACGCCCCGTTAAAGCCATATTCATTTTGTGAAGAGGTTTATTAGTCGTTAACGACAACGGCAAGACAGCGTGAAGAACCGTCCAGCAGAGATCAGCACAGCAGTGAACTCAAGCACGAGCCGAGAGAGCCGGGCGTTGGCGATGCTGCTCGCTGCTGGCACATCTTCTTCACAATCGCCCCCGCTGAAAAAGGAACCATCCTGGCGACTTAAGAAGTTTCAGGCAGAGGCTCATGGTACGGTTTCAGTCGGGAAACATGGACAATGTCACGTGCACGCTGGCGCATGTCGTCCGATCGGGAAACTGGCCTAATTAGGAAATTAACCAGAGAGGTTTTCTCCAAAATGCTGTAAGGCCTCTCGTACCGGAGAACAAGTTTTGAGGAGAGTCCCGGAGTTTGGTATGGGATGGCGAGCACACAAGAGATCCTGGGGCATAGCTGGGTTCATGGTGACATGATAGATGCAAAATTGCAATTAACGTTAAGATACTGGAAGGTTGGGCGTGCCAGATAGATATCCATAAGAGATGCGATCCACGGGTCACGACGTTGTTCGGTGGCAATCGAGTCGAGATTTAGCGATGACAAGGTCTGGAAGCGAGTGTTTCCGCACGTCGGATATGGTGGTAAAGGTGAGCGGGACAGGGCATCAGCGTCAGAGTGTTCGCGTCCGCAGAGGTATACGATGCGAATGTCGCACTCCTTGATGCGCCCATCGCGCACGGCGGCCAGAAGGGTCTTTCAAAGTGGAGAGCCAGCAAAGCGCGTGGTGATAAGTTACTATATCGAACGGGCTGCCGTGTAAGTATGGCCAGAACTTTCCAAGCGCCCACACCAGAGCCAAACACTCTTTTTCTGTTACGTTGTAATTACTTTGGGCTTTCGTCAGAGTGCGGCTAGTGTAGGCTACAACGTATTCTGAATAGCCGGGCTTTCGTTGAGCGAGGACAGCGCCTAGCCCGACGCCGCTGGCGTCGGTGTGCACTTTGGTATAAGCTGTCGGGTCGAAGTGGCGAAGAATATGTGGGGAGGTGAGCAGACGGCGTAGAGTAGTGAAGGCAACGTCACATGCAGGGGACCAGGAGGAGAGGTTCACGTCACTGCGAAGAAGCTGGGTTAATGGTGACATGATGGATGCAAAATTGCGAACAAAGTGCCGGAAATAAGAGCATAGACCTACAAAACTGCGAAGTTCCTTCATGGTCGTCGGCTTGGGAAATTCTGCGACTGCTCGAAGGTTTGCTGGGTCAGGTAATATTCCGTGCTTGGACACGATGTGGCCTAGGATGACGAGCTCGCGTGCAGCGAAGTGGCATTTTTTCAGGTTAAGCTGCAGGCCAGCATTGGTCAGACAAGTCAAAATGTGCCTGAGGCGAAGGAGGTGTGTAGGAAAATTATGGGAGAAAACCATGACATCGTTGAGGTGACAGAGGCACATATTCCACTTGAGGCCCCGTAGCGTATTCATAAGACGTTCCAATGTGGCAGGCGCGTTACAAAGCCAAAAGGGCATGACTTCAAACTCGTATAGTCCGTCTGGTGTAATAAATGCCGTTTTTTGGCGATCGGCTTCAGTCATTGGGACTTGCCAGTACCCAGACCGCAAATCTAGCGACGAAAAGAATTCCGCTCCGTGAAGGGTGTCAATGGTGTCATCAATACGCGGCAAAGGATAGACGTCCTTGCGGGTTATCTTATTCAAACGACGATAGTCCACGCAAAATCGGATAGATCCGCCTTTCTTACGCACGAGGACGACAGGAGACGCCCAGGGACTGTGAGATGGTCGAATAACATCTCTACGAAGCATATCTTCGACTTAATCGTTGATGACGCAGCGCTCTTCAGTGGAGACATGGTATGGTCTCAACGCAGTGGCTGGTGTAGGCCAGTGTCAACATGATGTTTGACTTGTGACGTGCGGCCCAGTTGAGGGTGCGACACATCGAAAAAACTCCTGAGCTTATGCAGAGGATCCAGTAGGTCGGCATGTTCGGTGGGAGTGAGAGTGTCGGCGATGGCGCTGGAAAACGTATCATTAGACGACTCCCTGAGTGCCGACAGTGCTTTTGGGTGGTCGCAGAAGTCATCCGGGACACCAACCAAAGACGAAGGGTCGAGATCCTGCACGCGGCCGAGACATTCCCCCGCAAGCAAAGTGACAGGTGTGGAAAGCAGATTGCTTACGAACATATTGCTTCTTCCGGCAGCAAGGTCAATTGTTGCAAAAGGCTGCGGCAGAGCTCGACGACTCTTGTAGATATGCTTACGAACATATTGCTTTATTCGGCAGCAAGGTCAATTGTTGCGAAAGGCTGCGGCAGAGCTCGACGACTCTTGAAGATATCGGAAGGCATAAAAAGAACTGTAGCGTCAGTGTAGGCATTGCATAAAACAGGAACAACTGCAAAATTTCCAGGTGGAATATCGGTATCTCCATGAATGAGCAACTTCGTTGGCTGTTGAAGAGTGTCAAGTAATGGGACACCTAAGGGTGAATACTCGGCTTCGGCGCGTGCGCAGTTGATGACGGCCTTATGGCGGGATAGGAAGTCGCGCCCGAGGATGACGCCATGCTAACAGACAGCGAGAATAATAAACTCCACGATGTAAAGAATGCCTTCGATGGACCCTTTTGCAGTGCAGGCTGCAAGAGGCGTTACTTGCTGTGCACTTGCAGTGTGGAGCGACAGTCCCGAAAGCGGCGTCATGACTTTGCGCAATAAACGGCAGAGATTAGCGGCAATAACAGAAACAGCTGCGCCGGTGTCCACAAGGGCGAAAATACAATAACCTTCAACAGTTACTGCGACCACGTTAGCAGGAGAGGAGTGAGGACTTAGACAGTTTGAAAACGGCGTAGTTCTTGCCTCTTGAACTGCGGTGCTTAGTTTTCCTGTTCGGAGGGTCCGGGCCGGCGACGCATGGGGGAGGGCGATCGCCGACGAGGAGAGGGTGCGGAGTGCGGCTGGAAGTCAAGGTGGTCAGTCGGGGCGTAGCGAGGTGACGAGACCGGCCCGTGTTGGTCGAAGGGTTGGCTGCCGGGTTTCGACGACCGGGCATAGTTGCCGAACGTCTGAGGTCGACGGCGGCAGTAGCGAGTAACGTGTCCGCGAGTGAAGCAGGCGTAGCAAATCGGTTGGTTATCGGGCGTCCTTCAAGGATTGGCGACTGGTGGTGCCGTCCAAGGTGCAGTATAAGCAGCCGGGTGTGCGGGCTGTGAGCACGTGGTGTAGGGCGGTTGCAGAAGCATACGCACAGCGTCTGCATATGTGAGCAATGCGGCTACGGGCTGCATCTCTTGCGAACAGGCGACAGGAGGAGCCACAGGCTGCGCTGCATGCGTTAGGGGCGCGGCCACAGGTTGAACGGCTGGCGGATAGGCGACAGGGGCACCTACCGGCTGTGCGACACACGGGCAGTGAACACGGCTAGATAGAGGCGGCTCGTAATGCGCAAGGGGAACAGCTTGTGCAACCTCTTCCGATTTAGCAGTGCGAAGCGGGGCAGGTAGAAAGGTGGTGGTCTCGTGAGTAAAGGGCACTAGAGAAAGTTGGCGGGCGACTTCCTCACAGACGAAGGCTCGGACTTGCTGAAGCAATGGTGAATTGTCAGGCATGGTGTCAAAACTGCACAGCGACTCACCACCACGCTGATGTTGTCGAGTCACTCAGAGTGCGTTGCTTCTTCAACTCGTCGTAGCTCTGACACAAGCTGACGACTTCAGAAACTGTGCTCGGATTCCTAGCCAAGAGCATTTGAAATGCGCCATCGTCGATGCCCTTCAGGATGTGTTTGACCTTGTCCGACTCGGGCATGGTGTCATTCGGGCATCAACAAAGGTTGACAACATCCTCAATATAGCTGGTAAAATTTTCGCCAGTCTGCTGAGAGCGGACGCGCAATCGCTGTTCTGCCCGCTGCTTGCGGACAGCCGGCCGACCGAACACTTCAGCACATGACGTCTTGAAGACGCTCCATGTGGGGATGTTGTGTTTGTGGTTGTTAAACCACAATTCTGAGACGCCAGTGAGATAAAATATGACGTGGCCCAGCTTGTTGGATTCATCCCACTTATTATTGGCGCTCACCAGCTCGTAGTGCTCGAGCCAGTCTTACACGTCGGTCCCATCCCCACCGCTGAAGACCTTCGGGTCCCGTAGCCTAGGATGGCCAGGGCAGTTGAACTGGGGCGACGCCGCCGATGGGTTGGCGTTGTCGGTCATGACGGGCGGTAGCATGCAGCTTCGCAGCTCCAGGATGTAGTGACGGGGATAAACAGCACCCTCCACCAAATGTGAAGAGGTTTATTAGTCGTTACCGACAACGGCAAAACAGTGTGAAGAACCGTCCAGCAGAGATCAGCACAGCAGTGAACCGAAGCACGAGCCGAGAGAGCCGGGCGTTGGTGATGCTGCTCGCTGCAGGCACATATTCTTCTTCACGATTTATTTAAAACAGTTATGAATTACACTAGATACACAATAATGGAGTTACGGATAATTATTCAGTTTTTCCTCTCGTTATTATCGCAATCCGTTACGCGTTCTTCTCTGGGAAAAAATCATGTTTTGTAACATGCATGAGCATAAATTGGTCATTCTATTTTGTCATAGTCTGCGAACGATGTACTCAATAAGCGCATTACCTATTAGCACTAAAGTTGAAGCCAGTGCGATGCATAAAATCACTATTACATCACCAAAAATTATGGATATTTTGGAGGAACTCTTGGAAGATTTTCCAATAAGACGTTAGGAGGAACATCTAACGACTTGTTGGAAATGCTAACTTTAAATTGTGAAATCTTGCTGCCGTGAACGGCATTAGTTCCGTGGCCAAATACACTGCAAACAATTTTACAAATAGCTGTGCACCTTGAAAGTATGCAGTATACATTAGCTTCTTAGTCATGTTAGCATTTTAATGTTGATATCTAATCTCAGTGGTCCATTTTATGGCACAATTTTATTCCGTGCCTTTAAGTTAAGGTTATTATCTTTATTAGCAAATATGAGCTAGTGGTTTTTATCAAATACCTTCACTGGGACGAGTTCCAAGGGTGTGGGGAATAAGACAGATTTACAATTTGGAAAATCCATTCTGTGGCTTTACAAGCCGGCACATACACAATGACAAGGCACGCCATAAAATGAGGCTATAAATATTTGTAACCACAGTTCAGCAAAATAAAAAGACTTTCATTAAATAAGTTTTTTTTTTGTAAGCCCGCCTTACATATTATATATTCTCGTCAGCAAGAGTATGTTGACAGTTCTTGCCAAACACCACCATTGGCACTGTCACTGGCAGGGATTTGCTCAAATACAGTGTACACAAAAGTATCTTAAAATTCACATTTAAAGCTAATCCATCACTACTTTTCCACATTATTCGGAGCACTTGACATAGTCCACTTATTTAACTTGAAATGGCCGGTGAACCAATTTTGGTGCGTTCGCCGAGTGGACAGAATTAAAAGAGGGCAGACTGATGAAGAAGGTGCAAAATAAACGTAGATTAGCTGAAAAAAATTCAATTTAAATGGCGCGCCGAAAGAACGCGGCGGCGGCGCGCCGACCACTCGGCGCACACCTCTAGCCATAGTACAGTGTTGTAGTGGTACAGTGTACTGTTCTAGTACATTGTAGTTGTGGTAGAGCCTGCATAACTACAGCAGCAAGGGAGCTAAGCCTGGCTTTTTTGTGGAAAGAGCAAGTGTGTGCGGATATCCTTAGTCGCGTCGCTTATGGTGGAACTATGTCGGACAAGTGCAAATTCTAGCCGTCTTGGTCATGCATTGCTGCTTATAGGGAGTGGATTGCACCAGATACGTTAAACTCTCATCAGGCAAAGTCTTCCGATGTAGGAAGAGCTGCGACGTGTCATCACTAGGGTAGTCTGCCCTTAAAAGTCGCATGAAGAGTACGAAACACATTGAGAACACAAAAGCGACTACATTTCATGGTAACTTAAGTGCGTTCATGGTGCCGACCATGCAAATAAAATAAAGTGCAAATTTTTATGCTGTAAAAAGTGGTGTTGTCATTTTCTGCAGTTTCAAGTGTTATTTTAGGTCCTTGAAAAGTATTTGTTAGATCCTTAAAAATCCTTGAAAACCCTTAAATTTTATTTCACTTAAGTACTATGAACCCTGTCGATGATGTACAAGCCAATTTGTTGCTCGGGCTGCTGTTGCAAATCGATGATAACGGTAGCCTTGCTGACTATGTAATTAAGGTGGTCATTTTCAAAGAAATAATTAACAAAATTAAGAAGCAAACATCTTGGTTTCTTGGTTGGTTCCTCCATTCAATTTGCAATAAAGGAATATGGGCAATTGCATAAAAAGATTCTTGTCTTTATTTAAATTACAGGACACTCATGTCTAGCTTTTCTTTTTGTGTAAAGGAAGCACAGCATTGCGCTCTATGGCAAGCTTTTTACAGCAGCGTTTTGGGGCGATTGTCAGTTGTTGATGTTCCAAAAAAACTTGCATGTGTCCAGCAGTGTTCATGTATCTGCTCTGAAGGTAACGAAAAGTTGTGTGTATAGAGGTTCCCTAAACTGTTTTGAAAATAAAGTTTTCCTTGCTCCGGAAATCGCTCTGAATCGCTTTGTGAGTGGCACCACTGGATGAAGGAATATGTGAACAGTATTACAAATACTGAAATAGGAGGAAGTGAGGATCCAAAGTCAGCTTAAACGTCGTGGCATGAAATCTCTGGTAACACTTTTGAAAAAAACCTGAAGGGGATTGAGGAGCAGTTAAAGAGATAGCCGACAATAAAATGTAACAGATGTATCGTGGACCTGAAAGTTCAAAGTACATTTTGCTCATGTGCACACAATTTACATGTGATACGCCACAATATCAGGCTGTGGCACAAAAGTACAAGAAAATTTGAAATTTTATTGCTGTACTAATTTTTGAAAAATTTCTAATTAAGTGAATGCACTTTTTGTATATGATACTGTATTGACACTGACTCTATCGTCTTTACGTGCAGCAACAAAGGGCCACCGCCACCATACCCACCTGGAAAAGTGAGAAAGAAAAAGAAGTCTGGCAAGAGGCGCAGGGATCGAGAGAAGCAGCTGAGAGCTGAGGCAGGCAATATGTTTTTGTGATTTATGCATCCTAAACAATCGTTACAATGCAAGCAAACATATTCATTTTTGTGTGGTTTGACACTGTCTGTCTGAAGATGCAGGAAACTCTGGAGACTTGCAAAAAATTGTTTGCTGTGACTCTCTCCATTCTGCTATCAAAGAGTATCACTCCTCTGTCATTTGTGAAGAAGCACACAGCTCCGTATAGTTTATCAAGTAGTACCATATTTATTCGCGTAATGAACCCATCCTTTTTTCAGAAAAGTTGATGTCAATTAGGGGGTAGGGTTCATTACACGAGAGAAAAAACGTCACGGGAGTATAACAACAAAACTTTCACATGAATGTTTTGACCAGCAAAATGGGCGACAAATCTTTTTGGTAGTTCGAAGCTCTTCTTGTTTTCTCCCATAACGAACGCGCACGGATGGACTTCGAAGTGTCGTTTGGCCGCTCAGTTTCCGTGCTCCAGCGCATGCTCAACCAACTACGTTTAAAACCAGTCATGTAGTTAGCATATCGGCCGAACACGCCCTCCAACTAAGTTCTATACGACAAGCTTGACAACAAAAATGCAGAGTCGAATGGCGGGGTGGTTGCACTTAGCCTGGCCTCTGAGATGGCAGGCACGTGGTGTTGTTTACGTCGCACGCCCACCATCTCAAAGGCCATGTGCTTTGTTTTTGTGCCGCTGTGCTTTGGCTGCTATAAGCAAAAAGGTTTCTCCTGCATTCAACAGATGGTGCTCTGCTGCAAAAGGCGTGACTTTTTAATTTTGATTGTTGCCATTCGTGTTCGCGCTGCTCACAACTGTTTAGCATGGTTGTGCAGTGTGTTTGACAACCGTATGCTGGAGAATGCGCGAGAGAGAGGGGAGACGCCCATGTCGTCTGCTACGGCGCTCACTGGCTACCATCGCTGCAAACGTCATTTCCGTGCAATGTTTGGGGCCCTCGTCTGTCCTCGCTGGCGTAGCCACGGCAGCGCTCGCGGGTTGAGGAGTGGGTCACCGCGGTGCTGCGTTAATGCTTTGGAATTGTTCATGGAATTGTTTCCGAACTACTGAAGCTGTAAGTAAACAGTGTCGGGGCTGACTGGGTAGGCACGCGGCATCTGCACACTTGTAGCATTATGACGAGTAGTAGACGGACAAGATTTACGCGTTGGAGCGACACGTACGGCCGTGGCTGCGGGCTCCCATAACGTGGGAGCTAGTTTTTCGCTACGCGTGTTTAACTCATGCCGAAGTTTTAATCCCCCATAGTAGTAGTTTTAATCCCCATTCTAACGGCCGCATTTAACGGCCATATGCAGCTGTTGATGTTTTGAGCAGTTTTCAGTACTTGCGAGTTGTAAACGGATGGGTACCAACTTGTCTAAATCCAACATTTTGTAATGTACATGCTAACTGGCCCAGTTCAGTTCGCTAACGCGGGTGAACTTTCTTCATTCTGTTTCTGAAAACACCGTTTACACTTGAGCGCAGTGTTTTCAAGTCAATATATGTCAAGTTTATTAAAACAGTTATGGAAGAGCTATATTGCAAAAATATCACATTAGCAGGTCCCAGAGTTCAGAAAAACTGCTGGGAGCTTATTGTGAATATGCAGGTTGCCTGTCTGAAGCCCTTCACATGAAGGCAGCAAGAGTCGCTCACTGCGAAGGCTTAATGTGGAAGCGTAGAAATAATAAAGTGAGTTGGTTGCAATGAAAAATTAAAAAAAAAGTGCCAAGATGGGAGGAAGCCGATGACATTATTAACGGGATTTTTACCTTCTGTGTCCATTAGTACTTGCTTACTTATAATAAAACACCTGATCCCCCTGAAAACTGTAAGGTTAGAAATTACTTATGGTTACATTATTTGGGCGCATTTAATTTTCTACACCTTGCTGCGA
This sequence comes from Rhipicephalus microplus, assembly GCF_043290135.1. Taxonomy (NCBI): domain Eukaryota; kingdom Metazoa; phylum Arthropoda; class Arachnida; order Ixodida; family Ixodidae; genus Rhipicephalus; species Rhipicephalus microplus. The sequence continues at coordinate 212,251,157 of NC_134700.1, forward strand.
TGAGGCATTGGAAGTAATACAAATAAAACATCTGGCATAAAAAAACATACTTTAACTAAAGTCACTTTTAACTGTCATTCAGTTTTATGTTGCACCATCTGTTTGTGATGCATCTTTTTTTCTATTCCTCATTGTAGTAAGCTGCTCAGTACCATCACAGCGATACAGTTGGGAGCCACGCACATGTTGTCAAATCTGGTTTTTGATTTGCGCTGTAACTACCCCATATCTCCCTGGTTTTTCTTTAAATATTACCCACGGTAACCTGCAGGTTGTACATTTGCAGTATTTTGGAGAATGACTGCTGCACAAAGTCCGCAAAACTGCAGCAGGCATTACAAACTGACACTGAAATGTCAAGTACGTAACTAGGCAGTTTATTTTTAAAAAGTGCATACTCGTAGATTGAACAACTGTTTTACGTTTTTGCGCCACTCTCGCTGTAGGTAAACAACCGACCGGGGGGTATTATGAGCGCTTGATAGTTTATTAAATTGGCAATTACGAACGATCTGCATCGATCGTGCAGGCAAGACCGCCGGTAGTCTCGAAATTGCTCAAAACATGAATGGTATGTATGGTCGTACCTGCAACAGCGCAATAAGCCGACCCGGTGAAAACTTGACATGCGTTTAACAGCCGTGACGAACAAGCTGGCTGCGTGATCTACGGGAAAGAGCGAGTTCTGATGCTAGCGACGCTGCGGCATACAAATACGTCTTGTGTGCAGTCTGTCTACGCACTTTGCCCGCGACTGTTTACTTATGGTTTCAGTAGTTCGGAAACAACCCCAAAACAATCCGATTTGCAAAACACACCACACACACACAGCTGCTCTCAGTACCGGTGCTACCGGCGAGTCTGCGGCAAACTTGGCTGCTGGCGAGGCAACCGCAAAAAACAGCAAAAATTCTAACTGAACGCAGAAATGACGTTTGTGGTAGCTGCTGCCAATGAGCGCCGTAGCAGACGACATGGGCGTCTCCCCTCTTTCTCGCGCGTTCTCCAGCATACGGTTGTCAAACACGCAGTTGTGCAACTATGTTCTGATTTTTATTGTGTTGTTATATTGTAATATAATGGCTTGATAGAACGTTTTTTCGATCGTCGACTGTATCAGTGACGTACTACGCCGGGTGGCCGTTGGCGGAAAAGCTCTCTTTATTGAACGTGAGCTGGTTATATATGCGCTGAATGCGTGGGTATCATGTACATCTATAGTTCATGCGCATATCTTGCCCCACGTGCCACGTGTTCGATACATCTTTCTTCTTTTCAAATAAACCAACAAATAAACGAACAAAAAAATAATGAACAACAAAACTTCGCACCACCTCCGCTATGTTAGTACACTGTCAGTGAAGTGTTAGTACAATGCTAAAGGTAGTTACCCAAAAGCACGTTTAATGAACTTGTTCAAAGTTGCTGCCGTATTTTAAACGATTGGGTGCTCTACGTTGCCAATGTGATCTTCGAAGTGTTCAGGCGTTCGTCACCATCGCCCCAATTGATGGTAACCGTTCTTGTGCTGATGTGCTTCCGCAGCTGTTGGATGGCTCGTCCTCATTGTCCTCCTCGCTGTCTTCTGAAAAATCACACACAAAACGTTCGCTAGTCAGCAACAAATCTTTACTGTTACCCCGGAGGATTTTCCCCTCTTCTGTGACCACATTGTAAGATCTAGGTTGTGGGCATTGTTCCACTACCCGCGCTTTTGTGTCCCACGATTGTTTCTTCACACGGACCACATCTCTGCGCTTCAGAAATGACAGAGGACGCCTCTGGTTGTCTGCCTGGCGATGCTTGACAATGTGCAGACATGGATCGCTTCCGAAGTCCGGTACGTTTGTCCTCAGTTTTCTTCCCTGGAGAAGCTCTGCCGGTGCCGCGCTGCCTTCCAGGGGTGCTGTCCTGTAAGCGAGCAAACCCAGCCAACAGTCGTGCTTTGCTTCATCGGTTTTTTTGTTAAATCCATTTCGCTACTTGTACCCCCTTTTCTGCTAGGCCGTTAGATTGCAGATAGACAGGGCTAGAAATGATATGCTGAAAGTCGTTCCCTCATGCGAAGGCGGCAAAAGACTTGCTCGAAAAAGGTGGCCCACTGTCGGAGCAAACCTCCATTGGTATACCATATCTTGGAAAAATGGCACTTGTCGCTTGGATAACCGTGAGAGCAGATGCATCTTTGAGCATTACTACCTCAGGAAATTTCGAAAATGCATCGTAGACACACAGGTAAGTCTTGCCGCCGCAGTGGAAAAGATCTATGCCTACCCGGGACCATGCATGCTCAGGTATCGGGCGCATCCGCAATGGTTCACGAGGCTGGCTGTGGGCGAATTTTCTGCACACTGCGCATTTTTGTACAAAGTCTTCAATGTCTAGACTCATTCTAGGCCAGAAAACGCTATCACGAGTCCTGGACTTGCACTTCGTGATGCTAAGATGCCCTTGGTGAATTTTTTAGTTATTTCATGCTTCATGCTAGCTGGAATCACAATCTTGCATCCTTTTAATAAAACACCTTGAACCTGTGAGAGCTCTCCGTTTAATAGTGTCAGCTGGCCCTCAATTGGTGCGTTTTTTCTCAGACTTTCTATAACTTTTACCCGGTATTTGTCCTTACTTGTCTCTTCGACCAGCCTCTGTTGGTCCTCTTGCTGACACGTGATGAAAGCATGCTCACAGCGTGTACTTCTGCATCATCATTGGTGCCGTCGTTGTTGCAGTTGACAGTCGCCCGGGACAGCATGTCAGCCAACAGGAGGTGTTTCCCTGGAATAAACGTAATTTCCAAGTCGTATCAAAGTAGGCGCCAAAAAAAAAAAAGTTGAAGTTTTGGTGGCATGTCTCGGATATCTTTTTGAGAAATTGCCATCAGTGGGCGGTGGTCTGTTTCCACAACAATCTTCCAACCGTATGTGAAATGGTGAAATCTTTCGCACCCATACACAGTTGCCATGGCTTTCTTTTCAATTTGCAAATAGCTTTGTTCGCATTCGGTGAGCGACTTTGACGCATATGCAACAGGCCTCCACATGTTGTTTTCGCACTGTAGCAAGCCAGCGCCTACTCTGTTTTGCGACGCATCACATGGCACTTAGGTTTCCTTTTTTGGGTTGAATAGTGATAACAAAGGCTGGTGATACATGCTATAACACAGCATCTGCCATTCTCTAGCGTGGTCTATTTTCCATTCAAATTGTGTGTCGTGCCTTAATGAACTCCCCAGCAGTACCGTTTTTTGGGCCAGAGACGGCAAGAACTTACTGAAATAGTTTGCGGTGCCCAGCAATCTTGGAACTGTTTGATTGTCCTTTGGCTTTGGCATTTGCTTCATGCACTGCACCTGATTAGGATTTGGTCTGATGCCCTTGTAACTACAGTCGAACCTCAATATATCGAACGGCGCGGCGATCGCGAAATAGTTCGATATATCCAGAATTCGATATAAAGAAATTACGAAAAAAATGCGACAAGAGCTTGCTGAAAACAACCAACGAACCGTTCAAGCGTGGTGCAGTAAATACTCACTTGAAGATTCAAACATAGTAATTATTGCGTTGGTTTAAAATATTGAAAAAGAGTAGCCTGCTTTTTGTTGGCCATGGCGTGTCTGACGACTGCGTCCTCAATATAGTCCAGGCGATCCATAAGTGATAGGCCAGTGCCTTCAATCGTGCCGCAGTGGCGGCGCACAAGGGCCAAGGCAGCTACGACCTCAGCTGATGTCGGGAGCGGGGCACCATCAGCGCTTGCGGGATCCACCTCGGCAGAGTCTTCATTTGGCTGCTCAGCAGTAGCTTCGGCGACAAAATTTCCGGAGCCCTCCACTACGGCGTCTCTCATAATCAAATGGTGGTTTTGGGACGTTAAACCCCACAAATCAATCAGCTTCGGCGACAATCTCCGCATCCGTGAGCTCCGCCGTTCGAAGTTAGGCCTGTCGCGCACGACTGCGTCCTCAATATAGTCCAGGCGATCCATAAGTGATAGGCCGGTGCCTTCAATCGCACCGTAGTGGCGGCGCACAAGGGCCAAGGCAGCTACGACCTCAGCTGATGTCGAGAGCGGGGCACCATCAGCGCTTGCGGGATCCACATCGGCAGAGTCTTCATTTGGCTGCTCTGCAGTAGCTTCGGCGACAATCTCCACATCTGTGAGCTCCGCCGTTGTGAGCTCCGCCGTGAGCTCCGCCGTTCGTAGTTAGGCCTGTCGCGCACCACAGGCCTAACTCCGAATGCACGAACACTGCGAGCACAATGACCGATGCCTGCCGATGCTACGGGGGAGGAGCTTGCAACAAGTGCGCAGTGTGCCGTTGACACCATAGAGACTGCAACGACTGCAAGCTGCAAGGCTGCGGCGCTCGTACGCCGCTACGTTAAAGTGGCGTTCTCGGCGCCATCGATGTGTGCAGCATTCGTAAACGCCCGCCGCTCTACCGCTACTTTCAAGAGTTGTGGGAAAGCTCGCCGCCTGTCAATGGAGCGCTCAGGCAATAATTCGAACCGTCAAGGAACTGTCAAGGAACCGTTCAGGCAATAATTCGATATATCCGTGTTCGATATATTGAAGTTTCACTGTAATTACGTCACCTCAGAATGCTATTTCCTTGACACGAACTGCACACTTGGTCACGTTAAAAGTCAGTCCAGCTCGTTGGGCTACTTGCAAGGCAGACTTCAGTTTTTGATCATGCTCCTGCTTTTACAAGCCCCAGATTATGACATCATCAATGTACGCCTTTACGCCTGGCACATTCTCAAACACTTCATTCAAAGCTTTTTGGAAAACCTCCAATGCTGAAGAAATGCCGAACGGTAGCGTCAAGTAGCGGTATCGCTCAAAAGGCGTTGCAAACGTGCAAATTTTTGAAGTTTCTTCATCCAGTGGTATCTGGTGGAAACCAGCGTTAGCATCGAAGCGAGTTAATACTTTTGTGCCGGCTAGTTCCGCTTTTATGTCCTCCGGCGTCGGCATTTGATAGTGCTTCCTTTTTATGCATTTGTTAATCTTCCTCGGATTCATGCATTCCCGAAGCTTTCCATCCTTCTTGCATACTAGCACGAGAGGACTCTCCCAATCTGTCGGCTCGGTCACCTTTGCATTGATGCCGCCTCGTTCCATACGTTCCAGCTTTTCACGCAGCAGTTCTCTCAAGGCTAGTGGAATTCATCGTGCTGGTTGGACCACCGCAACGGCATTGTCACGGAGTACCATGTGGTAGCGGCGCTTGACGCATCCCATGCCACTGAAAAGTTGCTGAAAATCCTCCACTACTACTCTCGCTGGGCTTTTTTCCACACTGTGCACTGAGCGTGAAAGCAGCTGAAGGTATTCACAAGCTTGCAGTCACAAAATTGCTTGACCTTTGCGTACGACGAAGAATTAAAGGACTGCGGTGTACCCGTTGAGTGTCACATCCATGATGATGGTGCCGTAGTGTTTGTTTTTGTTGCTGCCAGAGGAACGTAGAATTGAGCAGTTGGGCTTTAGTGATGGTTTTGGCTGCATCTTGGTGACGAAACCCAGGGGAATAATGTTTGCTTGGGAGCCGGTGTCAACTTTAAAGATTGCCCCGCCGCAGTGGTCTAGTGGCTACGGTACTCGGCTGCTGAGAGTGGTCTCTATCCGCTGTGATATCAGTCACGTCGCCTCGGCTTCGTAAACCACATGTGCCATTGGCTGTGTTGTAAGCAACGTCCATCGCGTTGCTGCTGTGGCGCAGAGCGCGCGTGCTGTGGAGAATTTCCACATGGGTAGGCCATGGTTAACTATCTCTCAGACGGGCCTCTGCTAGGGAGAGGGGTGACAATTGAACGCAGCAAAGAAACAGCCAATGCTTCGTGGTGGCAGTTTGCTACTTGGCGCTTCACAAGCACGTGAGAGCAGGTTTTTTTTGCTCACCTGAATGAGAATTTTTGTCCGCGGAATGTATCACAGGTCCGCAGTTTGCCGCAATGCCGAACATTGCTGCTGAATAATCATATTTTTTGGGAATGCATTAAGCGGGACGTATTAACACTTTGCTCTGTGGGGACATTTTTAGTGTTTGTGATTTCGAGCATAGGAGCCGAGAAATCATAATAAGCAGAAATTTATCAATGAGGTTCTACTCATTGATATGTTCAAACCCCACCGGAACGAACAAAATCATGACTAGTCAAATAGTTTGCTTGATCCGTGCACTTAACATCCTGGATATGGTTAAAATTTTAGTCTGAACTGCCTGACATTCACACACTTTGCATCCTGGATATGACTAAAATTGCTGTTTAAACCACCGAACAGCAGTTATGCTGTCCAGTACTACTTTCAATACGTCACGAGCTGCTTTTCCCATTCGACATTGACGTATATCATGCTGTGTTTACACATTACTTTGATACCGCCATCTTGATCTTGAGACCGAAAGTGTTTGCTAAGCTAAGGGAGTGGTATTAAAAATATATTAGGCTCATCCTGAGGCACCACAATACACTTTTCAGGGTTCCCTACATCAGTGTTTTATTTTGAGCAAAAAATTTGTGTCAGTACTCTTCTAGATGAGATACTAGATGTAACCCACCGTAAGTTTTCACCAGTGGACTGCATCTGTAATGGGGCTATGGCATTTTGGTTGCACAGCGTGCTCGTGTTGCCCAGTCGCATGGTGCAGCACCGTTTCCAGAAAGCCCATCGCCAGAACGGCCGCTGTCGCCTCCGTCGTCGCGCCACCGCGGGAATCGCGAAGGAGGCTTGCGTGGTGCGCCACCCTCGTCACGCAGCGGGCGCTATGGGCCGCCATCCTCTGGCCGCTCCCCTCCCCCTCCACGTGACGCTGCAGCTGTTGTCCCTGGACACAGGGGTGCTGGCCCTCCCTCCAAGCGGCCTCGTCGAGAGTCACCACCGCCACCCTCCGCCTTGAACCCCCCTCAAGGAGACAATTCCAACCCTCCTCACCCACCGGCTGCTCCGCCTTCCCAGCTGTCGAGAGATTCTCGAAAGAAAGATGCCGAGTGAGTACTGCTTCATAGCTTTTTATGACATCATTTCTGAAAGAACATCTTATTGTAACTGCTGCAAATTACTGTTACCCTTCTGAAGGGAAATACTAAATTTTGATGTGTGATTTGTCCATAGCCATTGGTGCAGATGGAAAACTCAATATGTATGTTTCTTTATGTGCTTTTTGATGAAAAGTTTGATTCAGTACTGATAAAACACTAATTAAAAACACAATAACAAATGGGAAGAAAATGAGTAGACACTCTTCTCATTTTACGTGCTTTTGCGCCGTCATTCTTTGAGTCTTGATAATCTAGCAACTCCTTGCTACTAAAATTTCTTTAATTGGCTGACTGAACCAGTTTGCATGAATTCATTTTATTTTGATCCTTGGGTCTTCCAAGTTGCACCCACACCAATGTACTTGATCATTTTTGCATTTTGCTGGTATAAAAACTTGACTGCCAGGGCCAAAAACTTAACTCACAACCTCGGGCAACTTGCATTTTCAATTTCATAATTTCGGTAGTCTGTCGAAAAGTACGTTCGTCTATGACCTGCATTGCAAATATTTGCTTCTGTCTTTGCACCAGCCGTCACGCGCGCCCAGAGGACTACAGTGCGAGAAGCGACCCTAAAGGCTATGACGGGCGTTATGAAGCTGATGCATCGCGAAGTGGACGCAAACGGGGAGAACCTGGGCATGCAGACCAGCCACCGCCACCACCTCATCGAGGTAGCCGGCATGATCCATTGCCTCCTGAAGAGGCTGACATGCTTGAGGTGAGTTTGGATGGTGGTTGCATTTTAAACAGTTTGCCTTCATCTGATGTGCAAAACTTGAACTTGTAGGACCTTGTTTCTCCATTGAACTTTGTACTAGAGAAGAAAAAGCATTGACAAAATAGAAGGCGCACACAACGTCAGACTTCTACAGTTAAAGTGGTGCATTGTGTGTCTCTGCATATGCTGTCCATGTCTTTTTTCACCAGCAAAATACAGTAGAACCCATTTATAATGAACTTGAATGTGCCACTATAAGTGGCCGTTACTATATCAGTAACTTGTTGTACAAGTAAACCCCTTTATTAGAGACATGCATTGGGGAGCAATGCTTTTTCTTTTATGTTAGGAGTCTCTTTTAAGAACGATATCATGTATCAGCACCTATTTCATTGCAAGCACACTCGTGTCTCTTAAAGATATTTGTTTCTTACATTACTGTCTCTTTTAAAGGGGTTGAACTGTATATGGACTTGCCTTGAAAACGTACACATAGCGACCAACCCTCTTCTTTTCTGTGTATTCCAATTGAGAAGTGCTAACTACCACTCCGATGACAAAGTTAGACTGACGCCTGCTGTATGCTCACGGGTGAGTTAAAGCATCTTTGCAATCGATTCACAGCGTTACACTTTAAGGGAAGATGTGGGACGAAAAACGTGAGATTTAAAAACAAATTACCGATTTTTTGTTTTCACCTGTTTTGACAAGATTAATACCTCTACTGTTCTGAAAAAAAAAAATAAATAAAAATCTATGTCGAGGCTTAACTGTAAATGCTTTAAAATTGCGTCTAAACAGCACAAGGTGGCTGAAAGAGTGCAGTCTTTCGAGGACCTTGCCGCTGATAATGCGCCGCCGCTCGCCATTGTCGATCGCACGAGGTGAAGAGCCAAGCCTCATTGTTCAAGTGACGATGGTTTCCTGCGCTTCTGCAGCGCAAGAAGTAATAAAAAGAAGCACGCTTGTGGCGTATTTTTCATTTGCCGCGACAGGCTTTTAAATTGAGTGGTATGGATCGGTGACCACCGTGGGTTGCTGTGTGCCTGTATATGCTGTTAAGCCCTCCTACAGGGTTCGTGCCTCGTCGAGCAGCGCATCTGAACAACACCTTTCTTGTGCGTTTATCTTCATTATAAATGAAGAAAGCCGTAGTTCATGTGATAGGTACACTGTCAACGTGCAAGCTGTTGTGGCAGCACGCTTTTGGGAATGGGCTACGAGCAGCTGGTCCGATTTGCGCCAATTCTTGGCTTGCAAAAAGTGATTCATCATCAGTCATTCACAGCCATCAGCCGGGAAGTTCATGATGGGACATTGCATGCCATATGTGGCAATCTTGCAAGGTCGTGGGCACTCACAGGGAGGGAAGTTAGCGGGAGCGACATTGCCGTTATGTATGACGGTACGTGGCACAAATGCAGCCGCAAGAGCCACAGTGGCATCGGCACTTTTGTGTCCCTCGACACTGGACTTTGGATTTCGAAGTGCTCTTGAACTTCTCCCTAGCTTGCAGTTGGTACAAGGCTCTGCAAGATGGAGCGGCAGAAGTTTGGCAAGCGTTTCATGGCCCTGTCTGTGAACAAAATGTCTTTGAGGAGTCAGCTCAAAGGAGCCATGAAGGACAATTAAACTCATGGCACTGGCGCATTTTAGTGGTAGTGGCCCATACAAGAAGGATTGTTCTTTTTTGTGCACAAGTTTCATTGCAATTAAGAACATCTTTCTTAAATAAATATTCAATTTTAACTTTAAAACTCATTTTTTTAATGCAGATTCTGCCTATTTTTTCAATGTGCCCCCCTCTTTTTTGGGTATTTCTGGTGCTCGTATCTGCATAAAATATTGCCCAAATTTTTTCCAAAGTACGATAAATGCAATTAACTTGTTTAAATTTCAATATTCTTAATATACAGTCAAACTTCGCTTCAACGAACTCTGCTACAACAAAATCTCCACTTCAATGAACGTTTTTCTATTCCCCACCTGCATTCCATAGACTTTAATTAATTAAAGCTTCCTTCACGACGAACCACTTTATTATTGTTCTCCCAGTACAGCGAAATTTTTCCAGGACACGAGTTACTCGACCAGCCACAAATCGAACTGCGCGAATTAGTATTAAAGCGTGCGCTTCTCACAGGCTTTGCGATGCCCGTTTTAACTTTTTTTTTCACTTTGTATATGCCTAATGTTTACTGCTGTACTGTCGGAAGTGTTCATTGTTAAAGTAGGACGCTTTAAAAAATGTTTGCTACTTGTGAGCACAGTTTCAATGGGAAGCATAGGAAAATTGTAAGGGCACAAAAATAAGGTCATTATAACCGAAAGATTGTTATATTCGCGATCGTTATAAGTGGCTTCGGCTGTATTCTACTGTAGTCACCAGAAACAACTAGACCACCGTCAATGCTTGTTTCACAATTTTAGCATTACTAGTCTTAGTCTTTTGCAGTGAAATGGTGCAGCAGCAAACGTACTTCCTTGACTATTTAGACTAAATCTCTTCAATGCATTTGTTTGGATTAGCATTTGTCCTCAGTACTTGAAGGAGTACATGAGGTAGCCATGTGGCTGCAAGGACAAAATGACACATTTGCTTTGTGCACTTCACAAAATACACCAACATTGAACTTGTGGGCATTGCTTGTAATTGAACTACTGGCCAACTTCTGGGCCAGTAGTTCAATTAGCAGGTCACAGCTGGCACACTCATTACTATGAAATATACTATTGCATCATTGTTTGCATTTCAGAATGCAAACATTTTACATATTGACAGGTTGACAGCAACCAATGTTTACAGCTGCCCTACCCCTCTTTCTTTTTTTTTCAGCCAGGAGAGGTGTTGCCAGAGCACACGGAACGTTATGTCAGTGAGCGAAACCGCTACGACCAGGGCAGGGGCCGTGATGGACGCAGAATGGATCACCATCGCTCACGGCATGTATTATTATCAGCATTTTTGGAGGGGAAGGTAGAACTTACAGTGAATTAGTTTCGGGCTCATGCTTGGTACTATTGTCCTTATTCCAATACTTCAATGTCTTCAGGTCACCGTCTCCCGCCCTGGCCGGCCTGCCACCACGCAGTCGCATGGACATGGATATGCATCGCATGGACTATCCGCACTCGCCCCGCTCGCGGAACCAGGATGGTAGGGGCAAGTCAGACTTGAGGGGCTCTGATGGACGACGTGGTGACCCCTACATCAGAGGAGACCCAAGGGGAGACCTAAGGGGGGAACTGAGACCAGATCCGAGAGGGGATCTCAGGGGTGATTCTAGGATTGACCCAAGAGATCCCAGGGATATCAGGGTGGATGCCAGAGGAGACACCAGAGGAGATCCGAGGGGGGATCTCAGAGACTTGCGGCGAGACCCGCGGGGAGGTGAGTCACGTGGAGACCTCAGAGGTGACCCGAGGTGTGACTCTAGGGGTGACCTGCGTGGGGGTGATCCATACCGTCGAGGAATGGATCTACGGGGTGACCAGGGCAAGCGTCCTGAGGACCTTCGCGGTGGTGACTATCACGGTCGTGGCGACTACCACGGACGAGGGGACCTGAAGCCAGATTATCACGGAAGAGGTGACCCCTACTCCAGAGGCGGTGATGGTCGAGTCCCGTTGGACCCCTACGGGCGCCCTTCTGACTATCGCGATGGTCGTGATCTGCACCCACGCATGGACTTGCGTGGAAAAGACCTGCCCCCACCGCCGCGCATGGACCGAGGCGACCTTCCGGGATACGACCCACGTTCTGAAGACTACGGCCGCTTGGCCGAGGACTACTATGCACGCATGGACCGCCGAGACTACTATGCAGATGGGTACGGGCCGCATCGCTCGGACCTGCGAGACCGGGGGCCGCGAGAACTTCGTCGGCCGGAGCATGTGAGCCGCATGGATGTCCGAGGTGGAGGGGAGCCGCACCTGAAGGGTCGCCTGGAACCCGGTGGAAGGGGCGAGCACCGCCGCAATGACTCGCGAGGCCGCGATGAACGGGGGTACGGGCTGTCTCGCCTTGAGCCATCTGGCTCTCGCAGTCGGGGAGACCCAAGAAACGGTGATGACGGACCCAAGGCTGGTGGCCGCGGTGACCCGTACGAACGCGGAGAACCGCCGTACAGGGCAGGCGGAGATCCCAGCCATAGGGGTGACCCAAGGGGCTCGGATTCCAGGGGGGATCCCGGGAGGAGAGGTGGTGGAGATTACAAGGGCCGCGGGGCCGCTCCTTCCAGGATTGGTGAGTGTCTACGCAGCCAATGTGCTTAGAAAAGAGACACTAATTGCTGTTGCCCGCTAACAGGTGCACTGCCTGATGGTGTTGCGTTTTTGCAGTACACTATCGCAATGCAATAAAGCACATATGAGAAAAGCTTAGCTCAGCTTGCTTTTCCTTTATTTTGTGTTCTGTTTATGGCAAGCCAAATAGGAAAATTTATGTAAATGTGGAAGCTACTACAGTTAGATACAACTTCGGAAGACTGGAGAGGACTCGCCCAAACAGCCGAAGCATGGCAGCTGACCGCTTCTGCACGCTTCTGCAACTAAAGAACTAGTCGTGCTCATGCACTCAGCAGTGTTCTCCGCAGGCAGTGTCTCCGACCGGTCTGCTCTTGTTATCAGTTTAGAGAGTGCGACCATTGGGGGAGACTTGTGTACATGCGTCTTTGAAGAAAAAGTGCCGCAGTCCTATAAAGTTGTATCTGACTAAGTAGAGGAAGAATATGTGCAGAATATATATTGGAAGAATATATGCAGAACCGCAAAAGCTTAAAAGCTGTTGCGGTTCGCATTATTTCCTGAAATGTGGCACTCAATGGCACTTTCTTCATTACTACTAAGTTCTCCTGCGTCACTTATATATGGAAGATAGCAAATAATTTCAAGCTGGTGATAGGAAAGATTACTTAATGTATGCAGCTTTATACATAATTATTGCCATGATTACTCGCATATTGAATGCACCTTTTCTTCCACAAACCCGTTGCAAAGTTGGTGTACGTTTACTGTGCTGGATAAAGCTGTGAAAAAAGCAAGAAATGCATTAATGTAAAAAAAAAAAAACTGTGATATATAGCTTACGTGTTGCAGTAAATATGCATACACTATTTGAAAATAGCTTTTATTGAGATAGTAATTTTATGGACACTCCATGTGCCTTTTTGCCATCATGTTCCAATAAAGTTTAAATCAGTAACATCACGCTTTGCGTCGTATGTTCTCTCTGCAAGTGAAAGTGCATTGGCATGACCCTTCGTCATGCCTCATCATGCCTCTGTCATAATGGTTCGTGCTCGCAGTAATGAACTCTTATGTCTTTAGGTGCTTTACACCATGCTTTAGTTCATGAGCTAATGTTGAGTGAAATTTTCACTGCCTTAAGATAATGATCTTTAGTTTGTGCCCTAGGAAAACACTTTGATATCTCTATTAGTGCTGCTCAAAAGGATCAGGCAGAAGTCAACACATTTAGTGATCTTGAATTTTATGTTTTCTTGGGCAGTACATTTTCGCTTGCATGTGAACTTTGCCCTTGCATAGGAGTGATGTGTTGGGTAAAAAGGTCTACAGTGCTTTCATACTACTGCTGTGGAAGCCACTATAGAGCAATGTGATAAATGATTATTGGAGGAAACTTAGGGGCGATTGTAGGTACAGTAAAAACTCTTTAATTCGACTCTCATTAATTTGGAAAATCGGATAATTCATACAAGTTTTCTTGACAGACGCTGCAAATGTGTGGCACAGAAAAGTAAAAACTGCGTGCGCAGGGAAACAGAAACGAGGTGATGCTGTCTGCATTGCTATCTTTGTAGGCTGGTGATCGCGGCTTTGTCTGCGTGCAGATCCGTTACTCAGCAGCTTCATCTCGACGTGATGCAATACGTGTGAAATGTCGCAAAGCTCAGGAATAGGGAAAGCTGTTGAAGATGGAACGCTTTTAGGCTCGGCCAGTATGCTCGCATAAAACTCGTTTGCGAAATTGTGATGGACGAATGGTCAGTTGCCGGGTGCTTTGCTTGTGAAATAGGTATCGTGATCTGCATGTGGTGGTGACATGGGCGTCTGAAAGTCGTGCAAGGAGTGGCACTTCCCTTGGAATTTTAGATAGTATTTTTCTATGCAAGAATAAGCCACACAGCTTCATTTGCACTTTTAATTCCTGGCCTTCAGGATTGCCACTCAGTTTTGCCATCATGACTAATTTTGCCTGTAATGACACAGCAGTGAAAGAAAGGCTAGAGTGTTGGATGCTAATCCCTCTGCCCGCCCCTTTGCAGATGCATCAACCTGCATAGAGTTCTGCGGACGCCCTTGGGTGGTGGTACGCAATATGGAAGAGGTCCAGAGCACATTGCGGGCTAATGAAACACGGGAGTGTGGTGTCGTGGTCGCATTGAGAATGTAGTCACAGGATGGAGAAAATTGCAGTTTTTACACCCCCTTTATGCCGAAATAAGTACATGATTTACGTATTTTTCAAAAAAAAAAAAAATGAAAGTGTATTTGTGTAAAATACATCTTTTTCTTTGTTTTCTTAACTGTTTCGATCAGCATTTGGTTAATAAGGACATGTTTTTCTGGCCCCATGATATTCGAATTGCTGAGTTTTTACTGTATATTTATTTTTAAAACTTATGAAGAGCTGCAACACCTCCGGAGTGATTAAAAAACATTTTAAGAACTTCATTAATGACTTCATTAAAAAGAAACATATTAATTGCATGGCTGTTGCCGTACGTGTACAAATGTGGCTGGTTCAGGTTTTCTCCCACGGTTTTATACATGCTGGCGACACCTGAATGGGTAAGAATGTACAAGTCTATTAAGGTGAGACCCTAGACATGATGCTGCAACTTTGCTGTGCATATCTATCTCTTAAAGGGTGTACTCACACTTAAACTTGACAAATGTAGTATGGCTGACTGTGGCTATACTCCATTTCACAAGCTGTTGGCAGTTCAGCCAAAGGTAGAGCTCTCTCGTCCAATCATGGCTGTAGGGGAACAGCAATTAGTCCACAAAACATTTTATCAAATCAGCACCAGATTGCAAGCTACACTCACAGAAATTGAAAATGAGGTTAGGATTGACTTTTTCAAGGTGTGCAGAGTGTTTTAATCATTAGTGAAATCAGAAGAAAAAGCCCGCATTGACGCATGTCTGTGGAGGCTTCTTGTGAAGTGGGGATTCGCTGCCTTTCAGCAACATGGCGTTGCCCGAGTTGTGTTGGTGCAAGGTGCCTCTCAAGCTGTGCGACCAGTGAGCCATCCTTCGAATGTGCGCGGTCTCCCAAACTGGTGAAGTAGATAGCTTTAAACGTTCTTGAAGGGCTTCGCGTTGAGTGCGGGGACTGTGAAAGTATGGATGCACTTAATAAAAGAACCGCAAAGCTGACCCAGGTGAGCAAGCAAACGCTGCATCCATGAAAAACACACGGAGAACACCGGCAGTCCTACCACCAGCGTTCTTATGGGAAAGGCCATGACCAAATGAAGAAGCTAGATGATTTTGACGTTAATGTCTTGCGAAGAGTGATGCATGCCTTTGTTTAGAAAGTTGAAACCTCAGCTATCGCCAAGATTCAAAGCGTTTCAAAGAGGACGAGACGCTACTGACTGTGTGCACGGCGGCGATGCAGATGATGCTGAAAAAGCTTAGCTTCAAGTACAAGAAGCACTTTTTGAACGCTGTTCTTACAGCTGCTACGCACATTGTGTAAAGTCTCTGCCGGTACCTGCACCAGCTATAGCTAGCAGATACAGCTAGCAACATAAACACTGGACAGTTTTTTGACCACAGCGAACATTTGCAACCGACTTGGTTGTGGGACCGCGGCAAATCGGTGGCGGTAACGAGCTCTAAAGGTGCATAATAGTGTGACCATCCTTGGCTTATAATAATTGCTCAAATTTCTTTTCGGTTAAATTCAAGGTAGTTTTTTTTTATATGACTGAGTCTCACTGGTTGCATTCGACAAAGCATATGATAGCTACCTGTTCATAGCACATACTTGCCGTTTCCCGATTATCCTTTTCATTCCTGGTGCGTTGAACCTTTTACTCACTTTTCTGGCAAAACTTTCTTCAGACGACTCTGGTCCAAGCCGTTACAACAGGAGGGAAGCTGACCCCCTCCTTGACACCAGAGACTCGAGGTAAGTGAAGTGGTGCATTTACTTGTGGTAATTTGTGTTTTGCAAGATTAAACATTTCACTTGCTCGATTCAGTCTAACACTTTTACGTGCTATGTATAAAAGCTTTTGCACAATTAAAAATATTTTGACATCCTAGTTAGCAACATAACCTGGAACTGCTAAGGAGAGTACATTCATAATGGGTGAATAGTCAAAATGCATTTGGTATTTGTGTGCATTTCAAACTTGAACCACCGTCCAAAGCTGCTGTGCAACCAGTTCGATGCTTGGAGTTGTGCTACCTGCAGATTCATGTCATGCTGAGGCAATCCTCTCTTTTCTTGAATAAATGTGGAACTTCCATGCTTTCTCTTTTGTATTGTCTAATGTGCATACCTATTCATTTTGAAAATAATTTATTTTTGTGCTTTTATTAATTTAATGTTACCAAATAATTCCATACTTTCGCTTTGCTCCCCAGTTACAGTATGTTACAATGCGCAGAAACCGCATATGGCCAGCATTTGAAGATCTGTCTTTATAAAATTAGCACATTGTTGAGGTGGTGTCGTGGGAAGCCTGGTAGCTTACGTGTGTGGTAACAACACATAAAGGTATTTTACAGTGATGGATGTTATGAGATCACGACATGGCACATGCGAGCCGTAGTTGTCCGCCGCCAGTGTCTGTAACCACTATCGCACGAAATAAAAGAGAGAACTTCTTAATTAAAAAAGAGCAAGGACACATTGTGTTTCGATCCCGAGTCGCCTGCGTGCCAGTCCAGTTTTCTACCACCGAACCTCACTGGCGCTTGGAACTCCTTTGCAAACTGACCTTAGGAAGGCTTGATGTCGGGAAAGGAATCATGTTAATATGAGTAATAAAGTGTTTGAGAACAACAAAAGAACAACCAGGTGTCAAATAATTCGAATTGCACTGCGAATGGGTCATAGAATGCTCCAGCCCTTTAGAAAAGCTTGATCTTGTTCACCTATTAACTGTGGGGGATAGGGGGATTACAAAAGCTTCTGGCATAATTTTTCATTGTTGTCAGTCACAGCACAAAAAAAATTGCACAATGTTCCTTGTGAGTGTGCAGCGGGTACCATGCTTCTCTGAAGAATGACGAAGTGTGGCATTGTGAATGCCTGCCTGCTACACGATTAATGGCGTAGTGGGTACCCTGCAATTGTGTTTGCAGCAGTTACCGAAAGAGTGTTAAAAAAAGACTGCAAGGTTGCTCTTCTAGATGTTGCTGCGACGGTGCTGCGCGTTCTACGCAGGCCTATCGATTTTTTTTTTGTTGCGTTTGATAAAAATTAAAAAATTGCACTGTAGACAGCCCAATCAACCCATAAATTTCAAAATCTGTTCATGTTGTCATTTATGCTTCAACCTCTGGGGTTGTCATTTTTCTGTCTGTTAACCAGGTGTAGTTATGTTTCTTGAGTGCTTGAAGTTAAAGTCAAATGTATCCTTTAAATGTTCTTTCCACACCCTCACTTTGCTGCCCAGCTCTGTGACCGGGTATAACAATCCGGTATATGTATTATGAATTTCTATTGCAGGCCGAGTTCGAATCGAGACGGGCGCGGGGGCGGGCGGTCACGTTCCGTTTCACCCAATCGCGGTTACGATAGGAGGAGGCCGCCAGCTAGGAGCACCAAGGTGACTACTGCTTCAACTTTCACATGAACGCGTCAAAGTTATTCTCAAATCGAAAAAAGCTTTCAGGCCTGGTTCCATGCACTTGCTTGTTGCTTTGCATATAGAGCACATGTTGCTACATGTTCATGGCGATGTATGTGGCATCTGTATACTGCACGGGCTGCTTAACTAGTCCTAATGCCTATGCTGTGGTTTATGCTTGAAACGGTCACCCGGCTAAAAGTTCAGAAAGTATAGCTAATCATAATTGGGGGATAGGGGAAAAATGTCACTGTGCCCCCACATCATATCGCAGCTCTATTTGGGGGGTGAAAAAAGATTGCTAGCAAACCATGGTGAGTTTTTTTTTCTGGAATGGTTTTATTAATTTTTACAAATCGAAATTAATTAATTTTATCAGGCATTGTGTGGTATATTGACTGGCTGTTAAATTTGATATATTGAGAAGAAGATTGTTTGAAGTAATGGCACGAGTATGTGGCGGTGTTCACCTTGCATCGCTTTGGCAGGAGGTGTCCAAGCGCGGCGAAGGAGACGTCAAACCCGAAATCGATGATGTCAGGGAAGGGGGATCGGGCGGCAGCCGTGGATCATCTCCACGACGTGCCCGCGAGAAGGCTGCGGCAACCAAAACTAGCCGCAGTAGCAGCCAGGATGAAGCTGCCGAGATACCTGACCAGTCGCCTGATACCGGCATGCCTGAAGGTTGGTGCAGTATGCTGTTTGTCTATGCACTCGATTTTGAAGAAGCTGCCCATTATTGTGGCCAACATTGTGTTTACCTGAATGCAGCATGGCAAATTCATTAGGCAGATGTGTGTATTTTGGGCAACAAGGTTTAGGCAGCTGTGGGGAATTTTTTACCATCACGGCAGGGGTGTTACTTTTTGGACACTCGAACTACTTTGCAGCTCTGAGGAGTCTTTTTTACCATCATGGCAGGAAATGGTTCAAACGCTCAAACTACTCTTCTTGTCCAGCACCATAATATACTCTCTACAGCGAACAGTGATGTAAGTTGTTATAACAAGCTTTTAAACTTAGAAAGTGAATCGACTTAAAAGTAATATCCTCATTCAACTTCAAAGGGGGCTTCACGGCAGTGCAGTTTTCACCTAGATACATGTTTTCAAGGTTTAGTGCCGCTTCACTTCAGTGAAACCACTTTCACAGGGATTACATGCGAATTACACATTTAAATAAGCGCTTTCACGACTTAGCATTTCTTCACTGCAGTAAAGCCACCTATACAGGATGTTACATGCGGACTAATATGCTCATACTCGTTCGTTTCGAATAATTAGAAATTTTCAAACATTTAAAATCGATTCAAAGCAAATTGGAGTATTGCGTTATTCGTTCGAATATTCACACGAGGCTACGAAAAACTTTCAATGTGTGATGCCTCGCCGCGGTGGTCTAGTGGCTAAGGTACTCGGCTGCTGACCCGCAGGGCACGGGTTCGAATCCCGGCTGCGGCGGCTGCATTTCCGATGGAGGCGGAAATGTTGTAGGCCCGTGTGCTCAGATTTGGGTGCACGTTAAAGAACCCCAGGTGGTCTAAATTTCCGGAGCCCTCCACTACGGCGTCTCTCATAATCATATAGTGGTTTTGGGACGTTAAACCCCACATATCAATCAATCAATCAATGTGTGATGCTTTGTGTTATACTTGTGGCACTTCATGGTGTTGGGTACCTTACATGTTATGTGCAGTTCACAAAACAGAAAATGATAGCATAGGGGTGTGTACCATCCCGCTTGTCCTGTGATGCTTTTTCTGTTGGGTCACAATAGGGTGCTTACCAGAGCTTTATCCTCTTACTGCCAATGTTTACCACTCTTCAATTGTAATGGCAGCATCAGGTGTGCGTGTATATAGTGCACAATATGTTTGTTGATCTGAACTGTGGCACTATGTTACTTGTCTGAAGTTGCAGAGAAAGTAGATTTTCAATGAAGCTAGGAGTGGGAAGCCAAAATTTGCTACATCATGGATTTTGGCATATTGGCTGTAATGATTGTATTGAACATTTAACACCAACAGGTCAAGTGGCTGGGCAGGTGTAAAAGTTTTCTATATTTAAGTATGGTTTTGAGTGAAACGGTGCAGAAAGCAAATGTGGGCATGTTCAATAACAAAGAGTACCACCGTACTCACTTGATTGTAACGGGGCCCCGATTGTAAAGCGAAGGGTGACTTCCAGGAAGGAAAAAAAAAAAATTTAAAAAATTATAGACTTGTGTGTGTTATTGAACTTCTTAAAGAATTTTAACTTGGATATTCGTGTGTAGCACGAGGGAAAGGTAGCGAAAAAGTTCGGCACATTCACTGTACCTTAGGAAGCATGCAGAAGGAAAGTGAGTGTTTAAATTTTTTTTATTGAGCAAAATGTTATAAAATAACAATAAAGGTATGTACAAATGTTGTATGCACAGTAATATGTTAAGCAGTTGCATATGCTTTACATAACCAGTTCTAAACAGTTGTGTAACAATATCAACAGCAACATGGGTATTAGCCACTTCAGAAGCGGTAAGCTGGTATGTAGTGTTTGTGCTCGCGAGGGTGGTAACCCTGGACAATGCTACATAAATCAACTTCAGTTGATGGCACTTAACTAAAATTGACCTTAAGCTGATGTGACGTCTGTGGCATTGGAGTACATATGTAACGTTTATAAAATTAGATAGTGAGCACTGCAACCGCAATTCATGTTTCACATGCATTAGGGTCTACTTGAAAAGCAATTCCGAGACCAGGCGTGGCTCTATGGCCGAATACTTGATTGCTACACATGATGCTTATGTTCTACTCCTGCTAGGACCCTAACATTTATTCTTTGCATTCATCGGGTCATTGCTGCAAACGTTAGCCAAATGCTCTCGTGTTAAAATTACCAGTGTCTGTTCTCGCCATTCCTGGGTGGATATAAACTGTCAATCACCTCTGGCACACGCCCGCATATCTGTGGAACATATTCGCTCATGGCAAACGGGTATGTGCCATGCTTGTCTGGCGGAAAGGCTTTGATGACAAACAAGACGAGATTTTCACATTATTCGTGTCATTACCAGCAAGTCATATTCATCAAACCATGCTCTCATGCTAATTTTGGTGTACCCCAAGTTAACGGGGTGATCACGACAGCACTCACACATAAGCGACTAGATAGATACAGTAGACTCGCCATAATTCAAACTATGATCATTCATACTTTCGGTTAATTCAAACAAAATTCAATTTTTTGGTTGGCCCTCTATTCTTTCAATGTATATACAAGCCTCTTAATTTAAACTCTATCATTCGGTTAATTCATACTTTTTACAGTTCCATACCAGAAAATATCTGCTGATTTCCTACTACTATTTAAAAATTTGCATGCTTATGTAATCCTAGCAGTGTAAAAATGAAAAATGAGCACCTCAGACTTCCGAAGAAAAAAAAGCTTTGGGATTAAACAAATGCCTGAAACAAAGCACACGCATGGTAAACTTTGATGCTTCTCAACTGGTACAGAGAGCTTTGTGCTGAAGGCACATATCTATAGCAAAGAAACAGTTGATGATTTCTTCAATTCATGATTTCTTTAAAAGGTTTGACCAGCAGTAAATACTTCTGATAATTCAAACTTCTTGGTAATTCAAACAAAATTCAGAGGTCCTTTCGAGTCCGAAAAAACGTGAGTCGACTGTATGTAGACAGACACGCTCAAGGTGTCTGCAGTATGCAAAGAAATGCTTCGCGTTCAAGAGTAGAAAAAAATGTATGTTACATTAAGAGCAAACAGATAATTTCTTACCCTCGCTGGTACTGTGTGCCTGTGGTTGCTGTGATCCACTTGATACAAATACTTTCTGAGGTTGCTAAAAATGCCTTTTATTGAGATTCTACTGTACTGTGCAAGGAGGTCCTAGGCTTTTGTAGTCACATTGGCCACACAAGATGTTTTGTTGATGGGATTTTAATCGACCTGTGCACCACATCGTGCAGGTTCTTGTCATGGTCATATTTGGCACACAATGCAGATGAACAAATGCTAATTGGCTTGTAGACCGGGTTCGATTGGCAACAAGTCATCTAGCTTCAGTATTGTTGCCATGAGCATCAGCATCTCTTATGTGGTCCTTTTTTTCTTAGCAGTGAGGTCTAGTGCTTGGGCTACTTCGATCTCGTGGCATTCTCATATTATTGTATTTACTTGTGTAATGAACACACTCGCTTAATAAACACACCCCCAACTTCAGTCGTCTAAATTTATATTTTTTTCCCCACGTAATAAACGCACCCCCCACATTCATCCGCGGCAGTCCCGCTAACCGACGCCCGGCGCCTTCTTACCCGTTAGATCTCTTCAGTTTTTTATTATTATGCCAACCCCCCTTGGCCAACTCGGCTCGCTCTCTCTCCCCTTCGCCCATTGCTGCGTGCCGTATTTTCTTTATTTTTTTTTTGCTATCTGTGTGCGGTACGTCTCCCGTCTTTTTTATCTGTGTGCCACAGCGGGGTTTACGAATGGTGCGAGTGTAGAGACATTGCAGCTGATAAGCACGCAGCGATCAAAGGTCACGAAACTGCCCGCGCCAACTGACGGTCGCTTCCTGCAAATACGAAACTTTAAAGCCCAATGACGTGCTCATGATTTTCGAGTGACGAAGACAGGATTTGCTGTCGCGAAGGGTCATTCGTCGCCATCGCGGCGCAAGCTTCTGGAGAACCAGAAAAAAATCGCTTGTTGCCCAGAAATGATCATGACGATTTCCGCAACATGGTAGCACCTTCGGTTGTCGCTTCACTTGTTTTTCGCGCGTATAAAAACTTCTTATGTGGAAGTGAAGCAGCGGCCGTGTTTTGTCATTAATCTTGTTATCGATGGTTTGTTTTGATGCTTCGGGGGTAGCTTGCTGCAATGTTGGTTACTTGCGACAATTTCAACGGCGGCGTCGCAGTCGTTGTGTGAAGTTGCCCTTAAAGTTGCCAAAATGCGTCATAGCCCATGCTTCTGGGCGCCTCTCGGGATCACAGCAGATACCACTGTTGCGGTTATAAGATTGCAAGAAAAGATAGCCGCAAAACGCTTTTATGGCATGCGCGGGCGACGCGGGGACAGCTTGCAGAAAATGGCGCCATGAACCACCGAAGATGAGTAAAGTGCAACAAAGAAGCTGTTTCCAAACAGTGTACGGGTATGTCAATTGCGAAAGGCTCTTTTTTTTTTTGCATTACCGAATTTTTTGCTCATATCAAAAAGGCTTTCATAAAATTTGCCCCGCATAATAAATGCACCCTCAACTTTGCTTCAATTTTTTTAGAAAAAAAAAGTGCGTTCATTACGCGAGTAAATGCATACCTTGTGAGATGCGGTCACGTTGAGGCCCCACTCCCATCATCATCCCTTGTTTACTCTGGTATGCTGCACGCAGCGGTGGTTCCTAAGGTGGAGGTGGCATCCCCCGTGAGCGAGGAGAGTGGCGGGGAGTCACCCACCAAGGCTGAGATCTCTGACAGCAGCAAGCACATGGTGCTCGTCGAGGAGTGCAAGTCTGAGGACGACAATGAGGGTCTGTCTCATTAGCGCTGGTGCTTGCCCCCAACCCTCCGCCCTCTCTGAATTGCTCCTTTCGCCTAAGTAGGGTCTTCTCGCACAAGGCATCCTTTTCTATCCCTAGAAAGACGAATTCTTTCTTCTGCGCTTCACCTAGGCATGAAATATAGATTTTTTTATGCTTATTGGTGCTGAAAACTATCAGGTACTAAATATGTGAATTGTTTGGATGTTTGTTTGCTTTTTCATCTGCAAAATTTGTTGACTCTTGGTTCTGCATGGCAGTAGCCATGTTTAGTACGTGCACTGCTCTTGTTATCTTTATTGTCACTTTTCTTTGAAGAACTTCATCAATTTTCTCTATCAAGGTGAGATAGTGAGGAAAAGTTTGGAAGATGTGTGATATTGCATGTAAAATTCTTTCCTGCATTGGATTGGTAATTTTCTGCTGCTTTCTGCTGCAATGGCAGTGGCAGTGTTTGCGCTGTGCTTGTAGCTGTTCAAGTCTCGAAGCATGTTCTGACCTAAAGCTGCACTTGAGATAGGATTCTTAAGTCTCAGTGACAAATGAAGTTGTTGGCGTCTGTCCCTTCAGAGTTAAGCGCTTGTACAGCCGTGGACACGTCTGTGTAGAGCGCTCGAGGGTCGAAACCTTGAGGCAGTTTCGGGCCCTGAAGTGGTGTATCAGGAGCATGCGCGGCCTAGTTGTCAGGCTGACCTTGTCAGAGCCTGATACTGCCCCAAGGTTTTGCCCCGCAGAGCGAAAACCGGCTGTTCGCGTGCTCTACACAGACGTGGCTGCGGCTGTACTTGGTTTCATGTAGCATAAGAACGTCACCAGTTGGTTCCATGTTAATTAATTCTGTTGTTGAGCTGAATGAAATGTGCAGTTGGATTCTGGTGCAGAGTAAGAAAATCCCGAGCTACTCATTGAGAGGGAGAGAGTTCATCGTATTAAATTGCCAAGTTCGTCTCCGTTATGCTCGGAATAATGGAGGCGGAATAATTTAAGGCAATATGTTCTGCGAATAGCGTGTTACTACTGTGTTACTGGTTACAGCTTTTTGTGTTGGTGTCTTCCTCTCAGTCTTCCTCTCAATCGTTGCCTGGTGCATTCATTTCATCAAAAAATACTTGATTGCTCCAACTAAGCCTTTTGCTCTCTCATGTGCATGTAGTTTGGCTTGCATGCTACATACATGCTTTCTTTTCTTCTCTCTTGCTGATGCCTTTGTTGTTCTTATTTTCCATTTGCTCGTCTTCATTATCTCTTACCTAACAGTAATTAACACCTAACAAATGCCTCCACCCTAACCATTCCCCCATTATTGCAGTCTTTGAAGAGCGTTTGATATATTCACAGTGCCGTTCACAGTGCCAGTTTGGATGGTGTTACTAAGTAACATGCCAAAGCCAATGCTAACCAGTCAGTTAAGAGCGTTATTGTGGTTTGACTTGGTTCGCACACTTAGCCTTGTCATGTGTCTTCATATTTGTATGTAATGGAGCAAAATAAGCTTGTTTGTTCTTTTTTAACCTATAGCATCCTAAGGCATTGTATGAGCCACACTTGATGCCTTAAGTAGAAGTAGTAGTGTGCAAAAATGGCATCTTATTTTTAAGCTGTGTTGATTTACTCCATTCAAATGCTTTGTTAGTGTTCTCAGTGTTCTCGAATACCATTTGTTGTCTTCTATAAAACCACTGTGAGCTCCAACTTGAGGAGTCAAAAAATTTCTTTGCACATTAGCATTGAAAGTAATGCAGTAACCCCTAAATTTCGTGGATAGGTCTTAAAACTACGTTTTCATAGCCTTACGGATACTAATCTGGCTTTGGGAGCAGTTTTCGCTGTGCCCATCTGCCATCACTCTCGGTTAACAATGTTAAAAAATGGCCATGTGAACTTGTGGTAGAGAGCACGTTATAAAAACTACATTTGTAATTTTCCCCTGCACTTCTCACAGTAGTGACTGTGTGTGTGCAGCAATTCTGGGAACAAGCTTTGGATTGTGGGAGGGAGAAGAAACTCAGTCATTGGCCCCTTTTAAGTGGAACTCCCTAATAATGGTTACACTTTACAAGCTTTCTGACTTAGTAAGTGCCCGGATCTTGCAGAGGACCAGGAAGCAAAAGCTGGTGCAGGAGACACATACAGTGACTGGAGTGACGACGACGACGATGACATCCTCACCAGGGGTGAGCAGGCAGTGGTGAGTATCTCGCAGGTTGCTGTACGTTGAAGAGATGCTAACGGGCATATATAAAGGAGCCCTGTGACATTTTTCCAAGCAATCGTCGTAAGGCTTCATTTGGAAGAGCTCATTGAGTCACAAATCGACTGGCGCAAATATTTTTGGAGTTCGTCGAGTACGAGCAGAGTTACAGGAATTTGTCGCATGTGTCAGGCACTTTATCTCTCTTTTCGTAATAGCGATTGCACAAAATGATGTGCTGGAATAGAGATGTCAAGGGGGCAAGAATATGTATCTTTTTGTTGGCGGGTGTTATCGCCTTGAAAACTTTCTTTTCTTTCTATTTTTTCTTTGAATGCGCAATTTAATTGCAATATGACCGCGTATGCACTTGGGCACATCATGCTATTTTGTGGTTGTCCTGGTAACTAAGCATCTCACAATGCTCAGATAAATCAATGGCTGTGGACTAGGATTTATGGCGTGTTCACTTGGGTTAGGGATGTCATCTGTCTAGAGAAGAGGGGAAAGATTTGTATAGTTGACTTTGAGAATTAATTGTAAATTCCATGCCGTGTGCTGTGCTGCGCCATTGTGCTTGACTCACGTGTTCTCAGGAGCCTGAACTACCGTTCAGCAGTGCTTTTCTGACCATTCTGAAAAAGTGTGGCAAGTTCTTTGTAAAGAAAGACAAATGCAAAGAAGTTGTTTATTAAATTGTGCTCCCACAATACAAAATGCTTAGAGAGGAGGCTTGGTAGGCTAGAAAAAACTCAAAAGTGTAAAGCAGGCCACGAGGTCATGTATTTTTATGGATCTGCTGGAGCCTAGCTATCATGTATTTTGACTGGCAAAGATGGTCTGCATTGTTTTGGTTAAGGAACCAGTGGCTAACTTGTTAAGTTTTGGTTGGATTGGAAAAACTAGTAGCTTTGTTCACAACATGTCAAGGTGGCATCTTCTACTACAGTGAATTCTGAACATTTGTGTGCTGTCAACTGATCTAGATGAAAGGTAAAAAGAATGCTTTGTGAACATTACATTGATGACATAACCTTTTTGTAGGCACATCAGCTGAACACAGTTGCTCTTAGAAATAACATTTCTGCTGAAATTTTTGAGGGTGCAGACTGGTCTTAGGCATTTTTTGTTTATTTCTTCAGTGATCTTGATCAAAGTACACAGGATTATGCAGTTTTTCTGCTGACTTCAAATATTTAATTAGTTTTCCTGTCACTCATCTTGTTTCTGAGATAACTTAAGTTCACCCCCTATTGTTTAAGGCCGCCATAGAAAAAAAGTGCTAAATAATAGTGATATTTAAGATATGCTAACATAGACTAATGACTATAGATTGAAAGTATGCAATAGTTTCTGTTTTTGGGCCTTGGTTATTTTACAGCAAAATGAACAATCTATTTTCAAAAGCAGTTGTAATTGTTACAATTTTGATGAGTAATTAATTAAAATGGCTCGTGCTCTAAATTCTGCTCCATAGAAGTGTGGCAGCTTAGGCTAGTTGGTATGGCATGACGATAGTTATAGCACGAGAACAAAACGACGACACAGAGACAAGAAGGACACGAAAGACACTCGTGTCTTTCGTGTCCTTCTTGTCTCTGTGTCGTCGTTTTGTTCTCGCGCTATAACTATCGTGTGCTCCCATACTTGCATTCTACACACATACAGGTTTCCACTGCAACAAGAATTATTGTTGTACCTGCCCTAGCTGCAGAGATATTGATGTCTTGGAATTGAAAAGTTGTAAATTTACTTTTTTTGAGAAAAATGGAAAAACCTGAAAACACACAGCTTCTTCAAAAAGCAACAATCATGGTGCGCATGTTTTGTAATCCTCATAAAGGTGCTCATAAATTCATTGCAGAGCTTCTAATATAGGTCCCGGCAAAATATAAAAAAGCCTTGAAGTCGGTTCCCCCCCCCCCCCCTTTTTTTTTGCAGGTTCTGCATTTTAACAGCACTAAGAATCTGGACAGTTAGAATGACATTACAAAAAAAATACCATTTCCTGGTGTGTCAAAATTGGTAGAGAGATAGAAAAATACTTGTAAAAACCGAATATGTTAGTTTAAAAAAAAATGAATTTTTTTGTCACTTTTTGGTCTAAACGACCAGTCTGCCCTCTTAATATCAGGGCCACAAAACATTGATGCCAGTGCTACTGCTTCACCGTTGTCATCGCAAATCAAATAGTACAGCTTGTCGGCGCAGATCACAGCTGTTTGTGCCTACCTTTTAGAATCAATTTGCAGAAATGCTCCCGAACTTGCATTTATGCAAGGTCAAAATTAGAAGCAGGAAATTGTGTCAAGGAGGTAATGTACTGCTAAAAAGTTACTTTTCTATGGTCTTGACCTTCACTTCTTTACTTGAATGTGTCGGCCACCACTTCTGGTTCTGATGTGTTTGGCACCAGTATGCTGTGGTAGCATGCATGTATGATATTGAGGAAATATCTCGTGAAGAGTGTCTGATAAATTTGATTTGAGCTTCACTTGCTGTTTTTATTACTGTTTCTGTTTTTCACTTGCTGCAGGACCTGGACAAAAAGGACGTGTTATCTGATGCTCACATGGACACTTCCAGTCGAGACAAGCCAGAAGAAGCTGGAGACCCTAATCTGTAGGTCGCCCTCTTCGAGATATGTCAAAGCTGAAAAAACAAATATTCCCGTGGGAAAAAAAAAGCTAGTTCATTAATTTAAAAGGCTTTTATTTACTTTAATATTACTCTAAGGTAGAAATTTTGGTGATTTTGGCTACCACGAACGCCACGCTTTAAGTCGTAAGAAAAAAATGCCCGCTGTCCATCACAAGTAGCTCGTGAACAGTTACAAGGAATGAAATGGATACGAATTTCTTGTCATATCATGAAGCTTTATTTTTTTTTTCTGAACTCAATAACATCAATTCAATCATGAATTTCATTTAGTAATGGAAAATAATGGTTCTAATATGTTTCCTCTTCTTTCATCACTGTTTACAGCCTTTAGTTTATCACATTTGTGAGTTCAGATGAGTTTGAGATTTGTTAATTCCAACTCCACAGCTATTCTCATCAAGGTTAAATGAATGAACCTTTACTGTAGTGAATGTTGAAAGAACTAGCCCTAGTGTTGCAGACTGCACAACAGTGCACAAAATGTGAAGGTACTGATGCCAGCTGATCATCACACTAGAGAGCTAACTTCCAGCTGAAAGATTTTTGATACACCAGTGATTGTGGCATTTCAGACCTGCTGCCTCAGCAAGAAGCCCGATAAAAAAAATATATATATATGTGGTTGAGAGTTTGTGACCAAATTCAGACATGGGAACAGAAGGCCCACAGAAGTTCAAGGAGTATTGGCGAAATTTGTGTGGACACACATGTATCATCTACATTATAGCCTAGAACATGTGTGTTCTAGACAATATAGCCTAGAACATGTGTGTCACGCCACTGCACGCGAAATGGGCTTTTGGTTTTTGTGCAAGCAACCAACTGCTATTTGCATCACGAGTTCGTGTTCACTGCCACGATCTCTGTGAACGCTCTCTCCTAGCAAACCATATCAACGGTAAAAGGGGGCAGATTCGCACAAAAGCGCAATGGCTTATGTCCTTGCCTCGGCAGTGAATTTTCAGGGGGTTACGTATATTTATGTATAGAAGGGGATTAGAGCAGCACCCAGGAAGCCTTTGTTAAAAAGATTTGTTGATGTGCTGCTCATGTTCATGTGGTTTTGTGTGCTCTAACATAGCTGGCTGCTCAGACAGCCAGCTCTGAAACCAAAACTGTGACTGAATGCTATGAAGTTGTCTCTTGATAAATAATCGCTGCAAGCTCAAGTGAACGATCTTTCTAGTTGTTATAAGGGGTTTGTTAGCTTTTTATCAACCATGCGACTATCGGTAGATGTCCTGGCTGTGGCATTCAAACTTGCCTGGTGGCGGTGCCCATTTAAGCTAATTATCGTGAACGATGGATTCCAACCACACTGCCCGCTTCATAGGCATTCTTCTATATTGACTTCATGTGGTACGAGACAGTGTTGAATAGGTGTCCAAGTTGTCCAGCGTCTCCCAAAATGATCGGGCATGCCAAAAATGTGCTGTTAGTTGTACATTCCTCAAAAGTCTCTGCTATGCCTTCTGCGAACTTTCTTGAACATTCTGTTCGACTCTTTGTAAACTTTGTTTAGCACTGAGTCTCCTTTCTTAATTTTTGTTCTTTTTATTCCAGAATTGAGGTTGATGCAGTGCCTATCAGTCCTGAGGAGTCTCCACGTTCGGTTCATGGAGGTGCGTAGTCAAAGCCGATTGCGGCGTAAATGTATTTGGTCTGTAAGAAGATCTGTGACCTAACTAAGCTTTCCAGGTACATTATTTGGCGAGTGCTGCGGTGCAACTAGGTGCCCTTTCGTCGCTGTTCTCCGTATGAGGTTCTCTTTCAACGTTGTCTCCTACATTCAGCGCCGTGTTCTTTTCTTCTGGGATCTAACTCCATACGCTGGCACACTCACTTATCACTGTACGTTAGACCACACTTCCTCCACACTTATCCACGAGCACGATACAGGACATACTGATTAGGGATGAAGTGTCAAGGTGAGCATGAGTAACTAAGTGCTATTAAGATTCAGTGGAAGTGGGTACCAATGAACATAGTTATCAATCAAGCTTAGCATAGTGGGTATGGATGTGACTGGCCGCTGGCCTGTGGGAGCGCAGATGGGTATCTGTGCGAGTGATGGCGAGTGTGAATGTGTGCTAACAAATGCAAATGAATGAGTCTATGAATGCAAGTGCGCATTCCGAGAAAACATTTGTGCTGAAGCAATCACACTGCAGCCTTTACACATTTATTTGCTAGAATGTAGGGATGGCTGAATATTCAGTGACTGTTTATATCTGAATGAATATTGCAGTATTCGAAATGCACAGATACTATTCACAGCGATATCGGGTTATAGGTGTCAGCACCGTACTCGCAAAAGTGTGAATAGGCGGTGGGCGGCACGTATCCAAATAATCATAGCAGCGCTTCGTTGCGTGCGGTCTGAGCCGATTGTCTGCGGATAAAAGGCATTGACTACAGTTTGCTGTTAATATTTACGCTATTCTCTACTGAATTGGTGCGTGACGCTTATGCAACGTTAACGTTACCCGCGAGTAAAGCGCATTCTGTCTTTCATAGGGATGCTCACCTTGTTTGACTCTACTCACGCTTTCGCACTAAACCACGCCTTTGCTGTGTTGTTTGAACGTGGTTAGCTAGTGTTCTGCCTGCTAATCACTGCTGTAGCATGACGGATCTACTTATTTACATCTTTGTCATCAGCATACTACAAAAAAAAATGAGAAAGGAAGGTCGTAGAAAGCTCAAATATCTGTGCGATTCGTTCAGTACCACCGTTTGCACCTTATACCCATATGATTTTTTTTTTCTTTCATTCTGTTCACCATGAATTGTGGGACAGTTGATAAGTCTAGTCGGGAAAGCTTAGTGGCTGCGTTTGCCACGTATACGCACATGTTCTTGCAGCAGTAAAAATCTTATGTAAAAGTTCAGCAGAAAGTTATTATCGATGGATTACGTGCAGGACAGTGCTACAACAAAGGTCTGGTTAGTGGGACGAGCATGATTTTTTTTTTTTTCAAACAATTACCCCTGTCTTCTGTCGGTCACTAACAATGCAACACAAATGCTGAAAACAATGTAAAAAATACAAAGTATTCAGTGAAACTATATGAAATTATATATATAAGGCATGCCGTCTGAAATAATTTTGAGCGTCTGGGCTCTTTAAAGCATTCTTAAACCTAAGCACACGGTTGCGCATGGTAACTCTGTTTTAAGTACAGTGTAAGTACCGAAGTCTGACATTTTATGTGATGGTATTATTTGCATAGAAATATTACTATATTTCTATGCAAAGAAATATTACTAAATTTCTATGTAGTGGTACCACAGCCAGATAAACACAACTAAGGCTCCTCGCATGATCGACAAACTACAGTGCCGTAGCTGTACACCTACCAACAGCGCGCAAGTGCATGACATCGAGCCTGTTTTGTTGTTCTTTTTTTTTATTACAACCGGGTCGCCGTAAAACGCTGCATTCACACAGAATTTAATAGGCCTCAGGTATGGGAAAATGCCAAGAGCATTTTGCGATGGGCTTGATACAGGAAGCGGCACCCACTCTGAAATTATTCTGGTGGGTGGAGGGTACGACAACAATAAACAACACTCTGGAAAGTTGCATTCGCCGATCTTATTACGATGCATTAGCAGCCGAGCATGACCAAGTGCTTTCGTATGTCGTTTCAGGCATACGTAGAAACAGTTACACTCGCGCTGACATGACCAGACAAACCCCACTTTAAGAACGTGCATGACGTATGCGCACACAGAAACATGACGTGGCTTGCAAACGACGCAAATAGCTATCCACACTTCACCGTTTCGGCCAGTTGCCGCAAGGCGGCGACTCTGCTCGATCTCGCGGCCAATGCGTACATGTCAGCATGTATACCTGCACTGTAAAAATGGTTTCTTTGCAGTGTGTGGGTACTATGTAGCGAAACCACCCATCAAGGAGAAATCTGCTCAGCCAGATTTTAAAGAGGCCTTGAAACACTTTTTTGAGTAACGATAAAATTAATTCACTGGAAGAGCCTATTGCCTCACAAATTCAGCGCCGCAAAAATTTTATGAATCGGTCCAGGACAAGCGGAGTTAGACAGATTTGTCGCATGCTACAATCACATTCTCTCTTTTCTCGCCCGGCGAAAGCACTGGAAGCTAAGCAGGGAGAGATGGGAGGGGCAAACAAAAAATGTCACACGTGCCTCATGACCTTGAGCACTTTTTTGTGTTTTTCCCCCTTCGAATACGTGGCTTTTTCAGAGCAGTCGCGGGCGCTCGTGGACAAGTGACGACTTTCCGTGGCAATCTCTGTAATGACTGAGTGCACCATGTTGAAATCAGCCAATGGCAAATAGATAGGCATTCTATGAGTGATTTTCGAGCGTCTTCCATCATATGTTGAGGAAAGAAAAAGCAATTTTTAGCTGACTTTGATAATTTATTGTAAATTCCAAGCCGCGTGCTGCGCTGTAACATTTGGCTCGCGTGTTCTCGGGAGCCTCTACTACCGATTGGAAGCATTTTCTAACCATGTTCAAAAAGTGTTGCAGGGCCCTATTAAGGTTACATGTACACGTTACCTTCACCTCGATTAATTATTTTATAAGTTTAAAAGTGGGCACATATGGGGTAACCTAGTAAGTTTTAAACCGTAAAGTATTGTACCACCTATAACTTCTACCTTACTACTATAAAAATATTGCTGCTGTTCAAAGTCGCTTCCACTCAGATCAAAGTAGGGACATTCATGCAGGCGTAATTCCAGTTTCAAAAATATTGTGCAACTTAAAGTTAGTTGGGTCATTGACAAAATATGGTAATTTTTCTTAATATGTGATCAGAAATATTCAAACTGTTTAAGTCAAAATCATTTGACCAAATCACTATTAGCGTGAAATTAGCTTCGAACCTTAAGCTTACTATTTGGCCACCACTACTCAAGAGAAATTGCAAGCTGTTGGTGTACACTGGAAACAGTGGAAGTACGAATTGTCAACGAAAGACTGAAGGAAAAGGATGAAGTGTGAATGTCTTAGTTGCAATATTGATCTGCAAGAAACTTGCTAAATAATGTATTGTGCCTTGAGGACAGAGGCAACGTGATGTGAGCCACAGCTTGTTACTGACAAAGAGGCTGAAACCTGGCACTTGTCTCTCTTCGGTGGATAAAATGAATTTATATCTCTCTCTGCAGAAGGCCCCACTGCCCTGGAAGACGAGTTTGATCCGATCAGTGATGATGAACTAGAAGCCCTCATTGACGAGAACCAGGAGAAAGAACCACCTCCCGAGCCTGAACGTGAGTGTCGATTTGACGTGTGTGTGTTGTAAAGCTTGCGCTCCAGATCACATACGCTGGGAGCAAGCACCAGACAGAATGCAGTATTGGGGAACGTCATCAACGTGCCTAATACTTAAAAGAAACCCTTCCTTGCAAATGAGAAGTAAGGTGTACAGCCAGCTCATGAAGTCAAACCAACTTGCCACTGAAATCTCTGAAAGTAGTGCTTTTGCTGAAGCAGATGTGATGTCCCATTGCTGATCATTTAACCATAATAGATAGCACTGCAGAGCTTCTGTGAAAGATTAATTCATGAAAATTTCAATTAACACTTTTTATTGCATGAAACTGAAGCTTGTTGTTTTCACAAGAAGAATGCTTCTACATGTCGGCTGTTTAGATTTGAAAAAATAGTATTTGTGATGCGTTAGATTTATAATGATGCACTCATTGCACATGCACATATTGATGAAAAATTACTCTTGCTCTTTCATATTTCAGCAGTGCATGAAATTTGACTGAGATTCGGATTGGTGATTTGACTTGGTTAGGGTGCATTCTTCAACATAATGTGTGTTTTTGTGCCGTTCTTGTGTTGAATTGATTGTCCCTTAAATGTGCCGTATGGGCTGTTACCGCTGATTTTCAGAGGTCACAGGTATGGCAGAAGAATCAAGTATAGACCGTTTATAACATAAGTCGCTAGAGTCTCGAATATCCGCACTATAAGCGGTACCGCACTATAACCAAACGAACCTTTTTCAAGGGCCGCACTTGCGCAAAACATGTTGAGCATGCAGCTTCGCGTGTCCGAGAATCGGAACATGTAATGTGTGCTTGCTAACATTTAAATTTCTGAATGTTAAAAGAATTTAACGTCCAAAGACACACATTGCCAAAGAAATGAAGGGTGGGGGGGGCGTCTAACAAAAGAAAGCACCATCAGGGAAATTCGCCGACTACCAGACAGCCTCGATTATGCGCATTACACAGAAACTATGTCGAATCACGTCCAGAATTTGATGCGTTAAAAGATGCCAACCATTCGATTTCACGGGTGCTTAAGACATCGCAATCGAATTGCGAACCACTATTTGAGCGCTACACCTGCCGCCTTCTTTTTCATTAACGATATGTATCCCCTCCCTTCAAGCGCGGCCACCGTAAGAAGTTTCTTGGTTCGGTACCAAACCGCAACTTATATTCACGCTACCGCTACCGATCGAAGCGCAACAAACGCCAATTAGGCATAGCTTGCCGTTTGGTATGTTGTCGCGGATAGTTTGTCCAAAACATAAAGATTCCGCATTATAAAAAGCAGTGAACCAAGAACGGCATGCGTGATACGAAGTTCGCGTTCACGGCCGGGAGATCAGCAACGACGACAACTCGCCAAGCTAGCTTACGTACGACAGCGCACTGGCAGCAAAAGTGAAACCTTGCGTCATAAAACCGTAAAAGGTTTTCAATTTATGGACGAGGAAGCAAACGCGATATTTGTCGCAAGCTTGATAACGATGAGGTCTTTCCCGACAGGAAACTGTTAAGTGCATGCAGTTGATAAGGGCGGGATAGCACGTGCCATGTTGAGCGGTGGCGGCTGAAGCCACGCTATTGATGTAGTACGCTGTAGCTGCATTGGCGCCGGTGCAAAGGCTTATCGGTCACCGAGGCGACCGGCCTCCTCCCTTATTCGGCGAGCCTGCGCAGTGTCCCACTGTCTTTTTTTCATTTTCTTTTTCTTCCCTCCGCCCTTCGTTCGTTCACTCCGTGTCCCCTCCTTCTTCGTAACAATCTCTTCGTTCGCTCCCCAGCGGCGCACCCAGCACGCCTTCTTATGGAAGCGCACTCGCTACCGGGTTTGTCACAAATGATTTCCGGCAACCGCATTATAACCAGTCTTTCATCTTGGTGGACTGCACAATAAGTGGTATGCGTATACATGGTGTTCTATGGAAGGGTAAACAGGAGTAGAAAAACACCACATTGTAAACAGTTCTGCACTATAAGCGGTTACGTTATAAGGGGTCTACACTACATTTGTTCCAA
The DNA here is from genome assembly GCF_043290135.1 of Rhipicephalus microplus. Classification (NCBI taxonomy): domain Eukaryota; kingdom Metazoa; phylum Arthropoda; class Arachnida; order Ixodida; family Ixodidae; genus Rhipicephalus; species Rhipicephalus microplus. The sequence goes on from NC_134700.1 coordinate 212,286,471, forward strand.
GACCTCCCATGCTTGCTCTGTGCAGCGACCATCTCAGACGTGCTGGACATCGACTGGTCGATCTTGGTGAAGGAGAGCAGCCAGCTCAAGGGCAACACCGTAAGCGAGACGCGTGGCTCTGCCCGCGAGCGCTACTCGGGAGCCCGCGTGTTGGCACGCATTGGCATTTCGCGAGATTTGGCGGGCGAAGAGCTTGCCCAGCAAGTGGTCGAATTCTGCCGGAAGGAGCTGGCCAAGGACAAGAAAGAACCCGATGAGCAAGGTGAGCTGTTTCGACACAGTGCATTCTTCGCTCCTCAGGCGCGAGGGCTTGGGGCCAGGCAGGTTTTCTTCTTGTCACATGGTGCGGAGCACGTTTGATAATGAAAAATGGTAATATTTTCAATGGCATGATCTTAACCAGAGTGGTAGAAACAAATGTTGAAATTTTAAAAGATCTTCAGTTTTTAGGACATGTTTATGAAAATTTTCTCTTTGCCATTTTGATTGTTGTGATCTAGTTGTCTCCCTTTGTAGTAGTATGCTCATAGTCCGACTAAAATAAACAGATGTCTGTGCGTCGATCGTTGGTCCTCGTTTGTATTCTTGTGCTCTTGCCTGTAATTTGTTTGCCCTATGAGCATGTAATATGCACACACGCATCTACTACATACATAAGCACATGCACGCAATTGACTCTTAGAGAGTGTAAATTTTAAAAATAAAATTTGAAGTTGAAGGAGTTGAAGGGCTTCTTCTAATATGATTAGTTTCATACTTGAATTCTGCATCAGCGCACATCTCTCGATAAATGTTACTCCTGTTAAACGAAACATATTTTCTCGGTCTGCCTAGATTTGTCCTATGAGTCTGCTTTATATGTCGGTGTGTCTACTGCACGGAAAAGCATCACTGTTCATGACATGTGTTTGTCCTCTGCAGATGAAGGAGAAGGCGGAGGGGCGGGAAACGAGGTAGCACAGAAGGAAGGAGAGTTCCAGCTGGAAAACCTGACGGCAGGCTTTCACGCGGCTGCTGTGGCGGCACGGAGGCAACAGAACCTGGCACTAGAGTCATGCGGACGCTACTGCCGCGCCCTCTCAGCTCGCCGGGACCTTAAGTTGCGCCGGGCACTCTGCAAGGTGGGCTTGACAAACCGGCTGCGGCGTGAACATACCAGTCACAAGCTGCTCCAGTATTTTAGTTCAGTTAAATTTGCTGTACCAGTATTGAACGCTACCTTCATTTATAGCAACTTTAGCCAAGATGAGGCAATGGTAGTTTTCTTGAGCCTTTGAACTGCACTTCACCGTCCAATGTGGGCTCCCAGTGGCTGATGCTGTGAGATGAACTCTTATCACGCGATATTGTAGGCATGCCGAAACATCACGTGACCACTACAGGCACCGCTCATCAGAAACTGCTATTCTTGCTAGCCTTTTTTAACATTTCTGCTTTTGTTTTAAATGTCAAGTTCAGCGTGGAAGCTCATGTCTATTTATATTAAACTTTTATGTAGGATTTTATACGAATATTCAAGCACTTCAAATATGAACAAATACATGTATGTTAGTCCAGATTGGAACCTTCTGTAAAAGTGGTTGCATTGTGGCGGAGGTATACTACAGTGGACTCTCAGTAAATGGAAATCTGTTACACGGAACTAGTACTGCTTACACGGAATTATTGCCTCTGCATTGCTTGGTTTTGGGCTTGTAATCTGCACCCATGTTCACCTCTCAGTAAACGGAACTCCTGTTAAACGGAACACAATTTCCCGGTTCCTTTCAGGTTCCGTTTACTGAGAGTCTACTGTATACTATAAATACATTTATCCAGGGAAAATTGGCACTGCTGTAAAGTTCCATTTCAATGGTAAATGAACATAGTGCCCTGACATTGATTCATCATTTGTTTTAAGTTTAAAGGGCTTGTATACCGGCTTATATTCTCAGAGTATAGTAAATTCCTAAACATAACAAATTTTACAGGTTATTCACGTGCATCTTATCGAAAGTCAAATCCTGCTAATATTCAAGGTTGCTTCCACTTTTTTGGACCAAAAAGAATGAAAATAGCACATTCCTTGTTTAAATTCTAAAAAAAATATTGTGCAGGTTAGTTGGGTCATGACAGATTCGCTCATATTCTTCATAATATGTGATACATACCATTAGAATTTGAAATTATTCCGCATCCAGAATTATATTATCAAATCACTGTTCATTTGGAATTCAATTCGAACCTAAAATTTGTTTTTGTTGTAGTGACAGTGTACATCAAGAGATAAAAATTTTTACTTGTTATTTTCTATTACAGTCAGCATATAATTTTGCTGTATTGCCAGCAGGTTTTTATTAGTGAGGTTTTCCTGTGTGATAGACTAGCCAAAATTGTCAGTGGCTAACTTTCTCAATCCCTTTTGCCAAAGGCAATCTGAGCAGGTATTATGAGTGTAGGCAATTTTTTGCGTCATATATGCTATACAATATTTTTCATTTCTCCGATGAAAGGAATTTTTTTAGTTGTGCATTTATCATTTGTTTAATATGCCGATTCTATGCAGCACTCTAAATATTCTGTACATGATAAATAAAAAGGGCACTGACACAAAATTTTGCTAGCGAGATAGTCTGCAAGATAGATTTGTGTGAAAAGGCACTTATCTACCAGCTCTCCCCAGTAAATATAGCTTGGAAGGTAGTTTTTATACATATTGAAGCTCGCATATGCAATTTCATTCTATGCATGGCACATTGGGACGTTGACATCGTCTAAGGTGACTGGGAGGCGACCCCCCCCCCCCCCCAAAATTCATTAAGCAGCCATTGCAGAAAAACTCCCAGTTGGTGCAGCTGGTAATAATGTAATAATTGTCCTTTTAGCTTGCTTGTGCCAGCAGACTGCTAGTCAGTGACTGCTTGCAAGTCTATGCCTGTAAGCAGACTATGCAGGCATTTACAAAAGCGGACTACAGTTCTATGTCCTTGTGTGGTCAAGTTTGTTTGCCACATTGCACACGCTAGGTGGTGTTATAAGAGAACTTACATCCAGCCTAGTTAGTGCTTACTGTTCGTCATATTGGCTGCGCACACGCACACACACACACACGCACACACACACGCACACACACACACACACACACACACACACACACACACACACACACAGACGAAAAAGACAAGAACAGGGAGGTACGACGACAGGGGCAGGCAGTGTAATTTCAACTCGTTTTCTTCATAACAAGACGTCGCAAAATATAGCGAGTTGTGACATGCGCAGACACGGTTACATACGCTAATTAACCCACCGGGCAGCCACTTATCTAAAAAACACATTTCTGATTGAAATCATCTAATAGAAGCATGGGTGACACAATTGTCACCTTTTTATAATACAGTTAAACCTCGTTATAACAAAATTGGAGGGCCGCCACTATTTGTTCGTTATAACCAATATTTCGTTATAGCCGTAGCGGGCATTTACTGCAAATATTATGCACTGTACTTACCCCCAAAAAATAGCGGGCGAAATAGCATCCCGCCGCACGGTGGTATGCAACAAAATAACCGCATTCCCAAATAAAAAGGAAAAAGTCATGCACCTGTTTTAATGCACTTCAAAATACACAGCTTGCATTTCAGGCAGACTTAGCTGCAAAGGAGTCCGTGATTGGACGTTGATGCATCTTCCCGATGCAAACCATGGCTCGCTCAGCTGCGGCCGCAATGTTCAAGCCGTCTTCGCCGCACTCGTGAGCGCCGAAGTAGCGGCGCAGTACGTCCACCGCGTCTAATGCCTCCGACGCCGTCGGCACGTTTGTCTCCTGTTCGTCGACAGAGTCATCGTCACTGGTTTCGTTACGATGACTGACAGCGCGCACAATATCATCATCCAGGAGCTGCTCCGTTGCCACCACTTCCGAGTCCGCACTCACATAGTCGCAAAACGACTCGCTGTCAGGCACGACACCGGCGTCACGAAGTGCCGTCCATGATGCAGCGACTTCGTCTGATGTGGCAAAACCGTCCGGCACAGTGGGCTCGTCTGATGGCTCATCGCAGGCGTCTGGTGCGGCGGCAAATGAGGCGTGTCGAAAGCAGTTTGCGATCGTGGTCGCCGTCACACTCATCCATGCCGCCTGAAGGATTTCGAGCGCAGCGTACAAGTCAACATTGGTGTCTCGCTTCATCCTTATGTTGAGCAGGAGCTTGTCTATCACACGCTTGCGGTAACCTGTCTTCAGCGACATAATCATGCCTTGGTCAAGCGGCTGTATTTTTGCTGTGCAGTTGGCAGGAAGGAACAGCAGCTCGATGTTTTGAAGCACGGCAGTGGTATAGTGGGTGGTGCAGTTATCTAAAACAAGGCACACCTTGCAGTTCCCCTTTGCCAGCTTCTCGTCCCATTCGCAAAGCCATTTTGAAAAAATCTCCCTTGTCATCCAGGCTTTGCGATTGGCTACGTACTTGACTGGGAGCTGCCTCTTCCCCTTAAAGCAGCGAGGGAATGCACTTTTGCCAATTACGGAAATTGGCAGCTTCTCAGAGCTGGTCATGTTTGCACAAAGTAGCGCAGTGATCCGCAGCTTACTTTGTTTGCCGCCATGGCACGGCTCGCCTTTGAGGGCTAACGTCTTGTGCGGCAACATCTTGAAAAAGAGAGCGGTTTCGTCCGCGTTAAAAATATTCTCCGCGCTGTATTTTTCTAGGAGCCGCACGATGTTTCCTTTCGCCCACTTGGTAGCCTCTGCTTCGTCAACAGATTGCGATTCGCCGCAGACCGCTCTCCCGACAATGTCGTGGCGCTCCTTGAAGCGTTGGAGCCAACCCGAACTTGCTACGAAGTTGTCATAGCCCATGATGCAGGCAAAGTCTCTCGCTTTTCTTTGCAGCAAGGCGCCACTCACCGGCAGATTCACGGCCCGCGTGTCCAAGAACCATTTAAAAACGTCCCTTTCGACCGCTTCAAAGGCAGGTGCCCTCATCCTCTTAGCGCTTCCTTTCACGCCACATGCAACAGCGTCAATGATGGACTCCTGCTTGCTCAAGATGGTTGACAGTGTGCTCGTCGATACGCCAAAGTCTCTTGCCACGTTGCCTTTCTTGGTCCCCGATTCGACGGCTCTTATAGCCGGCTTCTGATCTAGCGTTATGCGCCTTCGCTTCCCGCCTGGCGCATTCATGTTGCTGGAATCACGAGCGCAGCACGATAAAAGATAAGGCGGAAGCCATCTAAAAAAAAAAGAAGAAACACGCACGCAAAAGTAACGCGGCTGACGTCGGCGGGCGACAACACTTGCAGAGAAAGTGACTGTGAAGAGGAAGGGGCAAAAGGGGCGCTCTTTTGCGCTGCCCTCTAGGAACCGGTTACTCAAGGGGAAGGGGGTATGTAAGATTAGGAAGCGCGCCTCAGCGCCATGAGAAAGGGGAGAGGGAGAATATAAAGAAGACTCAAAAGAAAAGAAAAGGGCGAGACGTTCGCGGAGCTGCGGAGCGCTCCGCTGTCGGTGGTAGCCAAGCGGCGCACGTGCAGCGACCTCTCCTCCGGAAACAGCGCGTGCCGTCTGCTTTGCGTGCGTTGCTGGAGGGCGCGTGGCGGGAGTTTCGAACTGCTAAATACAGTTCTGGCGTTGCGCGCCGTCTCAAATTCGCGTTGTGCACTGTCGTGACATCGGCTCAAAATTTTACTTCCTAACAAAATTTGTTCGTTGTATCCCATAACAGGCAACTTTTGCCTCGTTAAAACGAGGTTTTGAATACATTGGTTTGTATGGAGACTTTCAAGGGGAATTAGGATTTGCTCGTTATATCTATTATTTCGTTATAGCCCGTCTCATTTTAACGAGGTTTAACTGTATGATATGCTTCCAATAGCTCTCAAGCTGTTCGGAGCTCTCTCAAAACAAAACTGAGGCTGGTCGGTAATAAACACACCGTAAATAATTATTGTTCACATGCTGCTGCTAGTGATGTGCCACGTTATGACTAATAGGCTCTCTGTAACATGTTGCAAGGGAAAAAAGGAAAAAAAAATGTTTTGTGTCAGCACCCCTTATTCTGGAGGTCAAGGGTTATGTGCAAAGTATTCATGGAGTGCATTTCTTGTACACTTGCGCACGTCTGTGCTGATGTATGCTTCTCTGTGACTGCAGGTGTATGAGCCAGGTTCCACAGAGCCAGCTGCGAATGTGGATTTACAGTTGTACAGGCGTAGCCTGCAATTGTACCAGTCTCGTACCCAGGTGCAGCTCGCATGTTAAACCTGCCCCGCCCCTTCTTCTTGGGCTCTACGTCTGCGTTCACACTTCGTGGGTGCAAAGCAACATCACGTATGCTAATATGAGCTTCTTCAGCTGTCACTTATCCCTGCCGAACAATTGACTCTTCTTTAGCTCTGTTTTTGCTTTTTCTGTACTTTCACAGCATAGACAATGGATAGAGCTGTGGTGAATAGGATACATTCTGTCAGTCATATTAGTTAAAATTCTTTTTTGTTGTTATTTTTCACTCTTCACATTTCATTCATTCATTCATTCATTCATTTAGTTTGGGTCTCCTCTCACATTTCATTCTTTTAGTATTTTTGCTCTGCCTTGATGATAAGCATTAAAAGTGTCAAAATTGCCACTGGTGTTTGAATGCTCATTTGACAAAAAAAAATTATAATGTTTTATTTAAGCACTTTTTTTGTTATTGTGTGGTTTACATTAAGGAATTTCTCCCCACCACGGTAGTCTCGACTGCTAACCCAAAGGTTGCGGGATCGAATCCCAGCTGTGGCGGCTGCATTTTCGATGAAGGCCAAAATGTTTGAGGCCCATGTACTTGGATTTTGGGTGCACGTTGAAGAACCTCAGATGGTCGAAATTTCCACAGCCCTCGACTACGGCGTCTCTCATAACCATATTGTGGCTTAGGGACGTTAAACCTCAAATATTGTTCTTATTATTACGTTGAGAAATCTCAACCAGTCCTAAATAATGTTTAAACTTAAACTCACTAAATTTTTACTCTAAAAATCCAGAATGGTGCATTAGTTTAGGTCGCATCTTCTGTAATGAATATGGTACTTTCAAGATGCTTGTATATACTTCCAAGAATTTTCCCCCTATAGTACTTTCCAAAAGTAGAAGTACACCTAAAATAGTGCTACTTACTCTATATGTTTGCACTGATGTTGAAAATAATAGTCTTCAGAGGCCTATCCTTCTACTCAGTTCCAGCAGTAGCTTACATGTCAAGGGCAGATAGCAAATAATTTATTATTAAATAAATACTTTTCTGTAGTCTTTTTATCCCACAAAAATAATTATCATCCAGCTTTTAATCTTGCTTTTTTGAAAAGGCAACGCTGGCCACTTTCCTATCGAGAACGCTATGTCATTCTGATAATGTGCATGTCATTCGTGACCTGAAAGTACCGGACGCACGGCAATAATGTGAGGAAACGAACACAAGATACATGACGCATATTGCTGTGAGACAAAGAGACACCCTTTTTACTCTATCTTTTCTTTGAGTGTATTGTTGTCGCATTCACTTGCCACTTTGTAAACGTGGTTTTCTTTTAGCAGTCTAGTCGGTCTCCTTACAGGCCACCACTAGCCGCATTGTGAACAGAGTTAAGTAGCGGTGACATGGCAGCAAGTTGCGCAAGCGAGGTTTACTCAAATGTTTATTTCAGTATCGACAAATTGTATGACTGCCGCAACACCCTTCCACCAAAAGCGCTGTAAATCTGCAAGTGTATAGAACTGGCCATGTTTAGCTAAAGACATATTAGTTTATGCTAGAAATACTGGAAGCTGCCAGCATGTGTTCACCAAATACTAAAAAAATCTGCGTGTACCACTAACGAGTCATCTTTGCAATAGAATGATTACTAGAGGCCGGATTTTTAGGCACTAATAAAGTGTGTTTTAGGCACCAATGACAGGCAGGTAAAACACCATTTTAGGCCCTTAAATTAATAACTACAGGCACAATAAATTTCCTAAATAGTTTAAATGTGCCAAAACAACCACGTCGGTGACTTGTATCCACAGCAAGAAGCAAAAAAAATGATATTTAAAATAGCAGAAAGGTACCAACGATTGAACATAGGCATGCATTTTCCGTGCGATTTGCTGTATGTGGTCTTTCGTTTTATTGTCTAGCATTGTGCGTCAAGTGTCCACCATTCAATTAACACTCTCATGGATCCCTTTCGTTTCGTTTTGGCTGGGAAGGGCAGCGCAGGAGCAAATAACCAGACCACTTATACCCCAGAAGAGAGGCATGCTAGGTCTAATCGTGTAGGACCAATTTCTCCCCTATCGGTGAACACCTTAAAGGGCCCCTCACTAGGTTTGAGCATTTTGAGCCGACAAGCGTAATACAGTTAAACCTGAATATAACATAATTGATTAATTCCTAGAAAATTCGTTATACGCAGGTTCGGCCCAAAAATTAAAAAAATAAATGCACAAATAAACAAAAGAGGGACTGAAGGCTGAGCTTACCAAAAACACTTATTTGACAGTGAAAAACTGCGTCATTATTGCGATGGCAGTTGTATGGACATTCTCGGCGGGTTTTGCCATCGCCGCCATGTTCGGTAACATGCCCCCGTGCATCGTAACTTTCACAAGCGGGTAAAAGCACGCGAGCGCTGCTGAAGCAGAGATCAAAAGAGTCGGCACATTTAATATCGCCTGGGAACTGCATAAGATAACATCTCCCGCGTGTTCGAACTGCCGTCGAATGCTCAAACAGAAAGTTAACCCCCCATGTTGGACGAGCACTTCTCCCTGTAGCGGCCGTATTTACTCACACCAGTGTTTTGTATGAGTTCCACGATATGGGATCCAAAAGAATTGGCTGCAGGCCTTACTTCTTGTAAAATTAAAATTTTTCGCTATCGCATTCATAGCATTGCATTCAACGCACCGTCATGTTGCCACAACTAATCGGCTAATCGCAAAAACTACCAGACTGCAAACTCGCAGTGTGGCACAAGACGGAAGCGTGTTACGAGCCAACCTCCGAAGGTCTGTCGTCACTGTGGTGACGGAGAGTTTACATCAGCGCTTAATGTAACATCCTGACATCCCCGCGTCGGTGAGGGCATGGTTGTCCGAAATTAAGAAAAGTCACAGTTTCGCCGCAAGCGCGAAGCAATGAATGTGATGGCAACAACTTGGAATGTAACGCTGAGAACGGCATGCAGATCGAAACGTGCAGCACGCGGCTCATGCACGAATGACGCACGAGACTGGCATAAACGGGACGAGAACAAACTAACAACGTTTATAGCTCGATACTTGACGCGCTGTTTAAACAAAAACGGGGCACAAAACGTAATCACAGGTGCAGATATGAGTACGAACAAGTGCCCCAGGTAATTTTGTTACTCGCTTTGTTGAAAAGCGCACTCTTTTCGCAAACGGCGCCTGCCCAGCGAGCAAAGAAACCTTTGTGCGCCCGGCAACTAAACGCAATCATTCCGGTCGCAGTCGGAGGCGCATGACTTTCTCCACCAAAGGATAAGCGCGCGCGCACAAGCATCTTACCCCCACCCTCACCCCAACTCGCGGGCAAAGTGCGCGTCAACGCATCGTGATGAGCTGCAGGGCGCCAAGCGCGGGTGGCTTGTTTTTTCTTTTTTGAGTTCTTTCTTAAGCTTACACACACATATATATATATATATATGTGTGTGTGTGTGTGTGTGTGTGCGTGCACGCAGACGATGAATGGCAGAGGCGGCAAAAAACAAAAACAAAATTCAGCCGAGACTGTCTATATATTTGCTATCGCATTAAGAACAAAAAAGCTGAACGTCGTCGAGGCCACACCATGCGCGCGCGCGGCGTCGATAACGAAGAGCGAATGGCACGGACATGCATACCGCAGAAAACTATTCGGTAAAGCACCCTCCATAGGCAACGCAACCCCACGTATGTGACACTTACTGAAAGCATGGCACTGCCAACGCGCAAAAGTAGTTTTATTTATTTTTGTTAAGAGTTGGGGGGGGGGGGGGGGGGCGCACCCGCGCATGTGCCTGCAGCGGCGAGAATGGGAGCCACGCCGGTTTTGTGGGGTGCAGGCTCGCCTGGCGCACACCCGCGCGCAATAACGAGTGCTCGCTCTCGCTTGATGCGCCGTGCGCGCCGCCGCCGCTTCGTCGACGGCAGGGCAGCAGCAGAAAATGCACGCCCGTACCAAAACGCCAAAATGCGGAGCAAAATTTCTAGATTCTCCACGGGAAAAATTCGTTATATCAAGGTTGTCTGCCGTTGTTACTTTGTTACATAGCGGTCGAAAATACATGTGCTTCTATGGAGCAACAGCGGTGAATAGAAAAACTTCATTATATCGAGGAATTCGTTATATGGAGGTTCGTTATAAACAGGTTTAGAAGGCTACATGTAGGAATTACGAAAAAGGCAGAATATGTATGAAGGCCTTCCAAATTCTAACCAAAGCTCATGAAGACTTTCCAATCGACTACACCCAAATCATTATCTGGGCGCCAGGGCGTCACCGGGAACAAGTTTGCGGATGAGGCGGCTCGAGGCTTCACAAATTATTGGGCTTCCTTGCACACTGCAATAGAGGATCCAACGCCCATAGACCCTAATTTTGTTACAATTCTTCAGTATTACAGGGAAAATATAAAACTGTATCCAGCACCGCATAACCTCACAGCAATGGAATCGGTGGCATTACGCAGAATCCAAACAAACACATACACGAACTTACACAGGCTACATGTATTCTACCTTACAGCATACAGAAATATATGTCCCTGCTGTGGGGCCACACCAACTCTGTTTCACATCAGGTGGGAGTGTACACATCACAATGAAGAACACCACAACATGAACAACACAGAGGAACAATGGGAGGCACTTCTGTCCAGCTCGGCCATTGCTGATCAGCACTGGCTGGTCCAACGGGTAGAGATGATGGCTAGGGCCAGCGGAGCCCTGGAATAGGGGCCCGACCATTTGGAATGCTCCGCATTATGCGCAAATAAAGTTTTCTCTCTCTCTGGGCACTCCGGATCAATCCTGCTAAGATTTGAAAAAATACATGTCGCGGAAAAACGGTCAATTTCTAATGAATGACACATGCCCTTCTCACGGGCGTGCGCCCCAAGATCTAGGGAGGGACGTACAGCAAGGAATGGTCCTGTTTTTACGTCGCTCCTTTACGTTGACATTGGTGGGCTGACATGGCATACTGTACGCTTTTTATCGGAACTTCGTTAAATGCTAGCTGTATCTAAGAAAACAAGCAGAAAATGTCCTGTCCCCTCATTATATTCTGTATTTTAAACGGTACATGACGCATATTGCTCATGACGCATATTTCGTGCTATGTGGTTGCGGACACTGGCGGCGGCGGCGGACAACTACGCCGCCGCACGTGACCAGAGTTGTGATCTCATAACAGCTTTCACTGTAAATCAGTATAATGAATAAACACTGAGAAAAATAATAAAACATGCAAGCGGAATCTCAGCTTGTTATTATTTTTATTTTTGCTTTCAATAGCCTCGAAATGCTATTGACTAATCAGCCTTCGTTTAGCGTCCGCTTCGGTGGACCAGTTGCTATAGGGTGCTCCGCTGCTGTCCCGAATGCCGTGGGTTCGAGTGTGGATGCAGCGGTCACATCTAGATGGATGCGAAAAAGTAGATGCCCGTGTTCTGTGCAATGTCAGTGCACATTGAAGAACACCAGTTGGTCAAAATTTGCGGAGACCTTTACTACAGCGTTCCTTACATTCATATCGTGGTTTTTACGTAAAACCACACATACTACCACTGCTACTACTACTACATACTACTACTACTACTACATTTCGCCTGCGTTTGTCTTCTCATCGTTCCTGCATCGTGCCTTCGCCAACCCTGACAACGCTTAGCTTGTGTTTGGTGCGTCGTCTCGGACCGCAGTTTCAGCGGAGCGACATGGTGTATCTTGGTCACAATACATGATCCTTGCTAGCCTCTCCTAGAGTACACGCACTGGCTGATCTATCCCACAGAAACTAGTAATACACAACAGAGAACGCCGAAACGACACAACATTGATGGCGTACGCCCTTGAGTAGGCTGGGGCACGTTATGCGTGCATCACCTTGCTGACGCAGGCTTTTCTTGGTGCGTATGCGTCATGTGATTCTCCAGCCATGATACCGAAGAAAACAGAAGAACACAGGGAAGGAATAAGGCTCACGATGGCTACATGGGACGAGAGGCAAGGGATTCAAGCTTGCTTCTTCGCATCATGCTTTGGTGGCTTTGAAACTTGAAAAATCACCATTGTAGAATGTTTTTCATTGGTCACGCAAAAACTTCTAGTGTCCAACTACAACTTATATGTCACCTAGAGAGAGACGCTTAAAAAGTAAATTACAAACAAAACAAAAGCCACGTGCACATCACATTGTTTACCTGAAGGTGCTGCAGCAGATGGGTTATAATGCCAAAGAAAACATGCCTTCATTGACACAACATACTTTGTTCTCTTTATAAGCCATTTAATTTGGTCATGAAACTAACAAAAACCAAATTATTAGAAAAATTCTATCTGATACGAAATTCTAAAATCTTAATTACCATTGCACGAATAAGACTGTTTAGGTACATTCATTTTCGAATGTGAGTTTAGCATGAAATCCTTGACATAGGAGCTTTAACTGCAGTTTGATTCGACGCGATGATAGTAATTCCAATCCTAGTTAATTTTTTATATTGCTGCAGCTGTCATTTTCGAGTAATGGCTTAGGACAAACATTGAAACGCTGTTATGTAGTTTTTCATGTTTGTCACTTAAAGACATATGACAAGGGATCTCATACAGAATAAGCATATTCAAGATACGGTGAATGTATGCTAAATACACCGTTGATTGTAAACATGCCGGCACCTGTCTCAGGCTTCGCTGTATAAAGTATAACGATTTGGCGACCTTCGCCACCACCGAATCAACAAGAGCATTTCATGAGTGGTCCTCCATGGTTTTTTCGTTCGTTTTCCGGCTACCCGCGGCTGCCCAGAAAAACCTGCTCTTCGTTGCCCAGGTTTTCAGTGGGGGTTCTTCAGTTCCTTCTGGGCACTGGACAGCCATTTGTAGAAGGTGATCGCCACGACCTCGGCCATAGACGTCACTTTTATTTTCTTACCCCATCTTTCATTCTCTCTCCTCATTTAGACACAAACACCCAAAATAGGCATTTATGGGTGCTATAAAAACACCATAAAAGCCCTTCTTAACCTCTAATTCATGCTCATATATGAAAATGGCACGATAGGAGTGCAAGGAACAAAATAGGCATTTGCCTATAATCCAGTAACTAATTATTACAGTGTCAGGTCAACAACATTATTGCTGAAATGTAACAGCTGCCTCTAATGTGGTATGTTTAATGGAGGAAATGCACCCATACACAGTTAAATCCACCTATAATACTAAAATGCCATGAAAATTTAATTTTATAACCGATAAATGTGGTATGTGGGCATTGCTGTAAGTGGGCTGTTACACCGTAGGAAAAAAAAAACGCCAGGCCTGTGCGAAAGGCGCAGTATAGTCACAGCGAAAGCTAGAAGAGCAGCCTTTCAGAGCTTTTTCTAAACACTCATTGGTTAACTGCTGCAAGCTCACTTACTTGACATCCACTACAGCATTAATATAAAAAACTTTTGGGTAGTAGGCCTGCATTAGATATGCTACTTTTCGTCATTCTTCTAAGGAGCCTGGTATCCGCTAAACACTTGCAAGAAATTTTGTGCCAATTGTTCATGCAGTGGCGTAGGATGATGAGGAATTATGGCTGAAGTGGGTATGTGCCACAGGTAATAGGTGAACAAGAACAACCTTTTGTAATGGGTTGAGGTATCGAACAACCCACTCCTTAGGCTATTCGCATTGTGCGATGACTGGTTGTTATATCACTGTTTTAAAACGCTTTATAAGTCGTGTTAACGCGATTGCTTTCTCGACGTAAAGCCTGTTTAAGGCAAGTTTGCCAACAAGTTTCAAGCACCGGCTTGGCTCATTGGTAGAATACTGGGTTGGCACTCAGCGAACCCGAGTTCGAGTCCCACTGTGTCGTTGGTACTAGGTTTTTTTTTTCTAATTTCATGCTATGTGGTTACGGACACTGGCGGCGGCGGCGAACAACTACGCCGCTGCACGTGACCAGAGTTGTGATCTCATAACAGCTTTCACTGTAAAACATAAAAAAGTTGATGCAGCAACTTGTCATGGTTATGAATGATATATTGTTAAAGTCGTCATTATATGTGGGTTCGACTGTACATCTTTCTCAGCAGCCAGTTACTCAGAAGTGGCTAACTTTAGGTCTGCGCAAGCAACAGGTCTGGTCGCACGCAGCCATAGTACTACTCTCCTGTGAATTCCGTGAACGTTTGCCTTTCTCCTCAGTATCGGCCATGGCTATCTTAAAAAAAAAACAATGCAGCTCCAGTCACATATTTGTCACACGGTGTCTATTACAATAAAGTGTTGGTAAAGTTGCATTGTATTCAGTGTTACTAGGTAATCTTTTTTCATGGCTAAAGATAGCCCAGTAAATTGATGCAGGTCTAGTTGTCCCAAAACACAGTAGCAGGAGCAACTGTGTATTGACTACCCCTGCGATGCTGTTGTGTAGAAGGTATACTGGAGTATTGTTTGCTTTGTGTGCATATGGGTGAGTCCTTTCTATTTAATGTAATTGTGGATATTTTGTGTGGGTAGATACAGGGCAGGCTGGCACTGGCTTTGCATGTTTTGGAGTGTGATGAAGCTGGGAGATCGATTTCTTATTCACAATTGGATTGAAGGGAGTGAATGCAGCAAAATTCACCGGAATTTTGCAGCAAAATTCACCGAACTTTTTCTCGCTTCGCTGCCTAAAAGGTCGGAAAACCACGTCATGAGGACGACGTGAAAAAATCAGTCTGAGACCAATGTTGCCGCCACACTTTAGCAGGTTGCCTTTTTGTTTGCTGCAAGGGCTGTCACCACCATCATCATCAGCCTGACTATGTCCACTGCAAGACAAAGGCCTCTCCCATGTTCCGCCAGTTAACCCGGTCCTGTGCTTGCTGCTGCCAATTTATACCCGAAAAATTCTTAATCTCATTGGCCCACCTAACCTTCTGTCTCCCCCTAACCCGCTTGCCTTCTCTGAAAATCCAGTTAGTTACCCTTAATGACCAGCGGTTATCCTGTCTACGCGCTACATGTCCGGCCCATGTCCATTTCTTCTTCTTGATTTAAGCTATGATCAGCTTAACGACTGTTTGTTCCCTAATCCACACTGCTCTCTTCTTGTCTCTTAAGGTTACACCTACCATTTTTCTTTCCATTGCTCGCTACGTCGTCCTCAATTTAAGCTGAACCCTCTTTGTAAGTCTCCAGGTTTCTGCTCCGTAGCTAAGTACCGGCAAGATACAGCTGTTGTATACCTTCCTCTTGAGGGATAGTGGCAATCTACCTGTCATAATTTGAGAGTGCTTGCCAAATGTGCTCCACCCCATTCTTATTCTTCTAGTTACTTCAATCTCGTGGTTCGGCTCCGCGGTTATTACCTGCCATAAGTAGACATAGTCTTTTACAACTTGAAGTGCACTATTACCTATCTCTAAGCGCTGCTCTTTTCCGAAATTGTTGTACATTACTTTCGTTTTCTGCAGATTAATTTTAAGACCCACCTTTCTGTACACCGGCTGTACTAGCTCTCAAATCATGTGATGTAAACCATGGAAACAACCAGCCGGAAATTCAACATGGCGGCAAAGGCGTCGGCAATGGCTCGCATTAGCGCTACCAGTGCAGCACATCAAAAGCTCACGGCATTGACAAGGATGCGTTCGAGAGCCTACTTTAGATTACGATCGCTGAGAGCACCGGAAGTAGAAGAAGGTGCAGCAGTAGCCTACTAGCATGCCATAACATGTCTCGTTTTGGCACTGCCGGCTGAATCCGTCGCTGCCGTTGCGTCCATGCGTATTGTTTCTGCTGGCCTGTCTCCCAAAACTATGTTTGTAAAGGTGTAAACTGTTTCTTTTCAGTGCTTTGCAGGCATAACTAGAACTCGGTATGAATTTTGATGCTCAGAAAAAGGGCAAATTGGAATGAATTTCAAGCGGTGACGGCAGCGATGGCATTTACGAGGGGCAGAATGAATGTGAATTTTTTTGACGGGCGCGGACGTGGTTTTTCGGCCGCTCTGGCATTTTCACTTCAATTCTCCTGTATGAATTCTGAAGGACTGATTTTTTTTTTATTGTGTGTGTGTGTCGACATCACAGATTTCTGTCTGCTTAAGCGACGAAGCGAGTGAATTTCCATTGGGTTTAGCCGCTTTCACTCCTTTTTATGTCAAGTGTGAACGCGCCTTTTAGCGCCAGCAGCATGAGTGAGGAAACTGCGGCACTTTTTTGAGAGACTGTGAAGGCAGGAAAGTTCAAAAGAACATCACGAACTGTTTTCAGCAACAAGTAGCTGACCCCAATAAAATTCTTGTTCATCTTCATGATCACCTTTAACTTGTTTTTGGTTCATACGAGTTCAAGACGATAGGAATATTTTGTGTGCTCCCTTCGAATTTGTATCATCGCGATTCTACTTTACTTCGACTGCAGTTAAGGCCGACCAGTCCACGTGCAGGACCCTTGTTACCATAACGGTTGCGATGCTGTTTGTCATTCATTAGCTTCGTACCTGGTGACAGCCCTGTGTAACAGTTGCATTAGGTGTGTTCTATACCAAAGACAGTTGAGTGAAAGACGTGCATGGTGTATGGATGCCAAAGCACATTGCTAAGAGCATCCACCCATTTGAATGACAAGACTGTATCAATGTGTTACTGTCTTTAATAAGCAAAAGACATTTCTAGCATTTAAGCCTCTTAAGGACTGAAAAAAAAAGTGTACCATTCACAATTCTGTGCATAAAATGAGCACTAATGCAGACTGCTGTGCCCACAAGAAGCCTGTGCTATTGCAATGACCATAAAAATGGGGTTGGGAATTGCAGCGCTGCTGACAGAATGACCATTTTGTAGTTTGGAAAAAGGCTCTAGGTTTTCAACGATGCAATAACTCGAGGCTAATTCTGCCATTGATGGCAGAATTATTATGCAATTCTGCCACACGTGCTCTTGACTTGTTTTCAACAGAGGCTGCAATATCCCATTTCACTTAACAAAGCTCTTCTTTTGTATAAAGAGCATTGTGCAAGACACAGAATGATGTGTCGGTGTCAGCAGAAATGGTTCAAGCAATACCACCAACTCATTTGTGCGTTTTGGACAAGAACACATTTATATTCGGCACGCATTCCTTCCAGAATAACCTAGGAGCGTATCGCTGGCAGTGATGCTGGATAAATAATCAAGCATCGCCAACTATTATGAAGCTTTTGCCTAGTCTTTCTTAGTTTCATGAATTGATTTTGGCCTCTCATTACCGCAGACACATGCATCTGTAGTTTGATGAAATGAGCAATTCTTGCATTCAAACGTGGGCTCACAAACAAAATACCACCAATCTAGGCACAAGCCAGATCATCAGTTAAGCCGCAAAAAGTGTTCATGCACCTGTTGCTCTTATCACGATATTGACTATACATTGAATGCAAAATTAGTGCCAGTTCCTGTTTTTCATGATCTGCAAAGGGGAACAAAGGGAAAAAAATAACATTCCTCGAAGCATTGTGTCTACACTTAAGGTTCTGGCCAGTATACTCAGACATCATTGTTGAACTTGTCCGTGTGCAAGTAATGGTAACAACCAGAAACTACGGCATACACGTTCCATGTACAGTGATAGTCTTGTCTAAAGCCAAGCATCCACAAGGGATACCCGTGTATAGTTCACATATTAGTATAAATTATCGTATTATGTTACAAGCAATGTACACAAAATTCTCCTGCAGCTATACAAGAAACACACCTATCACATTGCATTCTCGTCAACAAATGTTGGCATTAATTGCTGCTTGATCAAAGATTAAATCACTTATCACCAATTTCCAGCAGTATATGTTGTCACAGAAGTCACATATTCTTTACCTCATAAAAAAATATAATGCTTGGTGTGCAGTTATGCGTAGTGCTGGTCAAAATGGTATATTATCAGCCCCCAGCCCATGGGCAGCATATAAAATATAGCTGGTTAACAATACATGCATACACACTTTGGCAATAAGAAATTTAATCTTTCCAGAAACTCTGCAAAACTGATTGCGTTTGGAAGCTGGTTAGACAATTGGATTGTCTGACGAGATTTGGATTGCCCAAAATGACGCCGACTATCTCTGTACAAACTAAAATAATGCCAGTTGCATACAAAAAGAAATCTTTCTATGCTTTTTGCCAACCAGCACAGCCTGGAAAGTACCTGGCTTAGAAGAAGCAAGCACTACTAATCAAGAGGCAATATACCACACTGAGTATAAGTTCTATGCTTTTGCAGACACGCTTTTCAGCCTAATTACTGCTTTTTTGTTATCATGCATGACACTCGCAAATGCTCCGCTCATAGCCTGCCTTCTACATATATCCATGAAACATGCATGCCCTATTTAAGTTAGGCAGCTAAGAAAAAAAGGAACAATTGTAAGTATGTGACATGAAACATGATATGCTGTAACAAGCATTGAAAAATGAGCTGGGCTATAGAGTGACTTTGTGATGACAACTCAGTGGCGGAAAACTTTGCACACTCGGGCATAGATGGCAACAGGTTCGCTCTGTGGAGCAACACTAACACGAGTGCACTACGTGGTGCAAGTGATGATTTGCATACAGATGAGTTTCTCACAGTAAAGACTGTTCCACCATGATTTGCTCAAAGCCCAAAGGTGGAGTGTGGAAGAAGGAAGAGAACACTGCGTCCAAGATGGCACCATCGTCAACTGTGAAAAAACCCGAAAAGAAAATGTAATAGCAGCATGCCTTGGGTGGAGTTTTTAATAGATATTGTTGCATTTTCAATACTTGTAAATAAACTTAACAGGCCCATAAACAAGCTCTGAAAATACAACTAACGACTGCATTATTTTTTCCCAGCGTTTAGTCTTTGCGGCACAGTTCACGATGCCAGCAGTCTGTTCACATGACGTCAAGATGAAATAAGCTCTTGATTGGTCGGTACACGTGAGATCTGTTGTGGACTGCCACCTACCCTGCTCGCATGCTCATTCTGGCATGTCTCGCATGGCCGTCGTGTGCAATAAACTGAATTCATTTCAATGACTGCGTTTGCAACTATGCAAGCAGAAATGTGCAACTGCGCAGTCGAAAAGCGCAAAACCCCTACTGGCTCAACTTGACATTCAATGTGTTAATGAAGAAATAAGTGGTGAGGGGGAGATGGTGCTTTAGGAAGGGCAGTGAAAGCAAGACAGAAACTACTTTCTTGCCTTTATGCTCGGGCCCTTTAATAATGCACACACTACAAGTTTCTACAGATCTAATAATAGGGCATACCCTCAAACTTGCAGGAAAACGAAAAACATATTCCAGTTGAAATTGTTTCAGGATGACTGCCATAATTATTGTGATTGGCACTGAAGTGATGTAGCCACACAATATTGAAAAGTCTCGCGCATAAGACGTATTCTGCAGCCAGGCCACTCTTGCACTTGCCCCTAGACGTCCCACACCATCTAGCAAGAAGTGAAGTCACATGAAAGCCAAAGACGCCCTTCGCAATCCAGTGCCTACATATACGGGGTGGCCAGTGAACAGTGAAACCATGGCTTTTTTTTTTTTATTATTCTATCGGTGCCCGATGGTGCTTTTATGGCTATTTTTTATGCAGCACTGTAACCAGTGTGTCAAGTTAAATGCAATGTCTGCCAGCCACTATCAAACATATTCAATCGCTTGATCAATTAGGTTCAGCTGAGAACTCCTATTTAAGTGCAGTGCCACTTACCGTAAAGAACAGGAAAAACCTCTCCTTTGACACCTGTCACAGGAACATGTAAATCTGTTCCATTAAGGTAAAAGTTCAGCTCAAGGTGGTCATACGTGATGCCCTAAAACAGCAAGATGACATTGAAAATTATCAGGATGCCTTAGCAGAGATAAGAGTTCAAAAATACAACTTAGTGACATATACAGCTAGTTTGTATTTGCCACTGCTGCCAAGCAGAAAAACAAAACTATTCCAGCGGAGAAACAAAAGATGTGCATTCAAACAATCAACTAGTGGGCCAATCTGTCTCTGCCAACGCAGCAGAATGTGCAAGTGGCAGTGACACTGCAAGCACAACAGAAAATAAAGATAAAGCCTTGAAGTGATAAAAAACCACTGACCAGGAAATATTGCTGGAGTCGACATTCTAACAAGATTTGTATTTGTCAGAATGACAAATATACCTTGCTTGCATTGTTGCAAATAGATGACTACCATAAAATGTGGCAAGCACCCCAACCCTCCCATTTTGCTGTTTTCACTGTTTCATCATTTGTAGACAAATACATGCATACTCAATAAAACATTTCATTAGAACCACGAGAGTGCATTTTCTATTCTTAGTAGCTATTCCTCTATTATGTTGAATTTCGCTCCTTGGCCGAGCAAAGGGACAGATTATCTTTCACCATGAAGGAGGGGGGGTATGTTAGTCTAATCTAAGTACTAAGTATCAATTAGTGGATATAGGGCGATCAAAGCTGCTGCCCTGACAAAAACAAGCCCTCTTGTTGCTCCAGTGACATTCCGAGTACCATTTTTCATTACTGCAGGCACGGAGAACGCAGAATGTCTTTAGATGCTATTGCAGGGAGGCACCTCACGTACAGCTAGTGCGAGGAAGAACTGGTCGGAGAGTCCGCAGGGGTTTACTAGCGAGCAAAATTAGACATAACAAATATGTACATTCACATTAATAAATTTTGTGCTGGAACTGACAAACACCAAAATGGGAATACACCATAAGCAGGCTTCTCTTTCTTGATATTCATTTGTTCTTAGACAAAATTTTTTATCATAAATGACACCAACTCACTTATTTTACTGTACCGCTTAAGTATGAATATAACACTATTTGTTTCTCCACATAGAAAGAAGAGCAGAGAATGGGCCTTACTATGACATCGCCTTCTTGCACTGTCTGCTGGAGCTTGTGGAGCACTTCTTTGTTGCACACTACAGTGCCTTCGCTAGTGAGAACGCAGCTCTCCAGATCTTGTCCGAGTGGCACCCTGTTCAGGTCCGTTTTTTGTGTTGCCACTCCCACACCCCACAGACCTAATGTCACAAGAGATTTTTTTTTAAAGAAAAAAACAATGTAAGGCCACACAAAGCTACCTTACAAGATAATAAAATATATTTGACAGCTACACAACATGTCATATGTGACAAAACATCGAACAAAGAAGCCAAAAAAAAACAAAAAAAAAAACACCACTACTTTATCCAGCAAGAGGCATCTTCAGCATGATAGCAGATCGAAATACTAAACCCATAAGTATGGTACACAGCACCCTTCATTAATGATAACTTCTGATTGGTCACTGTTTCTAGCTGTCCGACTGCCAGAATGCTACCAAACAATTCAACGAGAGACTTCGTGGCTCAGAATTTCTACGTTTATGGCCACATGCCGATATGCTTGTCAGTAATTTTTTTCACTCCTTCATTTGTGTCTCTCATATCGATTTTGCCATGCAGTACAGTCCCATAAACATTGCTTTGTGATCTTAACATTTCAGCACGCTTGTCTACATCATAAAAGTGCGTGCTACAGGAATGGTGCAAGTAATTGATGTGAAATTAACTACGTGTAGGACATCAAATAGTTCTGTGGTTTTTTCGAGGCGCATAAAAACTACACACAAGAGCATCGTTTCTCACCTGCTTGCTGTACTTTGACTTCAAAATAGGACTTGTTTTGAACTAGAGGGGCATTAGCCAACGCTGCACCACTGCCACAAATCCTTTGTCCATTCTTTACGATCACGACATCCTGGCCTGCAAAACGTAGCAACTCCCAAGTCAGCATCCCCTGGCATCTTGGACAATGTCGGCTTCACAAATGCATTCACACGTTGTACGGCTAGACGTGTAGTTTACAAAGTTTTTTTTTCTTTTTCGTAATATCAGGACACGTCATTATTACATATGCACCACAAACACATAACACAGGCATACGAGACTGTGCTTGTCAATAGACCTCACAACAGCCTGTGTGGAAACAGAGATGTTTATCAACTGATGCCAATTCATTGTGCTTATACATCAGTTGACACGCATTTCTATGTTAATCATCACAGTGAAATCGCAAAAAAAAAATCGCCGAGCAGTCTGTAAGAATGCAGTTTTGTATGACAGCTATCCTCCTTCTATATTATAGTTGCAATGACCACAACTAAATGTGGTTTAGCATCCAAGCCGGTTCTAAATAGGGAATGCTGTATAATGTTTGAACGTTACTCACTCGAAGCAGACGGAATTGGCAATTTCGACTAGACTTTTGCACCTGCTTGGAGCTGAAGACTACAAACGACTTAATTCTGTGCCAATCCCCCCGTAGTGGATGTGAGCGACACTATCTCCACGCTTTGATTGCACATACGGTTATGTTATAGTATGGGCATTGTTAGCTGCTTGCTCGGCCTTTTTTTAGCTGTGGCTAACAACCACGAGTAGTCTCGCTCATTTATTGAACTGTTCAACACCTACATACATATTTACAACGGCACCAGCCTGTAGTACTTGCGTTAGAGGTGTCTACACCTGAAATCTGGGTGCTGCTCAGTGCTGCGCCTGAAATTCAGTGCAACTAATCACCGGCGAAAAAGAGCCTCAAACGACGACTGTCTTGTCTTCGTGTGCAAAAGATACAAACCGGCACATGACCAGAAAAGGGTGGCAAAGATGCGGCTGATGGTCAGTTTAGGTGGGAGTATACTGTACACATCAATATTACACATCGCAATTAGCACAATACGACGGATAGCAATTGAAAACCGCACATAACGATTACCCGCCAAGATAATCTTCGAAAAACCAACAAAATGGGGCGAAAGTAACCACACACAGAGAGCGATTGGTGTTTTCTACACAAACCACCAGCTCCACAGAATGTCAAGTGAGTGATTTCCAAGCTCGTATACCCATATGAAGCATGTCAAGAACCACCGTGGGTAGGCGGTTTCCCTGGGAGCTGCTGGCGGTGAAACCACCGGCGTTAAAACACCGGCGGATACAGCCGAAACAAGTTGCCATATGAGATGACAGTTCGTGGTTCGTCCCCGTTTTACAACAGCCCACACAAGCAGTCGGCAGCAGCAGTAGATCGCAAGCGGTAGGAAAAGGAGATAAACAACAAGAACGCGCGTCAATGTAAACTAAAAAAGGACGCAGTTTGGTATGCTGTGAAGTGCATTTCGCGTTAATGAATGTTTTTATCTGTTGCAGTTTTATCAACCTCTTGATTTATTTATTAGTTTTAGTTTTATAGATTTTAAGCGTTTTTACTGTTAGTTGCAAGAACAAATGCGCAACTGATGCTTCATTGCAGCGTGCGGCTTTTAAAAATGGCAGATGAGGATGACATTGACAAGGATGGAGATAACGGGCAAAAACCGGATAAAATGTTTGTTCTCAAAAAGTGGAATGCCGTGGCAATGTGGAGCTGGGACGTAGAATGTGACACGTGTGCCATATGCCGCGTTCAAGTAATGGGTACGTTTCACGGCGCTGTGTTTCGGCTGGTGCATAGGGTTCTACTTTGCCTTGTTTTTGTTGCACCGTCACTCGGGACGTTGTATGTGACTATCGTCGTTTGTCTCGTGCTCTTAGCGCACAGCCGATAGTCTATTGAAAAAAAAAAAGCACAACGTAACTAATGTATCTGATTTGCGCAACTGGCCATCTGCGATTTTCCTTGTAGCTCACAAGTTTACTTTCCCCTTTCTAGATGCCTGCTTGCGATGTCAGCACGAAAACAAGCAAGACGATTGCGTGGGTAAGTAACACGCTGTGCATGTTATCTGACCTGACGTAATAAACGTAGCCATCAGCTTCAAAAGGATACCTCTGGCACAAACCTTCGTCATATGTAACTAAACAGCGCGATAACCTTCATGTCGTTCCCCCCACTGTAAAACAGCGCTCCTTTGCGTTGCTCGAGTTATTTGCATCACTGTTGCTGCAGTATGCGAGTTGTGAAAGCCAAGCTATTGCTGTGTTAACAGTGAATAAAAAAAAAATCCGGATTTCGTCCTAATGAACTCTAAGAAAGAACTAAGATTATTCTGTGTAAACGTTGTTTTGCCGGTGTTGATTTTTCTTTCTCTTAATTTTTTTTTTTTGATAATGTCTTAGCACTCCCTCATTCAAGCCCATACGCTCAGGACTTCTCCACACAATCTTAAAGCAGTGCTCTATTACACCTAATTGATTCATTATGGCGGCTTATCAACTCGCCCGAAAGCATGGTATAATTGCACCGCCCTGCAGAGCTAACGGCTGCATTATTGAACGCACAATAACCAGTGGCTGTTTGCAGTTTGTGAGGCCATTGCAGTGTGCTTGACGCACTTGCTAACCTGGACATCTTGATCTTAAAGTTCCTGTCTCCTGAGCCCCAAGTTGGTCAGTCTATTTCTGTTGCTAGACACTTTCAGGTGTATGTCCACTTGCATCATTATTCCCCAGTGCGTTGTTTCACGGCACTCATATACCCTTCTCTGGCGATCAGTAATTGTGTAATATCGAATTTGTATAGGTAGGTTTGTCATTTGTTGTGGTTTGTCTGCCTCCACTGGCTTTCACAATGGTAGTAGTGTACTGGAGGCTGCATTGTGCCTGAGATCTCATTCAAGTTTGAGGAGAAACTTGTTAAGGGCCTTTCTATCTAACTATGATGCAGTTTTGAGGGTATGTATTTACAGTTTTGTTTCCTCGTTCTCAGTTTACCATTGTATCATCCTCGATGCACATATGCTAATGTGTTCGGTGCTTGGTGCTTGGCCCCTATGAATGTTGTGGATCATGTTCCTGTGTGTTCAATTAATGCTGTTCACATTGTGATTAGCACATTTTTAAAAATATACAATCAAGATAGTGTTTTCTTTTCTTTTTTTTCAGTGGTATGGGGTGAGTGTAACCACTCTTTCCACAATTGCTGCATGTCTCTGTGGGTCAAGAAAAACAACCGCTGTCCACTGTGCCAGCAGGACTGGGTTGTGCAGCGCATTGGAAAATGATCGCACATCTTTGCTTAGTTTTCAAGTGTGTGTACATTGTGTACGTGTGTGTGTGTACTCAAGACATTCAATCCACGAGGTGTTCCGTGGTGACCAGCAAATCAAATACCACGAGGACACTGCAGAGTGTATCGCTTTAAGAAACCTTTGAGTATGTGCTGATAAATGCCTCTATGTGTCTTTTTCAATATCCTGAGTAAATAGAGTTTCATTGCCTGTTAAAGTGGATGTGTGGTCTCTTCATTATTTTCTTTTTTTTTACACTTTGGGATATGCTTTTTTAACAAGCTCACAACTTAAACACCTGAGAAGTTATACAATAAGCAGAGCACAAAATTAGCTCTCACCAAATGCCAAATGTCTTTGTTTTCAGAGATACTGACAATTGTCGCACTTCTGCCACAATTGACATGGGTCATTGATGCGATAGAGAAGTGCTTTTTTGCAGAGCCTCCCACAAATCGAAATAAGCAGGTTTAGAGTTCTTGGGAACGAGCACCTTCTAGCTTCAGTACTCTGTGAACCAAACTGCGGGCGCTATAGCAGCACAATCGTGGTCCATCTGTGCTATTTTGTGACAATTCTATTTCCCTATGCCTTGCTGTGCCCAGCAATTGCAATTGCACCTCTCTTCACTCTGCTGGCTACTTTGACTAAAGTGATCTTCTTTTGGCTCCGAGTGCACCGACAGTATTTTCACGATTGTCATTGGTGCCCTGCACCATCTCTGCTTCCACTGATGAGCTTCCTTTCCATGTATATTTGGTCAAAACCAAAATGTCAGTGCAGCCAAGTGTGTGCTTGTGACCTCAATTGTTTTTTACAGCAGAGCTGCTGAAGTTGGCTGCGTACCATAGATAGAAAATTGTCACCCTCGTGAACCGGCGCACACCCTGTTTATACTCTTCTTTATCGCCTTTTTCTTTGTTAACAGAAGACGTGCACTCATTAGTCCGGCCAGGGATGCAGTAACTTGACGGGTGAGGGAACTAGTACCAAGGAAAAGAAGTAAAATTTTTAGGCAAAAAATTTGTCTTTGCCGAGTTGAGGTTCGACATCTTGTACTTATGATCCGTGTGTGAGCACACTAACTACTCAGCTATCCAGGTATGCTGGAAGAGCAGAGTTTTGTTCTTTAGTATAGTACAGCAAGGTGGCGAAAAAGGGAAGCGAGGGTAAGGATAAGGGGAATGAGGATGTGAGAACTAGTACAGAGAGATATAAAACAGAAAAAGAAGGAGGGAGACCGACTGCACAGAGCGAGATATTGAAAAAAAAAAAAGAGAAAGCAAAAGATGAACATAGAAAAAGCTGGAAGGTGAGAAGCTGCAGAGAGATAAAGAAATGGTAAGAAGAGAAAAAGTGAGGAAGAGTTATAAAGTGAAAGATGAACTGAGAAAAAGCTAGAAGGCGAGAGACAGACTACAGAAAGATAGTAAAATAAATAACAAAAGGAGGAAACATAAAAAGATAGAAAGTGGGAAACCAACTACACACAGAGATAAAAACACGTAGAAAGAAAAAAAATTCGGCATATCCCACATACCTTGGGAATCGGATGTTCTGCGAAGGATGCAGATCTAAGGTGAATGTGAATAATTTTGTTGAGCGAGATGTTGTGAAGTGGCGCTCAATATATGTACAAATCCACGCAGACACGTACATTAAACTGCCGAATATGTTTCATATTAGCAGTTTTGTAGCAATGCCAACAGCAACGTGGATATTAGCAACACCAGAAGCGGTAAGCTGGTATGAAGTGCTGGTGTTTGCGTTGGGGCTCATGAGGGTGGTAGCCCTCAATGCTGCTACACAAATCAGCCTCAGCGAATGGCGCTCAACTATAATTGCTGTTAACCCCACATTACGGCTGCATCATAGAAGTACATGTGTAATGTTTATAAAATTCGATAGCCAGTATTGCAACCAGAATTGACGTTTCACAAACATTAGGGTCTATTTGCAAAGTATCTCCGAGACCTGGCGTGCTCTGTGGTAGAATATTTGATCGCCACGCAGAATGCTGGGGTTTGATTCCAGCTGGAACGCCAACATTTATTCTTTGCATTAATATGCTCAATGCTGCCTATGTCAGCTTTTTCTTAATGCTTTCTCCCACTAACTAGAACAAGCTTCATGTAATGGCACTTGTGAAGCTCTTTTAATTGTGTACACTGCTAATAGTATTATGGGTAAACTGGTGTGCACAAATACAGACGACACAGAAAAGAAGAGACAGAGACAAGCGCTTGGCCCCCTCTCTTCTTTTCTGTGTCGTTGTCTGTACTTGCGGACACCAGTTTACCCATAATTATGAACCAACTCGCTTAGCTACAAGTTTTGCTAATGATATTCTCCGGAAAAGTTGTTACACGGTCATCCAGAACGTGCAGTTCTCTTGAGACTTGCACTGCCTCTTGCACAAGTGTGCATTCACTCACACTTGTGTATTAGAAGCAGGAAGTAATTTGGGAAGAAGGCTCTTACTCGAGTCTTGGCATATTCAAAGCAAGCCGGCAAACATGAATCAGTTGCTGAGATCAATACCTCAAAGCGGATTTGTGGTAAAAGAATAAGCTTCCGTGACAAAGGCAGTCACTCCCCAGGAAGAGACGAAATCGGTCCCCGAACGTCAAGCTCTTTTTAAACTGTGGCTGGAACGATCTCAGCCTGTTAGTTTGCATATTATACTTTATGCAGGTCTCTTAGTGTTCCACCTGTTGAATGCATTGCAGTAAAGCAATAAATTGTTGAAGCACTGTAGCAGTGAAAACAACGACTGATACATGTGTCGACATTGGTTGTTTAAGAAGCTGACGGAGAAAGTGACATAAAGGACGCATATAAAGCACATTTTGAATCTGTATTTATATTTACATTGCTGAACAACTAGCTGTCATAGCATTGATAGCTGTACTTCAAATCATCTGTAGCTCAAAAATTGGATTGTGAAGGTTTCTTTCCTGTTTCTAAATGTCGCATGCCAAAATGCAGCACGCTATCTGATGAGGCGCTTTGAGGTATAGGTCCGCAATCCATCTTTTATTGCTGCTCGTGCGTGCTTCATCAGAAGCGAATTCGCGTCGCCTTTCTGGCCAACACACAGATCTCTGGAAGAGACAAAAGCAAGCAAAACATTATAAATGCATAGCTTGTGACTCAGATGCAAAAAAAAAAAAAGTTGATTGCTTTATTTTAGTGCAGCTGATAAACATTGTACCTACTGCAATGACACAGCACTGTGGCATACCTTAGCTAGAAAATTCCAGTAAAATTTTTAAAATGTTCAAAATGCAATGTAATTAGGTTTTGTTATCCAACATCTGATGGCTGTTTACCAGTCGAAAACAGAACATAACAGATAATCAATGGCTCGTATTCTCAACAGGGCTAACAGGAAATTTCAGAGCACTAATAGATTGCTTCAGCTCCCCTTAAAGTTCACCTTTAGCACCCCTAAAAAGGGCCGGGCAACATTTCTTGGTTTCTCAGCCATACCACCCCAGTAGACTGTGCACTCACGGAGGACTCCAAAGCATAACTTGCAATTCTTCAAGCACAGTAGTGAAAGCTAGAACCAACTAGAGTTGTGCACTTCTTTTGCACTTGCTTGAAATAATTAAACATATTGAGGTGGCATGTCATCAGTTTAAACATGCCCCACCGCGGTGGTCTAGTGGCTAACGCACTAGGCCGCTGACCCGCAGGTCGCGGGATCGAATCCCGGCTGTGGCGGCTGCATTTCCGATAGAGGCGAAAATGTTGTAGGCCCACGTGCTCAGATTTGGGTGCACCTTAAAGAACCCCAGGTGTTCTAAATTTCCGGAGCCCTCCACTACGGCGTCTCTCATAATCATATGGTGGTTTTGGGACGTTAAACCCCATATATCAATCATCATAATCATCACTCAAGAAATCCGAAGAGCTCGGCTGGTGGGTTGATATTTAGATGTTTTAAGTTACGCTGCCTTTTTTTGCAACGAAGTGGTTTAAATGTGCGATAGAGAAAAGGTACCGAGCGTTGAAGAATCACGTGTGTATTAAAACTAAGCTTTGATCTTGTCAGACAGTAGTAACAACTACATTGTTACAGAGTGAAAATGATTGCATGGAACTCTTAAAAAAAAGGCAAATGGCTTTTATTACATCTATACAGATCTGTCGTTTTGAATTACACTGGCAGCATTCTCACATGAGTGGTGCACTTCCATTACCAAGAAGCTTCGCCAATAGCTCACCACACTTCCAGTGAGGTGTGCTATTCTGGTTATGGACTATCAAAACACTACTTGCGCATCACCTGCCTTATGCAGCCATTGGTTTTATTTTTAAAAATATGTCTATGAGAAGACATAGCTGCACAATGTCCTCTCATACATCAGAAGTGCTAATGTCATATAGCTGTGAAATTGTTCATTTTGGAGGAAACATTGAGTACAACTTACTCTATGTATGGCTTGATCTCATCAAGTGTCCATCGCTCTTTTGTCCTGAAGAGAGTGTCAAAGCTGTACCGGGAGAAAAAAAAAAGCACACAGTGAGGATAACAATAAATGTAAAACAGATATTGCTAGCAGAATTCCATTTAAAATGCCATTGAAAATGATGTTTTATTCAAGGAGCAAGACAAACACAAAAATTTGTCCATATGGCTTTCCAAAGGAAGAGCACAATTCACTCATCCAAGTATCTGTGTAAATTACAGTTGGCTCTTGTCCTCTTCTGAAAGAAGTGTGTGCACTAGTTTACATATCTATTAAGTGCCTTAAAGGGCCCTGAAACACTTTTTCAAGTAACCATGGAATAAATTTACAGGAAGAGCTTATTACCTTACGAATTCAATGCCGCAAAAATTTTAAGAATCCCTCCAGTTTGAGCGGAGTTGCAAACATTTGTCGCACACTGCCAATGCATTCTCTCTTCTCTCGTCCCGACGAAAGCGCTGGAAGCTTAGCAGGGAGGGGTGAAAGGGACAAAGAAATACGTCACGCGCGCCTCATGACCTTGAGTACTTCTTTCCTTCTTTTTTTTCTTAGAATGCACGGCTTTTTCAGTGTGATCGCGCGCGCACACGTGGACAAAATGCGGCCTCCCCGCAGCGATCCCTGTAACGACTGAGCGCGTCATGTTCAAATCAGCCAATGACTGATAGATGGGCTTGCCACAAGTGATTTTCGAGCATGTTCCATCATTTGTCGAGAAAAGAGGAAGCAATTTTTAGCCGACTTAGATAATTTATTGTGAATTCCAGGCCACTTGCTGCGCTATATTATGTGGCTCAGGTGTTGTCGGGAGCCTCTACTACCGATCGGTAGCGTTTTCTGACCATGCTCAAAAAGTGTTGCAGGGCCCCTTTAACGACTACTAATCTTCTAAAAGTAGTGGCACAGCTGCACACCACATGGGACAGAGTCGAGTGTGTAAGTGCCATAATTTCATTAAAACACTGTGCCTGTTTTCACCAGCACACATTGCACTGTACAATGTGAATAAATATAAATGAACAAACTGAATGAGCGTTATGTAGCTGTGGCCATCGACATGCTCAAGAATCTACCCAGGAGCTTATCAAGTAACATGCACAGCGAAGAGCACCAGCTGAATGTAGCTGCACCATTTAACTTTCTTCATCTGGTTTAAAAAAATAAACAAAAGACTTGAGCCTGAACATTACTGTGCAAGCTAGTGCTAACAGAAGACCATAGCCTTCATCTCATTCATTTAAGTATAGTGCACCAAGTCCAAGTGATATCCTATCCTACAGACACTATGGCCTGTGGATTCAGCATCATTGTGTAAGGTAAGAGCATAGTATTTCTTCCTTTTCACCTGCACTTCCCAACCTGAGGCTAGGATGCTATAGAATCATTGAACAAGCTTCATATTTGTAAGCAAATGACAAATAAGCAGCTATTTTATTTGGGAATCATATGTGCTTGTCATATTTCTCTGCTGCAAACCCTATAATGTTATGCCCTGACAAAGTTATACGACACAACCATTTATTGCACTGGCACTTTTCTAAGGATGATACTAGGATGTCGTTTTGTGCGACACAAACAAGCCATCACATGCACAGTCTAGTAAGACACAAACGTCATGTTTAGCACATATTTATTCACTCAAGGTCATGCTGTCTATAGGTTCACACAGCTGCCTTCGTGGGTAGCAGCCAAGCATTCACACACACTCGGAAGTTTCGGTGTTCAAGGGCTTTTCACCAAGTTTGTACATTGTAAAGAAGTGCACTGCGTGGATTGCTTTGTAGTAATTGTGTATGCAGATTGAAATGGCTGCATGGTGCAAACATCATCTAAATCACAAACTTTACTCACAAATTTCAAACTTCAATCAAAGCTTCACGTCCTTTATTTCAAGGGAGCTGTGCTTCAAGAAAAAGTGAACAGTTGCATAACCACACACCTTATGCAAAAGAAATCATTTGAAATGTCACATAGGAAAAAAAGATTAAAACTAGGCAAAGTTCGGAAAGCAATAGAGGTTAGAAGAGATAAATGTTCTTGAGCATGAGGTGCCACTGTAGCCAATATTTCAACATGCGGTTGGTGCCTTGGAGAAGACAACACCACTAGTCAACAAAAGAGCTCCAGAGACACTCTATTTTCAAGAATATTAAATCCTGAAAGACGGCAATAGAAAAGGGACTTCTACATCATGATGTCAAATAAGTGAACATGTGACTAGAGTAACAATATAATAACTTTCGTCAAGTTGGTTGACTGTATTGAATTCTCATTTTGTCATGACTCATTACCATCACAACTTCTGAAGCAACATGAACATTTGCACAAAGAAAAATACAAACATAAAACCACAGACTGAAGGCTGCTAATACAGCAAAGCTATGCTTACTAGAAAGCACCAAGAAAATCACTGCAGGAGCTTTGAAGTCCCACTTCTTAAACATTCACATTGTTTGGCCAATGAAGGAGCACAGTGCCATCGTTAAGAAGTGTGCATACTCGAGTTAACAATTTTTCAAGTAGAGCCAAATGAAAGACTAATTTTGTAATGACAATTTCCATTCACATGGCACGAAATCGTGCATATGCGATGTCAATGTTCCTCTTGCCATATGATCTGAGATGGCCCAACCCATACAGACGAAAGGGACCCAATGACAATGCAACGCTCTTGTTTGCAGTTCAGGTTTCAAACTTGCAATGTGTTATATGCTCATAGTTTCTCATGATCTTGTGTTTCTTCAGCATATAATCGTTGCCAGCTCTATCACAACCAAAATGCTGCTGACCACTAGATGTGAAAATAGAATAGAATAGAAAAGAAAATAGAACTTAAACACAAACTATGGCTTGTTTGCAGGCTGCACTCTAGATAGAGCGTAGCTAAATTACACGCCCATGTTACACACGAATGCTTGTTAAAGATCTGCCCTTTTCTCTCCATACCCTTCAGCTACATATTCAATTTTTATGATGCTTCAAGTTCCTCTTAAGAGAGTAACTAAAAAAGAAGTAGATATTAATACTAGTACAAACCTTTGGTATACTGTTTATATGAAAGTACAACGCAACTGTTTAGCAAGCTAGGTAACATTTGGCACCACCCTGAGAGTTTAATGAAACACTGATCATGTGTCTTGTTTGCTAGCAAAACCAGACAGTGCAGCAAGCATCACAAAATGACAACGCATTTAGGACTAGGTCACAGCACTACCGCAAAGGCCACCATGAAGTTGTTTACTTCGGAAGCAAAGCAGGCTAAGTTCAGTTCACTTGTTTTGCATGTGCGTGTACACGTTCCACAATATAAACACAAGAAACACAAAGCAAACAAGATAAAATTTGATATTCTATCATTCAAACTTTTACAGAACTATTTATTGTGCCTTAAAGAGGCCCTGCAACACTATAACAGGTAATGATCGAATGGCTGTATTTAAGGAGTTTATAGCCTAAAGATTCATGATGAACGAGTGGAGTTACAGAGATTTGGCGAATGCAGTAATTGCTTTCTCTTACCAATGAGTGCACTAGAATATTAAGTAGGGAGGGATGGCACAGGGGAAGGAAGTTATGTCGTGTGCACATCATAATCACGAGCATTTTTTTCTTTTTTTTTCTTCAAATGGATAGCTTACTTTCAGTGTGATCTTGAATGCACATGTAGGCACACGGTGGACCCAACAAATATGCAGCTCACGACGCTCAAATCATCCAATGGCAGCGAATTCGGCATCATGGTGTGGTCATTTGTGTATATGACATAACTTGTAGCAAGAAAAAGAAAATTATTTATAGCAAACTTAGAAAATTCATTGTAAATTCCAGGCAGCAGACTGGGCTAATGTTTGGCCCACGTGTTCTCAGGAGCTTCGACTACCAAACGGCAGTGCTTTCTGAAAGTGTTGCAGGGTCCCTTTAAAGCCACCAGTGACTTAGGAGTGTCACCTCGAGCAATGCGATGTGCAACTTAACTTTTGCTGCATTTTTGTTTGTTTACACGTCGATATGTACTTGTACAGAAAGTGAAAGCGAGTAATGTTGTCAGGGAATGTGTATGTAAATAAATTTTCCAATCTCTACATTTTTCACACTGCCACATTTATTATTGAAAGATGACACTGCTTCTCACATTAAGAGCATTTTTTGGCAACATTATTTTCTAATCAAGAAAGATACTGCCATTGGTGCTGAATAATGGACTATCCTTTTGTTCAATTCTACCGGGCCTACACAATACACTTCTAGATTTATTTCTTACCACATCTTTGCAAAATACTGCATAAATACCATATCTTTCCAAAAACCGAGAGTGAATGAGTCGGACGTTTGCAGCAAAATGTCACACATTAGTGATTCACTTAATTATGCAACCGGTTCTTAGTGTATATAGGTCTACTTTTCTTTTGATCACGACTCTGAAATGTATGTATATTGAACATTGTCAGTGAGAAAAACGGGTAGGAAGTAGCTCTTATTTAAGCCACTGAGCTGTTTGTGCTCACATTTTTAATGATATTCTGGGTACAGTGCTTCGTCTAGACCAAATAGGACAGCACTACCAGACAAAAGTATCAACAGCAGCACCATCTGTTTCTATATAAAGGTAAAAATAACCTGTGCATATCTCTTAGAGACTGTTAAGCGTAAATGCTATTGCCACGGATGACATAACTGTAACCGATCATAACTGATTGATTGATTGATATGTGGGTTTAACGTCCCAAAACCACCATATGATTATGAGAAACGCCGTAGTGAAGGGCTCCGGAAATTTCGACCGCCTGGGGTTCTTTAACGTGCACCTAAATCTGAGCACACGGGCCTGATCCTAACTGATGATGCCATCGTAACCTTCCCTGTAAAGAGATTGTCGTTAAAATGTGCCACACTGTTACAAACATGCAGCTTCACTACATTCCAATATCCAGGCAAAATGTGTAAAAAGAAACGGTGAGTTGGAGGCACACGACACAAACAGCGCTTTATGTGCTTGTACTCTCACACCTAGAATTTGATAAAACAGACCAAGTTTAAGGCATAATCTCATTTTCTTGGCTAGTATTTCAGTAAACAAAGGCCAAAATCTACGGAATAGCAAAGGAAACTTCCGGTGGTTATATGGCATGAATGAAAATTGTATGCGGGCCCCATATTGAAAATTATATTAGCCTGTCTATCGGCTTTCAGTATCAGTGCACCCTATAATGCTCTGTAGTTGTGCTGTACCTCGAGCACTAGTAGCACATATAACCTCGTAAAGTCGCTGCAGAGTCTCCAACGTGCGCCGTCGTCGTTTTTCGTCTCTATCACGTTTCCGTTCTGAAGGGTATCGACGCTGTTCGCAATGTGTTTGAGCCTCTTGTGCATGTAATGCGCGGTTTTGATGACGCTGTCGCCTTTGCTGTGCTTGCTGTTCCCGCTTTGCTACCTCAAGCTGCTGTTCACTATGTCCCTCTGTTTTCTGAGCGCACACTGCACTGCACTGTTGACGTTGCCTTGTCTCCTGTCGTTCGCCTAGTTTCTGTTTCAGCGTTGCCACATTTTTGCACCACTCACTGGGCTCTACAGTCTCTTGTTTCCACAATGCCATATCATGGTTCCTTGACGGATGTTCAATTTCCTGCTGCCACAATGCCTGACAAAATTGATTATCTTCATTGATCTCCCGTTCCCGCGTTGCCGCCGCTCCTTCACAACATTTGTGACCTGTTTCGGCTTGCGCGGCATGTCCGTGCTGATGCTGCCCTCCCACTGCTTCTGCATTTAGGATTCCTTCGCGTGGCGATTCAGCTTTTGGACCGCATGCTGAGTCAAGACGAGATTCTTCATGCAATTCGGTTTCCACAAGCACAGCACAGCGTTGTTGCAGCCTTTCCTCTACCTCTTGCCGCCACACCGCCGCGTGTTGACACCGTTCGCGATGCACGTTAGCCTCCGCTTGCACAGCGCTGCACTGTTGTGGCCTCGCCCGCGCGTCTTGTTCCACCACTCGATGTCGCTCTGCCTTCAACTTACGCTCTTCCCGACGTCGTAAGCGTACTGCGGCCTCTTGTTCACGTACCTCGGGCCTTTGGCGCCGGCGCCGCTGCGCCTCTGCATTCTTGGCGCGCACCCTCGCTCGTTCTTCCTCCGTGTAGGCGCGAATGCGAGCGCGCCTCGCTTCGGCACAACGACGCCTGTACTCCCGCTCTTCTGATGGTGATCGCACGACACGCGGAGGAGCCATCTTCGCACATTTACCGCGTACGCTTCCTCCAGTTTTGGTCATCCACACTGGCGCGCCGATGCACGCATGTATGAAGTTAGTCGTGAAGCGTGAGACGCAATCCGCTCGACATCGAGAAACGCGTACGCGAATGACGCAATGACGCGACGGCGGTGGCGGAGGCGCTGCAATCGCAGGCGCCTTTGCTTTGAACACAACGGTGATCACAGCGGCGGTAAACACGAATGGGGATCGCAGCGCGTACAAGCAACGCCACCGTACAGGCATGAATTGTGAGTAAGCCTGACAGACAAGAGCGTAGAAGAAAACCGATACGGGCACACCGTACAAGCGTCTTCTGTGCGCGTTGGTTCCCATTGAGAGAAAAAAGAAAAAAAAAAAGCTTATGGCATCCCACGCCGATTTGTCCGGCGTGGGATGCTGTAACTACGATGTACTGGAGCCAACAAGATTATGAAAGGGCGGAGCAGGATTTTCTAGCGGGGGATGCTATAATTGATAAACGAGATAACGAGTTCAGAGAGTGAAAGAAAGAAATGGTGAAATAGAAAGAGAGAAAGGGAGTGAATATTAAAAAAACTAAGAAAAATAGACAAAAAAGATATTTAAAAATGAACACGAAAAAGAAAGCAAGGCAGAAAAAAATCAGGGAGAGATAAAGAAAAAATGAATGAGAAATATAAAAAGGGTAAAGATATAGAAAGAGAGAGAAATATATAGTGAGAGAAGTACAGAAATAGTCGTAAAAAGAGAGAAAATAAAAAGAAACAAGGCAGTCCACACAGCCCCACACTTCCTTGAGGCACTAGTGCTAAGATGCCGTAATGTTTTTAAATCAAGCTCTCTCCAGCTACGTGATGGAGACGATGTCTGATGCATAAAGGCAAAACTAGTAGATGCAGCACATGACACGACAGAGTGAACTTTGCGTGCGCATTACCGCTCGTCAGGTCGACAGTTTTTTCCCCTGCCAGCATTCACAAAGGTGAGAATCAGACCTACACTGCCGGTGTTGCACCGCATTTCCATCTCAATATATATGGTGTGCAAAAAAGTCTGCTGGCGCAATATTGCGCACCAGTCGGCATCGGTGTTCTTACATGAGCATGAGGCTCACAAAGTTACATAGTTACGTTCCTGCCAAGTAGTATGGAGGGTCATCCCAAATTTCCAACATAATGGAAAGTTCCGGTATATCAAGATGCATGCTCAAACAATCCTGACTGTGTGGGAAGAAGCGCTTTATTTCCAAAGAGAAAGAAAGCAAAAAAGCAAAAAAAGAAAGTTATTTTGATAGCTACATTTGGTATCCAGATATTTTTACCTAACATTGGACTTTACATTTTTCGAAAGTACAATAATGTTGGCCTCTTATATCTGCCTTTACTTTTTGTAATGCTAAGTTTACAAATGATACACAGACTGCAGATCCCTTTTCGAAAGCTCAACCAAGTTGGTCATTGCAAAATGCAGTAAATCATAATTATCAGTTGATGTGTGGATTAAGAAAATTGTCAAGGCTTTTATAACAATTCATCGTGCCTTTCTTTCTTGATATTATTTAGGGCAGACAAGTCTGCGAGGTAAGCTCTTCTTCAGGAGATTTATCCCATGACATGCTTACGTCGGCTATCATAGTACAGCCCTGCATCGTAGCTATATTACTAGCACATGAAATGTGAGACAAGTCCTAACATGGCATTTAAAAAAAAGAGTTTGCATTAAATAGAGCTACTGAAGCCTATTGAAACACTAAAAAAATACTGAGAAGCTTCGCAGTGCCCTACCTGATCTATTGCAAAAACGTTTCTGTGGGCTTGTGCTAATAGTGAATTTTAAGTTTGAGATGAATAGTGATTTTAGTTTCGAATCAAGTTCGAATAGTATGCATCACATATCACAAACGAAAATGGGCATATTTGCGATGACCCAACTGATCTGCACAATATTTTTAAAAAATTAAAACAAAGCCTGTGCAAATGCCATTCTTTTTGTTCTAAATGAAGGAAGTGGAAATAGTAGGAAGATTTGACTTTAGGTAAAATACAAGCAACCTGTAAAATATGTTATGTTTTATAATTTATTATACTTATAGCATATAAGCCGCTATAACAAGCCTTTAAACTTACACATGATGAATTGATGTGGGAGTAATATGTTCGTTTAAATGAACTTTGAAGTGGAGCTTCGCAGCAGTGCAGATTTCTCCTAGCTAGGTGTTTTTGCAGTTCGGCACTTCGGCACCCATCCACTGCAGTGAAACCATTTTTACAGGAGGTTACATGCAGACTATTGTGCATTTGTTCGTTCATTTCGAATACCTCGAAGTTTTCAACGATTCGAATCGAAGCGAGTTTGAATACTGTAATATTTGTTCAAATATTTCCCACAAGCCTACTTTCCTGCAAATCACTTCAAAGGGACACCAAAGAGAAACAATGACTTCGTTTAGATTGATAAACTGCACTCTGAGAAATATAACGATATAAGTTTCACTATAATAAGTTCATTACTAGAGGAGAAAATTGAGGACAAAGTCTCATTTACAAAATACAAAATGTATTTTTCATACTTTCGCGACGTTGGCTTGATGAAAATTTCCGAAACTTCGTACGCTAGTTCTACGGCACTCACACGATAAAAACAAAGTACATTGGTACTTTGTTTTTATCGAGTAGAAGCTATGTAGGACCCAGTAGATGCCTTTAAAACTTACTACGTTATAGTGTTTGGTCAGGGAATCTCATGGTGTGTCACCACTTGCATTTTCTTTTCGTGTCTTTTCTTGCTTACCAAACGTCGTGTCGTGCTAAGAGTGATGTTCTCCGAATTGTGAAATTGTACTTTACTAACACGCGAAACATCCTTAAGCGCATTGATGTCCCTTGAATTTCTCGAGGAATGCTCATGTCCTTATGTCATCTAGCAGAATGCGGTTGCTTGGGCAAGTCATTGCGACGTTTTGGCGCTTGATTGGGCTAAATGAGTTGTCAGTTGCGCGGCTATCGCTCGCGTGGCCCTAGATAATAATAGACCACAGAACAGGCTAAATTGAGTTTGAATATGCTGCAATGTCCCGTTCCTGCTTGACCACTCCTCGTACACCCGAACATCGCCGTGCACACACCTCTTAAGAAATAAAAGTGAAACTGTAATCGATGTCCTACAACAGGTGAAATACTGTGGAAGCTATGTACGAAGTTGAGCCAGCAATATTTGGAGGTCCAAGAATCTCGCATTCGGCTTTCGTTGTGAACAATTGAGTGAGCCAAACAAAAGCCTGGGTGTGAGACATTGTGGCAGGCGGCAAATGGAACTCCAAAAAACGAAAGTAGAGAGACGATAAGCGATCCATAACAACGTGTTCACAGCCTTATAACATGGCTTGTTAATTTCTAAGGCACAAAACACCACTTATTAGGTAACCTAAAAACAAAAAAAGACAAAACATACACACGCACACTATGTGGGCAGTAAACTCTTCTATGTCTCTGGGTAAACGTGCCTACTGCACAAAATCTCGCTAGGGTTCATAGCATTGCACCCGATGTATGAAATTCGGTATACTTGTAGTAACGTAAATAAAGTACATATTTCATTTGAAGTTGCCTGAGGCTTCCCAGTGTTCAATTTAAGGGCTCTGATGTTCAGAACTTCGAAAGAAAGGTAAGAAAGAAAACTGAGAAACGCTACTTATGTCCTCTATAAAAAAAAAAAAGATTCACATACCGTTCATTTGCATCATCTGGCAGATCCCACTTGTCAAAGAGATATATGCAATGAGGTGTGGATGTCCGGTCTGTTAGGGCTAGACCCTGAAATCAACAAGGCAAGACATTGCATGCACCGTATTTTCATGGCCACACCCTGAGCAAAAACAAATAGCACTGCTTTAGTCTACTGTTTTAGCCTCTGTACAATTCTGACAATTTCCCAGTTTCATTGTGAGGCCATCTAGATGACTGAAATAGCCGTGTAGAGATTACCATCAAGAAAGTGTTTATAAATTATCCCCCCCCCCTCAAAAAAAAAAGAAGGACAGGATTTTACTACTATGTGTTGCCCACTGAATATGCTGAATGCTGAAAGAAAATGTTAATGTGTAGTTTTTTTCCCCACACCTACTAGCTACAAAGATAGGCATGAAGTTGGAAGCATCATATGGCACTGCAAAAGGTATGCAAGATTCAGATTGTTGTGCTGCACAAATGGCAATGTAATGCTTACCTCCAACTGCTTGATATTTGTCTGTACACCTTCTGGGACACTGTTTTGCCACACCTCAAGGAATTCGCTCAGGTTGAACTACAAAAAGCCGTGTGTGAGAAGATTACAAAATTTATGTAATACCTGGATTCAGCGACAGCACGTGAACAAGAAAAGCATCTGCTTGGTGTGACAATTTTCACACCAAAATTTGTTTTCAAAGCAAAGGCTGTTCCCTTCAACTTCTCGTTTCGATGAGAACCCGTTTAGCACTTCCAACTTACTAAAATAGCTTCGGCACAATGTGTGATGCTCGCCCAGTTCGAAAGTATGGATAACTTGAAAAATCAACAAGTGGAGAGTCAGTCACTGCATGGTTCCCACAAGCTGTAAAGTGCCCAAGACCATTTTGATTGAGTTGATAAGGTTGTAGAGAGTGCCAGACTGCTTTAAAAATGCCCCATTTGTCTACACAACACTAGTGCAAAGTGCAGATCATGTACGGGACATGTAATTCTGCTGCATTTTCTCATTGGTCAGTTTGAATGTTCCCATCACCATGACACCATGCAGGCACATAGCCACAATCAGTGATGGCGATGGAAGGGTGTGTATTAATGCAAGAGAATCAAAAACCTCTCAGGAATTCAGCCGACCAGCATCTGTGGACTTTGTAATTAACAGCGGCACAACGAGAACACCAACAAACCTTTTCGACACTTCGAAGGAGTACATCGGCGGTTGCCTTGCAAATTATGTCACCATTTAGGGTGTAGAACTCGTCATCTGTGAGCACAAAAGAAGAATCATGAGTTTTTGGATCAAAAAAATACAGCAAAAGGTGATGAGAAATAACAACCTTGTAAAATTAGCAGGATGACTTTTGAATGATGTGCTGTTGAGGGGCACCCAAGGTAACAGTTTAACAGAGCTTGTTCAATTAGGCAGTGTTCTAAGATGATAAAGTTCTACAGTTGTCAAAAGCAATGCTTTGGTTCGAAGAATTACACAATTTCTCGCTAAAGGGAACCATATGTAGATACAAAGCAGCGGGCGCTAATGCTTATACTGGCAGCGGCGTTGCACAGCAGAGAAACCTGGGGAGGCGCAAAGCAGCCAGTGATGAACCGGTGTTTCCTACTGAAATATGCCAATCGCTACTCATGGGCATTGAGAGACAGGAGACTGCAATTGGTTACAAAGACCCGCAGTCCGCTTTTAGTTAACGTGCACGCTGCGAATTTTTATTATTCAACAACGCCTAGGAAAAATCTTCCACCCGCACTGTCTTGGAGGTCAAAATCCAGTGCCTATATATACGGGGTGGCCGTGAGCAGTCGGTTTTTTCAATTAAAAAACTCACTAGCAGACACTACCTGCGTCAACGTTGAGAGGTGAGGGAGGGGCAAAGGGTAGGAGAGGAGGAGGCGTGCATGTGCAATGCACATGTAAATGCCGCGGAGAGGGATTCCTAG
Source organism: Rhipicephalus microplus (assembly GCF_043290135.1). Classification (NCBI taxonomy): domain Eukaryota; kingdom Metazoa; phylum Arthropoda; class Arachnida; order Ixodida; family Ixodidae; genus Rhipicephalus; species Rhipicephalus microplus. The sequence goes on from NC_134700.1 coordinate 212,328,079, forward strand.
AGAAGAGAGGTAAGGAGCTAGCCTTGGCTAGCAGACGCTGCTTTGCCTGTGTCAGTGTTGCGAGGCGACAGAGGGGGAAGGGACGCTCATGTGCAGTAAGGGTGGTCGCGCTGCACACTGAACTGTGCTCAACTGTAAAAGGCTTTGCATCTAAAAAAACATGACAGAAGTGGTACAGCCACTTTAGGAAGCACTTTTGTAAAAAAAAAAGCTTACCAACAATTTTTTTTTTCACACTGATCTGCAACATTCCTATGGCACTCCATAATCATTACATGCCTGATTCAACGAGCAGCAAAGGATGATGTACAAGATGTAGGACTCTCCTGTAGGGGCTGAGGCGAGTTCGTGTTACGCATCGTAATAACAAGGCCATGATTATCCTCTCAATTCATTTTAGAAATGGTTAAAGTTGAGGATAAGGTATGCTGGCTTCAAGTGCCATTTTGCCTGCAACATAATGCACTTTCGGCTCAGAACAACTGCTCAACAATTTTAAGGAATGTAATGCATAACTCCATCACTTAACCCATTAATTATTGTTTGTGTTGAGTGCCCCCTTCATCTAAAGTATTCAGTGGCAAGGACATCTAGGTTATTTATACCGTAGTAAATCATCACCTCCATTTGTGATGTCACAAAATGTGGAAAAAAAGAATTAAGTTGTGTGTAAGAAGTCGCTTCATTACCTATGTTTGGAGTAGTGCATCTTCGAAACACCTCTGCAACAATCTCACTGCAAGAATAAAAAAGAATGTGTATAGTGCAGCCTTTTTTTTTTTGCTGTATGAGCATGAAACTTGCTGTATAAGCCATTCATATTCTGAGACGAGCACATTGCTCGTTTGTCCCCATTCGCATGCAGTTCCCTCTATTGCACGAGCAAAGGTAGCTGCACCACTAGGAGAATTCTAGCTCGTGCTGGTCTGCTGCATGGTGTACGTGTTAGATACCCGGTAAACGTTGACGAAAGTTTTACTATGCTTTTGAATCAGATTGCTAGGGGGATGGTAGAAATGTTTTATTTAACTGGACTCAATATATATGGGGCTGATTGTACATCCACAAGAAAATGCAAACCACATTCTAGAGCTCTACCAGTGCAAGTGGCTAAGCGGCACTATAAGCTTGCAGTTTTATAGCACGCAGACATAAGAAATATAATGAATGAATAAGCATTTATATGCCGACGCAATAAGAACACTTATATATATCCTTACATCCTTCTGTTAGGTGCAAAGCATCTTGGGGGCTTTACTTATTGTAAGGGTCTCTTGCTGCACGGTGCAAAGATTCACTCAGAGAATGTCCACAAAAGGTTCTACATAGATTTTTCTTCCTTTTCTGCTGCCACCAGACTATATCTCGTTTGACATACGAGTATGCACTGCCCGTACTAGTATGATATCTGAGCGTAACCCGGAAAATGACAAAAATCAAGGAATGTCCAGTTACCGTGGTTCCAACTCTGAGACCTTGTCGACAACGTCCCCAGCAGGTATCTTGTCCAATCGCATGGACTCTGACTCTATGTAGTTGACAATGAAATTTTGCACTCGATAATAGTATTCACCATCCAGAAGTCTGTAGAAGCCTGTGTGGACAGAAGAACACATAAAGTAAAAACACTCTTCCCTATGTTCCTGGTAACAACTAACGTTAAGCAGTGTTATAGTGGACAAATAAAAAGAAAAGGGCAACAGAAAGCAAGGGGTAAGTGAATGGTCAAGAAAAAAAGTGGATACAGAGAAGAATAGCGAGGGTAGCATCAGTGTCTGTTGTGATGAAAGAGAAAGCAGATGGCACAGAAAATAAGTGCAAAAGAGGATATGGCCATTATAAAGAGCAGCTCTTGCTGTTTATATGTTGGCAAGCCCTGATTAGCTCAGAGAATAAAAAATACATCAAGCCAGAGGTGACAAACACGTGGCCCATGGACCTTTTAATATTAGCCCGGATCTTACACGACTGTCTTCATCCCATATTTTATTCTTAATAAACATGCTTGAGAGCTACACAGACCATGACTGGTCTCAAGAATTTCGTTTGTGGCTCATTAGGCTTCTGTTAGGCTCAGTAGTGGCTAATGCCTAACCATAAACACACCATTCAGCACTCATCCAAATGGCAGCATTGCATTTTTTAATAATGTCAGTTGGTAAGCTGTACAGCCGGTGCATGTCATAATTCCCTTGCCAGGATTTCTTTGCGCAGGATCCTATATTGGAAACAGGGAAAAAGATAGCGCTTCCAAGATGTGTCACACTATTCTGCTTCTGAATATGTGTACGAAGAAAAGCCCTCACCATCGATTTCAACCACTGGCAGCTCCTCTATGGCCTGCCTGATCTCGGCTTCACTTGCTTGCACTATTTCCAAGATGTTGCCGAGTGTATACTGGAAATGTAAATCGAACAAATGACTCACAGTTTCGCAAGTGTACGCCATAGTCACTGCAGTCAACGAGTCCTCTGTGAAGTCATCTGATAAATAGCTTACAAACCGCGATGCAGCGGCACCAATCTCACAAGAAATGAAGCAAGGTATATAGTACTAGTACTGAATCACAATGACAACAACGCAAGAAGCAACCATTCTAAAAATTTGAATGTGTATGAGCCATGGTGTTCTCTGCCTTCTTTGCATTGACAGATTAAAATGACCCAGTTATCAAGAATAAACTTGGAGTTAGTGCTCGTCCTGTTTTTTGCCCTACATCGTGTATTCTTTTTTTTTCCTGCTTTGGTGACGTTATATATTTGTTCAACCAGTCTCTTGCAGTTTCCGGGATGTTTTAGTAGTTTCACGGGTCATAAGAAAATAAACTAGATGTACACTGAAATAGTGTGATCTCGATCTGTGTGAAATGTGGAACAGGCTGAGAGGAACCACACAGAGAGTGACAGAAATGGGAAATGCACCTTTCGTGTGACTTTGTCATCATCGTCGAAGTTCTCAAGTTCGACTCCTCTGTATGGACTCTGGCGAAGCAGCTGCAGCAGCTTTTTCAGTCGGGGAAAGCACTGCCGAAGTTCCAAGTAGCTGTGGAATGTGTGCAGGACCTGCGTCATACAATCCACTTGCTAAGTCCCGCACGAAACTGCTTACATTTGTTGGAGACAGTTTCTTTTTAAAAACATCACCAGGAGTAAAAACAAAAAACAAAAGACAAATCAAGTATGTTGTCACCTATGGTGAAAGCACATTGATATCAGAGGCAACTCAGCTTTGCATTTAATTAATGTATGCTACCCTCTGAACTGGCCTATCAAGTACACGATCCAGCAATCGGGGAAGTGTCAGTATCAAAATGTTCTGAAAATTGAATCAAACTGTGCCATGTTCGACTCAGTCTGCAAATCGCATGGCTGTTATTCATAAATACAAACATTTTTCAAGTAGTTCATGAATATCTTGAAGTGTTGACGACAAAACAGAAGGACAATAAGTTCCGTCCACATAGACCTAAGATATGAGAGGCTACATCACTTAGGGACTTTATTAAAGTTTTTAAATGATTTCCCACACTCCCTGAAGAGTTTCTGTGCATGTACAGAACCTGCTTGTTACTAATGGTCCTATTGTGGTTTTATGTTAAAATTATGATTACTAGGATGTGAAAATAGTTTTATATTAAATGTATTAACTGTTGAACATTCAAAAGGCTATTTGGGAAGTATTTAAAATTTGATTTGATTCAGTTTCAGCAATAAATGTTTGCGTACACACCCTAAAAAATGCGCTTTGGAATTTTACTATCGCTGTGCAAGAAAGTGAGGAGTGTTGAGGTGCCATTGTTGGGTAAGACTGATGGCGGCGAAATATGATCACAACACTGCCACAATGCAGCGGTACAATGATGGTGTGGGTCCTACAGCTTTGGCCAAGCACGAAAAGCACATATAGCATCTCCAGACGCAATAGACGTGCGTACAGAAAAGTGAAGCAGCAAGTCACAATGAACTCGACACTTTTAAAGTCGACACTTTTTAAACAATTTAAAGTTGTGCAACGACCGTAACTTGATAAAGCCATTGCACCGTGGTGTACATTCAATAACAATGCTTGTTTGCATACAGATAACAATTGCTTTACTTGCTTTTGGTTTTTGATGGTAGTACCGTCAGTTAATGCACTTGTGCGACATTCTTGTTCTTCAAATTAAACTAGAAACACTGTAGATTAAAAATGTTTTTTTTTTAGCGTGAAACAACATAATTTTACAGCATATATTTTACCGTATACCTAGTAGCCTACTTTTAAAAAAAAATATTATTCTACGCCTTCTTTTCTTTTCGTGAAGCAGAGACAATTGTATGTCATAATGGTGGTCCCACAGTACTATATATATATATCAAACCACAATATATATATGTGCCATAAGTAAATGAAGAACACCTTGCTGTCAACCATGGACCTCAGAAGACATATATCCCAAAACCCATATTTTTAAGGAGCTTCTCGTGCAACTTCCAGCTGAGGTCTGCCTTCTATTCTCGGTCGTCAGGGCACAATCATGGACCGACTTTGACGACATGCATACCTGACTGGGGCAAGCTTCGGGTGCCGAATCGGGCGCGTTTCCCACTACCTCAGACGACAGCCGGAGTGTTGGCACAAGCAGGAGAGAGTTCGATATGTCGGCTTCGCGGACTTCGAAGGTTCGGTCACCGGTGCACACCACAGCAGGGCAGTCCTCTTCGCCACGAAAAACCAGTCTGAGTTGAAAGAGAAGATTTCTTATAAAGCCAATTAATAACACAGTGCAACCTTTTACAGAATGCACTATCCGATCAGTATGATATTCGAACCTCCTCAGGCAAGCTACAAGTAGTACTCGCCTCTCGCCTTCGCGTATCGTCTTCAGCAGCTCCTTGTCGACCTCCATCAGCCGTAGCGAGCTTTGGTTTTCTTCCGCAAACCAAAGCGTCTGAGCGACTGGCTGCAGGTCGCTGCGATCCAGCTTGGCGCGCTCCAAAAACGCTTGAACTTCATCGTCGGTCCTTGAAACAAGACATTAAGAAACCGTAGGAGCACTACATTTTTTTTTCGGAAACAAAAGTACCGAAGACGGGCAATACTCCACAGTGCGCCACATCGTCCTAGCAGACGACAGCGCATTTGAAATGTGCGGTAAGGCGAGCCAGCGTTACTTTAAGGCAGTACAATGAGAACACGCGGCCGCTCTGTTTAAATTTTTGAGCTTTAACAGGTAATGTAGAAACTCACCTGATCATGGCCATAGGCTTTATGGTTCAAGTAAACGAAATCCGGTGTAATCTTTCAAACGTACGTTGCTGAACGCAAATAAAATAGCGCGCGAAACAAAGCAGACAATGTGTCCAGACTATTCCCACTACTACCTGCTAAGCAACGTGCAGTTTTTAAATTTTTTACATGTTTACTTGTGCAAGTAATAAAATTTTATAATGTAAAAATAACGTTTTCTATAATTAATATTAATAAAATTGTATTTTATATGCATAGTTTAGTTATTGGCAGAAGCGAAACCACGTTTTTTGTGTTTGTGTTTCTCAAACAGCCCCGCTGGCCAGCGTGCGTGCCACGTTGTCCAATCTGTCAGTACCGGTGTGCAAAATTCGGAATTACTGTGGGCAGCACTGAACAGTTTGGTTGCGTTTCGTTTCAACCGCAAGCTCACAAGACACGCGTGCGAGTACGCTGTCGTCAAAATTTGCGCCGGACGTGGGGACTCTTTTTTTCGACGTTGCGCAAGAACACAAGGCAGCGTAGCTAGCCTCGTATAAAACCTGGTTCGGGCGCATGGGGCACTCCTCCGCGTTGTACTTTCGTGAGCGATTGTGATTCCGTGATTCGCCCCGCATCCCAAAACCACAACCTTTCACCATGGTCAACAGCCAGAGGATGCGCATGGCCAACGAGAAAGCCAGTAAAAACGTCGTGCTACGAGGGAACGTTCCCAAGTCGACGGTAAGTGCAGCACGCCGGGTGTCCTCGCACTTGCCGAAAAAGAGGAGAGCGGGGGGAGATGGGCCTGAAGCGATCGTCAAACTGTACGCGTACGCGAAATGCGTTAGCCGTTTTGATGAACGCGTTTGCGCATCAGCTCCAGGGCTTCAGTTCAATCGTGCGCGAATGTATTCGCGCGCATTGACCTGATTAAGAAGCGGTAGAGTTGCTGCGACGACGCGTCATCTGCGATGTCGAGCCTTCGCTGACGTTGCACGCTGGCTGGTCCCACGTTTACGTGTCGTCTCGCGTGCCTCCGAGAACAAGATCCTTTTGCTGCGAACGCGTGAAACAAGGTATTATTGCCGTCGTCCGACTACACCGTTTGTCGGGTGGGTGCTGTCGGTGAAATATGGTCGGGTTTTGCATAAATGGACGTCTTTTGTAGAAAGGGGGGGGGGGGGGGACGACACACGAAGAGATAGTGAGCGTGATGAAACGTAGCCGCACAGCTTCGATTGCGCAGTATTTGTCGTGTCCCAGAAGTAATGTGCTGTTTGCTGCTACAGCAAACTCCAAGTGTGTGCACTGCGCAACACCTGTGGCCCTGTTTCGTTGTACAGGCCACTACTGTGCGCTTCTCGTTTCCCCGATTACGTTATCTGCTCTCATTTTTGTTTTTGTTTTAAGTTTGCAACGGTTTGCGGCAGCTGTAAATGCGATCATGGACGTGTCCAAGGAGTAAGATCATTTTTTACCATCTTTCCGGCGCGAACACCTGTTTTGCCGCGGCGCATCTGTTTTCGCTTTTTTTATGTGGTGTTGACGCACATCAGTGTCATTTCAGTGCTGTCCTTGTTACGCGCAGCTGTCAGATCGAATATGCACTGACGTTTCCGTTTTTTTTTTGTTTCTCTCTCTCCTTACATTTGCGTTTTCGTCACAGAAACCCCAGGATGACAAGTACCCGGTCGGCCCATGGCTCCTCGCTTTCTTTATCTTCGTCGTTTGCGGCTCCGGTGAGTGACCCAAACCCATATGGTTGGTGCGTTGCCAACTCGGACCTATTAAATGCGACGTTTTCTTTCGTCTTTCGGTCAAATCGAATGGTGTGATCGCGCCATTTACGACGAAATCGTACTCTTGTTTATTCTTCTACGCGTACAGACAAGGGGATATTATCGGCTGCAAAATTTGACAAGTTTGCACAGAAGCTCGTTTCGCGCTATTGTAGAAGGTTGTATGACAAATGCGATGTGTAGAAGTGCATTCTGTATAGCGGGGTAATTTCCGTTGGGATTTTGGGTGTTTGCGTTCTGCTACACAGCATCGTAATATGACATTTTACAACCGAGCGTGTTGTAAATTACATTTTCATGACTATGCCTAGTGCCTACCTTGTGTGCCAAAGCGGAGAAATGTAGCAAATTGTCACTATTTTTCTTTGTTAAATGTCTAGCTTTGTGCACTAGATGTTACTACACCAAATGTTTATTTTTGCCTGGTGGCATCCACTGAAATACTGGTTAAATAATCGGAAGGTGAATCTTTTTAAGTGCATATGAGCTACAGTTTTATCTTGCATGTTGTTTCTATCGACTCATTTACTGGCTTTTGGTTCGGTATCTGGTCAAAAACTATTCAGAAGATCGTACCTTTGGTCACCTAGCATTAATTTTTTTTTTTTTACAAAGCATTGCATTTGCAGTGTGTGCCTGTTCATAAAGCCCAAAGAATTGATTGCCATGTTCACAAATTTACTTAGGCAGCATCTTCTCCTTGAACTTTTATGGCGTTTCCCACAATCGGCAGTTTTTACACAAGCCTACTTCATTACCTATTAACACATAGAAACTGCGAATCTGAGGTTATTGTTTTGGAATCGCTGAACAGTGTTATTATGGAGTAGCTATAGTAACCTCAGGGGGAAGCACTGCCTCCTGATTTGTAAAATTGATGAAGCAATCGGAGTTATGTGAGCACTGCAGTTATGAGAATTTTTTGTTGGTGTAGGGGAGCACAAGAATTGTATGGTTGCACTTGAAGCATTAGAAGTTAACTTGCATGAACCGCTTTGTTTAGAAGGCCCATGTACTTGGATATGGGTTGAACATTAAAGTGCACCTCGTGGTCGAAACTTCCGAAGTGCTTCACTGTGGCGTCCTTCATAACGATATCATAGTTTCAAGATGTAAAACCCTATAAATTATTATTAGGAGAGAAAGAGTAACAATGAATGTCATTAGTTTATTTGGGCAAATTTCGTAGCTGGAACATCGGAGCCTTTCAATATACGTTGGCATGCAGAAATTGGGTTGCTGGAGATGACACTCGCTTTTACTCGATATCAACTTTCACTAGTCTGCTGGTAAATAGACTTTATGCTAAATTTCATTGTTTTGCGACACCCATTTGCATTGTTATATATATATGTGTGTGTGTGCACATGTTTTCTCAAAAATTTTTCCCAAATGTTTAAGGTTAAGCTCGGTGTTTCTCTACTTGATATTTGCACCACCAGCTGCTGCAACAAACCTGGCCACTTGCATTTCATTTTCTGATACAAATAGTATAGTTTGTTTAATTATTAGCCGTACGATTGACATCCCGAAACAAGAGTGGTTGAAAACCCATTGGGGTGGCACATTTTAGCGGTGTACTTGTTTAAAGCATTCTAATTTAATACATATTCTACTTGTAGCCCTGCAATTGGCCTATTCATGGTTCAAGGGACCTGTGCTATTGGGATAATGTATTTGTAAAAGGTGAATACCATTTCAGGGCCCCCTTTAAATCTCTGCCCACAGATTGATCGATTGATTTGTGTGGTTTAACGTCCCAAAACCACCATATGATTATGAGAGACGCCGTAGTGGAGGGCTCCGGAAAGTTTGACCACCTGGGGTTCTTTAACGTGCACCCTCTCTGCACACAGCCCAGGTCATGTTTATCAATGCTTGTTCCAACTTCCCACTCACTCTTTTTCAGCACTGCAGCATAGCGATTATATGGACCTTGTATTAGGGTGCCAAATGTTTGAAGATCACTAGGTCAAAGAAAACTTCCAATTTCTCAGCAATATGCAGCTGCTACATATTGCAATATTCAAACAAACTGCACAGTAGATATGTTAGCACATATATCAAGAGGCTGAAAATCTGAATTCATGGCTGCCAGCAGAAACAACAGAAATATTCAGCTTTTTCTTGTATAATGGTCCCTGGACTGTTGACTCTTACTCTATTGTGGATAGTAGTTGGTAATAAGTACGGGCTTGTGTTACGGAATTTGTTCACTGTGGGATGTATGCAATATTGAAATAACTTGACTCATCCATGTTGGATGATTGTTTCATCACTTGTGTGCCAATATTGTGTCCACTCGCAGTAACAGCTAGCATTACTTCATCAAATTTTGTAGTATTTTTAACATAGTTGTAGTTATTTCATTATATTGAACTTTTCATTTTCCAGCAATTTTCCAGATAATTCAGAGCATCAGGTTCGGCTGATCGGCTTCCATTCCAGAGACTTTGGACCATGACGAAACCACTTCCTGTGCGGGGCAGCAGCAGTGAATGTGAAAAGAAAAACATTGTCATACATTAATGCAGGATTTTGGAAAAATGAAAATCATGTACATGTAACACTCAACTTCGTATACCTTTGTTTAATACACTGTTACAAAGTGTGCTGTACAAAGATGCTCTGTGCTTCTGGTGATGCTTTTTAAAAGATATTTTCTGAAATAAAGCCTTCCTTTTTTTTTTTACTTGTGTACAAAGAACTGTGCTTGCGTCAAGTAGCCTTTCTTCTACTCAAAGGGGCCCTGCAACACTTTCGAGCATGGTAAAAAAAAAACTCTGCTGATCGGTTTTAGAGGCTCCCGAGAACATGCGAGCCAAATAATATGGTGCAGTGTGCGGCCTGGAATTCACAATAAATTGGCTACTAATAAGGCGGCTACCAATTGCTTTCTATTCTCTTGACAAATAACGGAGGAAGCTGTAACATCACTCGTTGAAGGCCATCTATTAGCGATTGGCTGGTTTGAACATGGCGCGTTTGGTCGTTGCAGGGATCTCCGCGAGAGGCCGCGACTTGTCCATGTGTGCGCGCATGATCACACTGAAAAAAAGCTGCATATTTGAAGGAAAACAATGCTCAAGGTAACGAGGCGCGCATAATGTATTCTTTGCCCATGCTTAGCTTCCGGCATTTTCGTCGAGACGAAAGGAGTAAAAAAATGCGATTGCAGAGTGCGGCGAACATTTGCAACTCCGCTCGTACTGGACGGATTCTTAAAATTTTGCGGCGTTGAATTCATGAGGCAATAAACTCTGTGAATTTACTCATGGTTACTTAAAGCGTTCCAGGCCCTTTTACATTTCAAAACTGTGCAGAAAGCATTGCAAAGTACTTTTGCACACAGACTTTAGTTTAGTGTTGTTGATGATGAATGGTTCTTTTCTGCAATACATTTTAGAGCTGCTATATAAGAGTATAGTATAAATTTCCATAATTTAAAATGTACATATTCTGATGGCATGTTATGTGGTGCCTGTCTTGGTGTATATATATCTTTCAGTATGAGCCACAGTGCACTAGGTGTTTGCTACGTGCTGTCTTGCACAGCTGCTGTGTTAAGGTAGCTGTCCACTTAAGGGACCTGTAGTGTCGAAGCACAGTTAAAACTACAATGTCATATTGCTCTCCATTTTACAAAGCTTGATGGGAATGGTGTATTGGTAGCATATGATGAAATAGTAATGCTGCTGCATTACTCTTGGCATTGTTTTCTATTTGTGCTTAAATTAATCATGCATTCATATGGAGCTTGTTGGCAGTAATTGTGGCATTGTTTGGTTTTTCTCATCTTTTTTAGTCTTATCGGGGCAATTATTTGTCAAAATGTACGGCGCAGTAAGTCTTCCGTCTTTGCGACTATAGCAAAATTTAAGGAAAAGGCAAAGTGCAGTCAAAGAATTCTGGATACGATGACTTCATGTAAATGTTTACTGAAGGCCATGTTAAATTTGAAGCATAACTTTATACTGTAGAACTCCTTGAAAACGGAATAACTGGACCAGTCCTTAAAGAAAAACTGGAAAGGGAAACATGTGGAGTAGACCACCTCTTGCAAACGCTATTTCAGGAATTTAAGAATTCTTATTTGGTGACTTGAAATAGCCCACACAGTAGATGAATACCAGTCAGTTTTGTTGCATGTCTAGGATCTCCTTAATTGTTGTGTGTGAGCCTCTTGTACACCACAGCTTGTGAGGCTTATAAGCAGGGATGATTGTGCTATTTGCTCCATGATTTTCAAGGCTACATTCTGCTTACATTAAGGCCAGCCATATACATAATCGACTGCATTCCTGAATGTATGATGCATGAAGTCATTTGATTTGAATCCGTATATAGTTATACCGACATGACCTGATTGCTCTGCTTCCTTAAACCATCAGTCATGTAGCACAGCCTGTAATACTGAAGCACTCGGAAATAATGTTCAAGCGGTGATTAAATTGTGCACTACGAAGTATTTATTTAAAGTAGCTACGACGACGTAACGTCACAAGCCGGTATCGGTTCCCACCGAGTCTTGGAGGTATGGTAAGTTAGAAACGTATTGCAAAATATTTTGCCACCGGCATATTGAACTAATTCGGCATCGCGTGCTCTTGCGGTGGCTTTCTACATGAGAGTGCGTGTTCAGTGTTCGATTGGGGAGCTTGTCTCGCGGATTTAGAGCGGCTCTACCGAAGAGAGAGAGAGAGAGCATCGATGAAACCGAACTGCGTGTTTGTTTTCCCCCCTCTCCACGCCTTAAGCTGTGCGCTTTACCTTCACGACAAGCGACAGGTCACGAAAACAGGTTCTTTCTCTGCTCCCCGTTAGCGTTGTGTCACCTGCGGCGCAGCGATCGTTGTGATATAACTGCGACGGAAGGAAACGGTGAATCAGCGCGAAATAAGGAAGACACGCTCGAAAGACATTGGATTAGCAAACGGGAGTCTTAATGGGCAAAGTTTTTGTGTCTTTTCTTTTTTTCGGACGTGAGGATACGTTATTGGGTGCCGGGCCTTTGATAGAAGAATATAGGGTGTCAAATAAAATAAACTGCCGCCAGCACGTTTTATTGATGGCCTGTATTTGTTTCAAGAATAGTACAAAGAAGCTGACAGCTCAAATTTTACCCTGCATTGTCAACCACGATCGTGGGTGATATTTACTTTTTCGATTGCGCGTCGCAGCCGTCATTCCACGAATAAATTTCACAACTTGGTTTTGAAAGATAGCAAGGCTGTCTATTTATCCAGCCCCAACAATATATGAAACAGGAGTAAGGTGGGTAAATTGGCGTTATTTTCACGAGGTAAGTGCGTTGCTGTGAACATTGGAGTGGCAGCCAGCGCGGACATCTTTTCGGCGGAAGAGCGCAGCGCGGCGTAGCAGACAACGTTTTCCGGTCCAACACCGGAAGTAGCTGTGTGCGCGATCGACGCGTCACTAGGCGGCGGCGCGCCGAAAGTGACAAGTGGCGATGCTAATCGGGCCAGCAGCTCGCGTAGGTCGTCGGCAAGACCACAGCAGCTGATCGCGAAATCGATTTCGCTTTCTTCCGCGTGTCATCGGGTCCACAGCACAACACCCGAAGCATGACAATGGGAGAAGAGTCTCCTGTCTCGTCGCTCGTGTTGCCCGTGCTGATCCGTCCTATATTGGACAAGGTAAGCGGTCGTTTCCGCGGTGCCTTTCCGCTTCAAGCTGTCGACGCCAGTCGCCTACCGCAGCTACCAACGCTACCGCCTTTACTTTCGCCCTCTTATTGCAAACCCTTCGTACGTTGGTTCGTCCTAGTTGTCACCGTTTTTGTCGCCGGGATAACCGATGTACCAGGCGAGTTGTGGACGCGAGTCCGGGCTAGCACTCGCTCGGAGTCGCTCCGACGAATGTCCGCCGTTGTTGGCTTTTCTGCGAGGGGGCTTTTTTGAGGTTTTTGTTATGCGGACTGACCTTCCGACTCGCAGCGTTCGTGAACAGTTCATTTTACCTGCTCAGGTCAGTTTCTTGACGGTTGCTTTACCTGCAACGGTGTGGAGGGGGCCTTAGTCGGAAGCGGAAAGAGACCGAGATCGCTCCGTCCGTCCGCTTTCGTACCGTAGCCTCCCCTGGTCTTCTTTCTATATCGAGCAGTGACACATTGTGGAGATGTGCTGGGTATGCATTCTCACACGTTTGTATGTCCTTTCACTCAACAGCTGGAGAGAAAAGACTTAGGGGCAGCGCAAACATTAAAGGGAGCCGTCACCAAGGTGAGCTTCGGTGTTCTCTGCAGTTAACTATTGCTAATATTGTAGTTTGCATAAATCAACAAAGCAGTAGTGTATCGCATGAACGTATAAAGGCTGGCGACAAATTACTGCTGTGAGGACAAGTTAAAAAAAAAATGAACGTCATCGTATGTTTGTGTGTTAAGTGTACTCCTCGGCTACGTTTCTTGAATAAATCAAATAGCTAAAGAAAACCTCGGTTTGATTGTGGGTGAAACTTTTCACGCTACCGTGACCAAGTGTCAGAGGTAGGTATCAATAATGTTAAATTGTGACTAGTACTTTGTCTGTAGTTAAACTTTTGTTTGTAGCGATTGTGAGCAAATAATTAAACATTACTTATCATTATTGATCTCTTGAGAGAAGATATAAATGTTTATAAACCGAGGCGCTTGCTAGTTTTGCTGTAAAGCTAGCAAGCAAGTTTTACATGTGCTGTAAAAGAGTGGTTAATTATTTTTTCTTTTCAGATTGAAATGGAACATCCTGGCTTTTTGTACGACCTTGTAATGGGGCTGATTAAGGAGACTGACGTTTCTGTAAATGTCACAGAATGCTTGTTGAAACTTCAAGGTTCGATTCCAGATAATGAAGGTATGCATAACAAAAGTTTAGTTTTGCAGTTACAGGGATTGCCCAATACAAGTGTCACACAAGCACTTTTGATTATACTCAAAGCTGAGTGAGCTTAAACTTATCAATTGTGTATGACTTCCATCTTTAGCTTGAATAAAAGACCCAATCATTACCTATAGGTGGTAAGTCAAAGTGCATTATGTTGCACTTTTATAAGTTCATCATCTTGAGGATATCTTTTCACATATGAAAGCACACTTACACTTACTTAAAAGCCTGTACAAAAGAGTCGCTAAGATAAGGTTTCACAAGCGTTTAGATGCCTTGCCTTTCTTTTCTAGTTTATTGAGACTGTTTATTTATTGAGACAATTTTATTGAGACAGTTTGCGTATCGTGTAAGCAAGGGCACTGACAACAGCTTTGAAGTTTTTATAAGGCCAATCTGTTGTTTTTAATGGGTTCTTATGGAGAGTGTTGGTCTATAAAGATATATAATTATACATTTATTTATGAGCTCAATACATGGCATAATGTGTAATGGGCACACTTTCGAGCATGGATTAAGGCATACACAGAAAGCCTCTGCTGGATATTTTGCTTGCTTTTTAATCATTAAGGCTTGGCATCATATTTTGCACATTCCGCAGCTACCTCTGTGCGCCCCGTTGAGCTGTATAGAAAGTGCTTTGATGCCATGACCCAGAGTTCTAGAAACATTGTGTTAGTGGAGGATTCAAGTGTGATCAAACGCTTGAACTTATACGGTTGTAGTGAGCTGTGTGAATAAGGTATTTATTTTATCAAGTCGCAATACTCATGCTGTTACCTCTTGCAGGTCCTTTGTGTGCATTTTTATAAAATTTGTAACCATTTACAATGCAGACCTCAAGTGCTCCAGGACGGAGGATGCTTTCCAAGAATTTAACCGGCGTGCATCGTACCTAAAGAAGGTTCTCAGCCGTATCCCTGATGAAATCAACGATCGCAAGACATTTTTGGACACAATTAAGTGAGTGTTAAGTCTAGTTGCATCCCTAAGTTTTATAGTTCTTTTGTTTGCTGAATCTTGAGTGCAGCAAATTTTTTGTAGTGACTGGATACACGTACAAGAGGTGGTGAACAGGATGCACGTGATATGAGAAGCTGCCCACTGCATAACGAAACTTTTGAACAATGTGCATCAGCCCATTCCACTTTTAAGTGTTCCAATGCACTCCTCACTAGCCTTAAAAGACTCCCCTCCAGTATTGAGCACATTCCAGAAAGGTTTGAAATGCTGCTGTTGACTTGCATCGCGAATGCTTTTTGCATACTTCATTATTTCTTGGCTTTTCATTGTAGTTTTGTCGTACATTATGTTGGAACAGGTTCTAGCAAGTAGACTAGTGGTCTTGCTATAAACATGAGCACTCTGACCTGGAAACTTGACCAAAGAATATATATTCCCTTTGTCTATTACATTGTGAAGGAAGAAAAGTAGAAGTTTAGGGGCATTTTTTTGTTAGACACAATATTAATGGGAACTGTCAGACAATTATATACCTTTTCTCATTAATATTGTGTCTGTTATGTTGTGTTTTTTATAACAATGTTGTTTGTTTTTATTGATCATAAACTTCATCACGCAGAGAGATCGCCAGTGCAATCAAGAAGTTGTTGGATGCTGTTAACGATGTGTCCACCTACATTCCATCACCCTACAGGAAGCAGGTGCTTATTCCTTTTTATTTGTTGTATGTCATTGATCTCATAAAAAGAAGTACAGTAGATGCTTATGCACAAGGCTTATGGTAAACAGTAGTTGTTGTTTTATTAACTATCTGTCAATAGAAAGGCCGGTTAAAAATTAAACAAGTGCCAGCCTTTACCAAAGAGTGGCCAAATGTTAAAGACATCGGCAACCATGATGGTGTACTGCTGGTTTACACTTGATGTGTCCATTATTTTTCATAAGGATATGCTGGGGAATCTGGTAAAGGGAGAACCGAAGAAAATAGTTGAGCTAGGCATTTTATCATTGTGGGAGGCTCCCCCAGCAAGCATTTCGTTCTGAAAGTATAAGAAATTGTTTCTCGGTGTCTCTGAAGTGGAGCATTGGTTTATGCAGTATATTTCAGTCTGATGATAATGATGAAAACTTTATTTGAGTGTAGTGATAGTGTACCGACAAGTTCAAGTGCTTGGAGACGGAACATATGATTTTGAGTTGGTTCTGCATGTTGTTGTCAAGAGTTTGTTTCATGAACTTTGAGCTACATCCTACCATGTACCGAATAGTTCTGATGGAACATAACAGGCTTCCATTTTCAGAAGCACAAAATATAGTTTGGTATGGGTTCCAACCCGACTGAGATCTTTTCTGACGTTTTTAGTGTTGGAAATAGTGTTTGAAAAAGTGGAGTTTCTAAACACTGCCATGAAGCTCAAAACTCAACTAGTTGGTGAACTCTAGTAAGTTCGTGTATTGTTACCTCTTTTATGTTTCACAGGCATTGGAACATCGAAAAAGGGAGTTTGTAAAGTACTCCAAACGCTTTAGTAACACGCTAAAGGAATTCTTCAAGGAGGGACAGTAAGTGGAAGATTTTTTTTTACTATATCTTGTAATCTGCACTGCATGCTAATTTATGCTGCGAATGGGCTGTGAATGTATTTGTACGACTGTGTATACACATGAGCTTTTGAATCTTCAATACGAGTGACAGTGACGCTGGTCAGGGTAGTTGCGCTGTTCTGAGAGTGCAGAAAAGGCATGACAATGGAGCTATTTCTTGTTTGCACGTTTGCAAATCCTATTGTGATATGCTCATTCCACTCAGTATTTAAATATATTGAACATAGAATTTCTCACAATCATACCGAGAAGGAAATCTGGCGCTAGTGAGCTGCTGGATGCAAGGGAATGACTGGATACATGAGCTTCGAATTTGACTCGGATTTGTATACCTTGAAGACGCGTCTGGCTTCACGTTAAAATGACTGATGTCTTACTAAAAGAGCACGTAATAAGCTATTTATTTTTGTCATTGCACAAAAACATTTTGTATTTAACACTAGAACCTTTTACGTTGATGTACAATTTTACGAAGCGTAAGAAGTAACCAACGGTCGCTAAACTTGGCCGGCAGACGACAAGAAAGCGTTCCTCTCCCACTTTTATGTCGTGTGTTTCTTTCTTTCGCCATTTTGTTGTGGCGTCAAGGCAAGTGGACTTTTATTTTAGAATGTAATACACGTGAATAAGATCCGCCTATAAACGTTTTGTTTTAGTAAAGCTTTATTAACGCAGTCGTATTTGCTTTTGAGTCGAAGCCTCGCTGAACACCAGCCAACACCAGCCTCGCAGACACATATACCGTCATTCCCAGTGCTCCGACATCGCCCCTTAAGAAATTCGCATAGACGGTGGCATCACTCTTCCCTCTAGGTATTTCTGAGAAACTTTATAATATTGAATTACCTTGGTGACCGTGTAAATAGAGTGTATCTCTCTGAAGTTTTCCATGCATGCTGTCTTGTGTCGTTGTTGCCATAATTTTCGTCGCTCTCTTGTACAATGTTAACCATTCATTGTGTGGAACACAAGTACTTACTTTAGCATGTCTTCTTTATCACGAACATTTCAAATAATAATTGGAGCACATAGCTGATTGGAGAACAATAGCTAAACTTTTGATGGACAGTAAACTCTGTACCCATCTTCAAGATAATTATTTCAGGGGAACACAAGGGTGAACAAATCCTTTGCAATGCGGGACAATGTTTCGAAGATGGTGTGTACAGTCGGCATTGAGAGTGCTACAGATATGCACACACTGAAAGTTTTTTCAAGGCAGCAAAATCTGTGCCTTGAAAAAAACATTGTTTTTTTTTTTCACCTTGATACGCTGTGCAGACATGTATCAGATTATGGGAAAGTGCAAGGCCAAAGTCAAACAGGTGTACAAAGTCGCGCAGTCTTTGGAAGTGGTAAAATGAGTGTTAACATGCAAATTTCCTTTGATGGGCCTAGGTTGAATTCTCTGGTAATACCTTATATGCGGCTTTTCGCTTACCCTCTGGTATCATGGCCACCATCTATGGAAGTATGACTGAAGTTTATATATATTTTCAGGATAATGCCATGCAGGCCTTTTACACAGGCTGTGGCTAATAACATCAAATTAACCAGTTGCTGGCATATGCTAATCAACATAGAAGTTCCTTTTGAAAACAGAACCAAAGCAGGAGAGCACAGAAGCGTTGTTGTCTGTTGACAGTCAAATACGTGGATGCATACAGGTTGTGTAATGCACCAATTATTTTGACCTATACAAATTTGTAGCTGGTTTGCAGAAACAGTCAAGTTGATGCACCTTGTATGGGACCACCTAGCAATAGCATGTCGGTTTTGTAGCATATGGTGTCACTGATGCACCTTTATCAGGCAGTGTTGCTCCAAGAACATGCCATCACTATCTTTCATGCACTTGAAGTAATGCTTATTCTTATTCAGTTTACATTGAGACGCCATTTGGTAGCACGTTGGGCAGCAGTCATAGCAAGGGCCCTTGCTTCCCTTGTTTGCCTTCTCTTCCAGGGTGCAGGCAGTGTTTGTGAGTGCTGTGTACCTTATCTACCAAACAAACCACATAATGGTCACCGTCAAGAACGAATGTGACTGAGGCCAAATACCGAGGTGAGCTGGCTTTTCTCCCTTGCAAGCAGTGTGCGGGAGTTTTTGTCAACAGGTTTGAAGGACTGTGCCAAAGCTGTTTGATTCACATTTGCATCATTCAGCCTAGGTTTATGAATAACATGAAAAGCAAGCAACGCATCTTTTTGCAGATTGATAGCAGGCACCTCTCTTTGTTATTCAAGTGCGCCGTATAAACTGCTGTTTACCAATCTTTTAATACTAGTGGTATCACATTTTTTCCAAATGTGATAGTAATATCACGTTTGGAAAAAAAAGTTTGACAGTCAGAGGGTCAAATTTATTGTCTGTTACAAACGTTTATCTGTCTCTGTTACAAAATGTTTGAATTAATCGGGCAGGTAGTGCACCCAGCCATGTGAATGAATTGTGTCCAGTCTATCCTTGTGTCTGTTTATCTCCATGCCTTATAAAGGCGTTCCACAGTAGATGCTTGGGGTTTGTGGCTCATTTTTATTAGATGTGATTTTCACCTTTCAATTTTGTTTGGGTTGATATGCTGGAACATGCATAGCAGCATGATTTTTGTGGCATCTTGGTGCGGGCTGGTTGCAAGTTCAGTTTTTTGTGCCTGGGCCTACACAGTTCCATTGGTAAATTAGCAATGGTAGATTGCAGTTTGCTGCTAAGTTGATGAAGGCTTGTTTAGTCTCCGAAATGCATTAGGCAAACCAACTGAACACATTGCCACTGATGTCAAGGGTTCACGTCTTCCGTGTTTTAACATTGTGCATGTCTGGAATGTTCAGTGAGGTGCTAAGTGATGTTCAGAACTTTGGTTGGCAGTATATGTCTTCTAAAAAAGGTGGGTCTTGTGGAGAAGGGGGCAGTTCAACAAGTCAAGAAAAGTTGGCCATTTATATATAGTTTATTGCAGACTGCATGGAGAAACAGGAAACGGGAAACGAAATGTTATACGTTTGATTAAAATAAAAAAAATCATTTGCATAACTAAAGCAGCTTGTTTTGTGATATCCACACGTATTGATGTTCGAAGCGTGAATTGAAACTGACTATCAAAGCAGTACAATAGTGGTTGGCCTCCAGAGGTGGAGAAAATAGGATGGTTGCATTAAGGCTCTTGCATCAGAGGTTGGATTGCAGCTACGGAAACCAAAGGCTATGGCACGATGTAGTGTAGTTGTTTCCATTAGAGAGCGCCCAGGTTGACTGGACATGCACACTTTTTTGATTGCTTTAAAACGTCGTCACAGCTAGCCGACAATTATGGACAAGTTGGTCATGCACCACTGCAAATAGTTATTGTAACTGGAAGCAGACTTGGGCACAATGCACATAATGCAACTTTTGACATGGCACCACTTTCTCTGCACTTGGTGTAAAACCTGAAAGCTTCATTTTATTTGCAGGAAAATTACCAGGTCTGAATGCTGGCAAATAGTCGGCTACAGGGCCCACGTGGATATCTAGGAAGCAGAGCTGGGATCCAGGGAACAGTTACGGTGCAGTCACGGCTGACGGCGTCAGTGCCCACATCTTATCAGTGCTGTGCTGAAACCCAGTTGTGTGGTTGCATTGGCATTTACACTGGACAGTGTAGAGCTGCATGGAGGGACACTAACACAAGAGCCTTTACATACGCATGAATGTGTGATATAACACTGGCGCTGTGTCAGTAGTGGGCCTCGTCCCATATGCCTTCAACAGTTCATTGTTTGTGAATGCATGCCTTTCTCTAATTTAGTTTGTCCATTGCAGATTCTAATCAGAACTAGCATTACCTTCTTGCTATGTTTCATTTCTTCTGTGTGGAACATTTTGCTACTAGCTGTGTATTTAGAGTGACCCACTGTAAACAGGAATAGCTTTATTATGGAGATTAATGTAGCAGCAGCCAAGCATGCACGTCTGACGAGTTGCATATATGAGCCAATTGCCAGGCATAACTTTACCTGCGACTCTTTTGGATGTTTAGCTTTACTAGGACAGAAATATGTAGCTGTTGAAAATGATTAACGTGGTTTCTTTTCTGGTCATAGCTTCGTAGGCGAGAGCAGCCAACATAAGTGCAGAGATTACAAATGGCACATTGCTTGTGCCAACACCCGAGTTTTGACATTACATTCTTTGAACATATTCAACAAACTTTAGCTGTCAAATAGTTGCTTCTGTGCAGCTAACTGGTAGCATGTTGTTTGCAGCAACTTAGTTAAAGTGACACATTATCTAATATGATTGCCTGGACTTACCCTCATGAAGGCCGCAGTAAATCAGTATGTTAGTGCAGAGCTCTTGAAGCCAACAGTACTGTATTCGCTTCTTGGATTTTCATGAGCAACTTTAAGTATCCCTCCTCTGGCCCTAAATTAATACAGCTTTCGATGTCGCTCCATGGGACAGGGTAATATTGACTCTCAGAGACAGCTGTGTTTGTAAAAAGCACTATTATGACTCCTCGCAGCTTTATGAAATAAACGTAGACATGTAATAATGAGCTTGTTTACGATGAAGGTGCAGCCACTTTTTTCTCTCACATTGATTCAAGCATTACAGAGCAAGTTTTGACGCTCAGCACTATGTTTCTGCTGTAAGGCATTTTGTTCTGTGGTAGTGCAAGTGTAACTATGCAACAAGTGTTGACTGTCCTCACATTGTTTCTATCCCCAGTGCATCCACATTAAATGTGGCATGTTTTCATCTTTCCTCCTCCCAGTTGACTGTTAACTACATGAGCAGTGGAGATGTTGCATATTGTCTTCTCCTCTTATCGATACAACATTATTAAAGACAACACAACACTTTTACCACTGTGTCCAGTAAGTCATTCTTGGGTTGCCTTTTTGAATATTGAGCCCCCAAAACTTTGCATTCACTACCCACCACAGTATATGAATAGGCAAGGCATTGCGCCGCTAATCTTGACGACGCAAATTTGGTTCTTGGCCAAGGTGGCCACATTTTTGTAGGTGTGTTCAGCACATTGGACGTGTTATTTAAAGGCCACAGCTTTGGCCCCTGCCAGCGATAACTTATTTCTTTGTCCACTTTACCTTCTTTACATTTACGCTATATTTACTACAAATAACATCCAATATACTTTCATTGCCTTTCTTATCTGTTATTTCTAATTAATTTTGTAGAATAGGCTGTATGACTTACCTAGCAGGCAAGCATTGTTATTCATGTCATGACCCGTGAATAGGTGCCATGCAAGTATTGGTATATAGTAAGCTAAGGATACAGGTAGATAGATAGCAACAGTCAAAGTGCATCACGATCACCAACAGACGCTTTGCATTTAAAAAGGATGACCTCTTGTGGCAACTCCGTACAGTCATCACACTACACTTGTGTAGATTAAATGAGCAGTTATCATATTTTTGCGATGAACGATATTCTGATTGAGTGGACTGTTCGCTGGATGGTTTGCTGTCTTTTGGAACTTCTTGTTTAAGCAACTTTTGTTCAGATGTAGTTCTAAAGCACACATATTCACTAAGCAGAATCGCTGCCTTTTGAAGATGATGCTTTAATTGCAAGTTCTTGTGGTTGTATTCTGTATCGCACAGCACAAGCAGACTTTTTAACCAGTGTCCTCATATGAGGGCCAAGCATATCAGCAAAGTGGGATCAGGCTAGCTATCACATTGCCTTAAAAATGAATTTGAAATGTTGGCATTACTTTAACATTTCATAAAAAGTGTCTCTCATAATCATATGGTGGTTTTGAGACATCAAACCACACATATCAATTATCAATCAGCATTTCATAAAAAATATCTGTATGTGTCCACTTTTGTGAACTAACAGCAGTAAATGCACACAGAACAAGGGCGTTCTTTTCAAGTTGCCTCGAGAGGTATGTACCTGCATTCTTTTTTATAAGTTCATGCTAAAGTTGTAAAATTTGTTAAATTATTCGGCTTTATTTTAGAAAAGGAAAGGTTTATCTTGCTTTTGTGCGAGTTCTCTTGCACTGCTGTGTGAGCGACCAAAGTTTTATGAGTTGTTGCGGGGCATCTGCATTTGTGGATGCCAGGTGTACCAAGTTTGTGTGAAAAGCTGATACAAAGCCCCATGATAGTAGAACGTGCTTCGTTGCCGTGTGTCTTTGCACAAAACATTACCTGTAATATAGCCTTTATAGCCTGTAAATATGACCTTTATAAGTTATGTTTAAGATTTATTCACTTTATTTGATGTGTGGGTTAAGTTATAAAGACATAAATGCCACAATTTTTTAGCTGACTAGCGGAAGCGAGTGTTTTGTTGATTTGAAGAACAGTGATAACTAGCATGTTGGAAGTAGAGACGTCGACAAGGAAATGCCTCTTGAACAATGCCGATTATGAAAGGATTCAGTTTGAACGTAACCTTGGATGCATTGGTAATGATCAACAACAATTAAGATCGTGACGAACATGTTAAATCGGAGTTAGAGTGTACTAGAACTCTAGCAGAGCTGTGAATCAGCTAATAGAACTTGAATGGTGATAGTGATTATGAAAGTGCTGAAAATGAAGATTAAGGCATTGATGATGGCAATAATGAAAGTGTCGAGTCCAAGCTATTGGCGAGCGGTGATTCGGCCAGCCTCTGATGGATGAGAGAAATTCCTGGCAAAAAAATTTCTTGACAGGAAGGGATTCTGACTCATATTTGCTATCCAGGCATGCTAGCGCAACACAACAGCCTTATGTGGTGTACCAATGGGGCGGAAAGTGAAGTGAGGGTAAGAGAAGGAAGGGTGATAAGTAGAGCATGGCATAGAAAGAAAGAAATGGAGAGGAAAAACAGATAAAATAGGATAGAGAATTAAAGAGAAATATATATACGGGAAGAGGAAGGGGTCAAAATAGAGAGAAATAAGAGATGAAATGGAAAAAGAATGATTAAGAAAAAAAAAACTGAGGCCGTCCAGCCGATCTTTTTCAATTCAGAATTTTCCGGAAAGATGAAATATTGACAAAGATAGACAGGCATTAGGCAACCATATAAAATAAATTTCACAGCTTTATTGTCCTTCGTACAAACAACAACTTGCAAACCTTCAAACTTACAAACCTTCGTACCACTAGCAAATGTGAAATATATCTCACTCTGTGGTCATTGAGAAATGAGCGAACGTATTGCATCATCTCAAAATGATTTATTTTCAGTGTATAAGCAACTTCATAAATTTCAGGATGCTCACACTTTTCAATGAATATAAATGTGCAAATGAATTTGATAAAAATTATATTTAGTAATGTTCTCATTTTTGTTTAATTTATTGCTTAAGTTATTAAATATAACAGCATATTGCCCAATATTCAAAATTCAAAATTTCGACACAAGACAACCTAATGCCCATCTCTGCATGGTAAAAGAAGCTGCTGCCTCAGTGAAATAATGTTCTTGTTATTCTTGTTTAAATTATTACTTAAATTAATAAATATGACAGCATCACTCTCAATAGGCAAAATTCGAAAATTCGCACAAGACTGAAGTAAATGCCCCTCTCTGCACCATGAAAGAAGTTGCTGCCTCAGAGAAATGCGCGACCGCTTCTGCAAGCGTGGTCACACGTGACCACGCTTTGTCTTTTAGGGTGGCGCCATGAGCTCCTGAGGAACAGGACTGTCGCTAGGGGGGAGTCAAGAGGGTGTAGAGTATTTACATGCTTTCACATTGACCACCGGTTGCCAATGTTAGCTGCTCTATATATAAACATTCCTCGCAAGTCCTAGGTAAGGCCCTGTTGAGGAAAAACCCTTTCCCCACACGAGGTGCTTGCCAACTGACCTATGAAATTGATTCCAATCAGGATCGATGGTCCTGCAAGGGTTAATAGCAGTCTCTGGTTGACAGCGATCTTTGGGAAGACGGGGGATGGGGGAGGCAAATTTTACCCGATACCTTTGCATCCCAAAACTTTTTACCCGAGTAAACACGAGGACCAAAGGTATAGACCGCTGTGACAAGCACGCATCGCTTCATTTTAATATTTGCATTCAATGCGAAGCCATAACCGTCAAATAGGTTGTGCGGGTGCTGTATTGCATTCTGGGCGGATATACAGGGTGTATCCTAATAGTAGGACTGCATGCGTTTGTATCTGATCCTCAACACTATTTTTGTGTCGGGGCTGAACTGGCCGCGACACTGACAAAGAAAATATGTACGAATTGATAATTTAGGTATATTGACACGAGACTGGAGCCGTGAAGGCTCCCTGCAACACAGGAGCTGGAATGCTCTTCTGCTCCCTCATTTCAACCTCTTGAATGAACTGGACCGAGCCATGGTGCCGTCTTTGGATGACCCTCTCCAGTTGGGGGGGGGGGGGGGAACTAGCGAAAACAGTGCTGCAGGGTAGCTGGAAAAACTGTTCGTTGCCATGTTCGGTCAGGAAGCTCATAAGAGCAATAGTAGTGTGTTTCAGCCCATTGCTGTGTCTTCTTGTCATTGAAAGCTGTTTGTCCCGGCAATTATTCATTTTTAACTTTTTTTCTTACAACCCAAAACGATGTGTTCTGCTCAGAAAGACTTCATCAGCCGATGGCATCTCTGCCACACTGTCTTTATCATGTCATGTCTCACTCGCTGTTTTACTTGTAGTTTGACGCAGAACTTCACTGGACAATGCTCTAATAAACAATACATCGTCGAGATGACTAGGCACCATAAAAGAGGTTCACTTTAAACTCAATGTGCATTGCTGGTGTGCTGGTCGCTAAGACGCCCTACTTCTCTAGTAGTGCAGTAACATCCTTTTCCGTCACCTCTAAGTTGCGGGGAAAAAAAGTCAGTCTAGCTACTTTCCGGACAAAACCCTGTGTTGCTTGAGCCAGAGAGCACCACGAGTCTGTAATGTGTTGTTCGTCGACAAAGTGACCACCGGGCAGAGCCGCAATTCCAGCTGAAAGAAAGCGAAAACATGTAGTCACTTTAAAACAGATGCCAAATTTATGAGAAGTGTTATGTGTTGCTTTTATCGGTTTTTATAAGTATGCCTTTTCACAGAGGCACAAGAAATTCATTGCCGCCCAGCCTTTCTTATGTAGCCCGTTACACTAGTCGTTCAAATTTCTGTGCCTGTTAGTTTGGCCGAACTCCGCTTGGTAATGTAGATCGAACCCAACCGTTTGCATTTAATTTTGATAAGCGCAGCTAGTGTCGCTAATCATGTATTTTCAAAATGTATTCTTGTGCAACCTTTGTTGGCGTGTCTGTTGCCCAGCTACACATGAATCATTACCAATTACGCCATTCCAAAAAAGACAGGGCATGCAAATATGGACACCAGAAGAAAGTCGGGACACCACAAACACCTTTGGTATCCTTTGAGGCGTTTGTGGTGTCCCGTGTTTGCACGCCCTGTTTTTTTTTTAGAATGAGTAAGAACTATCTCAGCTTTTTGTTATTCCAACTCACCGAATAGTCAGTACTACATTTTTGTATTTGAGCAGGTCTAGCATCATTCTTGGAGCTTGCTAGATTTGGTCAATTTGCAATGTGCTCTCAATCGTTATTATTTAAAAAAATATAAAAAATCTCGCATAATCCTTGATATACATTTGGCTAAAACAATGATATTTAGAATTTGGACTTTTAGAAATATTTTTAGAATTTTGTTAGTCCCGCAAACGCCGCAAAGACTAAGTACTTCGCACGAGTAGCTCTTGCATTCACCTTATGTTTGCGCTTGTTGACGTCGCTCCAATTTCATTTCTCTAGTCGCATGAACTCCACAATTACGAAGTGAAAGTGCAGCTCGCGATCACTTCTGACTTTTTCCGCTTCACATTCCTCGCACAGATGTTTCCTTCAGAATGATGATCACATCGTACCAAACTTACTTGCAACTCGCATGGCACCCTTCACTGGTCGTTGAGTGTCGCTGTGCACATTTTCAGTCAAGCGAGAAAGATGCACCCTGTATAGAATGCAATGTCAGACTCGGGTTGGCGGGGGTACAGCCCTTTACGACTGCCTGCATTCAACGAGGTTCCAGTTGAAACATGCCCCTGGAGCGAAAGTGAACAGATATGCTTAAGTTTAGCAAAGTACTGAATATATGGAAAGAAATCTGACCGAACGCCACTGTAATAATGTTTCGATTATGTGAACCATAGGTCAGCGTGCCGCTTCACCTCACTAACAGCCGCCAATTTCTCGTGGTAGGTAACATGGATATAGATGGCATTTAGCGACAACTCCTCAAAATGTCAAAATAGGATACGCATTCGTGCAGTAGCTAGCAGACGATCATCCGCATCGGGAAGACATCAACACAGCTATTCAAGCAACGGGCAACGCTTGAGTTGCTACTTACTTTTGCCATTTATTACTATACATACAATTTCGATGAAATTGAGATCAGTAAACTTGCCGTGACTTACCTTCAACGCTCGCAAGCGCCATTGCCAACAGTTCTGCAACACTGCTTTTGACGTCGCGAAGTGCTTCGGTACGGTGCAACTGCTACAGATTGACACAACTCGTACGTTACATCACTTGCTTGGCAAACGGAGTACTGGTATAATTGTTTTGTGGAAAATAAGACAATTTGTACAGTTACAGACAATAAACGGTAAAAATGACATATACAAACGAAACAATCAAAATAAGGCCCCACTGATTTGGGAGAAAAGGTGGTTGTCGCAGGCACCATGTGTGTACAATACAGTTGTAGCTAGTTATGGGAAAAAACACGGAACGTGCAAATGACACCTCTAACACATTGTACTAGCTTGCTATTAAGAACGATCATTATACAAGTAGTACAGCCACCCTTACGAAGTGGCTGCACCTGTATAGAGCTCTACAATACCAACTGTAGCTGCACGCTCATGATCCTTACCAATTTGTTGAGATGCAGTTCTTTCGGCAGCTGATAAAAAAAATTAAATGTGAAACCAGGTGAAATCCATAAGGTTACCCGAATGTAAGCAAGCGTTCAAATTGAATAACCTGTCATTTTACATGCGTACATTCAGCACTCGCGACTTAATTGGACTGATTATGCATGTTGTTTCATGGTGTTCAGGTTTACACGTGTATCTGCGAATGTTCAGTATGTTTTATGCACCACTACAGTGAAATGACTAGAAAATGAACCCTTAGAAGACTAACAAATAAACGGACGTAGGAGCTCATAAATACGAGGTCACGCTGCACAGTTGTGTTGCAGTGAGACTTTGCAAGATAAACCAACGCCCGTGAGATCGTCTTTTCGCGTGCGCTTATTGTATAAGCACAAATGCAACTTTGTTTTCGCGATGAATAGTCGATTTAAGCTCAGTCGTTGGGTTAAGGTTGAATAAAGACATGCAATGTTTTCGTAGCAATTAATCATAGCCAATATTTGACCGACATCGTCGTCTCTATTCAACGTTATCCATTATTTAGCAAACACTATAGCCTGCGCAGATAGTGGGCGCGCTCCGAAACCGCAAGCTGGAAGGTGCTCGAGTGTGGCACTTTCAAAGCTCAGCTTAAAGGGGCCCTAGAACACTTTTTCAAGTAACCATGGAATGAATTCACTGGACGGGCTTATTGCCTCACGAATTCAACGCCGCAACAATTTTAACAGTCCGTCTTGTACGAGCGGAATTGCCAACATTTGTCAGCACGCTTCCAACGCATTCTCTCTTCTTTCGTCCCGACAAAAGCGCTGGAAGCTAAGCAGGGAGGGGTGAAAGGGGCAAAGAAAAACGTCACGCGCGCCTTATGACATTGAGCATTTTTTTCTTTCTTTGTTTTGAATGCGCGGCTTTCTCAGTGTGATCCCGCGCGCACACGTGGACAAGTTGCGGCCTCCCGCGGCGATCTCTGTAACGACCGAGCGCGCCATGTTCAAATCAGCCAATGGCTGATAGATCGGTTCGCGACTTGTGATTTTTTGAGCGTCTTCCGTCATTTGTCGAGAGAAGCGAAGGCAATTTTTAGTTGACTGATAAGTTATTGTGAATTCGAGGCCGCATGCTGCGCTATAATATTTTGCTCGCGTGTTGTCGGGAGCCTCTACTACCGATCGGCAGCGTTTTCTGACCATGCTCAAAAAGTGTTGCCGGGCCCCTTTAACAGCTATTTCTGCCAACTACTTTCGGGGACACGAAAGCTTCTCATGGCGAAGGTTACGTTGCTTCCGAGGTAGGAACGAGTAGGGAAGGAGAACGTACTTCAGAGGAGATATTCGGAAACACGTCATTTGATCTTCCGGAAGAAGCGCGATATCGCGTTATGCTTCTGTCATGCACCGTCACTGGGACGCGCTCTTAATCACGCACCGGAAGTCGCTTTTTAATAGTTAAGTTTACTGGAGCACACTCCTCCGGCTCGAGTGAGCTCGAGCTCCTTAACTTCATGTGCCTACTGCGTGAATACAGGTATGTGGTAGTAGAATTCGTTCAGAAATCGTCGACATTGTGGGCATCATACCGCGCCGTTACAGGAATGGGTGGACCGGGAAGGCGCTGTGTTAAATATAAATAAACAAGTCCTGTCGATCGCCGCTACGTGAGACGTTTGACAGTTGTTACAAATCTTGAATTCCATTGGCAGATCCAGAGGAAGTTTTTTCTGCTCTGAGCAGAGCAATCGCATTTCAATGGCGGATTGGGAGCGTGAATGGCGTGTTCCAATGGCAGATTAAGAGCAGCCGCAGATCAGGGATCGCTCCGTGGAGCAAGAATTCTTGCTCCTCCGAAATTGGCTTGGCGGATTTGACCGGACGTTCAGGTGACGTACTCTGTGCGCCCGCATTTTATCCAATCACCGACGGATGTCCGAAAGCCCTTTGCACTCTCTCGCAACCTCTCGTGCTCCCTCGCTAGATTTCCGCTCACCAACAGCTCTCGTCGAGACGCTCGCGTTCCAATCGCAGATTCGGCGAGAGCAATCCCGCTCGGATCTGCTCGCTCCATTCGCGATCCGGCCCTGCCCTCGCGATCTGCCATTGGAATTCAACACCGAAAATGCATCATAATCTCAATTACATTTGTGCAGATTCAACTCGAGACACGTTGGAATTTATCGAAAGTTAGTGTAAATGCTTTACAACAAATGGTGATGAGTACACGTGCAATGTAGTGTTGTTACTATATTCATGCAAGCACCAAGATAGGCGGGCGCAAAACGCCAGTCAATTACGCAGCGATATCGAGAGGAAGAAAACGGATGCTCACCCGCAATGCGCGCGATGACCGACCGGTAGGTGTAGGTGGTGCCCAGCGCGGCCACTGCGAGCAGCAGGAGGCCCGCGCATGCGCCCAGCACCACCACGGGCACCAGCCACCATGAGGTGACCGAACTGCTGCGAGCGCTGAGCATGCAATGACCTCGCTTGACCGGGAACTCGAACGGTTAGGGGGGCGGCGGTTGGTTGTGGCAAAGAAAGAGGCTACTCACCTGATAGTATCTGCAAAGAGAAAAAAATATATATGTTTCGTTGAGGTACAGGTGGCCCTTGCCGACAACGGCGTACTGTGCGGAAGAAGTATCCAGTTTTTGTAAGGGCCTACACCCTTAAAAAGACCGTGCAAAAACTTGCTTTTATGCGAAACCACTTCTATGCGAGAGTCTACTTCGCACATTCGTGAGACGAAGACGAATAGTCCGATCAACATCTTGTGGTAAAGCATGTGTTGCGAAAGGTGACATCCCACATCATAATGCATGGAGCAAATTCTCATCTGCCTCATTAAACGCAAAAGGGGGCCATTTGCGGCGTCGGTGTCAACGCGAGTGATGCAAAAACCACGTCACCATGACGTGACCAATATTTGTACGATGCCATCACATGACACCGTTGTCGGTGTCATCTGATGACATGGTACAATCGACTAAGTGGATGATATGGTACAATCGACTAAGAAGTACCGTAGTTTTCAAGTAGTTTTTGACAAATGCATAATAAATCATGCGATATTATTTACAGATCAGCATCGATACGGTTTTTAGTTTTCTAGCTGTATCGAGGCGCTCGACCCAATCTTTGATATGTTGGCAACACCTTTTCAAAGACAGCGAACGGGTCTCTGTGCCATTGTCCCGGCTATTAAATAGAAGCCGCGAAAAGCAAGGAGGCTTGGTGGCTGACAGATCATCCAACCGTTACGAGTTGGACATGACCTTGCCGAAGGCATGAATCACGGCCGTGTTTTCAAAATATAAAGAAGTACGTTTCAGTACCAGCCCACCCAACAGACGGCAACGTTCACCTGCAAAGCGTGCTTTGCCTGGAGAACAAATAAGTTATGCAGTGAAGCAAAAAAAGTGATGACGTATGACAATTTTAATACGAACACTAGCAGCGGTCACATATGTATAAAAAAGACTGCACTGTCATAACGAGTCATTGAATATTTACTTTTTTAACGAAATATATATTGTCTAGTCTAGTCTTGTCCAATTTTTGAAGATTCCTGCAAAATATCTCATACTTGACGGCTTCATCTCCAGCGTTCCGCCTGAAAATCACACGCAATTAACACCAACATTGAATAAGGACGTTTACCCGACGAGCGCCCCGCCGCGGTGGTCTAGTGGCTAAGGTACTCGGCTGCTGACCCGCAGGGCGCGGGTTCGAATCCCGGCTGCGGCGGCTGCATTTCCGATGGAGGCGGAAATGTTGTAGGCCCGTGTGCTCAGATTTGGGTGCACGTTAAAGAACCCCAGGTGGTCTAAATTTCCGGAGCCCTCCACTACGGCGTCTCTCATAATCATATAGTGGTTTTGGGACGTTAAACCCCACATATCAATCAATCATCTACCCGACGAGCGGCAACTTGCGCCTGTAAAGCGTGTTCTGCCTGCTCGACTGGTAAGCTATGCAGTGAAGCAAAAAAAAATTGGCGACGTGTGACAGTCTTTATTTTAAAACGTAGCAACGTTCATTGTTTATGGCATATATTTAGAATGCAACTGAAATATCACCTCCTAAATTTAATCCAAGATGAGAAATTTATTTAATATAATTTATCAGTCAATGAAAAATGCCGCAGTTTCACCCGAAATGAATCGTATTGAAAGTAGCGAGTGTTTCACTCAAAGAAATAGTGGAAGGACGCGATACTTTAGGTCGCGTAAACTGCAGTACAGATTCCTTCACCAACCGGTAAGAACACATTTCACTCGATGACAGCAAACACTCGCCCTCACGTTGGTTTGTGCAGCATCGACAACGACGCTTTCCACTGTCTCTTGCTTCCGTGCGTCATGCAAACTAAGCTTACGCGACTCCTAAACATGTAGTTTCGCAGGATAGAAACCTTTGTCAAATGATATTCGTAGTACCTCCAATACTCGTCCTTCTGAGACTCGAAGGCATGCGCTCTGCAGCACCACATGTGCGCAGGTGCGATAAACCTCTTTGAAAAAAAAAAAAAAAAAAACGTGTGTGCTCGCGCGAACGTCCACGTGGTGGCATGCTGCGCGCGAACTTGTCGCATTAAGATTTCGCGCAAAGCTTACCTAAAGCGCCCGAAGTGTTCCACTAATGTTGCGTTTTTCTTTCGGCAGTCGTTAGTTTTTTTTGTTTTTTTTGGGGGGGGGGGAGGTGTAGCGCGCCAGCTGTCATGCCAGTTATAACGAGTGGGTGAGCTCACATATCACGTTTTGAATATCGTATGAAGCACGGGACTGGATTATCACCTGTGGTTGGACGATTGTCAATGGCGGGATCTTCTCCATCTCCTGATCCAGGTGCTGGAAAAAAAAGTAGTAATAAATTCTTTAGTACAGAGGTGTGTTTACGTAGTATACTCCAGCTCCATCACTACGATAGCCTTCCCAAAGCTCCACTCTCCCCACAAGTTGAAGGTGTCTAAACACAAAGCTATCACTGCTGTCGCCTTGGCTTGATATAACGGAGTTACGGGAATTGCCATCATAAAAAAACACACACACTAAAAGTATGTTACTACCGCACTGAAATAACGTGTTATTTTTTTTAACTGAAGCTAAACTTGACTTTGGGCCTTCTACGTGGGCAGGTATACGTAACAAGGAAGAGAAACCACTATATTTACTTTAGTCATCCACGCAAAGTGTCATCTCAACGTTTCTGTGTAGTTTCTATAAATGCCTCACAAAACCTTGCATACTTGATATTGCTGGTATTTCTGTATGCCCGCTTGTGCGATCGAATTAGTTCCTAGATTTGTAAACAATAATAGCGCCGATTCGCCTGCGTGATCATCATATCCGGCTGGTCGTGACCGGTCGGACATTTACCACTTAGTAACTGCACACGCCATTTTGAATAGTCTTTTTGGCGAAATGTTGAATTGCGAGTGATGTACCACTGCTTATCACGAGTTTGCATCCCGCTCAGGTCCTTGTCTACGTTGCGAGTTTGCATTTAAAGCAATCATTATTCGCCAACTCGTCCAATCAGCCATTTTGAGAAGTTATATACTCGCTCTGTAAACGTCAGCGTTGTTCGGATCAGTAGCCGTGAAGACTTATCAAGTTACAAGCCGGGCGAATGCAATACCAGCACGAAGACATGTACAGATGTACGCATGCGCAAAGGTCAGCGTCGTATGTTCGGGCCACTCACGGCGCGGTGGCAACACGACGGCTTCTCGCAGTGCTGGCGCCAGTTGCTGGTGCGGCTGGACACTTTCGGGTGAAGTGAACCAGAAGGGGCTCTTGGTACGCGCCGGACCAGACGCCGTGGATGCCCCGACTACGCGAGTCGTTTCTGCTCGATGGGAAGACGCCCGATAGAGGCGTGGATGACACATCTCCAGTGAATGACAGCGTTATACGCTGATGTCGTGGTGATACGGCTTTAAGACTGTGCCGAGTCGAAGTTTCATCTGATAGTATTCGTATCAAACTATATATTTTTTAGACGCTTTCATAGGGCGAAATAAGAATTGCGACGATTGCCGATTCAGTGAGCTTGCCTAGCATTGCATTTAGTCGCAGAGAAATTAAATAAATAGAATATAAGTATAACGTTTCTGTACACCGGTTAGTGCTTGTTCTAGGCGCTGCATATTGGTATATGCCTCAAGTCGCCGGCTTATTCTTAAAAGAACCAACAACCCCCCTCAGTACACGAATATAAATAATACCGCTATTAGAAAGATTGTTGTATTGGCTAGAACGAGCTCGTTGGCCTGTTGATGTTCTTTCGTCGTTAAGGTTGCGCTAAGTAGGTACTACACGCTAAGTAGGCTCAATACGTGCTCAACGTGCCATGTCTTCCGTTTCTTCTTCATAGTAGTGCGAATTGAACGGTAATTGCTAATTAAATGTCCAGCGTCAGAACCGGCTAGATTTTTTTTCTCTCTTCTAGCGGAACGGCTTTTGTGAATGCAGATTCCGATATTTTGGTGGAGAAATGTGGCCTCTGAGGTGTGACCGTGCAGCGTAAAATACATATACACACCAGGAGTATAGACTCGGAGATCCGGGGCACTGTGCGAGGGTGACCAAGGGCTGGGTCTCCACCATGGTGGCGGGCTGATCACTTGTCGAACGGGGCTGTTGGCCAAGGCTGCGTGAAGCATCGGATAGAAACGCCACCGCATTTTTTTTTTTTAGGGGCGAAGCTCCTTAGGGCGTGGGCTGTGCGTCCCCTGTAGCCTGTATGTAGCCACCTCTAGTTTAGTTCTTGCAGTGCTCACTAGATGGCGGTACCGTCCCCTGTATGTAGCCACCTCTAGTTTAGTTCTTGCAGTGTTCACTAGATGGCGGTACCGTCTCCTGTATGTAGTGGGTGCTCACGGGAAGACGACAAACGAGGCTGTAAAGGGCGATATGGGGTGGGCAGGTTTTGAGGCGAGGGAAGCGCAGAGCAAAATAAGGTTCGAAGAAAGGCTAAGAAATATGAAGGAGAGTAGATGGGCAGAGAAGGTGTTCCGTTATTTGTATAGGAAGAGCGTGGACACACAGTGGAGAAAAAGAACTAGAAGACTCACTAGTAAGTATACGGCTGGTATTGTAAGCCGTATGTCAACAAAGAGCGTTAAGGGAAAAGTCAGGGAGGCGGAGAGGATTTACTGGATGGCAGCTATGGAGAAAAAAACCGGCTTTGAGTAACTACCGAAAGGGCAAAAATGAAATAAGGAGGGAGGCATTTTACGATAATTCAAGGGGAAGCGCTTTACTGTTTGAAGCGAGATCGGGTTGCCTTAGAACGCGTAGTTATAAAGCAAGATTCAGTAAAGAAGAAGAACAATGCACATGCTGCGGGAAAGATAAGGAAACGGCGGAGCATGTTCTGATTGAATGTGGAGATATCCACCCAGGTGTACGTTTGGGCACGAGCCTACAGGAAGCCTTGGGTTTTAGGGACAACAATGGAAAGCTGAACACACCCGCGATTGAAATAAGTAAGAGACGGTTAGAGTATTGGTGGCAGAAAATTAGAGAGAAAGGACAAAAATAAATATTGGAAAAATATAATATGGACAGTGTGCCGTAAATGGCAGAGAACTTAAGCTGAAAATTTACCTTTTTTTCTATTAAGATAGAATTTATCGAAGTAGAGGCATTAGGCCAACATAAAAAGAAAAAAAGGGTTTTTTTTTTTTTGTCGAGCCTGGTGGCATACTTGTCACCACCCCGTTATAAAGGGGACGCTCATAGCATCCATCCATCCATGTAGCCACCTCTCGTTTAGTTTTTGTAGTGTTTACTAGATGGTGGTACTTGTAGCTGATGATGAAAAGATGCAAGATGTTATAAACTAGAAAGCGGTACTTGTAGTTGATGAAAGACGCAAGATCTTATAAAATAGGAATGATGTCACATATGACGCGTGTCATTGGTTGAAGGCAATCGTTCGATTCAGTGCGGCGACGTGCGCTAGGGGGAGCGTTGTAATAAAATAGAGTTGGCAAGATGTACGGAGGATTCATGGTTTACCAGGTTTATCTCCGGAGCTTCGCCCACTCATCATCATTCACTTCGTGGATATGGCGGCACTTTTTTTTTCGTCGCCCGAGTACGCTGCACCAATTCGTGTTGCCGAATGCAAGGCTATATAAATTGGAGATTAAAGTGTGCACTAATGGAAATGACCGGGTCAATCGAGTTCGAAACCGACGTTATTTGCAACGGGTGATTCGCTGATAACCATTGTCACGGTGTCACGATCACTGGCACTGCCTGAACAGTGAACATTGATAAAGTGCTCAAATACATATATTTCTGAGAGAGAGCAATTCCTGCTTTAGACGTTTCAGTGCTTACTGGTCAGGCTTCCATCTTTGATTTGAGTCCACGGAACGGCAAGGCGATCCAGGATTTACTTATTTATTTGTTTAAAAATACCTTACAGGCCCGAAGACATTGAGTAAGAGGGGTTACAGTGAATTCGGAGGTAAACTTGAAAGGAACAACTATACAATACAGGTTAATAATAACAATATGGTGTAACAAAAACTAACAATTCAATAAGTCAGCACCACTTAAAACAAGAGATTACAACTTGCTTATGAAAATAAAGACCAACATTTCACAACATAAAATAGCTCAAAAGTTAAACTAGTAAAACAACCTCACGATGCTATATTAAGGAAAGGCATCTCAAGTTTTTGCCGAAACGTGCTAGAATGACTATCAGAGGCGATATTGTCGGGAAGATCATTCCACACGCGGATGGCTTGCGGTGGTGCTGATGTGTTAAACATGACCAAGGCACTGACTTCATTGCAGGGCTAACTGAGCAAAGAATGACAGAAAGCTGACCAACATGGTAGGCATCCATGATACAAGACGTTCCATGATGGCGTGCTTACCGCCGTTTATCGTGATTGAATGAAAAGTGACTGTGCGTTCGCCTGCCGGCTATTTTGCGTTGAATCTATCGCCTGTTTTCGTGGTCGTTGATTGAGCTTTAACCGCCGTTGCGAATGCGCCAATTCGAAGGATGTGTATAAATTCACGTACAACCGACGCGAGAGTCGTGTTTAATTCCTAACGGAAAGTGTTGCAGTACTATAGATGCACGCTCTGTCCACCTTTACTATATCACTATATTGGGTAACGGCTAAATCTGTTCTATATGCCAAACCGTCCGACAAAACAGTGAATTTTACCCCACGTGCCCTCAGTCCAACTACATTTACGCATTCAAATTATAGAAAGGAGGTTGAAGTCAAGTTGACAGTTCGTTGCACCAACCGTAACACATGCAGACAATATAGGGCGATTATGAAATGGGATCAGAGTATGTCGTATTCCGACTCCCCAAAACCCGTCTATATTACATTTCGCCGCCCTGACGCTAAGCTCGGGATGGCGGCAATCACTGCGAAAGCGCTGAGCTACAAGCAACGAACGCTCACTATCGCATGAACGAGACTCTTTTGACGAGGGCGCCACAGAGATGGCGCCAGGACTGCCCGAGCCTGGAGACACTTCGCCGGGGCTGTCGTCGTGTACCGAGAAGGGACTCGACGAAAGGCAAGCTTCCTCGCCCAGGGGTGTGCTTCCTGCAGCATCGCATATGCACGATGGTTACGAAGAAATGTGCACTTCCAATTTTTAAAGCCTGTTGTAGATGTATAGAATCGAAGACACTTGCAACATACAAATGTCACAAATATTCTATTTTTGTAGCCGATAATTGTTATGAACGAGAAGAACAGCAATATGGGGGTATGGAAAGCTGTTTTGAGACTGATTGATTGAATGAAAAATCTTATTTAAAATGAAAGAGGTAAGCGAGCGGCACGTCTAACTTCCTCATCTAGGACTCTAGTGGCTGTTGTTGTATACGCTCAGCCTGATACAAGAGACACCTTTGGGGCGCGAAGTCAGCTCGAGCGAGGTCAGCCTCTTAATAAGGCTTCCTCAGTAAGGTCGGTACCAGAGGCGGGTGTAATATATATATATATATATATATATATATATATATATATATATATATATATATATATATATATATATATATATATATATATATATATATATATATATATATTACACCCGCCTCTGGTACTGACCGTACTGAGGAAGCCTTATTAAGGCTTCCTCCTTCTTAAAGTGTGTGTCTTTCTTTTGACCGGTATATATATATATATATATATATATATATATATATATATATATATATATATATATATATATATATATATTATATATATATATATATATATATATATATATATATATATATATATATATATATATATATATATATATATATATATATATATATATATATATATATGTAGCGTTTGTCACACTGTGACACACTCTCAAGTGCGGAAATGTTTCAGTCTCGCTTCATCTATTTCTGAGCGTCCCCTACCACTTGCTGTGAATGCGTGGTCAATAAAGTATTTCATCGAAGCACCGTTTCTTCATTCTTCATTCTCAGCGGTTCTTCCTTCGCCATCATGAGTTTTGATTGATGACTGAGCAAGCCCTCCCCTTCCCTTCCTACGAACATCGTCGAATTATATTGTTGTTGTTCTCCTATTGTTAGTGGCGCATACCCACTGTGGGGGATTGGCGAAGAATCGAGTGGTTTCAAATTTTACTGTTCAGATTTGGAATGATGGAGGCTTAACAGAAAAGTTAGCGATAGCCTAGGAAAGTGTGGTGCTTAATGTAATGCATACAAATATTTACATAAACAAATTTATTCTTAGAATAGAGCAATTATCTGATTTTATAGGTATATAATTATGTAGACCTGTTAGGATAATGAAACTGGTTAATTAGTCAACCTATTAGTTTCATCAATAGAGTCCCGGACGGCTGCGCATACTGTCGCATTAGAAAAACCAAAAATGGAAGCTCCAAAAGACAAAATGACAGGCAGAGATAAGTCCATACCAATACCACGTAAAGGTATTTCTAATAGGGTTTTTCGTAATGTGTTAAACCACCTGCAGGTCAAAAAGAAATGGTCTATTGTTTCCAGTTCATCACAGAATGTACACAGTGGCGAAGGTGCCTGAGCAGACCTGTGTTTATAGAAATTTAGATTTGGTACCCGGCAATGCAGCCTTGTGATAGCTACTTCTTGTTTTCGAGTGCGGCAAAAGTCTCTTCGCCAGGGATATAATAAATGGCGATATTCTGTAGAGTTTGTTAGTGCTGAACCTTTGAAGACTTGCATAAGCGTACGTCTGCGGAATCGAGCAGCAGTCTCATAAGCGGATGATGAACAGAGCGGTAGAATTGGTTCGCTGATTGACGACTTAGCTAAGGAATCGGCTATTTCATTTAGAAACGAACCTATATGTCCAGGCATTCAAACTAATCGAACTTTTCTCAAATGCGCAGGCACTAGAGCACGGAGCGCCTTTGTTACTTGATTATCAGCACCAACAGAAAGTGCCGCACAGAGAGATAGGGAATCTGTTATTATGACAGCTGATGTAATTGCTGTATTTAACTTGCGTAAGGCGAGCACCACTGCCAGAAACTCAGCCACAAAATCGGGTATGAAATCGGGTAGCCAAAGGGAATAAATCCAATTTAAAATCGGGCTGAAAATACCAACCCCTGACTTTTCGTCGTATTGCGATGCGTCTGTAGCAATAATAACGTTCGTTGTAATACGACGCAGGTGATCTTGTAGTAAACCATCCAAAATATTATGGGGAAGTAATTTAGCATTATTAGGAAAAATGTCGTCGAACTGAATTTCCACCGGGGCTAAATTATCACGACTCGGCATGATGTCGCATATACGTACGTTTAGAGGCTCCAGTAAATTTTGCACAAATATAATTTGTGGCGTGTGAAATCGCGGCCATCTAGCATCAAAAATGATTCCGGGTGGAAATAAAGGTTGTTTCTGAATGTCGTAATGGTGATTCATAAATTCTTAAGAATGTCTGAACAGTCAGAAGGCGAATTCTACAAGAAAGCGGAGGGACCCTCGATTCGAGATACAACACATTATTGGCAACTGTTTTGGGAGGGTCAAGGCATAAGCGGAAAGCTTCTTTTTCCAGAAAAATTAGAGGCCGCAACTTGTAAGCTGGAACTCCAGTGAAAAGTACACAACCGAATTCCGAAATGGGACGAACGTACATGCGATATATCATTACCAATGTATCTCTTCTCATACCTATGCGGTGAGCCTACGTAATATGCCAATGGCCCGCACTCCTTTTCCGGCGATAAATTAGATATGAGGTCGCCAGTTAAGCGATGTGTGATAAATTACTCCAAGGTATTTAACAGATTCCACCTGTGGTATGTCCTCATGATGGTAAGACAAAGAGATGTTCACAGGGTATTGCAGCGGGAAAACAAGGAGGGCACATTTACTCGGATTAAGTAAAAAGCTGTTGCCATCGAGCCAGCTCTCCAATATATTAAGGTAAGTCTGCAGCCGTTCATATAAGGTCTGAATGTTATCTGCCATTGTAAAAAATGCGATATCGTCTGCATAAACATAAGTTCTTATATCCTGTTTACGTGGAATGGTGCTCATTAGTAAATTAAATAGCACCGGGGAAAGCACCGAGCCTTGCGGTACTCCTCTCGTTTGGGTATGAGTAGATGATGAAAACCCATCTTTCAAACAATAAAATTTTCTGTCTGCAAGAAAATTGTGAACCCACGTTCGTTGTAACACGTTGTAACGTTCGTTGTAATACGGCGCAGGTGATCTTGTAGTAAACCATCCAAAATATTATGGGGAAGTCGAATTATAATTCACCTTAAGAGTGGCTAGAAGGAAGGGGGCTTGCTCGATACCACGTCAAAAAGTACAGTGAACTGCCGATTTTATTCGGACACGCTTGAATATTTCAATCCTTTCGCGGCACCGCTACGTATCTGAATCTTGGACGTGGAGGCTCTTCAGAGTTAAATATTTCGTACTTTTTGCTCAAACTTAAACGACTCCAGTTTCTCAGAAGTGTGGCAGCTTGGGATAGCTGGTATGGCATGACGATAGTTACAGCGCGAAAACAAAACGACGACACGGAGACAAGAAGGACTTTCGTGTCCTTTCGTGTCCTTCTTGTCTCTGTGTCGTCGTTTTGTTTTCGCGCTATAACTATCGTCCAGTTTCTCGTTTTCGTCTTTTTTTTTCTGAAAGATTTCGTGTTCCATTCCCTTTGGACACGGGTACACAGCAGCTGGACTTCATCTTTATAATCGATAATGCAACATGAATGCATTGTATTCAGCGGGTTATTTCGCCATAGAAAACATAAAAAAAGTTAACGGTGCATCAGCTTGTCACTTTTGTTAGTGAAATATTGTTGGAAACTGGCATTGTTACAAGTAGATTCAACTGTGTAAACTGTCACGGCGTTTGGTGCGGCAACTTGAAGGTGGCGCTGCTACTCGCATGTTTTTTCGTGAGTTTTCTCACTCGAGCGTTCTCTCACGATATAAGAGTGCCGTTTTCGGTATTAGGATGTAATTCACTAATACGTGACAATTTTTTTTCATGTAGTGTCCCTGTATTCCTATGTATATATATTGATGCTGCGGTAATATCTGCTCTACTTTTCTTTAGATAAGTGTCTGTTTTCTTTCGATAGTTGCATCGCACCACAAAACTCTATGACAAAGTAATGAGCACAAACGGGGAAACGCATGTCCGAAAACGTGGTCCGGACATATTCAATCGCACCTTTCCAGGCTCAGCACTTTTCTTGGCTCGATAATCACGGCTGGTTATCATAGAGTATCAGTTGTGGGTCTTTCTTTCGTACACTTGCTAGTCTAACACCTTGATCTGTGATCGAATTTGACGTTTGCTGTACGGATAAGTTATTTATTCTAGAGAACAGTCGACAATACTTGAAAAAAAAACAACAATAAGTATTAGTAAGAAAGGCAATGACCTGGCTTCTGATGTAAAAACAACACAAAGAAAACAAAACAGACGAGGTCTAAGGAAGACACGACACGGCAAAATGGTGTCGTGTCTTCCTTAGGCCCGGTATGTCGTTTAGTGCTGTTTTCCCATCACAAGTATGAGTCACTAAGTAGTCCAACTATCTCTTCTAGTGCGATGACCTGGTCATCGGAAGTAAACGATTTTCTCCTTAAGTGCATTACACATCCTGCTGTCATGTAGGATTGCGTCGAATGTTCTAAAATGAGGGCGTACATGCGTGGTCCTACTGACGGGCATAGCCAGGACGTGGAACACCGGGCCCGTGCCCCCGCGAAGTCTTTTTTTTTGTAATGGCATGGAGAGCGAAAAATGACCATTTCAAAGGGCTGCCTCCCCCCCCCCCCCACCTGATATCAGGAAAGTGCCACTCAGCCCCTATCTCGACCCCCGAAAATAAATTATGGCTACCCCCTGGTCACTCTCCCAATAACACTGTCCTCCGGAGGAGGAGGTCGTAACCCGTAGCACTCTTACCGGCCATTTCCCGAAGCGAAGCTATATACGTCCGGTCCGAGATGTCACGACTGCGGCGGTGGTCTGATCGCTTCTGTCAATGGCTGTCAATGGCGTCACGTGAGACGATAGCGCTGCGGCATGCGCACGTGACCGATGGCGCACCTGACGGGGCTCGGATAAAGCGACGGTTTCAGTGGTCGGCCTGACCGCGTGGGCACTTACCTATGACGATGGCCGTCATGATGACCATGGAACGAGCAGTTAAAAATAAAAATAATTTACGTGCGCGAGTTTGCGTCAATCTTTTTGTTTTATTTCGTCTTTGTGTTTACGCGGATGGGAACCTGAATGTCCACTAACAGTCTTGACTGACTTTCGTGATCATTCTAGCAAATATGTCTGCATTGCCTGGCCAGTCAGAATTTATTCGAATCAGGGGCGTATGCAGATGTGTTTTTCGCGAGGTTAGGGAGGGCACCTTCTTGACCTCAAGTGGTGGCAGGGCATGCAGATGTGGTCGAGTGTGATTTTGTGCCCTCTGTGTCATGGCTAAAAGAATAGAATTCGAGGGTAGGGGGGGGG
Source organism: Rhipicephalus microplus (assembly GCF_043290135.1). Taxonomy (NCBI): domain Eukaryota; kingdom Metazoa; phylum Arthropoda; class Arachnida; order Ixodida; family Ixodidae; genus Rhipicephalus; species Rhipicephalus microplus. Next base: position 212,370,453 of record NC_134700.1, read on the forward strand.
GGGGGGATGGGGCATGGACTCCGCTTGCTGCCCCCTGGCTATACGTCACTGATTTCGAGTTCTTGTAGCTGAAAGCTCCCCTGTGATGTGAATCAAGGGCATTTTTTTTTCTCGCATCCATGACGTTGTCGCAGTCATTGACTTGTTGCCCTCCGTATGTGTTTCATAGTTCTTCGCTTTAGATGCCGATCTTTCAATTCTAGCATTGTGGGTTCACACCCACCCTATGGGATTCTACGGAGTCGATTTGTCGTTTTATATCTGTAGACTGGATGTCAGTTTCAGGTAGACATGATGATGATTAAGATGTTCCTATTGCATTGCTGGCACTTGCCCACAGAGCGGGAGCGGCCAAGAACCGGGCGGCTGGATCTTTGAGTTAGCTGCCTTCTCCCTTTCGTTGCTTCCTCCCTTGATTCGTACTTCAAAGCATCCAATGGAGTTTCAGCAAAACACAAAAACAATTCGTAAATGTTGTAAGAAACTGCTACACGAGCTAACGGTCAGACACTCAGATAGTCTCAGAGCAAAAAATAATAGTAACACTAGACTAACAAGGTAATCATTTTTTTATGTTTTCATTATGTACGCACACACAGCAGAGCATACCTCCGCGTGGCTACAACCTAATGTAATCCCTTCAAAGGATAAAACTACTGCGTAGTTTATTTCTAAACCTAGTTTCTCAATTGGGTCGACAATGTATCTTTTTCTTTGATAAAAATATCGGTGATAATAAAAATTATCTGTTGTTTTTAATAAATGAATCATAATGCTAAAAATATCCACCTTTATTATAATGACACGATACTTTTTGTTTTGGCATGTGTACATAAGGCAAGGTTACATGTCACTGATATGCGGCAGAACGAAACGGACAGAATTGTTTCATGACTAGATCTATATCCAGGCTCGTGAACAAACAAGAATAACTGTGAAATATCCCCCCCCCCCCCAAAAAAAAAATCAGAACACAGTTCGAAAGCACCACTGTGAAAAAGTTATGGAAGACCCCACACCAATTTCAAGGCCACTATCGTGGTGAAGTAGAAAAATTTGAAACCTTTTCATGTTGATATCTTATCGTAATACAATTATGAATAGCTACTGCAAATGAAGGGACAAGAAAGTACCAATCGAAACTGAAGTGAAGCTAACAACCTGCATTGTTTACAGCTGAAACGCAGCATTCAACTTTATGTATGCGGCATACAAATTTGCTACCTGTCCAAATAGGCCAACGCAGCCGCACTAGGCCAGTGCAGGCCAGGTCAATGTAAGCGCGCGTGGCGAGGAGCTATATGTTGTTTGGCTAGTCTTGCGTTATATATTCTTGGAATATCTGTGTACTGTCGATCATATCGAAGAAATAACAGTGTTTACGATTATTCTTTAACATTGTTTTTTCCGATATTGCGAGTTCTACGGAGTTCCGCATTGTAGCGGAAACGTTAGGAAAGGGAAATCGTCAACCGTCTATTTGTGGCATGATGCCATGGCAAGGAAATTCAAAACGTATTTCCCCCCATAAAAAAAATCTTTTTGGTTGCCGAAAAATTCGTTCTGATTCGGGGATCGAACCCGGGACATACGCCTTCCCGGCGCGGTCGCTATAAACCAGGAAGCTGTAGAAAATTGGCAGTGCGAGTGCGAATTAACAATTTGTGGGGTTTGACGTCCCGAAACCGCGATGTGATTTTGAGAGATGCCGTAGTGGAGGGTTCGGAAAATTTGGACCCCCTGGGCGTCTTTAACTTGCACCTAAATCTAACCACACAGGCCTTGAGCGTTTTCGCCTCCGTCGAAGCGAGTGCGAATTAATCGACAGCTCGAAGCACACGGACGTGGAATCGCTTGCAGACGAGTTCTGCAGAATCCTGCGAGGTGGCGGAAGAGCTAGATAAGGGGAACTGACAACATAACTTCCTGGTTTGCTCGTTCAGTAGAGTGACAGCCCCGGAAACGTGTCGGTTCCAAGTATACATCCTCGGGCCAAAACGAATATCTTCCCAACGAAATTTCTGAGAAACCCGTATACAGGACTTCCTCGCGGCGTCGTCTTACAAATAGGCGGTTGTCAGTTGTCAATGCTACACACAAGGTCGTCGCGTATCAAGAATAAAATGATCAGGAGTGCAAGAGCTTTTTTTGGAGACATTCACCTATGAGTTGTATTTTACGAGGTTTGTTGCGATGTAACCCTTTAAGCATTGGTGTATAACGCAAATAGTCATGGAAATTGAGAGGCACTATTCATCGAGCTTCTCTCTTGTCTCTAAATAAAATTTGCATCCACTTGTATCCTTCCCCCCCCTTCCCTTGGAAATGTTTACAATTATACAAATAAGTTAGCACCCCTGCACAAATTAGGACTACGAGGCTATTGTAGGAGTTTGTACACAAATAACAAATAAACGTTGACACAAATGTATCATAACGACTTTGAAGAAACTATTCCGTTCACGTAATTTATGTATTTAGAAGATCGCAAATAGTTGTGGAAGCAGACGAGAAAATCGTCTTGAAGTCAATCTTTTAGGGGCGAAGCTCCTTAGGGCGTGGGCTGTGCGTCCCCTGTAGCCTGTATGTAGCCACCTCTAGTATAGTTCTTGCAGTGTTCACTAGATGGCGGTACCGTCCCCTGTATGTAGACACCTCTAGTTTAGTTCTTGCAGTGTTCACTAGATGGCGGTACCGTCTCCTGTATGTAGCCACCTCTCGTTTAGTTCTTGTAGTGTTTACTCGATGGTGGTACTTGTAGCTGATGATGAAAAGATGCACGATGTTATAAACTAGAAAGCGGTACTTGTAGTTGATGAAAGACGCGAGATCTTATAAAGTAGGAATGATGTCACATATGGCGCGTGTCATTGGTTGAAGGCAATCGTTCGATTTAGTGCGGCGACGTACGCTAGGGGGAGCGATGTAATAAAATCGAGTGGGCAAAATGTACAGAGGATTCATGGTTTACCAGGTTTACCTCCGGAGCTTCGCCCACTCATCATCATTCACTTCGTGGATATGGCGGAATTTTTTTTTGTGATTAGCAGCATACAGCAATGTAGGCCGATATGCCGATATGTCAATATGCTGAGTGTCTCATATATATTAGAGACCTTGACAAAGCAAAGCCAAGACCTGGCAACCGCATAACTCGTTGCGTTTAAAGCATAGTACAGATTATTGTTGTGAACGAAAAACGCGCACCACTAAAAGTTGTAAATCTATACTTTCATCAATAAAAGTGGGAAATCGATGAAACGGCGCGTCTGAATTTCGTCGGCATCGGACATCGTATGAAACAGCGTATAAAGTAACGGCGTTTCTTCTTTGGGTACACTAAAGGCGAAATGTATGGGTAATTTTTATATAAAAAAACAAAAACAAAACAGGATGAGTTGTAATGAACGCATCGTCATTTTTGCTTCTTTGAAAAAGAGACCACACGTTCTCTGCAACACGCTGACGCTCTGGGCGCCAGGATCCACACTTGTCATCAAGACGTGCGAAGTCCTACTTAGTTGGTATAACCTATATTTAGGCGATGACATCTATGTATAGAGAGCGCGCATTAATGAGGAATACAACCGAAATTTTTAAGTGCTGTACTCGGGCTAGTTTCGTGGTTGCATGTATGTGAACCAGGACTCGAATTCGAGAGACAAGGACATAAAGATTACACAACACAGGAGCTGAACGACTGCGTTGAGCTTAAACTTTTTGTCCTATACTGAGTTGTGCCACAGTTTGTGCGGGAAGGATGCCGTATCTATATATGACACACATCTGTAACAAGCGGCCCCTGATTGTTCGGCCGCGTGACATACAAAAACACTGGCAAAACTGTAATAGAAAACCGACGTCGATATGCATGATCTACTCGGCTAATCCAAGTTGATTGATACGTTCAAGAAATAACACGGACAAAATAAAGGACTGAATAGTACTATATAACGCATTACGCGTGTGAATGAAAAGACGTCCTATATACATCACGATATTCAGCTTTAGAACGAAGCACACCGTCGCTGTATCCGTTCTGGATTCTGTCCGTATGCTTGTGTATGCACCGTTCCGACAGCCCTCCCGGCGGATGGCTCAGAATGCGCAAGGGTTTTTGACGGCCATCGTTGAGCCTGTGGGACAGCCAAAGGCCTCGGCGAACGGCGCAAAGTTTCGCAGTGGCCCGTTGACGAAGTACGGTGCCGGAGACCGGACGCCGTGGTGGAGGCGCTGGTGGAAGTACGAGTCGTCGTACGATTCGCAGCGGTCCAGGGCGAACTCGTAGAAGAACAGTCGGTCCGTCGCGTATGGACCCACTCTAGAGGTGCGGAAGGCGAACCTGCGATTGGTCTATGCTGTTATACGCTTGCTAATTTAAACTTCAAGAAAGAATGTTATGTCGATTGCCAGAGTGCTAGCTTGCCAAGTTTGTTTTTATTTCGTGTTCTTAACCCACTTTTTTTCACCAACTCCACTACTCCCACGCTCATGCTTATTTTTTTAACCACTTTCCCTGTGGGCCTGTCCGAAGGCTCACAGTACAAGTAAATATAAAATAAAAAGATAACGAGTGCCTCGAGTGACGTCAGCGCCATTCACAGGCAGTGCACGGAGTGCTTCATTACAAGGGACGAAAAAGTTTTACTCCAACCCCCCCCCCCCCCTCAACATGCACACCCGTTCTTTCCAACGCCCTCTCACTGAGAATATTAATTATTGAGTGCATGTGCATTGAATGCCACCTGCTGCAATAGGTTATCTCGGTACCGAGCTGGCTATGTGTACGGTGGCATATCCCACCTGTGGCTTCCGTGGGCGGCGTTCTGCTTGAAGACCTTCAGGACCACAGGTAGAGCGAGCAGGTCACGAGCATCTTCCCGCGAAGCCACTTCGCCAGGACCCCGGTTGCCATAGGACTGCTTATGCAGGCAGCTGGCCAGCATCTCGAGCCTGAGGTGCGCGACGTAACCTGGCGGACCTATTTTAGAGATCAAATCCAAATCGGTAAGGCGGGCGAACGCTTCCCTGGCTAAATCTATGCCGAGTGTGGGAACGTGGCGAATAAAAAAAGCATCCTTGGTAAAATTCTTGTCGACGGCCGCCAGAGGTACGGCTACGTAGCCATTCTCAAAGTCAAGCCAGGGAGTGTCGCGGAGCGATGGTCCGCGCCAGAAGGTTTCGAAACTTCCGTTGACCATTCTCAGCAAGGTGTTGGACGTTGCGGAATCGAGAGCTCCGTGCATCAGCATCAGGCATGGTTGGCCTTCGCCTTTCCCGAAAAATAGGTGGGTGTAGCTGGCCTTTGAATCCGCGCTTCCAAACCACTCCGGCACGAAGACCTGCCTTCTAAGCTTGAACATGCTGTCGCGGAACCTGTTCGTCACCACGAATGTCAAATTCAAATCTTCCCGGACGCGACGCACAGCCTCCGCTATCACATCCTCGACGAGGGCGTCCGTGGACTCCCGAACGCGGCGCTGGTTGCGCAACTCTGCGTTCCAGAAGAGGTAGGCGTACGGTTCAGGCAAACTTCTGGACAGCACTCTTAGACAACGAAGGTCTGTTGCCTCTTCTAACGAGTCGCCGTCCTCCCAACCAGGAAATCGTGCCCCGGCGAGTAGTGCGAGTTCCAAGTACTCTAGGAGGTTCAGAAAGGGCGAATAACGAACGTATACCCTGAAGCCTAGGTAATTGAGCACGTTTCCAGATCCGAAACGCTCGATCAGGTCAGCCAGTGCCCTCTGAAAAGGATCGCCTTTGACCGTGACCAGCGTGGATTTACGGATGCGCATCACTCCCTTAAATGTTGTGTTGAGAAATCGATACCAGTTCCAGTGGCGCGTGTTTAGGAGAGCCGACACCGGGCGCACGACGTAGTTGTTCACTGCCATCCAGCTGCCAGCCAGGTCAACGAGTGCCTGTTCTATCTTGAGCAGGGGCGTCGTGTCTCGCAGGCCGTGCGTCCTCTCCACGGCTGAGTAAAACCAATCGGTGTTCACATCTCGCATCTTGACGAAGTCCCTGAACAGCGTCTTCGGAGGACCTATCCTGATGGCCCACTGGGCGGACTTTCCCGGACCAAGGGATTGCTTCGTAATCTCGACGTTTGCCAGAGCGGCAATGGCCGAATGTACCAAGACCCTCGCCGCAGCTTCCGACACGTCGCCCGTGAGATTGTTCCTGTAAGGATAGCCGTCAAGACCGTGGATGCGAAGGAGGCGCTGGAAGTTAGCGAACGAGTCACGTTCACCCGTCTTGAGTCGACAGGACTGCCAAAGATGAAGGGGCCACTTCAGGAAGACGTCGTCCGTGCCATCCTTCATTTCGTTGAGAAGGACGTGTTCGAAAGTCTTCAGACGTAGCGTTCTGGGGGATACCAACGCTGAGCCCCGCGGTGGCGTGTGGTTTGTGAGCCATTTGCCGCATACGTGATGGTAAAAATCGGTGCAAGGATCAACGTTGTCGTCAAGCAAGGCTTCTAATTCGTTCGCGATCTGCGCACAACCACTACCGTGGCAGATACGTGTGTAATATTTCTTCCCAAATGTCCATTTCGAGGAGGGTTCGAACTCCGTGATGGTTCTAGTGGTATATGATGTCGTGGCATCGGCGTGCTTAAACGAGCCCATAGTTGTAGGGGAGTCGTCGGGGATCGCGGTTTCGGTGAATGGTGGGTAAACCGCTGTTCGAGGTGGTCTTGCCTCGCGCGTTGTTGATGAACGGCGCAGCGGTGCGATACGTTTCGTGCTGGCTCGAGCGGTGTCGTGAAACTGGCTGGGAGGCTGAGGCCTTGCGGCGAATTCGTGCGGATGCGATGCAATGTTTATGGGCTTTTCGCGAAAGCTGCGCACGAAGGTGGCCAGCAGGAGCGCGACGGTCAATATGAACACGAAGAGGATGGCGTAATCTGACTTCCTGGATGCGTAGTCTTCGGATCTATGGAAAAAGCGCCGAGGGTACCAGCAACTGCTGTCCGTTGTGTACCCGCTGGAGTCGGTCGAACGGAACAAACGGTCCATCGCGACGAGATGTCGACGCGCGTATGTAAAAATGTTCGATCGAAAACTGCAGTGTTGCTCACCGCTTGCACGTCGCGCGTACGAAGCCGGTCGGGAGTTTCTTCTGTGCCGTCTTGTCTTGCCTAGAAGATCTTGGCTCATACCCACAAGGGGGATTGGTGCAACACCCTCTGTCGGCGTCTGCGGTCACGTGTCGCGTGCCACGCTTCTTCTTCTTCATTCTTCTTCTCATGGCTCATACTCAATGCAGAGGATTGACCGAGTACTGGGTGAACTTTTTTTAGTATTTTTAGGTAAATTGCTCTTCAATCGACAATCGACCCTTCATGACGATGACTTTGATCCACTGACTGGTCATGACGTGCTACAAGAAAAGAAAGAAGGAGAAGCAAATAGGGCCGCTCCACGCTAGTGGTGCGACGACTGAGCTATACCAGCGGAGCCGGTGGCTCCTTACCCTCACCACCTCATTTCTTTCTCCTTCGCAGTCTTTCTGTATTTATTTCTCTATCTTCTATTTCTTTCTCACTACCTCTGTATTTGCGCTTCATGCTTTTGTAATTTCCTCTCGTGCTTTGTACATTTCTCTTTCTCCATATTTTTCTTTCTGGATTTTGCTCTATCTGTTTCTAAACTTCCATTTATTTTGATGGTATACGTCTTGCTCTCTCGTTTCTTCCTATCTTCCTCCAATACTTCCACCCGCCCTACTCTTCCTCGCTTCCCTTTTTGCATACCTTGCTATTTATACTATCGGAATTGTGAAATTAGGCTAGGGTGGGGTAAAATGAGACAGAATTGTGAAAATAGTTAAAATATATATTTTTATTCTACTCGTCACCATTAACCGTTGAAACTTTCTTTTGGGTATAAGGTATGTGCTGCATAAATATGACCTTTTTGGCGCAGTTCGAAAGTTCATTATAATAAAAAATAAAAGGCACCAAGTGTCTCATTTTGCTCCAACCTGTAGGGAAAAACGAGAGAGTGAGAAAAAAATATTTCTTTAGTTGTTCCAGTAGAAGCACTTGAAATGCACTCTGTGGGCCCCCATGCAGTCCTCGTATACGTCCAGTTCTTGCCCTGCAGGCATCGATTCCAGACTGACCCCGACGCTCTCTGCCCATGGTGTTCAGCTAAAGCCACTCCGTACCACGTCACGTGGGAGTGTCAGGCCATTACAGCCTTACAACCAGTACAAAATCCAACAGTGGTGCGATGGGAGGAGCTGCTGGCCAGCGAGAACCTGGAAGATCAGTTGAGTCTGATCAACCGGGCCCGCAGAGCGGCTGCTGCAAGCGAAGCCCTGGACTAAGCCCCCCCCCCCCCTTCCGCAAGCCAAGCATCTCCGACTACTCGGAGCTTCTCCGCAGAAAATTTCCTGTAAATAAATAAATACGTTTTCACCTCATCACCCCGAAGCTCCGAAACTACTTGCAGATCAAACACCTTCAGTCTTTCTTTGTGCTAATGTTGTCTTTTTTGAACGCTTACACTTCATCGGATTATTTAACGATCGAATTCTATATATGTTATGACACCTTTTTCACACCTTTTTTTTTACCGTTTTGTTGCAAATCTGCACGGGCCTTTAGTAACTTTCAACTTTTTCAGTCTGGCTTTGTGAAGCGATAAATTTCGGATTTGTATTGCTTGTTATTTTTAAAGTTTTGGTATGACAAAAAATTAGACCACCTCCTCGAATTGAACGCTAATGGAATGTGAAGCAGCAGCGTTGCGCAAGGGTGGCATCGCGGGTTGAACAGTGCTAACGCGGCTACTCACCCCAGCAGTCGTGAAAGTGCTCTTTTGAACAACTTTCTGGTCACCAGGCATGGCCGATGCATCGGCGTCTCCGTGGCACCGCACCGACGCCGCAGCAACTTTCGGCGCTTGGCCGCGTTCGTGCGAACGCCGAGCGCGTTGCAGTGACATTCGGTATGTGCCTGATCTACACTGCTTAGGCATGACTTCTCCAGTTTCTACCATCGAAACAGTAGCAATGCATGCGGCAGACACCAACGAATATCCAGTGGATCCGGACGATATGGTTCTTGGTTCACTGCTACCCGCCGACGCAAGCCAAACACCGCAACGAATTCCGCACCCGAGCCCTTGCCTGCCAAAAATCAAGTGACCCCGCGGCCGCCACCCCTACCTGTGGATGACTTCAAGGTGATCTTCCGACCACGAGGAGGCCTTCGCCTCAGTGAATGGGCACATCACGTGTTGGAACGCGCCATCTGCATGACTGCTGGGCTGCCAGGAGAAACAGTCAACAAGCTCCTTTTTCGCATCCAAGCGGAACGCAATATAGCCATCGCAAGCACACCAGACGAAACTATTGCTACAAAGTTGCAAGCCGTCACTGCACTAAATCTAGGGTCGCAGAGATATGAAATGCAAGCTTATGTAGGCGCTCCTGACAATTCTTGTAAGGGAGTCATCATCGGCCCCGAGAAGAATACTTCACTCATTGAACTCCTCCACAACATCTACGCACCCGACAACGAAGTCTTAGACGCCCGAATGATGGGATCCACAAACACAGCGTTGATAACTTTTGCAGGCCTTCAAGTTCCACGTTTTGTTTACTACTACCGCGCGGAATACCGATGCTACAAGTTTGCACAATCTGCCTTGCACTTGGACATCGGACAGACGTATGTCCAACCCCGACAAAACGCCGATGCCAAGCATGTGGAGTTGAGACACCAGCGCCGGAGCGCAGCTGTACAACTCAATGCTTCCACTGCAAGGGTGACCACCCAGCTACGCACCCCAAATGTCCTGCAAGAGAACAGAAACCTCCAAAAAAGCTTTACGTCAAGAAAGCACTGGAGGCGAATGCGTTAGCACCACCACCTACATCACCACCCAAGGGACACTGGCCCAGGTCCAGAACGAGGCGCAGCCAATCCAAGAGCAGAGGGAAGTCTCAGGACAGGGCCTTGGTATCCTTAAACAACACGCCAGGAACCGCATCCAAAACCAGCACCACCCCCCTGGGACTGATCCCCCAAAAGAACAGAGCCGCGAGTGCGAAGAGACCAGAATCGCCACCAGCCAAGAAGACAGCGCCCGCTGGACAGATGCCTCCGGCTAAGGTGCGTTGGGCAGCGCGGCCTCCCAGCCTGAAATCTTCTTTACCTAATTCCTCCCATCCGCCCTCATCACACAACCACCCCAACGTACCTCTCACATCTAACGCACATAACTGCACAAAGCAAAAGCTGCAAGATGCCCTCACAAAACTGAGGGACTCGCTTAAGGCTGAAGTAACCAGCATGATCACTCAGGCAATTGATGATTTCCGTGCAGAAGTTAGGGATATGTTAAAGGCACATACTCAAGCACTTGTAACAGACCTAAAGCAGCACATACAAGAAAGCTTCGTGTCATTTAGTACAGGGCCCCAAGGCCCCAAGACTCATTGCCACTAGCTACAAACCCCAAAAGTCTTTCCAAACGACCCCACCCTTACATCCGCCCATCACTCTTAACTCAGGACACAGTCCAAAAAGAGCAAGATGGGCTCCCCTAGTCCTGCCTTTACCATGTGGCAGTGGAACTGCAGGGGGTTTTGATGAAAGAGGAGCTCCCTGCAACAGTACGCTGCTACTTTCGCGCACCCTCCGGATATCGTGGCTCTGCAGGAGACGCACTGCACGTATACCCTCTCGGGCTTCCATACATATACAGATCAACAAACACTATCACTTGTCGCAATACACGTATCGAAACACTCGACAGCTACAGAACACACTGACGTCATCCATTCCACATGTGCTTGTTCAAATTATTCCTCAGAAACACAGTCAGCAGAGCTTGTTTATACTAAACATCTATAGCTCCCCTAAATCTAGGAGGGACGACTTCGGGTACCTTATAGCGGAAACGTGCAAGCTAGGGGAACAAGTTGTAGTGGTTGGTGATTTTAACTTCCCACACACGTCATGGGGATACCTATCGGCCACGCGTAAAGGTACCAAATTAGAACGCCTCATCTGCAATCACAGATTTACACTGCTCACAGGTCCGCAAGAGCCAACCAGAATTGGAACCAGTGCAACCAGAGATACGTGCCCTGATCTAACCTTTGTAAGGGGACTAAGCAATTATAACTGGTCAAATCTGCATGAAACGTTAGGTAGTGATCATTGCAGCATTTACACTACACTGCACATCTCCAACCCCCGTGCTCCAGAGTGGAAGGTCCGTCTCACTGATTGGTATACATTTAGAAAACAACGCGCTCAGACCGACAACAATGGGAGACCTTTAAATGAATGGCTACAGTGCCTGCAAGCTGACCTTGATAAAGCGACCAAGAGGATAAGCACTACAACCACAGTTCCAGATGCCGACAGGCACCTTCTACACCTGTGGGAAGCACGCAGATGCCTCATAAAACACTGGCGTAGGCAGAGACACAATCGCAAGCTTAAGCTTCGCATTGCTCAACTCACGTTGCAAGCCGAACAATACGCCACAGAGCTCACGAGGAACAATTGGCACAACTTTTGTAAGTCACTTAATGGAACACTAAGCACTGCACGCACGTGGGCCATACTAAGAGCCCTTGTTGACCCGAAAAGTACCAAGTCCTACACGAGCAGTACCATTCAAACACTTCTTCACAAGCAGGATGGGGACGACAACAGCATCTTACAGACACTTCAAGAAAAGTACATCGCTGCAGGCCCTCAGCCAAAATATAAAAAACTACCCATACACAGAGTCAAGACTGCTGGATGCTGATATTACTGTGCACGAAGTTCGAGCTGCCCTTCTGAATATCACGCGCAACACAGCGCCAGGGAAAAGCAACATCCAATACTCTCTCATACGAAACCTCAGCGACGAAGATCTAGAACAGCTCACAGATTTTTACAACACTCGCTGGAAATCCGGAACGTTACACCAGGAATGGAGACATGCCGAAATACCACTAATTCCTAAGTCCGGCAAACCCCTAGAGCTTGGAAACCTGCAACCAATCTCGTTGACGTCTTTCCTCGGTAAATTAATGGAGCATGTCGTCCTTCAAAGACTGCAACCATATCTTGAGGCCCAGGGATTTTTTGCGGACACACTGTTTGGGCACCGGGCCCATCTTTCCACGCAAGACGTACTTCTCCAACTAAAAGAGGAAGTAATGGACAGGCTCAGTTGTACGCAAACTAGAGCTCTGCTTGCCTTGGACATTCATGGTGCGTATGACAATGTCTCGCATGACCTAATACTGGAGAATCTCGCGTCAACACGCTGCGGACGACGAGTTTACGACTATGTGAAAGCATTCCTAACAAACAGGACGGCAACCATAGGATTAGGCTCCCTGCGCAGTGACATCATAAAGCTCGCGGGTAAAGGCACGCCACAAGGATCGGTGTTATCCCCGCCACTCTTCAACATCGCCATGGCTAAGTTACCGCCTCTACTCGCCACCATTCCAAGTCTGCGACATGCTTTATACGTGGACGACGTCACTATGTGGGTGACCAAAGGCTCAGACGGACAAATACAAGATGCCCTCCAAGAAGTAGTAAATACAGTTCAAGCATACGCACGAGCAGGTGGTCTAACGTGCTCTGCAAATAAGTCGGAACTTCTACTAATTCGTCGCCCCAGCGAAAGCCCGACAACAGCCCGCAAATCACAGTCACCTTAGAGGACCACCTAAATCCCTGCGTACAGAAACTCCGCGTCCTTGGCCTTCATATACAAACTGATCTCAAGACACGCATACCATGAAAATATTAGAACAGCAAGTTTCCCAAATCACGCATATGATCCACCGCATCACCAACCGAAGGCATGGACTTCAGGAACAAGACATTCTACGTATAGTTAATGCCGGCATAGTAAGTCGCATCACCTACCACGTGCCTTATCAAACCCTAACGCTTGCACAAGAGAGAAGACTGGACATTCTCCTCCGTAGAGCCGTCAAGGCGGCGCTTGGACTACCTACGTACGCATCCACCAACCGTCTCCTAGCCATGGGTGTACACAACAACCCGAGGAAACTAACCGAGGCACAACGTGTAATAGTCAGCTACGAAGACTCCACAATACCCAAGTGGGAGAGCGACTACTCGTCAGGCTGGGGTACCCTCCGAATCGATGTGGATACAGCACGCCAGGGAAACAGCTACCCACTGACTTCCGAATAAGAATTACAGTCGCGCCACTTCCACGCAATATGCACCCTGGCGCAACGCTCAGCGCTGGCGGGCAAGGATGAAAAACCTCACGCGCCTCATCAATCAGTCTCCTCTAAACACTTTCTTATACTGCGACGCCGCTAGACACAACTCCCACAGTTTTACAGTTGGAGCAGTGGTGAACAATGATCACGACGTAGTAGCCTCAATCAGCGTACCTACAAAGAACATATCTGAAGGTGAAGAGTGTGCCGTCGCCTTGGCGATTTCCCACGCTGCCATAAACCTTCTTCACGCAGATGTTATTTCTAATCTTTACAGACTCAACGGATACCTGCCGTGCCTTCACACGGCGTATTGTCTCACAGCACACACACCAAATTTCAAACACCACATTCCACACGCCACACAAGTTCCGACTTGTCTGGACCTCTGGGAACGCCTTTCTCCCCGGTCATGACTGCGCTCATGCACTCACTAACCCGAGCACTCACTAACCGGGACCTGGAGGAAGAGCTGTCCAACCCAGATGAGGAGGACACAACCACGGAACTTCTAGGATATCGAGACACTCTCGATTACTATAGACTAGAACGCATTCGGTACCCTCCACCACACCACACGCTCACACGAGAAGATGCAACTGCGGTGCGTCAACTGCAGGCGAACACGTTTTCGAGCCTCTATTTCCTCCACATACTCCATCCCACTTCTTACCCTGACAAATGCCCTGGCTGTGGAGTGGTACAGACGTTATTTCACGTAACGCTGGAATGTCAGCGTCCGCCAGCCAGGTGCTCTGCCAACTCCTCTCCTATTCCTACCCTAGCTACAAGACTGGGAGGCCATGCTGCGTGATGAAAGCCCGAGTGGCCAGCGGGCGCTGGTTCAGCGGGCGCGGGACGCAGCAGCGGCTGTTGGAGCTCTGGACTGAGAGCCCCATTCGACATTTTTCTACGATTGAAATAAAAAGTTTCTCTCTCTCTCTCTCTCTCTCTCTCTCCCTTCGCAAATATAAGCCTCCTAAATTTACTCACTCCGCCACTGCGGTGGGTCTACAATCTGGGAGAAATTAACTGTTTTAATGGTATTTTATGCAAACTCGAGTCACGAACACGTTTTTTTTTCTGTTCTGCGAAACGGCGGCTGACTTCAGAAAACAACCCTTCTGCTTTCAGAGCTTGCTAAAAAAAAAACCACCCCTCCTCGTTGAAACTTATGCTGCTTTCAAGGTAAACGATCGACCGCTAAGAACCAACATGGCGGCTTCTCAAGTATGGTGGCTGTTTCAGCCAGTTGTAAGCAACCATGATCGAAGTTGTCACCACCCTACAACATGGAGACACGGACACATGAAGGCTCTGTATGGAAGATTCGTTTGAAGCATCCTCCGTGGTTTGAAGCGATGGCTGGCGTAGGTCTTGAAGGTGACACGTACAGACATGTTTCAACGCGTACGTTAGGTGCGCGTCAGGTTTAATGCGCGTGAAAGCGACGAGTCAACCATGTAGCGCGCGGCGTGAGTCGTTCCTAGTTAACATGTTTTTTTTTTGTTTCACCAAGACATGCTTGCGCAATGCATGTTTCAGTTTTAGTTTGTGAGGTTTTTCGGAAGGCTTTTGTAAGGTTTTGTAAAATATTTTTTGTAAGTTAATTTGTAAGTTATTCACCGTCTCAGTTACGAATGCGCGTTTGTCTGATCAGTTGCTGACTATACATTTCTTGTTTTTGTATGATGTTTGATACTACTTTATCTGTAAGATAGGAAGGCGTGAGATTGCTGTGATTTGAGTTGATACACATTCATGTGTGTTCCCAAATAAACGTGGTTTGAAGTTCGCACTCATGTTGTCTGTGTCTCGTCCTTTTGTCTCCGTATTTTTTGGTGATAAGATTTCGATGTTTTTCAAGTTATTCTGTGCAGCTATATACTCTACTGTCATCCACATCGTTCGTGCAATAGTCGTCCCAGTTATCTGTGCCCACATCCTTCCGCCGAGAGCTGATAGCCACATGATACAGCATTTGCGTCTCGTAAGACCAAGTTATCGCTGGCAAAAAGAAGTTTCTTGAAGCGGTGATGGAGACCGGCATCAGCTTGTTGATTGAGGTTGACCATCTCTGGAAAGCTATGACAGAAGTAATAAGGAGCTTCGAAATTCTAGGATTGGTCGCAATCAAAATGGCGTTTGAATGGACACTGCAAAGGCTCAGTCGTCGAATTGGGTCTCTTGATCGTGACACTGACCTCGCAGTGTGTGTTCTGCGAGTGGAAACGATCAGCGACAATGAAACTCGCACATTCGCCAGTCGTTCCGACTACTCGAAGCAATTTTAGGAGCATCACAGATTATGGTGAATCACCCTCACATACGTCTATTGCACGCTTTCAAAGAATGATTTTCAAGGAGGAGGATATATGCACTGTCGCGCGGGCCAGCCTTGGAAGGAATATAAGACACAGCTATTGGCAAACAACCATGATTATACGCCCACACGTCCATCAAAACTGACAAAGAGGCCATCCACAAAAGAAGGCTTATCGGAGATACGATACGGCACAGTCGTCCAAGACATGACAGTCTTGGACGACTGTGCCGTATGAAAAGAATAGTGAGATCCATGATTGCAATAATAATAATAATAATAATAATAATAATAATAATAATAATAATAATAATAATAATAATAATAATAATAATAATAATAATATCTGTGGTTTAACGTCCTAAAACCACGATATGATTATGAGAGACGCCGTAGTGGAGGCCTCCGGAGATTTCGAACACGTGGGGTTCTTTATAAGAAGCGCCTAAATCTAAGCGCACAAACATTTTCGCCTCCATCGAAAATGCAGCCGCCGCAACCGGAAATTGATCTCACGACCAGTGCGACACGTCAGCAGTAGCAGTAGGATAAGGAGTAATCGAAAGAGACAGATAGATAAGCTTGAGATAAAAGCAAAAGATTTAGAGGTGATTAGAGAAGTCCGTGGACGGGGCCCCGATCGGCAAGCCTTCGTCTAAGAGAGGATATCGCGGCCAAGAAAACAATCAGGCACGAAATCCACCGAGCGTCTCAAATCAGCTTGGACATGCTGAAGTGTTTCCGAACGCTCCTATCGATCGGGATTTCTCACTATGCGTCACAACAAGACAATACAAGCGGCCAATTTTCTACTGCGAAGCTCCCAAGTCACGCTTCGTCACCCAATCAGGCCATACGATATCTCTCAACGGATGCGTTGATGGAGGGTCGAACCACAAGCCAGAGAGGACATCACAGCATGATCTCGGTGTGCACCATTCTTCTCGATGCATGGAGGAGAGTCCAAGTTTATTTCAAATTGGTTGGGTGCTTTGTGGGACAGATTTTCCAGAAAAGTCGTCTGCTCAACATTCACTTGGAAAGAGCAAGCTCAACAGCGAAGAAACGGACACGGGGTAACTGGAAGCATATACATAGAGGCGGTTGCTATCTCAAGACCGCTCACTTACACGTATGCATACAGATAGCTTCTTACGATAGGTGCTACGCCTGTTCTAGTTGGACTTTCATTGCCAACTTCTCCGGAGAGAACCAACAAACCTACACGAAGGTCAAGGAGATATACTCTGGTTCGCATGAAAGATAACTATTGGTGTCATGTGTTCAACAATTGCTCCCAGCGTTGAAGTACAGCCTAGCAGCCCAAGAAATGTCCTCAATGCCTGAGCTTGCAAGCTCAGGCATTATTGACTTGTCATGATCGCCATCCTTTGCCGACGATCCATCCGACCGGACAGCACCTTCGCAGAAGCAATCTCACGCCATGAAATCATCATTGCTCCCGCGAAAGTTGCAGAGTAATCCCAAGACCTGAAGTGCGCCTATCCGTTCCCGGAGTGGGTAAAAAATGGTGTATGCACTCGCGTGGCCAGAAACAACTAACATTATCGTTTATATCTACCGAATATGCCTCTTGCACACATTTATTTACTGACGGGTCTGTGTTCGTCATTCGTCATACCAAGATTTAAGACCAGCGCCGCTTCCGCGTATATCATCGAACAAAATAGACGGTGGCAGAGATTAGGGCCACCCGCGCAGCCTCCTCGCAGCGTGACTATATTTTGTGATTGTAAACTAGCACTTAATAGACTCGTCGCTAAAACGGGGGCCATATTATCTTCTCGTTCAAGAAGTCGCCGCATCACACGATACATCCGTGAAAAGTGGTCATCGTATAAGATATCAGTGGATTCCAGACACGGTGGCCTATCCATTGAAACAAGCAAGCCGATGGGGAAGCGATAATGGCTCACGATAACGCCGCAATACTGGCTATTTCGTTTTCACGACCGGATACTAACACTGCTGTTTGTTCGACCATTTCAGCGACTATAGGCGGCGCTGCGGAAGGTCGAAATGGCGGACGAGACGGCCATGTCTCGAGCGTTTACGTCCGCGTCGTAGAGCATGAAGACGCGTTCATTGGTTTATAACTACTGAGAGACCTAACTGCGTCGCTGTTTTATCTCCGTGTGACCGCTTCGAAGCACGTCCACGTGGCGCCGCCTGCGTCGCTGGAATGATCGAATACACTCGTCCGAGAAGCTATACAGTAGCGTATTGGTCCTTACCAAGTCAAGATCACCACCGTATTCACAAACTCAATCTAGATTATGCGTATTAGATGACTGCCAACCACGAAAAGGTACAGTACAAGCTAATTGCACGGGTTACGAATAGGTGCTGCGTTCAGTGTAGTTAATTGCTATTTTAACCCCCAATTGTGACTCTTGTGGCTCCCCAGGGACAGCTGAACACATCTTGTGCTTCGGCCCTTGATATATCTCGTAAAGAAATTCGACGACCACCGTCTTGATGAAATGTACCAATAAGCAAGTCTCTGAAATAAAGTTCCATTATATTGAAGTTCTGTTATATGGAGTATATTGAAGAGGATGAAGTAAAAAAAAAATGCTGCCCACATCTTCATCTTCTCATGGGGGAACTCGAGTAAATTTGTCGCATAGTGGTGGGGGTATCGCGTGAAAGTTGTGTAAATACTTAATTGTTATTTCGTATTTATTGTAAAACATTGCCTTCAACGAGCGGAGGGACGCTGATGTGCCAATGAACGACTTTGCAGTGCGAGCAGTTGTTTTTTTTTTTTTTTACTAGCAGACGTTGTCTGCGTCGGCCTTGCGAGGCGAAAGAGGAGGAAGAGAGCGAAAGCTTTGCGGGTGTCTTCCTGGGCCGGCACGAGGCGTGAGCATGCGTGGTGGGGGTGGGTGGAGGGACAGCGTTACACTGCAGGTTAGTCAAAGAGCTGCCCCGCCACGGTGTTCTAGTGGCTAAGGTACTCGGCTGCTGATCCGCAGGGCGCGGGTTCGAATCCCGGCTGCGGCGGCTGCATTTCCGATGGAGGCGGAAATGTTGTAGGCCTGTGTGCTCAGATTTGGGTGCACGTTCAAGAACCCCAGGTGGTCTAAATTTCCGGAGCCCTCCACTACGGCGTCTCTTATAATCATATAGTGGTTTTGGGACGTTAAACCCCACATATCAATCAATCAATCAATCAACAAGACATATTCGGCCTATAATTTATTACGGACACCTAAAAATCACCTTTCTATGACTCGATGAAGGTCTGGGAACATATCTGACCAGGCGTCGCACGATAAGAACCTTATCTACACGAACGATTTCGTTCCCTATAACAAAGCACGTAGCGCTTTGATACCACAATAAATTATCACAATACGTACTGTTGTTAAACGATGTATACCGTGGCAACGAAGGACAGTTGTCGCTGCTCTTACGTCAACCGGATCCGAGCGTCCGAAACGCACGACAGCTAATGAAGGAACGGAACTACACCAGAGAAGTTATTTTTCAAAAATTTATGTAACGGTCACAAGACAGACTCAGCTACAAAAGTAGAAAATATTTGCTTGTTTCACTTGTTACCGTGTTTCTTGTAGACTTGTCCACATTGCTCAGTTTCATTTCCGTTCAAAACAGAGCACCTTCAAGCGACCGTCTTGGTTGAGGTTTTCCTTCCCGGGTCTGTTCATTTTTTTTTCTTTAGACTTGGTATCTAGTCCTTGCCGTGGAACCATGCTTGGACTGAGTATCGGCATGAGCCTGGTAAGGAATGATGTTCCGAGGATGCATGTTGAGCCGCGCCTTTAATGTCTTGCCGATGTTGAGATTGGCATCAGCTCGGCGAACATCTGCGGTCCAGACGGCAATCTTGTCGAGGTTGTTGCGAACCTGAACCACAGCACCGTTGACGTCGTTGCCGAACTCGTCGAAGCCCTCTCCTATCAGACAAAGCAAGATTTCAAGCCAGTAATTGTCCAAGTGCGTTGACCTCTGGCTTTTGTTCAGACTGAAGAGCCAACGACCTCCCTGCCTGTTGCGGCTGTCTTCCCACATGGGCTTGATGCCGGTCTTGAACATAGCGTAGTCGCATCCGACGGAAAGCTTACTGGCCAGCTCTAGGTGGTTGTAGAGCGCCCAGAAATCCTCGACAGTGTCGAATGAGGATATCTCCAGAAGGTTCTCCTCCCAGCTGCGATTCTTGTCGTTCTTGTAGAACCACATGCTCCACCGATGCTCAAGCGGGTGTTTAATCTCTGAGAGCGATGGCACTTCTGCAACCGGCTCCCCGATGTCACGTTTCTGATGGTCTTCCACCGCCATGTCGGGCTGCATCCGCGGGGCTCTCCGTCCAGCTGCTGCTTCGTTTGACCGTCTGGCCTAGGGAAGCGTTCCAGCACGGCCACGGTCTGGCGAACGAATGAGCGCGCGCGGCAAAAGCAGCGTTGGGGGGCGCTCAACGCGTTTGGATTCACTGTGGAGGCTGCAGGCCCCTCAGCCAATGGGAAGGGCGCTCAGCCCCTTCACATGTTCGTTCGCGCCGTGTCGTCTGCACACTGTATTCGCGGCGTCTTGTAGTTTTTATGTAGTTGTATGGCTAGTTTAGTAACTTGAAGATGCAGTAAAGCTGTTAGACAAGCAACTACACCGGAAAATTGAAGAAGCGTATATTTGTTACTGTGCTGAAGGTTGGTAGAATATCATGGTGGCGGATTACTTCACTTTGAGGCTGTTTCACTCCGACGCTGTCAGTGGCTCTCGTATGCCTGTTTCGCCGTCGACGCGTTCCTACGCGTCTCCCACTGCAACGCTCCTTTTCTCTTTTTTTTTTTTTGTTTCCGCCGAAGGAGACGGACCGCCAGGGGGCCACAGAGTGCAAACACGCATGTCGCGTCGGCTCCGCAGATTCTCAGTGATTCTCAGCGTGAAATCGAAGAATTGACGGACGCCTTCTTACAGTGAAGAAAGTGGAAGTTCCACGGAACCCCGCGATACCGCTCTCAAGTAGGTGGACGGTTAATTTTCGGCACATCGACCACATTTCTGTAACGCCGACGAACGCACGACGCCGTTGCCTCCTGCTGCTGTGCATAATGCGCTTGGCCTAGCCCACGGACGCTGGCGTCTTGAGCCCCTTCAAGGCGGCGTCTTATCGGGTTAATGCCACAGGATGGCTACGATGAGCGTGGATGGCGAAGATATCACGCAACAAGAGTATGAGGAGAACGAAGCAGGTTGGCGCCTTGTGAACAGAAGAGGACGAGCCAAGAAAGAAACCACAACGCATGAAGCCAAGGACCAAGAAACGCACTTCTCAAGCGAGAACGCGGTCAGTAATAGGTGGAGGAAGGGACAAGACTCCAAGCGGACACAGAGCCAAGTCTACATTCTGCTCGTGGATCACGATCTGGATGTACTTGCTTTACAAGAAACAAAAGTAGACGGTGAGGAAGAGACCCAGGGCATGGTGCTGAGGTTTACGGCGCGTTACTGTGCAACTGTAAGCCAATCAATATAGGCACGTCTGCAGGCTGTGTCTTGTTCATTAAGAAGTTACCGGGTCTGGTAGTGCAAGATACCTTCTCTTGCCCGTCTGGTAGATTGGTTTCCTGTGATTTTGTATTAAATGAATGCCAGTGGCGAATTGTGTGTATTTGTGTCCCAACCATTTGCGAGGAACGCTCACTTTTTTTTTTTCAGAGCTAAAAGAGCACTTCACTATGGAAAGGAAATCTGTATAACTTGGTGATTTTAACTGCGTCCTCAACGGGCGAGCTCGATCAAACGGACGCGCCATGTACGGTAAAAGTAGTAGGACGCTAGCAGACATAATTACTGAATTCGAGTTAGGAGACGCGGGTTGGTGTATCGACGGAACGCGGAAACCGCGTTTCACACATTTTCAGGGAAATATAGCCATGCACGCCTTGATCGCATTTACGTGTCGCTTGAAATAATAGGCCACTGTAAGACGTATTTCGTCTACCCAATACACTTCAGCGATCAGTATTTAGTTAAATGTGATATGGGAGAGAAAACAGAAAGTGGAAATTTTTCATGGGAGCTGTGGAAGATGAATTCCACTTTGATCACTGACGAATATTTCTTAGATCAGGTAATGAACTACATCAATGAAATAAAAATGGATGATGAAGTTAAACTTGCAGAACAATGATAAGAGTTCAAGCAGCGAATAAAAATAAAGGCTATTGATTGTTCTTGCGCATTCAATTACGAAAGGAAAAAGAGAGAAAAGGAACTCCAAGTGACCTTGGAAAGACTTATTGACTTGGAGTGCAAACAACCGGGAGTGTATAAAATTGACATACGCAATATTAAGCAGAAACTTGCACTGCATGACGAGGAACGCTACCGCGGTGCACTCGTCCGTGCTAGGGCAGAGGCTTTATCTGCTGAAGAGACGCCAAACAAAAGAGCGTCAGGGGAGGAAAAAACGAACGTTCGACGTAATCGCATCGAAAATTGGCAGATCCCGCATACAGTGGGAATCGATGATATGCGAAGCACGAATGAGAAATGTTGATATGTCACTTTAAAATCAGCACAACTTTACGAGGTGGAGGTAAACAATGCCGTACATGACTTCCGTGTCATGATTATCATGTTTGGATGTGTCGTTTACCTTCGTCATCTATTCACGTCACGTGATACCACATGTATATGTGGAGCTAGCGAAACGGTCACGAGCACGCTATGAGCGTGGTATGTTGTCATGTTTTTATATGACACGCGTGTCAGGATTATCATGTTTTCACCAGTCATGCATTTCGTAATCCATTGACGTCACATAACGCCGAATTCGGTATATGTGGAGCTAGCAAAACGGCCGCGAGCGCATCATGAAGAGCCCAATGTACTCCAATGTAGCGTTGACGCGCGCGCACGCTGGGCACAGCCATGCTACGTTAGCAAAACGCGAGTACTCTGTAATATGACGCCAGGTGCAAAAAGCGTCCGTTGGCGCAGCCCGACGGCAACCGGCGCGAAATGCACCATGTTGCATTTGGCGCCGATGCGTTACTCAGACAACACTGCCTCTCCCTTTTTTCGTGACGAAGGGACGCCGGGCGCACTGAAACGCGAATGCGTCAAAGCAACGCAGCGCGGCGCGCGCCTGCGAGTGGCAGGACCGGCGCCTGGCGTGGCAACGCCGGCGTGACGCGACGAAATGAACGCCGGTGGGCACGCGCACTGCGTTACGTCGAAACGTATGGGCGCCTTGACTGTGGCATGTAGTCATGTTCTCACAAGACACGCATCTCATGGTTATCATGTTTGTACCAGTCACATGCCTTCGTCATCCATTGGCGCCACGTAATACCTGATCTGGCATATGTGAAGCTAGCGAAACGGCCGCGAGTGCATCATCAGGGTGGCATGTAGTCACGTTGTTACATGACACGCATTTCATGTGTACCATATCTGCACCAGTAACATACATTCGTCATTCATTCACGTACTGTAACAGCAAATTTGGTATATGTGACACTAGCTAAACGGCTGCGAGCGCATCATGAGCGTGGCATGTAGTCATGTTGTTACATGACACGCATGTCATGATTTTCATGTTAGGGTCTGTCACTTGTGTTCGCCATGCAATCATGTCATGCCATACCAGTTTTGCAACATTTCTTGTGAAAGAAACCACCGCAAGAGCTGCAGGGCCATGAAATGTAAATCATAACATTCATGACATGTCACGATTTTCATGTTATGATTACCCAAATATGTTCTTCATAGTCATGTCATTCCATACCAAGTTTGGTATCGATACCATTATCGAAACGGCCAGGAGAGCTAAAAGTCGTAGGCGGATGGATAGATAGATAGATAGATAGATAGATAGATAGATAGATAGATAGATAGATAGATAGATAGATATCACTCAGTTGGAATGTGCAACTCACTCAGTCTCAAGAAGTACATCTAGCGCTTTGGAATCACTCACTCGCGAAAACCCTCTACAGCAGGACTCGCTCGGACTCGTTCACGAAAATATTACACGCCCGGACTCACTCAGACTCACGGCTCGATCTAAGCGAGTCCGAGCGAGTTTACTCATTAGTGAGTTCGCCGACCTATGCTATCATATAGTTACTACTTCCAAATAGCTTTACACCAAGACACGGAGTTGGTAGTGCTGACTGACTGTAGAGGGTCGCGTATTTTATTGTCCATACTTTTACTGCGTTCACTTCCGTTGTACTCTCCAGTTATGTGTTAAAAATTGGTAAAAACTCGTTCGTTATGGTGAGCCTGCAATCACCAACACAAGAAGCCTAGGCAACATGAGCCGCATTTGTGTTCTCTGGTCTCGGTGTTTGCGCACCCACCCTTTCATGATTATCCTGTTAGTACTTAACTATTGCGTCTCTCCACTCACGCAGTAGCTTAGTATGTTTTTGTTCCCTGAAATCTTGATGCTCGCCCTGCGGCACACTTTGTAAAGATATTGTGTTTTGCTTTTTTTTTTAAAGCTTCAGTAACTACTTTGATGCTGTTGCCGCTCTAAATTCTTGTCGCTGCTGGGACTAGTAACTTGGAGCACATGCTCAAGGTGTTTCATCACCAGCAACTTGTCGGGAACCACCACAAGCGTCGCCGTCGTTTCGAGCTTCAACAGCGGCGTCATACAAATTAGGAGGTGAACTGCACTAATGAGACTTTACGGGAGTCGAGGGTCTTCTCTCAAAATGGCGCATCGAACGCTAGCCAGGAATGCTGTTGTACTCTCGGCCACCATTTTGACATAATTTATTTCCTGGTGTGAAATGTGGTATTGATTGCACCCGGATTCAGCCTGTTAACATTTAAGTTTGCATCGACTTAACTGGCACATCATGGGCGTGCCTCGATCAACGATTTAGGTATGGTTTCTATTTTTTTTTCGCTCTTATTTACTTGTTCTCGTATGTAATGTTTTTTTCTGTTTATGTCAATCTGTTAATGATAAGTCTCATTCCAAGGTCTAGTGGCCTAATTAAATTTTTTTAGAGAATGTTAAAGGTTGAAATTTCCCAAGCCTTCCGCTAAGGCGTGTTTCATCTTCGCTACGTTTGTTCTTAGGATGTTAATCCCCCAAAATTCATTTATTTGAACCTAGTTGCTTTTTTCTCTTTTTCTTACCATTACGATTGGAAACGTAGCCATCCCTGCTGCTGCCAACGTGTAAAAGGCACGAGACCTTCGTCGGGCGTTCCTTGCTTTTAGTTCCGTGCCTTCCATTGACTCATGTAATGATGGGAAATAACCATGATCAATGTAGAAATAGCTTACGGGAATAATTGTTACAGTCCGCGTCTTTTCAGTTGTCGTGCCAACGCAGTTTCAACTCTTACTTGCTTTTCTCGCGTTGGCGCACGTGGTCTGTACCTTGGTCAGATTCTCTGACCTTATCCAGATCTCTGCAGCACTGTTTAAAGTAAGTCCATATTACACTTCGAAATTTATGGGCTACTTGGTTCTTTGCTCTGAATGACGCTGTAAGACTGGAAAGACGCGAGAGCACTTAAGGCGTCATTCATATTGTGCCTTTAGTGTGCGCTTCGGTCTTTTAATGAGCGCACCACCTGTTTCAGGCCGCATATGATTCGGTGTTTTTCATGATTTCATTCTCTCGAGTGAATGAGGCGTATGAAGAACACCGCGTTCATGTACAATGGCGAAGGACACCTACACCATTATACACACGACTCCTCGCCCGATGCCGGTCTACACCGGCTCGCGTAAGTTGCGACGCAATCATATTGCCACGCGTACTGTCGGAAGTAACGAGCTATTCCTCTGTCGTTTCAGCTTGTCAACTTTCACTCCTGGCGAAAGTTGATTAGGCATCCTTCCGGGTTCGAGTGTATTGCCGCCCACGTGGTACCTTTCGTAAGTACAAGTCGTACACTTAGCGCGATGCTTGTACGGTCCCGGTCGCTGTTAAAACACACTCGAATGATCACCTTTCTTATTGATAGCCCCCTAAATGCAAGTGGATGTGGAAACATTGAACGTGCGCGTTGTTCGTCGGAAAGAGTCAAAGCTGTCAACCACCAGTATATGCAAATCTAAAGCCTTGCTTTTATGCTAGAAAATGAAATCTAGACACGCTCTGCGTGCAAGTGTTCCCTTTAACAGTGCGTATGTACAGTACTGGAGGATACGAATGGGAACAGTTTTCAATACGACTGCTGCGCACAGTTGCTTAAAATAACCAAGTCAGGCCGTGACAAAGCTGTTGTTATCTTAAGACCGTGTTGGCTCTGATGTACACATTAGTCCCTCACTGACGACTGTGAAACAGGACAACTTAGTGCTAAGTATAACACGCACTTTTGTTGCCAATCTGACGTAATGTATCTTCACGGCTCGTACCCATCACAGTAATTGAGAAGCTAACGTGTTGCATTGTGCCACTGAATTTGAGGACACGGGTTCGACTCCTGGCCAAGGGTGCCACATTGTCATGCCGGCAAACAGCAATTCCACCAATATATAGATCTTGCAATTGTCAACGGGACACACTTTTCGTATAAAGACTTCTATGAATAATGCACTCGCTAATTATAAGCAAACATAGCTGCTCAAGCTAACTTCAGCGATTGTGCAAGGGTTGTTTGTGGGAAAATTACTGACAACGGTAAACATTGTAAACGAAAGTACCTCTTAACGATTTTTTTTCCCAACTCTTAAATACTGAACCTAATTTTTGGAGCGCATTAAGGGCTCCAGGCGGTCGGAAGTATCTCTCTCATCCGGAGCTTTCTGCCCCATACAGTGTGCTTTGTAATTATATCGTGACTATTTCATGGGAGACTCCTGAATTTGATGGAAGTAAGCAATGACGCGTGTGTCATTGTAGCTCTACAAACTATAATGTACCAAGGCCCGTGCACGATTGCTAAGTGGAGACCATGGACAAGGATCGAGCTGCTTTTCTGGCAGTTCTGAAGAATATATGCCTTGACGTTCTGGCAAGAAGTTACATCGAATAGGTGAGCGAAAGGGGGTTCGGCGAGGGTGGTGTGCATTTTACTATTACCACACGCCAGTTTTCTCGCGCCGTATAATTTTAGGCCTGATTGGGCAGGGCACAGGTAGGCAAACTTCGGCACAACTGCCACTGAGGGTGTTTGTTCTTCGCGACGAAACCAAACGGAGACTGGCTGGGAAGATGGCGCTCGCAGCTTCGAACTTGAGAAACATAGTTATACGCGGGTTTAGTGACAGGTCATGGCCGCAGCAAAAAGACGAGCAGCACAACACGCACAAACGAAAAAATAGTTTTACCCTAGGAGTCGCGGAGAGGACGTTCCGGGGACGCACATGCCGGACTATAAAGGCCAACGTAGGTCGATATTATACTTTGCGCTGGATGTTGTTCAGTGGGTAGTTCTTCTCCGGTGCTTTCTTCCCAAAGTTCAACCTATATCAATTCCCGCTGTGACCACCATCACCACACGAGTCGTGTGGCGAAGGGGATTTTCAGCGGACACTATAGGCAGCCTTTAGCTGTTAAAGATCTTTTGGCATTTCCGTTGGGAGGATGTCCAGCTTCATATGCCGTTGTGCTCCCATCCACTGTTTTGTGCCGATTACTTCTGGTACTGAACGTGGTTTTTGCCGACGCAAGCGGGGTTATCTCAAGTGCTTATTTCTATAGAGTTGTATCATCAGCGCCAGTGAAAAGTGTTCATGCCACTATGGATGTACGCGCGAGTTTTTGATATTCTTTAAGTGTCGGGTGCACTCCTTAACACTCCTTGCTACTACTTCGCAGTTACTGTCCCTCGAATCTTTGCGTTCGATTCCTATACGGTCACGTATAGGAATCGACTTCCGGTTCTGGTCTTCAACCCTGCGTTTCAATTGTGCTGACATTGGAGAATGTTGTGCATGAATCGTCCATGGGTCTTGCGGTTAGGAGTGGTTCGCGTTGTGCATAGACCGTTTTACACTTTTCTTTCACGAGTCTTTCTCATCTGCCTTACAACTCCTGGTGGCCACACTCGTATGCTGACCTTGAGGTGACTGCAATGCGTGGGTCCGTACAAGTCACGAAGCTGGTGAAGTGCTGTCGAGGAAGTTCGTGTACCATCAGGAGATGCGTGTTCAACTTCATTGGTTGCTTAGAAACCTTTTGTGAGTTTGTGCTATAAACCTGTTCGAGCAGAAGTGTTATCGTAGGCAGAACGGGGCGGCTGCTGTAGGAAACTCACTGAAGGTGCTGTGCTTCCGCTAAATCTCAGCACGCCCGGCTCGTTGTTGCAGAGATAAAAAAAAAACTGATTCCATATCGTTGGCCACTCGCTAGCATAACCAAGACATGGCAGTGTGTTATCTTTAGCTCGGCACGAAACGCCGCGTTTCAATTCTCTTGCGTGCGTATACAAGACAAAAAAGAATCGGGGTGCAGCAAAGTAAACTTTAAAAGGTGGCACATTGCTGTGCATAAGTTGGCGCTGCACTGTCACGCTCTCGCCCCGAAAATGAACGTGTGGTTGGAGGTGAAGATTTGCGAGAAAGCATCACCATTACCACTATTTTTGACAGCTTTATACGAATATGTCAGGTTCGAGTCTATCCACCACCCGCTATTGTGTTCTATGCAGTAGTGTTCGTGATAGTACATTGCGAATAATTGAGACTGCCAACTGACATTTGTCATAACGAAGTCCTCAACCTGCGCAGTATATTTCCTTCACTTGCACCAGGAGAGCTGACACCTGACCTTGCACATTCCTTCTGGTACTGAACGGGTCTTCCTGGTTGACATCCTCTCGACACTGTCTCGCGTAATGGTTTCTCGTACTTCGAGCAATACTGCCGATGACAATTACAAGGTGCTCTACCAGAGTGTAATTTTGGGTGCACTGATGCAAATATTTGGGGCACAAACTGAAAACAAGGAATGAGAATTGAGGACAGAATGCCAGAAATCCTATCAAATTGTCTCTCTCGCGCCTGCTCGTTTTGCACCACAAACCTTTAGGCTTGCGTGAATATGCGAGCACTTGGAACATTCGTACAAATATTAACGTATTCCAATTCGCTCACATTTGAATTTAAATTGTTGTAAATTTCAATGTATTCGAGATGAACTAAGTGTCCTGTGTAAATTAGTTTGCATGCGACGCCTATGTAAAGTTTCTTACACTGCATTGGGGGGGGGGGGGGAGAGTGCTATACTGTGATTACACCCTTAAAAAAAAGGCCGCTTCCCGCAGAGCCTCTCTTTACAGTTAAATCAACATATTACCCTCAAATACATTCTTCCTTTGTGTTTTGAAGCCTTTTATGCAGGCTTATAAGTTCCAAGTATACTAAATTTAAAAATGTGACATACTTTGCAGGTAAGCATTTGCATTCCACCGAAAATCAAATTCTGCGGCCATTGGAGGTTGCTTCTTCCTTGGAATCAAAAAGACATTTGCACAAGCCTTGCTTGCATTTTAAAACATTTTGCAGGGTTAGTTCGGTCATGACAAATAGGCTGATTTCTTTCTTCAAGGTGTGATGCATACTATTCTAATTGGCTTCAACCCTAAAGTTTGCTATTCGCACATGTCTCTATCATCCACTGGCCGTGGAACCCAATTTTCACAATCCATGCTATATGGGCTCATTTTTTGCAGGTTTACAATCAAGCTGGCGAAATTCGTATTTTGTCGAGTGCGTACTTGGTAAGTGAAGTTTTATAAACGCATGTAAGTGTAGTCGGGCAACATCGATGCCCTCATGAGCTGTGATGTCTTTTCGAGCGTCTGCATTTTGGTCAGTTATGGCGAACTGTTTTACAGTGAAAGCAGGTGTCCGTAAGCACTATCGCAAGAAATAAGGTATATAAAAAACCCCCAAAACATGGCGGGATTTTAGCCCAGATCCCCCGCATTCCATCCCAGTACTATGCCACAGAGCCTCACCGGTGCTTGCAACTCCGTTGCCAACTTGCCATAAGCAGGCTGGGTGTCTTGTTTATTTGTTTATTTGATACCCACGGCGCCATAAGGCATTACAGTGGGGGGAATACAACATGATTACAAGACAGAACACAAGCTCAATTTGCGGCAAGTACAGTACAGCCTATCCAGATAGTAGGAAGTACACTGAATACACAATGTAACGGAGATTGACAACAATGTACGAGAAATGCCAGCGGTTAACATACAGAAAAACATCTGAAAAGGAATCGTGTTAGGATGAGTAATAAATTGTTTTAGAACAGCACAGGAACAACCAGGCGTACAACAATGCGAAGGCATAGTGAGCGGGCCGTCGACAGCTCCAACCTATTACAAAAGCTTGTTCTTGATCACGTATTAACTCCACATACCCATTCAAGGCATATTTATGCGTCGTCAGCCATTGCATCGAACATTTGCACAAATCTGTTTGCGAGTGTGTAGCGCATACCACACTTTTAAAAGAATGACGAAGAATAGCATAGTGAATACCGGCCTACTACAAAAAAAAAAAAACGTGTGGTAGCAGTTGCAGAGGCTTTAGAAAGGGCTCTGAAATGCCGGCCCTCCAGTTTTTCACTGCGACTACGCTGTGCGTTCCGCGCAGGCCTGGCGGTTTTTATTCTGCAACCAGCTGCACATCTTATCGAGCAATTTCACATCACACCTTGTCGGTAAAAAGTAAGCCTTTCGCAGCTGCTGCAACTTTGATAGAAGATGACGGCTCCCGGCGCTTCATGCAGCACATTTGACGTCACCCACGCCATGGCGAAGTGGCGGTTGCTTACGCTCAGAGGTTAATGGCCGGCAACTCCAGAGTTCTTTCTGCCCCAAAACATCCTTTTACAACCCAATATTCATATACGTGGAGACACAGTGGATCCTCTACTTTATTTTATTTTGCTGAAGATCGCGAATTTGGTGCCAGTGTCATAACCCCTTGCACACAATATATAACGGGTTTTAAAGCTTCGTATAGCCTTAGGCTTGGCTATGTCGAAACGTGCTGGCTTTCACTGTGTTTGCAGCCAATGCATCACGGGGAAGCTAAGGCGTTGTGCCGATCAGAGCTATAGGACTAAAACCACAGTAGCTGCCTTTTGCTGGAAGCCAAGCACTTCCGTTCTCTACTACACGAAGCAACCCTGCATATTTTTAAATAATTATTATGCCTAGGGACAGATTTAGAAATAATATAAAAGTGCGGAAACCTGGGTAGACATAGGCTTAGGTACACACTGTGAACTCCACTTCATCGAATGAAAACCTGTCTAACATGCGCGTGATCTTACTTTGCTTTTGGAAAGTAGAACCTTAATATATATAAGTTAAACATTTCCACTTTGTGATTATGAGACATGTCGATGCAGCTTTGCAAAGGGGTGACAACACCAAGACTGCAAAGCTGGGAACCACTGACAAGGAGAGGCACCGCCAGTGATCCGTGAAGGTTCGCTGAAGCAGCCATCGTAGCTGTGAATTTCGTTAGCGGCGCAAATTTTTCAGGTGAGCCCACAATGTGGTGCAGAGAGCTGGGCACGTTCATTGTATTGCCATTCGCCGTTGTTTCCGAGTGCCAGCAAGCTTGAGTGTGCATAGTAACTTAACGTGTTATCCCGGGTTTCCAGTCTTCGTTTAGTGAGTCGCTTCTATTCATGTTCGTTTTAGTAATGTACAAAGCGATCCATTTGATTACTCAAGCTGCAAGACACATTTTCGACTGTTTAAGAATGCATAAAATTTACTACATAATAAGGTTCTGAAGTCAGAACCTAAAGCAAATGGAGGAGTAGAAATTACCGTATTTTACAGCAATTGATGTCAATTACAATGCAAATATTATAACTATTATACATTCAGTAACTATATTTTTGTAGACTGAAATGAACAACCGGCCAAAATACATAGAATAGTTTGGTTGCAGTGAGCATTTCCAAAAAGGTAAAAAAAATAATTCCTGCCGAAACAATCGTATCAAATATTTTGTTACACTATGTCTTGCCTTGATTTGATCATTCGTACATGCAGCAAGATATCCTTAAAATAACTGCTATAAAGGAACTTAATAGGCGCCAGAAATGCTTATTTCACAGTTAGCGGAAAGTTTTTGGTCGTTTCCTTGTGAATAGTGCACAGAAAAGTAGTCTTTAAATTAGGACGACGCCCCGCCGCGGTGGTCTAGTGGTTAAGGTACTCGGCTGATGACCCACAGGTCGCGGGATTGAATCCCGGCTGCGGCGGCTGCATTTCCGATGGAGGCGGAAACGTGTTAGGGCCCGTGTGCCCAGATTTGGGTGCGCGTTAAAGAACCACAGGAGGTCAAAATTTCTGAAGCCTTCCACTACAGCGTCTCTCATAATCATATGGTGGTTTTGGTACATTAAACCCTACATATCAATCAAATTAGGACGATGTGCCGAAAAGGATTATGTGCAACCTATAACTGCCTGGAGTTCGATGTATATATTTGTAAAACAAGCGAGTGAAGTCTCACCAGCTTTACCGTGCAGCTCTTCACCTGGTGCATGCAATGTACTATCCTAGAGCTTCGTGTATTTCGTCCAGCCATTGCTCCACTGAAGACGTTGCCAGTAGGCCATATCTCGGGAGACGGTGTTTTTGCCTGGCGGGGCCTTAACATCAGTCAAGCACTGTCTTTGCTCTCTATGGCGGCTTGCGTAACTAAATCCACATTGAGTAAATATATAATCAAGGAAAGGCATACAAGGAGATGCTCAAGTTTGTTTATTAGCAAAAAGTATACACGCACGTTAACAGAGCGTGCATGGAAGATGTTCCTAAAACTCGCAAACAGCGACTAAGAAGAAGTGACCAAAACAATATCTACTTTATGTTGCAGAAAGTGCTAGACCATCAACTAGCACCCCAAAATGAATTATTTTATTACTTCTTTCAGTGGTTCAGTTAGTTATTTTTACATCTCTTCATGCGATAAGCTTCGGATATTTCAAGTGGTTCTGTGACAAACAATATGCGAGTTAGTAAAAAACCACACACCAATAAAGGTTTCAGTCAGCATTTGTCTCCTACCCTTAAGCCTTTGTTTGCTGTGTCTGTTCAGACTTTCTATAATTCTTGCCAAACTGTGTCTTCTTTACTTTTACAGGAGTAGTGCCCAAGAAATCAAATGCGACAATGTAGGGCTAAGCAAAACATGCATTCATTTTCAATGTGCAGCTCGTGCCACATTGGTGTGATTTTGAAGTGAGCATGGCACTTGCATCAATCCGTATTTCTCGTAGTGTTGAGATTCTCAATAAAATCGTGCATATATCTAGCAGTTGCACATGGCAGTCGTTGTGCAACAAAAAATATCTGTGTCTCTTAAATCCAGGAGGATTGTACACTCAAGCCTCTATAAATAAAGTAGCATCTTGAACCAAAATAAGTTCGTTATGACCGAAAAGTTCTTATAAAGGTGTAACCATAACAGTTTTGCTAGACTATTCTTCATTTATTTCGTTATATCAGAATTAGTTATATTGAGTCTTCAGTGTACGCCGCTCAATCAACGTTAAGGTAACTAACTTTCTTTTCAGCTTGCCAATCTTCGCACCTGGCACTCGCAAGGGACAATCCCACATAAACATGTATACGCCATCCAGCCCTTGCTAGCTATTGAAGACGACTTTTCCCAGGAGGCAGCGTTTAGTATACGTGCAAGCGCCCTCTGCGTTCTCATGGACATTTGCTCCAAGACCTGAGATGACTGGGTCAGCCTGTGTGGACTACTCGTTGTTTCAAACGGGATATTTTAGGGTTAAGTACCACACACTTTCGTTTTCACTCCTTAGTTCGGGTCATTTCATTACGACTCCAACATGCACCTAGGTCCGTCGGAGTCAAGATTATCTTTCGAGATCACGTTCATCTCGACATGACGTGGTCATTTCGAGCAATCTGGCATACCAGTCGCTATGCTAAAAAACTTCACACCACGTTTGAATTAGTGAGTAATAAGGGCAAAATTCTCATGAATTTAAAGCAGAAATTCAGGGCTAGGTAACGCAGACAGTTGCGTTTCCGCAGTCTTCAGTTCGCGTCATGTACGCGTAATTTCGGCGTGACCTCTTTCGTTAGCCACCACTGACTTGAGTAGCTGTATTCGAAGTGACATAACCAGGTTATCTCGAGAAATATTGAATACGGCAACTGAATGTTTTGTTTCAATTGAAACGAAGGAAAAGCTTAGAAAAGCCGTTGAATACAATACATTACATTTGTGTCTGCGAGTCTGTTAACTGCAACGCTGAAAACATTACTGGTGACCCTCTTCTTTTCACTCAGGTGAAGGAGAGATAAAAGTTGGCAGAACACTTCCTTGCATAGTAAGCGATTACTTCATACTCTTGGCTGAATTTCGCCAATCTACTGCACTGCCAAACACATTGCTTACAATTTTATAATAAATCAATTACTGACGTTGCAATTGCATCTACCATTAATCGTAATCAGTCCGTTATATACTTAGTATAACTGCAAACTTCCTTCCTTTCAATCTGTAACAGCGGCTACTATTGATCTCAATGTCACGTCGTGGTATAATAAACATAGTGTCAAAAATCAGTACTGGTATGCATCGGCAAACTGGTGTACATTGGTAAAACAGGTGCCTCGCGATTAATGGGTGGCTCCTTTTCCTTCTAGCCTGCCAACCTGTGCGTCTCAGACTGTTTATCCAACAGACAAAATGGTTCATAGGCGTGCACATGGTTCCCTTCAAAGTGGAACCATGTGCACGCCTATGAGTATACGTTGTTCTACCTTCACGGTGTCAAAGCTGCTTCAATAACGGTTAGAAATAGTAGGCGCGAAGAAAGCAGACTTGAATGGGAGACAAACGCGGAGAGGAAGGCTTCTCGTGTGTCTCTCCCTTTTCGGTCATTGTCCTTGCGCCTATACGCTATTTCGAACCATTTCCGGTGAACTTTTTGCAAGGAAATCGCATTGGTTGCAGTGCACTCTTGCCCAACGAAACCATATAAGAATTTACATTGATACGTGCCAGTCTGATCGAGGAATCTTTCACCAGACTCACTCGCTTTATCTCAAGGGCATACCGGGTTGATATACATGGGACAGCGGGCACAGGTATGCAGGCACATGGTCATCTTTCTCCTGACACACGCACATGCTTTCAAAATTTA
This sequence comes from Rhipicephalus microplus, assembly GCF_043290135.1. Lineage (NCBI taxonomy): Eukaryota > Metazoa > Arthropoda > Arachnida > Ixodida > Ixodidae > Rhipicephalus > Rhipicephalus microplus. Next base: position 212,405,153 of record NC_134700.1, read on the forward strand.
TTACCATTGTGAGAGTGAACAACTAGGCACCTCCACCCTTCGCCCCCTGATGGGGAGACCTGCTCACGCCAATGGGTAGGTTGTTCAAACTTCAACGTGTGAAAGCTGTACCGAGAATGGTTCTAAATAGTAGACGCAAAGACGACGGACGAAAAGACACATGCAGGGCGCCTTCTTTTTCGTGTCTACATTTTAGTTTGTGGTCTTCATTGCGCCCACTATTTCAAATCATCATCGGAGTGCTTTCACACCGTGAAGTTTGAACAACCTACCCATTGGCTTGCGCAGGTATCCCCTTCAGGGGGCGAAAGGTGGAGGTGTCCAGTTGTTCATTCTCACGCTGGTAATATATTTCGAAAGCATGTTCGTGTGTCAGGAGAAAGATGTCGATGTGCTTGCATATCTGCGCCCGCTGTCCCATGTATCTACACAGCACGCCCTTGAGAGAATGCGAGTGAGTCTGGTGAAATATTACTCGATCAGATAGGCACGTATAAATATAAATTCCTAAATGGTTTCGTTGCACAAGAGTAGACTGTTGCAAGTGCGATTCCCTAGCAAAAAAGGCTCCTTCAGTCGGCTGCCGTGACTGATTGCAAAAAAACAGCCCACGAAATGGTGGGGAAAACGTTGACATGGGCCTTTCAGACTTGAGCTTCAAGAATAAGCCTGCCGGGATCGCATAATATCTGATGAATAGCTGATGAATAATAGCTGTACTTTGTAGCGTGTCAAAATGGTGCCAGGAAAATTTCTTAATTATTAATCCAAATTAATCTAAGTTTATGGTTTTTAGATCAGCTCAACGCAAGTTAACTTCCTCACCACAGCTCACAGTTGACTCTCATTTGATTAATATCAGCGACAGTGTATCTTTTCTTGGCGTTCACCTCGACGCTAACCTTAACTTCGCTCTACATATTGCACATATTAGAAAAACGGCAGCATTCGGCATTTGCGCATTACTCAAAGCTCGCTCATATTTTTCTCATAAAGCACTCCTTTCACATTACTTCGCATTCATCTATTCTCATATCACTTATGGCATCGCAATATGGGGGAATACTTACCAGTGTCATCTTTCATCCGTAAAACATCTAAAAAATTGAGCTATTCGCGCTATTTTTAACTGTTCTCGCGACAGAAGCGCCGCTCCCCTTACTCAATGCAACGAAATCTTAACTGTTAGCTGTCTATTCAGGTTCAATCTAATTATGTCTCTGCATAAACAAATAAGAAATCAACTTTCTGCTAATTTAATTGATCCTAAGGTGTTAGTTAATACTAACACAACTAGGTTTGCGGCTAATAATAACGTTTTACTCCCTGAGGTTCGTACTAACTATGGTAAATCATCTTCTCTCTTCTGCACCATCACCATATGGAATAATTTGCCCACTTCGCTAAAATGCAAAGTTTCTTTAATTTCATTTAAAAACTCATTAAAAGAGTACCTGTTAAATAGTTGATCTATCTTCTTTGTGTTGTTTTACGCTGTATTATTTGTTTTTTGATTCCACTGCCTTTTTGTTTTCATTCTGCTTCGTATATTTTTGTTTCTACGATTCTAACAGCTGCTTGTGCTTTTATTATTTGTAATCATCTCCGAGGGTCCCGTTGCAGTCGTGTACTTTGGGACCCTTGTCTGTATATTTTACTCTCTGTAACACCCTTTTATGACATGATAATAAACTGATTGATTGATTGATTGATTGATTGATTGATTGATTGACGAATAGGCCAAATTCAACGACGCTCCCACCATTTAACATGTCGGTGTGTGACATCTCATGGTATTCATAGCACCTCCCTTTCAGGGAGCCCTTGCGATGTGGTAATCGTGTTGACAGTGGCTCATCTAGGCCCATGAAAATAATTTGAAGAATTTTGTTATATACTGATCAAATCGAATCTATTTATAACAGGCCTAGTCTTCCTATCTTAAGGGCCGTTTTCCTACACCTGAACTAACTAGTTTAGTACCTCTCGCTGCTCCAGCAATGATACTGTAGTTTAATGTGACCAAGTCACGTGTGGATGCATGTTTTTTTTTTTCTGTAGAAGAGATCCCAAAGACTGCATGTGCTTGCAACTATCATTGTACCTTGTCTGTATATTTTACTCTCTGTAACACCCTTTTATGACATGATAATAAACTGATTGATTGATTGATTGATTGATTGATTGATTGATTGATTGATTGATTGATTGATTGATTGATTGATTGATTGACGAATAGGCCAAATTCAACGACGCTCCCACCATTTAACATGTCGGTGTGTGACATCTCATGGTATTCATAGCACCTCCCTTTCAGGGAGCCCTTGCGATGTGGTAATCGTGTTGACAGTGGCTCATCTAGGCCCATGAAAATAATTTGAAGAATTTTGTTATATACTGATCAAATCGAATCTATTTATAACAGGCCTAGTCTTCCTATCTTAAGGGCCGTTTTCCTACACCTGAACTAACTAGTTTAGTACCTCTCGCTGCTCCAGCAATGATACTGTAGTTTAATGTGACCAAGTCACGTGTGGATGCATGTTTTTTTTTTTTCTGTAGAAGAGATCCCAAAGACTGCATGTGCTTGCAACTATCATTGTACCTTGTCTGTATATTTTACTCTCTGTAACACCCTTTTATGACATGATAATAAACTGATTGATTGATTGATTGATTGATTGATTGATTGATTGATTGATTGATTGATTGATTGATTGATTGATTGATTGACGAATAGGCCAAATTCAACGACGCTCCCACCATTTAACATGTCGGTGTGTGACATCTCATGGTATTCATAGCACCTCCCTTTCAGGGAGCCCTTGCGATGTGGTAATCGTGTTGACAGTGGCTCATCTAGGCCCATGAAAATAATTTGAAGAATTTTGTTATATACTGATCAAATCGAATCTATTTATAACAGGCCTAGTCTTCCTATCTTAAGGGCCGTTTTCCTACACCTGAACTAACTAGTTTAGTACCTCTCGCTGCTCCAGCAATGATACTGTAGTTTAATGTGACCAAGTCACGTGTGGATGCATGTTTTTTTTTTTTTTTTTCTGTAGAAGAGATCCCAAAGACTGCATGTGCTTGCAACTATCATTGTACTTAGTGTTTCATGGACGCAACTTCTCATGCGAAATACATTTGACTGGCAATTTAACCACTGAACTATGTCGTCCAAGTTGAGTACACTGGTGCACCTGAAGACATGCTTATAGGACATGGAATCTGACGCGGAACTGAAATAAAACTGTTACATTGTGCAAGTTGAGAGTTTACAAAAGCTGGAAATAGTTACTGTTCCTAAATCATTTCACTTTCAGTAGTGTACGCTGTGAACTTGTGTTGTGTGTTCTTTTCCAATTGAATGAACAGACCACTAAGTCAAGGAAAGCAAAGCCAAAGTAATTTGCTCTACCACAGGGTAATAATTTAAATTAAAAGGAATCAAAGTCGACGAGAAAGCACCCATTCCATCTTTGTGATCTGATCCCAAACCTTCAAAGTACACGTCTAACACTGTACCGATGGAACTTGGATAAGTGTCCCCGTCGATTTGGGTGTCTGTTCATGTAATTTCTGGAAGTGGTCGCCAGCGCCACTCGCGGGCAAGGGGACGTGTGTGGAACATTTTCACCCGAGGATGGCATGCGACTTTGCCTCATAACTACTGATTACCAAGAAAGCGTCGTGTGCTAAGCTAGGCAGATAACTCTACCATAAGGCGAGCTTCCCGCTTCGAATGAAAAAAAAAAGGGGGGGAATTGTTTTCATAGGCTCAATCATTTGTTCGATGCAACCAAATAAATTGAACAATCAGCAAAAAGAAAGAATAAAAGACATTGTAGTCTTCATCTTTATTTGTAAGTCAAGTAGAAAGGGGTAGTTCTGCTCATGCACTCTGTGACGTTCCCTAAAAAAAAGGTGACCGGTTGTTGAGTTGTAGACAGCCAGAGTACATGCTCATTGGTGCTGACTTGTGTGCAATCGTCTTTGATGATGAAATGCCGTTGAATTGCATCAGTTAGTCTAGTAGAGGGCGAAGATATATTTAATGTCCTTATTAGTGGAACATCCTCAAGTATTGAGGATTGTGTTCAATTTCTTATTATATGCAGCTCTGCACATTTGCCATTATACAATGTATTTCTTCAATTGCTCCACATTTATCAAGTACTTTTAGGCATCTACCATTTAAGTACGTTTTTCCATCCTTTTGCTAAGGCATATGGTTGCTTACATATGGCTTGTTCTATTGAGAGCATATAAAAGTATGCAATATGTTCCTTCAAATTCATAGTACCAACACAAGCCGTCTTTGCCCAGTAAAATTTGACTTCACATCTAGCTTCTATATCAAACCCGACTACACGTGCATTTTTCTGAACAGATTCTTTGTCCAGAGATATGAGCTGTTGTGCTCGTTCACATTCTTTGCTCAAAATTTTGCGGCTACTGCAATACATAATAATAAAATGTAGATTGTGTGTTACGTTTTCTTACTTAACGTTTGCTGGTGCTCCACCTGTCGAGTGCTTCTCTGCTGCCTTGATTGGTACGTCAAGCCTGCTGATGGCACACACAGCGTTGCTCTGCAACTCATTCATAAAATAGTTTGCTAGACATTGGAACGACATATATATGCAACAGGCACACGAGATAGAAATCAAGACAGAGCAAAAAATAAAGGCTTCAAGAGATAAATATTCAGCACAGCATGTTGGCGGAGATATTTTGCCAAATAGTCTTACCCTTCGCGGAGAGGGGGGGGGGGGGGGGGCAGTGGGGAGTGAACTTAGAGAAGACTGCTTGCCAAAATGTCGGTTTAAGCACAAAATTTCTTGTCTCATAACCCCCCCCCCCCCCCCCCCGTGTGGAAATATTCGTTTGTCCAACTGTTGTTTAAAGTAGTAATTGTACATGTTTGGGGGGCGATCTTACAACTTAACATGCATGCAAATGTGATCTCGCCATTTTTCACATCTCCGCCGTCATGAGGTCTTGTATCTAACAATGGTTGTTTGTAAAGCAATAAAAAAACATTTATTTTTGGACTGGGCTTACCTGGATACTCGTACTTTGCGGGCGTTGTTTGATGTCACGTAACTCTTTTATACCTGCTGATATTATCTAACTGAGCACCTTGGGTTCGAGAGCAAAGTTTCAATCGACCAATCAGTGTTTATTCAATGAACTGAATACAAAACTGGTTACAAAATATTTGGACCATTAGCCTGTGTGGCTAGTTAGTGGTTCAATCTAATACATGAATATTTTACATGTCTGGAGCAGAGCACATGATGTTATTATGAATATTTATACAAGTTTACTGATTGAATATCTTCAAAGGTACATTATATATAATGAAACGCACATGACAATAAATACGAAATTGCTACTAAGTACTAAGTACAAAAGTAATAAAAAAGAACTAATGGCATAAATTGTGTAAAAAGTACAAAAGACGGGGCACCCGAAAAGAAAGCACAAAATTTTTGCATAAGACTGCGTTGAAGAATAAATAACAGTCGTACTTGAATCAGAACCAAGAAGAAAAAAAAACAAGAAAGGGAGAGATATGTACCAGGTGAGACAATACAAATTATGGACGTGATCTTCACTGTGGTCAAGAACATGACTGATTGCAAAGTGTATTTTGCAAGTCAAATTAAATTGGTGGGCAAATTTAACTTCAATTAAAATTGTGTTCCAGATTTTAGCACCAGTGAACTGAATTACCCGTTTGCCATATACATTTCTACAATTGGGAAGGTTGAAGTTGCCATTGCCTGCATGCCTTGTGTTGCAGGTGGGTGTAGAAAACGTATTCACGTGTAGTGGAAAGTTGGTGTTAATGATTGAATTTATTAATGCTGTGGTTTTATAATTTCGCTGAGACGTGAAAGTCAGTATCTGAGCATAGGAAAACAGATCCGAGCTTGTGGTAGAAGAAGCCGTAATGATACGTAGGGCGCGTTTTTGTAACCGTACGATCGGTTCGATGTAAGTTGGATAAGTAAAGCCCCGTATCTCGCTACAATAACTGATTTGAGAGTGAAATATAGAGAAGTATAATGATCGAAGTACGTTATATGGAAGGCTACATCTGGCTTTAATGAGCGTGAAGCATGCGAAAGCGAGCTTATTGGTTCAGATATTTGCAAGAATCTGCAAGAATATTTGCAAGATATTTGCAAGTTCGGAAGGATACAACGTTAATGGTGTTTACAGTAGTTAGCAAGCAGTTAAGGGGCTGGAAGTAATGTTTCGTGGATTGAAGTGCCCCAGAATTTTTCAAAGCCATTGCCGAATGCTTTGAAAAGCCCTTGCAAAGTAAAGCTTCACCTCTAATGCTTACTGGATGGTATACCAAGCAGGGCGCCGCCATCGCATGGGTAGCTGTCCGCCTACTATTACTGCCTGCCACCCCTTTCCCTCTTTATTCTCCCCCTCAAACAACATGCTCAAAACATAGAATAAGTTCCCGAACTCTCTGTCTTCATCCCCCTCCCTCCCCTGAATGAACTCGCTTGAAGTGGGTTCCCCACATACTCAATAAAAAATATCCTCTTGTCTCACCTGTAGCCAATTAACCGTCATTGTTACCTCGTGTAACATGACATGCCAATAATTTCAGTGTTGTCCTGAGCAAATAAAATTTAGTGGAGCCGAGGTCCCCCCATCCCCTAATCAAGTCGGTGACACCGCCCTCGAAAAAACCGGAAAACGAAGTTCCGTATACTGGAGCTGTGTAAAAAAAAAAAGAAATGTACGACAAAGTGAACCACTATACTCTGGAACCTCACTACCTTTAGAAGTGTAAATATTTGCGCTGAAATTCACTTATGCTACTCTAAAGTATCGCTGTTAGCAAGGTACAGTCTAGCACATTTGCAGTTACTCTTTTCCATTGCATGGGAGAAACAGGTGATTTTTTTTTTCTTTTATAGCCTAGCGGTCTTAAGCCCTAACCACACGTACGCGTTACAACGCGCCCGCGTGTGTGACGCGTTTATTTGGCGCCGTGCACGCGCTAAAGCGTCGTAACGCGTACGTGAGGCCAGCCTGTGTCGTAATAGTCGGTGCACGCCAAGCATTCAAAGCAAGTACACTGGCTGATCCAGCAGGCTAGGCGATCTCGCTGTGACCGATCGAGCGCGCGGATCCATAGTGTTCGTGGGAGCAATAGAGAGATAGAAGCAGAGACACCCTGCACTTCCGAATACTTTAAATAATGCAGTAGAGCCAGAACGGGCAGGAATGGCTCATGTGCCAAGAACCAGGAACACTGGAACATATGATAGGAGTATGTAACTTCAACCAAAACCACCCGCCACCGCTCCTCTTTACCCCACTCCTAAAATGTTCCCCCACCCTGTCCTGCTCCTTAGAGAACGATTTATTTATTTATTTATTTACTTTCGACCTAATAAACCATGAACTATTGCTGCGCAAGTTAGAGCGTTGCGGATTTCGTGGACATGCATCTGCACTCGTAAAATCTTATCTTGAATTCCGTAGGCAGGCAGTTGTTGTAAACGGATTCTTATCCGATACACGGCCTGTTCAGTGTGGCGTCCCACAAGGCAGCATTTTGGGCCCGTTTCTTTTTAACATGTTTATAAATGATATTGTGCAGGCTGTACCCTTCGCAAAAATTGTATGCTACGCTGACGACACGAGCATATTTCTAGCTGGAGATAATATAGGCGAGTTGACAGAACAAGCAAATGACGCACTAGACAAACTTGATAACTGGACACGAAAGAACGAATTACAGATAAACAGCTCAAAAACTAATGTCGTCATCTTTAGAGGAAAAAACGAAAAAGTCGCATTAACAAGAGATATATGTTTTCAGCGTATTCCCCTAGAAATAGTGCCATCGATTAAAACATTAGGAGTTATGATAAATCAAAAACTGTCCTGGGACGGCCATGTAACCTATCTTGGTAGCAAGCTGTCGCAGATAATAGGCATTGTTTACAGAAAACGTGATTGATTGATTGATATGTGGGGTTTAACGTCCCAAAACCACTATATGATGATGAGAGACGCCGTAGTGGAGGGCTCCGGAAATTTAGACCACCTGGGGTTCTTTAACGTGCACCCAAATCTGAGCACACGGGCCTACAACATTTCCGCCTCCATCGGAAATGCAGCCGCCGCAGCCGGGATTCGAACCCGCGCCCTGCGGGTCAGCAGCCGAGTACCTTAGCCACTAGACCACCGCGGCGGGGCCACAGAAAACGTGAGATGCTGCCGCTGAACGTGATGATCCTAATCTATCAGTCTTTATTTTATTCTTATCTAAACTACTGTCACTTAGTCTGGGGCACCACGACACAAGAAAACCTAAACAAATTACACGTCCTACAAGAGAGCTTCTTACGCGTAATGGAAAACCTTCCTCGCTGGCACACAACAACCGAACTTTTTACCAAGCACAAAATTGTGCGAGTAACTAAATTATATGAGTATCGTCTTTGTCATCCCTTCAAGCGTGAAATCAAGTATAGTGCATTTCTACTTCGTAAGATTGCTCTGCTAGAGCCACGAAAACATATATGCAGAACAAGAAATACAGATATATGGCACGTTCAAACATACAGAACAACTTACGGCACGCAAACCCTGGAAAACCAGCTTCCGCGACTGCTCAATAGCTTCGCAGCTAAAAACGCACCCCTTGAAACATTGACAAATAAAGAGTTGTTATCATTTTTTCTTTCATAATTCCTGTTATCTGTTTGCTCGCGATTTCTGTGCCTTAAAAGTGTACTTCCTTGTATTGTGTCTTTCATTTTTATTTTTCTGTTATGTTATGCACATTTGGTTGTGTTTTTTTTTTCTTGAATCCTTGCTGTTCGCCAAGTTAGGGGTCAGCAGCTCAGTCAAGCTGTTTTTTGATCCTCGGATTTTGCAGCTTTTACTGCGGGCCCCTGTCATCATGTACACAATGATGATGAAATAAAGGTATTATTATTATTATTATTATTACTTATTTATTTGGATACACGAATAGGTAAACTACAGCGTTCCGTTTATTGGGATGACGCTGAGTTGGAAAAAAAAAACTTTACTTGGGACCTGCAAGGAGGCGGATAAAAAGAGGAGATAAAGCTGTACACAATTTCAAGTTAGAAAAACATGCTCTCCTGAGATAAAATGTTTTTGCACACCATTTTCGGAAAGATGGGGAGTTTTTTGATGCACTGTTTTTATTTTGCCCATGTAGATGGCGCTAAAAAAAGATATTCATTGTAGTGATAAAAACAATGTAAATTTCTCAGTAATCGTGCATCATTTCTGAATGACTCGTGTGTATAATTATATAGAGAGGAGGGAAATGTTGCGAATAAGCTATGCATGCAGAGATTTGAACGCAGTTTGAAATTTACTGCGGTTTTGTTGGCGTTTGAGGCATGATAAATTAAGACAATTTTGGAGCTTCGTTTCGCATTCCTGATAGCTTTAATGAAAGATGCTACGTTGAGGAGCTAGATCAGGGGCTCTAGTTCATCTAGGTGCAAGTTTAACCCCGAAAGTTGAGTATTGTCACATGAAAACGGGCAAAGGTAGGTCCATGTTTCAAGAATCACTTTAATTAAAAAAGCTGAGCTCGTACCTCAATGAAATTGAACGCTCTGATGGCGGATGTTATTTTCTATACACGTGCCGAAAATGAACATCCTCTAGCCAGTAGTTAGCGGACACTATACAGCTAAATTTACTAAATTTCACCGTATTCTAAAGATGACCAACAATAAAGTAGAGGTCCTACATAAATTTGCTACGTTGAGAAAATAGACGAATATGTATTAAATGTGCTATGCGAAAGAACAGTGGTGTAACTGTAGCAGTTTTTTTTAATTTCAGGAAATGGTCACCAAGCCAAACCACGTATTTAGCGCTCATTCTTGGCTGATCTACTGCAAGCAGTAACGGTTGACTTCTTCTGAATGAACATATTTATATTGTGCAAAAAATCGGGCGTTTCAATGATATATAAGTAAACTATAAAGAGCCTGTAGAACAGCCTCAGAATCAGCTGGAAAAGTGGCACAAACGGTGAGAATTCGTGCCGCTGGAGGGCGATACACGAACCGATTGAAACCCCTTTTCTCTGCAAAAATGACGACGTCCTCTGAGATCGTGGCAAAGATGCCCGCTGATATCGACAAATGTGGATATCAGGTGCAAGTACAGGAGGTCAATATCCTCGATACTCTCCCGAACGCATTCGAGCAATGACAGTGGGGAAGGGAATATATAATATAGGTATTTTATATTTATCAAGAACGATTGAATTTCTCGACGGCTGGCACCCTTGATATAAACTTCGTTGTAGTTGTTAACCAAAAATTAGTTGTCTATGATTAGCAATCCTGCATGTATAAGGCGAGCATTTTCTGCCAAGAGTTTCTCTGCAATTACCCGAAACGGCACATCCGACTTAGAGTGTTTACGGGAAAAAAACAAAACAAAAACATCCACAGCCCTAGTTTCTCTATCTTCCCCATACGTCGCGCCAGTGCTGCTAAATTCATCTTGTCGCAGGCCTCATTTGCCCAAGATCTGACCGGTACCAACTACCTCGATCGTTCACCCTCATAGATGGAAGTATACGTCACCGTTCCTGCGACGACCACGGGCTAGTTACAGGCGCGCTTTAGTAACTTAATATGGTCGCCCATTTGCACTGTGAGTTTTACGATGTTCAGTGAATACGTTCGCCAATGTAAAAACGAACACTGAAATATTTTACTTGTTCCAGAGGAACGCGACATGCGTTCAGAGTTTGGTGTACCTGATAGGAAACTTTGCGCGTTACATAGCAGTGACAATTCGACTTTTTTCTTTCTTCATTTCTACCTCAACGAATACTTACCCCCATATTCTAGAACGTCCCTTCACTCAACGCTCCACCTTTACTTGAGAAAGCCGATGGAAGCGCCGTCAGTAGTCACGGCAAGTCACTGCATATCAGCGATAATCTGCTGCGATTCTTGAGTAGGGTAGCGCCATTTTCAGCCGAGCGGCGGCGCAGTGCTCAACTCTGTCAAAAAAAAAAAGAAAAAAAAGGAGAAAAAAAAGTTTAATCTAATGATTAGTTGACTAAGTAATATGGCTAGGTGGCGTTAGCCGCCGCCCGATGTAAAGGGTACAACCACATCCATCCATCCATCCATCCATCCATCCAGTGAAGGGTGAAAGTCGAGTCGAGGAGCGTTTGTGAATACGGAGGTTCGTATTCTTCAGAAAGACGCAGCCCTGCTGCATGTGCCACCCTTCGATTTGAATGCAGTCGATCGAGAGTACAGTAAATGATTACGATACTGACATTGTAATTGTGCTACCAAAACAAAGTTAGAATACAGATGACGAAAAATGAGACGATGACAACTCAGGCACTTCATTAAACTATCCTAACACGTATTGTCGTTAAACGATATATACCGCGGCCATGAAGGCAAGCTAGTTGTCGCAGCAATGACGTCAATCGAATTCGAGCGTGCGAAACGCACGACAGCTAATGAAGAACGGAACTACAAGTTTTCTTTTTTCAAAAAATTTATTTAGCGGTCACAAGACAGACGCAGCTTCAAACGTTCTTCCGTTTTCACATCCACGCGTTTGCTTTTCTTTCACTTATTGCAGTGGTTCTTGTAGACTTCGCCATCTTGCTCTATTTCACTTCCGTTCACCAGAGCACACCTTCAAGCGACCACCTTGGTTGATGTGTTCCTTCACGTCGTCTTGTGATCTCTTGGTTCATTTTTTCGTTAGACTTGATATCTAGCCCTTGTCGTGGAACCATGCTTGGTCTGAGTATCGGTGTGGGCCTGGTAAGGAACGATATTCCTAGGATGCACGTTCAGCCGTGCCTTCAATGTCTTGCCGATGTTGACGTTGGCATCAGCTCGGCGAACATCGGCGGTCCAGACGGCAATCTTGTCGAAGCTGTTGCGAACCTGAACCACAGCACCGTTGACGTCATCGCCGAACTCGTCAAATCCCTCTCCTATCATACATAGCAAGATTTCCAGCCAGTAATTGTCCAAGTGCGTTGACCTCTGGCTTTTGTTCAGACTGAAGAGCCAACGACCTCCCTGCCTGTTGCGGCTGTCTTCCCACATGGGCTTGATGCCGGACTTGAAGAGGGAGTAGTCACATCCGATGGGAAGCTTACTGGCCACCTCCACGTGGTTGTAGAGCGCCCAGAAGTCCTCGACAGTATCGAACGAGGCTATCTCCAAAAGGTTTTCCTCCCAGCTGCGGTTCTTGTCGTTCCTGTAGAACCACAGGCTCCACCGATGCTGAAGCGGGTGTTTCAGTAATGAGAGCGATGGTGCTTCTGCAACCGGTCCCCCGAAGTCACGTTTCTGATTGTCTTCCACCGCCATGTCGAGCTGCATCCGCGGAGCTCTCTGTCCAGCTGCTTATCCGTTTGAACGTCTGGCCAAGATGGCGTTCTAGCTCGGCCACTGTCTGGCAAACGAATGAGCGCGCGCGGCAAAACGAGCGTTGGGGACGCACTGGCACAACGTGTTTCGATTCACTCTGTGGAGGTTGCAGGTCCCTCAGCCAACAGGAAGGGCGCTTAGCCTCTCCACATGTATTCATTCGCGCGAATCGTCTGCCCACCGTGTTCACGGCGTCTGCTTAACAGACTGTTATTATTTTGCCAACTTTATTAATTTAAAATGCAGTAAAGCTGTTAAACACGCAACTATACGCCGGGAACGTGAACAAGCGTGAATTTGTTACTCTGCTGAAGGTTGGTTATGGTGGCTAGCCACCATAGGTTGGTAGAGTATCATGCCGGCCGGCGGATGACTTCGCTTTGAGGCTGTTTCTCTCCGACGCTGTTCGTGCATAAAGAAACATAATAAACGTTTACTATGTTACTCTATGGATCGTGGCTCTCGTATGTATGTTTCTCCGTCGACGCGTTCCTTGGCGTCTCCCGCTGCACGCTCCCTTTGTCTCTTTTTTGTTTGTTTGTTTCCGCTGAAGGAGGATTACATTTCTCTGCGCAAGCGTGTGGCTTTCTTACACCCCGTAGCTTTGGTAGTGCTAAGCAAGGCGTTGGCTGAACCGAAGTGGTGAAACAAAACGTGCGGCGTCTCATGCTTCCTTTGCTTTTTTTTTTTCTTGAAGCCCGTTGACAGGCGTGTCTCTGAGGCCTCCTTTCACACGGCAAATATAATGTTATTTAGAGCGAGTGTCATTCGTTTGTGAATGTCATTTGTTTGCTGTCACACAGCTTAGTCAACCGAAAATGACTTTTTCGGTCGAATGAGTTCCAGGTCATTATAGATCAGCTTATTACTCGTTTTATGACGTGATAGCGCGCGCGAATGTATATAAAAATCTATTCACAAGTACAGCGGCTGGATGCCGACCACGTTTGATTTTATCTGTCGTCGATGTTGCCTGTATCGCAGACGTTGATCGTTCGATTGCACATGTTGTGGTGTCCAGAGCGGTGACCAGAGTGAGTGGTGACTACACGAAATCGCTGCAGTCGGGGAAGTCAGTCGTGCGCCCCGCTTCAGTTCACTGTGCCACGGCCGCTCACGCCCGGTCGCGCATGTCGTCGGCCATGTTGGTTTTCGATTGTGTCGTGGAGCTATGGCAAGCTGTGTACTGCAAGCCTTTGCGGTGCGGTCGCTGCCACTGCGCATGCATCGTAATGCGAACCGGCGTTCGCGCTTGCGGTCCACCCGCAAGAAATCCGAAAGAGCGAGCGGCCTGCAAAACCCGCAAAGCCCCTTTGCGGTGAGCGAGCGTAAGTCGGCGTTTAAGGGGCCAAACGCTATACGAAAACTCATATAGTGCCCGAATGCAAAGGCTACGCCCCTTAACTTAGCATACACTATTCGAAAACTCCCTATATTCTTTGAGCACCTTTTGCCCATAAAAATATTTTAGATGCGAAGCAGCTCCTTGACTAGCAAGTGTAACGCTGTCCCTCCGTACACTACCACTGCGCATGTTCGCGTCTCGTGCCGGCCCAGGAAAACACCCGCAAAATTAACTGTTCCTCCCCTCTGTCGCCTCGCAAGGCCGACGCAGGCAGCGCCTGCTAATAAAAAACCACTGCTTGCGCTGCACAACCGCGTTCATTGGCCACCCCGTAGAGGTAAAGGCACTGGATTGCGCGTTGGGAATTCAGTCAAGGGCGTCTTTACTTGGCTTTCGCTTGATGAGCGCCAGCGTCAACATCGCCGCCAGTTCCCGCTGCTCCGCATCTACACATGGTTCCCTTTGGCGGGAGATGGTCCAAGCTTTAGGTCATCATCATCATCAGCCTGACTACGTCCACTGCAGGACAAAGGCCTCTCCCATGTTCCACCAGTTAACTTGGTCCTGTGCTTCCTGTTGGCAATTTATACCCGCATACTTCTTAATCTCATCTGCTCACCTAACTTTCTGTCTCCCCCTAATCCGCTTGCCTTCTCTGGGAATCCAGTTAGTTACCCTTAAGGACCAGTGGTTATTTTGTCTACGCGCTACATTCCCAGCCCATGTCCATTTCCTCTTCTTGATTTCAACTACGATATCCTTAACCCCCGTTTGTTCCCTAATCCGCTCTGCTCTCTTCTGGTATCTTAAGGTTACAATTACCATTTTTCTTTCCATTGCTTGATACGTCGTCCTCAATTTAAGCTGAACCCTCTTTGTAAGTCTCCAGGTTTCTGCTCTGTAGCTAAGTACCGGCAAGAAAAAGCTGTTAGATACCTTCCTCTTGAGAGATAGTGGCAATCTACCTGTCATAATTTGAGAGTGCTTGCTAAATGTGCACCACCACATTCTTATTCTTCTAGTTGCTTCAATGTCGTGGTTCGGTTCCACGATTATTACCTGCCCTAAGTAGAGATAGTATTTTACAACTTGAAGTGCACTATTACTTATCTCGAAGCGCTGCTCTCTTCCGAGGTTGTTGTACATTACTTTTGTTTTCTGCAGATTAATTTTAAGACTCACCTTTTTGTTTTCCTTGTCTATATAACTCCGTAATCATGAGTTGCAATTCGTCCCCTGAGTTACTCAGCAATGCAATTCCATCGGCGAGGCACAGGTTACTAAGGTACTCTCCATTAACTCTTATTCCCGACTGTTCCCATTCTAGGCCTCTGAAAACGTCTTGTAAGCACGTGGTAAATATCATATAGGAGATTGCATACCCCTGCTTTACTCCCTTCTTGATTGGTATTCTGTTGCTTTCTGTATGAAGCACTATGGTAGCAGCTGATCCCCTGTATATTTCTTCCAGGATGTTAATATATGCTTTATCGACAGCCTGATTCCGCAGTGTCTGTATGACTGCTGATATTTTTACAGAATCAAACACCTTCTCGTAATCAATGAAGGCTATGTATAGTGGTTGGCTGTATTCCGAGCATTTCTCTATTACCTAATTGATAGTATGAATGTGGTTGATTGTTGAGTAGCCTGTTCGAAATCATGCTTTTTTCTTTGGTTGATTGAATTCTAATGTTTTCTTAACTCTGTTAGCAATTACCTTTGTAAATAGCTTGTATACTACGGAGAGCAAGCTGATTGGCCTGCAATTCTTCAAATCCTTGTCATCTCCTTTCTTATGTATTAAGATGATGTTAGAATTCTTCCAAGACTCTGGTACTCTTCCCGTCAGGAGACACCTCGTAAAAAGGTTGGCTAGTTTTCCAACACAGTCTATCCTCCACCTTTCAGCAGATGTGACATTACCTGATCCTCACCAACAGCTTTGCCTCTTTGCATGCTCTCCAAGGCTTTTCTGACTTCTATCATTACTGGTCGGGTGTCGTCTGGGTTACTGCTAGTTCTTATAGTATTAAGGTCGTGGCCACGTTTTACGTGCTTGCTCCTTTTGCTGGGGGGTTGTCTCTAGTCGTTGCATCGATGTGTACGCTAGTGCTCCTTGCTCCCGCTAGAGGCATAGCTGTGCTCCTTGTTTCAAGAGTGCTCACTAGATGTAGCGCCACCGCTCAGGCAACGCCCGCTCACTGAAACGGGCGGAGGACTTTGTGGCACCCTCGCTTCGCCCCTCGCCTCAATCCAGATGGCTATGTTGCTGTCATCAAATCTAGGGTTACGTGCAACTGCGCCGCATATAAAAGACAATGTGTCTTCGCAGAAGCAATTCATGCAGCCCTCTTACAGGCAGCGGCAAACACACCCGACCTACATATTGACTTTACACAATACGAACTGTATCCCATCTGGGACCAAAACATCATCATGACCCACACCCGTGACGAGGCACTGATCCAACGTTTCCTCAACATATCAGTACTGCAATTTCCTGACTGAACAGTGCCATTGCACAGCTACCTCAAGCTAATGGACAAAATGGGCCAAAGCGTTGTTCGACTAGGCAACCACATTTCGACAGACTATATAGTCCAATGCACTGTCTCACCTGGCAACAAAGTGATAGGGGCCAGTGTCTTGGAACCACCAACGTAGTCATGGTCACATTCGAACATGCAGACATTCCAAGAAACGTGCTCGTTTTTTGGAGAAGCCAACCCTGTACAACGCTACCGCAGGACCATCTCAACATGCTCTAATTGTGACAAGGTCGGTCCCCGTACCGATGTCTGTTCCAATCCGACGACACCATCCAGCCGGTGCCCAACAAGCGGGAAGGCAGATGTCGACTTTGCCAACCATGAGTGTTCAGCCTGCTGTCTGTTCTGTAACGGCCCTGACATCACCGGAGCAAGGGAATGTCCCAAGCGCTACCAAAGCCCAGTGGACACACCATCCCGACCAGCATCATCGACACGTGGGAACGCATGCGAGCAAACATCCACAAACAACAACAGGGCCCGCTCACGCTCAGAACGGCGCAGCACCTCCCGAGGCCGCTCAGCTAGAGGGGCTCATCATGCTCCATCTTGACCTGAATCTCGGTCCAAATTTTGGTCTAGTTCGACACCCACATGGGCTATACAACAAGGAACCATCCAGGAACCTCGGCACTGAAGTCAGGGTCCAACCCAGATGAAAAAGACATTGACACCACCGGTAAGCGGGGCAGAGGTTGTTGCTCCCACCCAATCTAAGAACGATGACGACTCATAATCAATCACACAACTCCAAAAAATGATAGCCAAACAACAACAGACACTCATGAAACAACAACACAAGATAGAGCAGCAAGGTGGCAAGTTGGGCTAGTTGGATAACGTTCATTTTCAACAAAATTTTCAAACAAGATAGAGCAGTTAGAACAACTGGTGAAGTCACAAACATCTAGCCAACCGCCACCCAGCCCAACCCAGCTTCAACCCACAACGGCACCAATGGAAACAGATACTCAGGCTCCCTCGCTTGACGCAGGCAGAAAATCCCACCAAGACAAGATTGAACAAATCGTACATACAGTTGTCAAAGTGCTCACACTACTCCTAAATCTATAGATCAGCGAGGAGCTACAACAAATACGGGACCAACATCTGGCTTCTATAAAACAAATCAAGGAACAAAGCTTGTCCTCAATCAAGGAAGCCGTGCAGCCCAAGCTACTTGAATTAGATACCCTCATCTGAAAATACAAGTGTAGCGTCTCACATCTGGAAAGGGGCACGGAATAACACCTGTTAAGCGACTCACGGAGCGCCGTGATATCTCCACGACAGTGCATAGAATCGGGGATTCAGAAGAAACTTCTTCGAACCCATAATGGCACAGCACCCTCAAAGCCTAAACATAATACAGTGGAGATGCAGAAGCTTTCGCCGTAAGGCGGCATCGCTGCAACAATAGATAGGCACGCTCAATAATAAACCCGACATCATAGCGCTACAGGATACTGTAGTCCCCGATATCAGATTTTTGTCGTACACAACACATGCCAACAAACACAACACATCGGTCTGCACTTTAGTTCACAACATCTGCACTGCGGTCACAGTAGATCTTGACCCACGTTATACGCAGCTTTAATACGTCTTCATACGTCTTTGGCCTATCAAGTGCTCTCAGCAGCCTGTGTACGTGCTTAACATATACAGTCGACCCCAGTTTCATAAGCATACCTTCATCAAGGTTTTCCGCAAAGCCAGGAAACAAGCTCTAAATGCTTCGCTGCTTATAGTAGGCGACTTAAACGCCTGACACGCCTCCTGGGGTTATACGCAAGAGGACACCAAAGGACGAAAACTGTACGACCTCATGGCTCTCGAGGTTATCACTCTCCTCACCGAACCAGCCTATCCGACTCGCACGGGTAACAGTGTTTCGAGTGATACATGCCCCGATCTAACGATGGGTATCAATCTTCTTCAGCCATGCTGGTGGAACTCACAAAAGAACCTCGGGAGCGATCATTTCATCATTCACACGTTCTTATCGTACGGCAAGCTAATAGATTGGCAGCTTTCCACAAAACAGAAAACTTTCCCTTTTATCAAACTCCCACATCTTACTCGGAATGGGCCGGCACCTTACTGGAACTTGAAAACGAGGTTACCAAAACTATCGCACCTAAACTTGAAGCTCCAGCAGTCGATAGCCATCTCTTGCATTTATGGGATGCCAGGCGCTAGCTCACAAGACGATGGAAACGACAAAGGCCGACTCAAGACACACATTGCCGCTCTCACTGCTAAGGCAGCGAAATAGCCAGTAGCACTCTCTTAAGAAAATTGGTTCTCGAAATGCGACTCCCTTACGTAGTCTCTTCATACGAAATCTGCCTGGCACCTTCTGCGTCACCTCATTAACCCAGATTCTACCAGAGGCGTGGCCAGAAGCCTTCAGAGGGTTATCCGATCAGGTATCGATAGGGCTCCTCTCTAATACCCCTGTCACATGGCCACCACCAAACTCCGTTAAACACCGTCAACGTAAATCTCCCTTAGGGGGTTCGACGGAGAAGGAGTTGAGGCAGTGTCACACGGCAATGACAAGGTTGTAACAGTTGCCGCGAGGAGGCTCAGCTGGCGCTGTTCGATCTTCGGAAAAGTATTCTAATTTCATCTCTATTGATTTTTTGTGAATACTCTTTATGCGGTTTTTACAAAAAACACTATTAAGTAGGTATGCGACTAAAACAAAACATTAAAAATAATTTCATATAAAAACGCATTTGCTAAATGTAGCTATGCTGCTAGTGACGCTGGCCACATTGTGCTTTTAGTTGTTTTGCTGTTGTGTATGTCAACGCATAGCCTCCTCTATAACTTTGTGCCCGAGCGGTCGGTCCCTCAGCGCCGTCCCCCGAGCTATTATGGGATGCGAGCGCTCCTGGCGGAGCGCCGAGGCGCAAAACGAGAGAATGGATGGCAGCTATGGAGAAAAAACCGGCTTTGAGTAACTACCGAAAGGGCAAAAATGAAATAAGGAGGGAGGCATTTTACGATAATTCAAGGGGAAGCGCTTTACTGTTTGAAGCGAGATCGGGTTGCCTTAGAACGCGTAGTTATAAAGCAAGATTCAGTAAAGAAGAAGAACAATGCACATGCTGCGGGAAAGATAAGGAAACGGCGGAGCATGTTCTGATTGAATGTGGAGATATCCACCCAGGTGTACTCCTGTATCCGTCAACTGAGCTCGTAATGGTTCTAAATTCTCTAAAGAATTACGCGGAAGTTTTCCTCGCAAGAGCGAGAAAGATGAATCAGCCACTGAAGGCTGCCGTTGACAACGCCGCGCAAATACTACAGAAACGTGACAAACTCAAGTGCTCGACCCCGGGACATCATAAAAAACTTTTGGAGGTTGTGCTCGTGAAGTTTCTCCGCCCACTTTTTCTGAACTTCGCGACGAGTGTGACTGACAAACACGACTTGGCAAAAGATTTTCATGTCAAACCATTGTCTCGAAAAGTGCTCAAGCTTTGAGCGCGAAATCAAATAACAAAGCTCACATTGCATTCTGCATACAGTGCTTGTGTTAAAAATTTGGTGTGTGCGCACTTCTTAACGTATACGCATAATCCAATGCAATGTAGACGGTTTCTAGACCGTCATAAACGCAAGCGTGCATAGGCCGCGTCGTCTGCTGTTATTATGGGATCGGTGCGGCATCTGGCGGCGAGCGCCAAAACTATAAGGGACGGATGGCGCGTATGTATTTAGCGCTAATGCGCGGGCACAAAAAAATATAGGAGGCTATGGTCAACGTTTCTAGACTAGGTAAGTTGCAAACACGGAGGAAGGAAAAGGTTTTTCCTTCTTTTTTTTTCTTTCCTTTTTCCTTCCTCCGCGGTTGCAAAACTCCCCGCGTCAGACTACTCGTCACACGGCGCTGGGACAACTTCCGGTTTGGTGGCACTGGCGGCGCAACAAGCTTCCGCTAGCAGACGAAAATGCGTGGTCATCGTGGCAAGACGCCGTGGCGGCCGTTCTGAAAGAGCTTTGCCAACAGTATATTGCCGCGAACCATGCATTGGGTTTGTTTATTTGTGTTTTGTTTTTTCGGCCTGGCTACGCCGGCCTGTGCCATCACCGTTTTCACAGCGTTTCGAACAAACGCTACCACAGCGTTTCGAACAAACGCTATCGAACAACGCTTCAGGCGTTGTTCGATAGAAATAACGCTTCAAGCGTTGTTTGTTAGAAACGCTATCACGGCGTTCTCGATACAATTCGACTATTCGAGAAACCCTCGCGCCGAGGGATATAAATTCCCGCACAGCCGATGCCGCGTCATTCGATCGCCGACTCTCACTAGCGTGCACGTCGTTTTGCCGGCCGCTGCTTCGCCGCCTGTGTATTCTTTCAGTTGTTAGGGGAGCACAGGTTCGCTCCAATAAACTTGTTTCCCTTATAGACAACTGCGTCGTCTTTTGCTGCGTGACATCTGGTGGAGGTGCGGGGTACATGAACCCTGAGCCATTGCCAAGCCGACAAGCAAGCCCAACACGACGAGCACGCCCAACTCGTGTCAGCTGCCGACAGCAAGGCCTTCAGCCAGAGTTTGGACTGCTCCCGGATAAAAAGGGGAAAGAAGACGTAAGAACCACGATGATCAACGCGGGCACCATGACCAGCGCTACCAACCCTCCCGTCGTTCTGCAACAACCTCGTGAGCCCCCATCATTCCGAGGATCTCCTGGTGAAGACCCGGAAGAGTGGCTGGAGAAGCTGGAGCGCATCCGCATCTTTAACAGGTGGGATGACGAAGAAACGTTTCGTCATGTCTTCTTCTATTTGGAGGATGCAGCTCGAACGTGGTTTGAGAACCATGAAGGCTCCCTAACCGACTGGACTGTCTTTAAGAGCGAATTCCTCAAAACATTCGCTACGGTTGTGCGGAAAGAACGAGCCGCCCTTTTGTTGGAGACGCGAATGCAACACCCTAACGAAGGTGTTGTACTGTTCGCTGAGGAGATGAAGATGCTGTTCCGAAGAGCTGACCCCGAAATGGCAGAAGAAAAGAAGGTGCGCTTTCTGATGCGGGGAGTTAAACAAGAGCTCTTCGCTGGACTCATCCGCAACCCCCCTAGGAACGTCGCTGAGTTCGTCACCGAGGCTTCGATGATCGAGAGGACCTTGGATATGCGTTCGCGGCAATACGACATACCACTCAACACCCTTTTGGTGAACCCGGTAAACGCCCCTGGATTGACGACGGAAGACTTGCGGGAGACCATCCGCGCCGTCGTTCGCGAGGAACTGAGGAAATTGTTCCCAGCAAAGCCGCAGCCCCAAGTCGCCTCCCTCACTGACGGCGTCCGTGAGGAGGTTCAGCAAGCACTGGGGAATTCCACGCCATCGGAAGCATCTTGCGAAGCACAAGCGATGACCTACTCCGCTGCTGCTCGTCGACCCCGACCCGTTCCAACCCGTTATCAAGAGGCCCCGCCGTACCGCCGCCCAATGTCGCCCGCCCGACCCCCTGTAACCCGAAACCAGGCGTCCAGGAAGACCGAGGTGTGGCGAACGCCAGAAAATCGTCCGCTGTGCTACCACTGCGGAGAGGCCGACCACGTCTACCACCGCTGCCCGTACAAGAGGCTGGGTTTGCGTGGGTTCTCCGTCGACGCACCCCGCCCGCGAGCCGGCCAGCGCCCATTTGAGATCGAAGAATACCTGTCGAACACCATCCGTGGACCATCCCGTTTCAACCATTCGCCGTCGCCCTACCCGTACCAATCCCCCAACCATCACAGCAATGCTGACTTCGCCCGTGGAAGGTCCCCCAGCCCACGAAGGGGAAACTAAAAGCAGCAACTTCTGGAGGTGAAGTTGCACAACGGCGGGAAAATGAAAACCCTCCAACGACGCAAGACCGTGATTCACGACATGCCCTCATCCCGACTTCCCGACGACACCCTGACGAGACCCCCGAAAACGACGAGAGCTACGCTGCACCACGCGTACCCGAAATGACGAAGCCTGCCGCTGAGAAGACGACGATGACGACGCATAGTGCCCGACCATCAACACCAATTATTCCTATTTTCCCCCATACAGTATACATTACGGTGGCGCGATTTCGCACACTTAAAATCAGGCAAAATTTATCTGACCCTGCACTGACGGCTTCTCCAGAGTACAAACACTTGTTATTTCCCTGGCGCAGTGAACTGACTAAATCAAGGATGATGGAAGTTGTCATCACGAAATTTCGTTGCCGCGTTACCTCCCTCAATTTTTACTTGCATAGATCAGGCATATTGAATTCCCCTATGTGCATTTACTGTAATCAAGAGGAAACGATCAGTCATTTTTTATTACATTGTCGCCGTTTCGATTTATTCAGGCAAAGCATACTAGCACCACCTCTTCAAAGACTGGGCTTGCAACTATCACAGCCTGATCTTCTTTCATTTGGAGCCTCTACACTGGGTTTCAGCCACAGGGATGTTTTATTCGCCGTTCAAGAATACATCACTGCGACTAAACGATTTTCTTGCTAAATTGCTGTCTCAAAATTTTTCTTATTTTTTTTTTTCTGCAAACATGATATCGGTATTTCAAATCAAAATTAAGTTACAAAAAAAATTGTAGGAATGACACAATGCTGAAAGTTTAGGGCAAATTCACCTTAAAATCGGCCAATCCCCTTCTTTGGGTACGAGCCATTTCTACAGGGAAACAACAACAACAACGTGCAAGCCGCGATACGACGCCCCGACGCACCCGAAATTCGAGGAAAGCGGCATCCGACGTCCAGTTGTCCATCGACGGCCTTGACGTAGTCGCCCTCATCGACACGGGAGCCGACTACTCGGTCATGAGCGGGTCATTCGAGTCCAAGCTAAAGAAAGTTACAACCAGATGGGACGGTCCGCACATACGCACAGCAGGAGGCCATCTCGTGACCCCAAGTGAAATGTGCACATCGCGCGTCACCATAGACGGCACTACGTACCCTGCGGAGTTCGTCATTTTGCCTAACTGCTCCCGCGACGTAATTCTCGGAATGGACTTTTTGACGGACAATAATTGATCTGCAGACCAGGTCGATAACGTTTTCTTCCGATCACTCCACGACGCCGCAGCCGAACCTCGGACACCGTGCTGCTGTAAGAATCGCCGACGATCACGTCACCCTGCCACCCCGCGCAAGCTTGATGATCGCCGTCTATTGTGAAGGTGCTGCTCCTGACGTCGACGCTATCGTGGAGACTGACCAAAGGTTGCTTCTAGACCGTGGTGTGTCTGTCGCAAGAGACATTGCGCGGTTTAAGCCACGCAGATCCCACGTTTTGGTCACCAATTTCACCTAGGAGTACCAGCATCTAAACAAGGGCGCTGCAATTGCGTTCCTCGAAGAAACGCAAGAAGCGAGTCAAGTGATCGCGGTTGCCACCTTTGAACGCGCACGCGCAGATGCTTCCAGGCTGCCACATCCTTTCGACGTGAACCCGGCGCTGTCGCAAGAAAATCGGGACAGATTACTGGAGTTGCTCCGTCGCTACAGCGAGTGTTTTTCCTCGAACTCGAAGTTACGTCAGACACCTTTGGCGAAGCACCGGATAATAACCGAAGATGGAGCCCGACCTACCAGACAGTCACCGTACCGCGTTTCTTCACACGAGCGCGAAGCCATCCGGACTCAAGTAGATGACATGCTCAGCGACGACATAATACAGCCATCGAAAAGTCCGTGGGCTGCGCCGGTTACTCGTGAAGAAAAAAGATGGCACTTTAAGATTCTGCGTTGACTACCGGAGACTAAACAAAATCACCAAAAAGGACGTGTACCCCCTGCCCCGAATCGACGACGCCCTCGACCACCTCTGCCACGCCAAGTACTTCTCATCCATGGATCTGAAGACCGGCTACTGGCAAATTGAAGTGGACGAGAAAGACCGAGAGAAGACTGCATTTATAACCCCGGACGGTCTATACGAGTTCAAGGTGAGGCCGTTTGGGCTGTGCACGGCGCCCGCAACACTGTGCTAGCAGGCCTGAAGTTGCACACTTGCCTCGTATACCTCGACGACGTTGTCGTATTCGCCCGGACTTTCGACGAACACCTCACAAGGTTGGAATCTGTACTCGAGGCCATTCGTACGTCGGGGTTAACGCTGAAGCCTGAGAAGTGCCGTTTCGCGTACGAGGAACTCAACTTGGGTCGCGTTGTGAACCCCGTGGGAGTCCTACCTGACCCGGCAAAAACATCAGCCATTGCGAACTTCCCAAGGCCGAAAGCGGTGTGCGAAGGTTTCTCGGACTGTGCGCATACTACCGGCGCTTCGTCGCAAACTTCGCACACATTGCAGAGCCACTCACGCGCCTGACGAAAGAAAGCACCCTTTTTAGCTGGGAAAACGACCAAGCAAAGGCATTCTGCGAGCTGCAACAACGCCTGCAAAACCCGCCCGTGCTCGCTCATTTCGACGAAAACGCCGAAACGGAAATGCACACGGACGCCAGTGATATCGGTTTGGGTGCCGTCCTCGTCCAAAAGCAAAGCGGTTACGAAAAGGTAATCGCCTATGCAAGCCGTGGTTTGTCGAAGGAAGAGAGAAACTACTCTGCCTTCGAGAAAGAGTGCCTGGCTATCATATGGGCCATTTCGAAATTTCGTCCATACGTCTATGGTAGACCGTTTAAGGTTGTGACAGACCATCATGCGCTGTGTTGGCTTGCCAATTTGAAGGAACCCTCCGGCCGTCTTGGGCGGTGGAGCTTGCGCCTGCAAGAGTTCGACGTTACAATATTCTACAAATCCGGCAGGAAACACTCCGACGCCGACTGCCTGTCCCGCGCCCCCGTCGACCCACCACCACAGGACTCCGATGAAGACAGCGCGTTCCTCGGAGTCGTGACAGAGAGCGACCTAGCCGCCCAGCAGCGTGCCGACCCTGACCTCCGCGCCATGATCGACTACCTCGAAGGACGCAACGTCGCCGTGTCTAGGGCGTTCAAGCGCAACTTACCAGCATTCAGTCTCAAAAACTCCATCCTAGTGAAGAAGAATTTCAACCCAGGAACGAGAACGAATTATCTACTTGTCATCCCCGCAGACCTTCGTGACGAAATTTTGGAAGCGTGCCACGACGACCCGTCTTCCGGACATCTCGGAACAGCTCGCACGATTACAAAAATCAAGGCAAAATACTTCTGGCCCCGCCTTACATCCGATGTCACCCACTACGTCCGGAGCTGCCGTGACTGCCAGCGACGAAAAACACCACCGACGAGACCAGCCGTACTTCTGCAGCCGATCGCCGTCCCAACGAGGCCCTTCCAACAGATCGGAATAGATCTTCTGGGCCCGTTCCCTACATCCCGATCCGCGAACAAGTGGATTGTCGTAGTGACAGACTACGTGACGCGCTACGCAGAGACCACCGCTCTTCCTAGGGGAACTGCAGAAGAAGTTGCAAAGTTCTTTATTAACCAAATTGTGCTGCGACATGGAGCCCCTGAGGTCCTAATCACGGACCGCGGAACGACCTTCACTGCGGAGCTCATGCAAGGAATCTTACGCTACAGCAACACAGATCACCGAAGAACGACGGCGTACCACCCCCAAACGAATGGACTAACGGAACGGCTCAATAAGACAATCGCGGATATGCTGCCTATGTACGTCGACGTTGAACATAAGACGTGGGACGAAGTCCTCCCGTACGTCACGTTTGCGTACAACACGGCTATTCAAGAAACCACGCAGATGACACCGTTCGAGCTCGTCTACGGAAGACGGCCGACTACGATGCTCGACGCCATGCTTCCGCACGTAGAAGACGACGACCTCAACGCCGACGTCCAAGGATACCTCCAACGTGCGGAGGAGGCCCGCCAGCTCGCTCGAGCTCGTATAACGGACCAGCAACTGGTGGATGCCGGACGCTACAATCGCCGACGCCGAGTATCATCCTGGAGATCGTGTGTGGGTTTGGACTCCCATTCGACGACGTGGACTCAGTGAGAAACTTCTACGACGCTATTTCGGACCCTACCGAATTCTACGACGTGTTGGCGAACTAACGTACGAAGTGATCCCCCATGGTGACTTTCGTACATCACGACGACGCACGCGGCCCGAAGTCGTCCATGTGGTTCGCTTAAAACCTTTCTACGGACGATGACGAACTTTTAATTTGTGTGGACTGTCCCTTATGTTAGCATCGGGTCGATGCACTCTTAGAGGGGGGGGGGGGGGGTAATGCCGCGAACCATGCATTGGGTTTGTTTATTTGTGTTTTGTTCTTTCGGCCTGGCTGCGCCGGCCTGTGCCATCGCCGTTTTCACAGCGTTTCGAACAAACGATACCACAGCGTTTCGAACAAACGCTATCGAACAACGCTTCAGGTGTTGTTCGATAGAAACAACGCTTCAAGCATTGTTTGTTAGAAACGCTGTTCGAACGAACAGCGTTTCTAACCAACGCTATCACGGCGTTCTCGATACAATTCGACTATTCGAGAAACCCTCGCGCCGAGGGATATAAATTCCCGCACAGCCGATGCCGCGTCATTCGATCGCCGACGCTCACTAGCGTGCACGTCGTTTTGTCGCCGCTGCTTCGCCGCCTGTGTATTCTTTCAGTTGTTAGGGGAGCACAGGTTCGCTCCAATAAACTTGTTTCCCTTATAGACAACTGCGTCGTCCTTTGCTGCGTGACAATATTATCGAGATTTGTTGTGCTGCCGCAGAAACTTAATACTACGTAATGTTTAGTGGTGTAAGGCAAATACAGTATAATTATGGTTTTCTAAACTGCCCACAATAAACAATGCTTGATATATATAGCATAAAATACGAGTTTGTCGGTTAGCTGCTAGTTGGTATACGTTCGCAATCGATTTTTAAACGCGAAAAACCCAATTACAATGTCTGGCATCCTCTTTTGTGGCTGTGTTTTTCGGGCTAGAAAATAAATTACAACTATGTGGCGCAATCTTGTGGCTTTTGTCTGGTTAAGTAGTCAGCTTTTTTTTTTCATGTCAGTCACATTCTTTAGCAACCTAGACCGTGGAAAAGCTACGCGTGCGGCCATTTTCTTGAGCATGTCTTCCCTCTGCTTCTTCTGGAGTTCCTCTAATGAAACCTGTTAACACAGCTGCAGCCAAAGCTTCGAGCAGAGACCGCACTTTGGGGTATCGGTGAGCACTTCGTAGTCATTACTCACGAGTCTGCCTGCTGATGCATTGGGACAACATGAACACACTTGCAGCTTTTCTATGTCCTCCAGAAGTTCTGCCCATTGGATGATGGTGTCTGCTTTGCCAGGCGACTTGGCTAAGCCAAGGAGGATTAAAGAAAAATTGCTGGAGTGGAAGCTCCCGCAATGCCTTGCCAGAAGAAGTGAAGCCACGTTTTTCCACTGCCAAGATGGCGGAAACGTGCTCTTTTCTGATAGTGCCCACTTGAAGATCAAGTGGCTTTGATATGTTATGCAAATTCTGCGTTAGTTCTATATTAAAAGAAAGTTGTTCCCGACGAAATAACACACAGAAACGAGTATGCATGACTGAATCTTCAAAGAACTTTGCCTCCAATTGGAGGCTCACTAAGGAAAACTGGTAACTGTAAGACGCACTTGGAGCACTATGTGACCCGACAAAGTTCACACATTAAACTCGTTGGGCATGTGAGGGAAACGCTTCGTTTTTAATCGCTGAACGGTGGTACTTAAACATGCCCCTAGTAAGATGGCCACCGCAGCCACCATCTTGCCAGAGGAACGGCTTCACTTCTGCGCAATCATTTCCACTCCAGCAACTTTTTTAATCCTCCTTGGGCTAAGCGATAGTGATGGCTGCTAATGGTGACTGTCATGTCTTCTGCGACGACAACGCATTTCTACACAAATAGCGCTCTTTTTTTTCTTTGAGCCCTAGAAACACCACAAGACGTCTTGTCTCGCCATTCTCAACAACGTTCCGCCAGCACGCAAAAAAAAAAAAAAAAACGTTTTCTATGTCTTGAAGCAAATGACGCCACTAGTTGACGGCATGTCGAGACTTATTTCACTGTCTTCGAGCTCAGTGCTCGGAGATAGTCTATTCGTTTTCGCCGATGATATTCTGGAAAATACCCCACACGTATCGGGCAGCTTTCGCTTCTTTGTCGCGGGCGCCGCGACAAAGGTAAGCGGGCACATTCGGGAATATTCGTGAAACGCATCCTTCGACAAGGTCCCACTTTCCTCTTGCGATTTGTACCTTCTTACCATATGACGTGAGTGAAAGTCTTCAGGATGTCCTTCTCATGAAAGTGCATATCACGCACACGTGAGGTGCTGGGCAGTTTCTTATCCGTACGAGGAATAGCGTGGTCCCATGCCTCTCGCTGCTCAAATACACGTGGGCACAAAAGAAATGTCGTGGTGTCTCTCATTTTCCGTAGCTACTCTACAGCCGAGAACGCAACATCCGGGCATGATGAAAACACGCAACACATTCAAAGCAGAACAGGGCGCTGAAGCACAAAAATGTTCACGCAGAAAGAAGCCTCCACAGATATCGACGCACTGCAACATGCACAGCGATGGACGTTATGGGAGTGACACGAGTGAGCTAGGTGTTGTGTGAGCGAGCATGCAGTGAGTGAATCTGGATGCGACATCAGCGCCACATTTGTCGCTGGCAGCGGCCGCGCCGCGCAACATCGCTCAGTTTTGCAACTTACCTAGTCTAGAAACGTTGGTGTATATGCCCGGTACCGGTACGAAAGTTCTTATGCTTCCTTACCTCGTGAGCGCACATTTTGTGTTCTTCAGCCATTAGTGACACAGCGGGCGACGTGAGGAAGTGGTACGAAAACGCGCTGGTAATGACGTTGATCGGCTGGCGCCGACCGGCCCGACTCGCGGGGCATGGTGTGTAGGGCATCAGTGTTGAGAGTAAGTGAACTCTGGCGGGCGTAAATATATGCAAACAAACACCAGTTGTGAATGAGTACTACAACGAAAGAACGTTTAATATTGCCAAAATGTATTATTTTTTCACTGCGGCCACTTAGTGCTCGAAATTGTTCTCTGACCTCTAGACTGCTGGGGACGAGAGTACCTCGTTTCGATGCGAAGGGAGATCGTTGAACGTCCTTTGCTAAATGCTCCGTTTACCTTCGTTTGCGTAAGGGTGGCCGTGTGACACGGACCGCATCTTCATTGTCGTAAGGACGAGGGAGTTAAACGGTCTTCGCAGGTGCCCGTGTGACAGGGGTATAACCTAAGCAATGACATGACTCAGTTGCTAGTAGATAATATTAACCAGTACTGGAACGCCGGAACGCTTCCCATAGATTGGAAATCGGCTGAGCTCACTTTCATCCCGAAAGCCGGCAAAGCGCTCAATATTGATAACCTCTGTCCCATATTCCTCACGTCATGGCCTGGTAAGTGATGGAGAAGGCCATACAAATAAGGTTAACCGAATATCTAGAAGAACAGAACCTCTTGCCTGACACTATGTACGCCTTTCGTCCCCATTTGTCAGCGCATGACATCTTCCTCCAACTAAAACACGAGATTGTCAACCTACCCAGCGGTACCACTCAAGCAGAAAGGACCATTCTGGCAATTGATTTTAAGGGTGCATTAGACAATGTTCCGCACTTCACTATCTTGGAAAACTTATGGGAACTCAAGTGTGGTCCAAAATTATATGCATATGAGCGGGACTTCCTTACAGACAGACAAGTCACTATCCGCATAAGGGACCTTAAATCTCAAACCATCACCATGAGTAATTTCGGTACTACCCAAGGGGCTGTCCTTTCCGTTCCCCACTCCTCTTCAATATCGCCCTCATGCGCATCCCGGAGGCCCTAAATGAAATTTCGCATGTACGCCACACCATATATGCTGATTACGTCACAATCTGGAGCCGGTCTGGCAAGCTGGGTTAGACAGTAGAAGCCTTTCAACAGGCCGCCTCCATCGTAGAAAAGATAGGACGCAAGAGTGGTCTGGAGTGCTCCCCCACCAAATCAGAAATCCTAGTATATAGAAATAAGGCATCTGACAATACATCCCTCAATGTACAACTCAATGGATTTCAAATTAAAGAGGTTGAAACCATCCGATTTCTGGGGGCCCACTTCAATAATCGGGGCAACAACTCATTTGCTTTACATAAATTAAAAGTGTACTGCCTACAAATCTCTCGCATGATTAGTCGGGTGGCTAACCGATTATGAGGGATGAAAGAACATGACATAATGCGACTCATTCAGGCATTTGTTATCAGTCGCATAACCTATAACTTTCCTTACCCGAGGGTCTTGAAAACAGATAAGCACAAAATAGACAGAGTCGTACGTGTGACTCTCAAGAAGGCTCTAAACCTTTCTCCGTGGACACTCATGGAATGTCTGCTTCAAATGGGGCTCCACAATACCGTATCAGAACTATTCAATGCAGATTGCACGTATCAAGACATGCGTCTCACCATCACTAAAACGGGACAAAACACTATCAGAACTTGGAATCAAGCCCCCATTGAGAGAAGGGGGAAACAACGTATCCCACATGAATGGAGGCAGGACTTCAGACTTCATCATCAAACCACTACCATGCAACATGCATCTTCAGTTCCACGAACATCAACGTCGGGAACGGGCAAAAGTTCACCACAACTACTCAGATACTGACGGCGCCTTCTTTGTCGATGCAGCTGGATCAGTGAACGGCTAATATACAGCAAGTGTCATTGATTGTGGAAAACAGGTTGATTGCATATCAGCCCAGGACACAGACGCAACTAGAGTATGGAAGAAGCAGGAATTGCTCTCGCCCTACGAAATTCAAGGTCCACCTTCATTCTAACAGATTCAAAAGCAGCCTACCTAAATTTTTGTAAAGGCTACGTTGGCCCCGTTGCACATCGACTTCTTACACAACTCTCGTCCTCACGCTCAGAGGGCGAATAGAAACAGCTGATATGGATAACCAGCCACTGCGGAGTTAGAGGCAATGAGCTCGCCCATGCTTCGGCCCGAGAATTCCTCTTCTAGACCTCCGACCCCGGCATGTCGCACTTACCCTCAGCTATGCGTATGGACCTGCTCCTAACATACACAGATATTCTAGAGCATCAAAAACTCGAAAGACGGAAACTTCTGCCCCCGGGGCCAAAGCTCAGTAAAGAATCTCAGGTAGCATGGCGTCGCCTGCAGACTTTGTCTTACATACATACTCTCCATACATCCATGCTGTCCAAGATAGATCCCAACACATACGCACCACAGTGCAGGTTCTGCGTCAATAAAACAGCCACTCTGTACCACATGGCATGGGAATGCCCACACAATCCATCTCTACAACCCAGAGCACAACAGAACACTGTAGAGTGGGAGGCAGCTCTGTCCAGCTCAGATCCGAAGAACCAAGAGGCTCTCGTGAGATGAGCAAGGACCGCGGCCTGTGCCAATGGGATCCCGAACTGAAGATCCCACTCACCGACATTCCTTCTTTGGTCCCATATAAATGTTTTATTCTCTCTCGCTCCACTCTTGGCGCGTGGCTCTAGTTTGGTAGAAAAACGCTAGGTGATCACACCTATATATAGCGCTCGCTCTCGGCGCACTTCTCTTGTCTTTCGCCTGACATCACTCAGTGCGCGTCGATAGCGCTACATACTATGAACATCGAAGAAGCCAGTGTGGCAGCGTGGAAGACTCGCAATGCGGCTGCAGTGCGGGCTTGCCATCAGGACCCTTCTCGAACTTCCACTACATCCTGCAATTCAAGATTCTCTGCCTTTGTACTTCACGGATAACAAAGCCATTATAGTAAATAAAAAAATGTTTTTCTGAGCTTATGTGATCCGTGAATAAGCTGTTGAAGAAAATGTATATACTGTATCAGTATATCGGCATACAGTACATTGATATGTAAGTAATGAACATTGTGTATATACAATCCCACAACTCTCGTGTCCCGTTTTTATATGACGATGATTGAGTATACGTACAGAGGATTCACGGTTTACTAGAGAGCAAAGTCCTTCATCATCATTCACTTCGTAAATATGCGGGATTTTTTTGTGTGTGGATACTCGCATGTTGCATGCAAGATTTACTGCATCGTTATTTCTCCCAAATCCTTGACTCAGGAAGCCTAAGGTCACGGTTGTCATTTAAAATGACATTTGTTTTCATCACAAGACAGCACGCAGGTAAAATGACATTAGGTCCGCTTAATGTCATTTATAGAAATTGTCAATCGTATGTAATGTCATTTGTTTACTGTCACATTCAAAAACTAATCATGATGCCATTTGATGAAAATGACATTTTCTGTCGAACGAGTTCCCCAAACACAATTGCATTCGATTTCGGACCGAATGAATAGTCTCGACGCCAGGGACTTTTAGAGAGATGACTGTTAACTTATGTATACGCAACAGTTACCATTTGTAAATATCTTATTTTTTACTAGATCGGGAACACAACAGCACGCGCGAAAGTCTAAAAATAAGTATCTTTCAACTACAGCGGCTGGATGCCGGCTATGTTTTATTTTTGTTCTGTTGTCGCCTGTACCATGGCTGTTGATAGTCTGATAGCAGGTGTTGTGGTGGCTAAGGTGATAAATACACGAGATCGCTGCCGTTGTTTTAATTCTGCAGCTGGGAAGTCAATCATGCGCTCCCCTTTTTTTCATTTTATAACTGCACTCGTACTCAGTCATATATTGTTGGCCAGGTTGGTTTTCGAGTATTTCGTGCACCTATAGAAAGTTGTGTAAAACGGCTGCGTTTACATTCAGGAGCACCTTTTTACCCATAAAAATTATTTTTATGAATTCATGCATGTTACATGCAACATTTAGCACATTTTTATTTCTCCCGAAATCTCCCGCTCAGGAGGGCTAAGGTCATGGTCATCATTTCAAAATGACATCTGTTTTCGTCGTGTGGCGGAACGCAGGTAAAAGGACATTAGGTCTGCTTAATGTCAATCATTGTAAATGACATTAGATTTGCCGTGTGACAGGGGAGCCTGATATATGACCCAAACTTGTTTTTTTTTCTTTTAATCTCCGACCAAATGTCCTCGGCATGCATTCTGTACATAAGAATACAATACGTACACCAATGCTTCAAATAGCCATGCTTCGTATAAAAAGGCAAAATGAATCCACACACACATCCAACAGATCAAACCCCGCAGTCTTGACAAAAGCCAGTATAAGTGAAGTCAACTTGCTTTATTATAAAGCTCAGTGACCAATTTGTCTTAAATTTCATTAATTCTAACTGTACACAGGCCACTGGACTTCTCAAAAGCCTTAGTTGTGGCATGGCAACATGTTCCCACAGAACTAAAAGAAAATTTACAAAATGAACAGCTTGGAAGGACAACACTGCTGCGATGGTGGCACTCAACGCCTTCCCATCCATCTCTTGAGAGGGCAGGAATTCTGTGCATCCACAGGGTAATTCTTTTTTCTGAAGCGCGAAGTAAGCAGAACAGTCTGTACACTTGTTGTCCTTTCCAAAGCGCAGCAGTCTATGACACGACAGGCCTGCAAATCCAGGGGCTTTTTTCTTTTTCGCTGTATTCTCTAGTATCACGATTGCATGTACGCCACACCTTTAAGAGGCCACATACACGCACAACACTGAAAAATGTGTTCTTCTCCCCTTCTGTAGCACCGCCACGTCTCAGTTGAAGACAAACTTGTAGGTGAAGCCACCGCCCGAGCCACTACCGAAGGGGTTGAAACCCTGGAATGGGTTGAAACCCTTGCCTTGCTGGGACTCTGGATCCAGAGGATCTTCACCATTGTCAAACTGATTCCTCTTTTCTGTAATACAAAAAGGGGGCAACAATGCAACATCCAACAAAGAAAATGCGAAGTGTAGAGAATACCATCGAACTAGAACAAAGAAAGCAGAGCATGTCTTATGTTGAATTCCAATGGCGGAGCCAGAGCAAGTTTTTCTGCTCCTTTCAGAGCAAGTGTGTTCCAATGACAGAGTGAGAGCGAGAGTCAAAAGTTCCAATGAGAGAGCCGGAGGGGATTCAGAGCGGGAGTCCCTCCGTGGAGCAGAAAAAACTGCTCCGCCGAAATCGGTGGAGTGGACCGGAACTCGGCGTGACGCATTTCCTTTAACACGTTTGCCTGCTTGGGGGCACGGCTGGCGCGACGCGAGTAGGTGCGAGTTGTGTTGATAATGGCGGACGGCATGGACGGCTCGGCTACCTCGGCAAAGCGTGCGGCAATGCTTCTGCTACTCGATAGCGACAGCAGACATCGTGGACAATAGCTGTTGCACGCTTGGCCTGATATCCATTCCACACAGGTGAATAGCGCTGAACAAGCAAACGAACAATGCGGCGATGCTGGTAAACCACGTGCGAAACAGACAGCGGAAAAGACCACGCGCAAGGTATCCTGGGTAACGCGGCAGCTTCCGCCTTGCTCCAGCAGGGCGGGTTGTGTTCCGATGGCGGATTTGGAGGATTTGCTCTACGCCAGAGTCGAGTGCTCGCTCGCGAAGTCGGTCGGCTGCACCGACTCCGCCATTGAAATTCAACATTAAATCATAGTGCAAGTGACATTCCATAACTGAAAAAATTATTCCATTGGCAGCTGCAATATTATTACACGGATCTTCTCCGGCCTAGATATATTGTGTCATATATTGATGAATTATGGAAGAAGTAAAACACCGGTGTTAGCAAATATGCATACACAGGCAGTTTGACTTTTTTAATTAAGCATTATGGTACACGGCATGCTTGTATTCAAGAAAACATGGCAAGAAACAAGCATTTATAATGCTTATGTGTTATGCACTTTCTACATATATTAGCCAAGAGTAGGTGTTATAATTACTGGATGATCTGGGACCTACATCCAGTAGTCTTTTATTAGTGATGAATGCTGTTAGTACCATTTATTCTCATCTGTACAACTCATCCCCAACTGTGTTTTTTCTAGAAATCACAAGTGAAATTAAACAGCTCTTACACAATTCTACAAAGAAACAATTGCCATGCGTGTGAAAAATGTTTTCCAAACTGAAGTTTCAGTGGGGCTCTTGCTGCAGTATCTAAACCAACATGGTACATGCGGCAGCAGTGAATCGTCTGCCAACAGTACGTTGTTTTTGTGAACCAATTCCAACTTGAGAAACGCATTTCATTTACTTTTTACATGGGTGACAACGGCACAATGGCCTGCCTACGATATGGGCAATGAGTAGAAAGAGAAAAAACACCAACCAGGGTCAGTGAGCACCTCCTTGGCAGCTGCAATGTCGATGAACTTCTTCTCCGCCTCCTTCTTGGAGTCACCTTGGTAGTTGTCGGGGTGCCACTTTTGGGCCAGTTTTCGATACGCCTTCAGGATCTCTCGCTTTTGTGCCGTGCGCTTCACTCCGAGAATCTTGTAGTAGTCCCGTTTCTGCGACTGCTTCTCCATTCGTTGGGCCCTCTTGAGGCCCTCCGGTCCACATGAGTTCTCGTCCATGTTGGCTGCTTGCTGAAAGTCTTGCGATGCTGTGAGCAATAGAATGTACCAAATCATGCTTCACATCTACACACAGGAATGCACATAAGCTTCACAGAATGTTCTCGGCAATGTAAACAATGCTTGCCAGTGAGGTTATGTAACTGCGGTGCTGCCCTTTCCATATTCAAAACCTTATTGTCTCCTACATGCAGAAAGCAAATGTGACTAAAGGCACTTAAAAACTTACTTAAAAAACTTAAAAGAGCACTGACATCAAATTTACTCATGCCAAGATTTTTGCCTCAGCGAGTAGCTATATACCCCGTAGCAGCGATTCGCGACCTAAAACGCAACTGAAGGATGAATAACTGTCATATTTATTGATTTATATCACTGGTATCTAGCACTTTTCAAAACGGCCAGCAATCCCACCATATTTAGCGCTGGGAGCACCAGCAGTGGCGCTACCTCGTGGTCACCTCCAGCTCATTCCACAGCTGACCACTTCTCTACAGAAAAGAGTGACGTCAGGCTCAGCTGCTCCGCAAACATTTCATCTGCTAGGCGGACACATTCAGTCATGCCTTGTCACCTGCATTGCTGTCGTCGCCATACAAAGTGTCGACTTGGGTTCAATACGATAGTCTGGAGCTTGGAATCCCCGCGATTCGCGACGTCGCGAATTGTTTTTGCTTCGATCGACCTTTTCCAGAACAGTGATTCGGAAATGGACGCTGTTCCAAGCAGCACTGCAGAGGTATCCGAGGATGCACGCTTCAGCCATGTTCACTCGTGTGTCTCATTTCGCTATATTGGTGTGTTTTGGCGTACAAAACATTCAGGTATACGCAGAGGGGTCAATGCAATATAGTTATCGCGCATGAGCATTAGCAGAGAAATAGAATAAGTTTCCTGCTTGCCAGGTGCTTTTTTGCACCTCCAGATGGCCCCACCTATCCAGACTTGCTGTTAACACCGTATCACTACTTTTACGTGGACGCAAAGTCTATAGATGAACTAAAATTCAACAATACCTGCGTGTTACTTGTTAATGGTATGTGGAGTTTAACGTCCCAAAACCACCATATGATTATGAGAGACGCCGTAGTGGAGGGCTCCAGAAATTTCGACCACCTGAGGTTCTTTAACCTGCACCCAAATCTGAGCACACGGGCCTACAACATCTCTGCCTCCATCAAAAATGCAGACGAGATTCGATCCCGCGACCTGTGGGTCAGCAGCGAAGTACCTTAGCCACTAGACCACCACGGCGGGGCGTGTTACTCATTAGCGATGATATCTGACTATACACTGTTCCACTTTTGATAGCTCGTGGTCGTGTTGATGTGTAACACATATGTGATATGAAAAGACACCCTCATTGCGCTTTTCCATGCTTCGAACTAGGCGACTGCAACTCTTCCCCGACATGCTGACCGACAAGCACACGTTTAATCATTCTCTTTTTTTTCGCCGTTCTCTTGAAGGTGGTTTTATCTTGATAATTTTACGAAATCATTCAGACCGATGCGACGAAGATCAGACGCAACGAGCGAGTGTGTTTCTGCGCTTCGGCACCACGATAAGAGCACTCAGACCGTACACGTCATCGCTACCAGAGCATCGTCACTCATGATGGTATTTGTGGTACGTATCACACCGAACATGTAGCACTAGTGTCTTTGTTGCAGGGCAGTCTATATTCGTTTTTCCTCCTTAGCTTTTCTACCCTGTTTGACATCGAATTAAAGTAAATTCCACGCGACGGACGCCGTTCAAATTTGACCAAAAAGACATATGCATACCAAGCGATCGAATGATGGGCACATCTCGATCTTGAAATCTTATGTCAGTGCTCCTTCAACGTTATCTTCCTTTAACAGCCAGCATACTATTGTTGAAAAAAATCTTCTGCTAAAGTAGAAAACAAGTTAAGAACTAAAAGCTGACAAATACACGGGTGCTTCTCGTTACAATAAAAGCAAAATTCTGCTCGAACAAGGATTAAAAAATATGTTTTCATACACCTTGCTGGCTTGTGGGCTGCATTCTTTCATACGCGAGTGAAATTTCATAGCATACTCAGATAATAGTTTTAAATTAGCATGTGTGCTAGTACTGTTGCTTTCATGTACATGGTTTCCGTGCACCAAAAAATATTTGGCAGCTCAATATCAGCTAGCTCCTATCCTCACAATTTCAGTGTCAAAAATTAAGGACAAAGGTTTTGGGAAACCCACTCACCACGGTCGTACTGTCCATCAGCAAGGTAGGCCTCTGCACGGTCGCACAGGGCCCGTGTGTCCTCCGGGTTTAGGCGTAGCGCATCGGAGCAGCTGTCGACGGCCTCACGCGTGTGACCCGCCTTACTGTGGCAGTGACAGAGGCGCCCTTTGACGTGCTGCACTATCTGAGGCACATCAGGCTCGGTTCGTAGAGCCGCCTTGCCCTTGTCGACGCATTCGTCAAAGCTTCCCTGTCCAATAAGCTCTTGGATGCTACGCAGCTGTGCAGCCAGCTTCTTCACTTTCTTGTAATGTGAGAAGCAGTCCTTGTGGTCAGGGTCCAACTTGAGGCACTCTCGAATGACACTGGGTTAGGTAACGGGACAATGGAATATGCAAGCGAGGCAGAGCAAGTGAACAGCTAATATAGCCATAGAGCATAAGCCCCCCAGTGCACCGAGCCATTGCTTGAATGCATGTGAGATGTGAATACCTCTTGCAAAGAAAAAAAGGAAAGCTTTTGATGATTGTCTCAAGCTGTATAGGGAAGTAATAATTACAACACAGTGAGCTAAGTTTCCATACTAAATATGAGCCTGATTGAGAAAAATCTGGGCAATCCTCACGAAGGCTTAGATATTTGATTTCTCGTCTGCTACTCTCACAGGTAGTGCCGGTTATATCAATATTGGTTCTTGGTGCGATGGCATCTTCTACTTTGTCATAGCGCAGGCAAGATAGAGGAAAGACAGAAAAAGAAAAGGCGCACTTGATAACACACTGCATCGCAGTAAAACCTTCGTGATACGATCATGGCTCGTACGAAATTCGAAGCGAGACGAATTTTTCTGCAACAACAACAACCTACCTAAAACAAAGTAGCAGAGCACTACCAAGATTACTTCCCGATGAAGTTGATTTGCTGGAGTCAACCAAAAATAAAACTGAACTGCTAGGATGTACCGATATTTTTTACTGTAACCCCACAAAAACATAGTTTGAGCACACAGAAGTGTATGGTGTACAAGAGCACTGTGAGAATGTTTTCTGCTTCAGTAGTTACGTTGATGTGTGCTGGCGACTTGACCGAGTGTGCGGCCAGCTTGTGCCTCTTCTGATCTTTTTTAAAATACACATATGCCCCTGTAAAAATTAAGAAGAGGACAATATAAAAAATCCACTCACTTCAGAGACTCGTCAGCGTCCCCCATCTTGTAGTATAGTTTGCTAAGTTTCAAAAAGCCAGCAGTGTTGTCTGGCACCATTTTTGTAGTGGGCCGCAGATCTGAGATAGCATTTATCAGGTCCCCGAGGTTTTCATAGCACTGGGCACGCATCTCACGGAGAGTCACATCCCATGGGCATTCCTAGAAGGCGATCGTAAGAGCAAACGGTGAGAGGGTAAATTTTTACATATCACTTTTAGGCATAGTTGTCCTGAAATATAGTAGACTATCTATTGAAGATGAGCTAATCAGCTAAACACTGCCAATGCAGCTAGTCATTTGCTTTAGTAAGGAAAAAAAAAATAAAATAGGTAAGAAGCCCTTACGAAGTGGCCACAACACAGTTTTATAAAACACTAGACCAAGATCTTGTCTGCGGTGACAATGCTATAGATAAAAAATGCCGATTTTGCAATACTGTAAGATATATACCCACAACAGTCCATGTAAGCAGTTTCTAATGTAATATTTCCTAAATGTGTCAAGCCAATGTGAATTTCTCTTATTTGACAGCTTTGGTTCACAGCAATGTAACAAGCAACTGCAAATCTGTATGTTTTTACCACTACTCGGAGTGAAAAAGGCAAGATGGGCATACATTGCAGTGATCGCATGGCACATTGCAGGAGCAAGATGCCCAACAATGAATCCAATTGATCACTTACTGCGATCACCCTGGTCAGCACTTCAATAGCTCCCACGTAGTTTCGGTCATCAATCATCTCTTGTGCGACACGAATGTCTTGCTTCAGAGGTTCGATGGCCATGTACGCACGATGTGCCTCGCCGTTATTTGGGTCTAGTCGTAACTGCAGAAAACAATGCCAGACTGTCAATATAATTCCAGGGGCCTTCACAGGCAACCAAAATATTCACACTCTAAGGTCATGTATCAGAGCTATGACTTCAGAAGCATGGCTAGATCTAATGTTCATTACAGGTTGAAGCATCTTAGAAACTTTCATTCTTAATCCCGTCACTGTCACATAAAAATTGAGAAAGCATGCAATAGGTGCAATGTCCACGAGAAATATAATATAAAATTTGAAAATACACAGCGTGCATGCAAGCCTTCTGTATGAAGAGTAGTAGTTGCTTCATTGCGCCATTTATTCATAATACAGTCATTGTCACACAAGAGCTGAATAAACTTTAAAAAAAGTGGAAAGATGGATTGATGAGCCAGCAATTAAAAGTGATGTCCATGATTGAATGTAACAAAATACGTTAACACACATGCAAGCCTTTTCGTATCACATAGCATGTGTTGCCTCACGATGCTGGGGAGTCACAAGTGTGCACTAACTGTACAAACAAGACTGATCTACCTAGTTTGTCTCATTAAAAAAATAAAAAATTCCTCAGGCAAATCAAACTTGCTACCACAACGTAAAAAGTACTAACTGTTGTTACTGTCTCTCCTCGCACAGAGACAAATGTGCCTACATACCCTTGTTGCAGAATTCAACATGCTGACAACAGCTTATAAAATTAGTTTATCAATAAGCAGCTTGTTAATTGATATATTAATGCTTTACACAACCCCAGGTACATCACTTTGCTTCAAACAATACTTTGAC
This sequence comes from Rhipicephalus microplus, assembly GCF_043290135.1. Classification (NCBI taxonomy): domain Eukaryota; kingdom Metazoa; phylum Arthropoda; class Arachnida; order Ixodida; family Ixodidae; genus Rhipicephalus; species Rhipicephalus microplus. The sequence goes on from NC_134700.1 coordinate 212,446,028, forward strand.
AGTTTCAGTGAAATCTGTGTACTTTCCAGTGCAACTACAGATAATCGCCTGCCACTTGGAAAGTGCATTGTTAATTTTCAAACAATGTATTTCCCTTTCAACTGACAGTTTGCATGTAAATAAAATGGCACATTATTTGGCTGCTAATAATCAGTCGCATCATGAAGCCAGAAGTATATATAGCACAGCTTCTAAAAGCTCACAGCAGAAAGTAACGAGTTCAACGAGTCAAACATCTCGTTCAAGTAGTAATGTGACTGTACTAAACACCAGCTGTAGCAAACATCAGGACCCAATCGTATTAAGGAATACTCTCGAGCAAATATGAATAATTAACAGCATTGATACATGTACACGCAAATGTATCATGCCTTTCTTCTTGTCATCCATTCTTGTTGCTACCTACCCTTCCAAATAAATGGGACAACAATGAAAGGAAAAGTTTACTTACCACCCACTCAAAGTCAATGTGGGCCTCCTCCAGATGCCCTTGCTTGAGGAGCACTGTACCCCTTTGATGCCTTGCCTGCATGTCACAGAGATAGAGGGTTAAGATACATTCATTTTAACCAAACACATGGTCCACACAGAAAATTCAATAATAGAGCTATATACTTACAGCAAGAAAGTCTGGCTTCAAGGCAATGACCTCGTTGAGGTCTTCAAGTGCAGATTTGGACTTGCCCAGTCCCAGGTAGGCTGTAGCGCGCTTGTAATAAGTTAGGTAGTTCTCGGGATCTGCATCTGCAGTGACAAAAAGAAGGGCAGATTAGCTAAAACTTAAATGTAAAAAAAAAGACATGATCACATGGGCTACCCAGAAGTTGTTACAGAAGATATTAAAAAAGTAAACAACGGCCACACAAAAATACTTTTAAACATGGCCATTTTGCGCTTCTCTAAAAAATCTGTGGCTGAGAAAATGGCAACGATTCCCTAGATGGCCAGCGGTGGTGTTTCAGTAATGACACATCAGCATTATGACGACCACAGATGTTTCTGCACACATCAAATGTCAAAGGTGATCATCGCACAATGAGCTGAAGACAACCGTTATTGCAGTTGTTACAAATAAACATGCCTGAAAATCCAAGTACTTGTGATGTTACTTTGCATGATTACTTTGTGTGATGTTACTTTGCGTGAAAATTATACCACCTTAGTCTCCACAGCAAAACCGGAAATCCAGGCCTTACAAGCCCAAATCTGTTGCATACCACAATTTAGCACGCTGAAAGTACCGTGCTTCCACAAGTTTCTTTTAAAATAGAAATACTTGAGATAACACGACAGCAGCATCATGATGGGGCTTTATCCGTGGCCACGTGACAAACAGCTGATTATGCTGACAAAGCAAACATTGCATGCACGGTTATAAAGCCGATTCAAAAAAATTTTTAATGCCAAAATGTGCAACTTTTCTTCTCATTTTGAGTAAAAAGAACCCTTCAGCGATATCTCGAAGCCTGCGGAAAGCACCATCTGCACCGAGTTAAAGCATATCTTGTCAAAAACGAATCATCATCTTTTGGAGTGACCAAGCCTCTGATAAGGAGGTGTGCCAGGAGGCTCGGCAGAGACTGTCACTGTGGACAAGAATAAAAAACGCGTTTGTTGCATGCCAAAGAAAGCGTGTCTTTACCACATTGACCACATAGGTTTACCACATTGACCACATAGGTTTACCACATTGGCCACATAGGTAAGCACGCAGACGACATCGCCGCGCAGTATGAAAGGTCTAAACGGTCCCACACGAGGATACGACTTACCGATGGCCGCGTGGTAATGAGACAAGGCGTCCGCGTACTGTCCCTTGGACATGAGTTGTCGCCCCATCTCGAGATGCCCCTCTATCTCAGCCTGGGTGATGCCTGCAACACCTGTGCGGCAGGACAAGAAGAAATCAAAAAGGTACACGGTCAGTAACACAAGTCGACTAAAGGCGCCACGGGCACGTCCACACTCCTTTCCGATGGAACAGATGTCCGTAATCCCGCAAACAAGGTGCGCCCAATAAATGACCCCTCACCAAGGCGATCGGGTCCGGCGAAAGTGTATGCAGTGATGCAACGACTCCGCTGCCTAGCGTGAAAGTAGCACGTTGCGGCACGAATGATTGCACACTAAACACACACTTCAAGCGCACCACAATGCTTAACAAAGAATGGATGCGTGCGATTTTACAGTGGACTAGGAAAGTTGGACGAGCAAGCTAGCTTCCTTCCAAAGCAAGCGCCGGCTCGGAAAGCGTGCGATCCGCTCGTAATTAGGATGGTGGACCCCCACAGCGGTGGTCATTGAAAATATACTCACCGGTCAGCCGTCTCGTCGTCCAGGCGAGAAGGTAGAGGTAGGAGACGAGCTTGTACGCCGAAGGGTAGCCTGTCATTTTGGCCGTAGCGCGCGCGCGGAGGATGCAATTTGTTAAAATAAATACTAGACCATAATTTCTATCCCACTGCCCGAGCGCAAATACAGCTCATCGCCCCAGTCGATGTCGACTGCTTGTACACAAAAAATCGTGTGCTTAGCTGATTGGTCACTTGACTGCCCTTAGCGCAGCGAATCCCAAAATGAATAAAAAAAACTCGTTATTGTGAGACACGCATTTTAAAACTAATACAAGTGCATGACAGCCTTATTGAGACAAATTTTTAACAAGTTGTGATCACTTTATTATTTTTCGAAAAACTGTCGTGAAACAAAAGTTGGTGTGGTAGGGCGCGCTCCCACGCGGTAACCGGTCGCACCAGCGTATCGGATGTACGAGTTCGGTTGGTTCAGTTTTCAACTGCGGCATGAGCGTCTGCTGGCTGAACATAAACGATATTGATCAAACGGCTGAAGACCTCCTTCACGCGCCCGCATACCCGCTGATGGGTCCGTGAAATAGAAGCGTTCGCGAGTCACTACTTCCTTGTGCCTGATCGACGCATAAAGGTAAGCCGAGTCGATCCGCACTGATGCATGTGCAGATGACAAAAGGCTCGCTCCTCTCGTCCCCTCGACATGCTGCGTGGTTACTAAAATAGCCCGCTGAATATCTGTTTATAGATGATGTCGGCGGCCGCGGCGGTGTGTGGGGCATCTCCTGTCCTGTCTTCAAGCACCGTGGACCCTGCAACGAACGATGCGCCTCTGGAATTCGCGGCACGAATCAAGACGACCGTGTCACCCGAAGCACTCGGTGAGCGCTTGAAAGATTTATTGTGCTAGTGGTATCTGTCGAATTCAAAGGTGGCCCTTCCTTGAGAGCTGCAGCTGTCAAACTCACGAATAAGCGTTTAATTTTATTGCGATCGTGTGTCACGAAATGCATATGAAAGCCTCAGCTGTTTGCCGTGTAGTCCGTACTTCACGACACGAAACCTCTACGCTTGGCGCAGAGGTTTCGATCGCCGTAGTCAAGTTGCCGTCGCCCGCATCACGCCGTACGTGTGCTGTTTAGACCACTTACATTGCCGGCTAGTAGTATCCGCGCCAGTTCCTATCCTCGTTCATCTATCGATTTTTCGTTACTGTTTTCTTGCTTCCGTGTATGTGCATTAGCGCGCTGTGCTCGTGTTTGATCGTCGTTTACGCTTTGCACCGCTTTCAGCACCTTGCTCTTGCGCCAATCTCATCGTTCATATATTTTGGGTGGGCTATTTGTTGATCGATAAACAGCCAGACGTAATGGGAGCAATTTCGTGTTACATTTATATATATATCTACTGCATAAAACACGTGCTAAAGATGTATCATAGCAATAACTGAAATTTTCGTACACAAGTTGTAGTAATGGTAACCGCCGTATTTGCATGTGCTGGCGATGTTTGTAAGATCAAACTGATGAAACATCTAAACATAGTTGGTGAAGGAGCACGTATATACAACTGTCAACTTCAAATACAGCTTCTCTCCTTTTGCTCATATTGAGTTGTTGCTGTTATTACTTGGCTGTATATGTATGTTTCTTTTGCATGTTTATTTTGCCTACAATGTTTAGACATTTTTATCCTACATATACCACCAGTGATGCACGCCAATGCAGCTGTTTAAAATGCAGGCATATAGGGGAGTCGGGAGGATTGGGACAATTCCCACTACTATACTTTTGGTTTTGTTGAAGGTGAATATAGAACGATGTTTCATTGAGCTGTAAAACACAGACGCACTCGTTCCTACAGCTCCTGGTGCAACTGTAAAAAATTGTTTGTGACGGCTAAAATCTGTCCCATTCCGCCCGACTCTGTGGGCAGAGTGGGACATCACTTCGGATGAGTGGAACATATGCAACATAACGGTCCAAGTGTCTTCAGCAATCGTTGTAAGCAAATAGTTCACCGTTAAATGGGGTTTCTCAAACTCTGCTACAGCAAGTTTTTCACACTGGCAGCTTCATCACAATGTCCGTAATTAGTAAAATCCCCATTTATTAGGATGAAAGGAGAACTGTGAGCTCTGTTGTTTGTTCTGCAGGAACTGACGCTGACATGTTATGACTGTTCTTGACTCTAGCCATGCAATGGAGGGCAAATATTTTTCACTAAAGCTGACCAGGGAACTTAGCATTTTGTCTCTTGAATATATTCATTAGGTCAATCAGTTTCACAAATGTCACGCCAGTCATCGTCAACACCTGACATTTCATTGTCAGACTCGTCAAAGGCGCACGGCAAATGTGTCTTCTTCACATGAAGAACAGCAATCGTTCGCTGGATTCTCTGTGTAGGCAGTCTTGATGATGCTGCGGTCCTTTTGTAAGACTGTCGAGCTAACCTCTGTAAATTCTTTATCAATTAATCAGACTCAATTATTAAAACTGATAGTATGTTGAAGCTCAAAAGAAAAATAGCTAAAATGGTGCACTGTTTCATTAATTGTATGCTTTCTCAAATGAACTCCTCACGTTTACTCTGCTATCAATACTCACATTTGTGTTTGGCTTCGGACAGGCTACTGTGTTTGCTTTTGATCTTTTAATCTATTCTAGGCCTTGGTTAACGAGGGTTTGTGTATATCCGTGTATCTGTTTATATAGTATGGTTAGGACAATAGTGGCAATAATATTACAATAACCGAAAAATAGACTGCTATGTTAACGTTTTTTTACGTATGGTGATTCTGTATTTGTCCTTAGAGAATTTCACAATAACCCTACATTCTGTAGCTTTTCTTCTTTTACATTACCACTCTGTTCTACCACGAAAGGAATTGATGTTGCCAAATTCACCCATCCAATATATAAGGAGTAGAAAGTCACTAGAAATTATATTGCAAGAACTATAATTGAACCTTAATTTAATGAAATCATTGGGACATGCAAATTAGTTTGTTAAGTCTGAAACTTCATAAAATAATTGAAAATTCTATCGCAGAGACCAACAAAAACTACCACATCAGTATAGTTGCCTTTAACTATCACCTGTATGCTTAAAAAGTGCGGGAATGGGAGTTAATGCACGCATACGCCATCAGCACTTCACCTGTGCACTTTTGCAATCTGCTGGAACTGACACGAACCCCGGAAATAAATGTATGCTTAAAAAGTGCGGGAATGGGAGTTAATGCACGCATACGCCATCAGCACTTCACCTGTGCACTTTTGCAATCTGCTGGAACTGACACGAACCCCGGAAATAAATGTGCAGTCTGCCATTTTGTGCACTTTCTATTTCCAGTTTTGCAAGAGCCAAAAACGAGATCACCTCTGCCACATCGTTTGTGCCACCCCTACACTGTCATTCAAGGCGCCTTAAATTTGAAAAAAGACTTCTTTTTTATGCATCTTTTTTCCCGGAATGCTTCATTGAATCATATTTGGCAGTGAAGTTTGTTTCGTTATTTCGAGTTCGTAAAAGCATCAAGCCTATGGGCTACTGTGGGGTAATCTAACTTTCTTCGTAAAATTTAGTTTCAACTGACAATGATGAAAAAGGAAAAGGCAGTGAACAAGTGCTCATGTGTGTCTCCTTTTTTGTTTTACTTTCTTGATGTAACTTCAAATATGGATACATCTTCAGTGTGCCTATCACTATTGTTCATATTTATTGGTACTCATTATTGTTCAGAGAATAATGGTACTTATGTTAGTATTGACAATAAAAATTCAGACAGTTAAAGGCCTATAGTAGTTTACTCGGTATAATTTCCATAGTACCTATTTGTGCTTTCATATACTTAAAAAAAAAATCATTTTTAGTAGCGTAGATAGACTTGAGAGCTTGTGTTGTAGTAGATATACACTCAAATCTCATTATAACGAAGTTGCATCTTACACGAAAGTAAGTTTTCTGTATCAGAAAACTTGTTATAGACGTTTATTCCTAACACAATATCTACTGCAAGAATATTTTATGTTTAATTTGTTATAACCAATATTTCATTATATCTGGGTTCAATTTATCGAGGTTTGAGGGTAAAAGTCAATGGTGAAATAATGTAATGACATGCTGCATAGCTCCACTTGTATATTAGAAGAAAGAGTGAGGGTGTTTGTTTGGAAGCTCACTATTACTATTAAAACACACTACTAGAAACATATATGATTATATTTCAATGACCACTATTCTAGCCTACCGAAGCTTTTACTCTCCACAGTTTCACTGCCTGTCCCAGCCGATGTGGAAGGAGCACACTGTATGCTAGTGTCATATCTTAGGATCAACAATAAAGTTATATGAACTAACCGATTTCATTGTTTTTGTGACGAAAAAGGCTGTCAGCCATTGACGTGGGCCTGCTGAATCATAGTTTCATTCACTGTCACACAGGCAGAATCTCTTCATTAACAAAAGTTCTCGTGTTTCTGCATAGGTCGTCCCGTGAGAGCTACGTTTGGGAGCTTTGCTGCTGGTCTAGCTGAAGGGGCCGCTGGCCTTCCCTCATTGGCTAGCCTCATGGGCAGTCCAGCACCGTGGGGGGTTCCCCCATTTATTGGCCTCCCAGGCGACCCTGCACTTATGGGAGTCGTCTCTAGCTACAGTCAGGTAGGAAAAGCATTATATATATATATATATATATATATATATATATATATATATATATATATATATATATATATATATATATATATATATATATATATATACACACACACACACACATAAAAAAGTGCCTTCACAATTTTGTTTCTACCAAATACATAAATGTCATTCACTGGGGGTTTTTGCATGGCTAGTTGATAAAAGGCACCTTACTGTGCTGGTTTGAATATGGATGACAACACCGGTGAAACTAGTTTGTTTGTATTTATTAGTGTTGGCCTTTGTGTGGAAACTGAAGCAGTGAACAGATGGATGAGTACTACGGTGCCTGTTTTTTGTTTTCATGTACATTATTTTTGTTTAAGGCTCTCAGTTTCCTTTGTTCTTACCCCCCCCCCCCCCCCCCAACAATGCTGAACTGACTTCTTTGGATTGGAGCACTACTGTGAAATCGGTGTGTTAGTGCTGTTCTACAGCAACAATCGATTGCTTGCTTAATAGGTGCGTCCTTTTATTAGGCATGACTGATTTTTTCACTAACATGTGTGCGGAGTATTAAACCACACAAATTTTTTTTATCACTTGGTGCATTTAGATATCCCAGCTTTTCACTGTGTGGCAGTGCCAAGCAGTTGGTACTATTTTTGGTGTCATTTATCAAGCTGCCAGCCACAGTGATAATACAGCCTTGCAATCAGATCATGTAGTCCTGTTTTACTGTTCGTTGTACAGTTGAATGCAGCGGGAGTGAACCAGTTTACGACCACATAGTGAAGCAATTAACTTCCTTGCAGTGCCCACAGTTCAGTTTTCTAGGTCCACCACCGGATATTGGACCTGGCATACTTCCAGCCAGCATTCTCAGTCCAAATGCACCCTTGAAGGAATTGCTGAGGTTTCCAAACTGTGTCCTGTACCCACCAAAGCCCAGTAAGTGTTCAACCCTCTGTGCTAGAAGAATAATTTGTACTCCTTGAAAGTCAACGAAACCCTTCTACATTTAGGTAGCAGCATAGTGAAGAAACAGGTGCTTCTCTTCTGGATGAACTAAAAAAGTAATCTATATATTGCACTTTTACTTTGCTTATTTACCTGGCTTATTAATGGCTTATTTGAATGGTTATTTCAGAACTTTCCAGAAGTACTTTGGCAGTGGTTCATGACAGCAACTAAGGTTCACAGCAAACACGAGTGAGATGGAATAGCATATAGTAAAGCAGAAACAAATAATATTTGAACAATATTTTCTTGTAACACAGCTTTGAAGCAATATTGCACTACTATAGCACTCTGAGTGCCATGATACAACCATTTGATTGTGTACACTAAAATAGACATTGCAATGATTTTATAGAGGCTTTAACTTTATTTCTTTGCAACCGTTATACTGAATGTGGACTGAGATACTAATACACATTGCGTATACAGTGTATCAAAGATACTACTCACCTCCACTTCGATCCACCGCTTACCACTGTATTTGTTCTGCAAAATGCGCACCTGAAGAATCTGTAAATAGTAACTGTTCACGTGCAACACCAGCGAGCTGTGCCTCTCCTCATCTGATTTATTAAAAAGGAATCTGAAGAGTTGGCCTTATGGTTTCAAAGATAGCCAACTACAATGCCAATGTGAGGACAAAAACACTCTCATTTCGATTTTCTACGTGCATCATAGATGCTGCAATGCACGGCAAGAAATGTAGTGTAGATGCGTGTCGACAACGGCTAGTTTAAAAGCTTGAAATTCCAAAACAATGACATCTCCCTACGCTCTCGAAATGTCGACCCTTAAAAAATTTCTGGGGAGAACACTGAATGCATTTGACTGCATATTCACAAGTGCGATACATTAAGTGCCTTTCCACTGCTGGCACGTGCAGATATGCCACCACCAGCCACAAGAGAGCGACCCCCAGGCTGTCGCACGGTGTTTGTGGGTGGCCTGCCCGAGAGCTCCACAGAGGAACTGGTTCGAGAGGTGTTCCAGCACTGTGGCACCATCACCACCGTTCGCATGAGCAAGAAGAACTTTTGCCACATCCGCTTCGAGACCGAAGAGCAAGTGGATCGAGCCATTGCACTCTCAGGTCAGTCCAATTTGAATTGGGCTTTGGCCAACGTAATGCCTAATGTTAGAGACTACCCTCCACGAATTGCCAAATTAATGTCTGAGCTTGTTGTCAAAGTTTTGTATTGCAACATAAATGAAACAGGACGTCATTTAGTACCATTAGTATGTTTGGACCTTCGTAACTGAACAGTCACTTGAATTACTGGAGTGCAGTAAAAAAAAATTATTTCGGGTGTTCTATCGATAAAAATGAATTAAGTTTTGTTTCAAAAGAACTATGTACTTAAAATGTCCGATTTCCCGAAATTTCATTAAGCCAGCGCAGCCATAGTAAGAAAATGTACTTTGAAATCCAGAAGGTCTCCTTGACATTGAAATCCAGAAGGCCTCCTTGACATACTGTTGTCGGGGTTTAGGTATAAAATTCAGGCTAACTGAAATTAAAGCTTTATTTTTTATAGGATTATTGACCTTTGTATATTGTATGATTATGAATCTATGGCTGCAAAAATTACCTTCAGTAGACTCTTCAAGAAGAACTTTGACAGCCTAAACTATCAACCAACTGTTTCTGTTTTGTGCTCCTTTAAATCAGCACTTCAATGCATGACAGTTGTGAGAATCAAAACTGGCCTGCCGCCTTTGCGCGGGCTTTGCCGCCTCTTTCTGTGCTCTCATGTCTTGACATGACCCCTCTCCTCCGGGGTTTGCCACGCTGGGGGAGCGGGGAGTGACATAATAACCCCTCTCACCCAGTAGCAAATGTCAACTGTGGCGCCGCGCGGGAATTCTCTCGTGACATTTCAAGTGTACGCGTCAAGAGCGAGAGAGAACCTCTCTGAGGTGACATGGGGTGAGCACGCATTTTTTTTCCATCCGTCGGCTCCCTTTGTTTGGGGCTTGTTGGACTTCGCCAACGGCGTTTCGACGCTCACTTTTTGTTGCCCCTTGCGAAAACTAGGACGAAGAGCGGTGCGGTGTCCTAGGGCGTGGTCAGACTACGCCAACCTGTATCCCTCCGAAGCCAACAGGAGCGCACTTTTGCCCTCGCTCGAGCGACCGGGCCCTTTGTCCCGGTGTCACCGTAAATCACTTTTGCCTACGGAGAGGTGCTTGCGGCATTCCTGTGTAGTACTTTTCGCCCGTAGCATGGATAAGCCCATTTGCTTTCCCACCATGCCTTTTGCAACGGGCTGTACTGCATTTTGTTGTCACCACACACAATAAAGTGTTGCGACCTTGAGCAGTACTGTGTTCTTGCCACGGCGACGGTTTACGTGTGCCCTGCGGCTCGCTAAGATGGGACCCAAGCTAGTGGCTGTACTTCTTTGGGATACGTGTACACTACACTGGTGCCCAACGTGTACACTACACATTGAGCACATCACATCAGGCTTATACAGTCAGCATTGGGGTATTTGATTAGTGGCTGAAAAGGTGAAGTCTACCATTCACTTCATTTGTGTTCATAATAGCAGAATGAAGAAAACAAATAATGTTTGCATGTTGCACATTGTTTTTGACACCGAAATTACTGCGTGCTTGTTTCTCTGGCCCAGGATATAGGATGAAAATCCGAGACCAAGAGGAGGCCAGCCACACAGGTCGACTGCACGTAGACTTTGCACAGGCACGAGATGACCAGTATGAGTGGGAGTGCCGCCAGCGAGCCTTGCAGCGTGAACAGCGACACCGCGAGCGGCTGGACCGTGAGCGACTGCGGCCGCCTTCCCCGCCACCTGTCGTCCACTATTCTGACCACGAGGCCCAACAGCTCACCGAGCGGCTTAAAGGTAGATGACTGTAGCACACTTCTGCCTTTATGATGGAGAATGTGTGTCCATGTTTGTGAACCTATCTGTCTTTTTTCTCTCAAATTCACCTGTTTTGTTTGGCATTAGAATGTTTACTAAGGTAGCATGAGACTTGAAGCGCTATAGTCTGTGTGAGCACCATGTAGTAGGTCTCTTAGTAAAATGGCAACTATGTAGCTTTAGTGATAAGCTTTCGACTGATACAACATTACTTGGTTTATGCTCGTCAGCAACGCTGCTATATGACTAAAAAACCAATGATAGAAGAATATCCCACCAACGTCCTAATGTTGTAATTAGAGCCACATCCGTTTCCACTACGTAGCACTGATTTAGTCACTGCTATTGTGGTGCCAACAGAGTCTACACATGTGGAAGCCATCCTTGTGAGGGCTCGGTTACATTGGTGCTGAACTGCACGTCACCCAAGGACGCTAAATTAGGTATTGATAGAGTCCTGACTGCAGCTTGTTGTCATCACGCAAACTTTGCAATCATGCCAAGATAATATCGATTGGCCTTCAGAAAACAAAATCAGATAAACGTAAAATGCAGTACCATGTTTGTAATGCTATTATATATTTGTACTCCTGTGTTCTGATGACCATTAGCAAAAATTGCCTTTAAGCTCCTCAAGAGACAACCGTGTAAGTGCCTATGGCACGTACACGGTCACTACGTGCTTTTAATATTCAATAATAATAATTGTGAAAGTTTCACGCTCCAAAACGACAATGTGGCTGGGAGGGATGCCGTAGTGGAATGCTGTGGAAATTTTGCCCGTCTGGGGCTTTTTTAACAGCAAAGGTGCTCTAGCTCCATGTAAAATGTTGTGACCCAAAGTTATCGTTATCACGAACCAGCATTCGCTCCCTTCATCCTCAAGGCTCGCTGAACATGTGCACCGATTTGTCTGGTGCATAGCAAGGGGGAAGCACCGAGCACAGGAGAGATGTCAGGGAGAGGAAGAGGGCGAAGAATGGAAGAGAAAGAAACAGAGAGACAGAAAGAAATAGGTACAAAAAAAAAGAAAATCTTGGCAAAGGAAAATTTCTCATGAAACAGTGGTATTTGAACCCGCTTATCCACAATCCGAAGGCGAGGGTCTTATCTACTCGACTATAATATAGTGTAGCAAGGTGGTAAAAAAAGATAAGTGTTGTGAGGAAGAGAGATGATAGTGTGAGGACGAAAGGAGGAGGGGAGAGAGTAAAGCATAGCATACAAAGAATTATGAAGACAGAAATAGAAGGAAAGAAATGCAGAAAGATTAAGAAAGGAAGAAAGAAGTATAGAGAAGATAGAATGAAAGAGGAAGCAAGCGAGAAACAGAGGGTGAGACAAAGATAGGAAAGAGAAAACGAAAGACGGATAGAGACAAAAAGGAAAACAGAGATAAGAGAGAAAAAGAAAGAGAGGGGGAAAGGAAAATTAAAGAGAAACAAAGAAGGCCGCCCGGCTATATAGAGAAATAAAGATCTATAAAAAAATGGGTTGGAGAGCAAACGTCCATGGACCCGTGCTTCGCTGTGCCAAGCTTTGTGCGACGTAGTGCAAGCTTCCCAGATTTTTTTGACACGAACCAAAATATATGCACCCGAGCATCTAGCATTTCACCTCCTTCAAAATAAAGCTGCAGCAGCCGGGATTTGATTTTGTGACCTTCATTATACCACCCCAGCGGGTAGTTTCAACATGTAAAAGATTTTTTTTGCATGACGTTGTAAACAGCCTTTTGTATTGCAGGGGACGAAACCTTCCAAAAGGCAGTGCAAGTGCTGACAGTGTGGTTGGACCGTGGTGAGTGCAGCAAGCGCAACGCAGGTCAGTTCTACTCGATGCTGCAGACAGCCAACGGTCACATCCGCCGCCTTCTCCAAGAGAAGAAGGACCACCAGGAGGCACTCGACAAAGCTCGTGTCCTTTTCGCCCAAAGACTCCAAGGGATACTTGTCCAACGTGAGTTATGCAATAACTGCTCACTTTTCGTTCCTATATTACTAGTGTCCACTCGTCAAAAGCGGGCTGTAAACTTAGGGAAACAGTGTATAGAGTTCTTTGAGATTTCAGTACTTCCTTGCTTACTCATTAACTTTATGCAGTGATGATATTTTGCAGCTTTATTTGTGTATAACAGCGGTTTTAGCAGCTATAACCGTCATAGCCAACCCAGCATATGCAGCAGGTACCTATCTTTAGCATGCGTTAGAATGTCCTCACTAGTATTTTATGTAAAGCCTTGCGATGTTGTTTAAATCACACAGCATTTCGTTTAGTAGCATCCACAGTTTTGCAGCCTTAGTTATTTTTTCTTGAAATTTGTTGCACAATTTACTTGCCTTATATTTGGAAAATGGTTTGGTTATTAAGAGGTGTAAAGAGCATGTAGTGTACTACCGTATTTAGTCGCAGAATTTGTGCACTTGCGAATTTGGGACACAAAGAAGGGGGGGGGGGGTACAAATTACGCGGGGATTTTGCGAGCGCATATGAAATATTGTGCCACAGTCCTAACGTGCACAGTATATACATTTTAAAAAAAGGAGAAATATATTGGAGCAAGAACGAAGTGTACTTGTTAATTTTTAAAGATGTAGCACATACTTTACCAGTCAGATCCGGTCACGTGCGGTCTGGCAAGAATCACCATTTGCGAAGTTCAATTAAGAATCATCGTCGTGCCCGCTGCCGCGGCCCTCTCAAAGAGCATCGCTTTTGGTTCCATCGAATGCATTCGAACGCCCCATTTTCTTGAAGCTCTTTCAACAATGCGGGGAGAAACTGGGTCCCATGTCACGGCGATACCGGAAGAACTAAGCATCTGCACATAATTGAAGAGACCTCTTTCAATGGCAGGAAAGTTGCATTGGCAAGCGCGCACTCGTCTGCTTTCTCACGTACCGATCGCACCGATCGTCACGATGAAGTACGTCTCCTTGAACTGCTTTGTGGCGGCTCACCTCCTATGTTCTTCGGCAAAATTTACAGCAGCGAGCTGCAATATTGCCGTATATATATAATTACTGTAGTACATCGCAAGGGAACCGTCAAAACGCATTGGCGGGATGGCGAAACTTAAACTTCCAGTATCAACCAAGCATGCGTTGCAGCACGGATGCAGAGAATGAGTGGAACGGATGGCGTGACAGACCCTCGCACGCCTCCGATGCAGAAAGTCGTTCATGCAGTCTCGCCATTATCGCGGTGATAGAGATTGGGAGATAGGGGAAGGCAAATGCGCATGCAGTTCCAGCGACCCGTCAACAGGTTTAAGTTCGGGTGCAGTATTCTAAGGACCCTAGTTCTGGGGAAATCCTCAGAAAAAGGGACTTCGCACTCGCAGCCTATTTGACTGTGCTCGTGTGCTTGGCGAAACGCGCACCTGGCCTAAGCATCGAAATGTCCAAAGGTGCACGCGCCGGCAAGCTAGTCGGGGAGCGCGAAATACCAGTAAATATTTCTTTCTGGAAAGCTGGCATAATATTAGGGGTGTGCAAATTATGCAAGGGCGCAAATTATGCACGTAAATACGGTATTCATATCCGACTGACAGCACTCGTGCAAGCGGTGCATCGCGCGAAAAGCTCCAACATGGTCTTGTTTTTTTCAGGCTCAGATGTTTTGCGCTTAGCATAGTAGTGAAGTGTAGACACATTGTGTGACACATTAAATACACTACACTGGCAGTGTATAACTTAGATAAAGATGACAAATTTCATAGACCTTGCCTATGAAATAGCACTTACTTGATTTTAATGGGTACACTAATGTCAACTCCATTCATAAACATGTATTTTTCTTGTTTGCTTTTTTATAATGAGTTTCAGAGCAGGTGCACTGCTTGAGACTGGAAGGCTGCTGCACTAGCAGTTTAATGCAGTGCATTTCAAAGCATCCAACAAAACTCTTTGGCTGCATACCTTACACGCTCATATTAGACTTGCTTAGAAATTCTGAGGCAGGGTGGAGATACATTTATTTTTAGCATTTTGTTGATATCGGGTAATATTTGAAACAGCACATGTCAGTTAAACCATGATAGATCCCGTAACATCTACTGCCTTGAAGAGAAAATAGTAACACTGAGAGCCCCGCCGGGAATGTTGCTCTGTGTTGGATAGCAACACGGGCGCGTCACAGTTTTCTAAATTACTACTTCGACATAATTGCTTGCTGCAGCTTTTTAAATGTTCCACATAAAACATGAAAGTGTCAATGACAAGTGTTCACCAAATATACTGCAAAATGAAATTTCTGTGCAAAGTTTCTGGGGCTAACAAGCTATCAATGTAAAATAACTTCCTGATGTGGTTTTAATAATGCAAGTTAGTTGGGGTGGGCAGGTGAGGCCATTGGTGTGTGGAGCGTTTCAGTGCGTTTGGGTGTGGCGTAGCGTAGGCTGTCTACATAAATTGAAAATGTAATTTCTGCCTTGTTCCTGGGAGGATATAATTTGAGCTCATCACCTTTTATCTGGCTTTTAATGTTCATTATGTAAATATTAGAGAAGGCAGTGGCAGATATCGTTTTACTTTAAGGCTTCTCAACAGGCACCATTTAGGTCTGTGTTATCTTGATGACTGTAATTTTCAAGCGTTGCTGGCAGGAGCAAGATTTGTTGGCAGGAGCAAGATTATGGGAGAGTCCTCAAAAATGCACAAGTGCAAATAGACTTTTCGCTAAAATTCTCTTACTTTTTCGTGAAAAACTAGCATACTCGTGTGCTTTTTCTAATAAGAGCCATGTGCCACATTCAGTCAGCTCTGGCATGTGCCTTTTCTTAAGAGAAAGGGAGCTGGGACTAAGTTGCTAATGAAACTGAAAACGAAGTCTGGGTTTCAAATTACAAATCGTGCTTGTCTATTTTGCAATTCATATAGATAGGACAATGGTAAGCATGTTACATATGACAGGCACATGTTGTGATACTCTGGAAGAAACATTTTCTTGCTCGTAATAAAAAGTTGATCCAACAAAATTACCCCCACATTCTACGTATGACAAGTTTGATAAAAGGTTTTTACAGTGATGTTGCACCAACTGCCACACTCTCATCTTCAATCGGCGGAACTTCTATAACTGCTACATTGCATCAAAATGGTTTATGTATGTTTTGACAGCATATCAAACTATAATGAGGGCACACTTGCCAGTGTGCTTTAGACAGGCATGCACTGATGAGCTTCTAGAATAGTTTGGTCGCACTCCTTTGTGTTGGTAACGAGAGGTAAGAGTAAGCTATTGCAAGTTTCTAGTAGCACCATGCAATGTCGCTGCATGAGCTACGTTGCACGAGTTCACCTCTGTTCCGCAAAATATGTAAGTATTGTATGTAAATGGACACTGAAGTTCATGAGCATGGCGGCTCAGTTTCGTCGGCACCTGCAGCTGTTGCAAGGTAAGTGCAGAAAACCAGTGCATTGTCATCGCAGTGAGGCTCCCTAATATGTAGTTCTTGAACAAGATGACATGCTTGGAGTATTACGCATTGCCAACTCAATAAACAATGTGTGCACTTCTGGGCATAAAAGGCATGCAATCAAGTACAATCTGCATCAAATAAAAGTGCGCCATTTTCTTTAGAATAGATGTGTGCCGCTGGAGAGTTCACACATAGCACATGTTTGTTACACATGATTGCACATGTTCATTATGCAGCGCAGTTTACAAGGAATGAAATGCCCCTTATGTCAGCTGTAAGCCACATATGCTGCTGCTGGTGTTTTGTAACTTTCAGTGACTGCTTAATGTTTTCAGTTAATGAAAGAGTTGAAGAATTAGAACTAGGTGTAAATGTGCTGGGCCAGCACAACGGTCGATTAGTTTTCGTGGTCCCTCTACAGTAAGCCCCCCAACAGAAGGCCAATGCATCTTATTATAGGTGTTGTGATTAATTATTTATTTAAACATAACAACAGTGAAATAGCTGTTGCTCAAACTGCAGCCACAATATGGATAGCATATCACTTGTTCAGCAATGAAATGGCACTCATTGCTGGAGGCACTTTCTTTACAATATTACTTAAAAAATGTAGCAAATACTTACCTAAACAAATGTCGAGAGGTAGGTCCAGAATGTAAGGCTGCCAAGGGACCTTCTGTTGGTAGGCCATAGAGCAAATAATAAGATAATATTGATGACAGCTAGTATTAAAAAAAAAAAAAGAACACGTGACGTACGCAGGTATAGTTGCAAAACAAAAATGAATCATGCAGAATCGCTCTATCATACAAAATCATAATATAGATGATGCAAATTAAACAAGAATAACACATAATATGAGCGTTATAGAACAGTGAGCAATGAAGCTTTGTAGAACTGAACAACATTATAGAGTATGAGTTATGTCTGAAAGACAATGCACAGCACAACTTAAAGTTTACTACCTGCACTATTACACTCATTGTGTCATTTATTATAGTAGTTTAGCTCAGAATACGCTTGCGGTTGGGGCAGTGCTACTGATTGTTGCTGTGCCGCCAAGTAATGGAAAAAGAGCTGTTGTGAACTAAGCGACATGACCCAAAAGCTGCTCGAAGACCACTGACTTCATTGCTGGTTTTACTGAGAAGGCCAGTAAACAACCCACAGGTGCAAAAATTGTTGTAACGAAAAAATGTGCACTTTTACTTCATGAAGATGCTGCCGCCAGAATTTCGTGAATAGGTGCTATATTAAGGAAGTTACAGGGGCTAGAAAATCGCGTTAGGCTGGTTTCAAATTTTCGCGCAGCCTCGCCACCGTTCTCCTTCAGAGGGAAGGGAAGGAGTGGCCCATCATCGGCGAACTCGATCAGTCGCAACGCGCTTCCGCTTGCTGCGATGCCTGGTTGTTTACTGTTTACCCGGTGCGGGTGCCTCTCCGCAGCCCAGTCGCTCAATTTGCAGCCGACAACGATTTGTAGCCAAACTGCGTTCCAGAACCTCGACATGAAGTTGGCCCGAATTTTCTGGAGTTAGATTTTTTGGGAGATTTGGGAGCAGACTGTCGCGCCATTTGGGAGCAGCAACACAAAACACAAATAATGCGCTTAATGGCTGGTGTGCTGATCAACAGGTGGCGTGACAATCTGCTCACTCCCAAAAACTGGGCCAGTGAAGTGTCCCGATTTTGACACATGGTGCCTATGGGGAGTTTCGCAACTCGTATGATTGAATAGCTCTGTCGTAGCTGTGCATGGGAACAGGAACGGTCCTTGACTTGACCACTGTTTGTTGAGACCTGGTTTAGACCAATCGAAGAGCTGCGTGCTGCGTCACGTCGCCGATCGCCCAGTTGTCGTCACTGGGCGTGCAAGGAGCATTGGTCAGGCATAGGAAAGGAGCGCGGGATTGTTTTTCGAAATGAAGGCTCTGCGTAGCGCGCAGCGCTGTAATATTCAGAACACGTGATCGCTGCGGTCTACTCAACGAATTGCCAGGCTTGTTAGGGGGGGTGTAAAAAAAAAAGTCGGATCCTGATGACTGGTCCTTTGAACTTGAAATTGCAATATGATTGTCTTTATATTGTTAAGGGGAGACACGGGTATGGGAGGCCGAAAATTTTCCGAAAAACCGATTTTTTGAAGTATTTTTTTTTCATAATCATTAAGGTCGAGGGAAGCTGTTTCTAAAATATTATAGCCCTGTAATGCGTATTTGTTGAGTTATTGGGTCACAAAGTCAGTTTGATGACCATTTTCGCTTCCGAAACCACCTCAAAAACGGTCGTATTCAACGCCGCAGCGCGCGAGAACCGCACCAAGTAGCGCGGATTTTAAAGACGCATTTTTCTATTATCTGTTCCTAGCAGAAGAACGTTTTTCATCTAGCAACAACGCAGCTATTGCGCATAAAGAAAAACTGAATACTCGCACATCATTGGTGCGTTTTTGTCACGTGGGGCAGTTCCCGGTTTTCCTATTGGACGCGAAGGGATTCGTCTGCTAGACAGCGGCGTGCAAGCCGCCATTTTGCGTAGGGGCCTAACAACGGCTGTGCATTCGGTGCAATGGCAGGCAGTCATCGGAAGTTCCGGAGTGCTCATGCGTTCGGAAAAAGGCGAAAACGGCGTCCGAGAGCCCGCACCTTATCACCAGCGAGACCTTCTGCCGCCGAGAACTCGGAAGAAGAGCAGGCTGTGCCAGCGCTATCACCACCGCGGCACCCGCGATCGCGGACGCGATAGCCGCGTCCCAAGATCACAAGAGAGCTGTGCGCGTCGACACTCCCCTGGTTTCTGACGCTGAAAAAGTGGCCATCGAGTGTCGTGCGAGCGATGTTCTGCAAGATCTTTCATCGAAGTCTGCCACAAAACGCAAGCGGTCTTTTTTTCGAGACTCGAATGGAGCCGCAACGCCTGGTACGCCGTTCACCGTTGTTAGCTTAGAGTTGGTCAACGAACTTTTTCAGTATATGAAGTGCGGTGTGTGTGGCGGGCCTGGCAGAATCTCCAAGGAAGACCGCGAATATGGCATAGCCGCGAAACTTGTTCTCACATGTGACGAGTGCGGTAAACTGAGGACCGTATGGAGCTCGCCGAGAGCAGGGGGGACGCAGCGCACAGCCCCTTCGAAATTAACGTGCTCGCGGTTCGTGCGGCAATGAGCACAGGAAACAGGCAAACTGCGCTCAACGATATTTTTTCCGCCCTAAATATTTCACGGAGAGGCCTGCACACCAAGACATACCAGGATTATGTGAAATTGAAAATTAACCCTGTTGCGCAGAAGGCTGCCGCGCGCGTTATTGACGACTGCGCGAGCACCGTGAAAACGGTGTATTCCGAACTCAACTATGGAAATCCTGGAAATATCGCCGTTTCCTTTGATGGGACTTGGCTGACCAGGGGCCACTCATCCCATATTTGTGTAGGGACCGTGATTGAACTATTCACACGTTATGTGCTCGACTTGGTCGTCCTATCAAACTTTTGTTTGGGCTGCCAGCTAGGGCCGAAGGAGGACAACCCAAGGTATGCCGTGTGGCTAGCTGGTCACACTTGCCAAAAGAATACCTCTGGTAAGCCAGGACAAATGGAGGTGGAAGCAGCACAAATTTTATTTGGCCGCTCATTGGAGAGACATGGGCTACACAACCATGTTGTGTGATGGAGACAGCCGGCCTTCAACAGTCTGCAGGAGGCACAGGTATATGGCTTGGTGCCAATAGAAAAAGAGGACTGTGTCAACCATGTGCATAAGCGCATCGGCACAGCACTTCGAAACCTCCTGCAAAAACAAAGAGCCGAAGGAAAGCCAAGCCTTGGCGGCAAGGGCAAACTGACAGGCGAGCTGGTCACAAAGCTCACGTCATATTATGGATGGGCTTTACAAAGCAACCAAGGAAGCATTGAGGCCATGAATAATGCTGTCTGGGCAACCTTTTATCACGTAGCATCTACTGATGCAAGCCCTCAGCACTCTCACTGCCCAACTGGTGAAGAGTCATGGTGCAAGTACAACAAGGCTGTTGCCAAGCAGGAGACTCCTCCGAATCATCGCTGCAACCTGCCGGAGTATGTGGTTGATGCCTTGCGGCCTATTTACTCGCGTCTCTCTGACAAGAAATTGCTGGAGCGTTGTCAGCGAGGCAAAACACAGAACCCAAACGAGAGCCTGTACTCCGTCATCTGGTCGCTCGTGTCCAAAAACAAACACGCGTCGCTTTTCACCGTTGAAGCTGCTGTGGCCGAAGCTGTCGCAAGGTTCAACGCTGGCAAAGGGAGAGCAGATAGCGCCATATTGAAGGAGCTGCACCTGCAGCAGAGTGTTGTGGCCGCTGAAAGATGCTCAGAAAAGGACAGTCGCCGACTAGTGGCATCGGAGAAGAAGAATGAGCATGCTGAAAACTTCAAGCATGCCATGAAAAGAAAGCGCACCAAGGAGAATGATGATGACTACATTCCTGGTGGCTTCTAACATGGTTAATACACCGATTCACACCTTTTTTTGTTAAATATAAGTGCTCAGCATGTTCCTAAACTTCTTTTCTCGTTTTCTCAAAACAACATTTTTCATCACACCCTAAGCCATTGCCCACAGTATCTTTTGATGTAGCAGTCGGATTTTGATAATTCTTGCAGCATTTGAAAGCTTATACATTGATTAGAGCAAGAAAACAAAAAAATGTGATATTTTTATTTACAATAGTGATTTAATTAGCAACAAACTTAAGCAACAGTTTCAGATTTCTAATGAGTATACTTGTTAAGGCCATAACTCTGGTAAAAATGAAGCTAAAAATGAAATTATGGTTTTGTTGCACTCCCTGGCCTTCATGGAATGCTGTCATATCAAATTTGTAGCAATATTTTATGAGGAAGATGTCAAAAGGCTGGGCGGAATGCAAGTTTATGTAACGGTCAATATTTAAAAATCTAAAAGTGATAGCAAAAACCTAATTGCATATTTGTTTTCAGCTGTGAAAAATACATATTGTATTGAAACTTCATCTGGAAATATTGAAAATTAAAAAAAAAATTTCAGACCAGTGTCTTCCCTTAAGAGAACAAAGGGCTGTTGCTATCCTTATGTTGATTTGTAATGCCTGTGTGTTTAATTTCATTCTAGCTCTCTTGCAATGGGCAGGGGTGGAAATTGTTTGTTGCATAACTCTCTTATGCCAACGATTGCCTTTTAGCTTTATTGCATAATTGTTGAATTGAACTGTTGAAGTAGGGGCCATGCTACCCTCATCTATGAAGCACTGGTCCGGCATTCATTATTAATATTATGCACAGCAAAACTCTGCAATTGTTTGCAATATACTTCTCTTGTAAAAGAAAAAAAAGTTGTTCATCATTGAGCAGGCATGCTTGCGACTTAAGAAGCATCTTATTTTCTAGCTGAGAGCGTGCTGGAAAGCAAGTTAATTATAGCAATTCCTGTGGCTGTTGGCAGCTACATTTTCCTTTCTGTTGCTTATGATTGCTTCAGAATGAGGATGGTAAATGTCATACAGGGGGTAAAAAAGTAGCAACCACACGCTTTTATGAGCTGCACATCAATTGCAATTACTTATTTTCATCACTTGGAAGCACTGCGTCGATCGTCATGCCTGTGGCAAAACAAGCACTGCATCACTACAGAACACAATTTAATGTAGTGTTGTCATGTATATTGCTAGGTTATAATATGGTTTGCTTTTAGTTAACAGGCCTATGTTGCGTCTGCACTTGTACCCTCTTATTCTCCCAAGTTGAGTCAAGGCCGAAAATCTTTGTGAGTTCAACTTAACATAGCACAGTCTCTTTTGGTCGGAGTTGGCATGAAATAATGCTTCTCAGCCATTTCAAGAGCAATTTCGTTGCTTGAGAGTTATGTCTATTTTCCACTGTTTTCTAGTAGATGCTGTAGGTTGTCACAGTTTTAGTCGGAAATCGCATTGAAAGAGTACTGATTCTGTGTGGCTATCTCATTCAGCAGGCCATGTTGTTTTCTACTTATAGTTTATTATTATCTATTCAATATGCTGTTTTTTACACACAGTTGATATACAGACAACGCTCACATAGAGGCGTTAGTGGTATGGTTATTGTTAGTTACAGTATCAAGAAATTGAAGTACTCAAAGCAAGAAGCTGTAATAAGTAGAATAAGTAAACTACAGTGCATGACAATCTGGAAAGGTGACTATTTAAAACAAAATACAGAGCTATGAGTGATATGCAGCAATTAAGATAACACATCAAAATAGTGCAGCAACCAAGATCACACATAAAAAATAAGAAACAGAACTGCAATATATCCGAGTTACACAAGAACTCCTGGATCTTAATTAGAGGAGAACAGACATTTCATTATTATGTGGGCCATTGGATTGTCCTAGATTATGTGGCAATGGTAGGTAAGTGTAGATACCCTCCTGACGTCCTCTCATACCTGGTCTCTTTCTTTCTCTCTCTCTCTTTGCCCCTTTTCACTCCCCATCTTTCTTCCTTCTTTTTTCTTTTTAATCTGTGTATACCCTCATAACATCGTTTTCATACTGCCCGGTTCCCTTCGCCTTCTACCCTTCGCGGCCCCTCTCAATGTGCCTGCCTGCTCTATTCGGCCAACTACTGTTGGCATCTGCTAAACCTTCCCCTGCTGGTGACCTGCTGCGTTTAGTGGGACAAATTGAGAAGGTATTTGCCACGGCCAGTCACCAGAAGGTTTGGGACCATTTCACCAAGGCTCAACGCAAGAATATCGATACCTGGCGCAAGCAGTCGGAGGTGAGTGTGTGCATAGCTTTGGGTTTATGCCAAAACACCTTTTCCTCCTTATCCCGCAATTTATCTATGGTGAAATAGCTCAGCTAAAGCTGTGAAGTCATCAGAAGATGTATAAGTGGAAAGGAATGCAATGCAGTGATGGCATAACGACGTGGGCAAGGTGGGCATATGTAATGCTTAAAAACATGACATATGCACATGCATCGGAATGACGTATTGTTACAGGTGTAATGTCACAGGTGTAACAAAAGAGTTTTATTCAGACGCAATGTAATAGTAGCCTCAGCAGCCTCAAGTTCGCACCGGGGTTGTCCCTATTTGAAGGCATGCCTTCTTCCTCTTCACCTCTCTTGTCCCTAACCGCAATACACACAGGGGCACATTCTCAAACTATGCATGACTGTAACGACGTGTTTGAAAAATAAAAAGCGTGAATGATATCAAGATGCAGGTTGCGTGATTTGGTGCATGTACGATTGATATGACTATCGTAACAGCTGCAAAAACACTGTGCCCTGTGACAGACCTTGCAGCTTGGGAAAGAGGTGCTGGTGCCATCTTCCTGATCTCTCATCACTTTCACGTTACACTCTTTCAATGCATATTCTTTAGAGAAGGCAGTGGGCAGCATATTTACAGCTCCTGGTGATCAAAAGTTGGAGTAATCCTGAAAATGATCAACCAAGAATACTGTCCCTGATTTGCTGGTAGCAAGTCATAAGCCTTTGAATTCTCTTGTAAAGTCTTGGCTCATTTGGCAAGTCACTTGACACAAAAATGTGAATGACAATGCTGAGAAAACTTTTCGTATAGCTTATGCGAGATCGACTTCAATTACAGTTTTCCAGCTCTTCAGCACAGACTAAAATTCAACAGACTACGATGAACCTGTTCACACATAACGCTTAAGAATACTGAGGACATAACATTTTTTTAATGCAGTGCTGCCTTCTTTGAAAATTAGCAATGAAGTGCTCGTAATTTTCTTCTGCCATTGATATAGTGTATTTATCACTATGGTTATAATTGGTCGACATCAATGACACTTTCTGCCGCATCTCCTCTGGGACATCCAAGTCCCACAAATAAGTCAATCATTGCGTATTGTCTCAAGTCAGAAACCATAAATCGGCGCTGCTCACAAGAATACTCAAGCAACTATTGTCGTGCACATTGTTTAGTACAATGTGAGCGGTATACATACATCAAGTTCTTTGCATCATATTTTTTTTCTTAATTGAGTAAAGTATTTATGAGGCCAGGAACTGCTTTATCATTCTGTGTGTGTGCGCTGTCTAGTGTGTGTTGCATGAAGCTCTGTGCCTGTAAGTCTCTATGCGGTTACACTAAAAGCACACTGTGGTAGATGCTTTGCCTGGTGTGAACCATTTCAGGTCAGGTAAGCTATGCTCATTTATTTCGTGCTGGCTTCTCCAATGAGTCTGCATGTTTTGCATTTGCATGCACTGCTAATAGCTCTGCATACTTATGAGCAAGATGCATTGCTTTGCACTGAAACCACTTGTGTGCTGTGTGCAGCTAACCGTGTTGACGTGCTTTAATAAAATTAAAGGGGTACGTATTAACTTAAATCAATAGAGAGAACTTTTGCATAAGAAGGCAGGCAATTTCTTCCGGAAACAGAACTTTGGTATTTCGGGAAAAAAAATACAAAAAAACAATGTGATTGGTGAATAACATTATTCTTAAAGTTCTCACCTTAGCTACTCATAATGCCTTAGATATTGGCATCAATAAGGCAAGAACACTTAATTACAAAATAGAAGTTATTATTTACAATTGAAAGTTATTGCATTAGTGCACAAAGGAAAGATGTAGATGCTATGTTGATAAAAAAAGTGACTACTTTATTATTTATGATTATTTATACAAATGAAGAACATACAAGCAAAATATAAAAGAGCTTACAATAGGACATTTTTATTATTCATTAACAATATTCATGATACAAGCATTATCAGCATTTTCATTTCTTTTGAAAAGGCTTTTTTTTTAATGTGTGTGATACTACAGTACTACCTATTAATTCACATTACTTGAAGAGCTGTACATTACATGCAGGGCAAATTGCAGTGAAATATTATGACAAACTAACCCACTTAATTATTTTTTGTAATGGTCGGTTGTTTAGCTGAGTTCGTTTATATGAGTTTTGAGATTAACAGATCTTGTGATGTGCATCCTTAGGATTTTCGTTAAAAGAACAAATTGGTGACCACGTCTACATCATAGCGTACAACAGAGTTTTCCCTGTTAGGTTGTTGGGAAGGTAATTGGTGAAACACAGCATTTTACGAAACATGGCATTTTACCGTGGCCTCTTGTATGCAGATAGTATGAAACTAGTTCTAGCCTTAGGATCTTGTAAATGGATGCAGTTTCAGCATGGCCGAGTTTTCATTTAACTTTTGCGACTTTGCTTTGAAGTTGCTAAATATTTCATTTGTGCAACTATGTTTAAAAGCTAATTGCATATTGCATGTCACGATAATGTGTAACTGTATAAGTCTGTCTAGGCTGTTGGAACTGCGCTATCTACCCACAAGAAAGTTTCTTAAAAGTTATATATATCTGTTTAAATAAGTGTCTGAAAATTGTGTGAAAAGTGTTTTTTGAAACAGTGCGGGCCATTTGGTTTACACTATAAATGCCGTATATTAAATGGGCAAGCCAACAACTTAGTCTATGGAGCACAGCTAGGTACTCTGCGTGGGAAGTTGCAGATGCGCCCTTGTGATACTTCTGATACATATTTTCATAAACTCGCAAAATATTTTGTGGCGAAGTAATGTGAAAAATAGGGACATGGGTGCTTTTTTTTTTTACTGACAGCGAGCTTCATTGCACTGTTGATTAGCGTTTCGTGAATATCTAGTGCTTGAATGCAAAAGCAAAGGATATGTAAAAAAAAACAACTGTTTGAAATATTTGAGTGATTTTAGGCAAAAAAATATGTATGGTTGATTTGATGTTGCTTTGGAACCAGTGTGTGATTAATATAGCTTTTGTCTCTAAAAATAATACTATCCTCTCTCTCATTCTAAAACTTGTGTCTTTTCTTTTTTTGTATTGTACTGCAGGCTACAATGAACACAAAATAGTCTTCATAACGACCACACATTGGCTGTAATGAAACCTTTCGTTAAACAAGATGTGCAGTTCAATGAGGCCCATGTCCAGTAATCAAGTCCCATGAATATATCAAGCAGTGTAAAATATTTGAACTCGTGCTTGTGAATTTGCTTTTTTTTTCCTCGCTTTAGTGTCTTCAGTAAAGAAGCCTGCTGAGCAGATTTCGGCCAACTTAACTTTTTAAAACTATTTTATGATTTTACTATGCACGTTTACCAAGTTAAGGCTTATTACACGAGTGAGCAGTGAAATATTTTCACGTGAGCTCTTTTTATAGAGAGTTGCTTCATTGGCGATGAAGGTGACTCTTTTAACTCAAGCTGAGCGCAAGAACTACACTGTGCTGTGAGAAGTTATTGCACAGATGAGAAAAAAAAAAAACTATATTTGGCTCATCGCGTGCTCTCGAAAGTGACTGCTATGCAAAGGTGTCCGTGCTCTGAATCCTCATTATGTCTCTCTGTAGGAAATCAAGTCTGCACATTTAGCTGATGTGTTGGACAAACGCCAGGAAGATGAGATGGACCTGAGCGATGAGGATGAGCCATCACCCCCAAAGACTGCCAAGATTTTCGAGAGTGGCTCAGGTAAAACTTTAGTCTCTTGTTCCCTGTTCTCTGTGTGTTTGTTAGATTTGCACTCACTGCCTGTAAGAAGCCACTGCCAACTGTGCTAACTTCGTGATTGCTTGCTTGATACAGAAGAGCTTCTTTGCTGTTGCACCAATGTCTCACCACGTGCCTTGCGCGTCGCATTCAAGTGCTGATACGAACCATCTTTAGTCACTTTTGGAAGTGCTTTCATAAAGCTTTGAGTTGCTCTCCAGCTGTGAAGACCTTTTTTTTCTATTACCTTCTCTTATTCCTCCTATTTTTCTTCTCATTTTGTGTACACATTTCTATCTATGTGCATGCTGACGTACATGTGCGCATGGGCAGGAGGTGAAATTGTAGTCCGTAGCGTATTATGTTTGTGCTAATGTGTTACAACTGAGTTATCAATACAGATTGAATCTTCAAAGGTTCTGTTTCGTAGGTTGAATAAGAAGGCCAATTTGAGTCGGGCAGTGGTCGAGCTCTGCTGGGTTGTGAAGGCAAAGAAAGCAAAAGCATCTTTTCATTTCGCATTTGACTCCTTAGCTATTCAACATAAGTGGGACTAGAACAACTATCCCATCGACATGGTCTGTTTTAACAATAGACTCAAGCATTTTAATCCGCGACACGCAGATGGCGATGGCAGCAGTGGTGTAAGAAATCCGACTACGGAAGATGAATCGTCGTCGGCAACCCGACTGGCTCTGCAAGAAGAGTGCGACTCCCTCCGGTGCCAGCTGGAGGCGTACCGCAACGAGGCACAGCTTCTCAAGGCTGAGCAAGAACAGCGAGACCAGCAGTTGCACTTGCTCCAGCAAGCCTTGCAGGGCCTTCAGCAGCAGCGCGCTAAGGATTTGCAGGACCTGGAAAAGGTGCGCGGCTTCCCACTGCTTGTCCTGTTTATTGACTCTCCTTGAAGCTGCTACACTGCCACAGTGCATTAAAGCAAGGACAGAGGAGTGCATTACAGTCCAACAGTAAAACAAGCTCTTGCTTGATATCACAATATCTTCATTATATTCTTCATTCATTGTGACTTTATGGCATTTGTTGCATGTCAACCTCAAGAAAAAAATACCTTGTAGATTTTCTTGACTATTATATCCAGTAATTAATTTTTTCGTATTCATCAAATCGAGGCTTGACTGTTTTCTTCT
This sequence comes from Rhipicephalus microplus, assembly GCF_043290135.1. Lineage (NCBI taxonomy): Eukaryota > Metazoa > Arthropoda > Arachnida > Ixodida > Ixodidae > Rhipicephalus > Rhipicephalus microplus. Next base: position 212,473,987 of record NC_134700.1, read on the forward strand.
ATGTTTTCAGGGTGGCACGGAAGAAACTCACACCATACAAAGACAGGGCATGATAAATAAATTTGTCATTGACTCAGCAGCACGAAGCCTTAAAGGAAGTCGGTATGGTGCCATCAGAAAGGAAGTTGCGCTGTTGAAGAAAAATTTGTTCTAGTCTTGGTTTCAAACCTGAGACCGACATCTTTTAATGGCTGTCACTCTGCTGCTCATAAGGAATTGCAAGCGAGTTTTAATTATTTGTTCATGTTTGATGACAAGTATTTCTTTTCATAAATTTCCCTTGAGCTCCTAGATTTGAAGCTGTGGCTGAAGTGCACTAGAGTTTCATAAAAAAAATGATCCCGTGTACCTTTCCTAGATAGGCTGAACTGCACACTCCATTGTGGCTGGAAGCTGCATCGTTGGGATTTCAACTTTTTAGCAGGAAGCTTAGGCATGTGCACTGAAGGACGGACTAAAAAGAAAAAAAGGTTGTTTTTAATGTTTTCGTGTTTATAATATTTGGCTTTCTATGTCTATGTGAGAAACGTGGATTGAACTAGAAATTACCACACTGCTGAATTTTACTATGTTATCAACATTCACCTCTTGCTTGCTGCTTATATGTACAGATAAATGTAAACATTGAACACAAATTCTGGCCCACGCTATGAACATTTGTCGCCTGAGGTGGAGATGAGCCATCATTACAAGGAAATAATATTTTTAGAAGCCACTAGGCTAGATGCACGACTTTAGAGGTTGTGCAGTATAATTAATTTGTGGAGCATGTGCACTTTTCTTTGTTTTCATAACGACAGTCTTCTTCCCCACCTCACTTACACAGTAGCAGGCTATAGCGCAAGCTGTAGCGCATTCTTTCTGTTAATAATGACACAATGTGACTTCAAATTACGCGCGCTAGCAAATACTTGTGCCTTCTAGATGATTTGCGACGCACGAGCCTGCGGAACCCAGCTGCGCGCGAACCGTGTTGGAAAAAAGAAGAACGTAGAAAAAGAGGCAGAAGTGAACCCTCGAGACAATCTAGCTGTGTTATTATTCTCGGGCACAAGTTCGCCCTGCCTACGTTAGCCTATTAAAAGAGTTCATTGAAGAGTGCGTTACAAATCTGGTGGAAATGCTGGGTGTGATGCCAAGCCCCTCTCGAGTGATGGAGCACAGTCCAGAACCACAGCGATTTAGACCCAACGAGCTGACACCTGTTCATCAGCGCTGCAGTCGATGCCTACGTGGTGAGGGTCCTGAATTTTCACCTTTATCGACTTCGCTTGGAACATCAAGGGCTGTGAACGGGTACGCAACTGACATGACAGCTCTGGTCACTCCAGCCAACATTGTAGTAAACCAGCCAATGCTACCAAAGCCTTTCCACGGCGAAAGCTACGAGGACGCAGAGGACTGGCTTGAGCACTTTGAACGCATCGCAAAGGCTAACGGATATGGGGAAGAGCGCAAACTTGGAAGTGTTTACTTCGCACTGGAAGATAGCGCACGAACGTGGTATGAAAACCACGAAGCTACCTTCCGGTCATGGAATGATTTTCAACGGGAGCTGCTTGCTGCTTTCCCGAACACAGACCGCAAAGAGAGAGCTGAAGCTGCGCTCCAGACAAGAAATCAGCGAAATAACGAAACTGTCGCCATGTATCTGGAAGACATGTCTCGCTTATTCCGCCGAGCGGATTCAAATATGAGCGAAGACAGAAAGCTGCGCCATCTAATGCGAGGTGTGAAGCAAGAACTCTTTGCCGGACTAATTCAAAGCCCGCCGCGCACCGGCGCCGAGTTTCGTTCCGAGGCGACTACAATGGAAAGGACGCTACAACAGCGAGCAAGGTTATACAACCGGGATGCGATCGTCACTTCCTTGGACATGTTGCCACCAGTCTTCGGTAACGGCATGCAAGCACTACGTGAGCTGGTGCGGTCTGTTGTGCGAGAAGAGCTGCAGAAGCAGCGTCTTGACCAGAACGCTCCAATGCTTTCGTCTCTGGCCGATGTGATCCGTGAGGAGGTCAGGCAGGTGGTACGCGAACCTTCGAGCAACACACAGCCAGGGCCGCCACTACAACAGAAGACGAGAATGACGTATGCTGATGTGCTACTACGAGGACCTCCAGGACGTGCGGACATCGCGGCGGCTACATCTATGCAGTACCCGATGCCGCCGAGAACCCTGCAGCCAACGCCAGAGAGGAGACTAAGGAAGAGCGATGTCTGGCGCACTCCCGACAGGATACCGCTGTGTTACCACTGTGGGGAGCCTGGTCATCTCTACCGAACGTGCCACTACCGCCAGGCAGGACTACAAGGTTTTCCTGTTAATGCACCTCGACCACGAAATGGTGAACGTCCCTTCGAAATTGAAGAATACCTGTCAGGTCGTTAAACCTCAAGTGGCTTCCAGCGACACCAACCTCGTGCAACGACAACGGGGAGGTATAGATCGCCTAGCACCCGACCTTCAGCAAGCTCCCCAAGGTCTCGTTCCCCAAGCCCGTGTCGGGAAAACTAGAGTCAGCGACCTGTGGAGGCAAGGCCGCTGTCGACGCTAATGCAGAAAAACCTCCACTGCTGACTCTGAACGACGACCGATTCAGAAACCGGTGCTTCGATAGTGACGTTGCTTCCGATTTACGTGTGTTCGTTGACGGCTACGAAGTCATCGGACTGGTAGACACAGGCGCAGATTATTCAGTGATGAGTAGCGGACTTTCTAAAATACTAAAGAAAGTGCTGACTCCTTGGAAGGGACCACAAGTTCGCACAGCAGGAGGGCACCTCATCGACCCTACTGGAATATGCACAGCAAGAATCGGAATACGGGGTTTCACGTACGTCGCCAGTTTTATTGTGCTGCCGGAATGCTCAAGAGACTTGATTATCGGCATGGATTTCTTACGAGCTAATGGCGCTGTAATTAACTTGCAAGAATCTTCCGTCTCATTCTCGACTAGGCACGCGATTGCTACCTTTGAAACGTAAGAAAACGTATATGACCTTTGTATTGCAGATGATGGCGTCATAGTGCCGCCAAGATTGAGCATATCTGTCGCAGTAACCAACAAAGCATTCAGTGAATTCGAAGGATTTGCTGACAACAACACTGCCTTACTACTCCAAAAAGGGATCTGCATGGCACGAGGCCTTGTTAAGTTACGTGACGGATGTGCAAATGTTCTACTCACAAACTTTGGAAATGAGGTGCAGCACGTTGCAAAAGGAACCATCATCGCCAGTCTGAATGATTTCGTCCAGGTTGCGGAGCTGCGCACTTTCGAAACCAATGAGTCTGATTTCGAAGACGTGGAGTCTGTCCTTGCAGCCATCGACATCGAGCCAGGCCTACTACCAAGTGAAAAAGAGCAAATAGAGGGTCTTTTAAGGGAATTCGCCGAATGTTTCTCGTTGTCATCTAAGGTTCGACGCACTCCTATCGCCAAACATCGCATCATTGTCGACGAGTCAGTGAGGCCAATACACCAGCATCCCTACCGAGTGTCACCAAGAGAAAGAGAAGCTATTGGTAATCAGGTTAAAGAAATGCTCAAAGAGGATGTAGTCCAGCCTTCATCAAGTCCATGGGCGTCACCTGTTGTTCTTGTGAAGAAAAAAGACCAAACCTTACGTTTCTGCGTTGATTATCGGAAGCTGAATGCCGTCACCAAACGGGATGTTTATCCTCTGCCAAGAATTGATGACACTTTGGATAGGCTGCGAAATGCCAGGTATTTTTCCTCATTGGATCTTAAAAGGGGGTATTGGCAGACAGAAGTTGTCGAAAGAGATCACGAAAAGACAGCGTTTGTGACACCGGACAGTTTATACGAGTTGAAGGTACGCCCTTTCGGCCTTTGTTCAGCACTTGCCACATTGCAACGGATGATGGACACAGTGCTTTGGGGTCTTAAATGGCAGTCATGCCTGGTTTATCTCGACAATGTTGTAGTTTTCTCTGCTACCTTTGAGCAACATTTGAAAAGGCTCCGGGCCGTGCTCACTGCGATCAAATCGGCGAACTTGACGATAAAACCGCAGAAATGTCATTTCGGCTTTCGTGAGCTCCTTTTTCTCGGCCATGTCATCAGTGCAGAAGGCGTCCGCCTAGACCCTGCAAAAACTGAGGCCGTAGCAAGATTTCCGAAGCCAACAGACAAAAAGGCTGTTAGGCGATTTTTAGGTCTCTGCGCCTATTATCGACGGTTCGTTAAAAATTTTTCAAGAATTGCTGAACCACTGACGCGGCTGACAAAAGAGGAAATGCCTTTCGTATGGCTTGCCGAACAAGAGGATGCCTTCAATGAACTACAAAAGTGCCTTCAAAGCCATCCTGTTCTGGCGCATTTTGACGAGGAAGCGGAAACCGATATCCACATGGATGCAAGCAATTTAGGTCTTAAGGCTGTGCTCATCTAATGGCAAAACGGACAAGAACGAGTCATTGCGTATGCCAGTCGCACTCTTTCGAAAGCTGAGGTGAACTACTCAGCGACCGAGAAAGAATGCCTTGCTGTGGTATGGGCTATCAGCAAGTTTCGACCATATTTATATGGTAGGCCTTTTCGAGCTATAAGCGACCATAATTCGCTATGCTGGCTGGCTAATCTCAAGGACCCATGTGGACGGCTTGCACGATGGAGCTTGCGATTACAGGAGTATGATATCACGCTTGTGTACAAGTCAGGTCGCTAGCACAGTGATGCGGACTGCTTGTCACGTGCTCCGATTCATCCCGCTGCTTCTGCTTCCATCGAGGATGGTGAAGATTTTATTTTCTTGGGAGCTGTGACACCATCAGAGATGGCACATCAGCAGCGATCTGACCCTGAGATACTCCTCTTGATCAAGTACCTACAAGGACAGTCTGTCGATGTTCCACGACCTTTTGTCCGCGGCTTGTCATCGTTCGTCCTACGAAACAACATCCTGTATAAAAGGAACTTTGACAACAATACAGCGACATTCCCGCTTGTCGTCCCTTCACCTCTGCGACCAGAGATTTTGGAGGCTTGCCACGACGATCCATCAGCTGGACACTTAGGAGTAAGCAAAACGTTAGCACGCATCCGCACTAAATACTACTGGCCGAAGTTGCTTAGCTCTGTACGACACTATGTCAGAACCTGCCGGGACTGCCAAAGACGTAAAAACGCCACCGCTAAAACCAGCAGGTCTCCTTCAACCGATAGAACCACCAGAAGCCCCATTCACACAAGTGGGAATGGACTTACTGGGCCCATTTCCTACGTCGTCATCGGGAAAACGGTGGATAATAGTTGCGACCGACTATTTAACCAGATATGCCGAGACAGCGACTCTTGTTAAAGGATCAGCCGTTGAAGTAGCCGAATTCTTTGTCTCCAACATCGTACTGCGGCACGGAGCTCCAAAAGCGTTGATCATGGACCGAGGGACTGCATTTACGGCCGACCTGATGAAATGTATTAAGAAATTGACGCACACCAGTCATAGGAAAACGACGGCATACCATCCTCAAGCAAATGGTCTTACGGAACGACTGAACAGAACGCTGGCTGATATGTTGTCAATGTACGTTGATATAGAACACCATACTTGGGATAAATTATTACCCTATGCAACATTCGCCTATAACACTACGATGCAAGAGACAACACGGATGACGCCATTGCAACTTGTTTTTGGCCGGACGGTAACGACACCTTTAGATGCAATGTTACCTATTAACGAGACGCCCGAGAATTACTATGACGTTCACGACTACATACGAAGAGCAGAAGAAGCCAGACAGCTGGCACGATATCGCATTCTCCAACAGCAGAAAACCGACACGCATCGATACAATCTGTGAAGAAGAAACGTCCAGTACGCACCAGGAGACAGAGTATGGGTGTGGATTCCTGTACGAATACGTGGCCTGTCAGAAAAACTGCTTCGCCGCTATTTCGGTCCCTACAGAGTGCTCCGCCGCGTCGGCTCGCTCAACTACGAAGTTATGCCAGAGGGACAGGATATTTCATCCCGACGGCGGCATCGCACGGAAACTGTGCATGTCGTCAGGATGAAATCATATCACGACAGGCAATGAAACGCTGAAGATACAACGTTCTTTGACGTTAACGACATCCCCGACGAGGGTTTGTGAATGACCGCCATGCAACCAGTTCGACACAAGCATCGAGACGATGCACTCTGAAAAGGGGGGCAATGACACAATGTGACTTCAAATTACGCGCGCTAGCAAATACTTGTGCCTTCTAGATGATTTGCGATGCACGAGCCTGCGGGACCCAGCTGCGCGCAAACCGTGTTGGAAAAAAGAAGAACGTAGAAGAAGAGGCAGAAGTGAATCCTCGAGACAATGTAGCTGTGTTATTATTCTCGGGCACAAGTTCGCCCTGCCTACGTTAGCCTATTAAAAGAGTTCATTGAAGAGTGCGTTACAATAAATTCTCCTCATCTCTTGTAGACTTCGACGGTAAATTTTTTTTTCGACAGTATTTGGAAGCCCCGCATTCTTAAATGTGACTAGTAACCTACCGCTGTGGTGGCTTTGGTGTGCACAGCTACGCTCATCCAAAAATGGCTCAACTCCAAGTCCCGAGAGAGAACCGTGCTCCGCCTCTGGTTCCCGGAATGAGGTGTCTTCGTCCACTCAGGTTGCAGGGATAAGAATCACTGAAAAGGATGCAAAGTTGATTGGTAAGTGTCGTAATTTGGATCAGTGACAGGCAATCCTGCATGTACATGCTTTGCAGCGGTGCAGGAATCGTGCACTAAACGTGGAACACTTGTTTGCACTGTGGCTATTCTGTATTTTATCCACTTGATGTCTTCGCTTTTCTTTTCTGTTTCCCGGCATAACTTTCCCAGTGATGGGTAAACTTCACACTCGTCTGCCAGCACGTGCAGCCATGGTTGAAATTAATAAAGGAAGGAAATTTGGAGGGCTCTTTTGTTTGTTTGACAAGACCTTAATGAAAACCAGCAGAAAATTAAGGCAAGGGACGTTATTGCACTGTTTCAAGTTTATTGTAGTAATTGTGATATAAATACTAAGAAAGTAAAGTGGATGAAAAGACAACTTGCCACCGGCAGGGACCAAACCTGCAACCATACGATTGCACACCCAATGCTCAAAAAGCCAACATTTTGACTGGTGCTTCAGGGTCCCTGATGTGAATAAGTCCCCATTTTTTAAAAAAAATGATGACTTTCTTGTCCTTTTCCAGCGATCTTGATCATTTCAATTACTGATCTTGCTTCGTATTGTCACGGGGTCGTGACGTGGACGAATGGAGCACACTGCGAGTCGAATAATAAATTGTTTATTTGGGCGAACCTGTGCCCAGTAAACGGAAAGTCGGACTACAGTAGCAGTCTTGGACTGATAGCGGTGAACGGAGCGTCGGCCGTCGATCATCTACTGACAGGCGGCGAAGTGCGTCGGAATTTATACCCTTGCCATCGAATGTTCTAGCGTTATCGCTGGCGGTGACGTAGGTTCTAGAATAATCTGTACAGTTCGGGGAGTGGGCGTGATCTTATCAAAATGATCTATCTACTACAGTCCTGAAGCTTCTCAAAAACTGCAGGCGAGGTTTGCGCTGAGAATTGTGTAATGTATTGGGGCAATAACAAAACTTGAGAAATGGAGTGTGGCAGTATTATGTCTCTGTTTTGCCTAGAGTTGTTTGTTGTGATGTTTTACGTGTCTTGATTTAAAGGGACACTAAATAGAGAAAACAATTTTTCTCAAATTAGTGAATTCCTTTTCTACAAGTCCAAGATCACCACGCTTGCCGTGAGGGGATGCACAAAAAGAAAGTGCAGGTTGTGAACCACCTTGATATTTCCACATCAAACATCGCGAGTTTGTAGATCTTCCATCTGCTCAGACCTGTGTATTTCCTAATTAGTAAATATAAGTACCTTGTCCTCTGAGGGGGCCAGAGACTTAACATTCCGAAATTTTGTTCAGCCAATATCTTCAAGATATGTAAAGTGCACCTTGAAATTCGTTACATCACATGAGACGCTTTCATAAAGCTTCAAGCTTCTCTTTTCTATTAATATTAAAATTTTCTTCTCTATTAATAAATTTATGATAGAGAAATGAACGACATTATTTTTCTAAGAGTACAATTTATCAATCTAGATTGATTCATTGTTTCACTTTAGCGTCCCTTCCAATGTGTAAACGTGGGGCACTTTATCTCTGCACTTCCGCCTTTGTGTAACAATGTCCTTTCGTGGCTCTCTTAGGCTTGGTGTCCATGTTCCTACACCTGCACCCTGAGGGTGCGAGCCTGGACTACCTGTGGTCGTACGTGCATACACGAGAGCCAGCACTGCAGCCATGCGATGTCGAGGTGCTCCTTTCCAAGTTCCCCACCCTGTTCTTGCTTGAGGTCACAGGTGTTGGTGCCACTCTCGAGAGGCGATGGAAGTTTGGTGGATTTGCGCCGTCTCTTTGAAACGTTTTTTTTTTCTCGTTTTTGTCTCCTTGCGGTGTCATGAAAGCAGCTGCACGTTTTTTTTTTTCCTTTTACAGTTTGTGCAGCATCGTAGTATTATTTCACTTGCATAGGAAGCATATCTGTCGAAAATGTGCCCTTGACGTTTGTTCTCACTGACCTGTGTTACTCATCGAAGCGTGGAGTCTGTGTACTAGAGCAACCTGTTTTATTTGTCAGTGTCTGTCAAGCAATGTCCTGCTGTGCCCGTCAAAATTCTTAGATTTCCGCATGACGCAGTGGGTGACAGACAATCAATCCATTGGCAGTTTCATTTAATGTGAATTTCCCTTCATGCCAGTGCTAACTTTCCTGCTTTTTTTTTTTTTGCAAATTCACACAGCCTGTGCATGGCAATATGCAGATATGCTCTGTTTTCAAAGCAACCAGGCATTCACATGATATGCATACTGCAGCTGGTAACATGTAATGGTGCGTGCTAGTCAAGTGTAGCATTTTTTTACATTTAGCAATGTGAAATGGCATTATGTTGTAGGGAATGACTTGTGTGCTTCATTTTCATATTAAGTACATGCATTAAATCATATTCTGTATACATACCATGCATTTGAGTGTAACCCAATGTGATGTATGCTTTGCTTACTCTTGACACTTCATTAACAGCAGTGCGTGGTGTTACATCCATCTTAATGTCTTCGTCCTCTTTCAGTGTTAATTTTTTACTTCAGCAAGTAGGATTGTGTTGTTTTCGATGAGGTCACAGTGCACACACCCATATGCTTAAATTTAAGTGCATGTAAAGAAACCTAGGTGGTCGAAAATAATCTGGAGTACCGCACTACGGCATGCCTCGTAATTGTATGGTGATTATGTGGCACAAAAAAAACCCAGCAAATATTACTATTTTGTTGGAACGATGCTGTTTGCAACACTTATCCTCGGTAAGCTGTCGGTTACATGTATGTGGAAAATCTGAGTGGCGGATGCACTCGAAGGAAAGGATTGCATATAGCCACGAAGCAAGAGACATTGAGCAGGTGCATTACTGCTATTTCGAGCAACCAGATAATGCCACGCTGCTGGATAACTGCATCATGCTGGTGGCAGACAAGGAAATAGTCGCCGTTTCGGCTTCCAAGAAAACCGGTCTTGTGTGCTGCTCCCGCTCCGCCGCAGTTGCACAGAGTGTTGACATGGAGCGCATTCGTTTCTTGCTCTGTCGCCAGACTGCGTGAGTAAGCTTGTAGAAACTGATTTAACAAGTGAAAAAGAAAAGGAAGAAATGTATGCGTGTGCTGATAAAATGGCACCGCTGTCTGCTCGCCAATGCTACCGGAAAGCATGTGCAGGCGTGCCAGAAAGCATGTGCAAGCATGTGCAGGCACATGCTATTTATGTTGTTTTCGTGACACCATTTGGACGCCTGCAGACACCCATTCTAACGGGAGTTTCACCTCCTAAATATCTCTTGCTTCGTGCATGCGGTATACGTTGGTAGTTTGAAAGGTAGTGAGGGCACGCAAGAAAGTGGCAACTTAGCTATCTATTAGGAAACCCCATTTGCTGCGCTTGACTGCAAGATTTGGCTGAGCTGTTTCCAGCAGCTTGTACTTTCTGCTGTGCGTGTTTTTCCACTAAGAACGAAAGATGGTGCATGAACCCTTTGAGTATGAATCTTATAAAACGTAAGCTTTCTCGTTAAGTGTGCAAGTGCGATGGCCTTTTCATGCCAATGTACAAATATGGCCACTAAATGCCAAGAAGGAAGCTGTGGAAATGTGATAATTCGGCACGAACAAGTCATTTCACAGACCTCATCATTGCACGATGTCTCCTCTTTGTATGTTTGATGTACCTCCATTGTTTCTGTGTCTACCTTTGTTCTTGAAGCTTTCCTTGTGCACACCATCGCAGATTTGCTGACTGGTGCAACTGGGTGTTGTAAGAAAGCACGTGTAACATTCGTGCTGGTTGAACAGTGGCATGTGGCATCGTACAACGTCTTTATTTGTGTGTCTTTCGCCTCCACATTCATGAACATTTTCTCCAGTTTTTTATTCAAACAAACTGCAAACAAACTGATCAATGGCTGCGTTTGTATTTTGTGTAATGTCCTTACAATTCTTACTAGATTGTGCAGCTATTGGGAAAAGTAGGAAGGGCTGATGAAAGTATTTTGAGTTACCTTAGCGGGAGAGATTAGAAGGCCTTCCTGTTTCAAGGTTTTGCAGACAACTTTTTATTTTTGGGTGTCATAGTTTCTTACCTCATATTGTACTATCAGATTTTTTTTTAATGTGTTAAACAACCCAACCTTACCCAACCAAACTTAACCATATCAAGGTTCAGCTTTGCTTGAGCTGTTGCTAATTCATTCTTTCTTTTAAATCAGCTGTCAGCATGTCATGCTTTCGGTGGTGTTTGAAACCTAGGGTAATGCAGTGAATAGCCCAAAGTTGACACATTTTGGCAGATTTATGTGTGCATTGGCAGTTGCAAATAATTTTAACTTGTAATCCGCTAGGTTTCGCATCGTAACCTTTTTGGAGACACTAGCTAGTGATGTAAATTACCAAAGCTTAAAGAGCTACTGTAAAGGAAGTCAAGGGATTGCTCTAAAATAGGTGTACTGTACAGTAGCTACTAGTTTTATGGAAGCCAAAATGTAGGTGATGCAGTGAACACGTCAACACACCACTCGGTTTGAATACTCCCCAAGCTAATATGCCAAAGATGCAGTAATACTGCCTGCTCATATATACAGCATGCCTTGGCTTTGTTAGCCAACATTTTTGTCTTTCGCATGGATGAGCTTTCCAAGTTGTTTGTGGTGTTCAAGGGAGAGTAGAGTAGCGATTGTTTTCAAGACAGAAAGGTCGGATTGATTATGACTATTTCCAAACACCGTACTTCAGTGATAGCAAATAATGCTTTCGCGCAATGGTTTTAGATAGTTTTCAAAGGTACGGTTCACTGTTGTAATGATTGAACCCATGAATAGGTTTTCTCGTGCGGCCCTTGCTGATGCGTATAGAGAAGTTGCAGATTTGCAGTTGAACATAGTTATTTAAAGTCTTATCTAACACAGAAATAAGTTTTTAAAATCTGTGTTCACTGTATCAAGGCTGGACTGCATTGTGAAAAAGAGATTGCAGCTAGCTGTCATAATTACAGTAGTAAGCAACAGTGTAATGGCACATTTACAGCTTATATCAGCAACTGATATAGCAAGTGTGGTTGGCTGTGAGAAATTGATGCATTCATATTTTAGGTGACCAGCTTCAAGTACTTGAGCTTTTGCCATGTTAACATGTTGATATTTTCCTTGCTAACATTTGATATATTGATGCAACGCTTACCTTCACGTGAGTACTGTGCTCTGAGACAGTTAGTGTATGGCTGTATGTTAAAGCATAATCACACAGCTAGTGTTTATTGCATCAGTCGTGCACGATATGACTTTGGCAACTGTACGCTATTGAGACACTCAACTTCAGCAGTGGAATGTCTAGGTGTCATAGCTTTATTTTGTACACAGGGGGAGATGCTATGTATGAAAATAATGCACAAATCTAGCATGTTGAGTTTCAACTGTTTTAGCTGTGACCAGTGACTGTGATTACAGGTTGTGCGTCCATGTTCCTTCATGTGTGTTTGGCTCGAACAACACTTTATGTCACAGGAATAGTTCACAAGAGTCTAATACGATAACGATGCGAGTCACATGAACTTTTATATTTAGGAGTTGTCACCACAGCGGTATTATTACCAAGTGAATGTGATTTCTCCCCATCTTAATCTGTGACTGTGAATTTCTGTATTGAAAAAGGACAGTACAGCCAGAAATTGGCTGCTATGTAGAACTACAGATGATTACAGTTGCCAGTTTTTGTGTTGGGAAGCAGGGCCATGCTCACTGTGTTGCTGACATAAATGAGTCCTGTAAATGCAGGATTAAGTTTACGAGCAACATTATGCAAGAATGTTCTCAGCTAATTTAGCAAGTGTGTAGCAAAAATGGTGCGTAATTCGATTTAAGTGGCTTTCAGCAATGTGCAGCCATAATTCTGCATAGACGTATATAGTCGGTGGCACAAAAAATATGCTTGCAATCTGAGGGGAAGGACAGATGCTTTCTTCCGTCCTTTGATAAGCAGCTTAGACTATCCTAGCAGTTGCTTGCACGAAAGTTGCATACATAGGTAGGACTGTATCGATGCTGAGGAATTATATGTTAGGGAAACTAAAATAGCATAGTTGCCACGAATGTAGACTACAAATGTGGTTGTATTGATGGTTTATGCAGTGTACAACCAACAGTGTCACATATTTTGAGCCCAAATACTACTGCTCATCACCTCAAGACTCTTGGTCACGAACTTTTCCCCGTGTGCACTGTTTGCCACTAATGCTTGTGCTATGTACCTGCTCACTAAGGGCATTGTATATACTGTCCATAGCTTGTGTGATTTTATTGTGCTCTTTTTATTTATCTTTTTTACTTTTATGTGCAGACATCTTTCTTATAAGCAGTTGCTGCCAAAAGTGCACAGGTTGCTTGCATGTGATAGGAGCACTTACTACTATGACATACTGCTAGCACCAAATTTCTTCGTTTTAGAGTTTTGCTCCGTCACAAAGTATGCTAAAAGAAGAGACATTGTACACTTTCCTGCTTCTGCTAAATGTATGCATTTAGGGTAGCCAGACGCCCAGAAAGCTGTGTGACCAGCCATAGTCACTATGTCAGATAGGTAAGCCAGATTTACTGCAATAAGCTAGTTAGTGGCTATGATGTGTCACCAAGCTACAAATTTTGGTTCAATCCCAGCTATTGAGGCCACATTTCAAAGGGGGCAAAATAAAGAAAGTGCATGCTTAAATTTGTGTGCACATCATAGAACCACAAGTGGTCAAAATTAACACAGTCTTTTTGGAATCGTATAGTTTTGTGTTCCACAGTCAATATGCAATTCTAATGCATTTAACGAAACAGTAATACAACTGCTCATATTCGTGTGGCCAGTGCATATGCTTTGACCTGAGCAAGGTTATTTCAAAGTTCAGTGGTGGCTAAAGCAAATCCAGGGTAAACTTCAAATTCCTTTTGATTGATTCTGCTTATGATGATCACCAAGAATTGCAAGGTTACATTTGTACAAGTGGAAATCAAAGGCAGCGTAGCTGAATTCAGCAACATAGAAAGGAGGGGCATTTATCAGTTTGGGTACTGTAAGGGTGACAAGTCATCATTAAACAGGTAACGTAGATTTGTCAAATGCTGTAATTGATGTCTCTCTTCCCTTGTCCCAACGAGTGCACTGAAAGCTGAGCTGGGAGTGATGGCTAAGGGGAAAGACGTTATCTCATATGTGCCTCATGAGCTTGAGCACTTTTATTAATTGCAATTGCAATTATACAAATATTCTCAGAGGATTTTCACTGTTGCCCTCATGTTCTAAATCTGTGTGTGTGTGTGTGTATGTATGTATATATATGTGACGAACCACACGAGAACGGTGTGGTGCAATGGTAGAGAAGGAGGAAGACGAAGAAAAATAAATGGTTCATTGTACAGCCATCACGTCTCCTGCGTCACACTAGTCGACAGGATCTACCGTGCCCTTCATCATGGCGACATCCAAGAAAGTCATCAACATCCCGAAGTACTCGGGAGCATCTACGGACGCTCCCTTTGACAAGTGGCTCCGGCTCTTTGAGGTGAGGACTGCGGCCGCAGCATGGACGGAGCGAGACAAGCTGTGCTACTTCTCCGATTACCTTGAAGGTGAGGCTTTCCGATGGTTTCTCACCGAGGTTTTCGACACAGACGCGTCTTGGGAGAGCTTATGTGAACGCATGAAGGGACGCTTGACGAGCGGCGTCGCGGATCCTTTTCGCCAATTCATTCATTGCCGGTTGCAAACAGGCTAGAGCTTGAAGGAATACTATAATGAAAAAATGTCTCTCGGACGCCTCGCCGACCTAAAGGACATGCACCTTATATCAGGGCTCATCGACGGCCTTCCTGCGCATATGGAGACGGCGCTTGCTGGGATTACCTCGCCTACACCAGAGGCATGGCATACAGCTGCACTTCGTGTAGAGTCAACCATGCAGAGAGTGAAGTTACATCGCTTTCCACCAGCTCGGAATACACAGATTAACGTAACAAGTGACAGAACCAGTCAGCGTCTACGTAATACCCCGATACAAACACCCGTGCGCGAGTGCAAACACTGCGCGATGGATGGCTTACCCCGACAGATGCACTGGCATAATGAATACCCACGACGCGCAAGCATTTCCACCCTCTCCACCAACCAGGGAAACGAGGAGGGCGACCCAGAGTTCATGTAATTCAGTTTGATGCCCTCATTAAAGGGTACCCTGTCAGCGCTACTCTTGATACCGGAGCTACGATTACCTGTATCAGCGAAGCAGTGCTGAAGGCACTTCACCTGCAAATAATGAGGAATTCGTGCATCTCAGTTCAACAAGTCACATCATCTACCAAAACTTTGGGTCGTGTTAATCTAAAGGTACAGATATGAAAAGTGACAAGAGAAATTCAGGCTCGTGTTCTACAAGGCATGAAGAGCAACTTACTTTTTGGCTTGGATAGTGCTTGTTTATTTAACTTGTCGCTGGACCTTGACACCATGACTCTACGCCAAGGAAAAGACATCCTCCATTCTCATACACAAAACCACACCACGGCTAACATGGGCGGGTCTTTGCAAGGTGTTGAAGTTTGCGATGTACTACATCTAAATAAAACTCAACAGTTGGCATTGAAGCAGCTTATCCACAAATACGATGACATTTTTTCCAAGTCACAGACAGACATTGGGTGCATCAATGGCGAAATGCATCGCATTCATCTCACCAACAATGTTCCCATTCGTAGAGCTCCCTATCGATGCTCAGAAACCGACAGCGTTGAAATGGACAGACAGATCAACGAGCTTCTCAAGCAAGGTGTCATATGACTATCTACCTCCCCATACGCTGTGCCAGCACTTCTGGCAGAGAAAAAAGGGGAAGGACGCACGCGCTTCTGCATCGACTGCCGCAAGCTGAACGAATTGACGGTGCCTGATTATCAGCCCATCCCTCGCATCGATGACGTTCTTGATTCTCTGGGGAAATCTACGTACTTCTCGACATTAGACATAACGTCAGGTTACTGGCACTTCAAGATTCACCCTGATGACAACCCGAAAACGGCGTTTGTCACACGTACTGGTCACTACGAGTGGCTCGTCATGCCTTTTGGTCTTCGGAATGCTCCGACCACCTTCGAACGGGCTGTCAAATTCATATTGGCAAAACACCGTTTGCAGAACGTCACGAATTACTTTGATGACATTGTTGTCTACTCTGACACGTTTCCAGACCATCTGAGGCATCTGGAGGGCGTTTTGAAAGCTTTCAAAAGCGAAGGCGTCAAGCTGAAATTAAAGAAATGTCAATTTGCTCGAACCTCCATTGAGTACCTGGGACACAAGATTTCGCATGGCACCGTCACTCCAAAGCAAAGCAACGTGGACGCAATCCTACAGTTTCCAACACCATCACGCCCTAAAGAGTTGCAGCGTTTTCTCGGCACTGTCAATGTTTACCGTCGTTACATCGACCACTTCTGTCAAATCGCTCACCCACTGACGCGCCTGCTCAGCAAAGACGCCACCTGGAACTGGGATTCGGAGTGTGAACTGGCTTTCACTCAGCTCAAGAAATGCGTGACAGAAGAGCCAATCCTTAACATCTACGATGCCACTAAGTCTTGTGTGCTATACTGCGATGCATCCAACAGTATCAGCGCCGTCTTGAAGCAGGCTGAAGATGAAGGTAGAGAACACCCAATTGCATACCATTCACGGAAGTTACTAAAACACGAAATTAATTACGCCATCACAGAACTCGAATGTTTGGCAATTATTGACACCATTGATAAATGGCACTGCTATCTACATGGGAAACCTTTCACTGTGATCACAGATCACGCAGCGTTGCAATGGCTTAAAAGCATCAAGAATCCCCGAGGCTGACTTTTCCGGTGGTCTTTGAAACTCTTCATGTACTACGTGAACATCAAACACCAAAAGGGCATTGACAACATTGAAGCTGATGCACTATCTCGAAGCCCGGTAGTTCAACTCCTATCTGCTGAGCAACTGCGAGAGCATCACAACGACAAACCACCCGGAAAGCATACTATTGAGAACGGACTGAGTATAGTGACACGCAGAGGAATACGAAAAGTCTATGTGCCTTTTGCCCTCCGGTCTTCTCTTCTCCAAAAAGCTCATGACGCTTTCGGTCATGTCGGGGTAAAGAAGTGTTGCGGCTTCTTTCTCCACAGTACTATTGGCCCGACATCATCACCGACGTGAGCGAGTACATACGCCACTGCGATACTTGCCAGCGCTGCAAAAAACCGAAGACCAAACGATTTGGTTCCTTGGAGTCTTTGCCACCAGCGGAACAACCATTTGATCTTCTGGCCATGAACACTATCAGAGGTTTTGGCAACTACGGCTCATCCAAAAGATTCATTCACTTAGCCGTTGATCATGCCACCCGTTATGTCCGGGCTTTCGCACACAAGAATGAGACTTGCGACGCGTACATCTCTTGCCTGAAGAGTATCTTTGCTGCTGGAAAGCCTCGGAAGTTCCTTTCCGACCGCGGCACAGGATTCACTGCCGGCAAATTTAAGCAGTTCCTCAAGCACAACAATATTCATCAGCTTTTAACAAGCTCACAACGCCCGCAGTGTGATGGCCTAAACGAGCGCACTAATCAGACGATCGTTACTCGCCTCTGATGCAAGATCGACGAACCCCAAAAACCGTGGCCGCGTCTCCTCTCGGACGTTGTCGACGAGTACAATAGAACACCTCACGAAGTCACAGGCTACCCACCCTGCTTTCTTATGTATGGCACACCATCGTATCCCTATCTTCTTTCAGGCGTTACCGAAAATCTGCAGGAAGCTCGTACAAACGCAGTCCGCAATTCAGTGGCATATCACGAGAAAAACAAGGTCATATATGACAAGTTCCTTCCATTAGAGCTTCAAGTGGGAGACTTTGTTCTATATGAAACACCCTGGCACCCGAACCACGGCAAACTAAGCGCAATCATGGAAGGACCCTATACGATCATACGCAAGATTTCGGCAGTTAACTACGAGATCGACCGCAGCGTGGCTCCACTCGGTCGCCAGACTGACATCGTTCATGTCGGGAGACTTAGACGATATCATACGCCCCTGCATCTACGTCTCTCTCGGGGGAGGGGGGAAGCGTGTGACGAACCACACGAGAACGGCGTAGTGGAATGGTAGAGAAGGAGGAAGACGAAGAAGAATAAATGGTTCATTGTACAGCCATCAAGTCTCCTGCGTCACACACACACACACACACACACACACACACACACACACACACACACGCACACGCACACGCACACACACACACACACACACACACACATATATATATATATAATAGGAAAACTGCCCTTCAGACGAAGTGCAGAAAAATGTGGCTCCTTTCTGTACCCACTCGTGATGTAAAACAAAACAAAGAACAAACAAAACAACAAAAAACATGGGGAACAGACTGCATCAAACGCTCCCACGTGGCAAGAGACGCAGAGGGGTCACTCCACGTGCTGCAGTTTAAAAAGGAAAACAAGTATCTTAGAGCATCGGGTTCTGCTTTGCTGACACTAGCAGTGTGTTGCTGAAACACGAATGCTTAACTGCGACAGTGGTTAATTCACGATTGTCTTGTGTATATCCGTGGGTTCCTTTTGAGCGTCCTTCTTTGTGCTTTAGCAACTGTGACCCTTTTTTCGCTGAACCTTACTGTCAGTGTTATCGTGAGTGTGCACTGACGCATGTGGGGGGCTCCCGCAGCAGCCTCGGTAACTATGCAGGTTACGAAGCTCAAATCAGCCAACACCCATAAATTTGGACATATGACGTGATTATTTGGGGGTATATGGGATCGTTTGGAGAACAAAGAGGAAACAGTTTCTGGTTTGAGAATCCATTGTAAGTGCCAGGCGCGAATTTTCAGGAGTGTCGACTACCGATCGGCAGAGTTTTCTGGCCATGCTGAAAGTGTTGCAGTGCCATTTTAATTGGGATGCACCACACCAAAGGTTGTGCCCTGAAGCCCCACTATACATTTCAAGAGCAGTTCCAGTTGCATGCTTGTGTACTTTTGGCAGTCAGTACAGTTTGTGCGTTTCTGGATACCAAGGAACTTAGTATTCAGGCTGGCAGATCTCAAATGCACAAGACGGTGGGTTTACATTAAACTCAAGGCAAGGTTGTGATGCTAGAACGAGTGTTCAATGTTGATATAGTGTGATGTGCCGCCTTCTTTTGCACATATTTTACTTATGTTACACACTTTGTAGTATGCAGTTTCAGTGTGCATAATGTCTGGAACATTGCCTGTTTTTTTTGTTGATATTGTTGTTTGCATGTGTCAGGAATTTTCGTAACAGCTTTTGTCATGTAGATTTTGGTAGAGAAGCCATTATTGATGTATTGTTGTCATACGTTGGAGTACTATCTTTAAGATCTTATTAAAGTAGAGATGCTTTCTCCCGACTCTTTCCCGTTATCATGTCAATGTTTTTTACTGTATTCATCACACATGATTGTATGTTGATGCCTGTGCTAAAACCTCGTGCAGCCTTTGCAGTGTTTATTTGTGACATATGTCATTCACTTTCTTAAAGCAGTTCTATACTGACACCTATTACTATTAAGGGCGTAAACCACAAATATTCTGATCAGCCATGTGTAAGTTGTTAAAATTGGTGACTGACGCTGAATATTGCTAGTGGTCATGTTTGTGCAATCCAAACTATGCTATAGTTGTACACTAATGCAAATAAAGTGAATAGAAAAACTGCACTGGCAAGAATTACAGTAGTGTCTATGTGTGTTTTCTAGGTCTTTGAAAGCTTCAACTTAAAAAAAAAATATTAAGGAGCTAGTAAAATGTGACTGGTACGTGCACATCACTGATTTTGAAAGATTTTGAACCAGGCACTTTTTAACAGAGTCAAGAAATGTTGATCACTTTTACTCAAGGCTGTAGCTAATATATGTGCAAAGTACATTATTGTGGTAGATGTAGCATGGCAATTATAATTCCAGGTCAAAGAAACAAGTCTGTCAGTTCGGCAAACTAAGCAGCAAGTGGGACCAAGCGGGAACAGCATGTTTTGCTCGACCTCAAGAATATCTGACTGAGCGCTATGTAACGCAGGCACCACGACAATTAGTCACATAAATTGTACCACTTGTCTCCTTCAAAGGGAGACACTGTCAGGGCCGCAACAGCTGCACCAATTGTGCTAATTTCATACAAATCCCTATTTTTGCACCGAGCTGCGCCAAGACCATGAAATTTCTTGAAATTGTGCCATGCTGTGCCAAAATGACCGACCAGCCTAAAATTTTCTCATTTGCGCTAATTTCAGCGAGAAATAGAGGCCACGTTGGTCACCTGCAGTTTGCGTCATCAATCACTCCAAGCACGCAGACACTAACCCTAAACCACGGTGTCAAATGCATTCTCATTAAATCGGGGCACTCGCGAGACGCGTTTAACGAGCTAAAGTAACGATGCTGCGCGCCCATCTGTCCGCAGCAGATACCTATCAGTGGGACGATGCAATTTCAAGACAAAAACAGATTATGGTAGCCACCAACGCTTCGCGGGAAATATAAACTTCCTAGTCAGCAAACATAGCCATCGCACATTAACAGCTAAAGTTGAAAGCGCATACCACGTTTTTCGCGCGCGAATGCCGGCGTTTCGACTACTTTGGTCGCCATGGCAAAGGCTCATAAAACATTTTTCTGTCTTTAAGTTGAGTTAGTTGTGTCATCCTGGCGATAGATATCAAATACTGGATTAATGCGTGTGCTTTTTTTTTACTTTATTTGGTAGAAAGCATCTTTAGAGTGATCTGAGAAGTCGTGGCCTTAACCTAACCCCATCATAGGGAAAAAAAAAGAGGGGGAGGGGGCGTAGCCGTGTTAGGAAATTTCTTAGCCTTGCTCGAACCCGTGCAGAACACTGCTTAAGCCACCTTCGCCGTAGTGTACCAGTACCCTGCGGGAAAGCGTATTGTGATTTGGAAGGGGTTCTGCATTAGTCACGGGAGACAGCTCATTTAGTTTAATTACTCATGCACGTATACGCCGCATAACTCTGAATACTAGTATGATCGCTGACTTATAAAAATGTTACAGGCAATCATTTGGAGCAGTGCACAACATCGCTTGCACCTTTACAAAAAAAAAACGTAACACCATTTTTTTTTTTGCCACCCCTACTCCTCGGTTTCACTAATTGCATGATTTTCATGGTTGCCAGTTTGGCAGATCTACATTTGAATTCGCAGAGTCTGTCAAATTATTTGAGATGCAGCAAATGCTAATGTCGACTTTATCATTTATCATTGTTTGTTTAGTGGGTGGTTCGAGACACTACTTTTATTGAAATAGTGCATTCTGCACAATTATGATGATGTTAAATGGTTTGTACATATTTTTTTTTCTAAATGTGAGCCTTCTCTTTTTATGCTACTCCAAATTTGGTCCATTGTGACTAAAAAATAGATGATTTTTTTTGCTCCAAATTTTATTTCAGCTGTTGCACCCCTGCACTGTTCTTGTGAGACCAAAGATTGCGAATATATATATATATATATATACTATAGGAATTTTATTTTAGAATTTTGCCATTACTGAGGCATGAGCACGTCAAATATCATCCATCATGCATCAGCAATTTTTGTCTTGCTGAAAAGCCAAGTGCTTAGCAAGTGAGGAATAGGGTGCAAACATTACTTCAAGTGAGAACCTTGAACAACTTAACTTCTGCACTAGGAAAGATAGAACAATAAAATTACACTTGCTGCACTCTTCTATATCCACCCAGCAAGCAGGATCTGTGCAGCCAGTTCAATAAGTATGGTGAAATGATCTTTTCGCTATTCATCTTAAAATTAATGGTGTAATCTACGTAAGCACTCAGCTTAGGCATTTGCTCAGAACTGGTCTCTAGTCATTATAATTTGCCCTGAGGCATAGGAGAAAAAACCTAAAATTTGCTACAACGAATTTAAAAACTGTGCTTACCTGGCTTCTAGCCTTTGCTACAGTATGTACAGCAGCCTGCTGTTGCTCGAGTCACAGAAACAATGAGAATGAAAAGCAGTGCAGGGTTTAAATCATTGATAAGATGCTAGTATGCCTAACTGAGGACAAGCGATGATGTGACAATGGGAGAATGTGGTCAGCCGTGTTTCATGAGCTAATTGAGGTCAAGGCACTGTGAGTAACCATCTGAATTTTCCCACAGCTGTTCTCCAAATTATTTTTCGTGCCTGTTGTTCATTGCCACGAATGAGATACATTTTGTGTGATCTGCAGAACACGGATTATAACAAGTATAAACAGGTGTAGACCATTTATTAACAAAAAGGTGATTGCTGTGATGATGATCATGGAATACATTCAATACATCTGCAATTCCTTGAGTCAGCAATGTACCTTCGGCAGTGCGATGAGTTGGAGATTGCGCAGCGTCTGTGGGAAAATTGTAGAAGACGGCTTTATTAGCAGTGCGGATGCATTGCGTGTGCATGCTGAAATTATGTCCCGAGTAAATACAAGTATGACAAAATAGGTGCAATCCTTTGTTATTGATTCATTGTACACTTGTAGCAGCAGGAAATTAAAAAAATAACTCTTAGACTGTATGAAGAAAAGGTCGATTCTAGTTTCTGATCTTTGATGCACATGCCACTGTAATTAACCTGGACAACCCAGTTATATGCGACCATTTGCAGTACAAAGCATATTGCATCTGAAAAGCAGAACTTGAACATAAACTGAACATAAACAGTTTCCTCAACTTTACAGTCATATGATTGAAGGTGTGTAGTTCACCAACGTCCAAGAAGCTCTGAGCTTTAAGTGCAGGACTATAACCCCAGAATGAACACAAAGAGACACACTTCCCAGTGAAGCAGGTTCTTGTAAAGTGTAAATTGAAAGGAACTGGGTAATTATCTATTTAGCAGGAGAATGATGTGCAGGGGTGCAGCAGCCACATACAAAACAAGCCAAACTAGATACGGTTGTTTTGTTTAAGCAGCAAGCCCACTTTACCGATTTCCACTTACCGAAACTCTACTGCATTTTAGATTTATAAATATTTCACAACTGCAGTGGTGGAAGCGACATTTTGCTTTTTGGAGCAGACTTTGGAGCAGGAAAAATGGTGCTTGGGACCAGGCTTAAGCGTCTTTCGAGCAGAAAAAAATGCTATAGTTTAAGGTTGTTATTGGCGTTTTCAGAGCACATGCATGTTCCTAACGACTCCTGCAATCCCCCTGAAATTAAGCTTGAGCACGTGATATAATTGAGCTAACAGTTAAGCATAGCACAATCAACATTTTAAAAGGCTCCTTATCTATTACTGCATACCTGTATTAAATGCCCTTGAGCTGTGTGAACTAAAGAAATCGCAAAAAGGTAAAGAAAAAGAGAGACTGAATATAACAATTCAATCGCTTGAGCTCAGACCCTGTGCTTGTTTTTTACAATTTTATTAAAAGCATTATTTAATTCTGATATAAATAAAAATAAAACTCATAAAAATACGAATTTGCCACCATGGCCTGGTATGTGTCGCCCCTTGCAATTTTTCAGGATTTACGCCACTGAGTTGCATACTACGATGATAGTGTGTATACAGCTTGGTTTTGGTTTCACTTAAGCTCACGGGATGGTCCCATGGTTTAACTTCATTCTTTTTAGTTTGCAAACACCGTTCGGGAGCAGGTTTGGAGCAGTTACTAGCAAATATTGCACTTTGGAGCAGCATGGAGCAGCATTTCTCTTTTGGAGCAGTTTGGAGCAATTGGAGCAGCACTTCCATCACTGCAACTGTAAAAAAAAAAAGAAAAAAATTTGGAATGAGGATAAATGAAATGATTACCTCTTTTGGTCAGGATAGTGCTTTGGCACCAAGGCGCTTCTTCTTGAAATACTGAGGAGCAACTTCAGGCAGCCAGTCGGGGTCCACCACTGTCAAATTCCTGTAATAAGCCCAAAAAGTTTCGTTTCCATGCCGATGAAGTTAATATGCACGCACATGCACACACACTATTAATTTAATTCGTTAGCAGCACGGTGCTGCGAAAAAAGCTTCTAAGGGTTCCTCAGGGGAAAATGCTCTCGGTTGAATGAAAATACACGCTAAAGGTTTATAAGAACAAAAACCTGGCACCATTATGTCTACAAAGCAGCTTGACTTTCAACTGCACATCATCCACATGCCAATTTCTGTCACTTTCGTTATGCCACATCTACAAAGGCTAGTGCCTCTACCCTTTTCTTTGTGCATGTCTAGGTGCACACGAAACTGTCTTGAGTTTAAGCTGTTTACCTCATATAGCACTTGGTTGTCTCGACCATCTCCGTAAACACCACGCATGCCGGTGAGGATGCGAACAGGCAAGAAGACGGGTGAATGTGGACTTTTTTGCGTGCGTCCAGCTGGTGAAATGAGAGACAAATTATGAAAAGTAGCATTTTATTTGACTGTCTCAAGATAAAATTCAACGTGGCATAAAGGCTGTCTGAAACAGGAAGTGCCTCAGACAGGGGCTATATTTCCGTTACAAGGTGCCACATGCAGGCACAAGGCAATTGCAGCTATTATTATTATAATTATTATTACTGCTATTATGCTTAGCAATTTAAGTAACTGCCTTGTTCACGGTTAAGCTCAGTCCACCTTTTTGCAGTACACAAAATTTAGCAAACAATATATATTCAAGAAATCTTGTCCTGGATATGGCAAGTCGAGTGGACCTACTGCAGCTGGCATGTTCAAGAAAGTATTCTCTCTGCCACATTATATACTTTGAGCATCTGATAAAGATTGTGTAAGAGGGTACTGCACTTACCGTTACATAATCTCCATTTTTTTGAAGCTCCGCAACATTAGTGAACAGACCAGAAGCGAGGCATTTTCTGTGAGGGAACAGTGTCGACATTAGTGCAAAGTACTCAGAGGCGTCGAAACTTAGAATCCTTACGCCGACTTTCATCTGCACTAAGCTTTGTTTGCTTTCTTATCATGCCTTTCTGTATGCACACATTTCGAGCTAAACGGAATGCGAAGCACTACACGCAAACATTCATTAATAAATACTAAAAAAAATATCTAATGTAAACAAGCTCAAATGCAGACCAACTGAAAGTTCATTTTTTTCCAATTGACAACATAAAAGGTGTGAGCATTACAAGCACTGTGCGACTCGTTAAGCAGACAGACACGCGAATGTGCTTTTGCTAACAGAAAGCTCTTTTTCTGGAAGCGCTGCACTCTGTTACTGTGTGTAAGTTAACCTGACTGTATAACATGTGCTCAACTCTCTATTGTAACATCTTGTTACCCAACTCATTGATTGCACGTTCAAGAGTGCAGCATGTACTCATGCCTTCGTCAACTTGTTGATAGCAAATCATGCTCGACTTTGGCAAGAAGTCGTATATAGAACAGTAAAGAAAACAAAATAAAAATAATAGCACTGTACCGAAATGCTGTGCTATCCTGGCCACATGATCTCAATGGCACGCCTGCTTTCACGCACAGGTCGGCCAGCTGCGACCTTATGTCGATGACCTTTGTCATGTTCCTCTTGTTGACGAAGTTTTCCTTACACCAATCCTGCACAGAAGCATCATCAAGGTTTCTCAATTACAGATCAAGATCACAACAGGTAACACACTCAGAACTTCGAGTGTCCAAAGAATTACGTGATTACATGAACATTACATTTCGTCGAAAAAGCCGAAGTAGGTTTTGTAGCTGTAGCGTGAGAACTTAAAAGTTGTAAAAGCTCTACCACATCTTTCTCACATATGAAAGGCTGATGGTAAATGTGTAGGTAGGGAAACGTAAAATACGTACTATTCAAATTTACCATAATAGTATTAAAGTTTGATAGACTATTCATGCAGTAGTCACAGACATTGCACTGAATTGAATTCTCCTTCACCTTGTTTCCTTTGACACTCTTGTAGGCTTTATAGACATTCAGTAGCATCACATGGTCCCCTTCATTTGACTGAAATTTCTTCCAAACTTCAGCAGCACGTTCCCTCTGTGAGAAAATCAAAGAGCAATTAAATACTACAGCTTTTGATTCGAACACTGTCCCATCCCAATGTTGTATAAAGCAGGCCCTGGCTGAAAATACGAACATCAAAAACGGATACTATTGAAAGTAGAAGCAGAAAGTTTGACTTCTGAAAGTAGAAGCAGAAAGTCAGCAGAAAGTTTGACTAAGCATCAGAGAATAAGTATACTGAAGGTGTAACAGTGCATAAGACTGACATGCTAAAATGAATAGCAGCATTACAAGCATGCTTTCAAATAATAGGCATGTTAAGTGCTAATTGTAACATAAGAGGAGAGAGAGAAATGCCTTCCACTTATATTTATGCAATTTGCGCTCAACATGTTCGTCATTTATGATACTTACACTTTTTTCATTGAAAAACAGCACTGAATCGCCAGACAGCATCGATATTATGGTCAGAATTTCGTCCCTAGAAAGTAAAAAGACAAGTAAGAACAAGTTGAGACTTGGTCAATGTTCTGTAATGTGCACAATACCAATTGACTGATTGTTTGATATATGGGGTTTAACGTCCCAAAACCACCACATGATTATGAAAGACGCCGTAGTGGACGACTCCGGAAATTCAAACAAACGTTCACAAACACAGACATTCAAACAATACAAAAGAGGCAATGGAACGTTCAAGCGAAACCCAATATTTTAACAAAGGGTGCTGTTTTTGTAAAGAACCAAAGATGAGTCCCTTTGTTGAAATGTGGTCTGTAGGTCAAAGCTTTGCTTGGATCACCATGGAACTTTTATTAACTGTAGAAACTGCAATAAATATCAGGAGACCTTGCAATTGACAATGATATTACTGGGAAATATTATTTTATTCATTTGATAAATAACTGATGTGAAAAATACAGAAGTAGAAATTTTGTCAACACCAGTGGTAAAATATCTAAAATAAAATGGAGGTCTCGGGCATTGCAGATGACATGCGGTGGCAATGATAAGGGAATACATCGTGGTATTGCACTTTATAACAAGACAACGAACATAAAACTGACCAAAATATTTGTGGCATGAATGAGTAAAAGAAAAAACGAGAGAAGACAGGATAGGGCACTTTGTACAAGAGTGAATGCTGTGTGACAGTTTAGATTTGATGCATATCTCCCACACACACACATGCACACACACTGTTGAATACCTCGTATAAATAAGAGACAAGAAATGCTCCTCCTTGCATGCCTCTTATAAAAAAGAAGTTCAACTATATATATATATATATATATATATATATATATATGATATATATATATATATATATATATGAGATATAACAGACAGTAATGCCAAGGATTGTACAGGGGAAGTTATTAGAACCAATGGAATGTAAATAAGAAGAAAGAAAAGTGGATGAAAAAATAACTAGCCGTGAGCAGGAATCGAACCAAGCATAAGACTGAAAAAGGCGACAGGATATCAAGATATTACTTGATGCACTAGGAGGAATAAGTGCCTGCAGTGTGTGGTTCTTTGTGTCCGTTTTGTCTTTTCGCGCTGGATCATGATTATGAGAAAGCACCAACTAGCCCAAGAACAAGTGCTGCTGCACTATGGGGTGTCACCACTACACATCAGTATGATGAAAGCTACAAAGAACATAAATAATTAGGAAGAGTAAGGAATTGAATATTTAAAGCACAGCACATGTACAAGTGTCACTGCTGAAATTCATCACCACCGCATGCATAACCTTTCCATGCCTATTGGTACAAGCCCGATCTAGTAGTATCTACTACACATGCCATTATTCAAGCTTCCTGAGGCAATGTACTGATAAGATAGCTTTCGTAAATGCATAACAAACAATAAAAAGTGTTGGTCAATATAACGGAGAACTTTTGAGAGTAGCACAGGCGAAATTTTTTTCAACAGCCAAGCTGCTCAGACATTGTGGCATTCCCATCATAACAGAATTAAATGCCCCTTATTGAAATATGTAGATAACTACAACTTGAAAAATGTTATGGCTGGCAAAGTGAGCACTCTTTTTGTTCTAGCAACTTGGGATGAACTTTGAAACTGATTCGCATGAGGCTTAAAGGTACAGATAGTTTACAGCAGGCTTACGTGCATCCGAGCTCCTTTGAGCACAAGATGATCTTGGCAAACCGAGGCTCTAGAGGGAAGGCAGCCATCTTTTGACCCAGGGCTGTGAGCTGTAACCAAGTTATTAATTTTTACTATCAGCAAGCGTGAAACAAATATGAAAACATTTTTTTCCAACACCATGCAAGTTCACCTACCTGTGGTCTAACTGTAACAAATTTAAAAGATATTCAAATGTAAACATTCGACATAAGTCTGTCTGGTTAGGTATAAAACTGGAAGTTGATTTAGACTCCAACCAAAAGTTTTGAAGAAACCCGACATTTTGAAACTAACTTACTTAGTTCCTTCTTCAGGGCGCTGCTAGGTAGTCTCCGCAGTCACCCCTGAGGAAGAAACCAAGTCGGTTTTCAGGTTTCTTCAAAAGTTTTGGTTGCAGTCCAAATCATCTCTTGAAAGATACTCAATGTGCAATCTTCCAGATGGAAAAGCATAGGCTTTACATTCACAGATAAGGCCATTCCAGACTGTACATCTAAACCTCATCATAACAAAGTCACATCTGCCACAAAAATTACTTTGTTACATTCAAAAATTTGTTATAAATGTATATCTATATAACTGTATCAATGACAAGACTATTCCTCATTTGCTTCGTAATAACTGATAATTCGTTATAACCAAGTTCATTATATTGAGGTTTGAGTGCAGTTATATAAGGTGCACATGCTCACACAATCGCAAAAGCTTTACTCTGCGCTCATCTTCCAACATGCACCTACTCAGAAACATTTGCAATGTGGAAACTTGAGGGTGCTATCATTTGAAAACGAGGTTGGAAATGGTGACAATGAACCAACAGCTGACAGGGGGGGGGGGGGGGGGGGGAGGTGTTCCAACTAGTGATTGTGCGCTTTCATAAGCCTAATGCCTTTTTGGGGATAGTAGTGCTCCGTTTGATGTGACGGAAACTAAAAGTTGACGTCATACAACCTTTGTGCAACAGTGAACACTGTCACAAGGTGTAAACGGGGATCGAAATATAATGCATTTCTTCCAAGATGCAGCATGCTGTCAGCATACTGTCAGCCTCTACCTGACAAGCAACAGAGGCTTACCTTAACTTCTTCTTTCTTCTCAACAGCACCAAGCTGCTCTAGTTTGTCTAGTGCTTCTGTCAGGTGCTATGATACGAGAGAAAGAAAACAAGGCGTGAAAATGTTGCACAGGGATGGTTTCTATACTCGGCTCACTATGCATACAAATCTCAAGTATACTACAAGTAATGCGGCTGAATATGTGCATTTGATAAGTACCGTAATTACTCGCATAATTCTCGCACTAGCATAATTCTTGCACTCGCATAATTCTCCGCGACAAACCTTTGTAACTCTGCTCGCACTAGACGGATTCTTAAAATTTTTGTGGCGTTGAATTCGTGAGGCAATAAGCGCAAGAACAAATATGCAGAAAAAAGCTCTGAAGACGCAGTAGCTAATAATTCTTGCATGAAACAAAGCAAATGCAATAAGTATAAAGAAAACCTATTGTCAGCATGTTCCAAGTACAAAACAAAAGCAGTGCGCTCCTCATAATGGGAGGTATAGAGTTGCTCACCTAACTGCCCCCTTTGCTTCCGGAGCCCCTGGTTTTAAAGGCTACTAGAATCGCTTGCATATGTCTGTTGTCTCCCTCTCAGTACCTGTATCACACGAGTGTGCCGTTAAAGGTGTTCTAAAACAAAGTGTACCTACTCACACTTTGTCTTTCATTAGGCTCCAACTCTTCTATCCAATGCTTTATTAATTGAGAGTATATAGAAAACTAAAGCCTCGCATGCCAACTCGTATGCAAATGACAAAGTATGCCTCTGAATGAACCCTGCTTGAGTGGCATGCCACTATTACTTCTATTGTATTCTATGTTGCTGCAAGGAGCGATATGTGATACAAAGCCGCAAAGTATCGTATTTACTCTCATTAATAGGCACACTTTTTTTCCGGAAAATCCGATACCAAACTCAGGGAGTGCCTATTACGCGGGGTAAAATTTCCTAAAACTTTATTTCCAACTACAGCATGACTGCTGATAACATAAGTCGTCGAAGTCACGAATATCCATACTACAACCAAAAGAACCTTCTTTATAGGCTACACTAGAGAAAAACGTGTTGAGCATGCAGTCTCACTTGTGTGAGAATCGAGGCATACGATGCAGTGTGCTTACAAGCATTAAAATATCTCAGAATTAACATTGTAAGACCCACATCGCCAACAAGATGAACATAAAAAAAACGAAAATAAAGCACCATTGCAGAAATAATCGATTACCTACATTTCAGGCCCCCTAGTTTATCTGCACTATCACAGGTTCGCACCCCATATCTAATGACATTGCAATGAAATCGTGAACCGCCATTCAAATGTTACAAGCGCCACTCATGCTCCCTTTCCTTCAAGTATAGCCACTGCAAAGAGTTACGTTGATTTCGTACCAAACCGCAACTGATCGCTAACGACTGCCACCAAAAAGCAACCAACGCTGATTTGGCCTATACGGTTTGGCGTGTTGTACCGGGAAGTTTGTACAAGACAACATGGCGATTGGGTGTCGAAATGATCGCACTCAAGCACCGATCCAAAAGTAGCACACGTAATACAGTGTTCAAGTTCGCGGTCGGGAAATCAATGACGACAAAAGTACGCCTAGCTTGTGCAAGTCCGCGTAGTGGCAGCAAACAAACAAGCTTGCGTCGCAAAGTCGAATAGCTTTTTAATTTGTGGAAAAGGTGGCAAACGTGATAACGAAGTTTTCCCAACAGGAAACTCAAGATGCACTTGATGAGGACGCGATTTCGCGTTCTATGCGGAGCACGCGCACCAGAGCCACAATGGCGCCGGTGCAAAGGTTACCTCGAAGCCCAAGCAACCGCCCTTTTTTCTCAATCGGTGAACCTGCGCAGAGCCGCCGTGGTATTTTTCTTTTATTTTCCCCCGCTCCAGTTAAGTAAGATAGCGTCGAACTGCAACCGTGCAAATATAGTACTAAACTAGTGATCAGGGCCAAACTTGGGGTATGCCTGTTATGCGCGGCAATGGAAAAATTTTATTTCTCGCAACCAAATTTGGTGTGTGCCTACTATGCGAGTAAATACGGCAGACCTTCACTTATCACCTCTGCAACTTTTGAAGACTTGCCGGGGATAGCATGGTATGAATGATGAAGGAGTGAAAGCCAAAGCGGACATTAAAGCACAGCTCAAAACAGGAGTGATGGAAGCTGTATACAATGCACAGACACAAAAAGAGAGCGTTTCAGTTGCTTTACTTAGTTTATTTATGCATGATAAACACCTGCAGCAGCATACTTCTGCCTCTTCAAAAGCAATAGGCGATCTCAAGAACAACTGGAAGGATGAACTGAACTTTTGTCACAGCAAGCAAGTACGGAATTCGCCAACCTTTTCTGACGGCTTGTCCATGAAATCGAATGCAAATATGTCCTCAATACCTAAGGCAAGCATCTGGAGGACGACGCCTGAGAGACTGCACCTGAAAGAGTAAGAGCAGTGAACGAAGTTGGGCCAGTTGGTGTTGCGTAACAAAAGAAAAAAACAGCGCTTCAATGAGGCCGACAGAGAAGGAACAAAGCATTGTCTGTCGTTCCTACCGTCTCTTTATCGTTTAAAGGAGCACTGACATCAAATTTGAAGATCGAGATGTGTCCATCATTCGATCACTTGGTATGCATAGGTCTTCTTGGCCAAATTTGAATGGCATCCGTCGCGTGGAAGTTATTTTAATTCTATGTCAAATAGCGCAGAAAAGCTAAGGAAAAAAAAACTTAAAATAGACTGCCCTGTGACATCGACACTAGTGCTACAAGGTTCGGTGTGATACATTTCACAAATACCATCCTGAGTGACGATGTCCCAGTAGTGATGACATGTACGATCCGAGTGTTCTTATCGTGGCACCGACTGGTGCAGAAACGCACTCGCTCATCGTGTCTGATCTTCGGCGTACCGGTTTGAATGATTTTGTGAAATTATCAAGATAAAAACCACCTTTAAAAGAATGGCGAAAGAAAAGAGCATGATCAAACGTGTGCTTGTCAATCAGCAAGTCAGGGAATCGCTGTGAGTTGCAGTCGTCTAGTTCGAAGCACGAAAAGAGCGCCATGAGGGTGTCTTTTCATATCACGTATGTGTTACACATTACCGTAACACGACCACAAGCTATCAAAAGTGGAACAGCGTATAGTCGGATATCATCGCTAACAAGTACTAACACGCAGGTATCGTTGAATTTTAGTTCATCTATAGACTTTACGTCTACGTAAAAGTGGTAATACCGTGTTAACCGCGAGAGGCTGGATAGGTGGGGCCATCTGGAGGCAGAAACAAGAACCTGGCAAGCAGGAAACGTATTCTATTTCTTCGTTGATGCTCATTCGCGATAGCTATATTGCTTTGACCCCTCTGCGTATACGTGAATGCTTAGCACGCCAAAACACACCAATATAGCTAACTGAGACACATGAGCGAACATGGCAGAAGCGTGCATTCCCGGGCACTTCTGCAGTGCTGCTTGGAACGGCATCCATTTCTGAATCACTGTTCTGCAAAAGGTTGATCAATGCAAAAATAATTCACGAAGGTGCGAATCACGGGGATTCCAAGCTCCAGACTATCGTATTGAAACCGAGTCGACACTTTGTACGGCGACGACAGCAATGCAGGTGACAAGGCATGACTGAATAGGTCCGCCTAGCAGACAAAATGTCTGCAAAGCAGCTGAGCGTGACGCCACTCTTTTCTGTGGAGAAGTGGTCAGCTGTGGCGTGATCTGGAGCTGACCGCGAGGTAGCGCGACTGCTGGTGCTCCCAGTGCTAGAAATGGCGGGATTGCCGGCTGTTCTGAATAGTGCTAGATACCAGGGATATAAATCAATAAAAGTGATAGTTATTCATCCCTCAGTTGTGTTTTAGGTCGTGAATCGCTGATACGGCATCTATAGCTACTCGCTGACGCAAAAATCTTGGCATGAGTAAATTTGATGTCAGTGCTCCTTCAAGTGCTGTTTTTTCCTTTCATTAGTAGGCAGTGCCTTCAAAATACAGATACACTCAAACCTCATGATAACAAAGCCACATCTGCCACAAAAATACTTCATGATATCTGGAAATTCGTCACAAACATATATTCTTAACACTGTATGACAAAGCTATTCCTCACTTAAATCATTGTAACTGATAATTCGTTATATCTGGGTTCGTTATATGGAGGTTTGAGTGTAGTACAAAAGAACAAACTCCTACCGATTTCCAACATGAAAATCTGCAGCTGCATAACAAAGGCCGCACACGAAGTACTAAACGGGGTGCATATAAAGCAAGACACTTTTGAGGGCTCGTTTTTTGTTTTACACAACAGTGATGAAACCCAGGAAATGCACCTGCTTTGCCCTGAATGAATTCTAAAGAAGAGTGCACATTTATAAATGCGTTTTGATTAAGATTTTGGACCAGTTGAATCAGGTGAGTTTCCAGTGCAGTTTTCAATCCAGGAACCTCTTTTTCTACACGAATTATTCTACTTTTGAGCCACAGCAACCTATCCACCATGAACATTAGTGCAGTGAACACCTTGGAGGCTTAAACGCTGTAATCTAAGTATTCACTCTCATAGAGAATAGCAGGCAGTTTTTCATTCATTCAATTCCTAATGAAAGTCATTATAGAGCTTTCTTGAATGTACTCACATGCACTGTAATTACACTATGGACGCACGTCCCAATTAGTTTGCTGAATGAAGGTCAAGCAGTGATTGCTACGATATTGAACTTTTGGCCAAGCAGCAAAAAAGAATTGGATTTTATTGAGACGTCAGCTCATCTGATAGAAAATTGCTAACAAGTTCAGACTAGAAATCCAATAGACAAGTGACTAAATGTAATGCACAGCATAATAAAGTTTAATGGTGCAAAGGTGTGTACAGC
Source organism: Rhipicephalus microplus (assembly GCF_043290135.1). Classification (NCBI taxonomy): domain Eukaryota; kingdom Metazoa; phylum Arthropoda; class Arachnida; order Ixodida; family Ixodidae; genus Rhipicephalus; species Rhipicephalus microplus. The sequence continues at coordinate 212,507,757 of NC_134700.1, forward strand.
ACTCTGGCATGAATATTTTTCTATAGCTGCAAATTATATTTATCTTAGTGGCCTGCATTCCTCTTCTCCAAAGCCATTTTTTTTCTTTTAATTTTACTTGCACTATTGGTGCATAGACAATGCACTTATGCCTCTGCAAAACATTTCTAAGCCAGTTTATGGTCACTCAAAAAAAATTACAGTGAGTTTGTTGAACAGGTCATTTTAGTGATTCTAAATTTGCAATAAATAAAAAAATACAGCGGGGTTGCACTTGTTGAGAAGCACTGACACTCAAAGAGTTAAAAGCAGGGAGTGTGAAGAAGGATTCAGGTGTGGCACCTGTGGGGCCTTTTTTTGCGAGCAAAGTTGAGAGTTTTACATAAAGTGAATGTAAACAATGTGCACAGGCCCCAGCAATACACAGATGGCAGTGCCACAAGTGTCAATTTGAGACACAGCCAAAGTAAATCAGGACAAGTACTGCGCTTGTTTACACTGAATTACGCAGAACCGACCAGCTTAAACTTCAATGTTGCCAAAGATCATACCTCTGTATTTCAGGAATGCTGTGCTCCCTCATTGCTTCATATTGCACCTTGGTGTACAGCCTGTAACAAATGCCACTGAAAACAGAGAGAAACGTTCTGAGCAAACGTACACATATGAAGGTGTGATTTTTTTTCTTTTCTTTCGCTATTCAAATTTGAAATGATTCAAGATCAAAGGTTCGTGCCATCAATTAGGTGGGACCATCAGTGCTTTAACCATCACAGTGCCAATTTTTATTTGCTCATACTACTATAGCAGTATGCTGCCATACAAATGCTCATGTTGTACCCAAGCTTTCTTTCCAATGGCACAGAAACTATATTAAAAAGGAAAAACAGGTATGTTACATATTTGAAGGAATGCACACACGTAGATCATATTCTCAGAAGAGACTGGCAGGAGGTTCAAGCAAGTTAGTTTGTAAACCTTAAGTCAAGAACTAAGCATGCACAAAAGGTTTAATGTTCAAACGTCATTATAGAATATCCAAAAATGGTGTAGAAAAACAAGGCTTGTAATGGTTAATTTAGAAGGCTTAATGACTGTGGAATGGTTGCATAACACAGGACTCGGCTGAGGCATGAAAGTATGTATGCTTCTCCGTTAGGTTGGTGCTCTTCTGTCTCTGCCTGTCTTTTTTCCTAAGTCCATATCCATTGTAAACCTCTTTTATAAAAGTTCAAGATGCATGGCCCCCTACCTGCACTCGCGACCTGCTCTTCCAGCCCTCTGCCAGGCCTGCGCCTTTGAGATCTTCCTCACTTTGAGCAGTTCAAGACCTGTCCCTGGTTGGTATGTCCTTGAGAAAGAACACAGAACAATGAATCACAGCAAAACAACCTTTACAAGCCAAAGCAAATGTCTTCAGTTTTATTATCAAACGTTAATAACATTGCATATGGGTATAAACATACCAACTGATAAATACCAATAACTGCATGGAAGAAGAGCATGAATACAAGTGCTAATCTTGCCTTCTTTTACTGTGTGCATGTGTTCTTTTGATTTAAGGGGACATGCTACTTGAAAACATTTTTTTTTTTAATATTCAAGCTAGAGCAATAAAACTTCAGCTGTTTATAAAACATTTTATGCCGATTTCAAGTGTATAATTAGTTTTCTTGCAAGTTGCATACTTTTAGTTCTGCAACAAAGTGAAAGCCTCACGCCTTTTGCCCCACGCCTCTTTACATCACTAAACTATCATTATTTTTACTATTGATAGTTCATAATTTTTCAAACAAAGTGTAGAATGCAGAAAACTAATTAGAAAGTGCATAAAAAATATGTGATAGATGTGAAAAGTGATAGACATAAAAGTAAAGGTTTCCATAGAAGTGTTTTATCATATTGTTACGCACAAGGAGGACCAGGACGTATACGGCTGAAGGGGGGCCATTTATTTTGGTCGCAAAGAGAAGCGCCGAAGCAGCCAACAGGTTGATGATCGCAGTGTCGTCGTCTTCTTTCTTCCTCCAGCTTGGGGCAGCCAGCATGTTCACCCATCTTGGTTTTCTTCCCAGGCATGCGTAACATTCCTCCCCTCGCAGACGAAGCCCGCCGGGCGAGGTAACTGATTCACCTTGGTGTGTACAACTTCAGTCGAGTGACATGGACTGCTTGGGTTTTAGAGGCTCTTCTACCACTTCTCGTGAGGCGAGCTATTGTGTATGTGACTTCCGTGATTTGATTGTCGAGAACGACAAACGGTCCGTCGTATGTGGCCAAGAACTTTTGGCATAACCCGCGTTTTCATACCGAAGTCCACAGCCACACTAAGTCGCCTGGATGGTAAGTTACAGGCCGGTGGCGGACGTCATAGCGTACCTTCGATTTTTCCTGTGATGCCAAAGTGCGTAGACGAGCAATACGACGCGCCTCTTCTGCAAGGCAGAGGATTTCGGTGACTGAGAGGTTCTCGTGTGCGGAGAATGGCAAAACTGTGTCGAGTGTGTGCCGTGGCGGTCGTGCGTACATCAAGAAAAAGTGGCTATAGCCTGTTGTCTCGTGCTTAGTGGTGTTGAACGCGTACGTTATAAATGGTAGCACGTCGTCCTAGTTCTTGTGGTCGGATGCCACATACATAGAGAGCATGTTTACAATTGTTCGGTTGGTGCGCTCCGTGAGCCCATTTGTTTGCGGACGGTATGGCGACGAGTGACGAAGGCGGGACTCACTCAATCGAAGCAGCTCTTTTACTATATCTGCCGTAAATTGTCACCTACGATCACTGATGATCAGGTGAGGTGCGCCATGTCGGAGGATAACGTGCTGCAGCAGGAACACAGAGACGTCGCTGGCAGTTGTGGTTGGTATGGCCGCCGTCTCTCAGTAGCGCGTGAGGTAATCGACACACACAATTATCCAGCGATTGCCCTTAGCAGACTTTGGAAAAGGGCCCACGAGGTCAATGCCCACCTGTTGGAAAGGTGTGCTCGGAGGTGGCAAGGGCTGTAGAAGACCAGCCGGAGCAGTAGATGGGCGTTTGTGGCGTTGACACTGTGTGCAGCTGGCCACATACGCCTCGACTGACTGTCGCATTCCTGGCCAATAAAAGCATTCCTTAGCACGGTAAAGCGTCCGCGCAGAATTTAAATGTCCGGACGTAGAATCGTCGTGCATAGCACCTAAAATCGCTGTCCGAAGGCTTTCTGGCACTACCAGGAGGAAACGTGCGCCAGTGCTGGAAAAGTTCTTATATAGGAGTCCGTTGCGTACACAGAAATGGCACGCCATAGGAGCTGTGCAAAGCGATGACAGCCTGGTGTCCTTTCGCTGTTCGTCTTTGAAAGTACTGAGGTCGGGAAACTTTGGTGACACAGAAGCTACGAGGTGATCGAGGCCATCGGCGTCACACTCTGTAGTGCTCAGTGGCATGCGCGAAAGGCAATCTGAGTCGGCGTGTCGTCGACCACTTTTGTACGAGACTATGAAGTTATACTCTTGGAGCCGAAGTGCCCAGCGCGCTAGACGGCCGCAAGGATCCTGAAGGTTGACAAGTCAACACAATGAGTGGTGGTCGGTGACGACTGTAAAAGGGCGTCCATATAGGTAAGACCGAAATCGCTGAATCGCAAATACTACCGCGAGGCATTCTTGTTCTGTGACAGTGTAATTCTGCTCGGGCCTACTCAAGGAGCGACTTGTGTATGCAATCACGTGCTCGCGGTTACCATAGCGTTGAACTAGGACGGCACCAATTCCTATGCCGTGTGCAGTTCGGTTGGAGCTGATGGGTTGAAGTGTTGAAGAACAGGCCGCGACGTCAGGAGGAACTTCAGTTGTCGAAAAGAGGAGTTGCACTCCGGAGTCCACTTGAAGGGAGTATTCTTCCGTAGCAAACATGTCAGCGGATACGCGACATCGTCAAATTTAGGTATAAAGCGGCGAAAATAGGAGCAAAGCCCCAAAAACTGCGGAGCTCCTTCACAGAGCGCGGCACATTGAACGTTTCAACGGCTGCTGTCTTCTGGGGATCTGGACGGATGCCCTCCTGATCGACTAGGTGTCCGAGAACAAGGGTTTGTCGGTCTCCGAAGTGGCATTTATTTGAGTTAAGAACAAGGCCAGCGTTTCTTATGCAAGTCAGTACAGTATCCAGACGTGAATTGTGTTCGCTGAAGGTGCGGCCAAAGATCACGACGTCGTCGAGATAGGACATGCAAATGCTCCACTTCAAGCCACGAAGAACAGTGTCCATAAATCGCTCGAATGTCCCTGGCGCGTTGCACAGTCCAAATGGCATCACGTTGAATTCAAAAAGGCCGTCAGGGGTTACAAAGGCTGTCTTTTCTTTATCTTCAGGATGCATAAGAATTTGCCAGTAGCCCGATCTTAAGTCTACAGAGGAAAAGTAAGAGGCCGAATGCAGACAGTCTAGGCATCATCAATACGTGGAAGTGGGTACACGTCTTTTTTTGTTACAGCATTCAATCGGCGATAATCGACGCAAAATCTCCAGGATCCGTCTTTCTTTTTACCGAGAATTACTGGAGCTGCCCATGGACTTACCGACTCTTGAATGATACCGTTTTCAATCATTTCGTTCACCTGCTCATTAATAATCCGCCGCTCAGATAGCGAAACACGGTATGGCTTTTGTCTAATCGGATTGGCCGAACCTGTGTTGATAGTGTGACATGTCCGAGAAGCAGGGATTAGGGGCGCTTTGTCTTTCTGCGCAAAGTCGAATGCAGAGACGTGCTTTGAAAGTACATTGACCAATGTTCGGCGTTCACTTGTGCTCAGCGACTTATTCACCATTGACAGAAGAGCCGTTTCAAAACTGTGACTACGATGCTCTTCTGGCGCATCTCTAAGCTCGGTCACCAGTAAGGCCTCGTGTTGTCCACTGACGACGGCTAACTTTAGACCATCTGGTAACATCACGGGTTCTGTAGAGCAATTGACAGTCCATAAACCAGCACGTCCACGTCTGATCGACACGACACAATGTGGGATCAACACATTCTTTTTCATGCAGTTGGTGTACACTGGTTCTACGTTGGCATCAAAGCTGGCGGAATAGCTGTCGCTGCAACCAACAGGTACACGAACGGTTGATAACGGTGGTATGATAGTGTCACCACAGACACACAATGCCGTCTCACCATCCACAGGGTTTTCCAAGAGTGCTGTCGGAACGTGATCACTCAAGACTATTGTCCCTGTGCGGCAGTCGACAGTCGCACCACACTCCCTCAAAAAGTCCATACCCAAAATAACATCATGTGTTGCCTGCGAAATAATCACGAACTCCGTTGGGATAACGCGGCCTCCGAGAAACACGTCAGCTTGACACACACCAACAGGATGCAGTGGCTCACCACTCACTCCGCAAAACTTCGAAGCTTGATTCCATTTAAATAAAACCTTCCGTAACCTTCTGTAAAACCTTGTGCGTAACAATATAATAAAAATATTGAAATTTAAACAAGATAATCGAATTTTCTATACTTCAAGGAAAACTTGGACAAAATTTCATGCAGATCTGAGCATCAGAAGTACTTGAGAAAGGAGGGGCACATTTGAAAAAATTGCAAAATCTGTGTTTTGAGAAAAACGAATTTTGAAGTTGAAATTGAATGTTTATTTATGAAAGGTGTCATTAAATGCAAATAAATTTCCTCACAAAAAAGAACAGCTGTTCTTGTAGTGGCCATTGCTACTAAAATGCGCCAGCACCATAAGTTTGTCCCTCACGGCTCTTTTGAGCCGACTCCTCCCAGACATTTTGCTCACAGAAAGGGCCGTGAAACGTTTGCCAAGTTCTTCGGCTCCATCGAGCAGAGCCTTGTGCGGACTGCAAGCTAAGCAGAAGTTTGACACGACTTCGAAATCTAAACTTAAGTCCAGTGTCGAGAGACATGACACTGCCGGCGCCATTATGGCTCTTGCGGTGGCGTTTGTGCCATGTACCATTGTACATAACGGCAATGTCGTCCCCACTAACTTCCCTCAAGACACTAGTTTTATCAAAACAAGTGAAAACAAAGAATAGGTAATATTTTAGAAAGCTCTTATTTTTTGACCCGCATCTTTCCTTAAGCTCTCATGAAAAAATTTTCTTTACAGTACCATATTGCTGCCCAATAGCTTGCTCCGGTGTTGCACTCTTAAAAAATTAAATGCCCCACAGAGCAAAACGGTGTTCAATGCTTTTCCATCCTCCTTTGAGACCTCACTAAAGCACAGTCAACCGTAGACATCTACAGTATGCACAGTTTGCAAGAAAGCTCTATGTCATAGGAACCAAGCAGATAGCCTCAATTTAAAAATTTTCGCGTGCGTATTTCCTGTAACCTACAAAGATTGGAGGTACCTGTTTTTAATGGGACACTACTATGAATAGGTTGTGGAGCTCGTACCTTGTTAACTTTTCTGACCAAGTGTGTACAAAAAGCAACTGACAAATTCTGCCAAATGACTGTGGCACATGCAGGTGTATTTTACAGTCATTCGGTATTAATGAAGAGTTTGAGAATTGGGGACACAAGAAGCTTGCGACCAACCAAGGGTGCATGCACAGAACCCAAGTCAATTTTGGGCTCTTGCAATCGGGTTTTTGGACCCATCACCCAAAAATCAAAAATTAGCATGGGCCCCCAAGGCGTCTTGGGTCGCCAGCGAGATGAAACAGACGAAGCGTGATCCACAGTTCCGTATGGCCTGCGTCTCGCATAACATTAATTTGGCCCCGTGTGGTGTCTCGTGCGTTTGACCCAACGCAGCCTGCGTTTGATCCAACTCTCTAACTCTGCTGATCGTCCAAACGCAAGAGAAACCTACGCAATGCAGCTTGGGGACCCACTGCTTTGGGTTCTCTATTCTCAAACTCCCTTATAACTCGTAGCATCTACTGACCAACTACGTTGGGTGCCACTTTGGGTTATTGTTCTATACAGCCATACTGCACTTCACTTTTTCACATTTTCACATCACTTCCTTAAGCTATGTGAAAGCAAGTTGTCAGTGAACTGCTATCCGCTAATGTGAGCAAAACCAACTGCACATCTGCACATATTTGGTGAAAAGCTGTTTTATCTAAAAGAGGTCCAAATGGCGCAATTCACAACAGTCTCAGAGAACAGAAAAAAAAAAAGAGAACGACACTTCAAAGCCGTTGTATGCACAGTGCTCAAGTCGTAAAGCAACCCGACCAATCAGCAGTTAACCTCTCGTGTTGTTCACGACAGTTAAACTTGCGTTGTTCGTGAACACTACAAGAGCGCTTGTGTTATTCAGAATTCTATGCATGTTTCTATGCACATTTTAATCTTTGGCGCTGTTTTAAAATAAACCCGAACAGACAAGCTCAACTCTTCCTTTTTCTTCACTTTACCGATGAATCAGTCAACACTTATTACTAGTTTGCTATGATGCATTAATTTGTTATGAAACTATGATGAGATTTTGATTTGGGCAGTACAACAGCACAAAAATCGATCAGACAGTCTTGACCTTGCTGCCAATGCCGATTAGGTATGAATGCTTAGTATAGGCATTATTTTTTGCCCATTACCTTTCCTTGACAACTCCGGTGTCGACTACATATTTTATGCCAGGAATTGTGATTGATGTCTCAGCGACGTTTGTTGAGAAGATCACTTTCCTCCAGCCCTGTTTTGAAAGAGACAGGACACAACACAAGGGGCATATAGCATTCAATAATATTACGCCCCATTCGAAGCAGCATGCACACACAGTTCTGAATTTAGGCAGCTATACAAGACCGTGCTAGATGTGCCAAATTTGCATAGATACAGCACGACAATTTTCACTATATAAAGTTGAAGTTTTTGATCACAACTGAATGTTATGACTGTAGTAAAAAACTAATGTTGCATAATGCAGCTGTATTTTCCAGCCTGAAATTGAGCCCTTCAGCATAACAAAATAGGAACTTGTGAGACAGAAACAGTACTTATTTAAAATTTTTTCAAGCCCCAATCAAACATGTTTTGCAAGACACACAGACATTTTGAAAAACAGTTAACCTTTAGACACAGTTCACAAGCAGCAGCAAACTTCGAACAGTACAAACTAACAAGCAAATACAATGTTTCTTTTCTTTTTGATTGCAGTGGCTTCGAAATATTGCTTGTGCCGGGTACTTATTTAAATAAACATCCTTGAAGCAGCTTGTGCTCTTCTGGTGTTTCACACAACCATCAAAATTTTCCCTAATGTACAGCTGGAGACAGACACGTCAATCATTTGCCTGTTGGACTGAAATTTTTTTAGACTCAAGGAAGCGTTCGGGATAACATAGAACGAGCCCGAATTCATGACCTTTATAGAAAATCTGGGAGAGATGGCGCATTTATAAAGCAGAATAAACAAAGCATTAGCAAGGCTCAAATACCTTTGCTGCTGGTTGAAACACCCTTAGCTGCAAACCATGAGGAAGGGCTGCATACAGCGGCAGGGCTAGAAGGTTTCGCTCCGCTTTAAACGACAAGAATAAAAAAGAAGCAACAGTGTGTTAAAAACCGCAGAAGCTTGTTTTGTGTGTCTGTGCATTTTGTGCCCCCCTACCTCCTGCCATTCTTTTCAATCTGTTCTTCTTGACAGGATCTTGCAACAGTGGAACCCAAAGCCCAAGCTCGAGAGTCATTACACACTGAGGCCTCATTATAGCAAATTGCATCTTCCATAAAAATAAGTTTGTTATACCCGAAAATTCTTTATAAAGGTTTATTTCTACCACTATATTTATCACAAGACTAGTTTACACTTACTTAGTTATATACAATATTTCGTTATAACGAGGTTTGAGAGTATACATATATTCACGATTTCTCAATATTTTAATGTATGGTGGCTCATGGTTGAGTTCGGAGTCGTCATGAATTGTCAGAATGTTTGAAGAACATATTTTCCCCATTGTCATTACACAAAAGAATTTACTCAAGGACTCTCTCCAGTTCAGTAAAAAAAGCAAATGCATGCCTGTTCAATAAAGCATTTAATTAGAAGCACAGGCGAGCATTTTCCATAGAGGCTATTCTGTTGGCATACTGAGTTTAAGGCCGTGACCACGGAGCAAGAAAGACAGAAGAGGAACTCTGGGCCAGCGCCGGCGAAGCGCACCGCAATAATGTCACCCTGGGAGAGGAGGTTCTTGAACGTGCGCGCAGTGATCCTTGTGGCGACGCGCGAAACTATACTCTGTTCAGAAGTTTCGTGCAGCACTGTGGAAGCTACAGACAATCAATCAATTAGAAGAACGAGCACATCTAAGCGTATCCTTCCGCGCCCTGTTGTCTGCTAGCAACATGCGCTGCAGCGAAAGCGGCAAGAGCGTCTCAGGACACTGTGCAACTGCGCAGTGAGATGAGCTGCAATTATGAAAGCGGTTAAATATTCTCCTCCGCATGGCAAAAGCGCGCGTCTTCAAGATACTTGCACGTAGACATTTGAGAGATAGGGTTCAGCGGCTCATGTTTCGGTGGAAAGCGTTGCACTAGCTAAATTGAATATGAAACCACCACGCTTCACCAGATTTCGTATACGCATGCCTATGGGCATGCGAAGTGCCGCTCGCGTTCGATACAAAATGATGGCTCTATTACTGGTGCCTTGCTGTACTTATCGTGCTCCGCTACCCACTTGTACAGCGCACGCTCTCTGATGTTCGGTGCAGCCGCTGTTTTAATGAGAGAGTTGTTGCTTGCATTTCTGCCGCTCTCCTTACGCAGTTTCCCGAACACATTTAGAGCCAACTGCTTCACTCCCTTGTCGTAAAAGCTGATCCGGGAACGATATCGCACAGGTGAACCAGGCGCCGCCGTTTTGACAGGAGTGACCAAATCTGCCACCGCGGACTAATCACAACCCAAGACTGGGTCCTCCGCGGCACTGTGGACGCTCGGGCTGTGCGGACTACTCATAAAAGTTTAGACAGTGTCGTACCATTCCTTCGTACTTTATAAGTAAAAACATAACACATACGAGCCACAAAAGCGTTATTTCTTTCTTCATTTGGAAGTTATAACACGTACAAGCAAGAACTCTTTCTTCAGTATCACGGGGCCACAAAAATTGTTTTCTACAAAAAATGCGACAAAATCGTCATACAAATAACAGCTACAACATAAAGAGAAGCCTTCAAGTAAAAATCCTTCGACGAGACCGCTTGCAAAAGTCGCGAGGACAAACAACGGGCTACGTATACGGTGCACTACATCTCGCTTCGCAACAACTTGCGTTCAAGGGTCATGTAGCCTTGGCTCTGCTGCACGGAACCTCTGGAACAGAGTATATTTGTTTCCCGCCACAGGAGAGCGCCCGCGCCCGCGGTCTCAAACGACGCCCGAGTAAAACCCGGGTGTAGCCTGCTACATCTGCCACTCGCTTATTCTACCATGCTACTGGATGCAGCTATAAAAGTTTTTCGCCAGCGCAGCTAGCCAAAACAAAATGAAGTAAGTAGAGCATCCTAGGGCCAGCATCTTTATTCATTTATGTTAGATCAGATGCTCTTTGGACAACGAAAAGAAGTAAATGGTCGAATTAAAAAAGCAGTCGATCTTTATTCATAGCTAGGCGCATGCCAATCACTTATTGTGTAGCTTAAGGGTAGATATTGCACGTTCGTTGATATAACAGTGCCATACAGATTTACTGTGCAGGAAATAAAGACAGACGTTTCAGATTGATTGATTGATTGATATGTGGGGGTTTAACGTTTCAAAACCACTATATGATTATGAGAGACGCCGTAGTGGAGGGCTCCGGAAATTTAGACCACCTGGGGTTCTTTAACGTGCACCCAAATCTGAGCACACGGGCCTACAACATTTCCGCCTCCATCGGAAATGCAGCCGCCGCTGCCGGGATTTGAACCCGCGCCCTGCGGGTCAGCAGCCGAGTACCTTAGCCACTAGACCACCGCGGCGGGGCACAGACGTTTCAGAAGCACGTTTGAGCAGATGGCAACAGTTGATCCAACAGAAGAGAAGAGAGTGCCGCTTGCTTCGAGCTGTGAATCAACACTGCCTAAAAAAATGCATTCGGACTTTCAACACTTTGTATTACCAAGAACGGCATCAAGAATCGGCAAGGGCTACATGAAGAGGAGAACGACAATGGAAAGGAAGCGACTATGTCTAGAAAAATTATATTCGCCGCGGAACGGTCGGCAGGGGTGACACTACGCTAAGTTTCAATTTACACACATTCGTGACCAGCCAAGGTTCTTGTACTTCCCTAATGTGATACCTTAAGTTTTCAACGGAGGTTTTACTTACTCGTATCCAGAAATAAAGCATTGAACTGGCCGGAATATCACTAAAAAGCCAATAAAAGCAACGCCAAATGAACGAAGGTATGAGGATACTCGTCACAAGTCAGAAGTTCTCGGCGAACATTTTACCAACCTCCAAACTTCCAGGTAAGCTACATTGTGAAAAAAGCGTGGTTCTCAGCTTTATGTGTTCGGGTGTCGTAGCTTGACAGGAACGAATGGTTCCTGCCAAGCTCCAATGTAAGACAAACTTCGGAAGAGCACAGACACATGAGAAAAACATTTTTCCTGATCTTTTTTTTTTTCATTTTCATTTTTTAAATACGAAAGGTTCCGCGGCATGTTTTCTTCTCTTGATTAGGGCATATTGTATGCCATGTTCCCACAAATAATGTATCTACCATCGCATGCGAAAGTGAAAGAGTGATAGCGAACCTGTTTAGCGCTTGTGGACAGCTTCGTGAGAGCATTGCGGTATGGTCTCTCTACCAAGGAGCTCTAGCAAGCTTGGCAAAAACACGTCGTAATGTATTGCCGTCTCGCTTAGCTAGTGTATCTGAGCTATGCACTCATACACTGAGCAGCAAGCACAAGCGTGCAAGCAGACGATGCTTCTCGCGTCTCTTGCTCCAGCGCAGCAGTTCAGCCTCAGTTCTGTAGGTGGCGCTGTCACGATGTTCGCCGCCGCTCTCAGGGGGTGACAGAATCGAGGCACGAAAAGAAGCCGACTTTCCCCTCCTTACAATTACCGTATTTACTCGCATGACCGGCGCACTCGCATAAGAGGCGCACCCCCCCCTAGTTTGGTCACAGAAAATTCGATTTTTTTTATTCCGCACATAATGGCGGCACCCCGAACTTGGCAGTGATCAAAAACGATTCTACCCCCAGTGGTACAGTTGGAATGCAGTGCCCATATCCAAAAAAAAAAAAAAGCCAAATCCACGAGCAAATTTAAAAAATTCAAAGTGCAACGACCTAACCAACGTGTTTGTTGAAATAAAACTAAAAAAAAAGGGGGTCCATGGGCGAAAAAAAAAAAAAAAACGGCTGTTTCATCAATTACTGATACTACCCCATAAATTTCTGCGCTCCTTGAAGGTTACGCGTACAATGCCAGGGGCTCGATCGCCATCACCACCATGAGAGAAGAAGAAAGAAATGTCATTTCTCAAGCAGTGTGCGTACGTTTTGGTCGTGTATTCAACTTTGGTTCCACCATGGGGAAGAACGCAAGCTACACGGCTGGATTTAAACTGAAGGCAGTGCAGTACGCGCTGGAGCACAGCAACCGGGCTGCAAGCAGGTATTTCGGTGTTGAAGGAACCAGTATTCGGTACTGGAGGAATCAAGAAGAAAAACTTAAAGCAACGAAGAAGACACGACGGGCTTTCCGCGGTGCCAAGACCAGCAGGTATCCAAACGTTGAAGAGCAACTGGTCCGGCATATACGGGAGCTACGACAAGATGGCTGTGCTGTGTCATTGAATATTGTGCAGACTGAGGCGCTCAGAACAGCCTGAGCGCAGGGCATGGAAGCAAAAGAGTTCAAAGCCAGCTCTGGATGGACAACTCGTTTCATGCAGCGCCATGGCCTCGCACTGCGAAGGCGGACCAGCTTGTGCCAGCGCTTGCCCGCAGCATATGAGGGCAGAGTGGTGGACTTCCACTGTTTCGTTACAAAGCTCTGACAGAAGAAAGACTATTTTGTCCCAGGTCAGCAATGCTGATCAGACCCTCCTATGCTTTGATATGTCGCAGAACACGACAGTGGAGGAGAAAGGTGCACAGAGTGTCATCGTCAGAACGCCTGGCACTGATAAATAATAATGCACTGTAATGCTGGCGGTGACAGAGGATGGGTGCAAGCTACCGCCTTATGCTATTTTTAAACTGAAGACGCTCCCAAAGGCAAACTTTCCTCAAGGGATCTACGTCAGAGTCCAGGAAAAAGGCTGAATGAGCGCGGAACTCGTGGTGGATTGGGTGAAAACAGTCTGGAGTTGGCGGCTGGTGGCCTGTTGTTCCCGTCCATGCTTGTACTGGACAGTTTTCGTGGGTGCCTAGTAAACTGCGTGCGAGATGAGCTAAGGGAGCTACACACAGATCTGGCAGTGATTCCGGGCAGCCTCACATCGATAGTGCAGCCTTTGGACGTGTCCTAGCATAAGCCTTTCAAGGACAATGTTCGAAGGCTGTACACCACCTGGATGGCTGAAGCACAACATCAGCTGACTCCAGGTGGTAAGACTAAGAGGCCGCCTGTGGAAATGCTGTGCGAATGGATCGTTGAAGCGTGGCAGGCGATCTCTGACGAAGTCGTCAGGAAAAGCTTCAAGAAGACGGGTATCTCAAACGTTCTGGATGCGAGTGAGGATGACATGTTGAGGGGTGCGTATGATTTGGACACCGAAAACGAATCCCCTCTCCGCGAGGATGAATGTGTGCTCTCCACCTCGGACTCCAAATAGGGAAAAGGAGGAACACCTATGACTTTCGTGAAAATAAATTTTATGTGTGTGTGTGTGGAGTTGACGGCTCTCGCTTGTTCATTAAAAGGTATGTAGGTATGTTTGTTTTAAGCTGAATTGATTGCTGAACGATAAAGTCGCTTTTTACTTGACGAATGTGCATATTTAAAGCGCGAAAACAGAGTCGAAAAAATTTCAAAAATTTTACCTACGTAATTGGCACACCTCTAATTTCGAGCCGGATTTTCTGAAAAAAAGTGCGCCTATTATGCGAGTCGATACGGTGTATTTTACAGCAGGTGTGGGGGGCACTTGCTTAGGAATGTATGGTAGTCTTGTTTTTAAAACACAACCGATGTACACATAAAGATACCGATTGTGTCACATTCCACCTTTGATTGTTTTTGGTCAACACTACGACGTATATTCCACGTTGAAAGATGGCTATTCTCAAAACATTTTGCTCATGGAGACGTACATGTATTCGGGTATTTTTTTCACAGTACCTGGATCAAGCTGCAGCTTCGTTTCTTGTGCAGCTCGGACGGCCGATTCAATTTCTTCTTGGCCAGTGCAAAAGACAAGGATGTGCCTGAGAGGTAAAGCAGTTTAAGAATTCACCTGGAAGCCAATTACTCCCGCACTACCATGCATGAGTACTCTTACAGGATACCATAAGGGGTGTCAGTCTCGTGCCACAGCAAGCTATCAATTCTGTTAGATGGTGTCACTAATAAGCTAATGTTTATCACTGTTTATCAAGGAGAAAATCACTAAACTTCATTAGCATCATAAATACGTGCTTAAAGCACTGAATGTAGGTTAGGCCATATCGTTATGCGAGATAAGCACATCTGACATGCTATTCGCCTTCCCTTACGTACTATTTTTACGTTATGAAATATAGGTGATATATATCAGAATTCAGCTGCTTCACTGAAATACTTATTAACTCAATTTTCTGAGTTACTTGCCTGCGAGCTACAAAGGTTACACCCAATTTCATATCTTCCATAAAATAAGCAGCATAATAGCTAAACCAATGTGCCCAGGGATGTTAGTGACAAGTGAATGGTCAAGTGGGAAAAAATGAGGACCAGGTAGTACTTACCCTGGCCCTTGATTTCGGTGTATCTGGAAGACAGTGACTAACGCAGAAAAGATGTAGTCCTCTTGAGGCTTCACAGCATACATCATCTTTGGGAAGAGAAAAAGAGACGAAGTGTTCTTGTTGTGAAGTGAGCCACAATTAGGCAGCTTAATTAAGTCTGCATTCATGTAAGGATTTGCCCCAGCCACAGCAAGTAGCTGCTGAATACCAGCAGAAATGAAGAGAAAACACCAATCACAATAGGGAAAAAAATAAAGAGAGAGAGAAAAAGGAAAGAATCACTGCACACGAAGGCCTCGGTAATTTAGTTATTGATTTAAACTATCGGAAAGTCGACTACCAACGGGATGGTTTTTCTCTGGAACTACCGATGGTAGCCTCGGCAGTGTTACTACCAATATTACTGGCAATAGTGCTGTGAATAATTATGCTGTTGCTGGCTCGCGATATCATCGAAAAGCATTTGCGATAGCCTACTGTGAGCAATACTCGGTTTACATAATTCATCTTCCAGCAAAATAAGTACAGTAGCTGAGAAAATGCGGGATAGGTCCATCAGTGAATTCATATTCAAAAGTAACCATTCATACCTTGCAATAAAAAACCTAGTTCTTGTTATTTCTACTCTGAAATCACAAAATGCAACACAAATTTGAAGCAACACAGAACCATAAAATGTAAAGATCTCATTTTTTTGTACACCTGAATAATTAAACTTAATTGTTGCATGTCAGTTCAGAATTATGATGAAGGAGCACGAGCATGTCAACTTTCTTGCCCTTCAGCCTGCTCCTCACACTTAGGGGACCATGTTTATGCTGCAATGAGTTCACAGGCTCGATTTTATGCTGTTGGTAGTACTAACAAACTAGTAATCAAGAGCACTACCAATAGTTTTTTTCACCATTGATAGTTTTTCATCACTAAATGAAGCGCATACTATCTATCGTGAGCCGCAATATGACTTCATATAGACCATGAGATGAAAAGCACATTTACAGCGAAAGCTGTTATGGGATCACAACTTTGGTCACGCGCAGTTGTCTGCCCCCACCGGTGCTTGTAGCCATATCCCGCAAAACTGCAAAAAAAAAAAGACCCAGCACCAAAGACAAGACACAGTGGGGCTCAATACCAGGGTCTGCTGGGTGCCAGCCCAGTATTCTACAACTGAGCTACACCGGTGCTTGTGACTTTCTGGCAAACCTAGCACCAGAAACACAGTGGGGATCGAACTCGGGTACGCTGGGTGCCAGCCCGGTATTCTACCACTGAGCTATGCTGGTGCTTGTGACTTGTTGGCGAACTTGCCTTAGGCAGGCTTGATGTCGGGAAAGCAATCGCATTAAAGGAACCCTGAAACGGTTTTGACTATTTTTTACGAACACATTGAGCCGATAGAACAAATCCCAAGGGCAATTTAGAGACCAATTTGAGCTCTCTGTGTAAACTGTACAATTTATTACAAGGCTTTTTTTTTCAAGTTTTATTATTTCCAAAAACAAGGTACAAAATCTAAGGTATACAGACGAGGGTCCCAGAGCCAGAGACTTTAGTGGGACCCTCGGCTTGTCGATACAAATCGACGGTAAAATTTATACAGAGCAACAGAATATTCTTACAATATACGGACATCAAAATACACTTTTACATCACAAATCGAGCCAAAACACGCAACACGGTATAAAAAGAACTGAAGAACAAATGAGTCAAACAGGTAAACGATCACAAGTAAGGTTTTTCGAGAAAATGATTTTTGACAGACTTTTTGAACAAAGGAAATGAAGTGCCACGCTTAATGCTAAAAGGTAACACATTCCAAAAAGATATCGCTCTGAAAACGGAAGTTTTTTGCCCATAGTTAGTATGAGCGGGGGGTAACAGGAAATTTTTATAAGCCGCAAACCTGGTCACATGATTATTCTGCAAAAGATCAGATGCAATAAATCGTAATGCCAGTTGATTCTACAGCAGTTTGTGGAATAAGGTCACAAAATTTAACCAGAACAAAAGATTTACTGGCAAGATATTGTAAGAGCGTAGCAATGTGTAGGCGTTCGATTGCGAAGAACTAGAAGTGAAAATGCGGATTGACTAATTTTTAAAGTGCTGTATTGATGATAAATGACAAGCATAAGTGTTGCCCTATGAGACTACACCGTAAGTAATATGACTATGAATGAACGCAAAATACAGCGCCAGTAGAGCTTCACGGGAAAAAAAAAGGGCGAGCTTTGATTAATGCGCGGATACCAAACGCCGTCTTCTGCTTAAGATGGTTAAAGTGACTGCGAAAGGTAAGGCATGGGTCAAGATGTATGCCAAGAAAGACGACATCAGAACAAGCAGAAATGGGATGAATACCAAGTTGTATTAAGAGAATAGTAGATAATGACCTCTGAGCACTTTTAAACACCATAAACTTAGTTTTTGTGGGGGTTTATAACTAAGTGATTACTGCTGCACCAATCCATGAGGGCACTTAATGCAAGATTTAACTTTGAAACAAGAGCATCAATGTTTTTATCAGATGAAGATGTTGTGTCATCAGCGTATGAAACACAGTGACCACAGTCAAAAGAGCTAAGAACATCAGGAAGATCATTCATTTATAAAATAAATAGCAAAGGACCGAATACTGAGCCCTGCGGTACTCCTTGGTTAACATATTTTAAAGCTGTGAATCGCTCCAGATTGCTGCGACTCGGTCAAATGTGTTTTCAACCGCCCATACACCAAGTGACACGCTCTGCCCTACTGACATCATCGTTTCCAGCTGATCTGATTGGCTGTGGAACGCACAGAACAGACTGCTGGTATTGGATTGGCGGCGGAATTTACGCGTATGCGGCCTCATGCCACATCGTGACACAGGTGCCGTGTAGGCGGAGCTTAGCCCCGAGCTCTCGAAGAAAGAGTTGACGACAGTGAAAGGTGGAGCGGAGGAGGAGGGTACTCATTTAGTGCTCTTAGCTCTGCTAATAATGGGTTGATAATGATAATGGGTTAATAATAATTTGCTCTAGTAGTGGTCTAATCAAAAAACGAAATGTGAAAAAACCATTTAAGAGACCCTTTAATACAAGTTATAAAGTGTTTTAAAACAGCGAAAGAACAACCAGTCGTCGCACAATGCGAATAGGGTAACGAGTGGGCCGTCCAATGTTCTAAACCATGACAAACGCTTGTTCTTGTTCCCCGATCAACTGTGGCGCATACTCACATCGGCCACAATTCCTCATCGTCGTCAGCCACTGCATGAACAATTGGCACAAAATTCCTTGCAAGAGTTTAGTGGATACGACGCTTCTCAAAAGAACAACGAAAAATAGCATAGCAAATGCCGGCCTACTACCCAAAAAAAAATTATTATTAATGCACTAGTGGGTATCAAGCAAGTGTGCTTGCAGTAGTTACCTAATGAGTGCTTTGGAAAGGCTCTGAAAGGCCCCACTTCTAGGTTTCGCTGCGACTGTGCTGTGCCTTCTGCGCAGGCCTGGCATTTTTTTTTCCTTACCACGTATTACCAGAGCTAAAGTATGCATACCCAACGTACTAGTGTGCCTATCGAATTGGTAGAAGCAAATATTACAAGAAATTTGAGCTAATACTGCATTATAAAGCACACTTTAGTGTGTGCACCCTATGTAATGTAAAACACTAAATAGCGATGAGAAATCGTTTAACAAGGAATGCTGCTCCAGTGACATTTCTTGTTCAACGATTTCTCATCAATTCAAATTTCCATCTTCAGCACAACTTCTGCCTCGTTTGAACTCAACAACAGCGCACTTTCACAAAGCTATTTTTATCATTTTTGGCACCTGCAGAAATGTGTATGGTCGTTGTATGTGCTTATTCTATGGTGCACAGTGTTCTCTCCCTCTCTCTTTTTTTTTTCTGAGTGACTCCTACAAGTACTCGCACAGTGAACTAGATTTGGAGCTTTCCTGCTAAGCACACGCACTGGTAATCATGACAAACCAAGTGTTCACTTCTCCTTTCCAACCAACTAGTACAAAGCACGCCTTCTGCAAAAGTATTTGGTGATGCTTGAACAGATCAGAAAAAGAATAGTGAATACGATTTCACCTCCTCAACAATTACGTGGGACAAGCCGCCAACAAACAACAGGTGAGCTTACCTCGATGGGATATTGCCTCCCTTCGAGTGTGTACACAGGAGCATTGTTGAAATAACGGGAAAAGTGGTCGACGTCCATTGTGGCCGACATTACCACGATCTGTGAGATAAAAAAAGGCAAATGTCTGTCGAGCAATAGAGTGAGCCATAGCGTGATTGGAATCGTTCCAACGCCAAGGAAACATTCCCGAGCAGTTGTGCCACGATCAATAAACACAGGTGAATCATATCATGTAGCCAACACCCACGCCAATGCAGAAACGGTAACTGGCAACTATGATTATTACAACATTCGTGTGACTTCTACTATGTGTTTTTAGTCCTCAAAAAATTTGTCCAAGCAGCGAAGAGGTCTGACGTAAAACCAAGACTGCTTTCAAAGAGACGCAGTCAGAACCAACCCGATAGATGGAGAGTTCAACTGCTTTCCATCCTATCACAAGCGCACTTTAATGATAAGTTACTCTACTTGTCCAGCTATGGGCATGAAGTAATATCAAGTGCTGCTGGTGTTTCACATGAATCGCAGGATGAACAAGTAAGGTGGCTAGTCACGTATTGGCCACAATCCTGTTCATGACTGCTGCGAAGCTATCTGGTAAATGTACAATGCACCATTTTCCCTAAACACGGTGACTATTTGGTTATTCATAGTGATAAAGCACAGTCCAAGAATAATCTAGATGCACAATGGATAATTAAAGTTTCAATATGTGCAGCTTGCGCTTCCTAGCTTCGTCTTTTTATCGTAGCATATCTAGATACCACATAACAGTTGATCATGCTAAAAGATTGAGGGCATGTTCCATTTTGGTACAATTGAGGTATTCTAAAAGATTGAAGGACACTTTTGTAAGATCCAAAGTATGCTCAGTAAAAGACAGAGGCCATTTGAGTGACTATGCCACATCTTTTTTTTTTACACTACCACTAGAATAGCACACAAAGGGAATGTATGCATGTTTTCGTCTTCAATTTTTACTGCAAATCACAACGAGATGCAAGACTAATCTGCCTCCATGCATGTGTTCACATTTTTGGGCTTTTCACACCGTACAGACGCCACATTCGCATTTCACCACTCTTAAAGTTTGTTTATCCTCCTGCGTGAGGGAGAGACGCCACACCTGGAATCGTGCCAAAAGGGCCAGATGGACACCAATCACCGCGAATACGAAACCTTAAAGGCTTTTGACATAATATTGTTCTGCAGTTGATTCTCTGTTACTGGCCCACAAAATTTCAGTGCATGTTCATTGCTGGGATGTGTTGCGATAGAGTCAGGTATTACCAAACACATCTGCAGCATATATTGTTGTTTTTCCTGCCTCTCACTTACCCGCAGGACGATTAGACAAATTTTATCAGTCCTTTCAGAGTTGTATAAACAAAATTAAACTGTAATGGCTCGGCCAATGCTAAATGGGAGTGTGCTGATAAATTCTTTTTTTCACTGATAAGTCACAATAAAACAAATGTTGGCGCAATTACCTTTAGTGGAGTCATGTTCAGGTGTTGCCGCTCCTTTTGAGCAGCTTTCACCACGCCAAAGAGGATGTCCGTATTCACAGTCCTCTCGTGAGCTTCGTCTAGTACCACAACTGCATATCTGTAGTAATCGAAATGCCCAGTAAAAAAAGAAGACCAATCTCATTATCATCCAAAGCACCGACCACAACAGCTAAGACAATATGCAACAACAGTATTCCATTCAACATCACTGCCTGCAAAACAAGAACTTTCTAAGCAGTACACAAGCATACAGCGGCACACCAATCCATAATTGTCGACTCAAAGCAAAGTTTCTTGTGCCTTTGACAAATGATGGTTTTAGCTCACTCTCCTTCCTGTTTTTTTCATCAAGCTTCACCCTCAATTCATTATTAGCTTATTTTTTCCCTTGCACCCCGCCAGTGTCATCAAAGTGTAGCTAGTTGGTACAGTAGTCTGTTGGCAGAAAATTGCCAGGTTGAAAACCAGCTGTAATGCTTTTTCTGTAGGCATTGTATTTTGCCGATATCATCAGGACATGATCATTTTGGCAAGAAAACTGCTGTAACAATGGCAACAATGTATGCTTTTGACATGAATTCCACTGAAACATCACTCTAACAACCGTTACTCCACCCATCCCTTCGAGTTCAACACTAAAATAAGTGGGATAAGGTTTACTTGCAACGTAAGGAAAGGACTGCGGAAGATAGATGTCTGTCTTTTTACGGCAGACTAGCAGCCTGAAGGACTATAGAAAGTTCACCCAATATGCCACTTACCTTCGAAGGAGTGGGTCCAGTAGGGCCTCTCGTAACAACATGCCATCAGTCAGGTACTGAAATGGATCAACAGTTCAAATTGAGAGCAATGCTTCACTTTTACTTTGCAAGTTGTAGAACAGAGGTAACTACACTATCAGCCAGGCATACAATCAATCATTACAGTTAAGCAAATATTTTTTTTTTCAAGGAAAAGATGCAACAATCTGCATACTATCAATCAAATGAAGAAGAAAAAATGGGAGAACCTTGATCCTGGTAGCATTGCTCGTTGTATCATCAAAGCGAACAGAGTAACCAACCTGCAAACAACCCGCCCACCCAAAAATGATAGTTAAAATAGAAAACAATAAAAATACGACCCTGCTGTGCTGTGTAAAGATTCACATACCAAGCTACCAAGGTCGACACCCATTTCCATAGCTACTCTCTCGGCAACATTGATGGCAGCTACTCTTCTTGGCTGCAACAAAATATATCTTGCATTGTCACGGTGGCAGGGGCTAGGACTAACACGCTAACTTGATGCCACAATATGCCACCACATCCCTTCAAATAAATCACTAAATGCTGTGCCACTGGAATACGCTTGCACCAGCACTACGAGCCAGTGCAATACTTGCTATGGCGCCAATAGAAATCTTGTAGAACAGTTCTTTACATTCTGCTTGAATTATGACTGATTCATGGTCGTCGGCAGGATTTTTTCTTGGGGAGGTGGGGGCAAACCATTGTTGCATCGCGGCTTAGGGAGAGCACTGGTGAGGACAAGCGTTGTACGTTGTGGCTTGAGGAAGGCAAGTGCCCCTTTTGCACCCCCCTGCTTACGCCCACAGACTGATCGCAGGCTCTTTTCAGCAGGCAAGTGAGAATGACTGTGCAACACTTAAACCCTTACACCGTCTCAAGAAAATGTTTTTAACATTTGCTTCAATCCTAATTTTGTTTATAAGTGCACACACACTTTTTTTTTCAATTACACTCTTCAATTTCCAAGGTTTGACCAATAGCTGCAACGCTACATCAAATGTGACTGATCTATAATACCATGTTCCTTACATGCTCCATGATCCTCACTGATGCAGTGAGGATTCATAAGAGGAAAGCTCAGTGAAGGCACTTCGCTAATAATTCTCAGTGCTTTCTGCCAATTAGGAGATGCTCCAGAAATCACTTGCAGCTGTAAAGAGTCTACCAGTTAGTGACAGTGCCTGATAAAAATATACACTTTAGCCAGGAGCTTTAAATAACTGCAGGTTTTAATTCAACCGAGAAGTGGCCCTTCCATTTACTTCTAAACTCGTGGCCCTCCATAAAGGGAATTTACATTTGTCTCAGGTTTACCAGTGGTGATTACAGTATGACACACCATATCTTATATGCAAGGCGACATTAAACAACGATTGTTGTCAGACTGACCCAATCTCTTTCAGCTAGGTACTGCTTTTCTGTGATGCTTAAAAATATCGTCCCCTCAATTGCGCCATCAAAAATAGTCACCTTCCCACACCATAACAGGTTCCAGGTTTCACTCCGATTTTTTTTCATTACGTAACATGGATGCACAATAACGTAACATAAAAATACATACAAAGTGTTTCTTGTGTCAACCTCTGGTTGGCTATGTACCTTATGCAAAAACTGATTAAAAAGTTGTTTTGGGAAAGTAATCAGACTAAGCATTTGGCCACAAATATTTTACAGCTTTCTATAAATCTAAATATAATCACAAGATGTGCATAAAGAAAACACGTTGCTGTTGACGAACCTGTGTAATTCCGATAATTCCTCGGTTTGTGAATCCGTTTGCATGGAGATACTGCAGCAAAGGAAAGCCATGAAGTTACCAACATGCACGCTTATGTAAAGTGGTAAACAAAAGGAGATAACCAAACAAACCAGTCAGTTGCTCAACCTGAGCACTATCTGAGCAAGAAAAATACCTGTGGAAGCTGCGTCGTCTTTCCGCATGCAGTCTCCCCTATAAGGATGACACAGTCCGTTTGCTTCACAACCCGAACCAACTCTTTTCTCACAGGGAAAATTGGCAGTGCTATGCGCTGCTTGTAGAGAAATGCCTTGATTCGACGCCGTTCAACCTCTTCATCGTCTTCCACCGTACCACTCGTGCTTGCACCACTATTCACACATGCCACAGTTGTTTCGGTGGAGGGCGTAGTCACCGTGAACTTTGCGTCCTCGGAGCTCGCAGCACTGCACGACACAAGTTCGCGATTCCTGGTACCACACATTGTGCTGGTGAGCTCTGCTACACTGTCACTGCTGAGCTTCGGCTTCTTTACGTCGCTGCACAGGTCTGAACATTCTGGTTCTGGTGTTCTTGGAGGTAATTTTCGCTTGCGATTTCGCCACTTCTTTTTCTTCAGTTCGGGGGCCTGAATGACGGTCATTTTCGAATCGGACTCGGCAGTCGGCACTGGTGCGGGCCTACTGCTATCCGTGATCACAGTGCGGTTCCTCTTGAGGCGCTTCCTTTTCCTACTGCCACAGCGTGCTCTCCCAGCCTGGGGACATGTGTCAGACATCATCTTCTGCTGCTAACATCGTGGAGCTTTGGTGTGGCCATCCCTGCAATAACGACAAACGGGAGCTGAGCTTCGATGCGAGTGCACAGTGCCTCGAGTAACGACAACCATTTTGACAAATCTGAGGTGAACGTCCCGGCGTTGCACAGGGAGCAAAAAGGGGTAATTAGTTACTGAGAAAGCAACTCATAAATATGCTGGCGCGAACTTTTTTTTTTCGTTTCTGCTAGAAGCCCTGACGCGCTCGAAAGCAGCAGGCGTGAGCTTTGGCACACATCGAGTATATTCAAGCGTTCTCAATGTCTAACGTATGCACAAATGCAGTTACTCGGAATTCGTTAGTTGCGACTTGAACAAAAAATAGCAAGAAACAGAGATAACAGGAAGAAGGAATGCTCAAAGACCCATCGGCAAAATAAGCAGTGCGCGCCGAGACAGCGATAAGCAAAGCTTGCGAGGTTAACGTTCACCTAACACTGAGCAGTAAGAGACACGTGGAAACGGTGCTGCGGCGAGTTCGACGCGGTCAGAGTCCGACACAAGCCTTATACAGCAACACAGCAGAAATAGACTGCGAAAACAACTTGACAGAACGCCAAGTACGCCATCACAATAATTTTCCCCGTGAGTCGGACAGTCGATTGCGAAAACAACTGCCCCAGATGCTTAGACAGATGTCCGACCACAGGTGCGCCTGAAAGCAGCCTTCTTTAACGGCATCGCTTACAGGGCGGCTATTTCTCCGCAAGATTGACGATATTGCAGGCTACCTGCACACGTATTAAATGAAGGCTTACGCTTTTCTTCCAAAAGGCTACACGCTGACATATTTCGCCTCTGGCTGTACGCCGTCCCGTTTTTTCCGTTCCGATGGGGGCCGACATGTTTTGGGTCACGTGACTATAAATAAAACGTGCCTTTGTGCAACGCCTCCTTTATAAAGATGCCTGAGAAATGGCTCGCGCTCCCAGCGGAGTTGGCCTGCCTTCAGTTTTAAACAAGCGCCGTGCGGTGACGCTTGCGACCGAGTTAGGCGTTTTTCATCTGCGGCCCATAGGGGCGCGTCAGTCGAGAGTTGTTCAAGACCTGCAACTGTGCACTACTGTTTCGGAGGCTATGCAATGTGTTGCGTTGTTGCACCGTCCGCCACAAGTGACGCTAGCGACCGAGAACATTTTAAAATAAAAAAGAGAAAAAGTGTGGCTGTTGTTTTTCTTCTTATGCGGCAGGCATCTTTCTAGAGGAAGCGTTGCTCTGTGTCTTCCTCCGTGGCATCCTAGATGTTTTGTGCCTGCCGGATTATTGGCTGTCACTTGGCAAGCGGCGGTCGTCGGAACTACGGTGGTGGCGTTACTAAAGTAGGAATGTCTTCAAATAAGTTTTTACGTTTTTGAAGCCTATATGCAGAAAAATAGCGTAAAAAGTTTTGTAAGCGTAATTATAATTAACATTACGTAAGTGACGCCGTCATTCAGCAAGCAACTTTTTTAATACAAGGCGTCTTCTAAAATTAGTAGCAAACGCCGAAATTGTCAATTTCAAAGGCCAAGACAAAGACCCTTATCCCTACGTAGGCAGCGCTGCCATAGGTGACCGGCGTTTCGCGCTCATCCGGCAGGCGCGGGATATCTAGGAGGCATAGAATGTGCATACGCCGATTCGCATCGCCAACGTCGCCGCCATAGAGTTTTGTCGCCGCAATCGTATTAGATGTTGATCGCAGTTTCGCCCGCTCGCTAGGTGCCGTTTACGTCGTGGCCGTGGTTTTTCTGGCAAGTGGCCTTCGCTCCGTTTCCTTTCACCTTTACGTGCGCTTGGTCGGATAGCGCGTGAATATATGCGCCGCTGCGCTTGACGAAATGCTCAGTCCGTCGCAGGAATACTGTGCGAAACGTGTGTCCGGCACGTCAGCATGTTGACTTCCTGGAGGAGGACGCCAAATGGGTTTGTACTGTGTTTCGTAGTACCGACCGCATCACATCATCAGCTTCATTCATTAATTACGCGCTCGACAAGACATGAATCTGAGGTCGGTGGGTTTATTTCCGCGTTTCTTTCTCAGGATCCGCCGCGCGATGTCCTCCGGAAACGATACGGCCGGCATCATTATCATTGGCGACGAAATTCTGCGTGGCGACATACGCGACACGAATGTGTACCACATCTGCTCGCGGCTGCGATCCGTGGGAGTCCGGGTGGAACGGGTGTCCATCATCCCCGACGTGGTGCCCGTGATCGCCGAGGAAGTTCGCAAGTTCTCCGCCTCCTACAGCTACGTGTTCACGTCGGGAGGCGTGGGGCCGACGCATGACGACGTCACCTACGAGAGCGTCGCCGCAGCGTTTAACGAAGACGTCTTTGTACACCCTGAGGTGCTCGAATCTTTCCGAGCCCTGTACGGTCCCAGGTCTGAAGGCGAAATAGCCATCAGCAAGTTCGCTACCATTCCTCGCTCTTCGAGAATACTGTTCGGTGACATACAGCGACCTGGAAGGGTGCTTCGATTGCCTTTAGTGTGCGCCAAAAACGTCTACATGCTCCCGGGCGTGCCTCTGGCGCTAGAAGCTCTGTTTCCACTGTTTCTCAAGGACTGCGAAGAGAAAGGCCGTAAGATCATGTACGTTACGGAGCTGTTCATTAAGTCTGACGAGCTGAGCATAACAGCCACCCTGAACAAGGCCGTGGAGCAATTCAAAAACAAAGTCAAGTTTGGGTCCTATCCTTCATTGGACAGCAACTACTACCGCGTACGCCTAGTTCTTGAAGGTGAGAAAGAAGATGATGTGGCCGAAGCCAAAACGTTTCTTCTAAACAACCTGCCGGATGACTCGATTACTCAGTTTGACCGTGATCCTTTGACCAATGCGTGGCAGAAACTGACTGCTTTGGCTGAACGGAAGCCACACATTGCAGCAGCATTAAAAACTATCGAGGAGGCGCTCACTAAGTACACTTTGGAAGGAATCTGTGTTGGTTTCAGCGGCGGCAAGGACTGCACCGTTATTCTTCACATGCTATACGCCCTGCTTCAGAAGCAGCTGAAACCCGGTGAAACAGCGCTGCCGAAAGTTCAGTGCCTCTTCATGCGTAGTGAGCACATGTGGCCAGACACCATATCGTTTATTGAGACCAGTGCGAAACTCTACAACTGCGAACTAACGACCATCTCGGAAAAGTGTTACAAGGTTGCTTTGCAGCAGTACTTAACCTCGAAACCCAATGTCAAGGCGTTCCTCTTGGGCAATCGGTCGACGGACCCTGGTGGTGACAAGCTGAAGCCCTTCACACCAACAGATGAAGGATGGCCTCAAGTGATGCGTGTCTTCCCGGTGCTTGACTGGTCTTACAAAGATGTCTGGGATTTTATACGTGACTTGAGCATTCCCTACTGTTCACTTTATGACCAAGGGTATTCATCAATTGGAGAGAACGAGGAGCCTAATGAAGTGCTAATGTACTTCGACAGCCGAGGTGCGAAGCGCTTCAAGCCAGCATATATGCTTGACGACGTGAAGTTCGAACGATGTGGTAGGAAGTGATGTAGGGTACTCTACGTGGAAGGAGTTGTGTTGATGGAATAGACTTTCCAGGACTTTTTACACAATCATTATATGAAATTGAGTGTGCCTTACAACTATACTACTCCCGTCAGATCGTATAAGGAATGCATGGTGTTAAAATTAGGATTTTCGCAAATGTTAATGTCAATTGCTTTTAAGCTGCCTTTTTCCTTTGTGGGATCGGCATCTATAGATCTGTGCAGAGTTGCATGATTTAAATGCTGATTTGCAAAAAGTTCTGAACTATATCTAAGAGCTTTTATTGAGGATGTGCATAAAATGTTATTTGTTTAACACAGTAGGTCTCAAGAGACGCAGCATGTAAAATTTGGTATGCCATCTTGCTCATGAATGAATAAAACTTGCTTCATACTTTAAGGAATGCTGGCACTTCATGACATTTTTATGCTGGTACTTCAGTTTTCTACAAGCACATTAGGCTTGCTTATGTTAAAGAGGCATTGCAACAGGAAATATGATGTTTTCACCACTTCTCCTGGATTTCGGTAATCCACCAATAATCATTGTGCGAGTGGCATTGCAAAAAATAAAGCTGTTGTAATATTGTTTCAATGGAGGAGCCACATTACTTTTAGACTACAGCCACACCACAGCTGTTTTCATGATCGGAAGTGGCACTTCATCACGTGGGAGTTGACATTGTCCTGGAATTTTGATAGGTTTCGCATGGCAAGTCCCGTCTAATATTTAAATGGTCCCAGCTAGGTCTCACTATTGTGTGATAAAAATTGTAAAAGCACATTTTATACTGTCTTAGATACAAAAGGATTTCTGTTAAATATGAAACCTTAAAAGAATACCAAAACATTGCTAGGGGCACTGTACGACTGCCACCACAAGGCGGGTCTTTTGGTACGTTCTTGTAAGAGGAGTGCAGTGATTGGAACCAGCCTTTGACATTAGTTGGAGAGTGAAATGCGAAAAGAAACATTTTTTTCTCGTCTTCCGCTGAGATCTTGAACTTCTGTTACCATGCACTTATTTAGATCACTCTTGTTGTGTTCGTCCTGGTATTCAGCAGTGAATGCACTCCAGTGCTGCAAAATGTGGATGAAAAAGCATTGCAGAGCCTCTTCAACTGAAGAAAAAGAAGGTGCATCCTATAACTTCTTTTCTTTTGCTACGATTTTTTTAAAGAATGTTTGCCCAAAAGGAAATGACAATAATACCATTTTGAATGAGAAGAAAGGTGACAGGCTTACCCCTATTTTAAAAAACACTTTTTAACTTGAACTTGATTGGCCACTGCTGCGTGTGAAATACGTTTGTGCTGCCTTGATTAATATGTGGGTTTAACGTCCCAAAACTACCATATGATTATGAGAGACGCCGTAGTGGAGGGCTCCAGAAATTTCGACCACCTGGGCTTCTTTAACCTGCACCCAAATCGGAGCACACGGGCCTACAACATTGCTGCCTACATCGGCAATGCAGCCGGGATTTGATCCCGCGACCTGCGGGTCAGCAGCCGAGTACCTTGGCCACTAGACCACCGCGGCGGGGTGTTTGTGCTGCCTTGGCAGCGCCTAAAGACAGCGTGTTCAAATGCGTCTGTGCTGCATTAAAGGTGGGGGCAAGTGATGTTAAATTCAAGGAGCATTTCTGAATACACGGGTGAATTGCTTATGCCTTACACCACATATTATCGTTGGTCAAAATGTAAGTCCACTTTAATGATCATTTACTTGGTGTGTATCATGTGAGGTGTGTAAATGTGTGAAATGACATGGTTGGCATCCCGAATTGGTCGGATGGAGGGAGGGGGATATGTTTGAATATTATGCTATTGCAGGAGTGGGGAAAAGCAGGCACCTTGGAATAATATAAAAGGTGCAAGAAAAGAAAAGACCTCAAACTGTCGACCTGTATAGGGGAACATAGTATCTCTTTTCGTCTAAAGCTGCTTCATTGAAATTGAAAGTAGAGTCACTGAGTCACACAATTTGCACGCCTTCAATTTGAGTGAATACAATGCATTTTTTGAGACAATCGAGGAAGTTCAACCTCGAGCTGCCTCCTGAACTGTAGTGACGTTGCTAAACCCTGTATATATTGGACTCTCAGTGTAAAGGACAGTAAGGCAGAGAGGCTGCACCACGGCTGCTAGCACAGACGTCGGGTCTTTTTGCAGATGTGAATAGCTGAGCAAAAGTGAGCCTGTTATATACATTCAACTCTGTCCTTTTGTATACTTTCCTATTTCTTTCTGTTTACACCTTTAGTGCTGTTTAACAATAACATTATCACAACTTATGGGCATTGGCAGGGAGTGTGCAACAGGGGCACTGGCCCCCCTGAAACTACATAAGTGACCACTCCCCCCTTCGCCAAACTACCCTGAGCGACGATGGAACACGGGTTTGCACCCCCTAGCATCAAATGCTGCCGATGTTCATGCAATAACTCGTCTGCCACTGCCTGCTTTTAGAAAAAAAAAAAAAGGTAAAGTAAACTGTGTAACGAAGCACATGAGATTTTAATGTCTTACTTTTTTTTGTATATGAGTGCGGGGTTTCTGACAAATTTTGACAGAAGGGCATCGCAAGGTCTCGCCGCTGGTACTCTACTGGTTTTCATCTACAACATTTTGCAACTTCACCTACTTCCTCCTGTAAACACTCTCAAAAGTATAATGTATAAAAAGCTGGCACTGTAATTATAAGATACGATAACACCAGCCACCTGTTCTTCCTTTCCGTTTGCCACCTGAAGCCTTGGCTCGTGGTAAGACATGCCTGTTGGTGTTCAAGCAGCGCAGCCCGAATTCTTCACAAGAACGAAGAAGGAACGTGAAAGAAATTCCACATCCACATCAAGTACTGTTTACTAAAGCGAAGCCTTTTGTATGCCATGTCTACCAAGGTCATTCATCATGTTTCAATGACCTTGAGACACAGATCGCAAGTGTGACGTCACGACTCGTTATCCGCTACTGAGAGTTGTAGGACGAGCCGACAAACGAAACTTAGCGAAAAAATAAGGGAAAAGAGCAAGGGCTGAGTTTTCACAATCAAAATGCCTGTAACTCAGCTAGCGCTTTTGAAGGTATACTCTTGCACAAACTGCAACGCCACAACTATACCTCTGGGCAGTTTCACAATAAGATTTTCAATAATGCCAATATCGAATAAATGTGCGTACTATTTGCAAATGTAGGTTTCTCACACGACCGGCTTATTTTATTTGCTATGTTTATGCTTGAATGAGTAGGTTCATAAGCGTGCGCAGGGTTCCGGGGGGGGGGGGGGGTCTTCACAGCGCCCCCCTTCCTATTATGTTACTGTGTGGGGCTGACTTTGCACGCCCCCCTCTAAGCTGATAAAGGGCAGGCGGCCGCCCCCCTCGTGCGCACGCCTATGAGTAGGTTGTACCTGATAATCATAGAAAATGAAGCGCAAGTGCTCTAGCATGACGTACATTTACTGTTAGCGTAGTTAATTTTGTTTCGTTCAATTGCACCGTCATTTCAAAACACTAGACCAAAATATTGAGGCACTCGCTACCCACCGTCGTGAGGAGTCAGCGTGTCGTTTTTCAAAGTTTCAATTTTAAATTTCGCGCCCAAATCGCAGCTCATGACGTCATGGATCCGTGTTCTGGCGACGTTAGCTTATCAGAATAGTTATAAGCTATAGACCTGTTAAGGTTCTGGCCGTCACAGAGAACAAAGTACTTCGTTTTCTACCTGTTCGGAACTACGCTGGACCCAGTAGACGTCGTAGAAATCTACGACGTCAAGATGTCTGGTGCGGGTGTTTCGAGGTGGCGTCGCCATACGTAATTTTTTTTTTCGTGCGTTTTCTCGCGTACCAAGCGTCTTCTCGAAGCGAGCGTGGCGTCTTCGCTAAAGCATATACAAATTGATTGATTTGCGGGGTTTAACGTCCCAAAACCACGATATGATTATGAGAGACTCCGTAGTGGAGGGCTCCGGAAATTCGGACCACCTGGGGTTCTTTAACGGGCGCCCAAATCTGAGCACACGGGCCTACAACATTTCCGCCTCCATCGGAAATGCAGCCGCCGCAGCCGGGATTTGATCCCGCGACCTGCGGGTCAGCAGCCGAGTACCTTAGCCACTAGACCACCGCGGCGGGGCAAGCATAAACAAATTAAGTCCTGCTGCACGCTTTACTCGTTCTAATAACATTATTTGTAGTAAAGAGAGAGCTAGGTGAGAGAGGGCTTCGGCAACGAAGACATTTTTTGCGATTAAAGTATTTCCCCTCAGTTCTTGATGACAAACCCGACCTTAGTACAATATGGTGCATGATAAAACTACACTGGGGCGTACTTGTTCGTGTGATCGTGGAAGCGCTTGTGCTTTGCCGTTCACGAATAGTTTGATAAACTTCATTCGCTGGTGATACGTGCTCGGTTCCTAATGTCATTTTTTTATTTGTTTCCCTATAGCATGGCTCATGTTTCAGATGCGATCAGAATAAATTAAACTGTCACGAAGATATAACGGCAGGTTCAATTCAGAAACAGTATAAAAAACAACAAAATTGGATAATCACAGGAACTCAGCCACAGATTTTTTTTCTAGGGAGGGGGAGGGGGGCGTAGAAAATGAACTCTCCCCCTTTCGCCCCTCGTTACGCTAATGGATAAGCTATACAAGCCATCACTGAATAGGCGCGTAGGATTTTCTGCGGTCCTATAGACAAGATACAATAGCAACGTGTCACTTCGCGCTGTGTATTTTTTAATTGAATACGATCACATACACATTCTTGCCCACCGCTTATTTTAATCGTTAAATGTCTCGGTACAGCTGGTCAAATGCATTCGACGAAGAATGCGTTGATGTCATGTCCAGATACGTGGTTTAATCACATATGTCTTCGAAAGTGCTGACGTGTGAACTCCTGTCCTCGCCACAGATAGTTGCCCCTGCCTCGTCATTTCCTGGTTATTACATGTGCACACTTGGAAAGAGAACGAGCAAAGCTATACTGCTTTTGATGAGTGACATTAACGCAGATACAACGCAACAACAACCAGGGGCAGATCCAGGGGGGGCGGGGGTAGTAAAGTGATCGCCTCCTCCCCCCCCCCCCCTAAGAGCCTTTGTCAGCACCATCTTTTCTCTTCAGTGTTTGGCAGCCGCCTCCTATCACCAATTATGACAAATGAGTGGGACAACTGTGCCCACAAATCGATATTATTTATGCTGCGGTGAGGACAAAAAAAGTGAGCCCCCCCCCCCCCCCAAAGATGAGTGGTTGGATCCGCCTCTGACGACAACTTCTGTGAACGGACTTCTATAGAAATGTAGTCGAGTCTATATTTTCATTTATTGTCATAGGACACGTTTGATGCTCTCCACTATTGGCTAAATGCCCGTTGCATTTATGTGGCTCGCGTCAAGACGCAAAAACATGTGTTTTGAAGCATCGCGGCACTCATTAGGCGTTGAAGCCGAAGGTCGCAGTTCAGTCTGGTGGAATCCTGTACCTGCAGTTCTGAAAAAAAAAAAAGAGAGATGTGTCACAAAGCGTATGACCGATTCGGCACTTCACACGTGTAAAAGTCCCGCCACCTGTTTGAACTGACGGAGCACGTAGCTTTCCTGAAGAAAGGTTACACCAAATGGAATGTTCCCAAACTTCCATTAAACTGACGCGTTCTCAACTGAAAAAAAGGAAACGGTACGCAACTACTGGGAAATTATTTTTCTTAATTTCATTGTAGTGGTTAATTAATACTGCCGATAAATAATAGTTATATTGGTGTTAAGAAAGAAAGCAAGTCTGCAAATTTGCTTTCAAGGGCTCGACGATGAAGCGAGATTTCTTAAATCACATGTTCTCGATAAAATCATATCCGCCATATTTCTGGCCAATAGCGTTGAGCGTTTGGCGCTAAAACGTTGGATGACGCTTCAGCCTCGCCTTCAACAGCTGAACGCGATAGCGTAATGTGGCCCCGTGTGCAACGTCTTCCACCATCTCTCAAGGAAAGGAAACATTGTGCGCGTAACTTCCGACATTTTGAACTATCCAAGACTGCTTACTGCATGTATACACAGTTGCTAAGAGCCCGCCACACAATATTTTTTTTTTTTCATTTTGAAAATTTGCGACGTACTCCGCGCGAAGCTGTCAGCGGCGCACTTAGTAATAAGTGGGCGGTTTAAATCACCCACGGGTTGCGCCATTCACTTTGCTGGACGCTTGGTGCGATGCACGATTTACATGTGTTATGGAGACCCCACCCTAAGGACGTTCTTTTACACTGTAGGATGGATTTGTGGGGTTGAACGTCCCAAAACCACGATATGATTATGAGAGAAGCCTAGTCAAGGGCTACGGATATTTCGACCACCTGGGGTTCTTTAACGCGCGCACAAATCTGAGCACACGGGCCTACAACACTTCCGCCTCCATCGGAAATGCAGCCACCGCAGCCGGGATTCGATCCCGCGACCTGCGGGTCAGCAGCCGAGTACCTTAGCCACTAGACCACCGCGGCGGGTCGTTCTTTTGCACTGTGAACCACTTTACGCCCTTAAGAGGTTTCAAGCGAGCGAAACCATCTTTCGCGTAACCAAAATTTGAACACACCCACACAAAAAAAGAAACCCGGGAGCAAGAGTGTTTTCCTTCCCCAAATAGCTTTTAAAGGGCGATTTTCTAGTAAAAACACTCTTTTTGGAATTAAGGCTGTTTTGGGTAATTAAAACACCCATGGCCCACCCTTAACGAAACTGGGAAGCTCTCACACTAAAGAATAAGGACGGTGCGAATTTAAGTGCGCACGCCTTGCGCATGTCACTTCATGCATGTGGATGCACACCACGCTTCACGCAGATTAGGATCCTGGAAAAAACAAACAAACAAGATAGCCCGACAAATTTCGGAGGCCTTTCACACATAAAGAAACGGGGTATTAATTATGTTAGTGAAACGTCACTCATCCTGTATGATTCGGAAGCACGGTATCTAGAGAGAATGTGTCCTATAGCGTGATTACGTAAACGACGGCCCGAGCACGTTGCACATGCGTTGACGAGAAGTGGGTTTATATTATAGCCTGTTTCCTCAAGGAATAAACAGTTGCAAGTGAGTGCTCGTCTTGTCTATGTGTTTTCTTCTTTTTTATATATATATATATAGTCGTGATATTGAGGCGAAATTGACTATTTAATTATATCTAGAGCATCACCATTTGAAATGCGTGTAGCACATTTCGTTACGTATATGCCATTGAGGTCAGGCATTGTTTTGGTTAAAAGTTCTGCTTAACCGGAAATCACGGAACGACTCAGTTTAAACTCTGTACAAGCGGCCAACCACAAAGGATAGCATTTTTTGTTTACCTATATTTAAGTTCCAACTGCTTGCGTTTACGCGGCGTCCTAGTGTACAATAATTGATTTGTGGGGTTTAACGTCCCAAAACCACCATATGATTATGAGAGACGCCGTAGTGGAGGGCTCCGGGAACTTCGACCAACTGGGGTTCTTTAACGTGCACCAAAATCTGAGCACACTGGCCTAAAACATTTCCGCCTCCATCGGAAATGCAGCCGGGATTCGAACCCGTGACCTGCGGGTCAGCAGGCGAGTACCTTAGCCACCAGACCGCCACGGCGGGGTTCCTAGTGTACAATAAGTTATAGTTTAAACAAAATAGACCTGTGTGTCATATATAGTTACGTAGCCGTGGGAGCACACATGGCAACTTATCCCCGTCAACAAAAAAGTTTGATGCGCTAAAAACCTATGCGACATCCACTTCCAATGGTCCATGCGAGAAATCCACTTAGCCATCTCCCTTTCTCTCTCATTTTCTCTCTTTCTCTGTCTGGCTGTCGTCAACCACGAGGATTGAAGCAATTTTCTTACGAAGACGCGCTTCAAATAACGATAAAGTTATACCTTCGCGGTGCGATATGAAGAAACAAAGACGCTGAAGGAATGTTCCTAGGTAGCTGAGTGGCGTTATCATGTCTCCCAACGGTCGATATCCGGCTCCTGATAGGCTTCGTTGTGAACACTTAGAGTGTTAGATGAATTTGACAACCACCCATTGTCGGAGGAAAATGTGTTGGGCCGAGGCTGTTCTCCGCGCACAGAAGGCTTTGGCAATGTCGTTGCATCTTTTGCGGATAACTGGTCTTAGAAAGTGGCTCTAAGCAGTATTATTCCATCCTTTCTTTGTTGTTTTTATTTGCTCTGTTTTGCTCTTTTTTAACTTATATTTTTGTTAGGTTATTTTTTTTATCTTCCTTACCACTTTCCCCGCATGGGGTAGCCAGTCGGTATGAGAACTGGCTAACTTCATTGTCCTTCCTTCTATTCTTCCTTCCGTCAGATCCTCTAGTACGATGACTCTTGCAAGTGGACGAAACCACACGTTTGTTCTTTTCAGCACTTGCAACGGCTGATCTGGCCGGTTTGTCACATAGCATTGTAGTCTTGCATAATATTTTTATGCGAAGTATGATATCTCTGGCAAACATGTATACACACACTATTCACTTGGCAATGTTACACAACATGCCGTATATGCATGTCAAACAGCTTAACGATATATATATATATATATATATATATATATATATATATATATATATATATATATATATATATATATATATATATATATATATATATATATATATATATATATATATATATATATATATATTAATGAGATCCAACAGACAGTAATGCCAAGGAATGTGCCGGGGAAGTTATTAGAACCAATGGAATGTAAATAAGAAAGAAAAGTGGATGAAAAAATAACCAGCTGTGAGCAGGAATCGAACCTACGACAATAAACGAGGGTCTCGTACTGGCAGACTTGGTGTCATTAGGTTGTATACAAGGAACTATTAATCAGCTGCCCGCTTATAATAAGTTCACGTGCTACGTGACGCCAAACATGCGCATAAATGAGTGTTTTCACACTTGTCGCTTGGCTTATAGATGGCGCTGGCTGTCACTCCTACTTCTAAATTCACATATAAACCCCAAAAAGTGGATAGAGGGAAGGCCGCTGTGGTAGCTCAGTGGTTAGAGCATCGAACGCGTTATTCGGAGGTTGTAGGTTCGATTCCTGCTCATAGCTGGTTATTTTTTCATCCACTTTTCTTTCTTCTTATTTACATTCCATTGCTTCTAATAACTTCCCCTGTTCATTCCTTGGCATTACTGTCTGTTAGATCTCATTAATATTGTGTTAAAACACGGAAAAAACGAGCCCTTAGGTATACACTTCTTTCCCTTATTATATATATATATATATATATATATATATATATATATATATATATATATATATATATATATATATATATATATATATATATATACCACAAGAAAATACTGCTTGGTGCTCATATATACTCACCCGAAGCATCTTATCCACGTCCCTGGCGTCGTACATCACATTCTCGTTGATCTTGTCCGAGAAGCACTGCATAAGAAAGTGGTGCTTGTCCTCCTGCGCACACATAAAATTCATGGTTAGACACTCCTTCTGGGTACGCCCTGTGTCGCACACAGCGTTCAAAAGGCTTCATTACTTGTTTCAAGACAGCGCATGGAGTGATTCTATTCTTGGTCCATGGTTTTGTCGCGAAGCTGGATACACTTTTGGCGTTATCGCGTGTCAACTAAATTGTGGCAGTGTTGCCGAGCGGTCCTGCAGATAAGCAACCTGAACTGCAGTCTGCAGATTACTTGCAGCTTGACGACGCTGGATATATAGATAAGACACTTCAGGTTGAGATGAGAGGCCAGTGAAAAAGATATTTAATCGCTAGAAATGTGATTGGGATGAGAGAAATGTAGAACAAAAGTAAAGAAAGCTTTTACGTACAAGGGCCATGATTGAGATTCGATTACGAGGAAAATGATTACCTGTATTTCTTTTTCTTCGATGCGCTCTGTGGGGGTGCTGACACCCCCTGTAAAGTTGTTTGCGCCGCGTGGCGTACGTGTCTCGCCCAAAAGCCACCTTTCGAGTTACAACCACCGGGCGATAGGTGGCGTTGTGTTCGCGTTGATCACCACTATCATCATCATGGTGTAGCGCCGGCGGTGACCCTTGGCGGAAGGCAAGCCTTGGTGGCGGGCGAGAGTTGAGCGAGTCTCTTCTGCGCGTGACGGTTGCCGCGAACGGTTGTCTCTAGCGTGGGTCCCCGGTGCGTGGCACCGCGGGATGCGCGTCGGGGGCCCTCGTGGTAAGTCAAGCGTTGGCGACGCCGCCTTGGGTGTGTTATAGTGTTTGTCATGTTATTGTGTGTTTGTCGTGTTATTGTGTTTGTCATGGAGAGTATAGTAATATTGTGCACGGATGTCCTAGCGTGTTGATAACAATTGATGTACCGATTCGGCGGACGAAATCGTCGTTTAAAATTAGTTAAATAATGTGTGTTGTTGTTTGGTTTGTTCCTACAGCGTCTGCTGTGACCGTTCACTCCAAGAGCGTGGTGGTGGTGCTTGCCAATTCGAGACCCCCCACACAGCTCTTAGCTAAAATAGTAGGGAAGACATTGTTAAATATGAGGTTTTTGGGCTAGTGGATAGGATCCTCAATCCAGGGCCCCTTTCTACTTTGGGGCTTTTTGGAGTTGCTGCTTGGTACCAATCCTCAAACCTGGAAAGTCACCGCTTGATCTGGCATCATATCGACCCATTGCGCTATCCAGCTGTGTGGGGAAAATAATGGACAGAATGGTTCTGACACGCCTCGAGTGGTACCTTGAACGCTATAATATATACCCAGAGGCCATGGCTGGTTTTCGAAGAGGCCGCTCTTCGATTGATAATGTCATCGACCTCGTAACCTCTGTGCAACAACAGAAATACCTCAAGCGCATGTCGGTTGCAATGTTCCTCGATGTGAAAGGTGCATACGACAACGTAACGCACGATGCCATCCTAGATGCCTTGGCGAACATTGGAATCGGTGGAGAAATGTTTCGATGGATTCGGAGCTACCTACAGAGGAGATCCTTCTTTGTGCTCACTGCGGAAGGCCGCACCGTTGATCATTACACCGCTCGTGGCGTTCCACAACGCGGGGTTCTCAGCCCTACGCTGTTTAACCTCACGATCATTGGCCTTGTACAAAGTCTACCTCGATCCGTCAATATCTCTACATACGCTGATGATATATGTATCTGGGCTTCAGCAGTGACACGACTCCAGGTACGCGCACGGCTCCAAAAAGCAGCGAGAATAACGTCGACGTACCTCCATGCTCGAGGCCTCGCAATTTCCACCGAGAAGTGCGCCTTAGTCCCTTTTACCCGCAAGCCCATGATCTGTTATCCTGTTTCTATCGACAACCTGAACCTTTCGTATATGAGACGTCACCGATTCCTGGGCATCATTATCGACAGAGATCTCTCGTGGAGTGCTCACATCTCGCACTTGAAGAAGAGGCTCAGCTCTATCACACACGTGATGAGATTTCTCGCTGGTAAAACGTGGGGCACATCAGTGTCATCTATGCTTCAGCAGTACAGAGCGCTCTTCTTGGGATATTTGCGGCATAGCACGCCCGTGCTTTCCAACGCCGGAAAAACTAACATCAGGGTCCTGCAAAGCATTCAAGGCCAAGTCATCCGCACATGCTTGGGGCTACCTCGGTGCACTAATACGTTAGCAACAATTGGTATTGCTAAAGACCATCCGATCACGACATATATAACTGTCGACACACTCCGGACACATATCCGTCACATATCCAGAGTGCCTAACCACCACCTTGCTAGCTTGACACTAGAAAGACCAAAGGCAGCGTTTTCCAAAGTTGTTGCGGCTAACCAGAATTCCATCTCGTGGAGATTCTCGCCCGCAACCATACCACTATCTCCAGAGTGGTGCATGAAAAGACCGACTGTGCACCTTGAAGTGCCGGGGATATCTAAAAAGGCAAGCCTGTCATCTGCAGCCCTCAAGCAGATCTCACTGGACCTTTTGCATTTGTCGTATGCTAACCGAATTCATGTTTACACGGATGGTTCGGTCTCGGGAAGTTCGACAGGTGCCTTTGTCATACCATCTCGATCAATCACCGTCAAATTCAAGACATAACACGTCACGACATCTACGGGATCCGAGCTCGCCGCTCTTCGAGCCGCTGTGGAGTTTGTTACGCAAGAATCCCCTAGTAGATGGGCCATTTTCCACGACTCCAAGGCAGCCCTTCAATGCGCGCAAAGTCTACGACGCGGAAACTACCACCAGATGGTGTATCGTAATAATGAAATTTGTCATCGCGCTGCTGATCAAGGACACGACATTGTTTTACAACGGTTGCCGGGCCACTGTGGCATCAGTGGTAACCACCTCGCTGACGACGCTGCCCGATGTGCCCACGATGGAGCGCCCACACTGTTAATACCCTTGTCAAGAGTAGACGCAGCTAGAGAACTTCGTCACATCGCGCATAATGCCACGCTTGCGCACTGGAATTCTCCACCTAACTCCAATCATCGCCCTAAGAATCTTAAGTCATTACTCCAGAAACAACTGCCATCCAAGATTTCTCGACGTGACGCTACAATGATGTGCCGGCTGTGGACTGGGGCAGCGTTTACTAAGTCATTCAGCCATCGCATTGGCATGGCGGATTCATCCATGTGTGAAAGCTGCAACTGTACAGAGACTATTGAACATGTCTTGTGCCACTGTGCCCAATTTGATGAAGATCGCCGGACTCTTTAGTGTGCCTTAAATAGACTCGATGACCGGCCATTTAATGAAGCAAAGATCTTAGGAGCCTGGTCGCGCAGCACATCAGCACAGAAAGCCACACGTGCCCTCCTGAGATACTTGACAGCAACTTCATTGAGGGACCGCCTGTGAAACTCGGCATTGTGTGTGTGACGTGACATGTGTCTATCTTTCTCTCTCTCTTTTACTCCCCTTTCCCCTCCCCCAGTGCAGGGTAGCAAACTGGACGCATAGTCTAATTAACCTCCCTACCTTTCCTACATTCCTTCTCTCTCTCTCTCTGGGGTTGCTCGAGTAGAGCCAGCTGACAGTGGCACTCCCGATTCCTGCTGGATAGCAAGGCGTCTCACCACTACCATCGCCGATACGTCCTCAAACGAGGAGAATTGATATATCATCGAGCCGTGATTCGCATTACCACGTATACAGCATGGGCATTAGTTGGCTGTTCTACACATCATGAACAGGTGGGTGCGTATAATGTGGGGTTTACGTGGTATACTTTTCTTTATAAGTTAGGTTTCGTGTCAGTTTGCATTCGGCGTCTATCTCGCATCGGTTTTTCCAGCAATATACAGATCG
Organism: Rhipicephalus microplus; assembly: GCF_043290135.1. Lineage (NCBI taxonomy): Eukaryota > Metazoa > Arthropoda > Arachnida > Ixodida > Ixodidae > Rhipicephalus > Rhipicephalus microplus. Next base: position 212,548,442 of record NC_134700.1, read on the forward strand.
AGGCCACTGTATTTTTTTCGTTGTACTCTTTTTTTTTTTCGAGAATGTAGCATGGAATTGTTGGGAGTTCCTCGAGGGTAGTGGCTGGTGCTCGAATGCTTGCTTCGCGAGCAAGTCAGTCGGCCCTTTTGTTGCCCTCAAATGGCAGGAAAATAGGTGAGGCAGGAAATAGTGGGACTTGAATACACGATTTATGTACCATTCTCAACGTCGTCCTTGGAAGCGCCAAGCCTGAAACATACGGCAAGCGGATTGATAGAAGGTGACCAGGAGGGCCGAGTTTCTACCTTGTTCTGTGCACCTACTTCGTAGCAAGCACCGCTCCTAAAACAGGGCGCTTTGTGTTTCGTCCCCCAACTAAATGCATGTGATCACCGGTTTCAGGAATCAAATTTGTGCCGTTAGCTTCGCAGCGCAGAGTTATAGCCGTGTAATCACGCTGACGAGTAAAGAATGAGAAAAGAGGAGAAAGGATCGAATTATATATATTGAGCGCAGGAAGGAATTTAAGAAGTTCATGAAAGAGGAGGAAATTGCATAAATTGTGTACACACAACCACGCACGCGCGCGCTTTCCTGCAAAACACACACACACACACACACACACACACACACGTGCGCGCGCACACACACTGAAAGGTTGTGTGGAGTACGATAGCATAAAAAATGGCAGCATATCCACGGGGTGAATGATGGAGAGTAGGGCGAGGCATCCGTCCATCCATTCGTTCTTGCTTCCGTCCGTCCATGCGTCCGTCTGTGTGACCGTCCGTGCGTCCATCCACCTGTCCGTGCGTGCGTCTGTTCGTGCGTCCGTCTCTGCGTTCGTCCATGCATCCGCGCCTGCGTCCGTTCATGCGTCCATCCATGCATCTGTATATGTGTCCGTTCGTCCATCTATTCAACACTCCAAGTACCACCATCTCGCATCTTTTCATCATATATTCCCCATATAGAAGCACCGGCATCCAGCGGACATTCCAAGGACTAAACGAGAGGTGGCACACGCACACTTTTTCACGGCTTGCGCTTCTTGTCTACTTCCCACCTTTAACCACTTCGAGTTCATGGTATATACCAGTTCACTGTGTTCATGGCACTGCGGCCCAACGGTCGCTAAACCTTTCTAAAACCAAGGAGGTTACGCCCAGCGAGTATAACCTAGCAAGCCTTTCTTGTCAGACAGCGCTCAACGTACATTACAATGGCTGCTAATTGGGAATGAGAGACAGGAGAATTCGGCTTTTAGTTAACGCGCACGCTGCGAATTTTTTATTGTTCAACAACGCACAGGAGAAGTCTCTCACCGGCACCACCTTGCAGATCAAAGCGTAAGACTGGTTACGCACTACGACTACGACGAGGGATGAACGGGTGCCGCTTTAAGCAGCTTCGCCCCTTAAAAGCGAGGTGTCGATATGGTGCCACGTGCAGCTTTGCTTGAGTAAACTGATAAACGACACAGACGGAAAGAAAAGAAAAATGCTGAAGTGTCTGGACACGTTATATTGTTACACTTGTCCTCTTCTTTTTTATTTACTTTTTATATGTTTACTGGGACGTCTGCTAATTACGTTTAATTACGCTGTCTGTTTTGCTTGAAGATTGGCCGCTATTCAGTGCCACTTGATTGCTATGTTGGGCAAAGTATATAAAGCTGGACATTCTGAGAAAGTGCAACGTTTTTGAAATGAATAAATGAAACATAAGAGGAGCATGAAAATTGCCGTATAAATGTAGTAGCATTTTTTTTCTAGAACTGATAAGACATGAACTGCGGAGCGTATGAAAATGCCCCAAGAAAAAGATCTTAACTTTCTGGATAATTTTGCTCGTACGTAACATAATTTTTATAGTTTCAAAAACAGAAGTCAATATTAAGATCTTCGAAGATAATGTGATCATTGACTTTAGGTAATTTTTTGTGCGTCTTCTATATGCATTTATACAACCAGGCGAGCTAGAAACTATGTGATTATTGCCGAGCCAAATAAAAAAAAAGGGGGGGATAGGGTTTGGTTACAGGAACAGAAGAGCAAATATGTATAGTTTTACTAAATTCTTGAATTTCGAACCACGACTGGTATTTACGACCAGGGAAATATCAGAACCATTAAACAAGATTATAGTACATCCGTAAAATTTAAGGCCTGTTTTCTTCAGACATCTATTGGAGATTACCAGTACTGTAAATACTATTGAAGAGGAATCACCATAGCCATGGTGGTTATTGGCTGGCTATATGCCGCTTCAGGTGCGGGGAAAAAAGCGTATTGTTCACTATTTTGGGAGTTTGGTACAGAAATATGTATGTTTAGAAAAAGTAGCTAATGATTTAGAGTACTTGGTACTTTACTATAGGAGAGCTGCAAGCTGTCCCTTGGGTTCCACGCTTGATGAGGCCGCATCAACAAAAATTATACTCGGGCCGGGCCGGTGGTCCCAAGCGTTTGTTTAGGAAAAGTGGATAATCTAGAGAACTGTTTAGAAGAAATTTATTTACACTATGTACAGAGCATAAATTATGCGTGACAAATCAGTACTCAGGCATACATTCACAATTTCACAGTTGTACATCACATCACCACACCACCAAAATGGCAGCATATCCACGGGGGTGAATGATGGAGAGTGGGGCGAAGCATCCGTCCGTCCATTCGTTCTTGCTTCCGTCCGTCCATGCGTCCGTCTGTGTGACCGTCCGTGTGTCCATACGCTCGTCCATGTGTCTGTTCGTGCGTCCGCACGTCCATGCGTGCGTCCATCCCTGCGTTCGTCCATGCATCCGCCCCTGCGTCCATCCGTCCGTGCAGCCATCCATTGTTAAGTTTGGCCCGGCAATTAGTCTGGGCAGACGCCATTGTGCGTAAGCCGGTCTACTGGGGAGGCTCTCAATCCCTTCGGCGCCTAGTCTGCCAGATGCTGTCGAAGATTTCGGCAATTACCCAGACCATGTGGCAAGCAAAGGCGAGTTCTTGACTTTCAACTACGGACCCTTTAGTCGTCCCTTCGAGCAGCAGCGGTGACTGGTGGCCTCGACGACTCATCTGGCGATGGGGAAGCTGTTGTGACCGGCGCCAGAGCTGACAGGGTAGCGGCGCTTTTTTAATCCTCAATCACGTAGCCGACCAGCGGGCTGCCCATGCCCGCCAGGCATTGTCCCTGCTAGCCCGAGGGTGAGACGTCGTGTCGCCACGACGCCGTTAACCGTTCGAGAGAGGACAACAAAGACAGCATCTTCCTTGGAAGAGACCGTGGCGGCTGCCGCAAATCGCCCCGCTAATTAAGCGAACAAATCGGCGGACCCTTTGATGTATGCTGTCAGGAACTTGGTACCTCTCGACTAGCGGCAGACACACGACGAGGAAGAGCCCCGCTAGAGCCATCTTGCAGTGCAGTGATCACGACTCAATATTAGACGTTCACGTGGACTGTGCATGCTCGTCCCCCTCACCTGATGTGTGTGTGTGTGTGAGATTGGTGTTCCACTCGGAGAGGAGGAGCCCGACAGGGCTTAAAACGACGCCGAAGAGTGCTGGACGTCGCTCTGAACCATGTAACGGTTCAACCACCACGCTCGTGGTTTGTGAAACCACTAACCTTTCTTTGCTGTAAATAAGTGTAAATAGTGCCATAAACCTGTTTCTTTTCGTATCCTCTTCTTGTCAGCGTTCGTTTCCTCCACCCGGTTACACCACGCTACCACGAGAGACCGGGTAGACCCCCATTCGCAACAACTGGTGGCAGCGGTGGGATGCCGCCATCAGTGACCTTCCTCCTTCGACCCTTGACACCATGCGTCCGTCCATGCATCTGTCTGTGTGTCCGTTCGTCCATCTAGTCCACACTCCAAGTACCACCATCTCACATCTTTTCATCATATATTCCGCATATAGAAGCACCGCCATCCAGCGGACATTCCAAGGACTAACGAGAGGTGGCACACGCACACTTTCTTACGGCTTGCGCCTCGTGTCTACTTCCCGCCTTTAACCACCTCGAGTTCATGTATATACTAGTTCACTGTATTCATGGCACTGCGGCCAAACGCTCGCTAAACCTTTCTAAAACCAAGGAGGTTACGCTCAGCGAATATAACATAGCAACCCTTTCTTGTCAGATTGTGCTCAATGTACATGCCAATGGCTGCTAATGGGGAATGAGAGACAGGAGGATTCGGCTTTTAGTTAACGCGCACGCTGGGAATGTTTTGTTGTTCAACAACGCACAGGAGCAATTTCCCACTGGCACCACCTTGTAGGTCAAAGCGTAAGACATGTTACGCGCTACTACGAGAGCATTGCCTCAGTGTTGTGTGTGTGTAGAAAAAGTTAACAATTTAGTCTACTATGTGTTTAGGAAAAGTTGTTAACGATTTAGAGTACTAGGTGTACTCTAGTGTGGTGTGCTTGGAAAGAGTTGTTGACAATTTAGAGTACTATGGGAGAGCAAAAAGCCATCCCGTGCCCCCCCCCCCCCCCCCCCCACAACGTGCAGTCCAGGTGTGTTTAGAAGAAAAAAAAACGTTTAAGGGTACTTGGTACTCAACTATGGGGGAGCAATCAACGCTACAATTGAGACTTTGTGCAGTGAAGCTGTGTTCAGAAACATTTATTGTCACAAACATCAATAACACTCAACACACCATTTTCTTCTTGGACATATACTAACGATGATGACAAAACAGACGTCATTTACATTAACATGGATATGAGACAATGTTGAAAGAACATGTACATCCGATGGTTCACACAAACACAACCACAAAAAATATTTCAAGGTAAACAAGAGACACTAATAGAACGGGAATACGTACATTTTGCATATTTACATGTTTGCATGCCATTTCTGTCGGCGCATCGACACATCAGCCTATACCACTGTGAAGCTGTGGGTTTAGAAATAGTTGGTAACGATTTAGAGTATACTGGGTACTCGATTATGGCAGAGAAAAATGCCGTCCCGTTCTCACACCAATCGGATCGAAGAGCAACACTACACAGAATACAGGCCATATGCGATTGTCAGCGTTTAACTGGGCTGCCGTGTGCTATCTTCGATGAAGATCCATCTCTGGCTCCGCATTTGTGGTGCGTCATGCTGTTTTCAAGGGTGGCTACTGTTCTCAAATATGGCTGTTGTGCTTAAAAACATACCCCGTTTCACTGAAAACATGATTCTCTTATTTTAGGCCAGCTCTTATTGATGTGTAAGTGTAGTAAAAGTTTCGTTTCTAGTGCAATCTTGCTTCCCTTCTTCGCCAATGATAAGGTTGGTGCCATCACCGGGGTTTCACATCTGCGTAGCTAATCAGCCGCTCACTCAACATGAAGGGGATTCGCTCGCAGGATTTCAAGCTGGACGGCTGTGCCCTCGCGATCACCGACGCCAGCGTAGCTCCCGCCGACTGGTTCGCCCTCCGCGGTCTCCTGACGCCGTGCAGCTCTCGCATTGTGGCGCCCCGCCCTTGGACTGCTTCGACCGGGTCCCACTTTCCTATCTCCTTCTTTTTTCCGTCGCTTGCCTGTCTTCTTCTTCGTCTATTTTCCTTCTATTCTTTTTATCCCTCCTTCCCCCCACCCCTGTAAGACACTGCGCCGTGTCGCCTGAAGGCAGACAGAAATTAAGTGCCTTTTTCCTCTTCCTTCTAACCACTACCACCACCACCATGAATTCGTGACACTCCAGAAGGGCAACGTTAAAACGTCATCAGTGATGACGGACGCATGGATAATATATATATATATATATATATATATATATATATATATATATATATATATATATATATATATATATATACATACATATGTGTGTGTGTGTGTGTGTGTGTGTGTGTGTGTGTGTGTGTGTGTGTGTGTGTGTGTGTGAAACGAAGGAAAGACAAGCAGCTTGCCTCTCCCTGTCGCAGGGTCCTTTGCATTCTGTTGTCAAGGTTTACGCCTTTCAGCGTGCAACAGCTGCTCCATCTCGCTTGTTGTGTGGTTCCCTCAGCGCGCTTTCCATTCCACAGGTGCGTGGAGTTCGTGCGTTGGATGTTATTTCTTTTTTTCTTTGCTCCGTTGCGTGTTCCACGCAAAAGTAGGCAGTGGTGTACCTCTGCCCCAAGTACACGCAATTGTGCTCCTCTGATAAATGGCAGCTATAAAATAGTCACAGGGTGAGTGAGAATGCGGCGTCGTCACATTTGTGCTCGGACGGGTGTAGGGGGGGGGGGGGGTAGAAAAAGTGCGTAACGATTTAGAGTACAGAGTACTCTACTATGGGAGAGCTTGAAGCCGTCATGCGGAGATTTTACGAGCTGCTTCGCTCAGTTTTTCTTCGCGTGTGTGTGTGTGCGTGTGAATGTTTCTGTTCTCGACGCAACCAGGTGGCGCAGCTGTGGGCACGTGCCTGACTCAGCGCATTGTTCTCGTTTTGTGAGCTATTTACTCGCATAGCAGTTATATAGTGACGTGATGGGCACGTGCGCCAATGTTTTGTTTCGCTATAAACGATGTCACTAAACGGAAGCAATAACGATCTCTACAAATTTGATAGAATCGTTACTTTATGCGATACAAGTAGCAACTATTTATGCACAGAGTTGGAAATGCTTATTGCCTCATCGCGTCTTGTTTTGAAGTACGAGAAACCGCGCAAACGGACGCTAAATTATATGTTCCAGCCATCGCCGTAATAGAAGTTACTACGTATATCCATGTTTGTGTGTTAAATATGTGCTGTGCTGTCTACGAACTGCAAGTTTTGCGGCGAAATTTGTTATCGCGTAGGTTGAAAGGTTTATAATTGATAACCCGCTTTGAGGTTGCCACCGAGTGGTGGTGAAACATTTAGTAACCATTAAATGGTTACAGAGAGGCAATTAAGTTGGGACCTTAATGGCCTCCTACCCTCACAGCACTAGGTGGAACCCCTGCCCCCGAGTCAGCATGCATTTGGCGTTTCCTAGAGTGTATATTTACGGACTGATAGCTGTCTCTCTCTCTCTCTCTCTCTCTATTTATATATATTGTCTCGGTAAATATCACACTTTTTGCACTCGCTTCTTTGCACCGACCTAAAGTGAACATCTTATTCTCATATACACACAAAACATTATAGACATGTATGTGTCGCAATAAACATAAATACATGTGTCCACATGAACCTTCTCCGCTTAATTCCATTCTGTCAGACACTATGACTCGCATCAGCAATCAGCATCTGCCGCTCGTTACAGCCTGAAGGCGTAACTACATGCACGTCTGGCCTTGTTCACATTGCAGCACAGCGACCTTTTGTATACTATAAGAATATGATTCCGACTTCAGCGAGGGCTTCAAAAATTTCGGGACTTCCTTCCCGTACTTTTGGGCACGAAGCTCCACATCGGGGTTTCTGCATTCATGGACGTGGGAATATATGACCTTTACCGTTATGTGCTTGCCCGCATGGTAGTATACAGTGACGGGCGTGACCAACTTTGTTCAAAGTGCAGGCAACGCCACTGCCATATATATAGGAGTCCTATATCACGTCTCGAAGTCGAGCTTTGAAGAAACGTTTTCTACTGCCCCATTCGGCGTTCACTTCTAACAATTTGTAAGTACATTTGTTCCTAAAACACAACCCGCATGCACACTGTCTGTCATATGCTTCACTTGTGTAAATATAGGCAAACCTTTGTCGACTGTGCAATTAAACAAAAGGTTGCGCGCTACGCCTGTTGTTAGGTGACTCGCATAACTTGAAAGTTATGATGTGCTATTACAGCGAGTGAGTTAAACACGCGGGAATTCTCGGCACGAGTCTTTTCAGCAAGAGCAGTAAACATTTCAAGTGAAGCTAGAACAAGGCACTCTGACTTGCGTAACACTCAGAAAAAGCATCGAACGTCATTGGCCTCATATGCAGAAGAGAGTACAGAAAACATTTTTTGTCCATTGTAAGTGAAGAACATTCGCAGGATCTGGGTGGCTGCGATACAGGAAAAACGGTTTTTCAGCTCATGATATAATGATAAACAGGACACATTACGGGCATGCCGTAATTATAAGTATGTTGTTATATCCGGCAGTAGACAGGTTAAATGACGGCGTCCGCAGTATGAGTATTCTTGAACAGAAAGGAGTCACCGGTGTCGACGTTTCGACAAGTAGCCATGTCTTCTTTAACTCAGCTTCTTTCATTGAAAGAAACATCACCACTTGTTGAAAATTCACTCCAGTGACACGTGAAAGAACTGTGAAGGTACTGACACCACTTGTAAAGTTGTTTGCGCCGCGTGGCGGATGTGTCTTGCACATAAGCCGCATTTAAGGGGTAACAACTACCGAGCGGTAGGTGGCGTGGTGCTCGCGAGCATTGATCACCACTATCGTCATCATTGTTAGATCGGTATAAAGGCCCTCGATCTTGGGGCTTAAAATTGGTAGCCCCGGCGGTGACCCCTGGCAGCAAACCTTGCTGGCGGCGCGTGAGAAATAAGTTGTCTCTTTTGCGCGTGGCGTTTGGCATGGACCGTTGTCTCTCGCGGTGTGTCCCCGGTGCACGGCACCGCGTGCCGTATGCCGGGGGCCCTCGTGGCGAGTCAAGCGTTCGCCGCCTTGTGTATGTTATGTTGTTCAGTGCATGGTAATATTGTGTAAGGTTGTTCTAGCGTGTTGATCACAATTGATGTTATAATAATTCAACTGACCATATATTGTCGTTCAAAAAGTATTTAAATAAATGTGAGTTGTTTGGTCTGTTTTGACCATGTCTACGATGTCCGTTCACTCCAAGAGCGTGGCGCTCTCTCTCCCATTTCGGGACCCCACACTGGCAACCCAACGTGGAGCTCTTGGAGCATCGGACGACAGCGGTCGTGTTTCGGTACAAGCTTTTGTTTGAGACGGAGAAGAGTATTGCTATAGCGTGCCTAGGGGGACTTCCATTGCTAACGTCGGCGGTGTGCTTTGTTGAGAGCGAGGAGATTAGTTGTTGTGGTGTGTTTGAACTTGTCGGCATGTTGAGTTCTTATTGTATTTTTTTCTGCTCGCAAGTGTTTTTTTTTTCTTCCTGTTGTTAGTTCAAGAACCTGAGTTGGTACGAAAGCCATGCGGTGTTCATCCTGGTTTGAGCGAAGTTTACAGCACGTGGATTGTAGGCTAATCCCGAAGCGAGTGAGTACGGAAGCTTCGTAGGTGGTCCGATTTTCTGTAAATAGCTTCTTTTATGTCTTTGGACTCGTGGAGTCGGGCGTCTTTGCTGCCTCGTCTTGCGGCTCCACGCTGTGGCGCCTGACAGGGTACGGGACGGTGGACGCCGATCGCTCGGTACGCTGCTGTGTGCGGCTAGCGAATAGGGCCACCTTATAAAGTGGATGATGTTAGCCTTCTTCCAAGACTCTGGTACTCTTCCCGTCAGGAGACATCTCGTAAACAGGGTGGCTAGTTTTTCTAACACAATCTGTCCTCCATCTTTCAGCAGATCTGATGTTACCTGATCCTCACCAGCAGCTTTGCCTCTTTGCATGCTCTCCAAAGCTTTTCTGACTTCTTCTATCATTACTGGTGGGGTGTCATCTAGGTTACTGCTAGTTCTTACAGTATTAAAGTCGTGGTTGTCCCGGCTACTGTACAGATCTCTGTAAAACTCCTCCGCTATTTTAACTATCCTATCCATATTGGTAGTTATTTTGCCTTCTTTGTCCCTTAGTGCATACATTCGATTTTTGCCCATCCCAAGTTTCCTCTTCACTGCTTTGACGCTTCCTCCGCTTTTCAGAGCGTGTTCAATTCTCTCCATGTTATACCTTCTTACATCGGATACCTTGCGTCTATTAATCAACTTCGAAAGCTCTGTCAGTTCTATTTTGTCTGTTGTAACATCATCTTAATACATAAAAAAGGAGATGACAAGGACTTGAAGAATTACAGGCCGATTAGCTTGCTGTCTGTAGTATACAAGCTATTTACAAAGGTAATTGCTAACAGAGTAAAGAAAACATTAGAATTCAATCAACCAAAGGAACAAGCAGGATTTCGAACAGGCTACTCAACAATCGACCACATTCACACTATCAATCAGGTAATAGATAAATGCTCAGAATATAACCAACCACTATACATAGCCTTCATAGATTATGAGAAGGCGTTTGATTCAGTAGAAATATCAGCCGTCATGCAGACACTGCGGAATCAGGGCGTCGATGAAGTATATGTAAACATCCTGGAAGAAATCTACAGGGGATCAACTGCTACCATAGTGCTTCATAAAGAAAGCAACAGAATACCAATCAAGAAGGGTGTAAGGCAGGGGGACACAATCTCCCCAATGCTATTTACCGCGTGCTTACAGGAGGTTTTCAGAATCCTAGAATGGGAACAGTTAGGGATAAGAGTTAATGGAGAGTACCTTAGTAACCTGCGCTTCGTCAATGACATTGCATTGCTGAGTAACTCAGGGGACGAATTGCAACTCATGATTACGGAGTTAGACAAGGAGAGCAGAAAGGTGGGTCTTAAAATGAATCTGCAGAAAACGAAAGTAATGTACAACAACCTCGGAAAAGATCAGCGCTTCGAGATAGGTAATACTGCACTTCAAGTTGTAAAAGACTATGTCTACTTAGGGCAGGTAATAACTGCGGAGCCAAACCACGAGATTAATGTAACTAGAAGAATAAGAATGGGGTGGAGCACATTTGGCAAGCACTCTCAAATTATGACAGGTAGATTGCCACTATCCCTCAAGAGGAAGGTATATAACAGCTGTATCTTGCCGGTACTTAGCTACGGAGCAGAAACCTGGAGACTTACAAAGAGGGTTCAGCTTAAATTGAGGACGACGCAGCGAGCAATGTAAAGAAAAATGGTAGGTGTAACCTTAAGAGACAAGAAGAGAGCAGAGTGGATTAGGGAACAAACGGAGGTTAAGGATATCATAGCTGAAATAAAGAAGAAGAAATGGACATGGGCAGGGCATGTAGCGCGTAGACAGGATAACCGCTGCTCGTTAAGGGTAACTGACTGGATTCCCAGAGAAGGCAAGTGGCTTAGGGGGATACAGAAGGTTAGGTGGGCAGATGAGATTAAAAAGTTTGCGGGTATAAATTGGCAGCACCAAGCACAGGACCGGGTTAACTGGCGGAACATGGGAGAGGCTCAGTAGGGTTGAGAGCTGGGCTAGTTGGTGAGACATCATTTTACCATATGGTGTAGTAGCGCAAAATTCACGGGGACGAAGAGGACAAGAAAACACGACACTCGCAACTAATTTTTATTTCAGAAGCAGCACTTCATATATAACCCATAACCCTAGCGACACAGAAAAGAACTACGAACACTGAATCATGCCAACAGAAGCTTTTGCGCAGACTCAAGCGATAGTACACGGTCACTTTTGCGCGATAGTCTTTTTTGCGATGGTCTCTCAAGCGATAGTCTCTTTTGCACGTGGCGTTTGGCGCAAACGGTTGTCTCTCGCGGTGTGTCCCCGGTGTACGGCATTGCGGGCCGTCGGCCGGGGGCTCTGGTGGTGAGTCAGGCGTTCGCCGCCTTGTGTATGTGATGTTGTTGAGTGTACGGTAATATTGTGTAAGGTTGTTCTAGCGTGTATAGATCGCAATTGACGTTATAATACTTCGGCTGACTATATCGTCGCTCAAAAAGTAGTTAACTAAATGTGAGTTGTTTGGTTTGTTTCGACCGTGTCTACTGTGTCCGTCCACTCCAAGAGCGTGGCGCTCGCTCTTCATTTCGAGACCCCACAAAACATGCACCCATATTTCAATTAAACCTCCCTCTTATTCTAAATTTCTACATTGTTTGAACGTCCAGAGAAAACATTCGTGTCGGACGCATCTATCAACTCTTGAAAGACGACAATTTAATGTCAGGGTTTCTACCAATCTGAAAAAAGTCAGGGAATTTCTGAAAAACCTGGCCAGGTCATGGAAACTGACAGCATTTCTGTGCGGCCGTCACAAAAAGAAGCATTACCATTGATCAAAGCTTACAATGTATTTCTCCCAACTGCAAATACAGTGAGGTGCTACAAGAGGTGTGGAAAAAGAAAGACAGTGCATAACTGTTGATTCTTAGTGTAAACGCGAAAGGATACAAGGACCCACAGAACACAAAGTTCACTGACGTTTCGGCACCCGGTATGGGAGAGAGTTTTTTTTCACAATAAAAGCCATAAAAAAAGGCACAGCGTATAAGTACGCCTGAATACGTGACGTAAGCAGTGAGAGTACATTGTAAGAAGTGTCATATCATTACTGCACAGCATATATGCACAGTCGTCTGTATCTAGATTCCAGGTGCAGGCATGTGCAAGCTTATTTTGAAAGCGGGGAGTTTTATAGTCACACCAACTCGCGAATCCAGTGTTGGCGGAGGTGTCTACACCCTGCTGCGCATGCTTGCGTCTTGTGCACAACTGTAGCGCATGTGTAACCTCCGGTAAATTTCTTATTACAGTTTCGTGAGATTGCGTAAATATATCTGCAAATATTTTTTAGCGTGAAGTCCACAGAAGACGTCCGTGATTCATCTGTGGAATCGAGGTATAGCTGTTGAACCTTGACAGATTCCTTCTTGCCACCACATATTAAAACATCGGCATTTTAAACGCCGTCCCCAGCTTTCGTTGCAGCCGTCCGAGGACTTCCGTTGTACTTCAAGCCTCAGAGTCCAGGGACAGAAAATACAAACAAGCATGGCTCCCGTTTCCTCATTTTGCACGGATGCTGCGAGATGGCACCACTTCTACGTTCCTTGGCAGCTTTGACTGCGATGTTGGACTATCGCAGGCTCCTTCAAACGTTCATCTGTGGTTACTTTTAAGTGGCATGTTTGATTCGTGGTTCTTCCGAAGAACATCGAACAGCTGACTTGCTCACTGCCTGGCTCAGGGGTTTTATTTTGGCCAGCTATACATTTTTTTTCACATTTACCGCACGCGCTCAGGACATTCTGAGTGCCTCTGATAAAAATGTTTACCTATTATATATGAAGCGCCTGTTTTTTTTTTTACCACTTGAAGGTTTGTTTCCAATGCACAGAGTTTTCCAAGAAAATGTGGCGGTCCTAAAATTTGCTTCTAATCATCATGGTAAACCTGAAAAAGTCAGGGAATTTATAAATACCAAATTGGTAGACACCCTGACTGTGAAAGCTAACGTGTTTCTGGTCACTGCCATCTATGGCGTGGTCGCTGACAGCGCATTATCACAGACGAGTTTTGGACAGATTGTCGTGCGGCCTACGTTTTCTCGATAAAAAAATATCCGGGGTTTAAGGTCCTGAAACCGTGATACGAGTATTGGGGACGTGAAGTCGTAGAGGGCTCCGAAAATGTTCGACCATCTGGTGTCCTTTAGCCTGCACTGACGTCGCATAGCGCACGGGCCTCTAGCATGACGATAGTTAAAGCGCGAGAGCAGAGCGACGACACAGAGACAAAAAGGACACGAAGGACCGTTTCCCCTCCATCGAAATGTGACCGCCGCGGCAGGGAGCGAACCCGCCACCTTGGGTCAGCAGCCGATAACCGTGCACTGCACCACCACGGCGGACGGCCCAAGTTTTCTTTATCGGTGCAGCGCTGCTGTGCTGGGTACGTACTGCGTCTTACCTCCTTGTCCCCGCAGAAGAATCCGAAAGCTTCCTCCCACGTCTTTGTGTCCACGCTGCTGAAACAGTAGTTGGCGTCGTTTTCCAGCTGGAAAGGAATGTGTCCACAGATATATAAGAAAAAAATAGCTTTGTGGAGTTCAAGCAGAGAGGGAAAGACAGAAAAAAGGAACGTGGGAAGGTTTTTAAGCAGATGCTAGGATCTGGTAAGCTACCCTGCTCTGGAATTGGCGAATATAGTTGAGATAGAGAGAAAGAAAAAAAAAATAAATAAGAACAAAACACGGACACACAAAAACGTTCCATTCATGGTCGTGCAGACAGGCCAGTATTTCGCAAGAAGCCCAGTAGCGCTTGCACGGCCTTCTTCTGCGACGTTAATTCCGGACGATGGCGTAACATTATGTCCTCTGTCAGAAGCTGGTCATGTAACTTGTTGAATGCATTATGAAAAAAAGATTGCCAACAAATGTATCACGTGTTTCAACTCCGTGTCAAATGATGTTCTGGTGGAGCGATTAAATAAAGATATACTATTAATGGTGGTGCGTAAAACTACATTTACTTCGTGCGTTTATGCTGTAGGCATGCAGCATCGTGCAACACGTTAATGTACGTACTCCGTACTCCATGAGGTACTCCACGCATGCCAAATACCAGATGCGCCTTGTCAAGTTCTGGGTAGCCGCTGCGGATTTCAAAAAGAGGCGGGGAAAGGAGAAAATGTATTTGTGTGGTACACAATTAATTGAAGGCGTTCTTTTTTCTATTTATAGTGCAACCAGTCCAACAACGGAAGAGAAAGAACAAGACACTGTGGTTCACCCGCACACATGCACTGAACACAGAAGCTGTCGATATGTGTCGAAACGCTATCTGCAATGCTGAAGTTCAAAGCTGTGACATAAAGTATATTCGGATTCCACAAAGAAGGATGCTTAGCCGGAGCAAATGAGGGTTTCAGAATGAGCGTAATACGGTCAGCTATCATTGGTTCTTCTCGTGACAGGGCATAAACAACACATGCTCTGTAAAAGGAATATAAGAGCAACTATGTGGAAACAGTTTAGCCATATGTAGCATATAGTTAACCGCTTAACGACAGCTTCCTTTAACAAGTATCTCAACGTGCACACTGAATAAGCATATTTTTTATTTCGATAACGTTATCGGTACTCGCATTTACGCGCAACTTACCGCATATCACGGGCATCACTTGGTTCATGAAGTCAGGCTCCTCCGCCGACACCAGGGAAATCAGTCCCGCAGTTAAAAACGAAGTAGCGATCGCCCGAGCCGCCATATTTGTCCCATGACCTTTCAGAACAGCTCCCCAACGCCGGAGGCGAGGAAAAGAGCGCTGGCGCCTCGCAGTGTCTGCACTCTTTTTCGCGTTCTGGATACGCGTGGCCCTGTCAGCGAAAAGTTAATAACTCTCGATTCATTATTCGGCACTGAGGTAAACACGGGTGAGGCAGTCGTCTGCGCTTATGGTCGAAGAAGTGTATCCGATTGGTGTGTTCAAGTCACGTGGCATAGCAATAACGACCAGCGACGACATTGATGTTGTTATGACCGGGAAAACTGAACTTTTCCAGGCGGTGCCACGAACCGTTCAAACATATCCGGGACTTGCCTCTTGTGAGTTGCTCATAAGTGTTTAGCGCGTGTTATAACTGCCGGAGCTCTTCGTCAAGGTAAAGGCGGGACAGCACGCTGTTTCTGTACCAAAACGGCGAACCGACCACACTTCGCGATGAGCGTCCCAATCTACAAGGCTTATACCGTAATAACAGCAAGTTTCGCATGTGCACACGGCCAGGGTACGGAGCTTCCAGCTCCCTGCTGCTCGGGAATTGGGCGACCAGAGTGCCGTTTGCGCAGCTGGCCGGCTGAACGGCCATTGCGAACGGCTGACTCCGGCGGTTCCGGCGAGCGGAGCGCAATGTTGACCATCGGGACTGCTGTTACTTCCATCAAGCGCAGCCCCATTTCGTCGTACCCGCGCAGTGAAAGGCTTTATTTGAGCACGCGTACATAAAGAAGGGCGTTTTTTTTTTTGTTAATCTGCTTCGTCGGTGTTTTGTCGTTGTCTGGTCACCTGGTGGAAGAGAGGTCTGCAGGTTGTTAACGTAACGACCACCACCCTCTACACGTTGCACGAGTACACGCTCAGTACACATGCACCTACAAAAGTGTACATGGTGCAAAATCGCTCAAGTTTGCGAGACGCATGGCTGCATGAACCTGGACCACTGTCGCTCTCTTTACAAAGACGTGGGTTTAAAACACGCAATCGCGGACCTTTGACTAGGGGCCCGCGGTTTCACAAGAAATAAATCCTTGTTACGTGTGGCTAAACAGTAGTCGCGTTATTAAATGCGAAGCATTTCTTGGTGAACTGCATGCACTATGACTGTTTTTATCTATCTATCTATCTATCTATCTATCTATCTATCTATCTATCTATCTATCTATCTATCTATCTATCTATCTATCTATCTATCTATCTATCTATCTATCTATCTATCTATCTATCTATCTATCTATCTATCTATCTATCTATCTATCTATCTATCTATCTATCTATCTATCTATCTATCTATCTATCTATCTATCTATCTATCTATCTATCTATCTATCTATCTATCTACGTTGCTTTAATTGAACCCTTAGAAGCACGTGTTGACTTCGTTATCACCAGCCTTGCAATACCAACGTTATCACACAAAACGTTGCTGGGCATGGTTGGTGCTGACTTCTGAGACTGTCAGCTGCAGATTCTGCGGTTATGATTCCACCGTTAAATTCCCAACAATACTGTTCAGACATTCGCCTAGCCCTAAATGTTGGATACTGCTTGCTTCCGGCAGCTGAAGCAGGACTATTCGCTGCATTTTCCTTTCTACACCCACGAGCTTGTTGAACTCCCTCACAAGTACAGAGTAATAAAACATTTCACTGTCGTTTCTCATGGAGTGAGCAGCGTGTTGATTATTTTTCACGTTCTGGGCTGGGACAAGGAAACGAAAAAGAAGAAGAGCGCGAGCGAGGGACGCGGGGACGCTCAAGTGACAGCAGAGCGCTTCCGAACGCAGTTAAATAAACAAGTTTTTTTGCCTTATACCTTAAAGACTGAGTTGAGTCTGATCGCAGTGTCTGGAACGCCATCGTCTTAAATAAGCGTATTTCACTCCGTCCGTTGTTCTTCGAAGAGAAACTATCTTTCAGGGAGTAACTAGGATCCTTAGCTGTTGTGATAGCGCACTTATTACAGCGCAGGTAGAAATGCACAAAAGTAATAAGTTGTAGGTGCAAAAATTTCAGATGCAAACTAATTCAAAGTAAAAAAAAAGAACTCGTGTACGTTACGATAAAGTTGGGAAATATGGTATATCTATTGATAGCATCTGAAGTCGACAGAGTTGCAAAAACTGTCATGCTTCCTCACGCCTTCTCCTCAAACGTCTCGAAGGTGCAAGCAATCCGGTACAGCTATTTTATAATTATCATCATCATGGTTGAAGGTTGAGGGGTCATTTTGAGTAGCAGCGCTCTTGTGGTTCAACTGTGCACGGTGAAATTGCGCCTTCTCATCAAATTTCGTAATGGTGGCATTTGAATACAACCGGAGAGGCCGGGGCAAGCTTCCCGGATAATCGGTCTTCACACTAAATTTGACAACATGGCGGAATTCGACAGCTTGGAAATGTCGAAGATAACACCCTATAGCTTGGTCGATGCTGTGGCTGGTGATGAGAATGAAATACTATTGCTCATCCCTCAAGCTGAGCTACATTTCATTCTCATCACCAGCCATGGGTAGGCAGCTTTCAACCAACCACCCAGTGGAGTCGGTAGGCAGCTTTCAGCAACCCAGTCGTTGCGCAGTTCCCATGATGTGACGGCGTGCGAGATTCTACGCTTCTGCCACCGAGCATTACATCAGTTAACGAGAATCCCTACGCGGAGTGACGGCAGTATCAAGTTTTTTTTTCAAAGATTTTTCAAGCAACGGTGCAGCTACATGGTAAAGAATACTCGAATATCAATCACGTGGGCAAGCCTGCTCGTACCCGGAATTGAATTTTATTTGTTTAACGTCGCGTCAGCTTTTGTGCCACACGCCACGTTTTACAAGACGCAGGGCTTGTGTTTTCATTGCATATAGGGATGTTCACGTCCGGACATTCATGTACATGTCAGATATTAAGCAACAAATTAATTGGCACCAGAGTGTTATAACCGTGTTGCAGTCGCTCGGACGCGAAGCATGCGATGTCAAGCTGCGAGCTTTTGATCGCAGAATCTTTGCGTTGTTGCTCCATCTTGTATTCACGTGATGAAGTACTGATACATCTCGTATTCGCTAGTCAAATAACTGCGCAGACTGGTCTCTTGCTTGGAACAACTTTATTGTTTCATTGAATCGACGAAGACGGAACTGTACATACCGTACACTCTGGCACGTAAACACCATTCTCACATCGCCTAAATCGACACTCTACAAGAAAATGATGATCGTTGACCTCTTCGCTGCGCGATGGTGACTTCCCATCGACTCTGCATGAAAGTACGTATCTATGTACACGCTGTGTGCAAAGCGACAAAACGCAGAGAGCTACAGCTTTGGCAGCGATGTCCCTACCACCGAACACTGGTCTTGTGTATACTGTTGTTTTCGCAGACTGCAAAGCATATAAGGCACTCGATCAGTTTTAAAAGCTCACACATACTGATGTTCGCAATCAGGGAGTATCCGAACATGAATGTTTGCGGTGGTCGCTATCTCTTATGCGGGTGCCATGATGCAACCGCGTCTGAATTTCGAATTGAGCTCTACAGTCAGCGGGGAGCTTTGTACCAACATAACTGACAGAAACGGATAGGAACTTCACTCTTGTAAACTGCACAGAACTAAACTTAGTATATAACAAGAGCTGCGAATCATGACAATGAGAAAACACACACAATACAGAATGTACCGATTACGCCAGTTCATGTCTATCGTTATGATGTTTAAAGATGCGTGCAACAGGTGAGCCTCGATATATTTTTTTTGTCAAAATAACTGTAGCGCAACTGAATGCTTTAAAGGACCTCGTAATACTGTTTCGTAGGTACCGCGCCCCACCTTCCACGGTTCTTGTGGCAGCAATGTCCAGGAGCTCCCATGCAGGGCAGGGCAGTTCGGCATGGACAGCCTCCAAGTCTTCGACTGGATGATCTACCCCTCAATCTCTTTCTACGCAACAGCGTTTGCAGTATTCTAGTTTCGCTGGTGCCCTTGGGTGCAACCTTCGCACTTTGACATTAAGGTTCTTCTCACCGTATTAATGGGCGAGTCCGTATCATTATATGACGCCTCCACCCAGCTTGCAGACCAATGCACTCAGGAAACGTGTGTTCCAGCTTCAGTTGTCCTGAGTGTGCGAACCGAGTCCGGTTCCTCAGGATGGACCGGAGTTTAGACCGCAGACGCTTCTAAGGTTTGTCGATCAAAATGCGGCTTCTGCTTCCCAGTAAATAAGTAAGATGGCGCAGATTGCTGGCAGCCGACACGAGTGTTGTTGAGAAGGGCGATCCATTCTATAGCGCTTGTATTTGGTCAAACGAGTAATGGCATCGTGCGACGACTCATATCTGTAACACTGTAAACATTGATTGATCCAGGTTTGTTTAAACAGATTCTTCAAGCTGCTTCCACAAGACAGTACAACGATCATGTTAATTCCCCAAAATCTAATAATATTACCTTTGTGTATTCTGCCATGATTCGCACATTCCATGCCTAACCATATTTGCTTTAGGCGCACAATTTCCAAGTATATGCGATAGCGCTGACTTCGCATGAAGATGAAATCTCTGGAGGGCCGATCTGTAAATTACTCCCGTACAAAATTAAAAAAAAAATATCCAGAAAGACATCATAGTCAGTCTCTACACTCGCATCTTTGCTACGTTAAAGTTACCTTTCGTATCATCTGCAGTTTCATCCAGCGAACGCGTTGCTTTCAAAGGTTGTCTTTGTCTTCCGCTCGACTTGCTTGTCAAAGGGCCTTGGCAAGAAAGTGGAACGTTTCTTTATGAATGAAACTATTCTGTACACTCGCTGTGCATTCAGTGCCGCTTTGAATACGTGTAATATATACGTCCTGCCATTCATGCGCTCGGCACGGCTGCAGGTGTATCACGTAGCATTCCCTCGTACACGGCCTCAGCCTTAGAAAAACGAAAACACCTGACAGACGCACACACACGGCGCTCGAGGCAACAGGTGCCATGAACCGTTTTATGAGTGCCGATGCACCTGTTTGGTTGATCACCACAAACCTTCCAAGTTTGATCTACTATAAGTATGCATTTACAACATTATTCAAGGGCCGAGTAGTGTGGAGAAACAATATAAAACAGCCCCATCACGATATATCATTCTATCCGCGTCGTGCGCGTGCCTGAAGAGTCGGCGGAAGTGATAGCACTGAAATCGCCGGACTGGTACATAACGGCTTCTCCTCACATTTGGCACATATAATGGAACCACCCTGAAAGACGCGAAAGCCGAAATCAAGGATAACCGTCGTATGTAGCACCACAACGAATACCGCAAAGCAAGCGCGGAATGAAACAATTTTGCAAGACATCCTTACAAGAGACAACCGGCTAACAGTATAAGACCTCAATTATAGAAATAAGGGCTTGAAGAAAACCTGCTCGTGTAAATTGGGTAGTGCAATGTGTCGTCTAGAAGCGCAATTGTGGTAAAAAAGAGCGTCGATATTTAGATGCACGGAAAGGCAAGTTCAATAAACGTGTGTATACTTTCGATAATACATAAGTGTCCAAAAATATCTACCTGTGTTGTTCCATTTCAGGTCGCCGGAAGTCTGTTAGCACTTAACGTTAAGCAATGCGAAAAGCATATACAATGATAACGTCCCTCGGAGTATTATTTACAATGCACCTCGAAAACGATCCCGGGGGAGTGTTATCTGGGCTTTGACTACACGTGATTATGATTTCACGACAAATAAAGTGAGCCCGCTACTAATTCTGTTATAATATTCGTGGGTGTGACAAAAGTGTTTTATGCCGCGAAGCAGAATTTCACATTGAACGCGATTCACAGTAAAACGCAGGAGGTTGAAAGGGAAATGCTACGAGATCTACTGCCGACTTCCAGCTGCATGGCACACAAATATGTTTTAAATGTCACTGTGGAACTTTACAATTCAAGAGACTAAAACTATAGACTGCGCATTGGTGTGTCTAGAAATTATGTGTAAGCTTGAGCATTTATGAATTCTTTCCTTTTTTTTCATGCAGGAGATAAACAGATGCAGGAATTACTGCCACTCAATACAATTTAGAGGCGTGAATACAAGACTCTGAGCTTTCGTTATCGAAAGATATGATGAAAGTATAGATGAATACTTATCGGAATAATACCATCAGGTAGGACACCTACACGGATGTACTTATTATACATCTATGAGTCTACTTGAGTATTTTAAGGTGACAGGAACGTTACGTAGGAGGTATACCACTGTCTATTATATACTTTGTACACCTGGTGGTTTCTTTCGCCACGACATTCTAGAAAATGAAGTTCTGCTTTTAAACACCGCAAGTCACGTAGTTTCTAGATACAAGTCACGTAGATACAATAATCACGTA
This sequence comes from Rhipicephalus microplus, assembly GCF_043290135.1. Classification (NCBI taxonomy): domain Eukaryota; kingdom Metazoa; phylum Arthropoda; class Arachnida; order Ixodida; family Ixodidae; genus Rhipicephalus; species Rhipicephalus microplus. The sequence goes on from NC_134700.1 coordinate 212,569,723, forward strand.
GTTACGGGCTGGGTCGCGGATGCGGATTGACTGGGCCGCATGAAAAGTGGGGAGGCGCTGAAGAGAGCGAAAGGAGGAGAGGGGGACGCAGTGTTTTGAACAAAAAACAGTTTCCATGCTATACATGTTACTACGTCGGCTTTCATGATCGATTTTATCGCCTATAGTCTTTGCTTATCTATCGTGAGGCTCCGTATACATGCAATGCCTCTTATGATCTTCAATGACGAACCAGCACTCGTATACCTTCGCAGTGCATTTCCTAGCAGTACGACTACAGCTGCATACATTATTATCCATATTGGGCAGGAAATGGAAGCTGATTTTTTTGTGCATGTTTCGAGAAAGGAAAGCTCACAGCTGAACCGGGTGTACTTGAGCATCACAGGAGTGACGTTTTTTCTGTGTGACGAAAGTGAATGGAACACTGGCGCTGTACTGGAGCCGTTGGTCAGAGACGAAACCAAAACTCGATCGAGTCTGTTCGTGCCCGTTGGCTCTATAATTTCTGAAACTCCTGTGAACTCGCGCAACATGAGTCTTCTGACCAACCTAGAGGCTTTGTAACCCACTCGTGCACGTAAAGGTTGTTTCACATGCCACGATTGCAGCGAAAAAAAAAATCGTTCTGTTCGCAACCATCGCTAATAGCGGTTTCGTTTCACATGGACCGCGAACGGTCCACGATTTTCGCTCTACGACTGGAGCGGCGAGTTTTTGCCACCACTCATTGTGACAGACACGAATGTAATGTAATAATATGCGCATTATGATATCACGAAGTTACCGTGAACGGTAACGAAGGGCCCGCTTGTTTCGCGATTTAAAAACACTTTCCAGTCTGAATTCATTTTAAAATGCACAACATCGGTCATTGCCAAAACAATCACGTCGACTCTATTTCGACGGCTTGGCCGGACCAGCCCTATTTCGACGCGTTTCGACCAAAAATCTCTTCTGCCGCTGCCATCAGAGCGAAAATTTCCAACAATGGAAGCTCGCCGCGGACTGCTGCCGCGGGAGCGAACTGCCCCTTTTTTTTTTTTTGCTGCGAGCGAATTGGCAGCCTGAAAATCGCTACTTTTTGTGTCATGTGAAACGGCCTTAACACTCTGGTCACTGCTGCTTGCTGCAATTCTAGAGCACGCACGGCTACCATCGCCGGACACCGGAATGGAAGCTCTATGTCAGCGAATTTGTCGCGTTTTACAGCGCTTAAGGTTCACTAAGGCTTGATCTGCATTTTCATTACAAGTAAACAGGTTCACATGTATAACAGCACCATATAAGTGTAGGAAGAACGCTGGAGACACAGGAGAGAGTGCTTGCTGTGTCTTCTTGATTTGTTTTTGTATGTGTGCTGTTGTACCGATGAACTATGGATCACGAGTTAGCTGCCCGGCTGTGGTGGTCTGGTGGTTAAGGTAGTCGGCTGCTGATTCGCAGGTCACGGGATTGAATCCCGGCTGCGGCGGCTGCACTGGCGATGGAGGCGAAAATGTTGTAGGCCCGTGTGCTCAGATTTGGGCGCACGTTAAAGAACCCCAGGTGGTCGAAAATTCCGGAGCCCTCCACTACGGCGTCTCTCATAATCATATGGTGGTTTTGGGACGTTAAACCACACATATCAATCAATAAATTACGAATTAGGTCTGTTAGTAAATGTTATGCGGCTTATTTTTTTCTCATCCCTTTCTGCGTAAAACAATGTCGCTTTCAGACGAACCACGATTGTTCGACATATCGCTTGACTATACGCCCTTGAGAAGCGCGAATTTATCAAAAAACATTTGAAAAAGTATTAGTCTGTGCTGTCGGCTGTACGTCACCTATGTGAAACGACGGATATAAAGACAGACCGGAATGACGGGGTTGGTTTTTTTCACAATTTGTACTAATCACGTATTTCGCGTGGCACTGGGCTGAATGGCCAAGAGCTCAACGGGACATAAAAGCTTATGGAACACAAACTTAAAGCAAACATCAGACATGGGCAAACAGAACGCTCGACTGCGTACCTTAAGAGTGCTTAGTTGCTCGTTAGGCCTCTGACACCGGCAAAACGAACTGCAAACGAACGAAACAGCACTTTCATCTACAAACATACGGAAAGATCTTACAGCGAGATTTCCTTCTAGTGAGATAGGCCGCTCGCAAGAGAAATACGTATCAACAAGTACGTACTGAAATAGCGGCACACACGTCACTATACCAACGTTGTGTACAAAAAAAGAAAAAAAAAAGACGGGAGTTCGTCGGCATGTTGGCGGCACCGTGCTATCGGGTTCTTCGTTGCTGCAGTTTCGTGTTCACTCCAGCGAATCGTGGGTCTGGAACACGCCCCTAACGCCACCGTCACCGCCGCAAGTCTCGCTGGCTCTGAAGCCGCTCTTTGCGGCATTCGCTTGGTTCGGCGCTGTTGCGGTCGCACTCTGTCCTAGCAATTGGGAGAAAAGCGTGGTTCCCGGATGAATGCTGGACCGGTTGCGGCCTTCGTGCACCGCCACTCGATTCCGGCAGAAGCGCAATGTCTCGCACGCCAAGTCGCCCACCGTCCAGCGACGCTCCTCCACCTTGAAGCTCACCTGGGACAGCTGCAAGAGGTGCGAGAAACAAAAAAAAGAATGAGTGAACGAATGAGGGATTGAGTGAGTTACAGTAACGCTGAAAGTTGGGCGAGTCGGTGATAGTTCTTGTTTACGTAATTATGAAGCAGCGCACAGAGACAAGTACAAAAGGAACGAAAAGGACACCGCTGCACTCGCAACTAGTTTATTTCGCACACTATCACATTGTATATTACCGTGTCCTTTTTGCGAATGCAGTGGTGTCCTCTTCGTTCTTTTTGTACTTGTCTCTGTGCGCTACTTCATAAGTGAGCCACCGCAATTCAAGCGCAATTATATAGAAGTTAACCGAACAAGAAGAATCGGAAACTCCAGGCCTGTCCGGAATCCGAAGCATGGTCGCAGCATAAGCTGGAGGAGCGGCCTCGTCAGAGGTCGCTTTAAACTCGGGCCACCTATACGGCAAGTACAGTTGCTAAGTGCTCTTTATGCCGCAATTCATCATCATTTTGCAGCTGAATTGTTGCTTTTTCCCAGCCATATTCCGTTGTGTTCACTTTGCCTAAATAATAAGCACCCAGCGACGTTATTTGTGTGTTGTGAACTGCGTTGCGTTGTTGTACGCCCACATAACACTTTACAACAGGCAGACTGCCGGTTCGGTATATTTCCATGAGGAAGGTGTGGCGGTGCCGTGTACCTGTTCGAGACTGGGCTGCCCGCCGGTGTAGATGACCAGGCCGGGCACCCCGGCGACGCTGGCGGCGATCCATTGAACGAGTGCCTCGAGCTGCGCGTCGCCCGACGGGTCCACGCAGTCGCGCGCCCACCGGCAAGTGGCCACGGGCCGCAAGCCAGACGCCGACAGGCGCATCGGAAAGGACGATGGCGGTGGATGAGGTTCTTCCTGCACAGAGGTGATAGAAAACAACTACTTTGAAATTCTTCCCGGGTACTGGCTGGCGGGCTTGAGTAGGATGGCCTCTTGCTGGAAACTACTCTTTCGGCCTCGGCAAAGAGGAATGCCTGCTATTCCGCTTTGCGGAAGAAAAATAAAATAGCTTTTTTTCAAAATTCTGATCAAACTTCAGGACAATAAACTTTTTCATCTACAAACAAGAGGAAGGGGGGGGGGAGGCACTGCGTCGAAATTCCTCGCTAACCGGGATCCCTGCGCAAGCGTATGCGCAAAGGTGACTGACTTTTGCCTCTTGGACGCCAATGCCGTACAATGACGTGGTAAGTACCGCACGGCCGAGGAGTTTCTGCAGCGGACAAACGACTGGGTGTGCGCTTACCGATTCCTGCGGAGGTCCTTCCTCGACAGACACGAAGCTCTCGCGCCTCCTGTCTTCGCTGTCACCGCTGGCCGTGTCGAAGTCTTGCGGCTCTTCTTCCTCTTGCTCTCCGGGCGCACTATCAGCGTTGTCCCCTTCTTCGGAAGTGCCGGCCGAGAGATCGGGCGACACCGGCCGGAAGGAGTGCGCCTTGATGAACTCGGTGTCCTGCCGCGTCAGACCCACCGCGCAGGCGTGGCTCACGTCCGCTGGCGTCTTCTTGCACCTGTTGGAAGACGAGCCAGAGCCATTACGGTGCGCGCTCTGACGTCACAGGGTTTCGTGCAGTGTGACGCTCAGCCACTCGTGGGGTATGTGGAAAACCAAACTCGAATGCATTCTTACGAGACGAATGACGCTGCAGTGCGCGGCTACTGCGCTGAACGTGAGCACGAGCAAATGTGCGTGGCATACAGATATACACGAGAGGCAAGCGTTTCATGTGAGAGAGAGAACAAACTAATGAAACAAAGCAGTTGGTGGATTACCGCAGACGGGGCCACGCTAATCAGAGCAGCCCGCCCTGCCTGACCTCAGGGTTGCCAGCTGCAGCTTCTCAAAAACATGCACACCTGCAGGTCTTGCCTCCCACGACCACATAGTACGTAATTGTTGTGTATTGCCCGAGTCGACCAAGTCTCGGCTCTCCTGGAACATGTATGTGATACGAGGTTCAGCCGTGGTAGCGTGGTAGTGCCTACCCACCATGTGACATACGTTAGTGTGTCTGTCTGAATATATTAAGTGTAGTTTGTGTAAATGAAAGTGTGTGTTAGTCCGCAAACGACGTCAGCGCCACGCATGTTGCTAACTGTGAGCTGTGAAGGATGTGAAAGACTGATCGCCTGACATACTACAAGAAGTGCTGGGTGACAATTGCGGCGTACATTATTTGCATGTTTTGTTAGTACGTTCTTGTGATCGCAAGTACCGTGAAATGTCAGAGTTTATTATGCGTTAAATATCAACGGCATGCTAGTTATTTCTTCCACACAGTTCGTTACAGCTGCGTACACTAGTTATTGCTGACGGCATTTCATGGTCCAGCCAAAGGCAGGGTCGACCGAAATCAACAATGTCCATGTGTTCCTCCCATAGTGTGTTTCCTTTGCGCATATATAGATAGCCATGCGAGAACTTTCGCATCGTCAGCTGGAAGTCATCACTGGCGGCCACTTCGTCATGCACAATAATGATTCAGGTAGATTGGCTGGATGCATATTGGATGTAGCGAGAATTGGATGTGTACGCTTCATGTCGTATTTTATGTCATGCATGCGAGTGTGCGGCACGTCGCCTATATGTACTTTCCGAAACCGCCTCACATTCGGGAATTTGCTGCACACCACTCCTGCAACGCCTTGTAACCCCTTCAGGCTCCCCAGGTATTTTGCATCTAGGCAGCACCGTCTACTTCCTTTCACGCCGCACAGCGCTGTGTCTTTCCATGCGGGGGTGTCGTATCAATTCTATATATGCTGGCTTTCGAGACAACTGGCGCAACCAAGCAAGGGGGGAATGGAGAGGCGGGGGGGGGGGGCTGGAGAGTGGTCGTCATAGTCGACAGCACCCCTCTGAAAAATTTCAGTTCATGTGTGTATATACGTGCACACACACAAACGCACGCACGAATGAACAAAAAGTATGGCTTGTACTCCCCCCCCCCCCCAGAAACCATTTCTGCCTACGCCACTGTCTGAGGAGTCCACGTAACTGCCATTTGAAAAGATGTAGCTGGTTTGCTGGGCAGCTATGACGGAAACATTTACACCAAATGACTGAGCGTTCATCAGCCAGTGAGTCAACGAGCTCGTGGGTTCTTAGCACCGGCAGTATATAACATAACCTGACAATGGTACCTGAACTTAGCCTTAAAAGGAACTGGCAGGTTTGGGTTGACGCCATCGAAGGAATACGCCTTGGGCATGCCCTGGCCCGTAGTCATGACCAGCGTCTGTCGCCGCCCGGGCGAAGACGTCATGACCAGCTCGGATGCGATGGACAGTGCCGGCAGCTCGCGCGCCGAGCCCTTGGTCGGCAGCAGGACGTGCAGCGTGGGCTCCGAGTTGGCCGCGCGCAAGGAGCACACGGGAGGCTGGGACCGCGAGAATCCCAGCTCGGGGTCCTCGTCGATGTCGTCCATGTCGCTGCTGCCGCTCGAGTAGCTGGCACGCAGGCTGCGGCTCAGCCGACGTGCAAGCCGCCGGCCTCGACGACGAATTCGACGCCGGAAGTCCTCGTACCTGCCCGTAGAGCAAGTAAAAGCGATCAAGACATGGCATTGGAATGCGAAGGGAACGCAGAGCAGGAAAGGCTAGGATGGTGTATACATTACACCTGCACTGACCTTGAAGCACGGTTAAGGCGGCTTCTAGTTTAAGGAAAAAGTTGTGTGGATCCTGCGCACTGTGGCATTTGGTTACTTTAGGCTGAGATTTCACGACACTTGCGAGGAACGGCATTTCATTGTTGCAGCAACTATATAATGCCTTTCCAAGCGAAAATTCGTCGTTTCCATGAAGCTCTGTATGAAGTCCAAGTGGAATGACAAGATATCGTGTATCGAAGAAAAGCGCGTCTTCGGTCCTTCGGTCAGGTGCCTCTGCGCTGGGAAGATCAACTTTTCGCTCTTGAAATGCCCCAGTCATGGCGATCCCCAATACACTATAGCTAAGCGGACACATTCTTTTTTGATTAACCCTATTTTCATCGTATATTCAAATATTCCCTCCATTTCTCCCTTAATTGATGTTATAAGGCCGAAACACCACTGGTTCAAGCCCAACTCTTTTCAACTCTCTCTACAAAGCATCAACTTACATCTCATCTTTTCCACTGAAACCACATTGCATTAAACAAATGGAGCGTGTCGCCGTGCATCGCGGCTTCGACACTGGCATGCTTACCTTTCGTGCTTGCTCAGCGCGGAGGTTATGTAGTCGTCGTCGTCGCTCCGGTAGTCGAGTACGAAACCGGCCGAGCTGGCAGAGTCGTCCCTGCTCAGGCGTTGAGATACCGACGAGAAGGCGCTCGAGCCGCCACCGCCGCCACTCGTGTGCGAGCGCAGCGAACGCTCTCGGCGCGACTTGAGGCAACGAGGGCGGACCTCACCCGGAAGACCTGCGCCGTGTCCCTCCGGGCCTGCGGTGCAACACACGCGCAACGTGACATGGAACTCGTAACGGTGGCGATTGCTTCCTTTTGAACTTTGACAGTGGCCCGTTTGGGACCCTCTAGAGCTTTGACTGCCTAGGCTTTCTGCCTCCAGTTGTGCAATTTTTACTTGTGATTAGCCATAGAAATGTTTCCTTAAACAGCATTTAAAAATGATTTTCCCCAAATGTTCTTATACAGTGTTTTCGTCGGCCAGCGCTAACTTCACCACAACTGTCGTATAATGCACAACGTTCTGCTTATAATCTTTTTACCTTACTGATGATTGATTGATTGATTGATATGTGGGGTTTAACGTCCCAAAACAACCATATGATTATGAGAGACGCCGTAGTGGAGGGCTCCGGAAATTTCGACCACCTGGGGTTCTTTAACGTGCGCCCTACCTTACTGATGCTAATCCTCAGCTTGCCAAGTGCGTGACAGAACTAGACGCTCACGTACTCTATCAATAAGCGTCATCGTATACGGCGCTTTTTTTCAAGTCCAACTGTACGTAAACCGCACATTATGCGCCACTAGGCGGTAGGTAAGCCGTTATTGATACAGAGTGCACTTAATATTGATGGAGAAATAGCTACCCACTGTCTTCTAAGCTTTCATCCGCAGTGTGGTAGTCGTCGTCACACGACTTCTGAGACGGAACCCGCAGTAGTGACGGGTTTGTGGTCGGATACTCGAAAGGCGTGGTCGAAGATCCAGACGCCGTCCTGCGGTGACCCCTGGCCGGAGCACCCTCCTCCGCCACTGGCTGCTGTTGCCGCGCTAGCGTCCATACGTCCGTATCCTTCACCGTTGTCGCGGCGTGAGCACTCCGAAGCAATGAAGGCGAAATCTCGACGCCCGGTGACTCTAGTTCCACGCTTTCCTGCCTGCGCCACACGCCATCCTCGGGTGCAGACTCGATCGAGAGCTGCACACGAGGCGAAGAGACCGGAGGAGACGTCAGCACTTTGACCGGAACCACCTTGACGCAGGCCGGCTTGATCTTGCTCAAGGCGGAGAACTCGCAGTGCGGCAGCGCTATCGGAGGCGCGCCCCCGCCGCTCTGCCTTCTCTGGTCCAGGAGACACTCGGTCGCGGGACGGAAGGCAGACCTGCGGGACATCAGCGGTGAAAGATTGACCGGGCGAAAGACCATAGCCGCTTGGGAACCACTCCCTCGCCGGTCGGGTCTTGGGGAAGGATGTCTCTGCGCGCACAGGACGGCCTGCGTCAGAAGCGGCGCCGACGAGGAAGATGAAGGCGTCGACGGCTGGCTCACAGAGATTCTGCTAAGTATGTCTTCCAGGCTTTTGTTTCTTTCCACGGAGCCCTTAGAACCAGAGCTGCCCAGAGACCGCAGGCTTCTTCTTGATGTCGGCGGTGGGGGCTTCGTCGCTAAAGGTCTGGCTATGTTGGAAGCCGGGTTAACAGCCGAGTTCAATAGCGATGGCGGCATGATCGAAGCTTCACTGTTGGCTTCTGCAGCTGGTTGTACACGGATACCATCGGGTTTCGGCGAGGTTGGGCTCGGGCTTCTGGAGCTCAGCACTTTGAAGACCCTTCGTGGTGACCGTGGTGGCGGCACTGGCAGCTCTGGTTTGGCGACCTGCGCTTCAGCCTTCTTCTTCAGCGCCCCAAGAACGCCGGCTAAAGTGGGTACTTTGCTCTCCGACTGAGGACCCCGCTTGCCCGGGTCCGGACTGTCACCCTTCTTACCTGAAACGACAGCCGTCGTCGTTTCTAAGCGGTCTGCGACGACATGCTTGCAGTCCACAAAGGGTTCGTGACCGTGCAGTCCTTGCAGGTTGTCCGGCGGGGAGTCGGTGGCGTGCACACTGCTCCGGGACGACGACGTCTTGGAAGAGGACAGCGAATGAAAATAGGGTGGATCGTGACCAGCTGCGCTCGAGCTCGAACTCTGGCCCACGGGCGAGGGTCTGCGTTGGGTGAGGGCCTGCCGGAAGGCCACGAGGCACTTGTTGAGCTCGCGAAGCAGGGACGCATCCTCAAACTGCGCTACTGGCCGGGATGAATGGTCCTTGATGTCCAGAAGGCACACAGAACACTCGGACGGACCGAACACCTGCGATAGTGACAACAATTGCTGCAATCAGTCTACACATTTGGTAAACGAAAGATCACACATGTTGGCTTCTATCCGGTTTATGTCGTCAAAGAACTTACGCCTTAACATGTAGATTTGTCAGTATTTCTGACTGTAGATTAGCCTACAGAAAGGCGACAGAACTAAAGGTATAGGGGGAGTGTAAGGGGGCCTGGCCTTTCTCCATTTTTTTAAAGAATGGGCTCGGCGCCTTCTCGACAGGTCAGCTGTAGCACTGCAGCCCACCCGCTATTGAACAAACGCTGAAAGCATTTTACTTGGGTGTTGGTCCCTTGTACGGGAAATGTTAGGTCTAACATTTTCCGGAAAGTAACTTAATCATGATTATTCGGTTGACGTGGCGTGAGTGAAAAATGTAAACTAGTATCGTCATAGTGCTGGACGCATTTCCTCCATACGCTGCACATGACGGGTCCCCCAGTTTGGTTAAGCAATTGTTACATCATACTGTCTCGCGAGGTATTTGAGCCTGAAGCTACTTGCCCAGGAATTAGTGAAGGCTCACCTTGGTCTCTTTACATTAACAGTTAATGTTCATGCTGCTGCTGCTGCTGATGATGATGATGAAAACTTTATTGGGGTTCAGAGAAGGCTCAGGGGAGAACCCACGTAACCCAGCTAGTCTCACGTAGGGGGCCCGTTCGCGGGTACTCTGCATTTTTTTTTCATTTGTGTATTGTGAGTCTAATGTAATGATGATTGCGTTTCGCTTGATTTTTTATGCAAAATAAAAATCCAGTAGGCGTGAAAATAAAGTATAACATTGCCATGCCTCAGGTTTTCAGAGCATTGGGCAAGTTAATGTTCTGTATCACAGCAGTTATTTCCATCGATCTCACATCTATTTAACCATTTACGTTTCGAGTTGTTCGAAACATTGTTTCTAGAATGCCGATTTTATTTTGTGTTTGACTGCATCGGCAAATTATGGAAATGCCCGAAATGTGCTCAGAATAATGTATTTAGCCGTACAATATTCATAAGCTCTTGTTTAATTACAGAAGCAGATGGATTCAGTGCACTCTGGCCATTCCCACTCTATATTGGTCACCGCCCTACGAGCGACTCATAGGGCACCACAGATCGCCGACCCATCCCCGCCCTTGTGCGGTCAGAGGTCCCCGCCCTGTGGCCGTGCACGGTTGAGACACAGCGAAGCTGGCGTAACTACACCAGACCACCGTGGCAGGTTCTCTGAAGGGCTAAACCATAAGTGCAGCCTGCATGCTCAGAAGAAAGGTAGACTCGCCTGTCCAGGATATGAATCTCTTCTTCTTCCTCAAGAAATGCCTTGTCTTTTTCACCGCGGTTCACATAAATGTATATACAAAAAAATAGGGCACGTTAAGTGACGTTCGGCACCACAGTCCGTATCATGTCTGTACGCTCAGTCAGCTGTGGTTGCGGATGTCCGTCACGATGAGTCTGTAGGACGTCCCGGGCAGTTAATGGCCGCGCGGATGTGCAGTGCAGTCGCGTCACCGCAACGTATTTCTAAGCTCGCCGCTAATACGCTATAGATACGATGACCATACTATCAAATGAAGTGGTGTACATAGAATGGTTGTTATCTGTACACCGCTGCGTGAACCGGGCTCTGTTTTGTACGCCGGGTGTCACAGCACCATGCTATAGTGCAGGAAGCAAACAGGACATTAGTAATGCCAGTGTCATTCGTTTATGTAGTATAGTCATTGTTTGCTGGTTCTCTCGCCCTTGCTATTAGGTGTATTGTGTCGTCTATTAACCAAGTACGCTACTGCTCGGCCTTTGTCGAAAAGTTAGATTCCAGTTGGCCGTACCGGTTCTCCGTTGACCCGTGGCCTCGGGTCGAGTGGCAGCAGGCCGTCCACGGTCAGCGCTTCGTTGTCGCCCAGAAGTTCGACAAACAGCAGCGCGGTGAGAACCTCGGGACAGCTGAGGAACACCGAGCACTCCTGGAAGCGACAAGTAGAAGGTTTATTAAGAGATCAAATTTTAGAATAGAGTAGCGTGTGCGTCCGAGTTCTGAAAATACGAATTAATCGAACGAGATGGTACATTCTTTATTGAGGAAGAAACGATTTCTCGCTAATGAATTTGGTTCGTTGGTCTGTGCTTCGGGAACTAACCATAAAACGCGGCATTTGGAACAGCCGACACGTACTTAAGACAGGTGTTCATTTGCGTCCACCGTATAACCCAGAACGTAAAGATGGCTGAATGGTTCGAAGGCGCTCGCTGGTACAAAACTCCCTCTCCTTATTATGAAAATAAAGCTGGATATTTAACACAACGGTAGTCCAAACCAAAGCTATTCAACCTCCTCGCCTCTCTCTCGCTCTATTGAAGAACATATTCTTATAAGGCTAATACACAGATATCTCGTCATCATCAAGCGTGTGTGTCATTCGCTGCTTGCGTTTTCCCTGCTTTCCAGCTTACGTCCGTGACTGTGCATGCAACAAATCTTTCTAGCCGAATGACACAGCTTCGAACTCTGATCAGTTCCGTGCACTCGCAGGCCGGTGCGCCCGGTATACGTGACGCAGTTTAACGGGTAATAGACGAAGCGTCGTGTATAAACGAGTAGTTTTGCATCGTCAACCAATATGCGAAGCCACGCTTTCCCTTGCACAAACGTGCGTTAGCTGTGTGTAAGCAGAAAAGAAGAAGTGCTCGGTTTTGAGCAGTTTGTTTCGCGTCTTTTGTTATGGCGGAAGTGTCGCTAAGTGAAATAAGCATGCGATATAAAATAACGTATGTCTGTATTGCGTAAACGTCGCTCAAAACAAAGGCGTATATACAGCACGAACAGTTATGCTACAGCACTGAATACGCACGTTCAAAAGAATCTTCAGATATGTATTACGAAAACGCTTACCATTGTGCAATTTCTTCCGAGAAATTCGTTTCCGACGTTAGCGCTAGAAGGATAGCACTGCAAGAAGTAAAAAAAAAGTGTTACCGAAAATAGCTTCACAAACGGTTGTTGACAGCTTGAAAATGTAATCTCGACCTTTAACGAACTTATTATAGCCGTGCGAAAAGTCCGCATAAAAGCCTCACTACACTGGTGGAGAAGCCAGCAGCGTCTATGACAGGGGCGTTGAAATATTTTTTTTGGGGGGTGGGGGAGCTGGTTCATTTATTCTTTATCTGTGTTCGCCCATGTATTTGTACGTGTGCTTGATTACGCACGCAAAAAATTGAAAATTTTATGGAGGGAGTGGGGTGGTTGTTGAACGTTCTATTCATCACCCTGGCTATGACTAGTGGTCCATGCGTACCTGAAATAGTAATTAAAAGAGAAAATACTTTCGTAAACTTGCTCCCAGTAGTGCACGAACGAAACACAGTTACTGCAGTGTCCTAAAGCTCTTCAGGCAAGCCTCCGGTGTCGCCACTCCTGTAATCTGATCGCATGCGTGTTTTACCTTGAGCAAGACTGGTTCGGCATCCTCGATCAGCCCCCTGGTGCGGACCATGAGGGGGCAGAGGGGACAGTCGCTGCACATCCACTCCGGCAGCGACATCTGGTTCTTGGGGGCAGTCACCTGCTCAACGCCGGTGAAAAGAAAAAACAGTCAACACTTTACACACTCTTCGTAAAACTTCGTGACGCATGGAGTCACGCAATCGGGAATAAGACTTCCGAGAAACATAACGAGGCGCACTGTGTGAAAGACGCATGAAATCCTCTTGACGATCACAGTCGACTGCAGTTTCCCTCTCCACCCGGTTAAACCTCTGTGCCCCTCATCTGGTCTTCTTGCGCAAGCTCCGGGATCGGATCAGCTCAAATCAGGCGACAATGGCAAGCAATGGCGTCACCGTGCGACATCCCAATGACGTCACAAGTTTTCTACATCTGGTGCGTTTTTAGAGCTTCTAGATTAATCAAATTCGGGTTGGTGGGCATGCAAGGTCTGCCTTGTCGAAAGGCATCGGTGGAAGAAATTAGTTTAACTCTAATACACCGTGTTAAAATATTCAACGAAGTAATGACCATTGTTACCACGAGAGTTGGGCTATGATATGATTGTACCTCCCACCCATACTATATGAGAGGCCATATACTGTTCAGGACACACCGCTCTACCACTCACGGACATTTCCTTAAACCTCTGCAATGCCACGCGTTGGAATAAATGCAGCTGCCGTGACCAGGACTCAAAAGCGCGACTTTGTGCCCTGCAGCGGAGTACGATCAAAGCTGCGGAATGCTCCTCGCACACAGCGACTGGCCTACATTGTTTGCTTCTTTGGCGTCCGATAGATAGACTCGCAAATCCTTTACTTGCTTGCCAAGGAGCACAAGAAAATCGCGGGGTAACCCCTGAATACGTTGAACGGAAACGTTTCGATGTGGCAGTTGTCGTTCTTGGGAGCCACTGCTTTCACGGTGTATCTCGAGGGATCATTTCGAACCTGCCTGCAGAAGTACACGGTGCCATCCGGTTCATCCTGGAAGGTGCAGTCGAAGTAGGCGAATAGGCTTCTCAGCTTTTCACAGTGACACGGCCTGTCAAGAGGAAGACAGAAAAAAAGGTTAGCAAAGGCACAAGAAAGTGTGGCAGTTTTGTGTATATACCTAACATACATTCCGTCGAGAAATGGTCAAGTTAGCCGTAGTGATGGAGGGAGGGGGGGGGTGTAAGCGCTAAAATCGACAAGGGCCGGTCGCACTTAGCCTGTCCCCGTCTGACGATTTTAGCGCCCCCGCGCGCACACACATGAGTGAGAGACAAACAGCAATACGGACAGACAGGCTATAGTTGGTTTTGCTGCATATACTGAAGCTTAAGCGCACACTCACGAGGACACATAAAATAGGGACACAGGGACAACGGCGCCCCGCCGCGGTGGTCTAGTGGCTAAGGTACTCGGCTGCTGACCCGCAGGTCGCGGGATCAAATCCTGGCTGCGGCGGCTGCATTTCCGATGGAGGCGGAAATGCTGTAGGCCCGTGTGCTCAGATTTGGGCGCACGTTAAAGAACCCCAAGTGGTCGAGATTTCCGGAGCCCTCCACTACGGCGTCTCTCATAATCATATGGTGGTTTTGGGACGTTAAACACCACAAATCAATCAATCAACAGGGACAACGGCACCAGTGCTGGTCCCTGTGTCCCTATCTTATGTGTCCTCGTGAGTGTATGCAGACAAACAGAGCCGTAAATGCGTTCATGAGGCTAACCGTAGAATTTATCTGCTTTGCCACCTTGCGTAACTGTGTAACAGAAAAGCACGTGGTTGGAAATAACACTGGGAAAGGGACACCAACCAATTTTCTTGCCAACCATGCAGACAGCGGCCTGCCAAATGTTCACCTTTAAATCACGTGGTTGGAAGGAAGAAAAAAAAAAAGTAAAGCCGGGTCGCGTTTACTGCGAAAAGCAAATGCCGCACTCACGTGTCAAGGAAGGGAAACAGCTCGGAGCAGTTGAAGTCTAGCAGTGTTGGGTGCGTCCTGGATGTGCGCTTGGGGAACGTGGAGAAGAACGAGTTGGCCAGCAGCGAAGCCACGAAGGGACGGCTCAGCGCAAACATCCCGTCTGCGAAAGAGGCCGCATAATGCAGTGGCGGCACACGCTTAAAATTACAGCAACAGGTGAGTTGAGTGTTGTCGGAGAGTACGACTGTATACACAGACGGCGGCGACTGGTAGTTTCCAATGCACTCAGAAAGACAAGGGCCATCGACAACGCCCGTCATTCTCACGACGCATCGCTCTATAGCGGGATTTTAGGGCTAGTCTTGGCCATTTCAGGCTCCTCATGAGAGAAAAAAAAGGAAAATAGCGACAGAGAGATGAAAAAAAGCAGGAAGGTCTATCGGGCGTGTTACTGGTTTGATACCATAGAGGGGCACGGGAATACATGACGTAAACAAAGAAGGAAGCGAGAAGATACGGAGAGCACTGCTTCCTCTGGAGGTGCATATTAACTGAATGCTCAGTGAAAACTTACCGCGCGCGTCACCGTATTTCTGCTTCACCCTTACAGAAAAGCGAGTGAGACCCACGCTCGCCCCTTGAGGTTCAGTCAACCACTGGCGCCGGTTTACCTCGTTTCAGCGCGGTTTATAATAGCGATCGTGTATCTTCGCAGATTTCCGGAAAAATCTGTAATTTGACACAAAATTAGCGTATATGTTTCTTCCTATCGTGATTGGGAAGGAAGAAGAAATGAAGGCGGAAATGTGAACTAAACACTCAGAATACTCAGGTTCGTGTTACCAGTGTTCAGTGTCGTGTCATCTCATTTAGTTTACCGTTTCACAGTGCTTTGTCTACTCCGTTTACCTCGTCTTTCCTCCCGGCAGGGCTCCTTCCTTTCTTTATGCGAACGCAAGGAAAGCAACTTCGTATCAAACAGCACCTTTCAAACAAACGGATTTCCCCGCTCATGCGCAAACGCCAAGACACGTTGCAAAAGACGCCAAATGACCGCCAGAAAAGGGTTCGGCGCAGTTAGGGACGTCACTGCGATGCGTGTTTTGTGACGCCGTTGCCTTCCGTCAGTCTGCGCGATCTGACACGGAGGCTTTGGCTTGTGAGCGGCGAACAAGTCGAAAACGGAAAGCCAGGCAGCCGACCGCGAGTGCACGGATAAGAGCATTACGAGGCCAGCGCCGCACGCCTGTTCCCCATGACGCTACAGAACCAAAACAAACTGGAGCCTCTTGAAGGGCGCCTAAATGGACGGCTGGCGCAGGCCCAAGCAACACACGCAAGCGGGGCCACCGGACAACGTGCATTACACGCGCGCGTCTCGAATGCGCGGGGCGTACCACTTCGAATCGCTCACGGCCGGGGCGGGGAACGTCGTGTTTTGACGCTGTCCGTCGATCAGTGACCCGCGGCTGCGTTTCACTATCGCGCACGTCGCAACAACCGGTTTTGACTAAACAACGCGCTTTCAAAACAAAGGGGGCGAAGCGTGTGCGTTCATCGCAGCGGGAAATGTCTAGCCCATGCTGGACGCGTCGGGAAAAGCTATAGAGGCGTGTAAGTGCTCGAGGGGAAAGTCGGAACATATGAAATCTCAGTTTTGCCAACTCAGAGTGAAGTCGTTAATACGGATGGCAAATATACCCGACGCCCACCACTTGAACAAATTATTACTTTGTCTGCTATATCGCCATCGTTGAGAAAGATCTTTATTACCAGAGAAAACTCGGTTTTATTGTATTCTCGTTGTCGGGCTCTCGTGATTTGGCAGTTTTGATTTGCGTGAAACTGTGCTAGGGCCACAAGGGCAATGTAGATAATACAGTATTTCGCATGCGTGTGCACATGTCCATAATGGATTCGACGTACGATTCGAATACGAAAACCGCTGTTCGCGGTGTGAGAAGAGGTGCGCTTACCTTGTTGCTGGAGACAGTAGAGGAAGCCGCCGGACGGCCGCAGCTCGCGCAGCCGTATCGCGCAGCTGATTAGAGATGGCAGCGTGGATTCGAAGAAGCGCCGGCTCTCCTCGGCAGACAGGGACTTGAGGAAGCGCTTGAGCAGGTCCAGCCGAATCTCCTCCCGGGGAGGGTCCTCCGGGTCTAGGCCCACGCTGAAAAGCGCGTCAGATATCGGTGAAGAATGTGCTTTTATTGCTAATTACTCGAGCCATGCAATCCCTCAATCGGTGATGATGGGATACCCCAGGTGACTATGAGCAAACAACATGTCGACAGCTCTGTCAATCAATCAATCATTCAATCAATCAATCGATGTTTTATTATTAAAACAGTGGAAAAAATTGGCGCAGTTTGCCTTATAGTGGTGCATGAAAGGCTGGAACCAACAGCGGAGCCAGTGTTTTGATTCCCGAGCAAGAAGGTAGCCTCCCATGCACCGCGTCCCTGCCTCTCTTAACCGACATCGGTTTGGCGGGATGATGTGACGTGACCAGCGTTACGTGGTTTTACGTCACGTTCCCCTTATTATATTTTCGTATTTCTCTATTTTCTAATTCCCGATTATTTTTTTTATCTCTTTCTGTTTCTTTGAATCAATTTCTCTCTCCTTCCTCACTGGTTCTTTCGCATATCCGAGCTATTGCATCCCACGTCGGACAAGTCGACGCAGCGGGAAAGCGCGCGAAGAGCGCACGTGTTTGGGAAGAAGAAGATGATGGCCTATATGTATGGCAGACAGCCACTCTGGCACTTTGACTAATAAGAGTACAATGAAAGCGCGCGCTGGCGTGTTGATAGCTTTCGGTGAACGCTATGCGGGGGCCAGCCGAGCATGAACGGCAGCGCTGTTAGAACACGGTGATAACTTTTACGTGTACCAGGGCGCAAGGCTATACGAGTACTTCTCGGGAAATTGTGCCAACGCTAAACGTGGTGCGCGACAAGATTAAGGTCTGGAAGGCAGAGAGAGAAACGACTAAAGAGTTATACCCTAACAATAGAAACAACAAACACTTAATAAAAAATCTGAAGCCATATCGAAACTAAACTAAAAAATCCTCCCCTAAAACAGCAAATCAGGGAGAACCTGTGGGAGCCGGTTATATGGTAAAGGACTAAAGTAAGTGGTTGTTCTCCTATAATCTGAGTGTATTAGAGGCAAAAGAAGATTACTATCAGAGGTAGATATTACTGGATTGGCATTCACGCGATGATTAGTCAACAGTATATTGAATAAAATCGAAAAGACGCGAGAACAGATGGCACAAGCAGCGCCTGATCGGCGTGCTTCCTGGGCTTTGAAGAAACGAGAGAAGGGTGTAGAAATGAAAAGATGCATACTAGAAGTTTTGTTTACCGTTTTCGCTCTCTTCTTCTCGTAGTTAAACGTCGCAAATGTTCATTAAAGTAGGGTCATTAGCTAGCTGAACTTTCTGGGTAAATATTTTCCGCTGCCACGTACATACGCTAATATTCAGGTAAGCTCAGTAACTTTTCTTTTTAAACGTTGACCAGTTTTTTCTGTCTGGGACACCACCATAATGAAATAGAGAGATGAGAGAGAGAGAGAGAGAGAAAAGGAGGAGGGGCAGCGAAGTAAGGCTTGTAAATTGAGAAGGTCAAGTTTGTTGGTTACTGCAGACAGAGGAACACAGGGAGAACTAAAAAAGCTAGAATAACGTTCAGCCCACTTCTTACATGAAGTATTCGGAGCAGTGGAGACATAGAGGTTTTTTAAAGATTTAGAACCATTTTAAATTTTTGTTAAGGCATAGAGCGTTCGCACTGTGGTCCAAGTTAGTCAACGCAAGGTATAAGAACAGAGGAACACATACGGACAGAAGAAAAAGCACGCACTCATTCGTCTAATTATATAGAACAAAAATGAGTTGCTTGATTGTACCGCTGCGAGAGCCTCCGGATGAGTAACGAAAGATGTGCCCCAAAATGCAATCGCAGTGCACGGGTCACGCGAGGGTGCCCCGGATGTGTTGAAAGTGAGTGTACGAATACAGAATTGGTACCAGCAGAGGTCGTAAATGCGCTGCATGTCGGCCACCAGCTGCTCGGGCGAGTGTGCGAACCGAAGTTGGCTCAGGTGTCGCTCCACTTCGGGCCAGGTGGGCACGTCGCACGGGAGCAACACGTGCGCCATTCTCGGCCACAGTCACCAGCCCACCACCGGCGACGTCAGCGCACTCCAGTGGCCACATGGGCGGGCCGCGCCACGACTTGCTCCAGCGCGGCACCTGCAGAGCACGACACGTGGTCACTTCCAGAGACACGAAGCAGAGTTGACAGTAAAAAAATTACATAATTATTATTAAATATGGTTGGGGTTCCACATGCCAAAACCATAATATTCATATGAGAGACGCACTAAGCAAACAAGAGCTCTCCGGACCCTGTCGACTGTTGCCCTCTGGACTGTTGTATGTATGGGTTTGCCTTACGCAAAATCACAGCGGTGGTTCACTCCTTATTCAGAAGGAATTTGGCAAGCAGCCGCTCCTTCTTTTCTGTAGAAACGCAGCGAAAAACGCCAGACAACGTTGTTGCACCTGTCGCTTCTTTGCGTGCAAATAAGGCACAAAAGCAAGAGGGGAAGAAATAGGCAAAGGGACAGGGACTGAACTCGTAATTGACCTTGTTCTAAATAAAAAGTAAGAAGTGCCAGGAATGTCATGGCGAACAGCGTCGTGTTAGATTCGAACAATAGCACACAAGAACCAGCGACAAGTTGGTCGCATGTCACTCCGCTTTGTTGCGCTATCCTTCGGCCTTCGCAGTCAGAGAAGTCAAAAGTGTTTACATTGACGTAAGCTGAACTGAGAATATAGTATGGCTGGAATCTCATCTGCTCTTTATCGTCGCTGGTACTGTACCAAATGAAGTGATTACATAACAGAAAGGGGAGCAACTAAGATAACAAACAAAGGAAAAGAGGGAGCACAAAAAAAGAGTGGGAAGCTACAGGGACGTGTGCCCCAGTTTAGTACACGAAAAAAATGTCTAGCTTTGACCTTCAGTCTCAATTTACAAGCACACGATAAAGAAAAATCCGATTTTTTATACAAAGTCATCCTTCGTGAAATATATAAAGAAAAGAAAAGATTAAACGGAAAGACAGGGATGTTAGACAGTTCTTAAACCGCCTGGCTACCCAGTAAATATATAAAGAAACCACCACAATGCATCACACCTAATCTGAGCCACATTTCGATACATGAAGATAATCAGAATAATTTTAATTGCTCGAGTTATTTTCCTCTTGCAGCTGTCTCGACACCTGTATTAATAACCACGTTACTTCAACCCACGTCCTCTGAGATTATAAAACCCAAGTTCTATTGTGGCTCATGCAACGCTCGTTTTCAGTATAAACACCAGTTATTTTGATGGCAACGTTCTATTTAAAGATACATATTTGTGTACTAGTATGCAAGTGATACGTGCAAAAACGAATTTGCGGGCTCAGTGCAAGTCTACATGATTTGTCTAATGTTTAAATAAACATGAGTGCAATGAGCACATGGAGAGCTAAAAGATGTGATCTACCTGTTTCACTAATCGCAGCCTATACATTCAGTTGAACTACACTTGTCTCAAAGGGGAGAATTATTTAGCACGGATGTAAAGCCGATGCATACAAAATAATCAATGTATTTCAATGTTTTAGAGCGTGCTTCTCCTCACACATACCCTTATTGCGGAGAAGCCAGCTCCGGTGAACGTTCTATCTATCTATCTATCTATCTATCTATCTATCTATCTATCTATCTATCTATCTATCTATCTATCTATCTATCTATCTATCTATCTATCTATCTATCTATCTATCTATCTATCTATCTATCTATCTATCTATCTATCTATCTATCTATCTATCTATCTATCTATCTATCTAACTATCTATCTATCTATCTATCTATCTATCTATCTATCTATCTATCTATCTATCTATCTATCTATCTATCTATCTATCTATCTATCTATCTATCTATCTATCTATCTATCTATCTATCTATCTATCTATCTATCTATATCTATCTATCTATATCTATCTATCTATATCTATCTATATCTATCTATCTATATCTATCTATATCTATCTATCTATATCTATCTATCTATCTATCTATCTATCTATCTATCTATCTATCTATATCTATCTATCTATATCTATCTATCTATCTATCTATCTATCTATCTATATATCTATCTATCTATCCATCTATCTAGCTAGCTAGCCGCTTACGCTTGGGTGCTCTCGTGATCACCCCCTTAACTTGGCATGAACCAAAATCAGCTTGGGAGGGTAAGATGGTTCGACGAATATGATGCGCTGGTCAAGACGTGAATACTGTCGCAATCCCGTCGCGTACATGGTCAAACACTTCCCGTCAGACAGTGGCACATGCCAACGGGCGGGTATGTGCCGCTGGTATGCGGGTATATGCCACAGGTGATTAGTGTCTGCCCAGAACGACGAGAACACACATGAACAATTCTAACGCGTCAGCGTTAAGCAATACCCAACATCGGTAGCGTCGACCCAACTAAGGCATAGAATAAATGTCAGTGTTAAGAAAAGCCTGACATTGGCAACGCTGATCCGCCAACGAATGCAAATAATGAACTTCAGGCTCCCAGCAGGAATGGAACCCAAGAATTCTGCGTGGAAGTCAAGAATTCTACCAAAGAGCCACGCCAGGTCTCGGAACTACTTTTCAAATAGACGCTAATCTTCGTGAAACGTCAATAGTGGTTGCAGTACTGCGTACCCAATTTTATAAACATTACACATGTACTTATTTGATACAACCCTCACGTCGGGCTAACGTCAATCGTGGTAAGGTGCCATGCGCTGAATTTAATTTATATAGCAGTGTCCAGGGCCAGCATCAGCGCTTCATATTGTAACGGTAGGATGAGAACGACGAAGAAGACAAAGAGAAAGACGATGTTGTCAGATCTGTGAGCCAACTGGGCGCCATCTTGTCCACCACCGAGTTTATTCCTCGTTTTATAAAGTAAAGTTATTCTCCCGTAACATCATTGGTGGGAGGTGCGGGGTACTCACTTCACGCAAAACGGAGCTTCGTAGCGGGCGCCTAGTGGTCTCCCCCATGGCGACTGCAGTCAACAATGCCGACCCTTCCCCGACTACCGTGCCTTCTCCAACTACGTCCGTGCTTTCTCCAACTGGACCGTCAACCCTCATCTTGGAGCCCCCGAGAGATCCAGGTACCTTTTCTGGCACTGATGGCATTGACGTAGAAGCCTGGCTGAAGTCATACGAACGAGTGGGTGTACGTATGCGATGGGATCCAACGCTCATGCTGGCCAACGTGATTTTTTATCTCAGAGGTACCGCAAAGGTCTGGTACGAGACGCACGAGGAAGAACTGACTAGCTGGGAGTTATGCAAGCAAAAGCTCCGGGAGCTATTTGGCAGGCCTGTGGGAAGTCAACGCGCCGCCCAAAACGAGCTCGCACGTCGAGTTCAGACGTGCACCGAATCATACCTCACGTACATTCAGGACGTGCTCGCTTTGTGCCGCAAGGTAGACTCGCAGATGTCCGAAGCCGATAAGGTTGGCCATATTATTAAGGGCATAGCAGATGACGCCTTTCACCTTCTTGTGTTCAAGAATTCATCTACGGTCCACGACATTATTTCTGAATGCCGGCGCTTTGAAGAAGCGAAGAGCCGCCGTGTTCTCCACCAGTTTGCCCGGCTTCCAAACACGGCTGCAACATCCACATGCGAAGACCCTCGCCTGCCTTCTACGGAAAGTCCCGGTGACGTTGTCCGTATTGTCCGTCGGGAAATAGAAGCCGCAGCTCCACTCGTGTCAGCCTCCCCCAACTCCGAAAGCTATCACGCCACCGTCTCTCTCATACAGACCGTCGTGAGGCAAGAACTGGCCAACGCCGGCTTAAACGTCTGCTCCATTCATCGTCCAGACTACGCCACACCAAATCCACCCGTGACTGTTCCGCCCAACCGACGTTTTTCTGCCAGCCCACATTATCGCGACCCGGCGGTATGGCGCACCCCAGACGACCGGCCGATATGCTTCAATTGCGGTCGTATAGGCCACATTTCGCGTCACTGCCGTGCTTGGTCCAGCTCTGCTCCGTGGCCTCACCCTCCGCCCCATCGCCCACCTGTCTGGAATTCACGCTCATCACCGAAAACAGAGCCGCTAACGCCTGAGAATTCCTCGCGCCCCCGATCCAGCCGCTCCCCTTCGCCACAACGCCGTTTCTCCCGCTCGCCCCCATCTCGCCGATCGCCGTCCCCAAGCTCGTTCCGGCGTTCACCTCCGGAAAACTGACGGGAGCAGCTCTTGGAGGTGATGCTGCAATACCGACCCGATGCCAAAATCCTCTACTGACCTTGCCCGCACATCAGAACCTTATCAATGTTGACGTCGACGGTGTACCTACTACAGCCCTCATTGACACTGGCGCACACGTGTCTATCATGAACGCTGACCTTAGAGCACGGCTGAAGAAAGTCCTTACTCCTGGCCCAACTCCTGTGGTCCGAACGGCCGATGGTGGAAAAGTCGCCGTAATTGGTGTGTGCTCAGCTCGCGTCAGCGTCGCCGGACACCACACATCAGTTCTGTTTTATGTTTTAGAACACTGCCCTAATGACATAATTTTGGGCCAAGACTTTTTGTCTGAACATTCGGCCTTGATAGACTGCTCTGCCGGTATAGTGCAACTCGCTCTACCTAATGTTGTTGATCCTCCAAGTTGCCCTCCAAGTCGGCTTTGTTCTACAGAACACCTGCGTCTCCCTCAACGAACAGTAGCTTACATAGGCGTCTCCCCTGTTCCACCTGTCCCAGACGGTGTTTATATTGTGTCCCCCAATGTTAACGTCCTGCTTTCGCACAACGTTGCGTTTCCTCACACCGTCATCACTATTACGGCCAATGCATCCTGCCTACCCTTAGTGAATTTTTCACTATGTACACAAGTCCTCCCTCGTGGTATATCTCTAGCCGAGATCGTGCCGGCGGCAGAGTGCCATATTTGCACTCTAAGTTATGACAGCATCCCGAGTGCCGAAAAAACTTCGTCTACCCCTCCATCAGACCAAAGTGTGTTAACCAAGATGATTGCCCCCGACTTGCCGAAAGAACAAGCTAACGACCTGCGTTCCCTGCTTGCATCTTTTTGGGACATCTTCGACCTTGGCGACCGCCCACTCGGCCAGACGTCCGTTGTTAAGCACCGGATTGATACAGGCGATACGAGTCCCATCCATCGGAGACCCTACCGTGTTTCCCATGCAGAGCGGCGCATCATCCAACAGGAGGTCGACAAAATGCTTTCTCGGAATATCATCGAGCCTTCATGCAGTCCCTGGGCGTCCCCTGTTGTACTTGTAAAGAAGAAGGACAACAGCTGGAGATTTTGCGTCGATTATCGCCATTTAAACAAAATAACGAAGAAGGACGTCTACCCTTTACCACGCATAGACGATGCCCTGGATTGCCTTCACGGCGCAAAATATTTTTCCTCCATTGACCTCCGCTCTGGGTACTGGCAGATTGCCGTTGATGACATGGACCGTGAGAAGACGGCGTTTATCACTCCCGACGGCCTTTACGAGTTTAAAGTGATGCCATTCGGTTTATGTAATGCGCCCGCCACATTCGAACGTATGATGGACGCTCTGTTGCACGGCTTCAAGTGGTCCATCTGCCTGTGCTACCTGGACGACGTTATCGTTTTTTCGCCTTCTTTTGCGACGCACCTTGAAAGGCTATCGAAAATCTTATCTGTCTTTCGTAAGGCGGGCCTGCAACTCAATTCGGCAAAGTGCCACTTCGGCCGTCGTGAAATTTCTGTCCTCGGACACCTCGTTGATTCCGTGGGGGTTCGCCCTGATCAAGATAAAATACGCGCAGTAAGAGATTTCCCTGTACCAACCTGTACCAAAGACGTTCGCAGTTTCGTTGGCCTCTGTTCTTACTTCCGCCGCTTTGTTAAAAACTTCGCCGACGTAGCACGCCCTCTCACTCAACTTCTCAAAAAAGACGCTGGCTTCATCTGGGGCCCTGAGCAAGCAGATGCGTTTCAAAATCTAGTGTGTCTGCTTACGTCTCCGCCTATCCTCGCCCACTTTGATATTTCATCTCCAACAGAAGTTCGTACAGACGCAAGTGGCTATGGCATCGGTGCAGTCCTCGCCCAGAAACAACAAGGACGAGACCGTGTTGTTGCTTATGCCAGCCGCCTTCTTTCGCCTGCTGAAAGAAAATATTCAATAACCGAACGGGAATGTTTGGCACTTGTCTGGGCAGTCGGTAAATTTCGTCCCTATTTGTACGGCCGGCCATTCACAGTAATCACAGATCACCACGCCTTGTGCTGGCTTTCGTCCCTTAAAGACCCTTCAGGCCGTCTTGGCCGTTGGGCGCTGCGCCTTCAAGAATTTGATTACTCAGTCCTGTATAAAACCGGCCGCCTGCATCAAGATGCGGACTGCTTGTCCCGGTATCCTGTCGACCCTCCAGACGGCGACTCCTCTAAAACCACCCTTCCTATCGACGTTTTCTCTCTATCCGCGTTTCATGACATTGGAATCGAGCAGCGACGAGATACTTTCTTGGACGGTATTATCCGAAGGCTCACATCGGTGAGGCCCGACCCTTCCCTTCGAATGTTTGAAATACATGATGGTGTATTGTACCGTTGCAATATGCGTCCTGACGGCCCCGAAAGACTACTCGTCGTTCCCATTCAATTGCGTCACACTGTTCTCGCCCAGCTTCATGATGCACCTACAGCGGGTCACCTCGGCGTGTCACGGACCTACGACAGAGTTCGCCGGCGCTTCTTCTGGCCTGGCATGTACCGCGACGTCTGCCGTTATATTGCAGCCTGCGACCCTTGTCAACGACGGAAAAAACCAAATGCCCCTCCGGCCGGACGTCTTCAGCCACTGCACATCCCACAAGACCCATTCTACCGTGTTGGCGTGGACCTGCTTGGCCCTTTTCCTACGTCAGCTGCGGGTAATCGGTGGATTGCAGTAGCAACCGATTATGCTACCCGATACGCGATCACACGGGCCCTTCCAACCAGCTGTGCAACTGACGTGGCCGATTTCCTTTTGGAGGACGTCATCTTACATCATGGCGCCCCTCGACAACTCCTTACCGACCGAGGCAGCTACTTCCTTTCCAAAGTGGTTGATGACCTCCTCCGCTCCTGCGCCACTAAACACAAGCTCTCGACTGCTTACCATCCACAAACAAATGGTCTAACGGAGCGCCTCAATCGCACTCTCACCGACATGCTCTCCATGTATGTCTCCGCCGATCACCGCGACTGGGACACTACGTTACCGTTTGTAACATTCGCGTACAATTCTTCCAGACACGACACCGCTGGGTTCTCTCCTTTTTTTCTGTTGTTCGGCCGTGACCCTGCGCTACCTTTCGACACCCTCCTGCCGGCCGGACTAAATGACAAGTCTCAGTACGCTCGTGATGCAATAATGAAGGCCCAAGCGGCACGCCAAGTTGCTCGACGACGCTTACTCGACTCCCAGGACAATCAGAAGAGCGTATACGACGCCCGCCATCGTGACGTCCACTTCACACCCGGAGATCTCGTTCTGTTATGGTTCCCCTCGCGCCGCGTTGGACTTTCGGAGAAGTTACTCCCACGCTATTCAGGTCCCTACCGTATCTTACGCCAAGTAACTGACGTCACATACGAAATCACCCCTACGGACCCCGCCATCCTTCACCCTCACACTGACGTAGTGCATGTTACGCGACTCAAACCGTATTACTCCAGTGCCTCCTGATTAGCACCGGGTCGGTGCTCCAGCCGCCGGGGAAATCATGTAACGGTAGGATGAGAACGACGAAGAAGACAAAGAGAAAGACGATGTTGTCAGATCTGTGAGCCAACTGGGCGCCATCTTGTCCACCACCGAGTTTATTCCTCGTTTTATAAAGTAAAGTTATTCTCCCGTAACATCATCAGCTTCTGGTTTTGCTGATACGCATGTTTCAGTTGACATCGTTGCGCAAGTGCAAACAATTAGTGTTGTAAACATCTGCAAGTTTTCACCATAGGTCTGTGCGTGCAACATTTGTATGTATATATTCAGCGTCATTTCATGACGTCTCGCTCAACGAAAAATTGCGACACGGTCACCTTCCCTCCACATGTTTCGCATAACGTCGATTCCCAAGTACGTGGAATCGGCCGAATTTTTTTCTCATTGTTTTGTAGGTGTTCATTTTGGGTTTGGGTATTGTGGAGCATGACGGACGCCAACCAGGTTGGCCCTAAAAAGCTTCGCCCCTGAAAGGTGACGTCAGCAGTGCTCACCCAACGAACGCATAGAATAAATACCATGGTCCCTGCAGGAATCGAACTCTGGCGTTCTGCGGGGCAGTCAAGCATTCTACCACAAGGCCACGCCGGGTCTCTGTAGTACTTTTCAAGTAGACTGTAACTCGTGAAACGTCAATTGTGGTGGTAGTGCTGGCATCTCATAAACAGTACAATACGTGCACTTATCTCGCAGCCGTCCCGTCGGGTTAGCGACGATTGTAGCGAAGCGCCATCCACTGAAGCTCATTCACTTATCTGTGTTCAAGGCCACCCTTCTCGCTGGCAAAATCGCTACATATCAGCTGACCGCTTCTGGTATCCAGGTTGCTGTTGGCATCGTTACGCAACAGTAAACATGAGACTGTTTAAAATATGTATGTGCTTACAACATTAGTATACATATCTTTAGTGATTTAGTCGCTCAATAAAAAAATTGCAACACAGCTGCCTTACCTCCGCATGTTTCGCGTAACATCTGTTGCCAAGGTGCATGGTATCTACCAATTTTTTATTCAATGTCCTGTTGAAAAACACTTGATAGTTAAGTCAAAGTACGTCCTGGATCTTGTATGATTCTATATAACTTCTTGCGACGCTGCACAAAAAATAATCTGACCTAATACGTGAAGTTATACAAGAAAAAATTAAGATATGACGAGGCACGTGACATTTGGGGGCTACGGATTCAATTGGACCATTCAGGGTATTCTAACTCGCACCTAAATATAAAAACACGGAATAGGTTGCGTCCCCCCCCCCCCCGCAGCCATGCAATGCAGCCGCAGTGATCGGGAACCGAACCCGTGACGTCGAGCTTCACAGCGCAACGCCTTAACCCCTAAGCTATAAAATGAGACACAAAAAGCAGACACACCGCGGTGGCACGAAAGCAGGAGAATTATCTAGTTGGATTTAATGTGGCAGCTCCATTTTTTTTTCTTGATGGCAACCGCAATTCGTTAAGGCAGTTAAACGGAAAAATAATAAAAAGAATAGAAACACCGGCGTATCAGGTTTATAAACAAGTACGTCGAGAAATTTCAAGAAGCCAAAATTAATCAGCAGCCTTCCACTACCAGGCGGGCCTCAGAACACACAGCGCAGTTATCAGACGCTAAACATCAAAGCTTACTTTTTAATCACGAAGCAAGGTCGAACACGTGCAAAAGCAAGCAGAGACGCAAAGCCACGCATAGCGAATTCCAACCTCTGGAAGTCACGCGATGCGCGGATCGAACGAAGACCGCTTGCGAGAAGCACTCGAACTTGTAGGACGTTCGGAAGAGCACATAAGCCGGCGAGCTCATCAACCGCTGAGCCATCCCGGCCTTGTACAGGGACGAAGCCCACGAATTTATAACGCACACGCCGCAAGCAGGCCAGGAGATTTTCGCTGGAAAGCCAGCTTGAAGCCCCCAGGATTAGCCGCGCACATTGTTGCAAGATTCATGCCCCAGGAGTCTCATCTGTGCTGCCGTTTCGGTTTGTCTCTCTCTTTCACACACACACACACACACACACACACACACACACACACACACACACACACACACACACACACACACACACACACACACACACACACACACACACACACACACACACACACACACACACACACACACACACACACACACACACACACACAACGCAGCTGCTTTGTGTCTCTGCTAAGGCCATTGTATTGTGTCCTAATGACATACTAGAGAAAAGTCGCTAAGTGACTCTCAAGAAACTCGCTAGTGGGTATAAGGATATAGCGACATAGCGTTGAATTTACTTCATAACAATCGAGAAAAAAAATGCGACTGCGACGTCGACGTCTTGTATACGTTCTTAATGCGTGACACGCGTAACCCTTGTTACGAATGCCAATTTAGCCCATTAGGACCTCTAAGAAACAGCTTAATTTCGTCAGCATAAACTTCATTGCCGTTTTCTCTCCGTTTTGAGCGCTGAGGCAAAGCTGGATTTGGTGCAATTACGTCTGTGCAACGAGTTGAAGCTCGGATAACTTGCGTCGGCTCCTGTATAAACCCTCACGTGTAGTAGCCTGAATGAACTAGGCAAAAAAAAAAAATGCTGCTACTATGTTACTCCGCGCTCATCTATTGCGCAAGGTCACGATTGCTTAAAGCTCAACGCCAGGGCTTGGATAGCGAAGGTTGGCCGAACACTGTGAGCAAGCACACAAACGCAAACACACACACGCAAATAGGCGCACACTCGCACGCACACAAGCACGCATGCTGGGGAAAGAGAGATAATGACGGCTCCTCTAATTAGCAAGGGCACGTGCCCGAGCCTTCATTAGCAGCAGGCGGGGAGTGGATGGCGAGGATATATACGCTCTGGGCGTGCCGACGGCGCGCCATGTTTGGCCGAGAAGACAAATTGTCGCGGCCCGTCTATCCCGTACTTGCTGAAGAGATTAGCTCGAAAACTTTTCCCGAATGCGTGCGGACCGTCTCGCCGTCACCACCGGTGCACAGCCCGACAAGCATAAGCGCACGCCGGCGAACCACACATAACCCGAGTAGCTTTTCATAACCGTCCACCACTGGAATAGCTGCGAGAGTCTCCTTTCCTCTGTCCAAATTAGTTCTGTTATAACCTCGCCGCGCGCGAGAATTTCCGAGCTACGGTGAAGACTGATAAGGCTATCGACCTCTGACCTGACTTCTCTCTCTCTAATATGAACTTTAGGTGCCACTGAATGCCTGGAGAGGGGGGGGGGCGAAAAAGTTCTGCATCCCGACGATGCCACGCGTGCCACTTCGTGCACGCGTGTTTTTGACGATGACAGATGGCACTGGCTAGCGCGATCTAAGAAAGCCACAGATACGAACTAATGAGACGAATGAGACTTCGCATACCATCTGGTCTCTGTCCCTCACTCTGGTCTTTCGCTGGCGTTTTTTTTTATTTACAGCGATAGCTGTTCTGAGATCAGAACACGGGTCACGTGCGGCGCCGTACGTTAAGCCGCCGCCGCCGGTGTCCATAACCGATATCGCAAAAAATCTCGGTAAAAAGCATTAAAATGGGATCCGAACCCGGGTCTGCTGCCTGCCAGCCCAGTGTTCTACCACTGAGTATTCTACCATTGGCGCTTGAAGCTCATTTTAAATCTGGTTTTAGGCAGGCTTGATGTCGGGAAAAGAATCGCTCTAATATGAGTAATAAAGCGTCCTGGAACATCGAAGGAACAACCAGGCGTCAAACACTGCGATTGCGTAACGAGTGGGTCGTCCAATAACCCAACCCATTACAAAAGCTTGATGTTGTTCACCTATTAACTGTGGTGCATACCCAATTCAGGCTTATAATTTTTCATCGTCATCAGCCACTGCATAAAAAATATTGCATAATATTCCAAGCAAGTGTTTAGCGGATACCACGCTTCTCCGAAGAATGATGAAATATGGCATAGTCAATGCCAGCTCGCTACGCAAGAATTACGATTATTGATGGCGTAGTGGGTACCCAGCAAGTGTGCTTGTAGCAGTTACTCGCAGAGCATTAGGAAAAATGTTCTCAAAGGCCGCTCTTCGAGCTTTCGCTGTTACAGTGCTTCGCGTTCCACGCATGCCTGGCGTTTTTTACTTTTTTTCATTTTTTGGACTGGTATGTCTAATGTTTGAATACGTTAAATGTTTGATGATAAAGTTTATAGACATGTGCACAAACGCAGGCACGCACACGCGCGCACGTGTCTGTGTGTGTGTGCGTGTGTGTTTGCTTTCGTGCGTGCGTGCGCACTTTGATGGGAAGTTTATCTACTCTTCCGTAGCTCCTTCTTCTAGGGGGTTTCGTGGTGTAAAATGTCAGCGTGAAAGCGGCCACGTTCGCATACAACACCTCACGTGCTTACATAACTCGATCGGCAACGTAAAGGGTTGGTCTGGTTGGTGGGTCATCCTTAACTACACGATTACGGCGCTTCGCCTCTTCTTTCGTCTACGCGCCACCTTGCGTTGTGGGCATATTATGTAAGTCGCAAGCTTACTTTTTCAGGCGCTTACGTGAGGGCGCTGTACGCGATGTCGTGCGCGCTAGTCGTCTTGCTTACCATCTCAATGACAACGCAGACGTGCAGACTCGACAACAGTGATGGCAATGGAATGAGACTTCCGTCTGTGATTGATGTGATTTACTTTTCGAAAAAACTGCAGTGCATCACAACGAGAATTACTATCCCTTACACGCATACAAAGCGGTAAAATATGTGCAGCTCTAGTGATATTTACAGCTACATTATAGTGTATTCTGTATTTCTTGATATAAAAATTGATTGATTGATTTGTGGGGTTTAACGTCTCAAAACCAGCATATGATTATGAGAGACGCCGTAGTGGAGGGCTGCGGAGATGTAGACCACCTGGGGTTCTTTAACGTGCACCCAAATCTGAGCACACGGGTCTACAACATTTCCGCCTCCATCGGAAATGCAGCCGCCGCAGCCGGGACTCGATCCTGCGACCTGTGGGTCCGCAGCCGAGTACCTTAACCAGTAGACCACCGCGGCGGGGCTTCTTGACATAAAAAGGTGAAGGCTTCCGGGGAACCACAGATATAAACCCATATGCTGATTCTATGCCCACAGTGCTCCGTTCGTTGCACTGAGGCTTCATACTCTGCCCACACAGACCATCATTCACAGTCCATATCCTTACTCACAAAAACGTCTTCCGCTAGAATTTTTCATGAGTGAATTTTTTTCCGAACCCCGCTGCATAGTTAACGATGGTAACAGGCCAATATCAAATTCCAAGGCTAATAAAAAATTAAGCTTTGTGAATTCGGCTCATGTTCTGTACAACTCTGCGTCAAATCATCCAATAAACGTCGACTACGAAGATAGAAGCGAAATATTGCCATAATGTTGACGGTGTCAAAACAGGGATATTTCTTCACATTTAAACTCAAATAAATAAAAATTAAGAGATGCTTGGTGAAGTGTGTTAGTTTTCTCTGCTAATCAGCGCCTATAATTTAAATAAAGCGAAATCGCCGAATGTGAATTCTAGCAGAATGAGCAGGATGTTCCCAGAGAAAAACCTGAAAATAATCAAAATTATTCGCGTAAAACTGTGAACCTAGGGTGATAAAGCAACCATGTAGCTTGAATTTTTATTTTAACGTATTATTTAAAAAGCCGATAAAGATATCCCATATACAACTAATGATGGAAATGTTGGTAACAGTCATTTCAGTCGTAAAAACGGCGTTTTGATGTTTATGACAATATCAGACGCAGTATATAGTTTGCCCGAGCGTCGTCTGCAATGAATCAAAACTATTGAGCGAACAACGCTGTCTGGTTACTACACTGCTTCTATACGACTTCAACTTTCGCAAAGAAAGGGCTTCCTTCACGGCTCTCAGAGTCTTCGAAGCAGGCAGTGAGAGCGCCAATCGTAAATATTTTACGTCTGCTTTTCGTTGTTACGATGTGGCTCGGACGCCCGACAGCTTTATATAACGTAGACGTATGTAACCCCGACAAAAACGACGCGGCCGTAACGCGATACAACCATTCGCCACTTGGCCTTACCGAAACAAGCAAGAGCGTTAACTAACGCGCATTTTATCAGCAATGTTCGCGTAATTGGCATGTATATATCCGCCTTTACGAAGCAGTGAATCCGGAGCATTACCGCTTTCGTCTTAGTTCGGGCGCGTTGTTAAACCAGTGACAACGTGTACAGCTAGCTGCAGAGATTCCGCCACACCCCTACGGCACTAAACGGGGGTCGGATACGGGTCTCCAAAGGCGCATCGTAATCTGACGACCGTTCATACAAGACCCACCCACGAGCCTTTCTCTGATCTACGCGTATATACGAAACAAACGACAATAACTTTGGTCAATGCGAGGCAGCACTTTTAAGGCACTCTACGTCTCGGCACTATAAACCCACCTAATGCGGGTATACATTTACTCACGTTTCGCAAGAAAGGACCTCCTTGACAGCGTGCGGGAAATTATGGGCCGGCTGCATTCGTCTGGCGTGCGGGAGCGTCTGCTCGTAAAACGATACCCCGTGCACAGGCGCTCTGCATTCACTACGGGGCGTCAATGCATCGGTAAACACAGCAGCGCCGCTTCGTCGTCCTTCGGGCGAAGCACAGACGGCTGCAGATGTAGTAGGCTGGGCTGCTTGACGCGAAGCGTTGAAGCTAAGCAAAATAGTGAGAGTGTGAAAGAGAGAGAGGGCAGTACATGCGGGAAAACTACGCGGGAACCTTGGACTAAGGCGCGAGCGTCGAAGGGCAGAAAAAAAAAATGCGGACGAAATGCTACGCAAAACTACGTCACCACTATAGTCGACCATCGATGACGAAGGCCGCAAAAACGGACTCGAAATGTGAAAGTCGTTGTTCTTGACAGAGGCTAGACGGCCGAGGGAGGACGTTGACGCTGTCGTGATTTTGTACCTGTACGTGACGAGTATGCAGCTGACAGGCCCGTGCGTGTATAGTGTGCAACGACGAAAGGTCGTCAGGAGCGTGAATGACCTTTCGTTTACGGTGCATTTGAAGAGGGAAACGACGCGCGAAAGCATTGACCTTCGCGCAAAGGTGGTTCGCGTAAAGTGCTGCTTCCTGTAGGAAGCGTTAAACTTGGGTTTACCAGGAGGCAACGGCAGTGCGGTCTTTCTCGATGGAAGCCGTTGGTGCCGTACAGTGCCTCAGTGTAGCGCACGAAATGCAGTGCGCACGCGCACAGTCGTCTCTCAATGGCTGATATGCAGAGTGATAGCGGACTATTCATCCATCTCTTACTCCTTTTCTTTTCTATCTCTTCCCTTTATATAGTATTCCTCCTTTCCCCCTTCCAGAGCGTAGACAGCGAACTAAGCCAAACTTGGTTAACCTTCCTGCTTTTCCTCTCTATTTCTCTTTCTCTCTTTGGGAGTTGATGTTACCCGAAGTTTCGTGCGAGGGAATTACTCTTACATGAAAATCAACTTGATATAATCAGATGTCAGTTGTATATAGACAGCCACTGGACATATGATGCAAGTGATCACGGGTTTAAAGAGAAAACACGAGGACTGACTTGAAATGGACTGATGGGCCAGTTGGTTGCAAAAATATTCGATGAAGCAGCGCACAGAATTACGCAAACACACAGTGACGCAAACACAAGCGGTTGTGTTTGCCTCGTTTTACGGGTGCGTGATTCTGTCCTCTTACGCGCTGCTTAATCAAGAAGTGGCCTTTTTCAGAACGCCGATAAAACTTTCTGCACCCGGTTTCAGCAGCTGCAGCAGTTTGAGACTATGCATGAAGGCATGAGCCAGTTATAATAAAAATGGCTTGATAATGCGAGCAATATGCGGCGATTTGAAACAAAAAAAAAAGGGGGGGGGGGCAGCGCACTCGTCATAACACGCGAACGATGGACATGTTTACCGGTCCTACCAGGAAAAAAAATAGACGGATTTAATGAGACGAATGAAGGTTTCTTGAAGATGGTTCAGAAGTTGTACCGCGCGTGACGTCAAAGTGCAACGGGAATATAGAAAGAAGATCGGAGAGAAGCTCGGAGAAACTAAATCACGCAGTATATATACGAATACAAATCACATACGGTGCGGAGGCGTCACAGTTTACCACGAATATCCGAAGACACTGCGCAGCTGCCTACTTTGATTACCTCTATTGAGTGCCTCCAGAGCGTATATGGCCTTTTGTGAGCAGCATCGACGTCTACATCACGGAATAGCAGAAAGTGACAGGTGATTGAGCGTGCCACGCAGTTCTCACAGTAAAGTGTGTTATGTACGTGCAAAAGCCCATCACAACCAAAGAGGGCGCGCAGTGCCTTTCATATAACGGGGCCTATTCGTTTACGTCTATCTAAAGACGACGCCGCGTATGGGTCATCCTGTAATGATGTTACACGGCCCCGCCGCGGTGGTCTAGTGGCTAGGGTACTCGGCTGCTGACCCGCAGGTCACGGGCTCAAATCCCGGCTGCGGCAGCTGCGTTTCCGATGGAGGCGGAAATGCTGTAGGCCCGTGTGCTCACATTTGGGTGCACGTTAATGGACCCCAAGCAGTCAAAATTTCCGGAGCCCTTCACTACGGCGTCTCTCATAATCATATCGTGGATTTGGGACGTTAAACCCCACATATCAATCAATGATGTTACACGCCAAATATTTATGTGCGCACGTAGTATGTATCCATCTAGAACGTGTCATTATACCTTTACTGCCTTTGCGGTTACGATTTGTGAAGTCGCAATCGAGTTAAAAGCATGCGAAAAAAAAAGGGAAAAAGCCTATACTGTATACTAAGCATGCTGTTAAACATAAGGCGAGTCATCACTCGAAAACCTTCAGCGTATAAGTAGATATTTTGTTAGGAATTTACTGCAAAACTATGCGTCCGCTGCGCGTAATGATGTACCACATGGTGACCGCGCAGGAATACCGGATATACTGCAGGTGTAAACGCCTTACATGCCGTGCCATTAGAAAACTTCGATGCTAATATTATTAGTTCTACAATTAATAGTAATTAATATTGTTTGTAATAATACAACATTTGCTCCTCAGTATTTAATTTTACTTTTCATGTGTCCGCGATTCGACAGACGTAAACAACGTTTATGAAGAATGAGTTCTCGGTTTTCATGAGAATATCGCATGAACCGCGAATGTTGTATATGGAATACAATATTGCTGTATATGGTAAACAACATGTACATGGTATTGTATACGACTTTTAAAGATATGCTCCACTACTGAGAAAATTTTATACTCCTCGTGAGCGATGAAATGAGAAAGAAAGAAAGAAAGAAAGAAAGAAAGAAAGAAAGAAAGAAAGAAAGAAAGGAACGAGTGGAATGCAGCGAACTCTGATGCCCTTGAGTCTGAAGCCCGGGGAAAATAATTAAATTCACGTTGCTTTCAGCACATCTCTTCCAACGCAGGTTCCTTTGCCAAAGAACTTCGGCGACAAAAAAAAATCGAGCATATCTACAGAGTAAATGATCATGAGTGTGGTGAAGCGTTCGTCCATCCGTCCGCCCTGACGCACGGACGGATAGACGCACGGTGGATGGACGGACAGATAGATGGACGTTTCGCCCCACTCGTCATCATTCACTCCGTAGATATGCTGTGAAAACCGCCAACGCTATCTAGTTATAATATTCCCAAGGACATATACACACAACGCCATCTATTGAGCAACTAATAAACTAGAGGTGACTACACACTACTACTACTACTACGACTACAAAGGAGGGAACGACCCTCGGTCTAAGGAGCTTCGCCCCTAAAAAACTGATCACATTCAACGAACATCCTGTAAACAGCGCTTTGAAAGCGATCGCGCTCAGCGTCGAAAGCAGCCTTTCACGATCAACAAGTGAGAGCCGTGCGTGACCTCAGTGCCTCTATACGTTGTCGATGCATAGGACAAATAGGCTCCCCCGCTACAATAGGCGGCACGTGTGCCGCCGGGCGTATAAGCAGAAATACAAAAATAAAACCACTCTATTCTTCATCAGTTTGTATGTGCCAGAGATGAAGCAAAGTCGCATGAGGTCTTGATTTCTTTTTTCAGAAGTTCGGACTACCTTTCATAGTTCTTTTTTTCTTTTAAGGCGTCTACCACCGTTCATTTTCAAAGCACTTCTTACATAAAAGATTATGAACTCCACTGGCGTGCAGCGTTCTCGTGCCATTCAATCATGAAAGCGATAGCTGTGCTAGCGCAACAACCAATCAGACGAACCATGGAAGATGCTTACGAAAGGTACGCGTATGTTGCGAATAAAAGGTCCAGCTATTGAATTTTTTTTGTTTTTGTTCTGAGGACTGTATCGCTCAAGTGAAAGCACGCCAGTGCGATCTATTGAACGTGTTCTCTCAGATATATCTCAACGCAGCACGCCACAGTCAGAGATTCATTGACTGGTACGTTCTCTGAGTTAAAGTTTGCTCCTGTACTTTATACCATGCTTGACATACTGAAAGAATACAGCAAATGCGCATAAATATACACATAAACACCATGGATTATTCATATATCGCTAAAAAACAAACATTAAATTTACCCGCGTACCTTCATAGCGTTCGTAGTGTCACGTGGTCGGGATTTCTACGAAGGCAGCAGTCAGCGTGTCCGAAATTAAACTGTTTATATGACCGAACTTGTGGCCGAGATATGGGAATTCTAACTACAACAAGCAATGTGCGCTGTACACTGATATCGGCGAATGGAGCGTCGGTAATCGATAATCTGACAAGCGGTCAAGCGCGTCAGATTTAATTTATACACGTATCATAGAAAATTCCAGCGTTATCGCTAGTGACCACGTAAGTTCCAGAACTATTTCCGATAATCGCGTTGAACTCCTAACCTCCTCGAAATGGGCTAAGACTATCGAGAAGATATTTCCTAATCATTCGGGAGTGCTTTGCGCAAGGCAGCAGTTACGTTGTAATGGGATGGTCACATGGCCGCAAGTAGAAAGAAAGGAGCCTGTGTGGCAATAGCGACAGAAGTATATGTCAATCAAGCTAAAAAAAATCACAGCATATCCACGGAGTGAGTGCCATTATGAGTGGGGCGAAGCTTCGGAGGGTTTTATCGGTAAACCATGAATCGTCCGTCCATCCGCCCGTCCGTCCGCCCGCCCGACCACCCGTCCATCCATCCATCCGTCCGTCCGTCTGTCCGTGCATCCTGGTGTCTGTCTCTCTGTCTGCCTGTCTGTCCACCCACCCACCTGTTCATGCGTGCGTCCGTCCATCCGTCTGTCTGTCCATGCGTGCGTCCATCTGTCTGTCTGTCTGTCTGTCTGTCTGTCTGTCTGTCTGTCTGTCTGTCTGTCTGTCTGTCTGTCTGTCTGTCTGTCCACCCACCCACCTGTTCATGCGTGCGTCCGTCCATCCGTCTGTCTGTCCATGCGTGCGTCCATCTGTCTGTCTGTCTGTCCGTCTGTCTGTCTTTCCATCCATTTAGCGAACACTCCAAGTACCGCCATCTCGCATCTTTTCATCATATATTCACCATATACAAGTAGCGCTATTCAGCGGACATTCCAAAAATTAAACGAGAGGTGGCTACCTATAACTACATGCATCAAAGACGTACGACCCATGGCTTAAGGAGCTTGGATACGTGGGGTTTAGCGTCACAAAACCACCATATGATTATGATAGACGCCGTAGTGGAGGGCTCTGGAAATTTCGACCACCTGGGGTTCTTTAACGTGCTCCCAAATCTGAGCACACGGGCCTACAACATTTCCGCCTCCATCGGAAATGCAGCCGCCGCAGCCGGGATTTGATCCCACGACCTGCGGGTCAGCAGCCGAGTATCTTAGCCACTAGACCACCGTGGCGGGGCTGGCTTAAGGATTTTCGCCCCTAGAAATAAAAAATAAATAAATATAAACGTAAAATGCGATTTTAACGCGATAGCGTTAAAGAGCTCGTTTCGCAGAAATTCCGGCACCAGCGTCATGGGTTGTGAGCGAAAAACCATCTTATGCGTTACCGAAAAATCGAGAAAGGTGCAAATAACAAAATAAAAGAAACTTTTTCGGGTACGAGTGGTGATCTATCACACGCCGTTTGCGTGCCAAGCAGGTGTTCTTCCACATATCCATGCGACTGCTTCGAAATTCAATGAAAAGAACTTCATCTGCTTTGACAGGCACTGAAAATAACAATAACACACGCGAGCTGTATAGCGGCTTCAAGTACTACATGTAATATTGAAGTAATATTGCGTGGTACAAAGCGTAGATTGCCGTCGGGCGTCAGAACGAGTGATTATCATAACTACCTCGTAGTTCAAAGCCGATCTATCATTACAAAAGGCACACACGTTACTGCGCCTGTTTCGCATAAGACCGCTTAGACGTTGCAGAGCAAGTTCGACTACATTTCAAGCGCATGATTGCTCGTGGTTTAAAGAATGCTGCTCATTACAC
Organism: Rhipicephalus microplus; assembly: GCF_043290135.1. Lineage (NCBI taxonomy): Eukaryota > Metazoa > Arthropoda > Arachnida > Ixodida > Ixodidae > Rhipicephalus > Rhipicephalus microplus. The sequence goes on from NC_134700.1 coordinate 212,608,654, forward strand.
AGAATGCAGCCACAAGCACTGACGCAATCGAGGCACCTTCAACTCTATCGATTACACGGTAGCGATCTGCAATTTGAACTTGACGAGTAACATCATACTACAATAAAAAGTATGCACTACGTGGTTAAAGTGCACACTATATAGGGACGGGATATCGTTATCCCGTTCAACTCTTGAAATCGAAGCTTAATGGTCTATTTAATGACCATTTCTCCTACTTGGCAAAGAAACAGATGCGCATAATTCAACGTGTCACAAATTGAAGGAAAAACAAACAAACAAAACTCGATGCAAATTGCATTTGCCCCACACACGTGTGCGCAAACACACGTAAAGTAATTCATACTTACTACATATATTTACAGCGGTATCATGAATAAATTTGCGTTGACTTATTCGGTAAACAATAATGTTGGGCAGTACGTTTGAAAAGTAAAGCACAAACGAAACGCTCATTACATCTGCTACAAGTTTACCATTGTTACGGTTCTAGCCACTTTCCCAAACCCGTTTACGCTTTTGTTTGATCGACGAACCAATTATCGTGTTCCTGACTGGACGTTTACTTTTGGCTGCTGTTTAGATACGGAACCTTAATGAGTATTGTGTTTACACTGCGGATGAGATTGCTGCAAGCTGTCGCCGCCAGTTTCTACCGACGTAGAACAAACAACCTTAGCTTCGACATATTCCGTGGTCCGGGATTAAACATCTTGGGGACGGATGGTGTTATTATGAGATTGTAATTATTGTTTGCGCACTGTTCTTTCTTGGGATTTGACAAAGGTTGAGTGTTTGAATTGTAACAGATAACTTTCACTCGAGCATGATTTTATGTAGTTTTTTTTCGATGTTTATAGTACTCGCTGTTACGAATTTTATGGGTAAAGAAGTAACAGAAGCCATTTAAGGGGGCCAACTTTTTTAAACATCATACGTCGTATATTAAAAAATAAAACTGAAACGACCATTGCAGTAAGAGGCGAATGATTGCGAAAGAAATCACGATAAGGTTAAACGGCGGTTGAGTGCTGAGTACATGCTGTCGCCGACACCAAAATATAGGCATGACCACGAATATGAACGAAAAAAAACACACACTGGTCGAAAATTGACCGGGTACACTTGATATAGACCTAGCCATATATATATATATATATATATATATATATATATATATATATATATATATATATATATATATATATATATATATATATATAAACCAGTAGGTGGAGAGGGTAAATTAATATCGGTGGCAAAAGTGTACCCACTAGACATCTTGCTAAGAAGCGCAGCCACTATAACAAAGAACACACAACACAAGCGCTTATACGTTATATATTGGCATAAGCGCTTGTGTTGTGTGTTCTTTGTTATAGTGGCTGCGCTTCTTAGCAAGATGGATCCTTACCAACTGGCCCGATACAATTGTTTATTGAGTTACACCACTAGACATCACGCACCGCAAGCACACAAATCCACGTATACATCAAAGGCACCAGCACGGATAGCATGGTTTATTTAAACGGTGCACTGTCGCGACATGGAAGTTTAATGATTTCGCAAATGTCACCAATTATGACTAATTTCCAAATTTTCTGAATAGCTCAGAAGCAGCATGACAGGTTAAGGTCGTACGTATGCAGCGTGTATATACGTTATATATTGGCATATGCAAAAGACAGGGACAATGGACAGAATTAACCTCCGGCGCACTGAGGGCTAACAATAAGGAATAACCGATCATCCAACCAGCTATAAGTCAGATAACTTGCAAGATCTAACGAAAGATGTGACATTACAGAGATGTCAGCGGTGCTCGGCGACTGAATGAGTGATAATAATTTATTTTGATCTTAAGAGGTTGATGACCGGGGGGTGAGCGGGCACTTCTTTAGCGCTCCTACTTCAAAGGCATTGCGATGAATAGAACGAAGATATCACAAAATCTAGCTCGCTATAACTTACACTGAGCATGAAGCACAATGAAAATTTGTACATTCTCCTCAACGAGTTCCATGATTTCGTTGTCTGTTGGCACCACATGTAAAATGAAATATCGAGCTGTCTAGCTCTTTATTTTTAATTAAATTCTCTCTTTCTGTCGCTGATGTGTGCGTCTGTGCGCGAGTGTGCGCGAGTGAGTGGGCGCGCGTACAAGCGTGAGACTTTATATTTTCGTTCAGATACAATTAAACCATAAAAAGTACATAGTTTACGTGAAGTAGAAAATTTAGAAATTATGATTTTTTTTTAGTATTGATCTACAAGGCTTCGCAACTTTCTCATATTCGCTCGTTTTGTAGCTTTTCTCAGAGTTCCGTAATTCATCGGGGTCCATTTTCAATCTCTCACACAGCCAGCTTTCCCGCGGCATCTTTTGTTTGAGACAAGTAGCTATGAAAAATAAAAATAAACAGTGACACTATTTATCCGAAGGAAAATAAACAAAATAAAGTCGTGAGCCATTCCACTCCATGAAGGGGGATGGCCGGCGAAGCTGTGTAGAACATGTGTTAACTTAGTTTATGAATTTCAAAGTTTATCATTCTTTAGCGTATCCTCCTTTAAGGCCCTTCCGCCTTGACTTGTGTGGCCCAGAAGTGCAGCAGTTAGGTTATTTATTGATTTATTTATTTACGCTTTTCCCAATCTTTCATACAAATACTTACTTGTGAATCTATATTCACCTAGCTTTTTGTGTACAATTTTAGAGGGCCAGCGGTGAGTAACGTGGTCCGCACAATTTCACTGTCAAATGCGTGCTAAAGTAATTGCGTACAAGGTTTGCAGAATTATATATGTTCATACTTTTATTGCTCTCCTGGCTGAGGAGCTTGGCATCTCAGTCCCCACGTGGAAGCTGCCCGCAACACAGTGATCTGTGTTTTGGAGGACCAAATAAAAGTTTATCCAATCCAATCCAATCCAATCCTGGTCAGAATTAAGTCAATCTATTTGACCATTTCACGAGTGGTCTGGGTGACCACGGTGTCTTTTTAAAATCTGAAAAGAACGCTCATTCATGATTGGGATAGTGTTACAATTGAGCAGATTGATTGATTCACCGAGTTGCGGGTATAGACCCATTCACTGTGTTTAAAACTGGGGTTAATGACTTAGAGTACTTTGTACTTTACTATGGGAGAGCATAGAGCCGTCCCGGGGCCCTCACACTTTAAGAGGCCGTGCCAAACAACTACACGGTGATCTCAGCCGTTAAGAGGCCGAGAAACTGTTTGCAAACAGAAGACCCTCATGACTTCCAGTCTTATCCACCGATGTGCCAGAATAGCATAGGTGGGAAAGAAGAGCGTAGAAAAATAGCCCGTTGATTTTCTACACTTTCCTTCCATAACTTGAAAAAATATAGTCAAATAAATGTTCGTTTGCGCTACAGGAAAACTACAAGAGATTACTTTTAACATTACGCACGTTCCTTTTATCTGAAAAACTAATAAAAGATTTTCCTTACCCTTGAAAAAACGTGAAAACATCCTTTAAGTTTTGACATTGCGAGCTGGCAAATGAGGTGACCGGAGGTTTTTTTGGGGCACAAAGCTTGCAATCTTGAAACAACTGTTCGGGGAGTTAGGATGGTCTATACTCATATACAAATGCGAAAGTATTTGAAGGCGGCCATATGACAGTGATATTTGCTGCTTTTTCCACGCACGACATTTATAGATCGATCGAAGATGCGTGTGCATACCTGCCGGTCATGCGTCAAAGAAACGCTGAGCGCACGTGGTCCGCAGCCTTGCGAAACGGCGCGAGCGAATCTGCATGCCTTCCTGGAGGGAGTCTCGTCGCGCGCCGCTAATAGTCGCATGAGTCACGATGAAGTCTTGTCTCCCCGCGTCGCCACTTCACGGCCTGTCAAGCCAGAGGAAAACAGCCAGGCGCGAGCACCGTGTACGTGTCACCGGCAGCAACATACGAAGGAATGCGACAGGCCACTGTCACGTTGCGGCCTTTAAGGGCGTTAGCTAATAACTGGGGTTTTACGCGCCATAGGCACGATACGGTTATGAGAGACACCGCAGTGGTGGTCTCCGGAAATTTAGATCACCTGGTGTTCTTTAACGCGCAGTGACAGTGCGCGTGCCTCTATCAGTACGCCTTCATTGAACTGCGGCCACAGCCGAGCGTCGTAACCAATGTACCACCGAGGCGGAGAGTCCTTTAAGAGGACAATTAAGAAGACAATTAACAGCAAAATTAGTTTAACTGTATTAGGAAAGCACTGTTTCGGAATGAAATTTTAAGAGATATCTGTGATATGATGGTAGGACACCAAGTAAAAACGCGAACACTGCATTGAAGTTTCCACGCAGCTCTGACGTCATGGATTGTGATGGTGCTTACTTGTTCCTGTTCCACATTTATCGATAGAGATAGGCCACAATTAAAATAAAGTACGGATAGACTGAACGTGCCCACGTTCATGATGTATACTGAGCGACAGCTACCTAAGTGGCTTTATAATTTGCGGCACACTACAGCGTCGTGATTCGAAACTTGAGGAAAATGTCCTTTGAAAGGTATTGCATTGCGATCAATAATAGTCACCAGTAGTGCCCACAGTGCTCTTCCTGTTGACACTCTCATTTTAGACCATCGACTTACGAGACTTCAAGGGCGTCACCGTCCCTCACTACATATATACAGAAAGCAAAAAAATCCAGAAAAAGACTCTGGCCCGCGGAATTTAACTTGGTACCTCTGCATCGTGAGTGCGAGGCGTCAAAAATAAAGTTAACCGCTAAGCCACCGAGGAGCACTTTCTTCAACGTGCAAACGGCAAGCTATTGACATCTACCACTTACCACTGGTGACGGGCATCTCGGGGGGACCCTATCGTGTTTTCAGCATTACCAGCAAGATGGCGCATTGAGTGCACGGCGGCGCGCGCTCTCATCTCCCACGCATGCTTTGCCTCGAGGAGAGGAAGGGGTGGATGTAATGCCCCTGAATGCTCATTCGCGCGTCGTTATCTCGTGGCGGGGAGGATCGTTTGTCTTAGCTGGCCTTTAGCTATCACCGGAAGAATTTTGTTGTATAGTTACCGGGCGCACAAAGGTCACTGTAATCGTTGCAAATTCTCCGTTAGGGAAAAGGGCGCGCTTTTCAGACACAGCGAAGTAACAACTGAGACGCTTATTCGTGTTCATCTGTACCTGTGTGGGTACGTTTCGTGCTTTATTTGTGCGTGAGAAACGCGGGGCACGTTTCGATCTGCTTGTCATTCTACGCGTGACGTTTCTATCACGTTCATTTAATTCGCCTTTGCGGCAAAGCTGTGACTTTTTTAATATTTAACGCACGATGAATCACTATACATTGTACGCGATGACGATTTCTTGGAATAATGTTTCATCAGTGTTGCAATTCTTTTTAGTGCGGCGTATAAGAAAGCCTGCCCCAAAACACAGAGCAACTGTTTATGAACTACGAGATCCGAAAAGACTGACATTGCAGGAATTTTCTGACTACTGGCAGAAAAGACGTATAACACTGTTTAACAGTAGAAGCGGCTTTGCGATTCGTAAATCTTTGATTCTGGCTGCTGTTGATACCGATAAATGATTTGCTCAAAAATCACCGAAGGGACATGTGCGAGAGTGGGAAAGAGCTATGTACACACAGGGACAAGACTGAACATTTATACTGAAGTTCTTAGAACAAGACCGTACAACACCCGAAGTGCGCGACAGTGTAAGACCTGGTGGTCATCACTTGGCATTTTGCTCGGTTCCCAGTAAACTTCGGAACCCAGGAAAATGAAATGGCAGATGAGTTGTCGAAAACCGCTCATCATTATATGCAAATCCGCCTCATTCCTCTATCTCAGTGTGATATAAACGGAATTTTAAGAAAAACGAGACGTGAATTGTGCTTGTCCACCTGGTTTTTAGACAAAACAAAGGAATCGATCCTATACGCTGTTGATCCTACCCTTGAGGGCCAATTAGACCCTCAGCTCCAACTGGCGTATCGACACCGCCATACATCGCCTAAGACTCGGAACTGCTTACACAAAGCACTTCTTACTGCGGGTTCAGCGAGCAACATCGTCAGCATGTTCGTTCGGCCATGACGACGAGGATGTATACAACCTGTTGCTCGACTGTCTGAAACACGACACGCACAGACGGCGACTCGAACGGGAAACTCCACACGTTAGACTGGGAGCGAAAGATTACGCTGAAGAAAATGCTATAGGGTCATGGCCATGTAGAATAAACAGCAAAAGAATGAAAGTGCTGCAACGTCTCTTTTTTTTTTGTAAGACACAGATTTGTGACCAGTACTGAGCGGACTAGGTTGAAAGTGTTTATTGCGACTATATGTTTGTTCTGCCCATATGAGAACTTTTGGGCTCGCCGTTGTAGGTCTGTATATTCCTACATGTGCAATTTTGTTTATTAAGTTTTACTTCATCACAATCAAGTGTAAAGGCGCCGCCGTCACGCGTAAGGTGACGCCGATAACTTTTTGTTTCTTTTTCATTGCAATAATAATAATAATAATAATAATAATAATAATAATAATAATAATAATAATAATAATAATAATAATAATAATAATAATAATAATAATAATAATAATAATAATAATAATAATAATAATAATAAAGCCTCGTTGGACATGTTACATCCCCGATGCCTCTATGCGCGCCCTACTTAGGGTACCCTGCTGTGTTCGAAGGACATGGACGTTGCAACTGGAGCACGAGACGATCTCGAAAGACGATTGCATGCACAACCGCGTGCTTTCAACGCTCGGCGCCAGACAGACACGCTGCTCGTATTTCCTCGCTTTCTCACCCACATCTCTTTCCCGAGATGCCAGCGAAGACGCCCGGATGGTGGCACAACAAAGACCCTTGCTGCGCCAGGCTCTTTGCATGTCAAAGCGGTGAGACAGCCTGTACTCAAGTAACCGCGACATGTGGCGACGCTCGAGTACGGCACTCAAGTATGCGAGCCTTTATGCGAGCCGCGTCGGTTGAGTCCCTGACGTGGAGCTATAGAACCAGTGCCTTAAGTCGACTAACAACAAGAAATAAAGCGTATATGGATTCAAGCCGATTGAAAAGGGGCTGACTATAAGACCCTTGCACAAAGGTAATCTACAGCGACAAGGCGCGCCCTGAATGAGAATATTTACCGGCGTCAAGTTGAAATCACTGCTGTATAGAAATGCTAACAAGATGGTCATACTTTCAGAACTGGCTTATTTGATTGGACTGTAGCTTTGGTACAAAGAATCTGGTTTCAATGCGGCTTGCGGGAAAATATTTAGGGAGGCTGAAAACTTAATCAGGCGTTCAGCCTTTTGGTGTAGCACCAACAAAGAAAAAAAAGATAAATATGAAGTAACGATAATCGCGAAATGCTATAAAAGAAAATAGGTTGAGTCTACAAAACTTTGTAAGACCTCTGCCATGCATGCGGCATCATAAACGTGACTAGTAAAGGTTTGTGAAGGTTATGAGAGTTCATAATCGCAGAAAACATTTTGAAAATGACCACCCTCCTGGCGAAGGCCGAACCAAATTCGCCTGTTAATGTTGGCTGCAACACTCCGCAATATGTCTGCAGTGATGTTTGCCATTTACACAGAAATGCTGGCTTTTAATTCGTCCAGTGTCCACGGCTTATCGCGATAGACACGACCCTTCAAAAATCCCCATAAGAAAAAGCTGATGATGATAGGTCTGGTGACCTCGGAGGTGGCAAGCGCGTGAAAATAATGTGTCCCCCCCCTCCCCCCCCCTAAAAAAAGGGCTTAATCAGATGCACACCTTCTTTTGAAATGACAGCAAAATGCACGTACCATCAAATATTAATCTTTCCCGATTCTTCTGGCAAACTACCTGCAGCTGAATGAAATAGGTCGGTTCTAATAACATCACCCAATACTTAGGGGGAAAGATGGATGCTTGAAGTTGTGAAGGATCGTAGATCAAGGATTGTCGCTGGAACCATGGTCGTGTCACATGCAAAAGTGAGAAAAAAATGCGTGTGCTTCGACTTTGCACGAGAGCGGCGACCAAGGTAAAGGCTAGATGCGGCTCAGAGGTAAATGCCCGTTGTGGGCAGTATGTCCAGAAAAAACGCTCGGTCGAGTTGCATGGTGAACGTCTCGCGACCAACCAGGCGCCTTCGTAGGGTCCCGTGGCCTTGATGGAGAAGATCGTCTACTGATGTCGCTGCCGTAGTATTAAACCGCAGTACTGTGGGGATTGCGCGCACGTAATAAACTCCTGACTTCAATAAAGCTTAAGCTGGGCCAAGCTGTTTGTGTTTGTGATAACGGTATGTGTTAAACTGATAATAGAGCATAGAAAAAGTAGCACTAGAGAGCTTGGTACATTTTTATAAGAAAGGCAGCGGTGCAAACAAAAAGGCCCAAAGAAGAAATTAAGTGATAAGATAACGCAGTTTGTTTGTGATAACGATATGTCTGAAACTGAAAATAGAGCACAGAAACAACTAGCACTAGGCAAGTCGGTACATTTTTAGAAGAGAGAGAACGGCGCGCGCGCCCCGCCGCGGTGGTTTAGTGGCTAAGGTACTCAGCTGCTGACCCGTAGGTCGCAGGATCGAATCCCAGCTGCAGCGGCTGCATTTCCGATGGAGGCGGAATTGCTGTAGGCCCGTGTGTTCAGATTTGGGTGCACGTTAAAGAGCCCCATGGATGGTCGAAATTTCCGGAGTCCTCCACTACGGTGTGTCTCATAATCATATGGTGGTTTTGGGACGTTAAACCTCACATATCAATCAATCAATCAATCAATCAATCAATCAATCAATCAATCAATCAATCAATCAATCAATCAATCAAAGGCGCGAACAAAAAGGTCTAGAGAAGGAAATAAGCGAAGGAAATAATGGGTTGTTTGTGATAACGGTAGGTCTTAAACTGTTAATAGAGCATAGAAAAAACTCGCACTATAGTGCGAGTTTTTGTAACGACTTCCCTATAGTAACGACTTCTGTAATGTAAAATGTAACGACTTTCCTATAGGGAAGCCGTTACATTTTTAGAAGAGAGGGAACGGCGCGAACAAGGAGGCACAGAAAAGGAATTCAATCTTATTCCTTCGCTGTCTCTAACGACAATATCCAGTTTTCTCAAATGAGAAAACGAAACGTCATATTCCGATGTCCCGCTTATCCTTCGATTCGGTGTACCCAGATTTCATCCATCTCAGCGTCTTTGACTGCTGCTGACTCCCTTGATCAAAGAGAGGCATCGAGAAGCTATAGAAAACGACCTACACGGGCCTCGCAGGCCCGAAGAACACTTTCCAGTCGTCCTATAGCACGACCGGGCAGCGGGCCAAGTGGAACGAACGAACGCCAAGTAGGTGCATCGTCAATGCTGCTTTACCGCGAGCCCCTATACGGGCAGCCGAAAAAATGCCTTTGTATGCGGGTGCCCCGGTTTGATGATGGAGAGGATTTATCGGCGTCTTCCGTTTGGAGCGCCCAACGGCGGCGACCCTAATAGCCTGAAAAACGAGGCCCCGGAGGCTCTGTAACTGAGCTGTGTGTTTAGTGCACTAGGATCGATGTACGCACCCTGATGTGTACGACTGTCTGTGACCATCTTCAAGCCCGGTCAATCCTGCCATGGTAACTGTTGCAACTTACATGCGCACCCACTTGGAATAACGCAATTGCGATCGCCTTTTCTGAACAAGTCTTCTTGTCGAAAATGCATGAGTGCTCAGCGATAAAATAAGTCGGCGATGGGAAAGTGTTCCTGGATCTCTCTGGTTTCTCGTTTTCTTTTTATTTTACTAATCTTACAAATAAGTTAACCGAAGAGCGTAATACCAATACTTCTATTGCTTGTGATGACAGTAGCGTCTATCGTTGCAGAAGTTAGGATTTCCACCAGATGTATTCCAATGGGCGCAAAATTTTGACGCACCAGCGTTAAAGAGCTCGTTTCGCAGAAATTACGGTGTGGGCAACGTCGTGTTCGACTGTGAGCGAAAAAGTAGCGCTCAACATAAGGGAAAACTCGACGTATAGATACTAATAAAAAAAATCGCAGCATATCCGTGGAGTACATGATGAATGGGGCGAAGCGTCCGTCCGTCCGTTCGTTCTTGTTTACGTCCATGCGTGCGTCCGTCTGTGCGACCGTGCGTGTGTGCATCCATCCGTACGTGCGTGCGTACATCCGTGCGTCCATTCGTGCATCCGTCCGTCTGTGCGTACGTCCATGCATCCGTCCGTGCATGCGCCCGTGCATCCGTCCATCTGTGCGTCCATCCATGCGTCCATGCCTGCGTTCTTCCGTGCGTCCGTCCCTGCGTCCGTCCGTGCATCCATCCATGCGTCCGTCCATTCATCTGTCTGTCTGTCCATCCATCCATTCGTTCTAGTAATGAACACTCCAAGTACCGCCATCTCGCATCTTTTCATCACATATTCAGCATACAAAAGTACCCCCATCCAGCGGAAATTCCAAGGACTAAACGAGAGGTGGCACTCGCGCACTTTCTTACGGCCTGCGCTTCATGTCTACTTCACACCTTTCCCCGCCTCTAGTTCATGGCTGTATACTATGTCACTATATTCATGGCACTGCGGCCCAACCCTCGCTGAACCTTGCTAAAACCATGGAGGTTGCGCCCAGCGAGTTTAACCTGGCAACCCTTTCTGGTCACATAGTGCTCAAAGTGCGTCCTTCTGATACTAGTTTTTTTTTATTCTAGTGAGCATCAAATTCAAGGCAAATTTTATTGGAGATTAACTCGGCGATAATCGTCTCTGTAAGTTATTTCATCAGAAACAACCATCTTTTTTATTTATAATTAACGTGCGTGGGTTTCCTCCTCAACTGAAAAGGGTGCGCACGTGCCGCTCCTCTAGTCCGGCCGTGGAGGTGGCTACCTACCACTACTACCACTACTACCACTACTACCACCACCACCACCACCACCACCACCACCACCACCACCACCACCACCACCACCACCACCACCACCACCACTACTACTACCACTACTACCACCACCACCACCACCACCACTACTACTACCACTACTACTACCACTACTACTACCACCACCACCACCACTACTACTACTACTACTACTACCACCACCACCACCACCACCACCACCACCACCACCACCACCACCACCACCACCAACACCACCACCACCAACACCACCACCACCAACACCAACACCACCACCACCACCACCACCACCACCACCACCACCACCACCACCACCACCACTACTACTACTACTATTACTACTACTACATCGCGGACGCACGACCCACGGCTTAGGAAGCTTTGCCCCCAAAATAGGAGCAGGAGGGCATCGGCACTTGGGGGGTTTTTTTACGGCGCAGTTTAGGTCTCAACCGAGAAGATAAAGCAGGTCAGCGATGGGAAAGGGAGGTGTGCGTGCGCTTGTGTGTAGGTGTGTGTACGTGCTCCACTAAACTAAGCGCCACAATAAAAGGCAAAAACTTGGTCATAAGCATATAACAAACTTGTGACATTCGATGGTTGGACAAATCCTAATTAAACAGCTGCAGATAAGCGGCCAGGCCTAGGCCACTCGGGTGGTCGCGGTAAGGTTTAGCCTTTCCGCCGCTACCCGGTCCTGCAGGATGGCCCCAAACTTACCCCCGTATTCTAGAACATCCCTTCACTCAATGCTCCACCTTCACTTGAGAAAGCCGATGGGAGCGCCGTCTCTCTGGTCACGACAAGTCACTGCACATTAGCGATAATCTGCTGCGATTCTTGAGTAGGGCAGCGCCATTTTCAGCCGAGCGGCGGCGCAGTGCTCAACTCTGTCAAGTGAAGGGTGAAATTCGAGTCGAGGAGCGTTCGTGAATACGGCGGGGGTGAGTCTTCGAGTTCCGAGCTAGCCAGGCTTGTTTATTCTATAGCCAGGCGTTATCATCATTGGCCTGTTAGCTTCAAGCTAACTACACGTGTGAGGTCCACGGGACTGCTTCACGCTCCCCCATAGAGTCTAAATCGTTAACCACGTAACACACACAGAGCGTCTCGTCAACGCGTCTCAAGGAGGTCCGGGTTTCGGCGATCGAAAACCCGTGTAGTGTGTGGGCATTTCCATGGGATGTGTTCTATGTCTGCGTATTCGTGTTTGCACATGACACAGCCAGCGTCGGGGAAATGCATTGGATACATGCGGTTGAGGTGCACTGAGCTTTGAAATGTTCTCGTTTGTAGACGTCTACAGTCTACTTATTGCGACTTGTCTATAGTTTACTGTGGGGTTGTGGATGTATCTCCCTTTGTTCCTCATTGTGGGTCAATATGTCGCGGAAAGTGAGGCTGATTCTGACTATCCTGAGTTAGATCCGTCCCCCTGAGATGGGTGTTCGTAGCCACGGAAGGTGAGATCGCGCGCGGCAAAAGTTAGCCTTCTCATTCAGATTTGTAGTGGTCTTAAGAGCCTCTTCACCTTCTCCTATGCCCGCCGGGATCCACTTTAAGTACATATAGGTGTAAAACCTCAGTTCTTGAAGCCATCTGCCTTGCTATTCAGGATCTTCGGCCACTTCACTAGAGATACACCCTATTGTGCAGTTTCGAATTGCCAGTTCAGAGTCGCTAATAACTCTGCTGCAACTTCTACTGAGTATACGGCTGGCGATATGGCCCACTTCCTCCGCCGCTTCAGAGTGCCTGGCTTTTACTGAGCTGGCCGAAGCTACACCATTCCTTTCGTGTCGATCGGCACGGTCGTGAAAGCTTTCTTCCCGGGGTATCTGGCTACATCGACGAATAGGGAGTTCTCGTTCTTGCCATGGGTTTTCAGGATTGCCTTCATGTGGCGTTTCCTCCGTTCTACATTGTACATCAGGTGAATGTTTTTCATTACCGCATCAACTAATTGCACTTAGTGATCCCCGATCCACTCATCTTTGTATTGTACCGGGCACCATATTAGAATCAATGCGAAACCATGTACATTAGAACTAAACAAGAAAAAACTCCCAAGCATTTCCCCGAGGGTGAACATGGTTAAGTGCGAATGCACGGGGTGATGCTATGAGGGGTATTTATTAATTCGCACTATTATATTTATTAATCACACTATGGTGCCTTTATGGTGTAATGGTTCCTGGGAATCGCAATTAGATCACACGGGGGAGTTTACGTTAACTCACTGGCGAATGCCAACGGATTTTAACTTTACTCCCCCTCATAGCAACACCCCGTGCACTCGCACTTAACTATGTTTACCCTCGGGCAAATGCTTGGGAGTTTCATTACTGATGATGATGATTAAAGTGTAATTAAGAAATTTAAGTGTTTGTCATGAAGCATTTGTACACAGATACATTATATACGAAGTATTAATTATTTACACTTCACGATTTTCGTACGATGCATTAAATGCACACATCGCGAGCGCGTCACACACACACACACACACACACACACACACACACACACACACACACACACACACACACACACACACACACACACACACACACACACACACACACACACACACACACACACACACACACACACACACACACACACACACACACACACACACACACAAACTACACTGCAGATTAGCACCTATTCGTGTTATCGTTGTAGCTCACGGTTAGTACCAGCGCTTTGTGATCCGAGAAATGTACGGTGAGCGGATCCGGCAAGACGGAGCGGACCGTACAGTTCCTACAGAACGCCAAGTCTATGAAGCCACCGTTGATCGTGGTCGGAAACTCGAGAGACAGACACGTCATCGAGTAATCCTCTCCCGCGCGGCACGTTCACTGGCTCGAACGGCTTCGGGAACGTCCACTCGCCGTTGACGATTGCGAGCGGCGTCTTGACGCCGGCCTTCATCGCCCTTCTCCGCCTGACGCTTGCGTTGTCGTTCCGCTTCTTGGGCCGCGTTCGCGGCTCGATCCTGACGCCTCATCTCGGCCTCGCGAGCGCGCAGTTCACCATCCGCTGCACGCTTCGCCCGCTTGTCCTCGGCCTCGCGAGCGCGAAGTTCGGCATCCTCTGCACGCTTCGCCCGCTTGTCCTCGGCCTCGCGGGCGCGCAGTTCGGCATCCGCTGCACGCTTCGCCCGCTTGCACTCGGCCTCACGAGCACGCAGTTCGGCATCCGCTGCACGCTTCGCCCGCTTACGTTCGGTCTCACGAGCCCTTCGCAGCGCCGCCTTGTCTTCCAACGTCGGCGAAACCACCGCGGTACCGTCACCTCCAACGACGGGTGCAGTGCTGGCATTCGGTTGTACTGCATTCGTTGTTGATGGTAGCGTTGCCTCCGGGACATCCATCGCACGACCCGCTCTCGACGGGAGACTGAGAGAGAAGGCGGGCGCGCGAGAGAGAGGGGTGCGCGCGCAGCTGCAGCGAGCGAGGAGAGCGGAGGAGCGAGCGAAGGGGGAGGGGGTATAAGGCGCGTTACTGACCCGGATATCAGCGTCGCGTCCGTGGCTTATTCGGTAGAGCGTCGCGCTGCGGCCCGCCAAGTCCTCTTTCTTTTAAAGATGGAGAGAAGACTGCGGACGCCGCCGACGGCGGTGGATGGTTTGGGGTCGCTTATAAAGTGTATTCACACTTAAAAATATTGTCACGAGGTCGTGACGTGGCCGAAGACAGGAAACTTCGTGTTGTGATTTAACTGTTTATTTGGGCGAACCTGTTCCCGGTAAAGGGAAAGTCTAATTACAGCAGCAGTCTTGCACAGATAGCAGTCTCGGACTGACAGGCGGCGAAGCGCGTCGGCATTTATACTCTTGCCGTCGAATGTTCTAGCGTTATTGCTGGCGGTGGCGTAGGTTCCAGAACAATCTGTACCGTTCGCACAGTGGGCGTGATCTTATCGAAATGATCTACTACAGTCCGGAACCTTCTAGAAAACTGCAGGCGCGGTTTGCGCTGAGAATCGTGTGGTGTTTTGGGATGATAACAAAAACTTGGGAAATGGAACGTGGCATTGCCCCCCTCTCAAAAAAGGCACCGTCCCGATGCTTTAACTAAAGATGAAAGTACAATAATAATGCAAGAAAGTACAATGAATAAATTACGATACAACAATACAAAAAAACTGGTTCAGTTTGTTAACGCGCATGAAACGGCTTGAGGCGCGCGACATGGACGACTTCAGGTCGCGATCGGCGTCGTTGAGAGTTCGTGATGCCCTCGGGGACAACCTCGTAATCAAGTGGGCCGAGACGTCGAACCACCCTGTACGGTCCGAAGTACCGTCGCAGAAGCTTTTCACTTAGTCCACGTCGGCGTATCGGCGTCCACACCCAAACACGTTCACCGGGCTGGTATTCCACAAAGCGTCGTCGAAGGTTGTAACGGTGGCTGTCGGTCGTCTGTTGATTCTTGATACGGAGACGCGCAAGTTGTCGGGCTTCTTCGGCGCGTTGAAGGTACTCGCTCACATCGAGGTTTTCTTCGTCGGTGACGTTGGGTAACATGGCATCGAGCGTCGTTGCCGGGCTCCTTCCGTAGACCAATTTGTATGGAGATATCTGCGTCGTCTCCTGCACCGCCGTGTTGTATGCGAAGGTCACATACAGAAGAATGGCGTCCCACGTCTTGTGTTCGACATCGACGTACATTGACAGCATGTCGGCGATCGTCTTGTTAAGCCGCTCAGTGAGGCCGTTGGTCTGTGGGTGGTACGCTGTCGTCCGGCGGTGGTTTGTTTGGCTGTATGCCAAGATCGCTTGAGTTAAGTCGGCAGTGAATGCCGTTCCTCTGTCGGTGATAAGGACCTCCGGGGCGCCGTGACGTAGGACGATATTTTCGACGAAGAACTTAGCTACCTCGGTTGCACTGCCTTTTGGCAAGGCTTTTGTCTCGGCGTTGCGGGTGAGGTAGTCGGTAGCTACCACGATCCACTTGTTTCCGAAAACCGACGTCGGAAACGGCCCCAGTAGGTCCATACCAATCTGCTGGAAAGGTCGGCAAGGTGGATCAATTGGCTGCAGAAGTCCCGCTGGCCTTGTCGGCGGTGTCTTGCGTCGCTGACAGTCCCGGCATGTTCTCACATAACGAGTGACGTCGGTGGTAAGACGTGGCCAGTAGTACCTTTCTTGTATCCTCGCGAGCGTGCGAGAAACACCGAGGTGCCCTGCCGTCGGATCGTCGTGCAGGGCCTGCAGGAGTTCTGGTCGCAGAGCTGAAGGCACCACAAGGAGGTACTTAGCTCGAAGCGGTGAAAAGTTTTAGATGCGGAGCATCTAATACTCGAGGCTTGTAGTGCGGCGCCGTCCGCAAGCTTCCTCCTCCTTCTTCCACCATCTGTGCATCCCTTCCTCCTCTACACACCGCGCGCGTTTCACTCCTCCACCATCTGTGCACCCTTCCTCCTCTACACACCGCGTGCGCTTCTCCTCTTCACGAACATTCGCTAGCTGTATAATGTAGCGCGCATGCGCCGTCACGCTTCGAGAACATCGGCAGCTGACGCGCGCGCATGCGCCGTCGCGCTTCGAGAACATCGGCAGCTGACGCGCGCGCATGCGCCGTTGCGCTTCTCCCCCTTCTCGAACATTCGACAGCTGACAGTGCATGCGCCGTCGCGCTGTATATATACTCAAGGTCGGTGCTCGCTCGCTCAGTTGCCGCTCGTCGGTTGGTTTGTACGGCGCGTCGACGTCCGAGGTCGCAATGATCGACGTCCCTTCGACCAGCGCCGGCAACAACTGCAAACACCACCAGCCGACCACCATTCGCGGAACCTGCATCGACCACGTCTTTGCAAATTTCGACCTACGACCGCTGCAACCCGATCCACTCACTCTTCACTTTACCGACAAAAAAGCCATCGTGCTCAAAGTTCGTCGCAATAAATAAACACCGCCCTTTCGCATACGTGTCGTACGTGTTCACTCATTTAACACCCCTCCTACAATCACGTTAACCAATTTAGCCAGCGACCCAAGTAAGTCGCAATTTAACACCCCATTTCACAACCACGTTAACCAATTTAGCCATCGACCCAAGTAAGTCGCACTTTAACACCCCGTTAACCAATTATATGCTCCGCATCCTCCTCAGTGTTCCCCCGAGGGAAGCTGCGGGCAATTTTTTTTCTTTTGTAGAAGACCGTTTCGTAGAAAGAACGACGCAAGTGCGCGCTTGAATACCTTCGGGACTTCGGCGGTCCTGCCTTCGAGGTATTCTATTAGGGTCTTAAGTTCCGGGTCGGCCCTCTGTCGTTCAGCGAAGTCGTCAGTAGTTATCGTTCCTAAGAAGTAGTCGTCATCCGGGTCGTCGGGTAGCGGTTGGTCGACAGGCGCACGAGAGAGACAGTCGGCGTCGGAGTTTTTTTTTTGCCGGACTTGTAAATGACAGTAATGTCATATTCTTGAAGTCTCAGGCTCCATCGTTCGAGGCGACCTGAAGGGTCCTTCAAGGTGGCTAGCCAACACAATGCGTGGTGGTCGCTCACAACTTTGAAGGGTCTGCCGTAGAGGTAGGGGCGAAATTTCGACGTAGCCCAGATGATGGCGAGGCACTCCTTTTCTGTTGTGGAATAATTTGCTTCTGCTTTGGATAGCGATCGGCTGGCGTAACTAATAACCCTTTCAAGTCCGTCAGCCCTCTGCACAAGAACGGCGCCAAGACCTACGCTGCTTGCGTCAGTATGTATTTCTGTCTCAGCAAATTCGTCGAAATGGGCAAGTAACGGAGGCGTCTGGAGGCGATGTTTAAGCTCCTGGAAAGCGTGTTCCTGCGGCGTTTCCCACTTAAAGTCCACGTCGGCCTTGGTAAGGTTAGTGAGAGGATCGGCGATGCGGGCGAAGTTTTTCACGAACCGCCTATAATAGGCACACAGGCCCAGAAATCGGCGCACGGCTTTCTTGTCAGTGGGCGGCGGGAAGTCGGCGATGGCGGCTGTTTTCCGTGGATCGGGACGAACTCCAGACTTGCTGATAACGTGCCCCAGAAACAAGAGCTCCTCATACGCAAATCTGCACTTTTCTGGCTTCAGTGTGAGTCCCGAAGTCTTGATGGCTTGAAGTACAGCTTCAAGGCGCCGAAGATGCTCGTCGAAACTCGAGGAAAACACGACGACGTCGTCCAAGTAAACAAGGCAAGTCTGCCACTTCAATCCTGCCAGTACTGTATCCATAACGCGTTGAAAAGTTGCAGGCGCTGAGCAAAGGCCGAAGGGCATCACCTTAAACTCGAAGGGGCCGTCCGGTGTTATAAACGCCGTCTTCTCTCGGTCTCTTTCGTCGACTTCGATTTGCCAATAGCCAGTCTTGAGGTCCATTGACGAAAAGTACTTAGCGTTATGGAGCCGATCAAGTGCGTCGTCTATTCGTGGGAGAGGATACACGTCCTTTCTTGTGATTTTGTTCAGGCGGCGATAATCGACGCAGAAACGTAGGGTCCCATCCTTTTTCTTCACTAACACCACGGGGGATGCCCATGAACTCTTGGACGGCTGGATAATGTCATCCCGCAGCATTTCATCAACTTGTCTCTTCATGGCCTCACGTTCTCGCGTCGAAACCCTGTACGGACTCTGACGGAGTGGTCTGGCATTTTCTTCGGTTATGATGCGATGTTTCGTGATTGGGGTCTGCCGAATTTTCGATGACGACGAAAAGCAATCTTCGTATTGCAGGAGCAGGGCCTTGAGCTGTTCTTGCTTATCGTTCGGAAGTCTGGGATTGACGTCGAAAGCTATGGGAGGGGCTTGGTTCCTCTGAGCAGGTTCCGCAGAATCGGCGAGGGCGAAAGCACTGGTGGCTTCGACAATTTCTTCGATGTATGCGACCGTTGTTCCTTTGTTCACATGTTTGTACTCATTGCTGAAATTCGTGAGCATAACCGTTGCTTTGCCTCCCCGCAGCTCTGCAATTCCTCTTGCGACGCAAATATTTCGGGTGACCAACAGATGCTGACTGCCTTCAACGACGCCTTCCAAGTCAGGTGATTTAGGAGCGCCGACTGAAATAATGACGCTTGAGCGAGGCGGAATGGTGACTTGTTCTTCCAGCACATTCAAGGCATGGTGTTCTGACGGCGTGCGCGGCGGTAGTGCTTCTTCTGTGGATAACGTTATCGACTTTGTTTTTAGGTTGATGACAGCACCATGGAGGCATAAGAAGTCCATGCCAAGGATGACATCTCTTGAGCAATGCTGTAGGACTACGAAGTCTGTAGGATAAATACGGCCGTTAATGGTGACTCTCGCTGTGCAGATTCCTGCAGGCGTTACGAGATGGCCTCAGGCTGTGCGGATTTCAGGGCCTTTCCAAGCTGTCCTAACTTTCTTTAACTTCGCGGCGAACGACCCACTGATGACAGAATAGTCGGCTCCAGTATCGACGAGAGCGGCCACACTGTGGCCGACGATAAGAACGTCGAGGTCGCTAGTTTGCCGTCTCGCATTACAGTTAGGGCGTGGCGTCGGGTCACGGCTGCGTCGGCTTGTTCCGCTGCTTCCATGTTGCGTCGTCAGGCCACCTTCGGTAAGTGAACTTTCACCGTCAGGGCTTTGCCTGTTTGGCGTTGTGTTCGGAAAGCTCCGTCGCGGCGTCGTCGTCGTCGGAGGATCTTCGCTAGTTCGTCGCACAGCAACCGCACCTCCACCGGTTGCTGCCCTTAGTTTCCCGGATACGGGCTAGGAGACCGGCCCCGCGTTGGGCCAGAGTACTGCCGGTGGTGCGGTGACGTGCGGCGGCTGGGCGACGGCGAACGCGAAGGGCTTCGTGGTGTCCACCGAGTTCCTGTCAGGTAGTCGGCGATGTCACGTGGTTGTTCTCCTGGCTGTGGACGCGGTGCATTGACGGCGAAGCCACGCAGTCCCATCTGTCGGTACTGGCAACGGCGGTATGTGTGTCCGGCCTCGCCGCAGTGGTAGCAGAGTGGGCGATGGTCAGGGGTGCGCCAGACGTCAGTCTTCCTCGGTGCACTGCGCTGGGCTGCTGGCGTACGGTATGACGTCGGTGGGGGTGGTGGCGGCGGTGGCGTCTGTCGACGGAAGTGCGATGGGGCGGCGTTTTGGCGTGGACGGGGAGGAGCGTTGTGGCGCAGTGCAGCGGCGTAGCTCATAGCTTCCGGCTCGGGCAGCGGTGCGTGGGGAATTTGAAGCGATTGCCGGACTTCTTCTCGCACAATGTCCGCGATCGAATCCACTTGAGGCTGCGCCGAAGGCAACAGTTTGCGCAGCTCTTCCCACACGATCGCTCGGATCGTTTCACGCAGGTCGTCGGAGTCACTGGCTCGAGCAGCAGCGCATTCTGGAGACAGGCGACGATTATACTGTCTGGTTCGCATGTCAAGGGTTTTTTCTATGGTGGTCGCCTCGGATACAAATTCTTGGACGGTGTTCGGTGGATTCCTCATTAGTCCCGCGAAGAGCTCCTGTTCGACCCCTCGCATGAGGAAACGAACTCACTTTTCCTCAGGCATGTCTGGGTCAGCGTGACGGAATAGGCGGGTCATCTCCTCTGTGAAAATTCCAACTTTTTCATTTGGTAGCTGAACCCGGGTCTCGAGTAGAGCAGCGGCCCTCTCTTTGCGAGCGACGCTCGCGAACGTTTGCAGAAATGCGCCGCAGAAGACATCCCACGTTCGGAGCGTGGACTCCCGATTCTCTAGCCAGGTCTTTGCGGTGTCTTCCAGGTAGAAGTACACACGACGGAGCTTTTCTTCGTTGTCCCAGTGGTTGAAGGCGGCCACGCGGTCGTATGTTTCTAGCCAGGTTTCCGGGTCTTCAAACGATGAGCCATGGAACGTTGGTGGTTCCCTGGGTTGATGAATGACGATCGCGGGCTGGGACGCTCCGGTTGTCATTGTCGCTGCAGTCGAGGTCATGGTCTTGGTCTTCCGCGCCTTGTCTTGTAGAAGGCCGTACTCCGGTGGGAGACCTTGCTGTCGGCGGCTTGTTCGCTGCTCTTGGTTGGCGTCGGTGTCTTCTCCGCGACGGGGGCTGGGTTCACGGCTTGACGGGGGCGTCCGGTACATGAACGAAGCAGCACCTCCACCAGATGTCACGAGGTCGTGACGTGGCCGAAGACAGGAAACTTCGTGTTGTGATTTAACTGTTTATTTGGGCGAACCTGTTCCCGGTAAAGGGAAAGTCTAATTACAGCAGCAGTCTTGCACAGATAGCAGTCTCGGACTGATAGCGGCGAACGCAGCGTCGGCCTTCGATCAACAACTGACAGGCGGCGAAGCGCGTCGGCATTTATACTCTTGCCGTCGAATGTTCTAGCGTTATTGCTGGCGGTGGCGTAGGTTCCAGAACAATCTGTACCGTTCGCACAGTGGGCGTGATCTTATCGAAATGATCTACTACAGTCCGGAACCTTCTAGAAAACTGCAGGCGCGGTTTGCGCTGAGAATCGTGTGGTGTTTTGGGATGATAACAAAAACTTGGGAAATGGAACGTGGCATTATTATTAGCTATATTTTTCGTAAGTTCTTAATCTCCAATTAAACCACCTCGGCCTGCACTTGCGACAGTGCGTAAAGCTGCTCCGGGTGTCCGACGCGTCTGGTCTTATTCGTGCATATTATGTGACAAAGCTCATTCTTACGCAGCTTACCTTACACGTTGCGTGCTTACATGCAACCTTATTTAGTGTTTTCATTACGAGACACTCGATAACGGCATCAGGGGGTTGACACAATCGTGTAATCATGCTTTCTTGCACTCGTACAGAACTGGTTTGTGTATATATATATATATATATATATATATATATATATATATATATATATATATATATATATATATATATATATATATATATATGCGCTGTCGTTCGCAGCGATATCACGTTTTTTTTCTGGAACAGCGAAACTGTTTATGAAATTTTTCATTGCGAGTCTACAACGAAAAACTACCATCATTCCATCAGGTATGACCCCACTATGCCGTCTACCAGGAAACTATTGTCACTGTGCCACAGAAATTGGGTAAATAACACGACTCACCCCTGGTCTGCTGAATGAGTGAAACAACTTTATTGACGATCCGGCATAAAGGGGGAAAGGGTAAGAGGAATCTAAGCAAATTCGGAAGACAGCAGCCAGCCCTACGAATGGCCGCGAAACGACGGTGGTGAGCCGAAGACCCCGAGTGCGTAAAACGCCATAATAGAGAGTTTTAGTACTGCGGAATGGTGCTACGTACGCATCACGCAAGCGCCTTGCGTTACGTGGCGTCGTTTGCCACTAATCGGCTTTTAGTACGCCGTAGTGCCCGCGTACGTAACGAGCGTGAAGCGTGTTGCGCCATCTGGTAGATCAAAATACAAGCACGTGTTGTTCACAGCCAATGTGAGCCAATCCAAGTGTTATAGCCAGATTATGGCCATATTTCAAGCCACAGAGCCGGTCGGTACTTGCCTTCGATGCCGCCATTTTGCAAAACGAAGTCTCGCGCTGTCGCGAACTTGTTCGAGAGCGGCGCTATCACCTCATACGTACGCACGCACGCATCTCGTGCGTGCGTTCGTAGCGGCTGCGTACGTAACGCGATACGTGCGCGTTGCGGTCTGCGCATGCGCACTACGCAGAACGTGGCGTCCTTACGTACGCAACGCCGCCACGTACGCAGCGTACGCAGTACTAAAACTCTCTATTAACAGGAAAAGGTGAAAGCAAAGGCGCCTGCGAGAAGAGCCCGAAGCGGTGAAAGGCCTACACCTACGACGACGTGGCTCGTAGATCGGCGAGATGAGTGAACGCTTGTTTCCAGTGCGAGTGTCTGTCTCTGCAGTTTTGCAAACCGTGTCGTCTCTGCGGCCGTCTGTGGTTTAACGGGAATACAGCTCAACGCTGGTAATCAACGCAGATATCACCCAGCATTACCAGGCAAAAGCCTGTAGCAGCCTATAGAAGCAAACGGACTAGTTTTCAGAATCGTGCACTTTCGCTGTTTCAAGCTTTGTTTTACTTAATGCGAGCTTCGTTTTGTTTTTTCTTCAGATGTGTATAGACATCCACAAAGTTTGTTCTTTTTCGATATTATTCATGCCGGCTTTATTCTGATCAACTCGAAGCCACATAAGTCGAAGCCACATAAACTAGCACTTCCCCCCCCCCCCCACACACACAAAGCAAGATTTCAGAAATAAAATATACACAGACATGCGGTATTTAGGTCGTTGTCGTCCTTGCACAGTGAGGGCGCAAGCGGAAACCACGACACTATAGAAATATTGCGCACCTGTGTCGTCGGCTTTCATGCGCATACCTGCAGGTGCTCGCCATTCACAAGTGAAAGACGACGAATCGCCGACTCGTGCTGAAAGCTCTCAATAAATAATAGTTGCCACCGAAAGTGGCAACAAACGGAAATGGCACTGTATAGATCCGCGATGGCGCACTCTAGACGCGGCGATCAATGTTGTTTCGTCATTTCTTTCTTTTTTTCTTGAACAACTTGTCTTTACGGGAACCATCTTGAAGAGGGTGTTAATTGCAAACGGCAGCATTTTGTCGATCGCTTTTCAACCAAAACTGATTTATTTATGCGCTCCACGTAAATAGCCATCGCGAATGAAGCCGAATGAGTCCAGCGAGCTCCGAGGCAGAGGAAGTGTCCGAGGTATAAAAGTGAGTGTGAACGATGGTAAGGCACTGCAGCAGCCTCTCGGGTGGATTACGCTGTTTAGGGACAGACAGACAGACAGACAGACAGACAGACAGACAGACAGACAGACAGACAGACAGACAGACAGACAGACAGACAGACAGACAGACAGATAGACAGATAGACAGATAGACAGATAGATAGATAGATAGATAGATAGATAGATAGATAGATAGATAGATAGATAGATAGATAGATAGATAGATAGATAGATAGATAGATAGATAGATAGATAGATAGATAGATAGATAGATGAATTACGGCACCAGCCCTGAATCTTGATGATTATGTTCCAGAAAGATCAATTACAGCGTGAACGCCGGCATGGAAGCGTTACTAGAAGCGTGGCTTACGTTCAAATGTTACTCGAATCAATATTTGTCCGCTTATAAAACTTCAGAGCACTGAAAAGCACTTTTTCAAAACACCTGCTCTTTGTTAGATGCTGGTGAGGCGTTACTGCTTAATTACGGTTTTTCTAAAAAAATTTCTTATTAAAGTTTTTCTAAATCGACTTATTTCAAGAGAACTGCTGTAGTAAGGGCATGGAGAGCGCTTCAAACAAGCACACCACCCCCGAAACCCGTAAATTACACGTGCAGAAAGTGAGAGCTCGTGCAACTTTCTAAAGGCCGTAATCGAGACGTGACCCAGAATGTCGACTCGATGGCACCCAGAGACGACCGCATGAGCGTACAATGAAGCGACAATACACGTGCACTCTTGAGAGTGCCTTGAGAAACGTGCGCACAAGGGTCGGCGCACTATATAAACGTCGGGCGCACTCGCAAGCGACTAGTGAAAAACTTAGCCTCGGACTCACTCGCATCGACGCGAACCGTGCACGCGACGGAAGACGACGCTCCCGCCGCGAGTGTCAAAGGACGTCGTACTGGAACCCTGCTCAGGTCATCGATCACGAAGGGCGGACGAGGACCGTTCATTTACCCGCCCGCTGGATCACCGTCGAGAGCAGTCGCACCTCACTTCGGCTCCGCCAATTTTCGGCCCTCGCGTCGGTCCTTTCGACCCTATCCGGATAATTTCTTCACGGGTGGCTGGAGCACATTGTCTGGATTTCTTCGACACCCACTTTATTGCGAAACTCGCCCGGGGTGGCCCGGGAGAGCTTTCGAAAGCCTTCGACCACGCCGTGCACCGACCTAGGCCTCTTAGGCCTAGCTCGAGTGCGGCCGCCTGCACATCAGCTGACAGACGGAGCGACCGCCCGGCCGCCCGCCGCTGCCTCGTCGCCCATCTCCTAGCTGTCCACCGCTATGGAGTATATTGTCGAAGGACAGGACGTGTCCCCCGAGGAACTCTCGGACGAATCCTGGCAGTCGCCAGGCCTCCGCGCCCAAGAGCAACGCCGCGCAGCCTTGCGCCTTGCCACCGCCGCAGCTAAGCCCACCACCACGCCGGCTTCTCTGCCCTCGTCGAAGCGGGTAAATACATCGCCTCCGCAGCACCGCCGCCGCGCTCCGCTCCCTCGTCTCCCGGCGGACACGATTCACATCGTCGGCCGCCCAAAAAGCCCCGTAGAACTCACCAAGCTACAGCCTTGGCACTTGTACACCGCCTTGCTGCAAGCAGCGTTCCTGCAAGACCTCCCGCCCGCATCTCGCGACACGGTGCGGATCCACCCCGTCAACAACACTTTTACGCTCAGCGTCGCGGACTCGGCTCGTGCACAAGCATACCTCCGCATCACCTCCCTCACGGTTTCCGGCAACACTTTCACCGTCCACCTTTACGCCCCACCGCCAGACGATGCCCTCAGGGGCATACTGTACCACGCCTTCGACGACTTCACGGACCAAGCCATCCTTGAAGACCTTCAGGCAAGCAATCCTACCCTCTCTGTTGTGGGCGGCCGCCGCATGGGCAAGGCCCCTCACATCTTGGTCACCCTCATGGAGCCGAAACTACCGCGGTGGATCTTCTACCACGGTGTCCAGCTTCGCCTCCTTCCGTTCCGCAACAAGGTGGAAGCCTGCTACAATTGCCGCTCGATCGGCCACCGGACCGACGTGTGCCCCAAGCCGCGGCAGGAGCGGTGCCATCGGTGCGGCGCTGCTCACCCCACACCGCCCGAAGGATCGCCACCCACTTGCAACCCCCGCTGCATCGTCTGCAATGGGAATCACTCCACGTACAGTTCCAACTGTAAACACCGCTACGTGCAGCGCCCTCAACGCCAGAAGGCCCCGGTACCTGACACACACCCCCCGCCACAACAGCCTGTTCCGCCCGCAGCGGTAGTGCGCTCTTCCCAGCAAGCAGCAAGTGGTCCCTCACCAGCTCCACCGCCCAAGTCGGTTACTGCCTCTCCGCCCCCCGTACCAGCGGTGCCTAAACCCACATCACAGCCCATGAATTCGACATGGCCCCGCGGCGCCCCCGGCTTGCCCTCAGAGCCGCAGGTTGTTGCACTGCAGCAAGAAAACGCCTCCCTCCGACAGCAGGTCACTGCACAAAGCGCTCAAATTGCAGCTCAGAAGACCCAAATTGATTCCCTCCAAGCGAAACTGCAAGCTCTTGAAGAGAAGCTGGAATCAGCCATCACAGTGAAATCCTCTCTGCCCTCTACCATTTGCTCCTCCTCCGACATGGACGTTCAGACTCCCGAAGGATGCACTGGCAAGCGCCGTCGACCCAACACTTCCCTTGAATCTCTTCACTTTTCTGAAGAGGTCCAGGTATCCATCAAGACGGCCTTGGTGGATCTTGAAGAGCGGTTGGATAGCCGCTTCAACTCCGTCCACCAGCTTCTCACTGCACAGCACGAAGCTCTAAATTCCCTGCGCACAGACTTCGCCGCCTACCCCCCCGCCGCGTCCTTCCAATCTCTACAGTCAACAGTTGATAGCCTACAAACTGCCATGCTTGGAAGTATCCGAGCAAAGCTACCCCTCCATGCCCGCACCACCACCTCCTCCGGCGCCGCCCGAACCTCACAAACACCGGCCGAGGCAATATCTTCCGCTGTTAAAAATGGCTGACCGATCCATCGTCACCATTTGGCAGTGGAACTGCCGTGGTTTTCGTCCCAAGCGTAACCACCTCCTTCTCCACCTACAACAACTAGACCCCTCGGACGCGCCTGATATCATCGTACTACAGGAAACTCACGCCGACGTCTCCCTCTCGGGTTACGTCGCCTACAACCAAGTAACTCACCATCCTCTGCCCCATCCCGTGACGGCCGTCCTCACCCGGCGGACGCTCGCTGTCAATCGACACGATCTACCCTTCCCTGCAGTCCATCACGTCTTTCTCGAGACACTACCTCAGCAACGTGAACAGCCCTCTCTGTTTATTCTCAACGTGTACAACCCCCCTCGCTCCACTGAAGACGCGTCTCTCCTAGCCTTGCTCCGTGCCGCTGCAGCGAAAGCAGCCAAATCACCCCTTCTTATTCTCGGCGACTTCAACGTCAAGCATCCGGACTGGGGTTACTCGAAGGCAGATGGCCCCGGAAGGAGGCTGTGGCAGTTCGCTCACGATCTCAACCTTTCCCTGCTCACCGACCCCACGCAACCAACGCGCATCGGCAACAGTGTGTGCCGCGATACCACCCCGGACCTCAGCTTCTGCCGCAGCGTGCCCGACGCGCGCTGGTATAACACGCATCAGTCCCTCGGCAGTGACCACTATGTCCTCACCATTCAAGTTCTCACCTCCCCCAGCAAGCCGCGCCCACACACGGCCCGCTATACAGACTGGGACGCTTTCCGAGAACGCCGGTTGCACTCCGCCACTTCCAACATCGAGGACCTCTCGACGTGGACCGACCAGCTGCTAGAGGACCTCGACGCAGTCACCGCCTCGATCCCCACCACGAAGGACTATCCGGCAACTGACGCCCGTCTTGCCCACCTGTGGGCCGCCCGCACCGGCCTTTGCAACCGTTGGCAGAAGCAACGTCACAACCGTCGCCTACGCCGCCGCATTGCGCACCTCGATCGTACGATCGAGCAACACACCACCGCGCTCGCCCGCCAACAGTGGGAGCAGCTCTGCTCGGGTCTCTCTGGTCAGTTGGGCTGCAAACAGTCCTGGCATCTCCTCCGCCACCTCCTCGACCATGCTTCTGCCAAGTTGGTCGCTCGGCAGCAGTTACAACGAGTGGTCCGGGCTTACCCCGGCGACACTCCGTCGCTGATGGCAGACCTGTCCGCCAAATACCTTCAGCTTCTGCCTCCTGGCACACCTCCTCCCCCTCTCGCGTCCTACTCTGGGGCCCCCAACCCAGTACTGGACGCCGATATCACGGAAGCGGAGGTCTACGCGGCATTACAGAAGCTCCGCACCACTTCCGCCCCCGGCCCAGATCGCATCCCCAACAAGCTCCTCCGAAACCTCGACGCCCCTTCGGCTGCTACCCTCACTTCGTTCCTCAACGAGTGCTGGCGCTCCGGCAACCTCCCCCAATCATGGAAACACGCTCGCGTGGCTTTCATCCCCAAGCCGGGCAAGAAACTCACAATCGAGAATCTCAGGCCCATTTCACTCACCTCGTGCGTCGGCAAGCTTCTAGAACATGTCGTTCTCGCTCGCTTGCAAACGTACACGGACGCACACCATCTCCTTCCCCACACCATGCTTGGTTTCCGCCCCCACCTATCCACGCAAGATGTCCTCTTACAACTCCACCATGATCTCCTCGACCCACCCACATTTTCAGACACAAAGGCTCTCCTTAGCCTGGACCTTCACAAGGCGTTCGACCACGTCTCCCATTCGGCTATCCTTGCCGAACTCGCAGCCCTCAATCCCGGCACCCGCACCTACAACTACATTCGCGCGTTCCTCACCGCCCGCACGGCCGAAATCATCATAGGGGACCTCCCGTCTCCCACGTACGAGCTTGGCCCTCGTGGCACCCCTCAGGGCGCCGTCTTGTCGCCTTTTCTATTCAATCTTGTCCTCCGCTCGCTTCCTGGCAAGCTGGACCGTATCCCCGGTCTTAAACACACCCTGTACGCGGACGATATTGCTCTCTGGGTCACGTCGGGCTCTGACGGCCATATCGAGCAGACGTTGCAACGCGCAACCGACGTCGTCACGTCCCACGTGCACGCGGCCGGTCTTACTTGCTCAGCGGCCAAATCGGCCCTTCTTCTCATGCGGCCTCCCGACCGGCGTCGCTACAAAACTCCCCACCCCACCATCACGGTTCATGCCAACTCTACTCCTGTTCCCGTCGTTTCGCATCTCCGCGTGCTCGGGCTGATCCTACAGTCCAACCGCCATAATACACACACCATAGCCAAGCTCTCGCTCTCGGTGCAGCAGACCGCACGTATGCTCGCCCGTGTCCGTGCGCGGCGTGAAGGCATGCGAGAACACGATCTACTTCGCCTTGTCGACGCTTTCGTCGTTTCCCGCCTCACGTACGGCCTTCCTTATACACGTCTCCTAAAATCGGAACGCGATAAAATTGACGTCCTCATCCGCCGGGCATACAAGACTGCCCTCGGCCTTCCCCCCAACACGTCCACCGATCGTCTTCTCCGTTTGGGTGTACACAACACGCTCGACGAGTTGATTGAGGCTCACCGCTCCGCTCAAGTGCAACGCCTTTACCGTTCGCCGACCGGTCGCCACATCCTTTCCTCCATCGGCCACGACACCTCCTCCCACCCTCCGGATCTGGTCTCATTACCCCATGCTATTCGCGCGGCGTTCTACATCAAGCCGCTACCTAAGAATATGCTGGCGGGCCACCACGACGCTCGCCGCCAAGCCCGTGCCGCCATGCTTCAAGCAAAGTACGCCGACCACCCGGCCGTCGCCTACGTAGATGCGGCCCGATACAATGCACGCAGGGACGCCTTCGTAGTCGTTTCCGTGTCGCCCTCCTCAGCTCCTTTGGGGCCGACCATCACGGCTGGTACCGTCAGAACGCCTTACGTCGTCGAGGCGGAGGAAGTGGCCATTGCTTTGGCCGCGACCTCGGCTGACGCAAGCGTCATAATCAGCGACTCGAAACAAGCCATCTCGAATTTCGCGCGAGGTCTCGTCTCGCCTACCACCTTACGGCTACTTCGGCCCCTACTGCAGCAAGATGAGCAGTGCCGCATAGAACTGATCTGGGTCCCCGCCCACTCGGGTCACCCCGGCAACGAGACAGCTCACCAACGCGCTCGAGGATTCGTCGACCGAGCGGTGGGCCACTCAGAGTCGGACGCCCTGGTGCCGGAGCCCCTGGTCACCTACCACGACATCACTCAGCACTATCGCCTCGAGCGATATTTCTATTCACATCCTCACAGCAGCCTTCCCAAGCGGTCCGAGATCGCCTGGCGTCGCCTACAGACCCGCACCTTCCCGTGCCCCCTCGTGTTTTCATACATGCACCCAGGTGCCATCGATCCACGCTGCTGCCTGTGCGGCAACGTTGCCTCGTTGAACCACATCCTCTGGGGCTGCCCGGAGGATCCCCCGCCCGCCGACCTCCTTTGCTCACCCCCCAACGAGGGACAATGGGAGGCCCTTCTCTCCAGCAACGACATAGACATCCAGACACGGGTCCTGAAACGAGCGGAAGAAGTCATCGAGAAGCACAGCCTGGCAGCCTTCGTGGCTTAGCCTCCCTTACCCCTCACCCCTTCGATTAATAAAGTTGTTACTCACTCACTACCCGCCCGCTGACAACGCGTGGGCGCGAACTCACAGCGGGACTCGATTTTTGCCTCTTCCTTTTGCCTGCTTTCTTATATGTGCCTGCTATTGCGGAGCGACAAACGAAGTTTAGTTCCCTAGACGTTAATTCCGACTGACAGCACAGCAAAACTATAATTTCTGGGCACGCGAACAATCACCTCATCTATAGGCAATTTCACGTATAGGACATATGGGAGCCGCCGTGTCGGGTTATAAATTCAGTTTTTTTCTTGTTTTGTATATTTCGGTGTGAATAAATAATGCCATGAAACATGATATATATGCATGAACTTTACTGTTTCCATGTGTATGCTTCTACAGAAACACGGTTCACTTAGTTGTTAAAGACGCAAAACACAAAGGCTAACCAGCCAGCATGGCGGCACACACTGCAATACTTCCGCGACGAGCTGTGAACAGTGCTGCGAAGGCGATACACGGCAAGTCTGCGTGGTACTGTGCACGTGCACTTCATGCTCCATTCACTTCACTCGTGATCAATAAAAAATTGATATATAGTAGGAAGAACGTTGTGTGCGCTTACCAATTGGTTTATAGATGGGTTATATAGGTATACACAAGATAACGCACACGCACGTGATGTGTCTATTGCGATTGTGTTCATATAGTGAGGTGTCTACATCCTTAACCACTGCTGTCGGAATAGTGAAGCCAGAGTATACGTTTTAACGCGATTGCGTTAAAGAGCTCGTTTCGCAGAAATTCCAGCATCGTTGGTTGCGAGCGAAAAATCATCATCTTGTGCGTGACCAAAAAATCGAGAAAGATGCAAATAAAACAAATAAAAAATTCTGGGTCCGAGCGACAATGGAAACCGGATCGTTTGCGTGAAAATCGGGTGTTCTACCACACAGCGACGCGTCTGCTTGTCAATACAAAGAGAATAACTTCCTCTGCTTGGAAATGCAGTGACAGTAACTTTCATGCTTGACAAACACGCGCATCCTGCATACATGCTTAACAATACAGCAGGGAATGGTGCGGTAATAATGCGCGGTGCAAGCATACATTGCCATCAGGCGACAGAACATGTAATCATCATAATGAAGCTCATGGTGTGAACCCGGCCACTCGATGCAAAATGCACACATGTTATTGCGCACATATTCCCTTAAGGCGACGCAGTGGGTACATAGCAAGTCCGAAGTGATTTCATGCACATAAATGTTTGAAGTACGCAATAAAGACAGAATATCGCTATATCGTGTACAACTCTCAGATAACGAAGCTTAAGAACCCCCACTTCTTTTTGAATGTGATGGCATACGGCGTCTCTCATAATTATATCGTGGTTTTTGGGACGTTAGACTCCACAAATCAATCAATCGATCCCCGCAAAAATGCACCGCAACGGCACTACATGTCTCCGCGTTCCAGAAAATCATAGCGAAACTTACACTCCGAGTTCACGCGCGACCACTGCGTACGCGAGACTCCGTGCAGTGCATCCAATAGTTGAAACGGTGAGTGAGTGTGACTTACACATACAAGAACTTTGACTTGGACGGTACTGTTACTTTTCACATTATTTTCCCAGTCATCAGCCACGCCGCGGGTTATTGCGATAGCTTTTTCATTGCAATAAAACAAAAAATGGCAGATCCCACGTACAGAGAAAATCGATGATATGCGAAGCATGAATGAAAATGTTATGTCACTTTAAAATCAGCACAACGTTACGAGGTGGAGGTAAATGATGCCGTACAGGACTTCGGTGTCATGATTGTCATGTTTGGATTTGACGTTCACCATCGTCATCAATTCACGTCACGTGATACCAAATTTAGTATATCTGGAGCTAGCGAAACGACTGCGAGCACGCTAGGAGCGTGGTATGTTGACAAGTTCCTACATGACACGCGTGTCAGAAATATTATGTTTGCACCTGCAGTCATATATTTCGTCCTCCATTGACGTCACGTAACACCAAGTTTTGTATGTGTGGAGCTCGCAAAACGGCCGCGAGCACCTCATGAAGGAGGGCCCAATATACTTCAATGTAGCGTTGACGCGCGCGCACGCTGGGCACAGCGACGTTACGTTAGCAAAACGCGAGCACTCTATAGTCTGACGCCAGGCGCGACCGGCGCGACCAGCGTCCGTCGGCGCGGCCCGATGGCAACTGGCTCGAAATGCAGCATGCTGCGTTTCGAGCCGATGCGTTACCGAGACAACATTGCGCCTCCTTCGTTTCGTGATATAGAGACGCCGGACGCGCTGAAACGCGCATGCGTCAAGGCAACGCAGCGCGGCGCGCGCCTGCGAGTATATGGCAGGACTGGTGCCTGGTGTGGCAACGCTGGCGTGACCCGAAGAAATGAACGCCGGTGAGCACGCGCACCGCGTCACGTCGAAATGTATTGGCGCATTGACTGTGGCATGGAGTCATATTCTCACAGGACACGCATCTCATGATTATCATGTTTGCACCAGCCATATACCTTCGTCATCCATTGGCGCAACGTATTACCAAACTTGGCATATGTGAAGCTTGCGAAACGGCCGCGAGCGCATCATCAGTGTGGCATGCAGTCATGTTGTTACATGACACGCATGTCGTGATTATCATGTTCGGATGTGTCATTTACCTATGTCGTCCATTCGCGTCGCGTAATACCAAGTTTCGTACATGTGAAGCTAGCGAAACGGCCACCAGCACATCATGAGCGTGGCATGTAGTCATGTTGTTACATGACACGCATCTTATCATTATCATGTTTGCACAAGCCACATACCTTCGTCATCCATTCACGTACTGTAATACCAAATTTGGTGTATGTGACGCAAGCGAAACGGCCGCGAGCGCATCATGAGCGTGGCATGTACTCATGTCGTTACATGACACGCGTGTCATGATCTTTATGTCAGGGTCTGTCGCGTGTGTTCGCCATGCAATCATGTCATACCATACCAGTTTTGCAACATGTCATGTGAACGAAACCACCGCAAGAGCTGCAGAACCATGAAATGTAAATTATGACACACATGTCATGATTTTCATGTCATGACTAGTCAAATATGTTTTCATACAGTCATGTTATGCCATACCAAGTTTTGTATGGATACCATTATTGAAACGGCTAAACGTCGGAAGTGGATAGATAGATAGATAGATAGATAGATAGATAGATAGATAGATAGATAGATAGATAGATAGATAGATAGATAGATAGATAGATAGATAGATAGATAGATAGATAGATAGATAGATAGATAGATAGATAGATAGATAGATAGATAGATAGATAGATACGCTCAATGTCGCCGAAGTTCGCTAAGAAGTGCTTCGCATTTAAAAGAACTTAGGATGTCCCTGTCTTAAACGATCATGCTCCCAAATGCTGTGCGCGCCTGAATTGAAACTCCGGTCGTAAATGCCAGTGCAGCAAACGGGCTCAAACAATAGAGTCAATTTTCACGGAATGCGGAAGCGGGTAAAGCCATGGAGCAGAGCGTTTGTTCAAGCTGGTCGATAACGTATAGTCGTCTTATTGTTTTTGTTTTATTTTTTCCTTTAGAGCTGAATCCGCGATAACAGGCAGTGTCTTTCGTTCATCAAAATGATACAAAACTGAGCTTGTTGGCTTGGCTTCATAACAGTAAACGGCGGAGACACACGGGGCGAGAAAGACTGACAGGACTTGGCACTTTCGTTCATCTCTGGCCGTTGTCATCGTGGATTAAGTGTGAATGCAAAAGATGACAGAGTCACGAGCATGTTGACAAACGTTCAGAGTTTCGTGCTGTCCAAGGCTATATGATTACTTGTTCATATTTACGGAATCCACAGAGCGAGCTAGACTACACGTTTATTAGACTCATCGTAACAATGCAAGCGGGTCAAGTAGCCGAGAGGCGCCTTATCGATTTTAAGCGGTCACGAAATTGCCAAAACAGGTGCTGTAAGATCTGCGGGATTCAAGCCAATACAATAACGCGTTTTATACGTGAATATTTCAGCGCGCACCATATTGAACTCCCTGTCACTTAACCATGTTTATGCTGGGATGGGATTCTTGTGATGCCAATAACTACGAAAGCAAAAAGTCAGACCTTCGCCCCCCCCCCCCCCCACCCGCCCTTCGTCTCCGGTTTTTTTAAAGCGACCACACCCCCTAAAGTTAGTAGCTAGATCCACCCCTGAACTCTCCGCAGTTGTATCTGCATTGAAAGCGAAGATAAATCAGCAAGTGAAAAGCTGCAGCCGCGCCGGTATACCCCGAAGAAGCCGTCTCAATAATCAAACTGCTGCCAAGCTTGGCATTCACACTCGGAAATCGAATAGAAGAAAGCACACTGGAATCGCGACACGTAGTTGACAATGTTGGGATAACCACCCAGTTAAGAAAGTGTGTTTGATGCCGATTCAGACAACAGAAACATCAACAGACTTTAATGCGCGACAGCTGTCAATTTATTTCCCGAGACAGTCAGAAGCACTTAAATATACATTTCTCATAACGGAAATACTAGAAGCGAAGTCATGTTCCCACTTTTTTCCCCTTACTTTAATTACCTAGATGCGCCGGACAACTCGATAAATGCATTCGGTATTCGGGGACTGTTTAGGAAGTATGCAGTTAGAAAATTGCATCATCGAAATTCCACTCATATCAACGACGAACAGTTGTCCATCAAACCTGTGATCCTGTGTCGCTGTTCTTTCACTAGAGCTCCATCAATCACGCCTACCTTACAGCGTTATTCTTTTTTGCGAACCCACCACCGATATAGAGCGATGTCATACATAGAATTGTTGATAGCTCGCTATATAAAGTGAGAAATATCAACAGACGCATTCAGCATCAATCCATTCTTCCATCTATTCCATCCGCATCCGTGAAAACAATACTCGACGGCCGCTGCACATGATATGACGCGACCTCGAGCGTCAGTTATTTATCTTCCCCGCAGAAGTAAACAACCGGGGCTACCGCTGAGACACTCGCCACAATCGATATACAAAGGCTGAGTGCGGCGGGCAAAACAGGAAATCCCGAAACTCCTCAATATCTTTGTGCTTGGCGACGCTGGCTTTTACTTAGCACATACGTTCGATAGGCCAAACAGTCGATAAAATCTGCAGGCAGTTTGTATTTTCTGTTCGTCCAAACTTGAAAGCGGCCATGTCATGACTTTTTTTTTCATTTCGTGTGACCCCGCAGTAAACAGAAAGTCACAAACTGTTTATTCCGACTTTTTTTCGAACCGATCCAAAACTTTATAATTGTAATTTCCTGCCCAGTTTTGTTGCTTTTGAAGCTGATACTGCCTAGTCAAGCAATAAAGCAGAACAAAAATATTGTGTCACTTACTCCACGCAACGGTCACATACATTTTTAATGTTGTTGTTTTTTTTCAACCATTCGTGTTAGCTTCATCGGTGACTTTTCGCGTTTGACGCCCTTTTCACGGGCCTCGAAATTTCAGAGGTACAAATGCGCTCGAACTGTCATAAGCCATGGCGTCTCGGGTTTTTTCTGTGCAGTATTTAGAGACGCAATCAACAAAACTGTTCGCGCAACGGAGGCACCCTTTGCCACTTTCCGCTTTGCGCACATCTATGTGCTGCACACACGTCGCCTGACCTTTCCGCGCGGTGTAGGAGCCCGTCCGGGCGTAACGCTGCGGGGCTTCGAGGATATAGGCACAGCTGTTTAGCCGGATGCGATCGGAATGAATTGTGCGCGTCGAGTTCGGGAAGCTGTAGCGGCTCCGCCTCGCCGCTCTCTCTCTCTCTCTCTCTCTCTCTCTCTCTCTCTCTCTCACACACACACACACACACACACACACACACACACACACACAATCTCTATCTTTCTCCTCCTGACATTCGCTGTTTGAGTGCATGTCTATTCGCCGGTTTCCTGCCGGTTCCCAATTTCGTGTCCAACCCGCCCAGAATATATAGGCCACCAAGCGGAACATACGAACTTTCCTAATGCTGCCTGGTAATCAGAAGGTAATGCCTTTTTGTTGTAAGTACCTTCGCTCAAGTACTTTGTCCTGTATACTGAATAGATGAACAAAATATGTATTCGAAAACCACGAACACTCATTGTAGTGACGCTATAGCGTGATAAAGAGTTGCCCCCATTGGCGGGAGCGAACGCTTCTTTCTAGCTGCGTCTATAATATCAATGTTTCTACGCAACTTAATTTTTTTTCTTTATTTGCTTTATTACACGTTCTTCTGGTACAGTACATGATAATACGAAACACTCGTTAGACCCATAACCGTAGGCTATAGGATGAGGTGGGCTGGGCTGTGGTCTAAGTTAATACATGGAAGTGCAAAAAAAGTTGAGATTGTGGTCAGGAAGCAAACGATACATAAGTAGTTTTCAATGAAAGCAACATTCAAAAAATTTCGCGGGACTTAAAACAGCAGCCGTGCGGCAAGGCAGCCCACTGTGGCTCCTCGCAGGATGTTCTTCTAATGCGCGCGGACCACTTATGCATAGAGCCGCGCAAACACCCTCGAAGAAAGATCGTCGCGCGCGCGTTCCTTCGCACACACAACGCACGAGGTGCGGTATAGGATCTCATCACACTTTGAATTTATATAATTTATATGGAAGATCACAGTGACGACGGTGGCGCCAGTGACAGTTCACCTGGGGTTGGATCGAATTATTCTCGCAATAAAATGACATGCGTAAAGCCTGTGAAAAAGCAGGAACGAAACACCTTAATGTTTGCTTGTTCATGCCTGCTGTGCATGTGTTCATGCCTGCTGTACATACAAACTAAAAAAAATTGAGTGGTAGGTTGAACTCTCCCCCCCCCCTCAGAACTACCATCTGGATATATCATGGAATACGCTTGCTGTTTTGTATTCAATCATCATTTGCCTCACGTGTCCCTCTTCAAGCTTCTGCCCCATGTGTACAGTTTTTTTTCCTCCCAAGAACAACGGTGAGCGACTGGTTCTTACTTTGCGACGCGTATACCGCATGCACTGAGCATTCGTGCGAGGACATTTTCTGACATTAGCTTCATACTGGCGCACGAAATGAGCTACTTATGCCATTGGTGAAGCCAGGAGGAGGGGTGTGGGTGCTGAAAGAGTTATAACTCCATCCCACCAAAAATTTTTCAGGTTTGCTTGCGTACAAAAACATACACACACAAACACGAGCCTACATAACGAGTAATTACTCCCCCTCCCCCACCTCCTCGCCCCACCGGACAAAATTGTTGGCTACGCTTGCATTCATATTTGTAGCGCAAAGCGGAAAAGAACGAATACACAGAACACATAAACATCACACAACCAGCCCACATCGCCACTTAGATTGTTGGCTGCGCCCGTGGCTTACGCATTTCAGTTCCTGACAAACCTCTGTGTACAGCGACAGTCACGCCGCCCCATGGACGAAGAACTCGTCGCATGGAACACGCTACCGTCACACGAGATATCCTCATCAAGAAAGAAAAAAAATTCCGCCATATCCACGAAGTGAATGATGATGAGTGGGCGAAGCTCCGGAGGTAAAGCTGGTAAACCATGAATCCTCCGTACATTTTGCCCACTCGATTTTATTGCAACGCTATCCTAGCGTACGTCGCCGCACTATATCGAACAATGACACGCGCCAAATGTGGCATCATTCCTATTTTATAACACCTCGCATCTTTCATAATCAACTACACGTACCGCCGTCTAGTTTATAACATCTTGCATCTTTTCATCATCAGCTACAAGTACCACCATCTAGTAAACACTACAAGAACTAAACGAGAGGTGGCTACATACAGGAGACGGTACCGCCATCTAGTGAACACTGCAAGAACTAAACTAGAGGTGGCTACATACAGGAGACGGTACCGCCATCTAGTGAACACTGCAAGAACTAAACTAGAGGTGGCTACATACAGGCTACAGGAGACGCACAGCCCACGCCCTAAGGAGCTTCGCCCCTAAAAAAAGCAACAACAAATGACGCGCTGTCGTTTCCCGCTTTGTTGTCGGCGCCGCTCTCGATGTTTTCGAAGCGAGCAAGGCGCTTATACGCACGTCATGTGTCCTTTATACTTGCACCGCGAAAACATCGCATATCCGCGACGCACGCGAACGAAGGAACGTCTCGCACGGCGCTAATGCAAAGCGCACGGAAGACGCAGGTAAACACGTACACTTTCAAACAAAGCGGCAGCGGCGGGGATGCCAGCGATATAACTTCGATATGAATGCCGAGCGCACACCCACACGCTTGTGGAGGCGAATTTTTCATTTAGCGAACGTTTTCGGCGTGTGATGAAACGGGAGGTTTGTTGGGTGCCGATTTGAAAGAGTTTTCACAGCGTCAGCAAAAAAAGAAAAAAGTGGCAGCTTTTTGAGAGCAGTTGCCATGGATACGCCCCCATGGGGGCGTATCGACGCAAACAAACAAAAGTACTCCGAGAGGGGATCGGCAAGCGTCTTATACAAGATTCGTGTCGTTGTTCACGTATATACGTAAACAGCTATAGGACGTCGCCTACACGGATAAGCGTTGTATTAAGAGTGTTTACATTTTATTACAGCAGATCTATTTCGCTGGAGGTTTGCTGTGTGTCGTAGATAGAAAATTATAATCACAAACTGGCCGCACTCGATGACCTTTCAAGCATTCTCTATGCAGATGGTGAACAGGAGAAGCTGAAGCGTGCCCAGCAGATCCGCCGTGACCCAGCCTTACGCGACTTAGCGCAGGCTGCGCTACTTTTTTTTTGTAACTATGCAAGAGTCATAGTAGCATGACTTATTAACGTTTCCTAACATGGCATAGTGAGGCATTCGTGCAAAAAGAAAGGTGGCCGATGTATGCAACAGAAAAAAATATCGAAGACGGGCACTTGTATATATTGAAAATGAAAACCGACACGGACAATTCTCGTCAAGCTTTTGCGTTTGCACTCTCAGATTGAGCCGTAATAATCTTTGCGCCTTGCCATCCAGGATTATTCAATTTGTGCCGTCGGGCATACTGGCGACAACAACAACAACAAAAAAGAAGGTTTTGCGAGAGTACCACGTTTAACAACAACAGCAACTAGAAGAAGGCAGTTTTTATCAAATGCACTATAATATTGAGACGTGACGTCAATGCAACCAAAGGAGAGAGGCGCAAAAAAAAAGAAGAAGGTAAGTATGTTGAAATGGGATCGACAACTAAATGTTGTCTAGCTGACCGGTACTGTTGAAATATTGAATAGAAATTCAATCGGTGTAAACGCAACGTGTACAATGGTATGAGCTGTCTGCCTACCCGAGTATATGGATATCGGTGTGCCAAACCACGCCCGAAAGAGTACAAAGCACGCGGTTCCTGCTGAAGCCCCCCCTCCCCTCCTACCCTCATGCACAGCTCGTGATGGGTTGACACACGTGCCATGGTCTTAAATTTTGCAACTCCTAGTTCCTCATGCGACTTCGCGCTAATTGCCCCTACTTAAAAGCCTGTGCCTTTACACCTTCACACAAAGGATATACGTAACCGAGAAGTGGTCGGTAAAAATAGTAGCGCAGACGTCACCAATAGCCTTTGGCATATTCAGTTTCCTCCTCTAACGTCGAAAAGTTTGCCCCCATGGAGCGCCGGCGCGAACGTCATCTACATCGGTTCTTTCCTCGCACTTGTTTGTTTATCAGCTACCGCTGCGAAGTCTCACCCCCCCCCCTCTCTCCCTCCCTCCCTCTCTCTCTCTCCCCTTTCCTCACTCTCTCACACAATCACACACACACACACACACACACACACACACACACACACACACACACACACACACACACACACACACACACACACACACACACACACACACACAAGCAAAATACCAATGGCACAGCGGACCCTGTTAGAAGCCCCGGTGGCCGAGCGTGCCCGCACGAGCGTCACTTTTTGAATCGGGCTCGAACTTTTCGCCGGGGAGACCATTTGAAAAAACAACAACACCCTGGATCGTATAGCGCGCGCAAACCTTCTTCAAGGACCAACGCTTTCCCCTCGTTTCCCTTACTTGAGCGGCATGCTCTGTTCTCTTATGTACCCGCGGCAAAGCATTCTCATCGCGGAAGCAGCAGCGGACGGCCAGCCAAGAGAGTGCCGCATCCAAAATAGCGCGATGCCTCTTCGTCGCTCCTTCTCTCTCCACAGTTCACAGAGCGCACCTTTCTCTCTCTCGTTTCAGAGACGGGAGGGGTCCGTTTTTAGCGGCGCGCGCGCCCGGGATTGCGACTCGGGTCGGCGAAGAAGATGCCCCACACTATACGACGGCGTGCGGGACATCACCCTTCGAGGCCCGCCGCCGCTCGGCATTCCGACACCCCTCTGCCCGGTTGCACGATTGCATGAACAGCACGCCACACTCAGCTCTCTCAACATTCGGCAGCGGCGGCGGCGGGTCGCGACGAAGCAAAACGTTATTCAATGCACCCGTCGCGTGAATAGGATGTTTTAGCGGTGCCAGTTTACTGCGCGGTAAGTAAGGTACGACAGTACTGACCTGGTCGGCACGCCGCTTTCTTAAACGTCCCAGCCGTGCGAGTAGCTAGATCATTGTGTACCAAGGGCGCAAGCCAGGGTAGAGGGGAGGAGGGAGTGAAATTTTTAAAATTTTCCTTACGTATTTCGTACTTGTACATGCACACATACAGACCCATGCACTAACGTACATAAACTATGGTTTATTCCCCTTCCCTTTTCAAAAAAAAAAAAAAATTCTGGCTACACCCCTGCTGCATAGAATATAACGCGACAAGATGATCAAATCGTTTCATAGTGGACTCGAAGGCAACAAAAAACGACGTGCCAAAATCGTCTATTAACTGCATGGAGCCGCTAATACACCGTAATTTCTACGTGCAATGCCGCTTCCTTACGAGACGTATATGCAACAGTGGTCAAACGTTGCTATAGGACATGCTGCAACACTGAAAACAAGGCCCCCCTTGTAACTTTTCACTACCCCTGTACAACAAACGTGGTCAAGTTCATTAGTTCATGCGTACATTTAAAAAAATTGGCCCCGTATCTGCATGTTAATCTGCAAATGTCGCCGAAAAACGATAGTCTTGCGTGTGGAGAGAGTGAACAAAACGTCTATTTGATGTTCTGCGCAAGAAAATCGGGAATGGTATTCTGGAGGCGCTGCGTTAGAGTGCCAAGACCATGCAGTGGAAGCGAACGAGCGTACCAAGTCATCAAGCGAGTGCGCCCGTCTCAAAGGTGACAAGGGGTATAGAACGCAGTGCGACGGGTAGGTGCCACCACCGTGTCGTCTTAGCAAAGCGTTGGAAACACTCGCCTTTTCGTGCAAGCGTTGCATTGTCAGTGCAGCGTGATAAACGCAACAGTATACTTGGAATTACTTATGTATGCCTTTTCTAGTAAAAGACGTACGTGCAGAATATATACGTGTTGTTATGGTACCTCAGATATGCGCAAAAAATGCTTTTTAATTGACAATCACACAAGTATGAACGCAGAATCATGAGCAACATTGATGGGCGCTGCGGATGGGGTCGGCCATTTGGGGTATCGTCTGGTGTCGTGCAAAGTACCCGGTACCGTTGAGGTTGGACAAACAGACAAATGTACACAGACAGACAGACAGACAGACAGACCAAAATTTTTGCTTCGAAGGTCCCCGAGAAAGACTATCGTCTTTAAAAAAAGAAACCTGCAAGAGACACCAGCGAACAGGACTAGTACGAGGCCAAATAAAATGCTGCCCTCAAGGTTCAGACAATGGCCGTTCATAAGGCCCGTGAATGAGAGGCACGACCTCCCGATACCGACATAGGAGCAGCCAGCGATAAGCGGGGCCCCATCACCTCTCCGGCTGGTCCCTTAAGACTTTAATAAAGTTATTTGCCTCGCAAGAGTATCGCAGATATAATGGCCCTGAGTTACTCTCAAATACATTGCATAACTCTCTCTAATAATCGCACGGAACGAAATGCGTTGCTCATTCAATAGGAGACGAAGCAGTGAAATGGTTTTAGTAATCTCAGTAATCCGTCCAAAGAGACTATAGCGGGCCCGACGAGGGAGGGCATTCACGTTAAGGTCCCCGCCACTACCACTGTACTTTAAGTCTTACCATCGGTCTTTCTTACGTCATCATATAGCTTTGCGTTTACGCGTAAGCAAAGCTATAGCGCGCGCAGGGAAATCAAGCGTGCACGTGGACGCATTCATCGTGCCGCGGGAGTCGATGGAGAGATAAAGCGATTCCGCTGGAAGCGGGGGTGGGACAGGCCTCGTTTGGTGCCTCACAGCGGCTGTTTCTGTCGGCGATGCGGCAACCGTATATGACGCAAGGAACAGTTGCGTAACGCCCCTGCGTACAGGCCTTGCCTGATTAGTGTGCGTACGAGTGAATCACAACAACGAGACGACGGTCGAGAGCAGTGGACGTCCCTGCGACATTCGCCAGATTAACTGTCCACCGTCTTGCGTCGGAGGGATGTCTATTTTAGTACAGATATAGCTACGGCGGATCGCTGCCTGACGTTCCGTTCGTCGAAACCTTTGGTGCCACACTGAGAGTGCCGTAATTCAAGCGACGGCGCACTCACTGCCCGCATGCAGTTGCGAGAGAGTGGTGCAGTATATATGCCAGTTGTTACCCTTACTTTATTTGATAGTTGTGTGCAGACATCACAATAATTACCGTACACAATACACGTGCTTATAGTAGCAAATGTCTCGAGTCACCGTTATCAGAAACGAATTTGTGAAAAATGAAGGGAAAAAAAAAACGAAAGCGTCCAGCCAGCGACAGCGAGGGCGAAACGAGTGGCCTGTTTGTTTGCAATTGGATTAATTCCGAGGGTTCATTAAGGCCTGTCTCAGTTACTGGTTACGTTTGTTCACATATCGTAGGTGGTGTTAATACCTGGAATTTGCCGCCAGCGCGGTCCATTCATCTTTAGTGGATCAGTGGCGGGCTTGCCCAATTTCTGTGGCATGCACGCGCCTGACGTATCTGAGACAGAAAAATTTTGTTGTCGCCTAATAGTATACAGCTTCGTTGTAAAACGTTACGTGTGGAAAGTGGCTGTTCACACGCTGTTTTTGCAATAATCAAGACACCGCAATATGTCAAACCTGCGGTGCCGTTGTACCTATAGCTCCTCGCTTGAACCACAAAGCGAATATTTTTTTTTTTTTGTACCGAATTCGATGTATATAGGAAGTCGCTAGTTGCACCATAGAGATTATCAAACGCCAGCTGCTCAACATCCAGGTGTATCAGCGGCTTTGTACGCTGCAATAATAAAATGCTTGTACGTTTTTTGAAGCACACAAATAGACTTCACCAGCAGCTCATCGAAAAGCTTTCAAGCCGTCACACATATTTCCGACATCAGGGCTGACCAACAGTGGCAGAATGAAGTCCACAGGCACGCTGCAGGAATGTGACGTCGATTATTGTACTCGATTACAGAGGTAGCCATGTGCTGCTTTTCTCGCACCATACGAGGAGTAAAGTTAGACGAGATAAAAAACAGACGAGACGCAGCTGATCAGGATACTCAGCACCCGCCAAGCAAAACAACTATAGCCCAGAAAAAATAACACCTTACCGCATTCAATCATCACGAGATCGATGAAATATTTGCACATAACATCATTTTGTTAAGCTGCCGTCTCGCGTAGCTTTTGTCGATAAATCACGGCACCGATGTTCTTCGTGTCAGGTCACTTTTTTCCCTCCTTTCCTTCTTTTCTCAGAATTTCAGTCACAACTTTAACAGTACAGACTTGCTGCTGTCCATTACATAGTACCACTCAGTAACGGTATGCCAGCGTCGGAAATGATGACAAGGAAAACGAAAGAAGAGGAAATTCATTTACTGCCTCACAATTTTTCGAGCTATTATTTTCGTTGGTGTCATATCCGCGCCAATTGTCACGTAACCAACACGTTACTCTTACGTATTTATTCTATATCACCTGTAGCTAATGAGGCTTTCTATGTCTTTGTAGTCGCCTATGCAGTGCGCGCAAGACTACTCTGCACTCGACTGGTGAAAGGGTTTCGCAACATTACAAATGTCAAAGATTGCCTTTCTTTCTACTTCATTCCTTTTCGCCAATTGTTATTCATAGAATAATTTACCGAACAAAAATAAATTAGGAGAAGTTTGAACACGAGCCTGAATTCCCAAAGAGAGAGAGAGAGAGAGAGAGAGAGAGACCAGCTTCACGTGTTTAGAGCGCATTTCAAGCCAATATTAAGTTCGGAACATTATTAGAAGGAACATAGACAAAAAATAAAGAAAAAAAAAGCATTGAAGTCCTAAGAGAATGCAGGTTCTCCAGAAAAGAGTTCTCTAGAATGTAAGGTCGAAGTACGATTGCATAATGAGGGAGAAGAATTCACTTATGCGCAGATTCCAACGCGGTGAAGGTCAAGGGCTTGACACGTGCGTAGGAGGGACAGATAAGAGCAAATCCGGGAATCTTTCCCAGTTCGTGCATAAACGACAACAGAAAGAAAGAAGGAAAGAAAAAAAGAAAGAAAAAGAAAGAATGAAAGAAGAAAGAAAGAAAGAAAGAAAGAAAGAAAGAAAGAAAGAAAGAAAGAAAGAAAGTCGAAATGAAACTCGGCACCGAGTAAGCGTTAGGATCACGAAAGTTCCGAATGAGTTCTCG
Source organism: Rhipicephalus microplus (assembly GCF_043290135.1). Lineage (NCBI taxonomy): Eukaryota > Metazoa > Arthropoda > Arachnida > Ixodida > Ixodidae > Rhipicephalus > Rhipicephalus microplus. Next base: position 212,653,638 of record NC_134700.1, read on the forward strand.
GTTTTCCCGGTCCGTTTTAATCAACACCGCGTCATGGCGTGACACACGCCCACTTTCACCAGTTCGCGCTCAATCCGTGATTACCACGGAGTCGCCAGGACGGCCGTCTAATATGATGCGGCACTCGAAGCATGAGCCCGCGTGTATAGTGTAGACGATCTTCACACGCCGCATGGCAGACGGAAAGGTCACTCGTCGCAGAGTCACCGAAGCAAAGAGGCATTCCTTTGCGCTGACAGAGAGAGAACCTTTCTTCCCACGTGCACTTGCGGCCGATTATTTCAGACGAGCCATATTCTCTTCATTATTTGCCTGACATAGGACATAGAGACGTCAACGAAGACGACGAAGAAGAAGCCTGCCGCATACAGGCGGACGCATTCGGCTGCTCCAGCTTGCGTCTGAGTGGAGACGTATTCGCTTGAATTTGCAGCATCGCATTTGCGATGCAGCAGAATCGACTGGAAGGAGAGCATTTGTGGACGCTTTTTGTAACACTCACGAGGGTAGATTACAATTATGCTGTCTTTCATCACCTCTCCTTGAGAGCTTGCTATTGCAGGAGTCGAAAAGGAACCTCGATTTGTGCAAAAAAAGAAAGAAAGAGGGAAGGAAAGAAGAGAAAGAAAGAAAGGAAGAGAAAGAAAGGAAGAGAGAAGGAAAGAATGAAAGGAAGGAAGGAAGGAAGAACAGAAAGAAACAAAAAAAGAAAGAAATAGGGAAAGAAAGATAGGAAAAAGAAAGAAATGAAGGAAGAATAGAATGAAAGAAGGAAACAAAGGAAGAAAGGAAAAGAGAAAGAAAGAAAGGAAGGAAGGAAGGAAGGAAGGAAGGAAGGAAGGAAGGAAAGAAGGAAGGAAGGAAGGAAGGAAGGAAGGAAGGAAGAGAAAGAAAGATGTGGAACAGGGTTGTAGCCCTGTTCCAAATTTTAATTTTTTTTCGGTAAGTGGGGGGGGGGGGGATTCAACAACCTCTCGTGTACGTTCATGCGCGCGTTAGCATGTGCCCATGTTTGTATACACATGTAAAACTGAAAATTTTCCGAGGGGGAGCGGAGACGGTGGCTTGAACACCCCAACTTCCGCATCCCCCGACTATACGTCAATCATGCGCAACAAGAGAGAAAGGCAACAGGCAAGTATTCACGTGGTACAGATAATCTGGGACCCGAACGAGGACGCGTTTTTCGTCAATAAAGAGGGTCTTCTTTTTAAGATGTTCGTATAGACTTCCTTGTAGATTTGCGCTACAAACAGATAGATGAGAATTTTCTCTTTCATAACTTCACCTCGCGGCATAATTTCATAACTGAACGCGTCTCCTCGAGTCCGGCACAGACTGTAGGCCACTAAACGGCACTGGAAGCTGTCAGAATGATGCGAGTTGACCAAACAGAGCGCAACTGCTTACGAGTTATGTTGTCAGGTTTCTCCTGCAATACTTGTAATAAATAGTGTAATTATTACTGCTGATTTTAATAATCGCTTATGAGTAGCAACTCGTTAAAATAGACATGCGGGCAGAGCACAACGCTAGTTATTTATAATCAATAGGATCAAAATGAACGATATATATATATATATATATATATATATATATATATATATATATATATATATATATATATATTGAATGAACTTGCAGATAGCACATTTGAAAAGGAAATTGTATTTACTAACGTTTAGGCCGTGGCACGGCCGAAACATTATATATATATATATATATATATATATATATATATATATATATATATATATATATATATATATATATATATATATATATATATATGATGCATATTTTATTTCGGCTCTGGCAGCTGCATTTCCGATGGAGGCGGAAATGTTGTAGACCCGTGTACTCAGATTTGGGTGCACGTTAAAGAACCCCAGGTGGTCGAAATTTCCGGAGCCCTCCACTACGGCGTCTCTCATAATCATATGGTGGTTTTGGGACGTTAAACCCCACAAATCAATCAAATAAATGCATATTTTATTTCTTGCACATGTCGACATAATTATGAAATACTAATTCTCTCAGTTCTAAACACACCTCATAAGACTATATATATGGGCCTAGCTTATACCTTTCGGTATAATCGAGGCCTATAGTTTTGAAGAACGGTACATTATAACTAGGCCCATACGCAATATGCACATCTCGCGGCTATGTTACCTTAGATCACAACGTACCCGTGATTTCAGACTATCGCGTTAAAGGTGAGATAAAACACTTAATTTAAGCGACTTGCATGTTGACATACGTTCGATGTGACCACTGAGTCTAGACGTATAGACTAGTAGAAAAATGGAGATGTGCTCAAGTGTTTTCTTGCTTTTGTTTTTCGAATTTCCAGCGCAAACACGTAAGCTCCGAAAAAAAAAAAGTGCCTTTCGGCACTTACATTCTTGAGTTGTAAATTCTAGAAAAAAAAGTATAGGCTTCAGCTGGCATGAAAACATTGTTACGGCGTATCTATTTGTTATACTGCAAATATTATCGAAAGCATCTGGAGAGAGTGAACAAAATGTTTATTTGATGTTCGGCGCAAGAAAATCGGTGAATGGTATTCCGGAGGCGCTGCGTCAGAGTGCCTCCAGCGTGCAGTGGAGGCGAACGAGCGCATCGAGTCACGTCACACGTGAGACATGAGCGCTAGCTATCTGACAGTTATCTTGGAAAACGAAGCGCGCGGCGTGCGCGCCCGTCTCGGAGGCGATAAGGTGTAGAACGCAAGGCGACGGGTAGGTGCCGCCACCGTGTCGTCTTAGCCTCTTGAGAGTTGGAAACACTTGTCTTTTTGAACATCGTGTTGCACTTTCAGCGCAGCGTGATAAACGGTACGGTCGTTAGAATTACTTATGTGTGCCTTCTCAAGTATAAAGTCACGCATAGAAAATATCGACGTGTTGTTAAGGTGCCTCAGATATGCACAATAATGGCTTTCGAATTGACAATCGCACAAGTATGAACGGTAAAACTTGAGCAATATTGGTGGGCGCTGCGGATTGGGTATCGTTTGGCGTTGTTTGGGGTACCGTTAAGGGCGGACAAACAGTCGTATGTACAGACAGACAGACAGACAGACAGACAGACAGACAGACAGACAGACAGACAGACAGACAGACAGACAGACAGATAGACAGACAGACAGACAGACAGATCAAAATTTTTAACACTAGCTGTCACGAATGTGCTGCTGAAGCTCCAGCAGTGCAAATTTTAGCCGGCGTATTCGCTGCTGTACAGGTGAGTCATCAGTCACATGAGCAACACATGCTTTCGGCAAATGTCACATTTATACTGCGGTTCTTAAGAGAGCAAAGGCTGGGTCGACGGCGCCGGATGCGTCATCTGAACTGCACGGTATTTTGACGTCGTTTAATGTCTAGCGTTGTACCACATAGTTTTCACAGCATTACAAATCGCCGGTACAATTGACGTCATGACGTACCGCGCTTGCTAATGTCTCCATAACATTCATACATGTGCAGATTACTACCGAGTTGCAATTTAGAGGCATTCAAATACAGTCGCGGTATACTATTTACAGTGGGTTAATCGCAATAACAAAACCCGCCGACGCCCGCAGCCGCGTTCACTTCAAAGCTTGCTTTACCGCATTATTATATGCGTAAAGGCAAAGCCAACACATCGCGGGTGCTATCATTCGCGAGCGCTCAGATATGATCAGCGCATGCGCGAACATCTTTGCGCGACGGGGCACGCCAGACTTTTTTCAGGATCTTCTCCTAAAAGTGTCCCTTCGAATCAGCCAAGGAAGTTTTGGTCACGCCACGACACCACCTCGCATATCTATCAACCTAAAATACACCCACCTCTGACACTATTTCATGCAGACAGCACGAACTTCGTTCAAGTCGGAGCTCCTAGTATGCACTGCAACGTTGAATTACAGCGCTTTATTCCGTACTTTTCACCAAGCATTTTTATGACAAAGCGTCGTTGTTCCCTAACCTGGCCCAAGTATGAGCGGGGTTACGATTGCTACACAGAGAAACTAGCTTTCCATTCAAGTTAGTCGAACATTGTACAAGGTATACGCTAACGAAATGTTCAGCGAGGTGGCTACCCGTAAAAGTATAGCTTGCAGTGTCTACGCATCTTTAAGGTTCTTAAATGCAGAAAACGAGCTGGAACGCCATCATACATTTTGCTGAAAAAAAGTAGTAATAATATTCGTCCAGGCAATTTAAGCGACATTGACCGCTGGTGTTCTGTGATTGCACAAGGGGTCGGACACGCCAAATAACCAGATTGCGACCTGCGTAACCGATTATGGCGGTGTCGATGTGAGCGCCAAAAAGAAAACCTGACAATATGTGAAATGAAACGAGAAAGATGAGACCTTTACCTGGATGGCATTAAATTTCACCCTGCCGTTAGGCGGGTTCACGCAGTAAGCATTTCTGCGCTTTATGGCAAAGAAAGAAAGAAAAAAAGAAGAAAGAAAAAAAGAGCGCCATTTGTATAGCATTTTTCTTTTAGCGTAAAATTTGTTCCCTTTAGGCTTCGACCACTTACGTATATTATTTCGGAAAACGCGTAACAGATGAAATAACGTTCAATAATAATCGTACTTCTCGAACATTTTTTTTTTCTTTTCAGTCTTACGGATTCTTGCGTTTGCTTTGGTACTCAGAACTAAGACTTAGAAAAGATTTCATCTACATTCCAACCTGAAGCTGTGCACATAAAAATCAATATATTGAACATTTCCTGCTCTTTATTATTGCCGTTACGAACATTTTCGTTGTATGGTCTCAATCGTGATTTTCTATACAGTGATTGACGCGGGTCACCGGCTGCTGAATACCCCAGCGTCAGGAGTTGGTCAAAGCTTTTAATTTATTTTTGTCGACAATATGCGGTGGCTGAATACGCCGACTGGTCATTCTAGATAAGTGTGATGCCGACTAACACGCATCTACCGCTATCTTCGACAACTAGTTTCCTGAAACATAAGCTTCGCTCAACGTTTCTTGCACAAATTTACAATTTAAATACTGCGACAAAACACGCACAAAACACGTCGTGTGCTTTGTACGTCTTTCGTCGCTGCATTGGATTTATTTGCGTAAAATTCGCCCGAGATAGTTGATCAAAGCTTGGCGCACGGCGTGCAGTACAACGTGTATATCTCGCGTTCGCGGGCAGCTAAAACAAACGGTATATTTTGCTGTTACGAACGAGAGAATGCAAAACAGAATACAAAGTGAACCTTGTTAAAATTCAGCGATATAAGGCACGCGTTCGCATTGTATCGCGTATCACTGAGGGGGCGTGCTTCAGAAATATTCGTTAAAAAAGTACGGAATCAAAAGAAGTCAGATATGACTGCTGACATCTGGTACACCACCACTTTGTGATAAGTAAAGGTGTAAAAAAAGCATTATTTTTATTATCGCGACAAACTGACGAAAAAAACGAGCAGAGACAAGTGTCCAGTCTCACTCGACGCACCGCGCTATTTTCTGGGCGAACAACATTAACGCAATCTATCTGGAGCGAGGCGTCCGCAAATAGTAAACCGCCCTCGCCACGCGTGTCCGCCGAAAGCCAGCAGCGGTCGCTGGAAAAGTGCGGTACTTTACGACAGAAGCGGCAAAACGGTAATCCAGAAGAGTCACTGTGGGGACTACGACAAGGTCGGGCAGCGTCACTCACCTTCGAAGGCTCTTCCTATGTTAGTGGACTCGGCTTGAGGCGAACGCCGCCTAAATCGCACGCACACTGCCACAGTAGAGCAGACCGAGTTCGACGATCACACGGCACGCTGAGAGTCCCTCTGCCGCTTCTCGAGTCGTTCTAGACACGCGGATTCTGGCGACCGCCGCTATTTGAGAGCAAGACCCGCGCGACATCCAACGAAAGGCTATTTCACGAGTTCCGCGCGTCTGCCGCCGTTCTCTTGCAGGCGCATTCTGCTGCGGCGCACGCGTGTAGGAGGCGGTTTTCGTTTGTACCAACTACACCGCCGACCAACGACGGTAGTGATGGTGAGGTCGACTGATGGAGCACTGGAACCCGTGGAGCAGCGGCACGCCGCGAAAACTGCCCGTTTCCTTCCTTTTTTTTGTTCCTCTCTCTCTTTTTCCGCTACTTTCGTCGAAGGAGCGAAAGAAAAACCGAAAGCGGCGCATCGAAACGGAAACATCTGAGCGCCCTCTCAAAAGCGCTAAAGAGTGAAACCAAAACTTAATTTTATCAAAAATATTTAAACTTAAAACCAAAATAACAATAAACAGTAAATTAATTCAATAAAAAAATGTTGCAGTATACGCTATTTGTAGTACGTTTTATGTTCTTGAAATTTTGAACTTTCGTAGAAACCGTTGTGAAACACGCAAACGAAACCGAAAGTTCTTCACTGAGGTTAGAAACAAAACTAAACACAATAAATACACAAAAATCATGAAAAATACAGGGGCAATGCATAATGTGTGTTTTATTCACCCAAAGAGGTTGAAAAAAATTGCTGGAGTGGAAATTTTGCCCACGAGTGAAACCATGCCAGTCATAAGATGGCGGTTGCGGCTGCCATCTTTCTACGGGCATAATGAGCTGTTGGCGTTTGACGACTGAGAAAGAGCGTTTTCCTCGCAAGCCCAACGAGTTTAACGTGGCAACCTTTATGAATCAAATAGTGCTCGAAGTGCGCCCTTGTGTAACTGGTTTTATTTAGTAAGCCTCGAGTTTAAGGCAAATTTTATTGGAGATGAAGTCACCGATACTTCTCTCTGTGGATTATTTCATTGAAAACCAACATCTTTTATGTTTAACGTAGTCTTCAAACTGACAAATCAAACCCACTTGATCTCTAAGTGGGAACCACCACAAAATAGCCTGTTTCTGAGATCTTTGGAGGGCAAAAGCTGGCTTCACTCCTGCTGGCAAAGCATTGCGGGAGTTTCCACTCCAGCAATTTTCTATTAAACCTTCTTGGATTCACCCACACACTTTCTGAACTGGTTCATGCTGGTGCCGTCTGGAAGCCGTCGTCGTGCAGAGGACGTTTCAGCATGAACTGTAGCAACAGCACGCGGAAACGAATACGGGAGTGCAGATGTCATGCAACCTCTATGCCACTGGTCGGCTATCTCGGGGGTTGTGCCGGCTGCGACGGCCGTGATTCGTGAAATACAGCGCCGCTTACGTTGCCTGGCATGTGAAACTACCAGAAAACGTTCACTGTGGTACTCGTTGGACGCCACTAAAACATACACGAATTCAATCGGCTCTGTCGTCTGCTGCAGTCATCTTGTACTGCACGGACTCGGCACGAGAAGCTGCAAAAAGTCCGTAAACTTGCTGTCTTGCACGACAGCTGCACTTTTTCGAAACGAATACCGTGGTGCTACCGCCGCCATGTTGAACTTGTGAAACGAATGCCGAAGTGCAGCGTCTCCGTGAACCGGTTCAAGAATTGTAGGGGGAAACTAATGGATGCCTATAGAGCATTGACATCACAGTGCAGAGGAAGTGGTGAATTCAAGGCGTCCAACTGTCATAAAAACTAAAATAAAGCACGTCCAGTCACTGGCTGAAATTAGTGACTTAGAATACTGTCTCACTCAAATTGCCAAGTTCAATGCACCGATAGAGTTAATGTACCAAGCATGTTTTGGAGTTCTCGCTAGCTAGTCAGAGTAGACATGCCCCTTTATCGCACTGACGAAGCTCGTCAACAGTTTAGCCTTGGGCGGCTCATCTCTAGTTTTATCGGTTGCAATGGCCAGCGCAAGTAAATGCTTACTAATTTTTGGTCAACAAGACAGTGGCTTGGCAAATCAGGTTTACTTAATGCAGGGGTGCTATCCTGGACATTGTCGAATTCCGCTACGTTGTCGGAATCTGCCATTGATCGATGCTGTTTGGCCAAGTGAGCTGCTACAATTTCTCGATCAATCTGGCCGAACTAGACGGTGTCCAGAATAGCACCCCAGCTCTCTCAACATGCGCGACTAATTTTATCACACCGCCCTAGCATATTACTTGTGAACATCTGAACAAAACAACTCGAACAAGTAAATGTTCTATAAAGCTTTCGTTGCAATTCAACATTATTCTTCGGAAGTTGAATTCGAAAACTTGCACAAAGACGGCGCAATGAACTGAACCTTCACAATCGCGCGTTACGTAGCGCCTACATTTTTGCCCAATGGTTGTCCCTATTAATTTCGTACACTTGAAGCGAGATGTCAACAGGATGTATATCTTTTTAAATCGAAACTAATGCTAAAAGAAAACAAGCAAACAAGGCATGTCAATGGATAAAATTTTAATGGGTGTCACCTCATCATTGTGCACTTGTATGTGCACAAGCACTATAGGTTGAAACCACTCAAAAACAATTGCGCATCAATGTGCATCAACACTGGCTGCATGCCACATAACGAGCAAGCCACCTGATATGTTTACATAATATACAAATAAACAGCACTCGTTCTGTGTCTACAGTATATATAATATTTATATGTGAATAGTGCCTGCTTTGGCAAGACCCCTGTGCAAGCATTGGGGAAGCTTCCATAAAAAACAAAAAAACAAAAAAACAGGGTAACTCTCGCATAGCATGAATGCATATTAACGAGGACATCCAAGTACGTTGCTCCAGTGCTGATCACACATCATAAACTACATACGTTCAACAGAGCTTTTCCCTGTGTGCAGGTGCACTTATTATGTGAAGTAGCCGTAGTACTCTGGCAATGCACAGAATTGAAGGACGCACCAATGTACGGCATTCAGTGCCCGTATGGATTTAGAACGACCCAAGCTCACGCAGCTTGACGTTACAGATACAACTTCAACACATTTTAAACGCACACCAAGCTCCAAATTAACAAGTTCTCTTTTCCCACATCGTCAAGCTGCTCCAATTTCCAGTAATGACTATTCGTATTGTGGAAGGCAAGAAACTGGTGATGTTTGGATTCGAACGTAAATTTAGAACTCTCTGCTATTTGAAGTGGGAATTCACTTGTAGGTGTCGAGCTTCTTTCCTTTTCAAGCATATCAGTGACGAGACAAAGACCGTTCTTAACAATTCTGCTCTAGACCCAGTAGCTGCAGTTGCTGTAGAAGGTTGCATTTACTAGCTATTTAATGGGCCATGACATTTCTGCTCAATAACTTCGAATAGCTAAAAAAAAAAAGCAAGGCCACCTTTGAAGCAACGTATACACAAATTTATTCAGATAAATTACTCAGTCACTTTGGCCACATTTACACCAATATGGCTGTGGTGTGGTGGTTTGCAATACTATTAGTTGTTTTGCAAATGTTTCAAGTTAACAGCTACTTACTTCTACTATTTCCAGTTTCATTGCTATCAGTGCTATGGAGTCCTGGATATTGCAAATTGTTTATAAATAAAGAGGTTGACTGTATATTCCAATATAAACAGTAGTAGCTGCTAGCGTCTATGAATCCACACCCAATTTCGTTTATCAGGCAGACTTGTCATGTTGAAGTTATATCTTTAGGACAGCTTAGAAATTAAAAGAATGTGCATTGTTCCCTACCAAGTGACAACTGTTTCAAATGGTCATCCTTGATTAGGAAATTTCGATATTCAAACTATACAAGCAACAATTGAAACAGAAGAAATAGTTGAAAACTCTGGCTCCCATTATTGACCAATCCACAAAACACAGTCAAAAGTTCCAGGACACCTGTGGACTAAGCATAAGCCATGCGTCATATGTCGAGATGAATAGCAGTCTTCAGAAGATAACAGGGGAACATGGTACAAAGAACGTCTGACTTGCAATGTTTTTTAACATCGTGTGCTACATGTCTAGAGCAGAGGACCAAGAAAAGGAAGCAGAAGAAAGAATGAAAACAGCTGCAGGTAAATGCATACACTTTGTTCTCAGATTACAGACACATCAGGACAAAGCACAATGATTGCATTATACATACAAGTGGTTGCAAAGTATGTTTACAAGCTTAGACTAAGTGTTCGTTGGTGACGAAAAACCTGCTGGCATTTGAATGCTAATGATAAAATGAAATGCAAAAGAACAAAAATTGAAGTTTGAAAAATATAGCTCATAAGAATGCGTGTAATGTGGCCAAGCATGGCAGCAGATGGATCTCTTCTTTTCTAGTTAGCACGAAACTCATGGGTGGGGAAATTTTAGAATGCAAGGGAAGTTTCAGATCGTATTCAACAGCTGCTTCTTTTTTTCTAAATTTCTGCTTAGCCCTTTAAGCCCGCATTCTCAAAGTTGCATGATTATAGTTCTTACCAAGACAACATTAAGTACGTCAGTCAGAAAACGCCTATCAACATTTTCATGGCTATCAAATGAATCAACTCTGTGTGGCAAATACAGGCAAGGGTACTACAACTCTGGCTCACAGATGTTTAGTAGCAATTGTGAAATGAATATCTCTACCATGAGTTATACACAGAACAATGAATTTTAACTGATAGTCAATACTTTGGGACTATTAAAACAAAAAAGATATCTGACTTTGGCTACTATAACATAAGCACAGCATGACAGTGAAGACCACAACCTAATTTTCACTAATTATCTTAATTTCCATTGGCAAGTTCCAAATTAAAAATTTTTCTGTCTAGCTTTGCCACACTGAAATTTCCTTCAATTTTTAAAAAAAGTGATAACAATGTGAAAATTCACTTTGTTTCATTTGTTTTGATATTCTAGCCACACCAAAGCCTGTAACAATGTGTCTTGGAAAAACCAAGGCAGAATCTTGCTCAAAATGACAAGTATGAAACATAATGAAAATATTGTGAAATCTCTGCCCCTATTTTCCTTACAAGAATACTAGCACATTAACAAATACTTGGCTTTTAACAAGAACTAATACTCAAATTAGGCTGCGTAAAAAAGTGAATGCAAGCAGTGAAGGAGCGCCTCTTTAGAAACAAGAACACATCACTGACACTACACATGCTTGCTCTCTTGACCTAAGTTAGCTGTCCTAGCCTTTCTTTTATTTGCTTCAATAATCACACACACTTCCTTATGCAACAGTTTCGACAAACAGTCCAATCCGAGTGAAAGAGTACAAGTAGCGAAGTAGAGAACTTGTTAACCATCTAGCAGCACTTCGACCAATTTATTTGCTTATGAACATTCAGAGATCTCCTTGTGACCCAAACGTCAAGCGAGTTCTGAAGCTGCGTATATAGTTGCCATACCTTTCAATTTAACAGAACAGTTCAATTTTGCAATACATCCAGCCAGCACGTAATAATTGCAATGCTTACGGCTACCTTGAAAAGGGGCACAACATTAGGTGCAAGAAATTTGATACTGAATCAAACAACCCAATGGCAACTGTAGGCTTTGCAAACGTGCCAAAAAACAAACTGACGCCACCTGTCATGGAGCACAACTGCTCCTACAAGCAGTGCCACTACGCCAGTGCACACATAAAAAAGATGACAAAAAAAATCAACAAAAACAGCTTGCCTTTTTCTTTATCGTTTCACAAAGGCAACAAAAAAAATGTTTATCCATCATCTCACACTACACAGAACGGAAAAATGTAGTTACTAAAAAAAATTGAAAAAAAAAAAAAACACTCAGTGCAGAGACAAAGATTGGGTTCTCTGTGCCAGCATTTGATGTGCAGCTCTAGCCCTACTCCACACACAACAGTATACTACCATCACTTCCTGGGTGAGGCCTGCATGAGAAACCACTTTATATTGCTGATGCATACACTGCGTTTACCAGGCAACATAACAGTAATAGCAGTAACAGTCAAACAAGCAAATAAGAAAAGTGCGGCAGTGATAACACATAACCAGTAAGGTGAGTTGCACACAGCTGCAGCTTTGAGTTCTGAGACAAGTTTGCTGCCTTGGACAAATAAGAACAAAAAAAGGCCTCCTAGTTTGTTAGTGTGAAAATGAAGATTCAACGCTCTCAATGCAACACCATCCATAGTGCCAAACATCAGACATCCTGCTCTATGTAAACATGGCCGCTGCGAAAGTTCAGAGTCTTATGGCCTCCAATTTTTGGCACTAGCAGCAGGGTTAGGTGCCCGCCAAGTCAACTAGAGAACCTGCGTGCTGCCAACTAGTGCGACGGCACAAGAGGGGACACTGAATTAAATATGATGCTGCTTAGCCCTAGCCAGTTTATAGATTGTCTAGCCGTAAAGAAATGCCACGAAGGCATCACTACAACACAAAGGTCTTCAAAAAGCCAGAATGAAACAACAAAATTTTCACAGACTGCACGTGATTTGAAAGCTGCAATCCAGTTTCGTTCGAGAGATGACCCAAAGAAGCGTTCAAGACAATGCTTGCCTTCACAGATGAGTCACACAAAATATTTCTTTTAGCCAGTCCCAGTGATTATGTGAAACAAAAAAAATATGCATTGCAGTTTGTGAAGACTGCTTCAATATACTACGTGAATAAACAGTGTGCACCATATTTGCCTTCAGGATAATCTTATTCTCGCAGGCCATCAAACTCAAAAAATTAAATGGTGGCAAATGAGACAAAAACTTTGCATAATGGCGAGAAACTCGCCTTTTGAGGACCACATGTCCAAGAGGAGCAAAGCAAGCTGTAAACAATAACGTTATAGCCATGATCAAAATTAGGATATCGGCCTAAACTCTACCATGTCTCTGTACAAGTAGCTATACAAAAACAAATATGGCAGCATAACTGCCCTCTCATATGTCAAACATTAGTCAAAAAGCTGTACCAGACAACTGACGGACTTGTTGAACGCAGGTGGACGTGCACAGTACCGATAAAAAAAAAAAAAAAAAGAACATTAGCCAACAAATTCATTGCGAGAACATGGTCTACAAGGTGTCCTTGGAACGTGACATCTACAAGTAATCGCACCGTGCCACATTCAAACAAGTTCTTCCAAGATGTAAGCTTACCGCTTTCAGTTATGCATATTTATACACACACACACACATACACACACGTGCACACGCACACAGACACACAAAACATGCATGCGCTATTACCACTATTTATACACACTAAGAGAAATGGTAAAGAGGGTGATGTGACATTTTGCTTTGCAGACATTACCTGTCTCTCGACTGACCGTAACGAGCACCACAAGACTAGTGCACCTTCCACCCCTGCCCCTCTTGCCTACCTCTACATAAGGAGAAGAGCACTGGGCTACAAGCAACCGTACCAGGCTTCTTACAGCAGCTTTCCAGGAGAGAGGCCACCCACATCAAGGTGCACCAAACAACAATTTTACCCTGAGGGCCAAAGAGAGGCTACTAGAACACAGCCTTAGCTGGATGGATGAGAGTGACATCAACACGTGTTTCAGTGCTGATGCCTACTTCATCGCTACAAAAATAGGAAGCCCCCAGCATGAAATTTCCTAATAGCTTTGCGCCTTTCCCTATAGCAACAAACAGTATTATCGCAAAGGAAGTTGTATTTTTTACATGCACACCGATTCAATTTCGATGCTCATGCAAATTGTGAGAAGCCCAAGGTAGTACTTGGTGCTTTAGACAAAACTCCCACAAGGAATAATGTGCTAAAAATGTGGCCAAAAATAATGAACAATATTATTTTTCCTCACTTCCGCCACAAATACTCTTAACGAGCCCAGATGACTTTACAAAAAAAAAAAGTTAGCGACAGAGTTGCGTGCAGGGTCTGCTGCAAGTCCCTCCTTTTAAGGTTGCTCTTTGCCGCCCAATAATGTTTGCTTAGCAGACAGAGCATATTGCCACACAGTTAGCTAACAGCAGCATGTGTGACTTTAAATATTTTGGAAACGAGTGTTTCGCAAACAGTCAAGGGTGTGACAAGGCGTTTCAGAACAGACATACATAAGGATACACAGCAACAGCATTCGTTGTAGCAGCATTCTGTAAAGTTTCCCTAACACCAGTCATCTAGGGGCACCACTGTCACGACTGACAGGTCGTGGAGTTATGGGTTAAGCCCTAACAGGAATTCTCGCAAACAATAAATAACAAACGTGCAAGCTAAAGCCAGACACAGGTGCATGCTTCTACATCCGGAGACAGTGCTCGTTGTCAAGTCCTGTGTACACACTGCGAGGTGCTAGATGACGATCGAGGCACATTTATTTGCAGGTAGTCCAACTTTCAACGAGGAAACGCCAATTGTGAGTCAGGAAATCTTTCTCAAGGGTGGCAACCTGAAAGCCGAAACCAGTGCAAGAGTTCATTAGAATGAGCAGAAACAAAATTCGAGAAAATGAAGGAGGCAGAACAAGCCCATAGTCAGAAGGCTTTTTCCAGGGTGAGGGTACTTGCAACCTCCTTCTCGACTATCTTAGAAAAAAGAAAAACACACTATTTCCATTACTTGATCTTAGTAAAACACCTGCCTCCAACAGAATTTCGAGAAAGGTGGGCATCAAGGGAAGGGGGCACTTGCTTAAGGCGTTGGCTATTTTAGAAAAACACCTATTTTTCAAAACACCAACTTCTTCACAATTTCGAGAATGAGGGGGGGGGGGGGGGGGGCATGTCGTGTCTCCCAACTTGTTGACATTGCAAGGCCTAGCTTCTATGCCGTGTATATCCACCTCCTCCAATTTTTTGGAAGGTGTCCAATTCAGAAACATCATCTAAACAAGCCAAGCATTAAACCACACATAATGCAACGTCGAGCTTAATTTAAGTAGTAATAATTGTGACCATTGCACTAGTAAAAGTTCAATACCTTCCAGCAGCATGGTGAAAAAAAAAAGAAGAAAGCATGTTCACTTTTGGTGCAACAGGATTAGCGAAATAAAATTACTCCCTCTTCTACCCGCACATGTCCAATCGGGACTATCAAAAAAACAAAAGCACGCTTTTGGGAAGATAACAGGAGTGACAGACCAGCTAGTTTTAAAGCTTTGCATCACTTACTCACCCGGTATATTCAGGCTGCCAGGAAGTACGAGAGGTCCTGCTCTCAACACCATCGTCAATGAGTCAGCAGAGAGAAAGACAAAATATGAGCTAGATAGGAAAAAGGAAAGCCACAGTACGCTTCATTCCACAATTTTTGAAGAATACTACAAAAAGCCAGAAGAATGCATGCTTAGCCACAGTTACAAGCACTTGAAGTCCAACAAGGCTATACAGATAATAATAATAAAAAAGGAAGTATGGAGTTTTCAGATGTTTATTACTCCATATCATCATAAATGTGTTAAAAATTCATAAATCATAAATTACTGTGTTATCATTTTGCATTTAATATGTATTTATTTTTACTTTAATTGCACAACATATGAAGTATGAATTTGTGGTGTTTTTTTTTCTCTTTTGTCCGGTAAATGCGTTATTATGAAATAATTTGCTATGTCACGCCTTGTGTTCACTATGAGTGTATGAAACACTCACCCAAACAATATTTATGCAACTTGTTGTTTAAACTATAACCTCTTATAACTGCCCACCTGCTTGGACCTAAGGGTCTGCAGTATGTAATAAATAAAAAAAATGAAGCCCGTACGAGGAGTGATCCCGCGGAATACCACTACTAGTGTGTGGAGCTTTTACTGTAGCCTTTGAAAGCCTGAAGTCATGTTACACTGTTGTGTGGAATGCAGGTGTGCGCCGCATATAGACATGCCCAACATGTAGACTCTTTCCAAGGTGTGCCTGATGACCAAGGCATTTACAGCAGTATCCACCATCTGACCCTTTACAGGCTTTGCAAGCTGGCCAAACTCCAAGCTAACTGCTAATGCTTATGAAAGCTTTTTTTGCCAAGGACCTGAGAATACTGCTTGAAAAAGACAGCTCTATATAGAAAAAAAATATGCTCCTAGCATGGCTCTCAAAACGATGGTGTAGCCTACAGTTTACAAGAGTCTGGGCAGAAGTGTACGTTGAGGGGTCCTAGTTGGAAGGAGGCAACTGGGAATCGGGACAAGAGCGAGGTGGCAACTAAGGAGGTAGAAGGTGTCAGAAGGAAAAAGTGAGAAAGAAGGACAGTGTGGAAGGCAGAGTTAAGAGTCTTCCATGTTGCATGGGCTGTCGATGGAGACGGCCGGTGCGAGGGGCGACCGCACGCTGGAGGAAGAAGACTGATGGTGTTGGTGGAAGACAGAGGGGCATCCAGGGGAACCACTGCTGCTCGACAGGGAGTCTCCCATGTCCTGTGGCACTGTTTGCTCAGGGCTGCTCATCGCCTCTAGACTGCTTTGCGACAAGCTAGAAAGAGAATTCGGGGTCGGGGAGGAAGCAAAAAAAGTGGCACAACATTACGATAATGATCAGGTGAGCAAACAAGCAAGAAACATTACAAAAAAGACAAAAGTATGAGTACCTGTAATCATAACTTATTAATAATGGCAAAGAGTTTTTTATCCCAGTATTATTTGCACGCACTTCTCAAGTTCTAGCACGATGCCTATACTAAATGTTCCTGTTCCAATGAGAATAAACAACCTCAATGAAAATAAGCAAACTGAACTTAGCATGAAAAACTTGTGACTCAAGATAAGTAATTAAAAAAGAATTTCAATGTATGTGTCACTAATGCATAGAATGAAAATGCAGACATGACTTCTGTGAATCACAACACGAGTTTACAGCACACCAATCTTTTTTCTACAGTGCACATCACAGCCAGAATCCCACCTGTGGTGCAGCATGTGCGACACTGACATGTCTTGCGATCCACCAGAGAGGTTGAGTCGTTTTGTTGGCACAGGCAACGAGTCTCCCTGATCCATCTCCATGTCAACTGCATGGCATACAAAGCCACAATTGACATGGCACAAAATGCAAAACCAGATTGCATGAATGGCAGATATTGAGGCAGTGACTGTACTGCTCACAAAAATGAGAAAAACTTGGGTCACGGCATATTTGCAGTCCAGCTAAATAGTATCAACATAGTGTTTTGGGAGACTGACAACAAAATGACTGACAGACTGAAACCCACAAATTGATTGATTGATTGATATGTGGGTCCTGCGGGTCAGCAGCCGAGTACCTTAACCACTAGACCATCGCGGTGGGGCTGAAACCCACAAAGGCATACATAGAGCGAGGTATGGGTGCACTGCTAAGACACCAGCCACGGAATTACGGTACCTTGCAAAAGCTTACCAAGCTTGTACGTCTGCATTTTGGGAGCAAAGGCAAAAATTGCATGATAAATCCGAAAAGCTCTTCAATTTGCGGAACACTGTTTATACTAGTTATAAAGCTTAGGACGCAGCATGCGCGATGTCTGCACTCTATGACAATGCAACTATTCATTTTCTGTACAAAAAATTAAAGAACGAAACAGACTTTATGCGAACCCAAGTGCATGTCCGCAGTGAAGTGTGCATATAAGGGGCCAGAAATGATTCCATTATAGCTAGACAGCTTTACAAGCAGTGAGGCTGTAAGTGGTCCAGGCTCCAATCTTTTCCACTACCTACCAGACCTTGCCCCCTCCTCACCACACAGGCTTTGGTTGAGTACAGTCCCAGCTGCTGTATATAGGACACACATGACGCTCATATCAATATTACATGAAAACATTGTAACTGTTCCCTGTGAATTTGATTCCACATTTTAAGAAATCATTGACTGCTTCAGCTGTCAAGTACAGAAAAAAATAACACCATGTACACAACCACTCCTCGATTGTAATTACGGTTACTAGTTAGAACATACACCCAGGTACGCACTACAGTTGAACCCCCTTATAAGAGGCGCTGATGTAACAGACGAGTGGGTTTAAGAGAAACCAGTGAGGTAACATCGAGGTAGAAGTTAATCAGAAAATGAGAACATGGTAGCCTGCTTTTAAGATACACATCGTACAAAGCACACGAACTGCAAAAACTGCTCCCTGGTGCAAGTATCTTACAAAGGGGTTTAACCGTATCAAAATGCATGACCATTAATAAGCTGATACCAAATGCAACTCACATTTTCGTTTTACGGGAAATTGGCTTGGCCTAAGGGTGATTGGGCTTTGACTTCTTCAAAAGAAGAGAAAAAAACAGGGCATGAAAAACAATGTCAATGATTACACAGCGAAGTATGCTATTGAAGTTTAAAAAGCCTAAAATGTGCTACCCAAATGCTATAAACCTACCATAAGCGCTCGTTAACAAGAATATAAGAAGGAAGTCGCAAAACCAATTTGAAGCAAAGAGTACCTATGAGCTAGTGGCAACCTACGACCATAAGAAAAGCAGAGCAAACAGAGGATGCAGATTAATGTCTAACCCCAACAAAATTTCCGCTTTGGCTATAGTGATTATGAGTGAGCGAGAGTGCTTACAACTTGAATTGATTGATTGATATGTGGGGTTTAACGTCCCAAAACCACCATATGAATATGAGAGACGCCTGCTTACAACTTGAAGAACCTTGCAAAGGTAATGTGACTAATGAACCTCATTTTTTTATTTTATTACAGTCTCTGATAGTGCCTTAGCAGACAATGCAAGGTCCTGGAATGAACATAAAACGCCCGATCCCCAAAGTGTGCACATAGGCTTATCTCTCAGCCACTCTTGTATGCATCCAAAATCTATTTGGCACCTGTTCCCAACATTCTCGCTTCTGTGTAATTTCTCAAAAGCTGTAACTGCAATACTTCTTTAGCTTCAAGTGTAAGGACACTGATACTATTGCTGTAACTGCAATACTTCTTTACCTTCAAATGTAGGAACACTGATACTATTGCTTGCCTTTGCAACATGTTCTTTCACATCCGTAACTTCATATGTAAATTTTTGCATATATTCTGCTTCGTAGCTATGAACAGAAGGTCTGTGGCTGAAAGTTTGCCTTTGATGCCGTTTGAGAACACAGGGCACAGGACTGAAAAATAGTGTCTTGCCTCAGTGCATCTTCTAGCATTTAAACACTTCATATCATGCCTAGAAAAATGATGATTTCTCACTAGCCCATACTGTAGTTCATTAAGCTGCCAGGCGATTGCCACTTCTAGAACATTAAAGGAGCTTGTATACCACCTTACCGAAGCAAGCACTTCCAATGCTCGGCTCGCACTAAGCCTTCAATGCGAACAATGAGCTTCCACATCAAACCAACCTAAACCATTCCTAAGCAGCCATGCATGCAAAGAAACTACAAACGTAAAGCATCTAGCTTCACTCCTAGAAATCACATAAGAGTCTAGGTAAGTGACACTAACCTTGTTGCAAACGCTTTCCTTGTAGGACTTGGGCTGGGACTAGGAGAAAACGCTTGCTTGTTGCACATTGATGGGGAAAAGCATTGCTGCAATACCGAGAAAATGAGCACGTCGTTTATTCCCTCTTTCCTTTGTTAACTCCTTTTTACAAAGACTTTTTGACATGATGAGATCAGCCTATAGCAGATTTCCATCAACAATGTCTAGGGACAAGTTTAAAAAGTTTGCTATTATTTTCTGCAATTACCAGTTTTCGTTTCTTACCCTCTATATTTTTTTAAAGGTAAAAACAAAGTATAACTTCACATAACAATAGATGACCGGACACTGGAGCCTGGAAAGGGCACAGTATTCTTTAAAACAATTGTACACTATAATATAAATCATAAAACAGATTTTCACAACACTTCCAGTAAACAGTGTATGTGCTTCCAAGGAATAATACATCGCAAACGTTAATTAGAAAAACAATAAGAACTCTCAAAATTGCCAGAAAATTCAACAGAAGACGTGTTCACAATATGAAAAAGAAACTGGTGACCTGGCAGGTTTGTGTAGACATCCAGCTATTGAGTGGCCATGGAGTGGCCCACAAAGGGTAGCGCGAGAATGCCCCACCAAGAAGTCCAAAAAAGGCCACAGCGTTGAGGAAGAGGGCTTCACATCACAATATTGAAAGAAAAAAAAAAGTCCTGCCCAATAGACAGTGCTCACAATGCCAATGGCCAGGAGCACGGAGGAAAGAAAGGCCCAAACATTGGAAGGGGAATAGAAAAGTTTTTCCTGTTGAGTAACACCATGTTTCAGGAAAGCCTTTAGACATAAGGATTCCTGTCTGTTGCACTCGTGAAATCGAGGCACTGCAGTGCAGTGTAGCACTGATAAACGAGTTTGGCGCAACACCGGTAATTTAGTGCGCGATGGCACACGTAAATAAGTTTGGCGCACAATGGCATGAATGGCGCAGCTGTTCCACCTGTAGGTTCTCGAATGTGTGCCTAAATTAAGACACATGGCTGTTGCCCCGCATTTCACCCCACTGGGAATCAAATTCGCCCCCTCAGTGAACTTCGTGGCAACATCTCAGGCAACAAAATATCTGGCAGCTCGAATGACTGCCAACTAGCTGCGCCACTGCCCAAAGCCTCTGCCCGCACACGAAGTTGTCAGCCGACACAGAGCTAGTGGAAGGTGAATCAAAGGGACAGACCTTGCCAGCGCGTGTTGGGGAGGGGGAATTGCAGATGCCTGGGGGTGGCGTGAATATGTGAAGAGGATCAGTCAAAGATCGGGGCCTCTTGCCTCCATCACCTAGGCAGCCGTCACCCTGCAGAAGGCAGACAACCCCCACACCCCTATTAAGAAACAGTGCAACCGAAACTGCTTAAATAAAACTCAAGCATTCATATTGCTAAGGGTTGCATTCTCTAGCATATTTTGCAAAAGGATGGGTTTAATTTTTCCCTAATTCAAGAACTTCACATTCTGGGCAAATAAACATAATTAACCCGAGCCCACAACGCACCTTGGCCAAGGGTAAAGAGGAGGGATGCTATATGCAATAGCACAGTCATTGTGGATTGTAGTGAACTATTTAGGGCTACGTAACGCATATACTTTCGCTTCTAGTATTCAATTTGGGTATGTCAACATGATTTCAACTTAAACACATAGATAAGAGCTGAAATAATGCTTAGGGATTATATTTGCCACGACATGATGTGGCGCTGCAATCTGCGAGTACTGTACAGATTTCCCCTTTTGTTTTTACAGTACGACTCTTCATTATTTCGATTAGCACATTGTACAACTGTTCAACTAGGACTGATATAATAAAAAAAATCCAGTGAGAAACAGAGCACAATCTCTAAAACTTAATAAAATAGAGAAATCTGTGGCCGCATCCACGTTCACAACCTGCCTGCTAAAATGACAACACACCCAGATTGTGGCCACGAAAATTCGGCTGCGGCATTCGAAATTTTAGCTGCCTTAATCCTAGGAGAGATGCTGCACAGAAGTCAATTTCAGAAAATTGGGTATCAACAAAATTAGTATATACACTTTCGCTACATCACTTGCAAAAAAAAAATAATAATAATTGTTTTGCTAAACCCAGTACCACACTACATCTCACAGTTTCAATTTGATTATAGCATAATAACGCATCACTAAAACAATGCATGGCCACCCAACATCTATTCTGACTTCATTTCATCTATACTTGTTACAATGACATTAAACATTGCATTTTAACTGCTTTTGCTGAGAATCTGCTCTTTTTCAGGAAGTTGAGAAGAGCTCTTGTTTTTACATTCAATACCACAGGCAGCGAGCGCAGCGCTATCCACAATAGCGCAACAGTGGTTTCTTTATCCCCACCAATCACAGGTCGGCAAAACTTGTGGAGCACACTCACACTTCACTCATGAATAATATCTTTCACTTAGGGTCATTCTCACTCAGACTCATTCTCATCAAAATTTTTCTGAGCCGGGCTCATTCGAACTCACACTTATAAAAATTTTATTCAACCGGACTCACACCTGAATCCGAGCGAGTCTGAGTTAGTCAGCTCCCGAGCCCATCGGCCAGCCTAGAACTATCTTTTTCGACCATGTTGTCAATACTCTGCAACAACAATATCTCACGTATTTGATGCTTTTTTTTTTGGCGTCTTTTGATATACTATTACCTTCAAATAAGAGTTATGAGTGCTCATAAACCAGGAACGTAATTTTTCTTGAAAGAGATAGCAACAAAACATACAGTAAAACCTCGTTAATTCCAAGTCACTGGGACTGTGAGAAATGTTCGAATTAAGCGGTTTTCAAATTATCACAACATACAAAAAGTGGAATGCAAGGAACTTGAAATTATTCAAAATAATTAGGGCTAGTCGTTTGCTGTGCTGGCTAGTTTGTGGCTCCGAGGGTTATGTTTTCCAGCAATGCCTGGTCACAGTTTTGCCGAAAAGAAGGGAGAATTCGGAGCCTAACTGCTGTCCTTACAAAAAAAAAAAAAAAAGTAATTAACTAGAATGCGTGCCTGCAAAAAAACAAGACATGTTCACTGCAGCACAGTGGTGACACGTGGGCAGCATGTCCCCTGCACACCCGCAGGTCGCGGGTTCAAATCACGGCTGCGGCGGCTGCAGGCGGAAATGTAGTAGGCCCGTGTGCTCAGATTTGGGTGCACGTTAAAGAACCCCAGGTGGTCAAAATTTCCGGAGCCCTCCACTACGGCGTCTCTCATAATCATATGGTGGTTTTGGGACGTTAAACCCCACAAATCAATCAATGTCCCCTGCTCCTCGCTGCGTCAGCACGTCATGATGCATCCCATTCGCCCATTCTTACTCATAAAATAAAAAACTTAATAATGGTCACTGTGACAAAATTCGCGATGTGTGTTGCCTGGAAAACATCACCACTGAAGCTTTCGACTCGACTTTTCGAAGCAGGCGTTGTAGGCGAGAACTCCGCCGTCTGTGCAACTAGGCGAACTGCTGGAGCAACCGGCACTCGGAGGTTCGCATACAACACGGACTTCTCCAGACTGTCCTTTATTAATTTCTTTAAATTCCCAGATAGACTGAATGAAGAGTGACACGCTGACGTTACGAGAAGCATGCCACATGCTGCCCACACGTCTCTTCTGTGTTGCACTGAAGTAGTATGTCTTGTCTTCCACAGGCGCATATTACAGTAGATCCCCAGACTGTTGTTTTAAACTACATAATTTTATTTTTCATGCTAGAAGAAGCAAGGCATGGGTGCTTCAGCTACAGTCGAACCCCTTTACAAGAGACACTGATATAAGAGACAAATGAGTATAAGAGACACCACTGTGCCCACAGTAAAATACACGTTGATAGAAAAATGCATACACGGTATCTTGCTCATAAGACGCACCTTATATAAAAGACAAGAATTACTGCCCAGAGCATGCCTCTTAAAAAGGGGTTCACTGTACCACTTATTAGTATAGCTAACATACACTGCCCAGTGGCTCTTAAGGGCCGTTTCTTCCGCGGGTTTGCGGCGAAATCGGGATCGAGAATTGGCACACAAAGTTTTCGATTAACCAAACTTGTGCTGACCGCCGCTTCAAATTATCCGCTCACTTACATTGCAAAATACGGGACCACGAAAGTACTTCAAATTAAGCAGCATTTTGAAATAAATGAGTTAATTAACAAGGTTTCACTGCAAATTTATCAATAACTTTTTTGGAGGACTTGCCAGGGGGATGGGGGGGGGGGGGGAATGGAGGCTCACGTTTACATTCCCGCATTTCATCAATAAACATCAAAATGGTGTTCTGGTGACAAAGTCCCTTTTGAGAGATTTCACAAGGACGAAACCGGACATGTTTGATTATCTGTGTGCAACAGTGCTTTGAAACTGTGTTAACCATGCTAAAATGACAAGCGTGACATGTCTTTGATAGCAGACACTCACGCGTTCAGCGTACATCTTATAATACTGCCCCAATCTGAAGCGAAGCAAGACTGACAAGAGTTAAATTTGCATAATCATTTATATATTTTAATGGGATGTTTTAGAGCTCGTTTTGAAGAAATGGCAAGCACGTGTTCTACCACAGAGCCACGCCACTGCTTGAAATTCTTACGGAAACAAATCATAATAATAATTGTTGGAGTTTAACCTCCCAAAAAAACCATATAAAGCAGAGATGCAGGCAGTGGAGGGCTTCAGAAATTTCGACCACCTTGTGTTTTTTTTTAACGTGCACGTAAGTCTAAGCGCATTAGCTTCAAGCCTTTTCGCCTCCATCGAAAATGCGACCGCCGTAGCCGGGTTTCGATCCCGCGACTTGCGAGTCAGTAGCTGAGTGCCATTAGATGATCATGGCGAGTGTACGAAACCAAATCCTATGCAAATGTCATGCAGCGTAAGGAGTGTCTTTAAAGCGTGTAATACTGTGTGGCAGAAATGCAGAATCACACCAGGCATCAAAACACGTGCACTGAGCAAGCAGTGGCTGGTTTAGACAACCACCAATTACAAAGAGCATAGGAATAATTAATCATAACAGCAACAACATCTACAAAGTGTGCAGATGCGCGGGATTGCGTGCTGCCTAACGAACATGTAGTGGGTTCTTCCCCACTCTACTCACACAGGCATTCTAGGATAGTCTGAAACAGTCAATGCGCAAACAGACGTTCCTTTCCTTGCACTACGTCATCCCCAGAGAAGCAAAGCCAGGCTAGCAATTGAGATGGTGCCGTGAATAGGGCTCGAATACGCTACTGCGACGTACTCTCGAAGGCAAAGCTCGAGAATTCTCCAAGTTTTTTCATGAATATCCACGGTGCACAGTTCAATTTTCATTGGCACACACGTGGCAAGAAACTAGGGCTGCTTGAGACCACTCACCAAGGTAAGGTCATCCCAGGACTGTGATATTTGTAGCTTCGACTGCACCTCCCTGGAAGTGGTGAGATAATGCCATTGCCAACATTTAACAGAAGTTATGTTTGGCAAGGACAAGTCGAGAATGTTTATGCTTCTCGTCTGCGGAACATGCTAAAGCCACTTTTTCTGAACCTCTGCCCCATAACTTACTTTTATAATTTCTTTATGCTAAAAATGGCAGCAGAAAAAGTTGAACACAACAAACCATCTCTTCATTAGAAGGCATTAAGCCTAGACTATGAAGTAATGGGAATGCAAGAAAAAACAAATTTCTAGGTAAATTTCAAATATACGAACTACACAACTGCACAGAAAAAGTAATTTATGTATGAAGGGGGAAAAACTTTATTTTCAATACAGCACACTTGAAAAATGTAGTCATCTTGGAAATGTTCGTATTAAATAAGTGCGCTTGAACCCAGTAAAAGACCAGACCATGTAACACTAAAGCCTAATGGTGGTTCCAGGAATCACAGTAACTTATTTGATGAGCCTTGTATAACTTTGTGCATGTTTGCAGACCAGGTCTAACAAATGCAGAGGGATATTTATTAAATATACACTGCAAAGCAACTAGGTGCATTTTGAGCTTGCTAGGCTGCAGAACGCATCACAGAAATTTTGCCTAGCCATGTACTACTAGCATGGCATTGCAGTAGTTTCTAAATTTCATGTTCTTTTTCCTTCTGCTTAAAAAGTGTCCCTCTAAGAATCATCCAATTACTGAGGTATCTATCATGAATTTGCAAATAAACAATTAGTCAAAAAGATTAACAATCGCATCAGAGGGCTCTGGTTTAACATGATTACCACCTAGTTTCTTTCTGAAACATATGCGTGGACTCAAGAATACAATGGCTTGCAGCCGCAGTGCTCTAAAGCAAGGATGTATGCGGTACATTTTCAGACGCTGATTAAATGATTATAAACCCACAATGTGCAAAGCATACCTTTCGTGGGCAGTCTCCCTGATCATGACATCCATGCCTTCTTCATGCTTGATCTGGCTTACGCGGGATGGCACAGCAGCTAGTGGTGACTGCAAAGCGGTCAGTTGGACATTAGACCCAGTAGTTTTGTTTCCTTCTCAAAAAGCAAGTTGTGCTTTACATCAGTCTTCGCATCGTGTCATATCGGCATAATTTGGACTCGAGCATGCAGATCAGATTGATAATGACTGATACGTCCAAAAACATTATCAGACCTGAGATTATCTTTAAGAAACATGATTTGTAGCTACACAAGAATATTTTGAGCAGTTGCATATACCTGCCATGGCACTAAAAAATTTTCTCTTGTTTTAATCCATAATTAATGTACAGTGGCAGTCAAAATTTTGCGGACTATGGGAACGCATGTCACACAGCCTCGCGGCACCTTTCGACGGCTACCTACGAAGCTTGAGAGCTTGCAGCTGCGATCTTTTTTACGTTCCAGCCCGCTTGTTCGCTCTCTTCAACAGCCAGCTCACCGGAATGCCAGATGAAGTGCAAGGTGTTATTCCCACTGTTGCCGCGGAAACACTGAGTGATGATATCGTGACAAAAATACATAATTTTTACTGGCAGTGCACGGTGCGCGCCGCATTCTGCACATTCGTCCCAGACGCTTCGCTGCGCTGAAGGCATGCATGTGGCATGACTTTTTCAAAAATCATTCTTTGTGACAAGGTTACTGAATAGCTTTCATTTATGGAAGACATACTCGCTGAAATTTTTCGTGGTGTTCTGTGGAAGTGTCTTGAGGAGCGTCTGTACTAAAGCACAAAATGCAGCGTGCACCAAGCACTGCTAGTAGAAATTACAAGTTTTCATCAAGATATCATCGCTTGGTGTTTCCGCGGCAATAGCAGGAGTGACACCTTGCGGTTCTTCTGGTGTTCCGGTGCAAACGCTGTTGAAAAGAGCAAACTAGCAGGCTGGTAGGTAAATATGGGCGCGCGTGTGCAATGCGTTCTCTGGAGTTTTACAGGCAGGCGTCATCTGCGGTGCTAGTTGACACGCGCTCCCGTGGTCTGCCAAGTTTTGACCGCCACTGTACATACATTCTAGAAAACTATGCTTGAATGTAGGACAAAGCAGAATTTGGACGGCAAAAAGTTGCACAGCATTAAGCACAAATGTATGGGCCACTTCTACCCATTCTTGAACTAATGCATCCGCAGCAAACGATTCCTTCTTACAAGTAACCATGGCATGTGAAATAAAAGACGGCATAAAAGTAAGCACTTTCTGCTTTTCAGAAATGAAAACATGTAAGCTAGAGCAAAAACTTGTACAATATGTTCCACTTGTCTAAAGCATCATGTTAGTGCACCATGGAAGAAACCACGCAGCATGTCTCCAACAGAAAGGGGGACAAAATGTGCAAATTAATATTTTCTACCAAAGAAGGAAAAGGGGCGCCATTTCTTTGGTTACAGCGGTTTTTTGGTGATTCGTGCTTTTGGTTGATTCAAGCTAACTTCACATGTTTGGTTGGCTCGTCACGTTCTCAATGTATTTCAATGCTGCTTAATTTAAACTGCTTCAATGCATAAATTTATATGTTTTGCTTGTTCATAATGGAAAATATTTGCTGCCTTTGTTGCTTCTGGTTGAGCGAACATTTGCACTCTTGCATCACCAACAGTTGCAAATAAAGCTGACCACCACTCTAAAAATCAGCCAAGCAAGCCAAGCAGCGCACACCAACAGCCGCATATTGGAGGAGCAAGAAAGACAATATGGCAACAGTCTAACTTTCATCTATTGCTTATGGAATGCTTGAAGGGACACAAAAGGCAAATAACGATTTGTGTCAGCATGAAAGATGAATGTATGAGAATGTCTGAAATGGTAATATCATGAACAGCAACGTTCTATTGAACAAGAAATTAAGAAAATGTATGACACCACATGCGCTAAGACTGGGACATTTTAGAAATGGTCCCAATGAGGTCAAAACATGTGACTATAATTAATCACTGCTAATCAAACCAGTTGCAATAAAAAAACTTTCCATGCAATACAACACATAACAAAATGCTGCTTGTCCATTTCTGTTTGATTCATAAAAAAAGAGCCACCTGGCATTACTATGAGGAATGGCACGAGTGGTTCAAGAGTTCCAATTTCGCCTAGTTAGGTTGGATAGGTGGTGCTATCTATCGAGGCCCAGTTGAACCAAGCAAGCAAAAAATTGTTCAATGACAGTTGCTGCTGCTATGGCTCCTGCTAGTTTCACTCTGCTGCTGCTAGTGTTGGCGGCTGTGCAGTAAGGTGGCAGATGTTGGGCAAGGCAACAGCAATGTCAGGAGGTCTGTTTTCAGGTGGGTGATTTGAACTGCGCTAACGCCTTGCGAACCCCAAAAATGTGATTTATTTTCAAAATAAGCAAATCCTTGGCACGAAAGTAACACAACAAGGTTCGTGGACCGCCATTGCAGCAATTAACATCCACTTAATATTTGCCTTTAGTGTCCCTTTCAGTCACTTTCGCTGCAGTAAGCTGGAGTCACGTGGAAAATCGCAAGAAGACTGCAGAGGGACTACCAACTTTCACAGGAAATAGCACATTTTGCCGCTTAGTTGCAACCATGTGCACACTCCGTATAATAATAAGCACCAGTATGATTGCCGACACCTAAATGCATTTTTAAAAAATTATTTAGAGCTGTCTTCTTTTACAATAATGCAACCCTGAGAAACAATAAATGAAAATGCATAACAGTCCCCCCCCCCCCCCCCCCTCGCCGACACACGCGCGCCCTCAACAACATTACGAATCTCCCAAGTTCTGAGGTCTCCGATAGCCAGGTTTGTAATATGCAAATTGTCAAGGTTTGCAAAAATTGGGCACTCTCTTTCTTTCATCGGCGGACCAATAGTCCAATGCGGCAGATACAAGCGACAAGCAAGCAACTTTCAAGGCCCCATTAAAACTTACTGAAGGCGAGTGGTTGGGACTGAAGCTTGCGCTGAAGCGTCTTGTTCGTGGGATGCTCAGCACCAGTGGAGAGAGGGCTTCCCTGTTGTACACATACAAAGGAAATAAAAAGAACAGCCTTGGTTACAACTTTGATTAAAAGTACTGATGACTAATTTTATTGTACTGATTTCCTTCGGTGCAACGAAATGCTTGCCACTCAGTGTGTCTCGTAATTTGGAAAACGCCACGAAATATTTCTAATCAGATATCTTCTGTTTGTGATGAATATGAAGTCGTATACACACGACACAACACTTGCTGAGAATAGCGAACATGAGAGAAGCTTGTATTCAAGCACTATAGTTTACTGCGCATGCGTTCATTGCATGCAGACGCCACGGCTCGACGTGGTCCACTGGCTGTTGCAATGGCAGTGCCACTTCTCACTGTGCACTTCTTTTTACCTTGTAAGCAGCACAGAATAGAGTGCGAATGGATATTAATATACATATTGTAATTTTGAGGACTAATTTTGGCATGCATGAAAGCATCAGGGCTCTTCTCCTAAGCTGCTTGACATATCGGTTTTTAGTTACTTTTAAACGCGATTCAAAAATATAAATCTTACTACCCAAAGCATAAAATGAATGCACGAATCTGTCACTATATTTCACGATCTTTCCACCTCAACCAGTATCTAATCACCTGTTCTGGCTACTTGTAGGTCCCTTTAAAGAATCATAACATCTGCCCATAGATCATCTCCAATAAGTCTTTAGTAGACTTGTGAGACTATTCGAATGCTTTGAATACTCGAACGAACAATGCAGTATTGAAATTCACGTCAAATCAAATTTAAATTATTGAAAATTTCAAATTGTTCTAAATGAATGAACAAGTGCTAATTAGTCCGCATGTGACACCTTGTAAAAGTGGTTTCACTGTAGTAAAGTGGTACCCAGCCGTGATAACAAATATCCAGGAGAAATCTGCAATGCCCTGAAGGCTTACTTTAAGGTTAAATGAGGATATTACCCTAACATCGATTCATTTTTGTAGTTTAAAAGCTTGTTATACTGTCTTACATGCTCCAAGTGGAGCACATTTTAAAAGCAACATATTTCACAGGCTATCACTTGCATTCTACAGGAAGTCAAATTCTGCTAATATTCGAATTGTTTTCGCTTTATTTGATGCAAAAAATGGCATTTGCATGGGTTTTGTTTCAATTTTTTAAGTGTGCAGGTTTTCTGGGTCTTGACAGATATGCTCATTTTTCTTTATAGTATGCAATATATACTATTTGAATGAATTCATAATTATTCGACCGAAATCACTATTCCCTTTGAATTCACTTCGAACCTAAAATTCACTATTTGCACCACAAGCCTAGTGTTTAAACCGACTCCCCCCCCCCCCCCCTCATCACCACACAGCTGCATTTTCCATACAGTGGTTAAATCAAGCATCAGTAGAACAACTTTCATGAAACCAACCATAAGCAAAAAAAAAAAAAAGCTCTGACGGCACGCAAATAAGAGAAGACTGAAACAACCCAGCAAATCACACACACGAGATTATGTGAGATAACTTATTAAAATTTTCTAAATTTCAGTGCTGAAAAGCATAAAACAGACTTCACACACACTAACTGTACAGTAAACAGCCCTAATGCCCTGTGATAAACATGTCACACTGCATTTTTTGTAAAAATTCGGAATAAAATGAGACACCAAGAAACACTCACGTGATGTGAACACTTCTCATTATTGAAACTACACTGTAGAGAATTAACAACAGTACCATAAACCTATGCCGGCAAGCTAAAGTGGCCACACGCACACGGTCATGCCATATGGCACGCACTGGACCTTCCTTTTAGTCAGGTCAATGTGCGTTTTCCTGCTGGCCGCCAGCAATGCGCCTAGATTGATGGTATCCGAAACAGCTATGCCACCGATGACAGGAAAGAATTACTGGCTGCGCTATCCCTACTTCTGCTCTACAATGGCCACTAAATAGACAAAAAAGCATTTAGTAAGTCTACAAACAGCCCACTTGCTGCAAATTCAGATGCAAGCTGTCTCAAGTTTTTTTTTTTGTTTTGTTTTTCAAACAGTTAACATCAATGAATTTTCCTGTAAATTTCTAACACATACATTAAACTCTGTTATAAAGCTGTATGCAGTGGACAAAGTATGACAAGCTTGCAATTTTGTTGCGACATGTCAAAAACGGGGGGGGGGGGGGGAAATGTGCGTAATATACCCATGCACAAGTACTGATGACAAGGTGCATTAGAAATAAAAAAGAAAGGAAAAAAAAAAACATTTGATGACATAACTGTGATAAGACTAAACATGCACCTTCTCTTTTTTGCTGTATTTCACCATATTTAGCAAATTAAAGAGGTGTTGAGACGTTTTACCTTCCAAGAGTGCAGAATGACATCCTCTATTACAGAAGAAAAAAAAGTAAATTTAAGGGCTTGCTTTTTTGTTAGACACAGTATTAATGAGAATAGAGAAAAATTTATGCCTAAAGCAAAGTTACATTGCTGTAATTGCTTGAAAATACTATTGCATTTCACGTGAGCAGTGAGAAAAGGCTGTTCCTAACATAACCTAGTCAAACAAAGAAATCTGGAATAGAGAAGTTCACACAGAAACCAAGGGAATACTTATGCTACCCACGCTGGTAATCAAAACACAGAAAAAAAAACACAGCTTTAACATTGATTTTGTCCACTTTTGCTAATCTAGTCTGTATTACAATAACAAAGCTAACTAAATAATACCACTATTGTGACATTGGTTATTTAAGCAGAAACATTGCCGGGACTTGCAAATGAGTTCTGTGAAATCCCGCAATGTGGCAAAAGCGTTAGAAAAGGGTTACCTGTATGTAACCAGTTTCTTGAACTTTTCATTTCTCAGAAATCTTCATAAATTTTCTTGATTGATTGATATGTGGGGTTTAATGTTCCAAAACCATCATATGATTATGAGAGACGCTGTAGTGGAGGGCTTAGAAAATTTCGACCACCTGGGGTTCTTCAACGTGCACCAAAATGTGAACACACAGGCCTACAGCATTTTCACCTCCATCGAAAATGCAGCCGTCGCAGCCAGAATTCGATGCCGCGACCTACAGGTCAGCGGCTGAGTACCTTAACCACAAAACCAATGGGGCGGGATTCATGAATTTCTTTGTGGCTTTATGTTAGAAATTGATGATTGTCCTGTGCCAGGACTTTTACGTGATGAATAAGCAAAATGAAAATTTGGGACACACATGCTTTGTACAGCTGAAGTGCTAAAAAAAAGCCAGGTCTGTGCGAAACGCGCAGTACCGTCACAGCAAAAGCTGGAAGAGCACCATTTGTATAACCCATTGCACTCTCTTGGGGCTACTAAAACAAGTTTGCTTACAAGGTATGGACAACTACATTAATTGATTCGGTGGTTGATGACGATGAAGAATTATGGCCGAGCCCTTTGCAATTGGTTAGAAGCATTCAATGACCGACATGCAATGCAATGCATGTTGTGTAACACATGGTTATGCAATTCACAATCTGTGGCACCTGGTTCTTATATTACTCTACTACGCAGTTATATTGCGTAAGCTAACATGGTTCCTTTCCACACAGGCATTTGTGTAGGGTTTTCATGCACTGGAGTATCGAGCCCCCGCATGGCTCAGTGGTAGAACACTGGCCTGGCATCGAGAGGGCTCAGGTTTAAACTCCGCTCCATCCAGGATATCTTTTCTGAATTCATTTTTCTTTCTTATTTTGTGCGTTAGCGGTGACGGACACCAGTGGCAGCAGACAACTACGCCACCCTGGTTGTGATCTCGTAACAGCTTTTGCTGTAAAAAGGAACGTGCTTTGCAAGAGAGGGAATAAATGAACTTCGCATAAATATTTGAACCTAAAAAGGCCACATAATGAAGTATTTAAAAATCATCTGGGCTCTAAAACAACAGAGGCAGAGTGGTGAAATACACAAAACACAACCTTTCACGGTTACTTTGGGGCAACAAAGCTTTTCACCGCACTGAAAGGAGGTAATGCCTCTCACGCTTGACGTTGGTTAGCACAAAAGCAAGGAGCTCCCGAGAGAGAATGGCTCAGAAACTAGCGATAGAAGTGTTTATGGGGCTCACCTGAATGTGGGTGTGTTTCCCAAGACATTGATCATGGGCGCACTCGACGAACGTTTCAAGTTAGAGCCTGTGCCAAGGGGCGGCGGCGGTGGGTCCACGTCCATTCTTCTAGAGTGTTGATTCACGCTACGTTCGTCATCTGCACGTTTTTCACTCGCCTGCAGTGAAGAAGACAATATTTGATGTGATTCTACTTGAGTAAAAAAATCGTACTGCCCGCTCCTTTGCTGAGGAGTATCCACATTTCACAACGTGCACCCTACTGAGCAA
The DNA here is from genome assembly GCF_043290135.1 of Rhipicephalus microplus. Classification (NCBI taxonomy): domain Eukaryota; kingdom Metazoa; phylum Arthropoda; class Arachnida; order Ixodida; family Ixodidae; genus Rhipicephalus; species Rhipicephalus microplus. The sequence goes on from NC_134700.1 coordinate 212,686,590, forward strand.
TGAAAATACTTTAGACGGCTAGCTGGTTTTTTGGCCCAGTTCCTTTGTTTTATTGTATTTTTTAATTCAAGTCCAACATGCAAACAGAGGAAACAGTCATTGCTATTCCAAGGCATTGATTTATATCTGGGGTTTTATGAGCCAAAACCACCATGTGATTATAGGAAAGGGATCAAGAAATTTCGTCTACTTGGTGCTCCTAATATGCACTGACATTTAACAATGTCAGGGCCTCTACCATTTCACCTCCACCGAAATGAAACACCGTGGCCCGGATCGAAACAACCATTGGGTCGACATTGCAAGGGAGAGAACTATACCGATTGCTTGTTAAGTGCAATGTAGATGGCCTTTAATGCTGATCAAATACATTACTTTGATCCTTGAATGAAATGAGGTCAAGAAATAATTCCTTTGTTACTGACGGTTCTCACACACTGAGATTTTGCAATAAACATTCACTCCATTTCCAACAGCTAGTGCATAATACACGTCGGTATAGTAAAATCTGCAAACCCATATAGGTGGACTAAAATGAAGGAGCAGATCATTGTGGGCAAAAAGGAGTGGGTAGGGCTGATGCATCAGCCTCATTCGCCCGTCAAGTTTTCTGTTCCCATTGGAAAGGACTGACACCCCAATCTGGGACAAACACGAATTTGTGTGCCTGCCTATATTACAAATGACATAAGTGCCCTGCCAGCATTTATGTGTTCGTTGCAGATTGCGAACTGCGTCATTTGTATATTGAAGAATACAACTCGGCAGTGCTTAGTTAGGTTATAGCTACTACTTTTCCACCGCACAACAGTTCTAATCATAACTCAAAAAAGCTACGGTGACTGCTCTCCCAGTCGTATTATTATTATTTTTTTTTTGATGGATATACTATAGGTTTTGAGGATATCCTAGGTCAACACGCCAATACTATCATTTAGAATATACCAATGATTGAGGTAAGATTGCTGAGCTCATGTGGTAGGTAGAGCGTTCTTCAATCTGGTTGGTAACAAAATTACTTCAAAAAGAGGCAATCTTGCTCTTACAGAGCGTTAAAGTGTTAGCTGCTATAAACACGTACGAGACAACACGAAAATTTGTGAAGCGATTTCGGCAACACCACGCTGTCGGCAAGCTTGAAGCAATAGTTTTCAGGAAACACGTTTGGTCAGGGCAGCAGATGTGGGATGTTAGCCTGCGTCATAGTACTGAAAGCGCTGAATGTGAGTTTGTACATGGCCGAGAGTCACCAAATTGCGGTGCGCGGTTTATCTCGCATAGTTAACCAGGCTGACCGTTGCTACCGAGAAACAGGTTAAGCTCACGTATTGTTCGAACGAATATCTTTGGAAGAGAGAAGAATTCGTAGTAACGGCGATTCGGGCAGAATCGGAACAATAATGCCTCGCCATATTGATATGCTCTTGGCGAAAGCAAGCGCACAACTTAAGCACTTCTCTTTGGACAAATGAGAGGGTAGTTTGATGCTGCCATTAACGTGTACGTAGATACCGAGGTGATCTAGCACATAAGGCACGCGTACAAAAAGAGTGAACGATCGAAAGCCCACAAGCGGCGCGACAAAAAGAGAGAACCGACTTTTGAACTGTGCTGAGCGCACCACCTTTTCAAGGACCACCAAACGTATAAGCGTTTTGGACGCTTGCACAATTTTGTGGGACATGTTTACACGGAAAAAGAAGGCAAAATAGAAGCGGCGTGCTAATAACAGCAGTAGAGTAGTGCGCCTGGTAACTGTTCTGTCAGCCGAGCGCCTCGAAGGCGTTCCGCAGGGGAAAAGCTGCGCGAGTGGAAAGCAGCGAAGTTGACATCCATCAACCTCCATCTGCTGTTCTTTCCTCGTCGGCCGGTATGTCATGATTACCCAACACACCGAGAGAGCCCACGAAACCGAGAAAACGAAGAGCGCGGTTAAGCTTTCCGTCCCGGTGCAAAGAACGAGACGAGTTGAGATGATGTATCGAGTTTCAGCTTTGACTTCGGCAAAAGGAATGCCTCGAAATACGACTAATTATGAAATGGAAGCGCACAACGTAGAAGCAGACGGAAAGACAGGGACCTGTCTTTCCGTCTGCTTCTACGTTGTGCGCTTCCATTTCATAATTAGTCATGTATCACCAACTCGCCCAATCAACCATTTTGACAAATCTCGAAATACGAGCGTGGGGTAGCTCACGCGGAGCACCAATAAAGGTGTCGACAAAAAACATGTCCGATAGGCGAACACAGTCGAGAAATATGTAGCAATTTCGCTCGTACTTACACCCACCGGCCGTCCGTACGAAGTCCTTCTTACTTTTTTTTCTCACTCACCGCACCACACACGCACAAAAAGAAAAAAAATAACACCAGCAACCGGACATATAACAAATGTGCTCATTGGCTACGACCGTCTCCAGCGCTGCTGAGGACCAATGATCACCGCCGTTACAACATTATCACCGAAGTCCGTTTAGACGAGATGCGGGCTCCCACAACTATCTTACCGCAGAGACGACTGAAATTATCGAGTTGCTATCAGCGGCTGCGGTAACTACGGGCCCCTTGAGCACTGTAACAGCCGACCGAGTCGTTGCGATTTCCACGAACCCAAGTGATCCGAGCTACATGCAGTACACCTGTCGTTAAAATTCACGCACCGCGCTTGACAGCCAATAGCGGCCGTTAAATAAAATGGCAAAAATTCGATCTTACCGTTTTCAAGAGGGCTTCGGATGAAACTCCTTGAATCTCAGTGAGAGCCACGACTGGCGGAAATGAGAAAAATATCTACAGAAACGGATTAATAAAAAAAGAGAACGTCTTTCGAATCACGTGGCTCCTCTTTCTATCCAATAGATGTCTCTCAATACCCCCCAAAATTTTTCGAAATCTTTTAATTTATATTCCTTGACTACCGTTCACTGAATTTTATTTAAATGAATTGGCTGTTCGTCAGACAAGGCGACGAACACGCTGAACTGCGAATAATAAACGGAAAGCCTACGGAAGTGCCAACTTCTGTGCGCGAAGGCCCAGATGTCATTGATCCACTTGTTTTGTAAACGTGACAGCTGACTAGCGGCGCCCTTGATGCTGTTGCACCGTGGTACAGCTGCCTCAGCAATGCGAAATTTATGCTACGTGGTGTTTTAAGAGTAGCGCGAGTCGACTGAACCAAATAAACGCCGAAAGCAGCTCGGAAGCATGGGTGAAGGTAGGTCGCTTACTGTGCAGTACGACATGGTGTCTCCAGAGCTATACACAACATTCCCACAAAATATTCGGATGCCGATAGAACGTACCTGCGTTTCTTGAATGAATATTTTCCGGGATCAGCACTTTTTAACGACTGACCGCAAGACGGATCCGTGTCCTAAAACATTGCCCGTCTGCAAATAAGTGTTGTGTATCACACTCCAATTTTTCAGCGTTTTTACTCTTGGATCGTGTGTAACAATCATGCGATAAAAGATACTCTCTCCGCGCAGGATAGGTGGACATCACCTTGCAACAGGACTCGCGTTCACAATTAGGCGTCGTTGAAGTAGCATAATACTCTGTGTCACTTTTACATTCATACTGTCTGCATGCTGGGTTGTAATTCTTTGTAGGGGGTTAACTGTCCACATAAATGTAACAAGCACTACCCACTCAAACAGCGATTGCAGCAGAAAGTGGTGCTTTTTTATGCGCCCCCCTGTTGCTTGAGTTTACCTGATAATCTATTCGTACTATTAGCCATAAGATCTAAACGATTTTCCTGCTTATTGGTATTGTTATGTAATCTTGTATTATGATCGTGCATATTATCAGTAGTAATATAGCGATTGTGTGCGTTATTACTAAAAGATTCGCGTTATGAATATTATTAAGAAGTCGTGAATTATTTCGTGATTTATTTCATGCACGAGCAGGATGTGATAATTATGTGCATCTCACGGTCAAATGTGGACAATAGAGAACTATAAACTTTGTATATATACAGAACTGAGCAGTCTTTCTAATGATACATTAGCTTAGCCTCTTCCAATTTGTGGTAACAACTGTTAATTATTAGTCTTAAGAGGAACACATTGTTATAGACATCAGACTTTGCCCTGACGGTGCCGTGAAAAAGTACGCTCCCCATCGAAGCGCGGGTCATAAATGGGTAGTGCGAAGCGAGTCGCCGCAAGCGAACGTACATAGGCTTTTCTCTTTCATTGGTCTTGAGGCGTAGTTTTCTGAAAATCAAGGACCTGGCAAGCTTCTTTCTTCAATCCAACCTCGCTTCAGAAAAGTAGAAAGCTCATTGAAACGAACTGCGGGCACAATGCAAAGCATGTTTCAGTTATTTCAGCATACTGCAACTGGCACTTTAAGTGCAGGCAAGCACCCCATGACATCGAGTTCGAGGAAAGCACTCCGAAGTTCGTTCTGTAACGCCTAAATTCTTTAAACTTGGGCATACACATGATGCCAAAGCAATGAAGTGCACACACGAAAAATCTATCTTACGATCAATGGTATGACGCACGCTTTACCCGGCAGGCATAGCCCTGGCAATTTTTGTCTTTGCAGTTGTATTCTCCATGGATATCCCTCTTCCTGTTTGTTGAATTGTTTTATTCAGCATGCTAGAATGTTTTGTTGACGGTTGTCATCCGTTTGTACATAATGCAAATGGGGATACATGCGTGTCCACTTTCTCGGTGTACAACGAAAGGCAGCTTGGGCAATCGCGGAGACCGACGGCAATAAAAACTGATTTTGGTCATGATCATTTTGCGATTTACCTGTGTGGCATATTTGTTTGCATTTCCTCGTTAAAGCCGGAACTTAAGAGTTTTCACAGCCCTCAGGCGCAATGCCGTGCAACTTCAGATTATTATCGGTGGTCGCGGCGTGTGTGATGTTTATCACGCGCATCACCTGTCTACAGCTGCACGGGGCGCATCGTGATAAAGGGCTCTGTTAAGCTTCATAATCAAACTTACCATGGTTCTCTGTCAAAGCTACCAAAAACAATAACAGAAGACCTACATTGTCACACTTTCTCATGCGATCGGCTGTAAAAAACGCAAGTAATTTGCTCACTCAACACATTCGCAACAGCCCGTATCCAGTGCTCTTATCATTCTGCTTCGGGAAAGCTGCGGAAATCAGTAAAACTGAAGTCTTTTATGTCCGTAGCAATTCACAACGCAACATTAGCTTTGACTGCAGTCATTTTTTAGTAGAGCGCGGAGCTGTTGCATCTGCTCTTGTCTTCGCCAACGTTCTGGCAAGTGAACTAGCAAGCACTTCACAGCGGTTCAGTGATGCGTCCAACTAGGGGATAGAAATTTGTAGATTTTTTTCTAAGTGTTCAATACCCAAATACACCTAATGTTTAGCCCAATCGTTGTTTCGTACACTGTAGTTGCGCAGCAAACTGTGCAAGAGAGTCTGGCTTCGCACTACCCAAAACTGTGTCGACAGGCGGCGCTCCATGTCCACAAAACTCCAGAGTCTGATGTCTATGGTGTGTTATACTCATTGAACTTCACATGACTCCGTTTCAGAATACAGATTGATGTATTTAATTAATACATTGTTGCATCAAGTATCATCTTACTTTTATTACTATGCAGCCAGTAACAACCAGGCTGCGTAGCCTTTCTTTTCCTGTAAATGTAGGAATGGATGCCTGTATCCTTTTAGTCATTATTAACCTGTGAGTGGTAATACAGAGGCTTGTGTTGATGATCTCTTGTTTATGAACCTGCATATTTGACCCATCAACTTTGCATTTATGTTTTTCTTAGCTTGTTGGCACTGAAATTGTGCGTGTGGATATCACATTGTGTTCTGACCTGTATAGGCAGGGTACTTTTTACAGAGATCAAATAAGTATGTTTAATTCTTATCTAAAATTTTGATTAAGAGAATTGACATGCTGAAGCTGGACTGGTTTTTTCCAAAGTGATGTTGTTAGAGTCAGTTTTGTTGCTTTTGAATTTTTTCCTTTTGTCCCTGCTTCAAATGGGCTGCATTGCCACGAAGCATGGGTGTCTGCTGGAGAATGCAAAGGGGGCACTTTGATTTTAAGGCTACGTAAATTTCTGTGTGTCCACTTTATAGCCTGAATGGCACCTTTAATTGGGGGTCTCGCTCGCTGGATTCCGTGCCGAACCGTTGTGCCCTCGCGATCTCCGACGACAGTGCAGCTCTGGCCGACGGGGTTGGTCCTACACCACCTCCTGATGCCGGTCCCTTATGACGACGACAGCGTAGCTCTGGCCGACTGGATTAGCCCTACGCCATCTCCTGTCGCCGACAAGAGCTCTCGCCAGTGGTGCCCCGTCCTCGGACTCCTGCAACCATGTCCATCTTTCCTGTCTTCTCCTTACTTCGGTCGCTCCCTGTCCCTGTGCCTCGCTCTCTCCTTCCTCTCTCTCTATCTCTCTACCTTTAATCCTATCCTTTTATTCTATTCTCTACCCCCATCCCTGATGAGCTACTGTTGAGGTGTCCTCCTCCTGAGAGACAGTTACGGGGCTCACTTTTTTCTTCTTTTCATTTACAATCACTCCCCCCCCCCCCCCTTTAGTTGAATTGTTTCCAAGTTTAACGTAGATACACCCCTACATTCATGACCACTAGGAGAAGGCGCCAACAGAAAGAATGCATAAATGTTATGCATTTACTTTCCTGTTTTTTTTTTTTTTCGTCGTGTGCACTAGAGTGATTTTCTTTCATTTGAAGTACAGTTGAAGTGGCAGCAAGCACCGACAAACTGGAATGAAGTGACGCAAAATTTGCCACATATTTTTTTCTATGTGACGTTCAATCAAACTTTATTTTCTGCCGCTGCAGTGCGATTCACAGTGGCTGAACAAACTGAAATGAAGTAACTTGATATTTGCCTCGGTATTTCACTTCTACGCAACATTCAGTCAAGCTTAATTTTCGGTCACTTCGATGTGATTCACAATGGCTGAACAAGGAATGCCACTATTAGATATCGTTTTGACAAGGTTGTCTTTGTTGGTGCCTTCAATGCCATGTTAAACACACCTCCCCTTGTAAGGACATTCGCACCAGAGCCTCCCTTTGTTCGACTACTGCCAGTCATTCGTAGGCTCTCCCTTGTTTGGACAACCACTACATTGTTCACTGCCTGTTTTACTGGTTCACTGATGCATGTGCAGCTTTGAACTTGTAGCTTTAGGCAGAACCTGATGTATCTGTGCAGTGGGTGTGTTGGAGTTGACCTGCCACGTGCAGAAGTATCACTGGGGCAAAAGAGGCCCGTCCAGCCTAGTGGCACAGCTGGCATTGGACGGCAACCATCTCGAGTCCGTTGATGAATCCACCTCATATGCTGAGGTGGGTACACTGCACCTTCTTTACAGAATCTTAACCCATGCACTCCATCACAAGTTTTTTTGCTTGGATTACTGTAATACTAGTTGTGACACTGTCTTCATTTAGCTAGCATGAAAATAACTAGTAATATTGCACGAATTCATCTGATTCAAGTGCTAGTGATTTAAAACATTCTCATGATGCTATTTACCATGATTTATCTCTTAATATATCTATCAACCATATCTTTTTGAACAAATGAGGGCTCTGTAAACACGCATAATTATCATGAGATGCTGCACGTATGCATTTACAATGCAAGGTCACTTTTTCACTAAAAGGAAGAGCGATTTTCCTTGTATTTGTAAATTACTCTTTCACAATACCAAAATCCCCACTCTTGTCAAGAGAAGACTCACGGTAAGCAAGAGAACATGGAAAAAGAAAATGGAGGCGGTGGCACCACCTTGAATTCTGCTCCAATCACTGCGACATCATAAATTTTGAAGGCACCTACTAGGGCCTATGTAGTTACGAATCGGCGAAATCGAAATCTACCAAGGCCAAGGGCATAGCATACCAGTTTTTAGAAAATTTGGCTGGGCGAACATCACCAAAATATGAAAAAACGATTTGAAGTTTGTAAAGTCACGGAAATTTTGGTGTGAAATTTAAAAATAAACTTTGAGCTCTCTTCTTTTAGTACTAAACCAATGGTGGTGACGAGAAGAACAACAGAGTTTTAAAAGTATAACTGATCAATCTCTACTAATTCATTGTTTTACTTTATTGTCCATTTGATACTTTGGGAAATTGTAATTTTTCTTCACACTTTAGAAAAGCCTCACATCTCTAACCATTATCATAATTTTAATGCCGCTACATCTCGCACCTTTTACAGTGATTGTTTTAGACCTTTTGCAGCCACGTTACATTGACCTGTCGACTGCACAGTTTTCACTCACCGAACAATTTTGTTCTACCGCTTAGCATTCACAGGCCGTTGCGCTGTGCTGGAATCTAATCGCCATTGCATCTTACCACTTGGCGCTGTTTTGCCATTACTGACCCTTGTGCTGTTTAACACCACATATTATTATCAATTATGATTAGTATCCGGGTCACTAAGCTTATCTAAAGCCAGAAAGAAGAAAGTTAGGCAAATCCATGTACTGGCTTCTGGTAGCGGCCAGCTTCTTCTGTCTCCGTCGAGGTCTCCTTTTGTCCCTTTATGGGTTTTATTTATGGGTTTTTCTACGCAGTTGTGGATGGGAACGCACCCTTCCTGTCCAAGCCAGGTTCGGGGCACTGACAAGACGCTAGCTTCGTACATCACAGAGCATCCAGAATGCCTTGGCAGCGGCGTTCGGGCTGTCTTTGGTGTACAGTTGCCGTTCCTTTTCAAAGTACTCTCAGTGGGTGCACCACTCTCCATACAAGCTCATCCAACCAAGGTGGGGCCCATCTCACTAATAATTTATACGTTGGAACAAATATAGGAGCATCGACCAGCCATGTGTTACTGTGAAGGCAGGTCTTTGATGCTTCCCTATTTTCATTCCATCTCTACGTGCAAAGGCACCATGCTATGCCTATTTTCTGTATTTATCAGATACCCCGCAGGGCCCAAAAGTGTTATAGCAGGGGGTAACAATGTTGAATAAAATACATCTTTGTTCTCACAGTGTACTTGTTTTTCGGTTAGCCTACTACACTGATTGAAATTCTCCTATGAAAGAATGAGTTTGCATTCATGTTTGTCTGAGCTGGATATTCCAGGATCTTAAAATTGTGATCAAGATGCTTTGAAGTGTAATGAGGTTTAAGGAGGTAATTTTTGTTATAAATTACAACCTTATTATAGTTGATAAAATATAAAAATTTTAATCTGTTTGTAGTGGCAGTCAGAGAGACATTCTCATGGTGTATTTTCTATTATTTTTTCCTCTCTCTTTCAACTTACCGCTGTTTTAACGAAAAAAGTGTAAATTTAAGGGCTCGTCTTTTTGTTAGATACAATGTTAATGAGAAATAGCGTTGCTTCTAATTAATATTTTCCCGGCCTTTAGCCGGTGAAAATAATGTCGCTAGGTGAAAATAACAGAATACAGGACGACGGTGCGACCAGAAAAAACGAGGTCTGTATTAACAGAACAAAAAAGCAGCCGCTTCGACTTCTTCTTCCCCGGAGGAACCGTGGGTGCTGTCCACACTCATCACTTCATCGTCCTCTGTCTTCTTTCCCGGCCTTTAGCCGTGACATTAGCCTCCCATTTAAGAAAGCACCGTCCCGATGCTTTATAATCAAAGCGGTTTGTACTCGTTGGAAACGCATGAGTTCATCAGAGAAATAAGGCTTCATGCGTACCACGTGCACAACTTCTGGAGCATACCTTCGACACCTTGAAGAGTGCGCAGTATCAGGAACAACCTCATAATTAATGTCACTGAGGCGTCGCAGAACTTTATAGGGACCGAAGTACCGTCTTAGTAGTTTTTCTGAGAGGCCACGGTGCCGAATAGGTGTCCATATCTAAACTTTCTCTCCTGGCTCATAGAAGACTGGTCGGTGACGAAGGTTGTACCGTCTTGAATCGTAGTCCTGCTGGCGACTAATACGTAGGCGTGCAAGTTATCGGGCTTCTTCGTTCGGCTGCGAATGCAGTTCCCCTGTCAGTTATTACCACTGATGGAGCACCATGCCTCAGCATCACATTCTCTATGAAAAATCGGGCTGCTTCACTTGCCGTGCCTTTCTCCAAAGCCTTGGTTTCGGCGTAACGAGTGAGGTAGTCGGTGGCTACTATAATCCATCTGCGACCTGCTGATGAGGTTGGAAACGGGCCCAAAAGATTTATTTCGACTTGAGCGAATGGAGTAACAGGCACGTCAATAGGATGGAGGAGGCCTGCTGGTTTGACGGGTGGAACTTTTCTGCGCTGGCAATCAAGGCACGTCCGAACATAGTGTTGAACGGTCGCCGTCAGTCTTGGCCAGTAGTATTTCTGCCTCACTCTGCACAACGTACGCGTGTAACCCAGGTGGCCGGATGTTGGTTCATCGTGGCATGCCTGTAATACTTCGCTCTTTAGAGATGTTGGGACGATGAGTAAGTAGTCGTTTCCGTGTGGCGTGAAGTTCATCTTATACAGGACGTCGTTGCGCAAGCAAAATGACGAAAGCCCTCTCGCAAACAGTCTAGGTACAGCTGAAGTGCGACCCTCTAAAAAACGTATTATGGGTTCTAGTTCGGGGTCGTCTTGTTGCAGCTGTGCGACAGTTGCTGTGTTTACAACTCCGACAAAGGCTGTATCGCCATCTTCTGCCGTCGCAGGTTCGTATGGCGCACGAGAAAGGCAATCAGCGTCTGAATGTCGCTTCCCCGATCTGTAGACCACCGTCATGTCAAATTCTTGAAGCTTCAGGCTCCAGCACGCCAACCGTCCTAAAGGGTCTCTTAAATTCGTCAGCCAGCAGAGGGAGTGATGGTCGCTGACAACATTAAAATATGGGCGGAATTTTATAACCACCCACACCACCGCAAGGCACTCTTTTTCCGTAGTGGAATAATTTTCTTTTGCACGTGAAAGAGTTCTGCTCGCGTAAGCAATTACTCGTTCAGCGCCATCCTGCCACTGCATGAGTACAGCTCCTAAGCCGACATTGCTAGCGTCGGTGTGCACTGTTGGCGGTGCGTCATCATCAAAGTGTGCGAGGACTGGTGGCTTCTGAAGGCGTTGCCGCAGCTCGTCGAATGATTTTTGCTGCTCTTCATTCCATATGAATGCGACGTCTTCTGTGGTAAGGCGGGTCAACAGCGAGGCAATGCATGAGAAGTTCTCAATGAATCGTCGGTAGTAAGCACACAGTCCTAAAAACCGTCTGACCGCCTTTTTGTCAGTTGGCGCTGGAAAATTCGTAACGGCAGCTATTTTTTCAGGGTCAGGCCGCACACCTTCACTACTGACAAGATGCCCCAGGAACAGAAGCTCTTCGAAGCCGAAATGGCATTTTTCTGGCTTAAGTGTTAGTCCGGCAGAACGGATAGCTTGAAATACTGAGTGCAGTCGCCTGACGTGTTCGTCGATTGTGGCAGAAAATACGATGACGTCATCTAAATACACTAAGCACGTCTGCCACTTGAGGCCTGATAGTACGGTGTCCATTAGCCGCTGAAATGTTGCCGATGCTGAGCACAAGCCAAATGGAAGTACCTTAAATTCAAAAAGGCTATCAGGTGTCACGAAAGCTGTTTTCTCCCGGTCTCTTTCATCGACTTCTATCTGCCAATACCCACTCCTTAGATCAATCGACGAGAAATAACGCGCGTGACGTAGTCGATCGAGTGAATCGTAGATACGTGGAAGTGGGTAGACGTCTTTTTTTGTCACCTGATTCAGCTTGCGGTAATCCACGCAGAAACGTAAAGTGCCGTCTTTTTTCTTCACTAATACAACCGGCGAAGCCCAAGGGCTTTTTGATGGCTGAATAACGTCGTCTTCAAGCATCTGTCGCACCTGCTTTTCGATGGCTTCACGTTCTCGCGGAGCTACCCGGTACGGGTTTTGCCTGATGGGTCTGGTCATGTCGTCCGTTATAATTCAATGTTTCGTCAGCGGCGTTTGACGAACCCTGGAAATCGAAGAGAAACAATCTTCAAACTTGTTAATAAGCTGCATGATACTTTGCTTCTGCGCCGGCAGCAAACTTGGGCCAATATCAACAGATAGAGGTGCGGGGGTCAGATCAGTTGAATTATCTTTTTCAAGAGTTAGGCAGTCTGACAACTCGGCGAGCTCTTTCACATACGCGACTGCCATGTCCCTCGTTAGATGTTGGCGTTCAGAGCTGAAGTTCGTAACAAGGACGTGCGTGTGTCCGCATTTTATGCTTAGGACGCCTCTTGTGATAGATAAACCATGGCTGAATAGCAGTGTTGGAATTTGCTCAGCGATGTTTTCAGAATCGCTCGACGTGTCACATGTCACAGGCACGAGTGCACTCGACCGTGGTAGGATGGTCACGTCGTCTTCGAAGACGGGCAAAGGCTGACGTCGCTGGTCTGTACAGGGCACATCCGAAACTTGATCTGGGGCCGTCCAAAACATAACCGATCTTTCAGGAATGTTGATAATTGCACCGTATTCACGCAAGAAGTCCATGCGCAAGATCAGGTCTTTGCAGCACTCCGGTAAAATTACGAAAGTAGCGACGAAATCTGAACTGCCGATATTAATTCGAGCTGTACATTTGCCCGTCGGCGTCACCAATTGACCCCCTGCGGTTCTTATGTTTGGGCCTGTCCATATTGTTCTTACTTTCTTTAGGCAGTCGGCGAGTTTACGGCTGATAATAGAGAAGTCCGCACCAGTATCTACCAGTGCTGTTATTGGGCGTCCGTCTATACAAATGTCTAGATTAGCGCTTACGATTTCCGTTGATGTCGGTGACGTCGTATCGTCCTTGGTATCGTGCGTCGTACGATCCGTGGTATCATTCGTCGTATCACATCGTAGAGAAGATGTTGGGGGTGTGATAGCATCTCTCGACGGGCGCCAACCTTCCCCCCAAAGATCGCAGCTGTTAGTTTACCCGACGAGGGCTAGGAGATCTCCCCCGGACCACCTCGGAGTAACTGCGCTGCGGCGGCGAGTTCGGTGCAGGTGAAGGAGAGCGGGGTCGACGATACGGCACTTCGGGTTGCTGTGCTTGCGGGCCTGTACTGCTGTCACGGCGGTTATCGAAATAGGCACGAGGGGAGGTTTGTAGAAAATTATGATGCCTACAATCACGGTACGGGCAATTGCGGAAAATAAGGCTGGTGTCTCTGCAATGAAAGCAAAGTGGTCGACGGGCGACGGTGCGCCACAAGTTCGTCTAACGGATGAATGGTCGACTGGTGGGCATACCTTGCGACCAAGATGCAGATGTCGGCGGAGTGTACATCGGCGCCGTTTGCATAGGCACGTTGGACTGTGGATACGGCTGCGGCGGATTGGGAGCTGGGGCCCACTGCTCGTTGTAAGGCCCTTGGCTCACGTCACGATAAGCCAGTGGTGATGAGTTGTACGACACTGGAGTGGGTCGACGGACAGCTGATGCGTAGCTTACAGACCGCTGGTCTGAGAGCGATTCGGGCAACGAAAATGCCTGGCGGAGTTCTTGCCGCACAACTTCTGCAACGCAAGCCATGGTATTTTCTTGCGGAGTCACAAGGAGGTTTCGGATCTCCTCCCGAACGACCTCACGAATGAGTTCGCGCAGAGAACACTCACTACCGGCACTCAAAGCAGAGAGGCTGGGAGATGTTTTGTTTGGTTGGTCATGGTATCGGCGCCGTTGCTGCAGTGCTCGCTCGATTGTCGTAGCCTCTTTGACAAATTCCGCTACGCTTGTTGGTGGGTTGCGTAGGAGACCGGAAAACAGCTCTTCCTTGACGCCCCTCATCAAATGTCGGGAGTTTTTTACCTTCAGGCATCTCGGGGTCGGCCTGCTGAAATAGGCGGGCCATGTCTTCCGCAAACATGGCGACGTTCTCGTTTGGTTTCTGTATGCGTGCCTCGATGAGCTGCAGAGCAGAGTCACGGCGGTCGGTGTTTGCGAATGTCCCGAGAATTCGCTGCCGAAATTCCTCCCACGAAGACAGCGTTGACTCGTGGTTCTCGTACCATGTACGAGCGCTGTCTGCCAAAGCAAAGTAGACGCGCGATAGCTTTTGTTCAGTGGACCAGCGGTTGGCTTTGGCGACTCGCTCATACTGGGCTAACCAGTCCTCGACGTCTTCATAAACCTCGCCGTGGAAGGTCTCAGGAATTAGAGGCTGATCAACAGTAAGCTGTGAAGGCCCTCTGGTAGCCATTTCTCCCGGTACCGTGTGTTGCTGGAGAAGTTCGAGCGGGGTCGCCTCGGGACTAAGACCTCGCTGTCGGCGACTGTAGCGGTATCCACTGCAGGAACGGATTGCGGTGGTGGACTCGATGTGCTAGGGCGCGCAGGTGTCCCAAGCATCAGTTGGAGAACTCCAGCACCTCCACCAATGTCGCTAGGTGAAAGTAACAGAATACAGGACGGCGGTGCGACCAGAAAAAACGAGGTCTGTATTAACAGAACAAAAGAGCAGCCGCTTCGACTTCTTCTTCCTCGGAGGAACCGTGGGTGCTGTCCACGCTCATCACTTCATCGTCTTCTGTCTTCTTTCCCGGCCTTCAGCCGTGACAATATGTTGCTGTTTTTGTGGTATAAGTGCATATTTATTTTCTTCACCCAGAAAATTATGATTTGTGGTTCAGACCATATGTGGAAGGTGATATATGCGATAAACTGTGTTTGCGCCACCACATTTTGAGCCACACCTACACACCTTTGCATGCGTGTCATGCCATCACAGGTGATGGCCAAAAAGCTGCACGAGGCACGTTCAGACCTGTATCCAGACTCTAACCACAAGCCTGAGATTGCTATTGCCCTCACAGACTTTGAAGCCTTCTGCAGCTTCCGCCCTCTACAAGAAATCACGAATCTTCTGAAAGGTAATTGCGTTAGTCTCAATTGCTTTATCAGCTGTCTGCTTGAAGCGTTTCTTATTATGTTGTCTTGCCTCCTCATCATGTGTTATAGTCATCTCGGATGCACCATATGCCTGATAAGTGAATAGGTGTAATAAAGACATGTGATAATGTAGCCTATTGTGCTATATATCAGCACTTACCTGTGCAGTAAGGGCTTCAATTTGTGCTGACTAGCGCGGGAATCGGCAAAATTTCCTCTCAGGGTGTGCAAACCTGTGTTGCATTGCTGCTGGGGGAGGGTGTAGCTTAAGTTGCGGGGGGGGGGGGGGGGGGGGCAAGTGAAAACAAGCACAGATAGGCTAAAAATTTTCTCGTTAAAAATTAGCCAATGTGTAGTGAAAAAATATTTATCTTGAATATCCACAAGAATCTTGACCACAGTATAATGAAACTTTCTGACCATGTTGTAGGGGCCATGGCACTCAATATTCAATCATAATCTGTGTAATGTGGGTTTAATCCTCGTGTGTCCACGAAGAAGCTGGCAAATTTTGAGCACATTTGGTAGTGCACTTAATTTATAATTGAATATTTTTTAGGCCATAACGGTGTGAAACGTCTAGGTACTCACCTCCCGTATCTTCTGGTGTGAAATTTAAGAAATAAAAACTTGGGTAAAAGAAGTTACTTATTTAAAGACGATGCATAATGCAGTGAAACAATGCGCACATGAATAAACCATGAAACACCTTGATGGGCAGGTGCCACCCTAGTGGCTAAGGTACTCAGCTGCTGAATCGCAGGTTGTGGGATGCATTTTCGATGAAGGCGAAAATGCTGTAGGCCCGTGTGCTCACATTTGGGTGCACGTTAAAGAACCCCAGTTGGTCGAAATTTCTGGAGCCCTCTTTTATGGAGTCTCTCAATATCATATGGTGGTTTTGGGACGTTAAACCTTACAAATCAATCAATCAAGTTTGATGAGCAGTGCCCGACCAAGAGCCACTGTGGTCGTGTTGTGTTGTTGTTAGCGGCTCGACAACGAACCACAAAGGGTTAAAGGAGTTGTGCAATTAAGTTTTTAGGCTATCATAAACCTTCTGTGGTTTTCCTCTGTATGCAAGAACACTCCACAGTTATGGTAGGACACAGAAAACACTTGGAACATATTTTAATTCACTTCTAAAGTGTACTCAAATGCTCATCTTCCTGATCAAGACCCATCGCGAGCATGTCGAACACTGACGTAGCTCTATAGAAAAGGCAGCAAAAGTTGTAGTGATGTCACACCTGATCTGTAGTGAGGTAAGTGACCTCTGGACCTCCGCCAAGTACGTATCGGCAAAGCATCGTGGCTGCTAGAGCGCTGTGCTTGTTTTGCAGGTGCTTGTGTGTTGCGTGTTTCCAACAACAGACAATACTCAGCACGATGCACGTTGAAGCTTTGTGTGGTCAGCTACACATCTACACACTAAGCCATATACACACCGACGTCATTGTCGAACTCGGTGCCCAGAAACCAAAACAGAAAATCGTGCACATAAATAAGGCAATATCAAATTATTTACTGAGAACAAATTAATCTTCGTGCATGTATCATGCTTCTTGAAGTTATAAGAAGGGCTTGCAGCTAAGAATGTGCAAGCACAAGTATGGTGGCACCCCCCCCCCCTTTTATTTGTGGCTTCTCTCCCCTTTTCTCGCATTCCAAGAAATCCCTTATCACTTCCACCTTACTTGCAAATGCTTGATTGGTCTATTAGAATGATCTATTGTGTTGCTTGAAAATGGTCTATTACACACTGTGCTCTGCACTATTATGTTTGGCTCACTTATTCTTGGGAGTATTTACTACCAATATTCTGAGTTTTCTGATCATGCTAAGAAAGTCTTGCAGGGCTCTTTCAAGTTTTTTTTGCCGGGTGAAATGTGCAATTTGCAAAAAGAAATTTATTTGCGCAGTGCTGTGGTTTTTTAGTTGTCGTCTGTATGTGTGAAAAGCGCAGGGTTGCCAGAGCTGCGGGAAGTGCTTGGGCCTCTGGCAGAGCAATCGTTGTCATCCAAGGCCGAGCTGCACACCTGGTTCAAGGCTGTCATCACTGCCCCAGCCAAAGTGTTTCTTCCTCAACTGAATAAACTGACTGAAAGATTAGAAAAGAATGGTGGGGACAGCTGTTTGAATGCGCATAAATCTTGCAAAGTGCATGCTGGGTGCTGTACTGCACCACAAGCCATTTCATTTTTCCTTATCACTTTCTTCACCAAATTACCAAGGTATGTCGATGATTACAGCAGTGTATCTGAGAGGAAGAATGTAAAATGAGGTGACTTATTGTGAAATGTAACCCGATGTTGTATGCCAATGGAGCATCAAACAATTGGAGGCCAAATGCAAGTGATGAAGGGCACGAGCTGATTACTGATTGACATTTTATTTATTTATTTGAATATACTGTAGCCCTATTTATACTGCAGCCCTATTTATTTGAATATACTGCAGCAGGGCTATAGCAGGAGTGCATGAGTTATACAAAACTAATACAGACAGAGCAACAACAATAAAATAACAATAAAACTGAAAGACATTACAGCAATACGCATCTTAGGGCTCATGCATTGCAAGGATGTATTTAACTCCACAAGATTTCTTAGCAGGCTAGTTTACTTACATTTATTATGGCAAAGTAGCACATATGACAGGACGAGTGAAATTGACGAAAAAAAAAAGTTAAGAAAGTACATTGTCTTGTGTCTTGTATTGTCAAGTATTTCACCGATTCTGTAATCTGTGTTGTTTCACCGTAATGACGTTTTGGCAGAAGCTGTCAGCCTGAAGATGTAGTTTGCCACTTGCTTTAAATGGCGGCGGCACACGCTTTGTTATGCACTAATTTGTGGCACTATGCTTGCTTAGAAAGATTGTCTCTTGTGATTATGTTCTAGAGGGTCTGAAAGACACCTAGTGCACTTAATTGCGGTGTTTTTGCTGTGATAGACTTCTTTTCGCGAAGGAAATCATTCGTCCAACTGCCTGATTATTCTGTCTCATCTTCCACTGTGGATCAACAATTTAGCTAAAACTTTAAGACAGAAGCTTACATAGCACTAGGATCTCTTTACAATAACTTTTTTACAATAAATGAAGGCCCATACTCTTTCCACCTGACAATAAAAAGCTTGCAAGGGGGAATGTGTTCTAAGTTACTTATGATGGAACTTTTTTTTAAGAAACTTATCAAAGTGTCTTGTTGTCACATCTTTTGCTTCTTTAGTACTTATCACAGTGTTTTGTTGTCACTTCTTTTGCTTCTGTCGTACTTATCACAGTGGAAGCAGTGGGAATACCTCAAGAGCTTGCCAGTGTGTTCCTGAGGGTGCACAAGAGTTACCCGAATGATATTGGCTGCTTTGTCATCTTCTTCCTCAACTACGTAAAGCTGAAGCCTGGAGAGGCCCTCTTTTTAGCTGCAGATGAACCGCACGCTTATATATATGGTGGTGAGTTGCTTACTGCTTGACATTACTGTTCCTGATGCATATACAGTCGATCCCAAATATGTCAAGCTCAAATATATCGATTGGCTATATTGAGCAGTTGAAAAATCCCCTTGAATTTCCCACTATGACAAAAGAACATTGTGGCGAGCTCTGCAAAAGTAGCATCTATGAGACGAAGAATTGTGTAAAAGTCCTGAAATAATCGAAATAAAAAGTAACAAGTAACATGACACCTCACGTTACCAAAAAATGTGCGTGTAATGTGTAAGCATGTTACACATTAAGTCCCAAAATGGTAACGAGTATGTCATGAAGTTATCAAAAAAAAGTGATGCATTACCGTCAACACTGTATAACCCACATAAGACATTGTACTACAAGTTGAAAGTTGAAATCGCGATGAAAATGATACGCGAATTTCGGTGCCAATGTTGGCTTCACAGTAACACAAGGTACGTCATTTCACAGCGATGCACATGGATAGTTTTTTTTACTATCTTTTTTTTCTCTGTGATTTGTGTTGGGCGTGCAGGTTATACGCGAGAAAGTATAGCATGTGCTGGAGTACAATGTCTCACATAGGTATATTTTTACTATTGTGCTTTGTGTCCTCTTGTGGTTTGTGAGCTGCTATTGGTCAGATTGCTTTGCCTCAGGAAGCCAAAAAGCCTAAATTAAACATTTATATATATTTTTTTGAAGACGTAGTGGGTGAACCAAAGAGTCAATATTTGTTTGAAATAGCTATCATTCCAACTTGTCTGAGTAGATTATTGCAATCTGAGTCTAGCAGGATTCAAGAGTAAGTTCAGAGATCAAATCAACTGTAATTAAACAAGGCCAGAAGCAAATCACATATTGAACGCATTTTTATAAACAAACGGCTGTTATATCACGAATATACTGCATAACGCTTTTCATATCCTAGTGTCTAGTTGATGCCATTTCACTGCAAGTTACAGAGCAGTGTATTAAAAGCACAAATGTGGCATTAGAAGTAAATAATAAGCAGTTGATTTACTTGCACAGTAATCACTAATGAACGTAAATTAGTGACAGCTGTCTAGCCGGAAAATTGTGGCCCCCCAAGTCGCAAAACTTGCTGTGCTCTGCAACCTGTGCCGAGGTGCACTTTATCAAACATTGTGTCCATCGTAAGCTTGATTTTTGCAATTAGAGCAATTTAAAAGCTACTCAACAAATGTTTGCATTTAATAACAATGACAAGTCACTCGAGACTGAATCAAGTAGGTAAATACATACTCAAAGCTTAATTTCAAAGTTTTGAATATTGGCACACACATAGTCGGATTTTATTTTATGAGGTACTTGTGCACTACCACCATACCTTCAGGATTTTTCTCTGAAGTTAGAGAAGTACTAATATGTTGCTCAGCCACACATTAGGCCACCTTCTATGGCTGCAGCTATGGGAATGTCACAAAGGTATGCACGCCCTGGAAAGTGCATAGCTATAGCATAAGTTAGAGTCGCGTATTATTGAGCGTGCCTTGCTTCTCGCTGACATGTGCAGACTGCGTGGAGTGCATGGCGTGCTCGGACAACGTGGTTCGAGCGGGGCTCACACCGAAGCACAAGGACGTGGAGACCCTGTGTGCCATGCTGAGTTACAACTCTGTGCCATTGAGCCAAGTTCGCTTCCCTGCCGTGTCCACGAACCTCCAGACCTGCTGCTATTCGCCTCCCATCTCTGATTTTGCTGTCAACATGATCAAGGCAAGAACTGCAGTCGTACTCGTATGCACTACATACCCAAATTTTCTGGTGTTGCCATTGCATTGAGGCTTATGAAGTCTTCTGGTCACATGGGTAATCATCAGAGGTATAAGCTTCACATATAGACATTCAGCCTGCAGCAGTATTATGTGTACGAGACATATGTGCAGTTCCGGCAGTCACCAAATTTTTAAAAGCTTACTTTCAAGGAAGTTGTAGATACCACCTTGACCTTCCCATGTTGATTCCCTAGAGGTCATGAATTTTGATGGTGTCTAGCGGTGCCTACGTACAGTAGACTCACCTGAGGACTTAAAGAGACCAGGAAAATTCGTTTTATTTAACAGGAGTCCTGTTTACTAAGAAATCTGCAGAGGTGCCGAATACAAGTACAAAACTAATTATACGGAGAGGCAATCGTTCCATTCAAGCAGCAGGCCCATTTAACAGAATTTCATTTACTGAGAGTCTACTGTAGTTCCTAATAAGTAAAAACGAAGTGCATTGTTCTTTGAGGGGGCCAGAGACCTCACATACAAAGGTTCAATAAATTTCATTGAGACAGTGTTGCTGAAATACGATAAAAACAGTTATATCATGCACAGACATTTCGGTGCAAATTAAAAAAAATTGACATAAGCATAATTTTTTCGTCTATTATTACTCTTGCCCCGCCGTGGTGGTCTAGTTGCTAAGGTACTCGGCTGCTGGCCCGCGCAGGTCACACGATCAAATCCCGGCTGCGGCGACTGCATTTCCGATGAAGGTGGAAATGTTGTAGGCCCGTGTGCTCAGATTTGGGTGCACATTAAAGAACCCCAGGTGGTCTAAATTTCCGGAGCCCTCCGCTACGGCGTCTCTCATAATCATATGGTGGTTTTGGGACGTTAAACCCCACAAATCAAAGTGTTATTACTCTTGTGGTGGCAAAATTGTTAGCATTATCATTTTCAATATACGATTTATCAATATGTACTGATTCATTAGTCCACTTTAGTGTCCCTCTAGCTAGTTCTGAAATGGTAGAGTCACGTTCCGTGACGTTACGGTAAATTAGTGCAAAAACTTGACGAGTGGCTTTGTGTTTTGTGTCTCTTGTGGCTTGATAACTCCTGATAAGAGAGCCCTTTGTTACTGTATACCAAAGTAATTTCACTAATTCGTCAATACAGCTCGATTAATACTTCTCTTTAGCGTTTCTTTATCCCCAGTAAAGTCCACATTATTTCTTCCTGCCCTAGTTTCTACTCAGCGACACTAGTTAATGCAAAGATTAGAAAACTTCAAAAAGCAGGGCAGTCTCATTTCCATTGCTGCAAAGTGAGGCACAAGGTTATCAAGTTTTGACACACCTGCTGCGTGTATATTACAGATTATGCCCAACACCAACTTCCTTCTGAAGGGCATTGGTTCTGCGAGCATTCTGTTGGTGATCCAAGGCGAGGGCAAGATCGGAAGCCTGAAGTTGCACAAGGGCAGCATCTTTTTTCTGGCTGCAGAAAAAGCCCACACCATCGTCACTACCAGTAGCATGTTCCTCTACCAGGCATTCTGCCCCGTCTGAACTCTTGGGACGCATCATGATGCAGTGGGCCGTATTCAGCTGCCATCCAGTGGGAGGCCACATTCTTTGTTCTCAACAGCTGTCTAAAATGCAGCTTAAGGTGTTTTTTCCAGGAAATATACAAGGTTCTCAAAATGGTGCCCTGAAATGCATAGCTGACAACTGATGAATATTCTACGTCATCTCGCTGGAGCCTAATACCTGCTAAACCAGTGCTGTTAAAGCTGCGGTAGGCTTGCAGCATTTTTGTCTTCATAGTGAAGATGTTCTGGCCATGTGTAGCACATTGCCAGGGTGTGACGTAAGAAAAAAAGGGTGTGTGTTATAAGGGTGTGTGTCATAAGAAAAAAAGGACAGTACAGTTATAACTAGTGACACTAAAAATGAAAATCTACAATCTACACCTGCTATTCGAACCCGGGTTGATTGAGTGGGAAGCAGGCACTGCGCCATTGCAAGATTTTGGTGGAGCTGTGCACAACTTGTAAACGATAGCAGACAACCGATTGCAGTGCCATAAGCAGATTAAGCCTGTTTAGGCTTCACTTCTCGAAGCTCGTTCGAAGCACTCCCCCTGTTCTATTACACTTTAGACATGGCACAGTACACAGGCCTTTAGCGTCTCGCCTCCATCAATATGCGACCACCACGGCCGAGATCGAACCCGCGACCTCTTCGGGTCAGCAGCTGAGCATCGCACCTGCTAAACAACCATAGTGGTGAAACAGTCGGTGCTCTTTTCTTTGCAGCACAGTCGATGGCAATGCACACAAGTCCTGATTAGGCTATCGCATTCTACTGTACTAGAAGGCCAGACTCTGGTGTCCTCCCTCCAAGTTTTTATTGCTTGCCTAGGATCTAATCTTCTGTAGCTCCCGGTGCATCAATTTAATCCAAAATGAACAGCAGATGAGGTGCACATTAGCTCAACACTCGCAAGACTGTGGGCCGAGTGAATTAAAGATTCGCTCATGCCACACAACAACACCAGTTTTTTTTTTTTTTTTCTATCTTAAAACAACACTGACTTCTGTACAACTTGCGAGTTTCACTATTGTTTAGCCGAAGATGGAGGTTTTTCTTATTTCTTTTTGATACCGAGGTTACAAAATTTATTCAACATCACCACCCGGGCTAAATATTGTGAGTGCATATGCATTGCACTCATATGCGATATTTTAACTCGTTACAGAATAGAGTTTAGTCTTTACAATTAATGCTTTCAAAATATTTTTTAGGTACTATGTTGTACGTATACTAGCTACTTTTGGCATTTAAACCTATTGACTTGTCAACTATATTTCTCAAGCTTAATCATTTTTATATTTACTCACAACTTTTATGATGGGTACATGCTCACTGCCAAAGAACCACTCAGAGGGAGCGTTATAAAAAGGGAGCTCTATTTAAATATGTAATGTTGTCATTACATTATTAGTACTTACAACCTTTTTTCAAGTCGTAACAAGCAACATAGTTCTAATATTCTTCCAATGCCCCAATTAAATGTTTTTTTCTTAAGCTCGGATTTATATGACACATGCAAGCAGCTATGCAACAATAGAATAGCAAACGTGTGCAAGTTTCACTCCTGCATAATACTGTTATCCTGAATTCCGACCAAAAATGGCAGATTTCTTTTATTGTGGACACGTTTTGCCAATATGTTTCAATTCCAGTGATTAAACTGCAATTTAGCAGAATGGGCTGTTGGGCTTGTTGTCTATCTACAAACACTGAAAGAGTATAGCACAAAACCTGGCTAACACAGTGCTAGACCATTGTCTGCCTTCATTTATGTGTTAGTCAAATCTTGTGCTTATTACTCTCATGGATAATGATCAATGGCATCGTTGTCTATTAATTCTCATTAATATTGTATCTAACAAAGAAATACAAGTAATTTAATAAAACTGAAATTCAATGTGTTTATATGGTGATGCATGCCGTGCTGTCCAGTTGTAATAAGGAGTGTGCAATAAAGTGAAATGTTTATCTCAAGACTCCTTCTGTACACGTCCGACAGCTGCTCTCTATTTCCACGCTTCTTGGACAAAAAGAATGGAGGCATGGTATCTCACGTTCATGGAACCTTGCAGAGCAACAGCACACATCAATGGATGCAGTCTCTTCCAGAAATATTCTTTTCTTTTGCAATGTAGCCGATTATGCGAGCTCTACGGCTGCTTTAATGCAGCAGTGAAAACTGAAATGCAATGGCGTGTATGACATTAAGTGTTAAAGAGCTGGCAGAGCCAAATTTCTTACCCTTAAATGCATTTGCCAACAAATAATTAAATGAATGTTAACTTGTGCATTTATGAAGTCGATATTCCACAATTTCGTTATTTTACCAGCTTCGCGTTGGAGGTGAAATGGGAGTTTGTATGGCTCCAACAGTGAAAGCTTACGATACGGTGCCGTGTTGGAACTGTCTCGATAAACAGCCATCAAACAAGCAAGACATGATGCTGGGATTCTTGATTCATAGTTTCAAAAAGGTTATCGCAACGAGAATAGGAACACTCACAGGCCTGTGTGTTCCTATTTTTATCCCGTGTTTGTGTTATTTTGGTCCTGAATTTATTGCACAGTTTAAACCTTTTGAAATCGTCAAACAAACTGTAGCGCTTCTTAAAGGTGTGAGAACTAGTCTACGCAGCTTCAATGCCTGGTGCACCAGCTGTGCCGATTGGCAGACATCTGTGAAGGATCATGTCGGCAGCTGATACGCGGTAATCAAGCAGTCCTTTGCATTAACGTACAATTCGCGAGTCTCAAAACTGCATTAAGTGTCCTGAAGACAGGTAGGGCTGTTTTTCAGCAAAATTCAAAGGAAGTGTACTCTTGTTCATGACCAAACAGTTCATTTGTAACATTTCATAGCTTTCTGTTGCTTGACCATTGATTTGAATTATGCCTGGTGTAAATGCCCATTTTTGGATTGATTATACTAACATCATTAGACAAAATTGTACTTTTATATGCACTAGTAAGGCATCTCTATTTGTAGTTTAATTTCATAGAAGTGGGCTTACCCAAGTATTTTTCTTTTGGGCATTAATGCAACTATTTCACAGACTTCAATAAGCTAGGGACAGCTCTAGCCTTCAGCTCTATCACTCACTGCTTCTCAGCAACACTCCTCAATAATCCCTTAGATAAGAATTTATAACCAGGATGTAATCGAGCTACTTATTGTTGATACAAAGAGTGTTTTTGAAGACATATGCAGGTAGATAAGTTTCTTCGGCAGCTATTTTTCATGCAAACAGCTAAAAAATTATTTTGGACTATTAGTAAATACTCTCAGATGGTGCTGCTTGACATTTGAGACAAATTCCATTTACAACAGTGGGGATCGGTGTTAGATGCTCTGTACATTACAAGACAAAAAGCTGTTTCCGAGGGCGACAACTAAGCATAAAAAGCTAGCTCAAACAACACTGTATCATTAAAAGGCCTGGTATTATCAATATTGTAACGGGGAGTAATTAATAAGTGAACGCCGGGTGGACTAACACTGCACACAGTATGCAAGGATGCAGGACAAGGGGGCAGTTCAGACACAGCCCCACAACAACATCGTCGTCTTCATTCCTTTTGCATCATTTCTGCACCCATTGTGCATGTGTCTCGTCTGAAGCCCATTCACAGTGACCCGTCCGTGTAATAACAGCAGGCACCGGGACGGTGCTTTTCCGCCCTGGGTAATGTCACGGGTATAGAAAGGTACCTCAGGCATGGGTGCAGAAATGACGCAGAAGGAATGAAGACCAAGATGTTGTTGGGAGGCTGTGTCTGAACTGCCCTCTTGTCTGCATCCTTGCATACTGCGTTAAGTGTTAGCCCACATGGCATTCACTTGTTAAATACTCCCCGTAACAATTTAATTGGCAGGTTTTTACATCCCAAAACTACAATACAGCTACAAGGAGTGCCGTAATGGAGGATTGCGGAAATTTTGACAACCTGGATTTCTTCAATGTGCACCTATATCTAAGTACATGGACATCAAGCATTTTCGCCTCCATTGAAAATGTCAGTGCCACGGTCAGCTGCTATTTATAATGAAGTGTAAAGATCATCAAAGGTCATTCAGAACACTTAATTTTTCTCATATTTGTGTCCTAGCTGTGTTTCACAATGTGAATTTTTTTATTCATTGCAGCATGCAGCATCTCACCGAGTCACTCAGAGTTTGCGTTGCCGTTTCAATTACTTAAAGATTTCAAATTATAATAGGGTAAACATCTTACATTGAAGGATTGAAGGTTGATTTCAATTTACTTCACTTTAGCAATGCATTGAGGTATGAAGGGGCTGTGATGAAAATGGGCGACAAACTGTGTTCGTTTCATTCACTTACAGTTGAACCCCTTATAAGAGACACTGTTATAAGAGGCAAATGGGTATAAGAGACACCAGTGAGCATGCAGTAAAATACGGGTTAATGAGAAAATGCATTCATATTACCCTGCTTATAAGAGAGAGCTCATATAAAAGACAAGAATGGCTGCCTAGAGCATGCCTCTTATAAAAGGGTTCAACTGTATATGACATGTCACTTCAGCAGAGGCACCGACTGAGCCACAGATAGAGAAACAATATTTTCCGTTTGCTTATGAGAAAATGCTACGAATAATGCAAGCCACCAAATGAGCTTTGGTGTTCGAAAGCACACACAACACATGTGCAACGAGAGCCAATTGCTCTGCAAAGCCTTTGTGGCCACATTTATTTGCAAAAAAAAAAGTCGTACAGAATCCAAAACCATCATAAGTAGCTGTGCACCATATGCAGTCATTCTTGTCCATGTGCAAAGCCGCATCTTTTCTTGGTAAAACGAGTGTCTGCTTCTCGGACGTACTTGGTACACCCGAGTAGCCAGGATAGAGAAAGGTAAATGCAGAAAATTTAAATAAATATTATGCTTGACAAACAAAGTACAAAAGAAAAGGGCGAAAGCAGACTTCAGCACACTTCACTAACTACGTGCTGTGAAGAAATGTTTAAACCACGTAGCAAACAGCACCATTGAAGAATCTACACTGCATTGACTGAAACAATAATCTGCTACAGCACAATTTTACTGCACAAAACTCGCAATTCCCATGTGTGCTTCTTAAATGAGTGTTCCTAGCAGTCTACCAGGTATCAAGAATGATAGAAAACGCTCATTCCGTGCACTTGCCCTTTGGAACCCTAGGTTTGCAATTGCATTTAAAGAGTAAAATTCGTTTAGGTGAGTTCTGTTTGATAAACGTTGTTTTATCAAACAGCTTCTACCTCAACAAATAACTTCACAGTTGCAGCATTAGTTTTACTGCATTACTGCAGGGGCTTTTCAAGTGAGTGGCCCCATGCAGCATTATTGCCAGACTCGAACGGTATTTTTCGGCGAATACTTTTGGAGGGATGTTTGGTTTTTGCACGCGAATTCAAGAGCTTAATCATGCAGCAACCGAAACAAAGTCAGCTGTCTGAATGAACAAGCTGTGTGCAACCTTGCAAATGTGATGGTCCCCAAAAAAAGTGCTCACCTAAGAATACTGCCCTGCTTAGAGCAAGAAAGTCATACAGACGTCTCGAGCTATGTGCAAATAAAATATCATAGTTGCATTGTACCAACAGCACAAAATACTCGCATTACTAGCCGACAATACCACTCGCTAGACGGCAGCACTCAATGAATAAAAGCGAAGTCTATGAGAACGTTAAGTCACTTGTGTTCTTGCCACCCAGGCTAAACCAGTTAAGAAGTAATGTCCAAGTTGAAATTGTTCTAACAAGCACAATCCTTTAAATAAAGAAGTCTGCTAACTTGCAAATAGTAGTTCCATGGTGCCCCATTCTACAAATTTTTACGTACATATAAATCACAAGTGCCATAAAAAGTGCAGGCTCCATCTGCATTTATTTTTGAACAAGCACAGGCATCAAATGAGAAGGGAAAAAATTCTCATGAGAAAGACAACTGCACATAGCAGCAAGATCATCACACGTTGATTGTTGGCCACGTTCCTACCCTTCCATACCGCATTTATAAACATGCAAAATCTTTCAAACTTTGATAAAAATCTCAGACTAGAAAAGATTCCCATTACTAGGCAGAGCCATCTCTCGCATCACACAGAAGAGACATTGGACATGAAGATGCTGCAGCAATTCAAAGTAGAAACCGCACCATATAACCTCAAGCAGGAAGTGGATAGAACTTATTGCGGGGAATGTACACTAAGTGGTGAAAGTTTGCAGACCATGCAAGTGACTATCACTGGTTGCATGTTTGCCAGGCTTCTTATGGAAGAATCCTTTGCATTTGCTGACACAGTAAAGTGAGGAACGTTGCCAGCGGCTAAATGGGCACTGCAAGGCTTTTTAAACACAAAAAGGGTACCTCTGCACTCTGCAGCCACCGCTGGCAAGAACGAGTCAGCCAAGTACTTTATTCTGCTGTGTTAAACACGCACTCTCCAATTAAAGACTGCCTAGTCTCTCATTAGTTTCAGAGAGCCCTCCATGGTAAATTATAATGTTAAAGGACAAAAGCTAATGGATTCCAGCTGTTGTGGTGATCACAGTGAACAGTTCCCTCCCAAGCAAAAGCTAGCACAAGAATGCAACACCTGCACAAGCTTTCCAATACGTCCTGCTTGCCCTCTTGCCACCAATTGGTAATCAGAAATGTGCCTTCAAGGTAATCAGAAATGCGCCTTACACCGAAATATGCAGCAGTGAGTAGGGCATTGCCATCAGCATCACACCAGTTGTATTTAGGAGGAATAGTGCAAGAGAGCACAGCACTTTATCTTCATTATCATGATGTTCTTGTCAAACATCTCTGCAGAAATAAATACTTTGAAAGACATAAAAGGGTGTCATGACGCCTCCACAGAAGCTAAATGCACTTGAATGCATGCATTCGCTCCGTCACGTTATGGCAAAGCAATGCTTCACACATGAGAATACTAATTTCAAATTTTCAGTCGTTAGTGTCGATGAAGGAAGACTGGGGAAACATGCTTGTCTGTGCTTTAAACGCAAACAAAATCCATATAGTTCGAAGTAATTATTTCTTAGTACCTGCTTAAACTGGTAAATGAGAAGAATACCTGGAACCACACATGCTTCGCCAACATTGTTGCTGTGCATGTGCATTTTGACGAAGCAACAGAAAAAGCTTGCCCAGTGTTTTAGTACATTAATGCAAGAAGTGTAACAAAATTATTTTTATGAATCATTGTTTTACCCTCTTTGTTTAAAGCAGTATGCAACACATAAGGCTGCATTCACTCCATCAGTGAATGTCTGCAATTCAGCTTTCAGGGTCTGCGACACAACAGTGATGCCCACATAACAGCTCTCTCGCCAAAGTTCAGTGCACGGGCAATTCAAACTTGTGTATCCAACCTGTAGCAGCTTTCACTGTGCAACAATGAAGCAGGTTCAGTCATATTCATACAAGTAATACATTAGCAGTGTATGAGATTTTTTTTCATTACTATTATATTTAGACACATATGCCATAAAATACCCCCCCCCCAATTCTCACAAAGGCCACTGCAACAACTCTATGCGTTTGTGTGCACTCAATGTGCCAATGCTGCAGTCAATTCTTTCTGCAATGCACTTATCCAGCACAACGATTTGCATAACAGCTACTACCACATTCATAATTTTCTTCTTTGTTTGTGGCATGTAGACAGTTTCCATTATTCCTGAATGCAAAACTGCTTCAGTAACTATGTAGCATTACAAGTACAGCAAGTTGAAAAAGAAGTCAAAAAAGGAGTCCAAAGAGGGCTCTGCCACGAGCATAGAACATTCCATAACTCTAGCATTTTACTTTCTTGGTTGCACTGCAATTTGCAATCTCAACTCTCATTTTTATAGCAAGTCACATTTCGATAAACAAAACAGAAATGTCTGTGTCAGGGTTTCTTTGCAACTTGCATCTTGCAGTGCAGGCCATCTATCTCACTTGGTCTGCCAACTTTAGTAGCCAGATGATACCTAACAGGTCTCGCTTGTCTCGTAGTAAACAACTCTCCTCGCCTGCGTTGTACAACTCTGCCGAAAGCTCAACGCCCCAAGGAACATAAATGCTTTGTCTGCGTGTGTGGCAGCGACAGCAGCAGCTGTGGCAGCAGTGGGGAGTAACGGGGTGCGGAAGTAAAGCGACGGCTGCAGATTCTTGGGCAGTGCCTACGTCTCGTTTTCTAGCAGATGCAGCTGCCTTCTTCGTCTTTCATCACTTTTGGCGGTTCTTGGGGCTTCAGCGGAACAGCTGACAAGGCGTGCCAAGTCAAGGTGACTACCACACACAAACAAATGCACATTCCATTTTCCTTCATTTCTTTGCGTGCAGGTAGATAGTGGGGGAAAGGAAAAGACAAATGCCACACAACACTGACATTTAAGGCACACAGTTGAGCGTAGCTTAAGGAAAACTTGGGAAATAGCGAGTTTTACAGAACTTTCTCACAGTTACTGTGTTTAAACATTAGAACTGTGTTTTACTGTGTAAAACTTTCCTAGAGTTTAATAAAATGACAGTATGGCCTTTCTTCAAGGCTTTGAAATTTCACACGCAAACACCAGCTTGCGTTGTCTTGATGAGCACCTGTAGTACTCCTCAGGAGAATGAAGAAAAAGCTGCTTTGCCAACAAAGCTTGCAAACGAGAAAATCTAAGCATGCTTACAGATTTAGCTGTACTCATTTTGTCGAGCATTTCTTACCATTTGGAATAGATGTAGTAGTAGTGACAGGTTTTCATTGGTATCTTTCAGCGATTTCAATCTCCCCCTTCCCGTTTCAATGTGTAGGGTAGCAAACTGGTTGTCCTAATCTGGTTAACTTTCCTGGCCTTTCTTCTCTGCTATTTCTTCTCTTCAATGATTTTCTGCCGTCCTCGGTATCTGCTGCATTATTGCACAGAACAACTGACACCTTGAACTGTAGATCTAAACATGTGATTCAAGGCTACCACTGTTCTGTGCAGCAGATGAGGACACTGGTTCACAGTGAAAGCAGACTTTGCCTGTGTATAGTCTGCTGACTTGGGAAGTTGGTTTTAAAGAAATTTCTTCAAAATGTGGCAATCGATAAATGTGTTACACTTAGGCAATGAATGAAGAAATGTACTATTTACTTGTGCAAAAGTGTCCAGGTTTCCATGATAAAGCATATATTTATCTATATCATATGATTGAGGACAGCAGTCAAAACTTGCAATTACAAACTTTGCTCTACACTCGTCAATTTCAGCCTGCACATCCCAGTTATAAATTTTATTTTTACATCGAGCCTGTGGTCGCACATATGTTCATATATAACAGGTACTCGCAGGTATGCAAGCACCTAGTATGATGCCTTCAAACTGTGCATCTAGGTTGTGCAGACATTCGGCTCTTTGATGGATTCTAAGAAACTTGCACAGAGGGGCACATGAAAGTATCATTCAGTATGTGCTACATCTTCTAATAAGACAACTTGATGCAAGGTACAGTTCAATACCACACATTACTGTCAAATTAACATCTCGTCCTAAAATTAGCCCAATTTTGCATTCCTTTGAATTCTAAGAACGAAGTGCCTGACACTAATTTTCGAGTACAAACAGCACACAAGCACTCTGCAAATCAGAGTTACATTGTGCATTTTGGGTTGGTTTGCTACACAATCAAGTTTATGGTCAAGAAATAAAACTTAGTTCTAATGTGCATGGAAGGCAATGGTTAAAATGTAAAAAATATGTGAGACGATATTAGCCCGGAAATTTCAACTTTGCAGCCACAGCCACAGTGGCATTCTTGTTAAGCAAATCGTGCGAGGCCAAAAAATTCGCAGTAATCTAATGTTGGTGCAATATAGCTGAAATATACATAGAAATAGATGCAATACACAAACATTTTCTGTGAGAGGGCATTTCAACAGCAGAAATATGAGCTGGTAAACACAATGCAAAGTAGCTCATGTCTTGCAACAACGACTTATTCTGCCGAAGTCACCTAGAAAACACTTCCTTTAGGTGCTAACCACAGGCTTCTAGTTTGGAATGTAGACCACTGCGATATGCCTGGCCACACGTTTTTGCACCGGAAGTATTATTGAAATTATTATTAATACTGTAATGAAGAACACCCATATTTAGCAGAAAATGCACAACTGAAACAGTAGTCTAAAATGATGCAATGAAACATGTCAGAAATAGGATTATGTCTACTTCTCTCCAACTAAACTGTTATAACGTCACCGATGTCACTAAGCATACCCATACGCAATAAGTGTAAACCTCGTGTAATTGTGGTTATGTAATGATACATAGCATGTATTTTGTAAATGCTATGCACCGATGTGCAACTTGATAACAGTCAAAATATATTCTATTGCCCCGCATCGAAACCCAAAGTTCTGGTGTTGTGTCCGCACCAAAGCCGCCACAAAACAGCTTGAAGTAAAGTGAGACTTCAGAGACAAAAACATTACAAAGACACGAAAAAAAAAAGTTTATATTCTACAAAACAAGAACAAACAGGGACACAGAATGATAAAGTAATGCAGATCAATGAGGGCAAAGAACTCTCACAGAATGACAAACTTCTATCATCGCAAGAGTCTGTTAAAGAGTTTAAATAAAAAGAAAAAGTGAACAATGGCTGCTTCTGAAAACGCAAAAGCAGAGTTCCAGAAAGGCTTCAATAAAAAACGTAGACAGAAAAGCACGCCCAAACAGCTAACAATTACAAAAGCCCCCGTGTGTGTCTCGCCTCTTTACAGCAGACACTAACTTGGATGCGTAGACGTCGAATGCAGAGGCTCGATCCTAGCGGCTTCAACGATCGCAAGAAAGCAGAGCATGTGCTACAGCTAATGTGCCACGAGGCCGAGGAAAAAAAAAAAAATTGCTGCATCGGCACAAACTGTGGCACCTGTACTCCCACTTCTCGTAACATTTTCTGTCCTTGTTCAACACTCAGTAACACTGGACGACCACCGATTTCTACTGCCCACAAGGCTGTCGGTTGATTGTACTTGTACGTGCCGTAAGCATGCCCAAGATAAACTGCGTGTCAGTGTGTCGCGTTTGCGTCTAACGATGCGCATCGCATTATGGTGGTAGTGGTGGACGGGTTGTTTAAGTGCAGCACAGCAGAGCATCGAGTGTGGCGTGGCTGCCTTTTTTTTCGCTCTCTCATTTTTTTTTTTGCATTTTTCCGTGTAGACCCGGTCTTAGCAGGCGCAACCGCCTTCGGGGCGCGGTGTTTCCGTGGGACCATCTTTGAGATCGACGTCCACAACTGGTGGTGAAGAGGAAAATGGAGGATGGGAAGGGAGGGGCTTTGAGTCAAGGAGACCAACGAAACAAACATGACAAACCAAAATAAGCAAAAAAGAGTGAGATGATGCACACCATGCTGCATGCAGGGACAGTAGCAATCAGCAATAGGGATGTGCGAATCAAATGCATAACTCAACATTTAGGCTACGAGTTAAAGTACAAAACAAAATACACCAAAAAGTGCTGGCTTGCACTCTCACGGCGAGCAATTGTGTGCCTACTTAAACACTGCTAAAATGACAATGGGCAACTAGAATAGAAATTCATATGCACCTGATTGATTAACTAGACCAACAGACACTATTGATGTATCATTGCTTTTTTGTTCAAAGGTTCACACTTATTCCTACATTATGTCTGAACTACTAGGTATAAGACTGTGCATCCATTTCTGCCGAGATCATAAACGATTGATCAACTAATAATGTTTGGTATGTCACGTAGGGTCACATCTGCGCTATGGGGAGCAGCACAGTCGGGGACTTGATAAATTTCAGCTGCATTTTAGGATTCAGCCCTTGCTATAGACACTAACGCAGATGTTCTATTGTATCCCATCTTAGCTGAATTACTGATTCGATACCAGGGTCACGCAATGGCCTGATGCTGTCACCTTCAAGTATTTAGTAAATATTCGCACAGCCCTAATAAACTAGCCATAGAGACAATGAACAAGAAAACAGCAGACACCAGAATGAGTAGCCGAAAATAAAATAGAAGTAACACATGCTGTACAAGATAAACATTTCGTGAAAAAAAAAAGCAAAGTGTGAAATAAAAGGTATACAGTCAGCTGCCAGATTGCCACAAGAAAGAAAGGCACCACAGCGAACAAAAG
The DNA here is from genome assembly GCF_043290135.1 of Rhipicephalus microplus. Taxonomy (NCBI): domain Eukaryota; kingdom Metazoa; phylum Arthropoda; class Arachnida; order Ixodida; family Ixodidae; genus Rhipicephalus; species Rhipicephalus microplus. The sequence continues at coordinate 212,720,413 of NC_134700.1, forward strand.
ACAGCCTGATGACTTTGCTTTTCGTGAGACCTTGAGTTGACAATAAGAAACGAGACTGCTGCTATGAAACTGCAGAGCCAGTGACATTTTATGTGCCTCAGACCTGCCTGTAGAATGCGTGTTCAGCAGTTGGTGGCAGTGCTATGAGAGAAGCAGTGTTGCCATTACATCGCAAACACACCTTGTTGAAGCAAGGCAGCAGGGCGATCGGAAATTTGGTGCAACATCATGGCAGTCAATGACAAAGTGCAGTACAGGCCTCTTTCTAGGGGACGGGCAAGCACAAGGCATGTTCATATTTTGCAAATCTCAAAGTGCCTGACTGAGGGACAACTTTAAACGGCAATAAAGGGAAAGCTATGGGGGACGGAACTATTGCATGTGCGAAAGTGCACCAGTGGTACCGAACAGCAGTTTGGGTTTTGTGCAACAAATGCTGAATTAGCCTAGCTTCTGCGCACAACAGTGTGACATTTGCCCAAATGTGCACGAAAAAAAGAGCAAAAGTGAGCCGCATTTAATGCTTAAGTGTGCAATTCAATTTTTTTTTTGCTATTGTAAAGAAAACGTAGATGTTTTCTTTTGTTTTGCCCGGCTTAAGAACGAATCAAGGGAGAAATGCAAGACGTTTTCCAACAGCAACTCTCTCCTATGCACTTTGTCTCTACAGCTTTCCTTTCGAAGCAATAGAACGTAGTCGGGGAGCTTTATTCTGTATGCTTGTACAGCGCATCAAAACTACCGTAAGTAAACAAAGATTTGCAGTAGCAATGCTCCCACCAAGGTATTTGCTGAAAACTTTTCCCAAGTAACGCGAGAAATAAAGAAATACTGCACATTATGCTACTATACCTCTAATATTAACAGATGCATATCTGTTACCATGTTTTCCTTGGTGCCCTTCTTTTATTTGTGAAGACAGGAAATTTTAAGGGCTTGTTTTTTGCTGTTAGACACAATATTAATGATAACCAACAGACAATGCCATCTTAGAATTATAGTCTGCTAATACTTTTATTTGTGAGGCTTAAGGTCCTAAGACAATGCAGGAGCTGCGAGACCATTGTAACAGGGGCTAAAAATCAATTTCGACCACTGCGGTTTGCTTACAGCACATCTAAAGTGAAGCACTGCAGAGCTGCAGCAGTAGATCTGTTTGTAAGGGCTAGTGATGACAGCACCCTTCTATCAAAGGACAAATATTTAAGTACTAGAGTTAAATTCTCTAACGTTCAAATTAACTACGAATAAAAAAAGGTAGCACTGCCTATGGAACAGTTTCGATAACCTCGAGTTTCTTATATCCCTTAAGATCTCACACACCGATTATGTTTACTATTTGCCTTCATCAGAACACAGTGATATGCCATACAAAAGTGACAAACTGCTGTGCCTAAAGCTTTATACATAGCAGCTGCCACCAGCTTAATAAATGGTGTTGATGCTCTCCCTGACAGTGTGCTGAGTGCGTCAGGTTCAAATAGCCATGATGCACTGCCCAGCTGAATGTGACTGGCAGTACAATAGCGGACTACCAACACGCTGTCAGAACAATTGTACCTAAAATTTCTGATGCTTTCGGCTGCTTGGAAGAACTAAAAAAAGATTCTCGCGAGGACATGCAGCAATGGCTGTATTATAGTAATGCATATCTGAGCGTTGCGTTCCCTCCGGTTTCGACTTTGCAGAAGTGCTGAAGTTTGGCAAAACAGTAGTAGCACAGAACTGTGAATATATGGGTGAAAAAAGACCCACTCATTGTGCATGACTTCATAAAATATAAACACATGCAAAGATCATGCTAAAGTGAAGGAAAAACATCACGAGCCCCACTTCCAACGTGCTTTACAGCATGCTGCCACTATGTTCTTTCATGATGTGCGGAGGCCAAGACTTCAAAGCTGAACAGTAGTGCATGTGAATGCAACTTCAGCCAACAACAAATGCGTAAATGCAGAGATTTGCAGATAATTGGTTTATGTACTGGGAGGTTCACCACTTGAAGTTGCAGAGTCGGAGTGAATGCAAATAAATAAGTAAATAAAAATAAATAAAAGGCCAATGAAAAAAAAGAAAAGATTGCGACCCATACAGCAATGGCAACAGGATGCACAGCCCACACCGGAAATGGTGTCCTAGCTTTCAGAGATTCAATCATGATATGTCAAGGAGGAGTGAGATGTAACTGTTGGAGCAAAGACATTCACAGTGCAGGGAATAGAGAAATCACTGACACCAAATAAGCCAAGGTGTAGAAGGTCAGAGAAACGTCACACAGTTTAATGGCCCAGCTCCAAACATTTCGACCATTGTGAGGCATAACTTTTACATGTTCACCCAGGTCAATGCAACTTGGGGATATACACCAACAATTGGCTAGAACACATTACAGTCACAGCAAAAGGTACACTTCATTTTGATTGGATAGCTACATTGATAATCATTTTGGTCTGATCAGGTTATTTTGTTCTGGTCTGGCTGTCCACCCTTACTAATGTCTGTAAGAAGCTGCCCCAGATAAAGCTTCGCGGTTTCATCCACAGCTTAATGATAGAAAGTTACTGCCCAAATAAAGCGACAAATTACTCTGGACTTCTAGGCAACATCTCAGCATAGTGTTTCATTGCAAACAGCCCAAATATGCCCTCCAGCATCGCAGCAAGTTTTTTCAGTATATGGGGTATACATGTTGTGTAACCCACCGCCAAAAGAGAAAATAGAGGCCACTAAGCCACAGCGGTACGCCAGCAAGCACCGACGAGTGCTGCCAAATCCATCACAGTCACAGGGTACAAAAATAATGCAGCATAAGGTGATGAAACCCAGCTTGCACGACGAAGTACTGATGATGTGGCCTACCCTTTAATTTCAAACAAAAACACTGAAAGCAGCCAGACTATTGAACAGTGTAAGCACAAAATTAAGAAAAGAACAACATACGTCCTGTGTTCATGCTGATCAATGTTCAACTGCTGGACAATGTATACCACCAAGCCCGATCAACCATGCTGCCATTGCAACACACACTATGTACCATGTCGCTATTTAAGATCTTCACATTACGACTGTGGAGGTTTCTGGTGACGTCAAATAAAAATAATGCAACCATATTACGTGCTTGAAACCATGTAAAAAGAAGTAAGGCGGGGCATGAAATGACATGCATTTCAGCAAATGTCACAACAAGCCTTTAGAAAGCCCTAGTGCCAGCACTAAGGTAGTTTCAGCTACAAATAAGACAGCGACTTGGTTAACGACTGACTTGCCCAAAATTTATTAGACCGGGACCTAACCAGACAATAGTGGAAAAGAACAGACATATAATCAAATACAAAGGGACAAAAAGACAGTTGGGTGCCACTCATGAATAAGGACAACCAGAATGCAAAAAGGATACTGTCTTCTTTCGTTCGTTCTGTGTTTTCCATCCCTGGCAGGGCAGCTGCTACACGTCTGAAGAGCTGCGTGACAAACAAAGATGCAACCAGGTTGATTTTCCAGTTCTATTAAGCATGCCCCCCGAATGACGTACGACAGCCACTGAAGTTTTATGAACTCGAATTTCTAATGCAGGTAAAAGGAAAAACAAATCTAGCCCTTAACAAACAGCTTGATCTTCCATACAAACACATGACTAGGCCTGCTTTATTTTTATAAATATAAGCCTTTGAATTTGAATGCACAGCGAAAAACTTGCTTGAGACAATGACTGCACTGCAGCGCGATTTCAGCCAAATCACAAGGGGCGACACGAATCTTGCCATGGTGGCCATTTTGTTCTATAAAGGTTTTATTTTTTTTAATATAAAATTTAAATCGTGCTTTCAAATAAAATTACTAATGAGCATGGATTACAGCCCCCGTAATTTTATTGCTTTATTGAGTCTGAAACCAGTTGAGCGAAGCAGTTGCGATTTTAACTGTTTACACAGCTATTGAACACAGGTACACATAGTCCCGCCGCGGTGGTCCAGTGGCTAAGGCACACGGCTCCTGACCCGCAGGTCGTGGGATCGAATCCCGGCTGCGGCGGCTGCATTTCCGATGGAGGCCGAAATTTTGTAGGCCTGTCTGCTCAGATTTGGGTGCACATTAAAGAACCCCAGGTGGTTGAAATTTCTGGAGCCCTCCACTACGTCGCCTCTCATAATCATGTGGTGGTTTTGGGACGTCAAACCCCACATATCAATTAAATCAAACAGGTACGCATAAGATGAACAGGCATTAAAAAAATTCAAATGCGCTGTATTTAAGTGCCAAGCAGTTTAGATATATGAGACATGAAAGATAAATTTCAAAGGGGGACACTAGCAAGGGGTGTCCTCCCTAGCCAGAGCACAAGAGGTGTCTGACCCCTTTGACTTTGCCGTGATTTATGCAAGTGATCGCAAGCTTCAAGAGAAATACACAAGCATACTTGAATTCTGCAAATCTCTTACAGTTGAGAAAGCATGGTTCCCTCACCTGCTTGACATTGTAGCCAGACTTTGCACTGGTTTCTATGAACATTACATTGAGCTCTTTTGCCTTCCTCTCGCCATCCTCTGTCGTCACTTGCCTGTAAGTCAAGCAGAGAATACATACAAAAGAAATTAAAGAACAGATGACCTTATAAAAGGACTTCCAATTTTCTTGCATGCACAAGACACTTGCTTACCTCTTGTCAGAGAGGTCAGTCTTGTTGCCAACAAGCATGATTATGACATCATTACCCCTTTCCGTCCTGACATCATCTATCCACTTGGATGTTTGATGGAATGAGTTGGCATCTAAGAGAAAAACAGGGTACGTATAACCAACTGTTACTAGATGAATAATTTAAATACGAAAATTGTGGCACTTTCGATAACTGCAGATAACATGAACGTCAAAAACAGGACATGAAGACAACATGTCTTGTTTTGTCATCATACTGTCCCTATATTACGGTATTATGGTGTCTTCTTGTCACACGATTATAGTGAAAATGTGGTCACACAAACAAAGTGTCTGTAGCACTGCATGTGCATAGTAAACTACTAATAAACGAACTAATTAATCAAAATGGTTCTAGGGCTAGCCTGCCCATGAGACAGATGTAGTGCAGGATCCCTTAATTATGCTATTTATGATTATGCTAACAATCAATTGGTACACCTTATCCAATGAAAGGAAATAACAACTTAGTGACGCCTCGCTCCTAAAGGGTCAGTTCCTAACAGAAACTCACATTCGAGATATAAAAAAACATCAAGCATTGGAGATTGTTCACATAATAACTAAGATTTGAGACTACATGTAAGCTCTCATAGCTTTAATGAAACTACTATACAGCTTTTGTCTGTGTAATACAGCTTAACTGTTTTGTTAAACTGCCATAATAGCACTCTTATCCATCAGACTGCACAAGTTAAGCCAACAATGCAGTAAGCCCCTGCACTGTTTGAACACGTCCATGTGTGCATGCATCTCAATCTATGCGAGACATAGCTTGCAAGTTTTTTTTTACTCCTTAACTGCTTTGAACGAGCAGAGCAGAGCTCGTCCAGCCGAAACTGTCACCAAAATGGTTTGGACAAGTAGAACTTGTCGCAGCGGAATAAGTACTCCCCTCTGATGAGCAGGCGGAGAAGCGTGCGCTAATGGCTTACATTGTGTGTCATCCACTAGATGGCAGCATCTTCTTGAAGATTTATATTTTTTTTATTGCGGCAGGAGCGCGCTTCTTGTATGGAAAGACAGCGTGCAATAACAGCGACTCATACATAGCTGGCCTGTGAGCCCGACAAAAAAAACTATTCATTTTCGTCATCTTTGCATGATGATTATTCAAGCACAGATATTTATCGTTTGCCCGGAAGTGAAGACAACGATGACAGTAAATCGAATGCAGCTCCAGTGATCATGAAGACAGCTCGGACGCGAACACTGCAAGTGCCCGCCAGTGAAGCCGCCTTGCGTTACTCCACGTTTTGAAATTTTCCGCGCAACCCTGAAGCTCCAAGAGTGAAATGCCCCAAGGGTGCTTAGCCAACAGAAGTGAAGAAAAATTTGGCATATGTAACTGCTTGGTTTATAAGGTTTTATATTTTATTAGCAGCAGGTAGCAGGTTTGCTATGTATTTTTCAGAAATACACTTAATTCAGTAGGATTTGACTAAGTATGTGGCGAGACTATTTTTTTCAACATCGACTAGCTACTTTTTAGTACAATCAAATTCGAACTCAGCAATAAAAAAAAAAAAGACAATTTTTGACTGGAAAATTTAAAAAAAAAAAAAGGAGCAGTTAAGGGGTTAATAATAGATAAATGATCAATTTTCAATATAAGCAGATATTTCTATCTGAGAGAAGTTGAACAACTCACTGGTTATGTCATAAACAACTACAGCAACTGTGGAATCCCTGATGTAACTTGGAATGAGGCTCCTAAACCGCTCCTGACCTGCAGTGTCCCACAGCTGTAGACGGACCTGCACGTGAAAAGAAAAATATTTATTCACCTAAGCTCTCAGCAGATGTGCCCTATAGGACGCATCGGTAAATAGCATACTATGAGAATCACGACAATAACATTCTTTCCTCCGTTACTTGGCAATAGCCTAAGAAATTGATACACAAAACATTCGTATTCTGTCAAACAAATTCACACCAGATGCAGGCTGAGAATAAGTACATTATGAATTTCAAGAATCAACATTCCACTCTGTAAAACTTTCCTTACATTGGAGAGTAAAAAAACGAAGAGGGGTTGGGGGGGGGGGGGGGGAAGAGGAGCAATACAGCAAGCCCAGACACACTTTAATTAAACTAAACTACAGTGAACTTGCTTAAACTTAAAACTGGTTGGGCTAGGCTGCTAAAGCTAGAGGGCAAAATTGACATCAACTGCACGAAATTTTTTAAATATGAAAAATGCACAGGCAAACGTGGGACGATGTTCAAGTTATGCAAGTAGAGAAATTACATATGCTTTCAACTGCTCATTTCAAGACGTAGGACAGCACTATTTCACACATGTGATACATATTCCAGGAGCTCAATTTTAGCAACTCATTTCACAGTGGTGAAGGTACTCAGGACGGTGCCTCAAAGTTGGTGTTTATAGCTTAAATAGGCATCACAAATATTAAAAAGACACTGCCTATTTGATATAAATCGTCTCAAACTGGTTTTTATGCCTTAAAAAAAGAAAAAAAAAACAGTTCTTGCAGTTTTTGCTTGCCCAGTATTATCTAACACACACACAAATAAACCCAAATTAAAAAAAAAGCAACTGCACAACAATATAGGTGTGTGGTTTCATTTAATCCGACAATGCAAAAAAAAATTGAACTATGAAATACCTAAGTGACTCTGTCAAATACAAGCACAAAGCAAGAAACTCACTGTGCGGTCTTCGAGGTACATAGTCTTCGACAAAAAGTCTATGCCTATTGTGGCCTGCAAGAGGAATGAAGTTAGAACTGCAGCCAAACTATAGCACAATGTATGTACAAATTAATGCAAATATACTGTGACAGCAATGTCATCGACACTAGCAGCATTACTATCGTTACCACTGGTCTTCTCATACGTACTCGGCAGCAAACCGACGAAGTGGATATACATCATCATATCCCAATAAATGAGCTATAGAAAGCATAGAGCAAATGCCTTGCTTTGGCAGCTGGAATGAGTGTTGTGCACACACCACACCGCAGTGCATGCAATGAACTGAGTGGAACGAAGAGCCAATTCAGAGTTGAAATCTGGCAAACCCTCTCACTAGTCATCAGACAAGCGTTACCAGTCATTCTCATCTGAATCTCATGCAGCATTGATACATAATGCCATTTATAAATGCTCATCATCAAGCCAGCATTGTGACACACTTTGTATTTTTGAGGACACAGCCTTTCGCTGCACAGAAGCACTCATCTCACTAGCTGTGTCACGGCATGATACTTCCACGCACAGAGCATCGCACGAGGAGAGCTAACACTATCCCTTTCAGTGCTTTGCCTTCTGACAAAACTGTAATTCTGTTTTATCTGCAAGTAAAAAGGTTATGTCTTTAAAAGTCATGCTAAGCAAGAAAATCTACTCAAGGCATCTGAAAAAAAGTTGCACAGGACCTTAGAAAGCCTGTTCTATCATTTTACTTCCTTTTTTTTCATTTTTTAGTATTATGAATAATAATGTCTACCTTGTGAACATAACCTATTCTAAGCCATCTGATGCTATTTTATATTCTTGTATTTTTCATATAGCACAATCTCTTTCAATCCATTCTCATACTCCATTCCGCTCATTTTGCAGTGATTATGAAATCTTTTCACCCCTGCACAGGAAAATAACTGCACGAACTTAAAAGAAGACACTACAAAAAAGAAACATGAGCAGACTGAGTGCAATTAATTTGTATTCTATGCAAACAATTATATTTCTGCATAGCATGAACCAACAAAATGTCCCTTTTCACCTTGTTTGGTAAAGTTGCCCCATGTATGTGTCATTTTCAATACACTCTGTCAATTCTAAATGCATACAGCCCCGAATGAAAAACGTTTCAACAAGTCAATCGAAGTGCAAGTCTGCTTATTTCGATTTCGTCATAGATTTTGTGGGATCAAAACATTATTATTTATATGTCGAAAAGCATTTCAGCAAGCACAAACAGCACCAGGTGTGGCACCCTGAAACCTAGGTAAACAATCGTGCACTGTGAGCAAATATTATCGCAGCCCAAAACAGATAATCAGATTTACTTTTGGAGAAACTTCGCAACATACACTTGTGTCTAGTGAATCCACTGCATCATGATTACAGAGGATCAACGTTGCTGAAAGATTACATGCCAGTCTCTGGATAATTCTCAAAAACCACCGGTCAGATGGAGAAAGACTAGCACCAAAGAATTCTGATACCTAATAAAAAGGTACTCATAAGGACTGTTTATGTTATGATAAAAAAGAAAGAAAACAAAGTTATAAGCACAACATTAATACAGTAATTGAAAATTAGCTTTAAATGTTATATATCATAGAAATTATACCATTGACATTTGAGTATATACAGTATCAGTCTAAAGTTGGAAATTTCTGCAGCCCTATAAGAATTGATCATTAACATTTCAATTTTTAATAACAGCTGGCTAAAACAAATCAGTCCTTTGGAACCCATTTACAAAAAAAAATATAGCTGAGCGTATAAGTTTTTGTTGAAAAAAATCTTTTTAAGAGCTGGTAGATCAATATTTTACACTTTGAAGCCCTTTGAAGAAACACTTTTTTGGCCTTATTTTTGCTTTCACCGTAAGCCTGAGAATGTCAAATATTTTCTTTGCTGAGCTACAGCACTTTAATGTATAAAGTATTGGTCTAAAGTAATTAAAAACATAATTAATGAAACAATTGCAAATTTTGTATTGTGAGGGTGCCAGTCAGGAAACTAAACATGAATACGAACTTTTTCGGCATTATGACTTACTTATGTTTCGATTTCAAAAATTGGTACAGCTGGGAAAAAAAGGCCCCAGTAAAAATACCTAATAGGTTCTGCGGTCAGATGGGTTTTTCACAAGTAAAGTTTGAGCGTTTGCTTACTAGTACAAGTTACACTAGAACTAACACATGGCCCTTTATCTTGTAGTAGTATCTGAGTGGCTTTTTCCCATCAGCCATGCCACTCATGCGAACAATGTTAAGAGCAGCATGTCTGATGACACTGTGAATAGGCAAAATGAAAGGTCAATCCAAAGCAGCTGTATGTCACTCCAAACACATGTATGTGCGTCGGTGCATTGTACTTCTCTTGCCAATCCTTATGCAAAACAACAATAAAAAAATCTATTTGGGGAGCTCACACAGTTAACCACTGCAGGTACATTTATACAATTCTTTAGTATAAATGGATGACATCATGCTGGCTGTCATTTGTGATTAATTAGGATGTTGCTAACTAGACTGTCCCTGGCATGGTCGGTGCTTAAAAAGAAGTGACCTTTGCCCCACATTAATAGATTCTCAACTGCCTTATTTGACAAAAGCCATGTAAAAGCAAGCTAGTTTGAGAAAATGTTGCACTACTTTTAGTTTTGTGAATTTCACACTACAAAATACCCTTTCAAATCAAAATAGTATTAAAAAGAAAAAGGCCATTCATTTATAAGAAGAGAAATGTGGAATGCACAATGTTGTAGAACGCTGACCTAAGTGGTGACCAATTTTCTTCAAATGAGCATCCAACAAAGATTACGAAGTCAACACAAGTAAAGAGCAACATAGTTATGGGGAATAAAGGACAGACCTGGTATGTGTTATCAAAGCTGTCATACATGAAACGTGTGATGAGGGAAGTTTTTCCAACTGAAAGAAAAGGAAAGCATTTTCACTATATTGCTGCAGGTTTTATGTTTTGTATAACTATGCCAAGGCACTTGAAACAAGCAGCTCCAAAACAGTATGTGACCTCAGTCCTATAACACATTGATTGTGACTTCCAGAACTTTAAAAGCTTCAGGCATTGTTTGTAGATATCATTGTTCTCCACACTCAAACTATGTGACACACAACATAGATCACAATGACATACAGACAGAATCACACATGTCTATAGCAGAGGAGCATGTGGCTGTGGACGCTGCGCAGCTACGACCTCACGTTAGCTACATGCTTTAATTATAGCACTAAGACCTAGAATAGTGTGCGACTATGTTAGGCATCATTACAACATCGGTCTATGCATATTTAAGCATAATACACCAGCTGAAATGGCCAGCTGGGCACTCAAGACTAAGGTGGTTTGATCTGTACTACATATGCATGCACCAGTTATGGTACACACACCTTTTGCACTGTGCCAATCAACTTGCCTCTGCATAGTCTCAAGCACTGGCAAAGCAGGCAGAGAGGACAAGGTTTTCTCTTCTGGCCCAGCACGGTTAACCTCTCCGCCTTTCACACTCTCTCTTATATGATCCAACAATATATGCTGGCTTCTCCTATATCATATCAGCGCTGCCACGCGAAACATTCTCAGCGCCATAAAATAGATAAGCACAATACTGATAAGGCTGTGGCCCAAATGTTCAAAATCATTTAATTCCCACAATAATAACGCAGATACATGAAAAAAAAGGGGGGGGGGGGCGGCGGCGAAATGCTTTTGAAAGGACACATTTGCTTGTCCATTATACCATTTACGAGGTCTCCGTAATAATGAATTTCAGCTATTCAACGCCATGACCCGAGTTTTCGATGGTGACGTGTTCTCGTGAGCATCTGTGTGTGCGAAGTGCTGTCCTGGTTGTCTTTGGAAGATGTCGCAATCGGTAATCGCACTGTGCGGCTTCAGGCTACATACAAATCGCGGAGGCCGTGGAAACCGAAACCGGCAGAGCATAAGCGGCAACTTAACTGTGCCGGCGCATTTCCGCATACGCGGTTTGTCGGCAATGTAGCCAGCCGACAGCGTATTAATCACGCGCACAAATCACATTCATGCGTGAGCGAGCACTCCATTCAAACGATCGGCACGAAAATAAAAGGAAACTAGGTTAGTCGCTTTCGTCCACGCACTTTTTACGCTGGTGTGCTTACGCTACCACTACTTTTTTGTTGCCCTTTCCATACTTGTCCAGCTAGCTCGCTGTCGAGGTCACTTACCCCTACGCATTTTTTTTTTCCTAACCGGCGGCCAACCCGCAAGACACTAGCGGACGCAACGAAAGTAAAGTCTATCGTCGCAATCACCTGATGTTTCCCGATACGCCACCGTCCCTACGTTAGTTGACTGTGCCGCTTCTCTACGTGGAAAAAGCAACCGCTTAACTCGCATATGCAAACGCGTGATCTAGATGGACGCGGTCGCACCTGTTTATAAGCAGGCGCGCGCTACTTGTCGAGCGAAAGAAAAACGCCGAAAAAAAAAAAATGTTCGGCAGTGACCGCATTCCATTCGGCCATCGGACAGCATCCTGGGCAGACGGGTGGTCACACCAATTCACGCGAAACGCCGACGTCATCCAGTCCATCGAATTTTGCTCGAGCCAGACAGCCGGATCGGTAAAACAGTTCGAAACAGGAAGGCGGAGGCGTGGACCGTCGCTACAAACTGCGGTGCTCGATTTTACCACATTCTACGGTGCGCTTTACGGACACAGCGTGTGTCTAGGAACGCAAATGAAAGCTGAATACAACGCACACGACTGGCTCAAAAATTTTCCGAAACTTGGGGAGCGTTGAATGAGGAATTCGGCAAAGTGACAGTAGGCCTAGTACCGTGTGTTGCTGCAACGGGACCCTCGCCCACTGTCTAACGAAGCACTATTTTCGCTTTCTGGGCTCAGGGAGGCAGCGCCGGAGCTCAGGCCACCGGCTCAAAACGAGGCACCATCCCGAAAGACGCGCGATTCCAGAGGCGATTGCGGAACTGCGCGTCACGCCCGCGCCACCGGTCTACGTGGAAGGGGCAGGGACAAGTTCGACTACTCACCGCTCTGTTCTCCCAGGAACACAAGCTTGAACTTTCGCAGAGGGTTGCCGAAATCACCAGAACTGGACATGGCTGCGTTGGCAGGAGGAAACATACAAGAGCCGCACACACACGCACGCCGGCAAAACACGCGCACACGGTATCCTGGGGACACGAGCCCCCGCACAAGATTTTGTGTTGGGCCGGCCGAATATCGAAATCCAGTAGCTGAACTTTTTTTCGTCTTTTCTGAGTGGTCTGCCGTCGAGGTTTTTCTCAACCATGACCTACTACACTCCTGACCTGCCCAGAGAGCACCTCTTCCAGCGCCCACGTTCTAGTTCATACCTTCTGCCGCTAGGGCCGTCACCTACGAGCGGCGTGGCGCTAGGCAGCACCTGTTCGCTGACGTCACCTTCACTCTTTGTAGTCAAATTTTAACCAACAAAGCACTCGTAGTGCGAATTTATGATCCACAATTTAGAAATATCCAGAAATAATAATACTAAAAGACATTCAGAATTTTTTTTGCAATAAAATGCACGCGACAACGCATAGGCTGTCCAAAATCATGTAAATCCACGGGTTTCCACGTTTGTCAACCAGTGTGCTATAAATTCTTAAGCGCACTGAACAGCTTACTTGACCAGCAATGTATGGGAAGAAATAGTCACATATATGCCGACAGTTCACCACAGAAAGCAGGCATTCTTATACCAGCGCCTACAAAACAACCGTAAAGAAGCAGACGAACAGGTTATAGGTAGCGCCACCTACGGCGAGCGATTGAACGAGAGCGGGGACACGCGCTCCCATAGGAACCCCGCTATCTGAACAGGTCAGGAGTGTAGTAGGTCATGTTCTCAACAGCGCTGCACCTACTCTCGTACGCAGATCAATTAGACTGGTGCTGCCATCTGTAGAGAAGCTAGAGAAATATACAGAAGGCGAGCAGAGGCTGTGAGCAGCCGGAGCCACAGCAGCAACAGCCTGTTTACTGACCGATCAAGTGGATCAACTTCGGATTCAGAACCGTTGCGTAGGGGAAATAGAAGAACCTCCGTGTGCCAGCCGCAGTATTTGCCGTGGCCAGCACATCCGGATGTGTTTCTGGGCCCCGAGAAGTTGGTCCCTGCGATCTTGACCGACCACGAGCTAGGAGGCAGCTCAGATGACACAGGAGAAAGCGAAAGATGAATGCTCGCCTCGAAGTCGCAGTTCGAGCGAGACGTCCAAGTCAAAGGAGAAGAAGGAGAGACCGTTTCTCACAAAGGTGAATGCGCCCTTTTTTTTTTTTTTTTACACTCGAGTTGGCATGAAAGCGGTGTCGGTGCTTGTTTTCAGGTTGTAGTCCGTAGGCTGCCACCGACGATGACGGAGGACCAATTCCTCGAGCAGATATCCCCTGTTCCTGAAAGCGACTATATGTACTTCGTCAAAGGAGACTTGAGGTAAGCAGCAGCTCGTGTGTTACGAGCGGGAAGGTGAAGTAAATAGTGCGAACTGGGAACTTGAACCGCTCTCATATTACGCGCAGTTTGGGCCCACACGCGTTCTCGAGGGCCTACATCAACTTCGTCAATCAGGATGAGATATTCATCTTCAAGGAGAAGTTCGACGATTACATTTTTGTCGATGAGAAAGGTGAGTCCGGTCGTGCAATGCTGTCTCTGTTTATGTTCGTTTGAATACGTGTGCCTTCGGATTTGCAAACCCGTGCGTTATGAACCGGAAGCGTCTAATCGGCTAATTTATGCACGCTTGATGCCTGCAATGAAAGTATATTAGCAACACATACCATGCTATTTCTTTAGAAGCTTCCTAACGTGGCCACAACAATGCTGTGGATTTCTTAATTCGGTTAGCTTATGTCGCAAAAAGAAAATGCGTTTTAAAGTTTCATTTCATACACACAAATGCATCAGCACCTTCATTACTGGTCATGTGTGTGGTGGTTCAAGACATTGACATGTGTACATATGCCAACTCATTTGCTTCTTTGTTTGTTGTGTTTCACTTGAGCAGGCAATGAATACCCGGCACTGGTCGAGTATGCACCCTTCCAGAAAATACCGAAGCGGAGGACTCGCAAGAAAGATCCAAAGTGCGGCACAATAGAACAAGACCCTGAGTACATCAAGTTTCTCGAAAGCCTAGAGCAACCAGAAGAAGTAACGCTACCTCCAATTGACACCTACATAGAGGAGATTGAAGCTAGAGAAAAGGAAATCAAAGGTATTTATATGTTGCACAAATACAGTCGACCACTGCTCTGTCCGAGGACAAATACATCATTGAGAAACCGTTTGATGGTAGCTTGTGACTGTCAGTTTGGATGCACCATAAAGATTTAAAGAAAAAGGCAGACTAATGATGCGAAAGAGGAACATCGGCGAATCACATTTATTTGTATGTTTTAGTCACGGTGTAAGAATGGTCTCAACACATCGGCTGCTCACCAGGAGGTAACGGTATTGATCCTGGCTGTGCTGACTGCATCTCGATCGAAGTGAAATTCTAGATGCCCATGTATTGCATGATGTCAGTGCACGTTAAAAAAACACCAGCTGGTCTAAACTTCGACAGACCTCCACTACAGCACCTCTTATAATCATATTGTGGTTTTGGGTCATAAAACCCCAGATATTGTTATTATTCCCTACATTTTACTGACAGTGTAAGCCAACTATGTTTTAGTGTAGAAGGGTGCACATTTGGGATGGCTGGCTCATGATTATACACTCAAACATCATTATAATAAAGTTGCATCTTACACGAAACTAAGTTCTTTATATCCAAAAATTCGTTATAAAGGTTTATTCTTAACACTATATAGATTGCAAGACTATTCTTCACTTACTTCATTATAACCCATATTTCGTTACATCCGGTTTTGTTACATCAAGGTTTGAGTGAATGCAAAAAACAGCGTTAGAGGTTGGGATGAGGGAAAAAAGCATGAACCATGGGGCATTGGTCTGTGTTCTTTTGTTTCATCCCGTCGTATAGAGCTGTTTACTACATACCGCCTGTGTTCTTTTGTTTTGTCCCGTCTTATAGAGCTGTTTACTGCACTCTGCCTCTTCGTATGCACTAATTGAAAATTGCAATGTGAGTGAGGTCAGTTTAAGTTAAGGGTGCTGAATCTCCAGCATGAGGCACTGAAGTATTGAAAGACAACAATTACCAGTGCTTGTGTTTTGTCATTGTTCTTTCCATTGTCCTTTATTTTGGTAGGCTTTCTTCACTTCAGTGTCTAGTGCCAGAGATTTGACTTCTTTGCAAATGCGACATGGAGTTGTCAACTCGGAAAGGTAAAGGACATGAAGAAGTCGCACGTTCAGCTGCAAGTTTAGAAGCAGATCGCACATGTTTCTTCCTGCCACACACTTCAGTGAGGCCCCATCGATCTAGCAACAGAGTTGCAACAGACTCGCAAGCATCCACTTTACATTAAGTCCTGCGATGCCTCATAGGCCTCGAAGTAGCGCATTTCAAATTGTTATTGGCCAGTCGACTTGTGCTGGGTTGCGTGTGTAGTGATGTTCAGGATTACTGACTGACTCGTAGAGCAGACACGGACATTTAGTATAGAGATCAGACTAGCATTTAATTGGGAGCATTGGCAAGAGTGAAGAAAGTCAACTAAGAGGAAAACGAAAAATGTGTGCGATGAAAACAAAAAAAAACGACAAGAAAGTATACCCTACATAACTACAGGAACAAAACAAAGAGACAGACAATATGGTATGTTAATGACTCTACAAGGTGGACACTAAAAGAAACAAGGAAAAATTATGAGAAATATTGTGCTCCCTCTTCTGAGCTACTTGTGTGACACAGTGCACACTACTACAATAATATTTAAAGCTTGTTAAAAAAAAAAAGAGGTGAGAAACATTATCACCGAAGTGCCCTTCCTTAGATGAAGGGGGGCGCGGATGAGCATTCCAGACGTCTGTGACACTCCCCAACCCTCTTAACCATGACCTCTTTCCTTGGTGTCGGTGCACGCATGAATAGGCACGCCCATCATTTAATCAGTGAATGATGAGGAGGGGGGGGGGGGGGAGGAAAGCTGGGTTAAGAGCGACCATTTGCACCATTTTTCTCTAAAATGGCATTGTAGTAATAACGTATACCTTGTAAAAAAACGTGAAGGAGAGCCACCTTTCATTCATACTGCCGCTGCAATAAAACTGGCACAAAACTGCTAAGCATGAGCCTAGCGGAGTGGCCTTAGCTACTGACTAAGTCAGTTCCCCATGTACAGCTGACGAAGTCGGTTCCCCATTCACAACGTTGTGCTTTTGTTGCAATTCTTTCTGGCGAATGCCCGAGTGCAATATCTTGTCAAGTTTGTTCATATGAACTGTCGTTATCACTGGCCGACATTGTGTTGCTCTAATTCTGGAAACGTCTTGTTGACTGCACTTTTTGTAAGACTAAAATGTAGAAGGTCCTTTGCAGGGTCAGATTTGCATAGAGAGCGCATTCGGCTTAAAAATACTTCTGCTATAATTTGGTTGTGTTTAGCCTGTATGCATTCTGTTGGTCAATGAACCTGACTCTGCTAAATATATTGACACTTTCATTTAAACTTTTATCATATTTGGCATACAGATGCAGAGTGGACACTGTTAAAAGTACTTGTTGCTGCTTTAGATCAGGTTTTGCTGGTGCTGGATTCCGAGACAAAAGTTCAGATGCCTGTTTTTACTACTGATGCTGTGGTAGCATGCCGCATGCGCATGCTGCCAAAAGGCACTGGGGATGGTTGGAAGATGTCTGCAGCAGAAGCATGCTATTTACATGCATTAAGGGTAAACATTTGTAGAAGTATTTGAGGATAAGCTATTCTCATGAAGCACCCCTAAAATCGAATGAATGAGGATCTTTACATCTTGTACAAGTCCTTGTTTCCTTCTGGGTAATGTGTATGCAAGTTTGAAGCGAGATAGGCATATTAAAAGGGGAGTGACAGTCAGTGAAAAATATTGGCTGGTACATGTGTTACAGCGAAAGCTATTATCAGATCACGACATGGGTCACGTATGGCGCCGTAGTTGTCCACCGTCGCCACCGGTTTCCATATTTCCTATCACACGAAATACGAAAATAACTTGGTAAAGAAAAAAAAAACGCCAACGACATTAATTATATTCGAACCCAGGTTCCCTCCGTGCCAGCCTATAGTGTACGACGGACTCATGCCGCTTCTAGGTACTATTTTGCAAACTGACCTTAGCCAGACTTGATGTCGGGAAATGAATTGCGTTAATATGAGTAATAAAGCATTTTAGAACAGCAAAGGAACAACCAGGTGCCACACAATGCAAATTGCATAATGAGTGGGTCGTCCAGTGCTCCAACCCATTACAAAAGCTTGTTCTTGATCAGCTGTTAACTGTGGCGCTTACCCACTTGAGTCATAACTCTTCATGGTCGTTAGCCACCACATAAAAAATTTGCACAATAT
Organism: Rhipicephalus microplus; assembly: GCF_043290135.1. Classification (NCBI taxonomy): domain Eukaryota; kingdom Metazoa; phylum Arthropoda; class Arachnida; order Ixodida; family Ixodidae; genus Rhipicephalus; species Rhipicephalus microplus. The sequence continues at coordinate 212,738,327 of NC_134700.1, forward strand.
TTCTTGCAAGTGTTTAGTGGATACTATGCTTCTCTGAAAAATTAGAAGAATATCCTGATGAATGCCGGCCTACAACATAAATATTACGATTCGTCATAACTCTTCATGGTTGTTAGCCACCACATAAAAAATTTGCACAATATTTCTTGCAAGTGTTGAGTGGATACTATGCTTCTCTGAAAATATAGAAGAATATCATGATGAATGCCGGCCTACAACATAAATATTATGATTCGTGTGGCGTAGTGGGTACCGAGAAAGTGTGCTTGTAGCAGTTACCCAAAGAGTGTTTACCAAAGGCTCTGAAAGGCTGCTCTTCCAGCTTTCAATGTGACTGTGCTGCGTGTTCTGTGCAGGCCTGGCAGTATTTTAAATATTCTTTTTGGTGTTGTTATCGTGATACTTAATTTGTAAAAGACTACGAGTCCCCAAACATCTAGAGCATAAAAAAAAAAAAAAACAAAGATGATTTTGGGATTAAGTGTAGTGTAACAGTGTAAATTGATTAACATTTATTTAATATCTACAATTATTTAAAAGCCTCAGCTTAATTATCTGTTCACTGGAATAGCAAGACATTCGATGAATGTTCACTTTGTGCGATATGAAGCAGCAGTAATTCGAATGTGAACAGTGTATTGTTCAAGTGATAAGTTCTCTGATAGGATATATTTTTCTCTCCATAGCTAACAATGGCTGCCTCAAAGTGGTGACTCCTTTAATCGAATATTTGCAGCAAAGGAAGCTGGAAAAGCTGGTAGGTCATCGTTTTGAGAACTTGATTGCACTTTCTTACTACACTTTCTAAATGATATAAGCCTTTGTATGTGCTTACTGAGTGATATGGAATGCCAAAACAAACAATGTTGGTGGCACTAGGAGTGCTAGAATTGAAACCTGGTGAAGGTTTGCTTTGCTGAGGGGAAAAAAAAATACTCGTACATTCATAGGTTCTTGATTATGTGCTCATGTGAAGAGCTAAGTGTCATGTGACCCATCGTCATAACCCCGTTTGCTCAAGAAGAATCTGGCTGAAATCTGTCATGTGAAGCTTTCAGTCGTGTATCTCTGGTATCATATAATGATAATGCTAAATATACATGCATGCCAGTAAAAGTTGCAGTGCAATACCTGCTTTTGTTAACAGAGAGAACTTATTGCTCAGAAGAGTTCTTACTCCAGACTTTCAAAGCCGAGAGTGTAGTCACCTTGGTGGTTCATCTTCCTTTGCATCTCGATCCAGCATGTTGGAGCACACATTTGCAAGCTTAAAACTTCCCTCCAACAAGCCTCTGACGACCGGTGATGCTAAAAGCAAAGCCTAGGAAACTTCCACAAAACGTTTAATAAGCAAACACACACTCATCTTTTAACCATGGACTATTGAAGGCTCGTGCTATGGTGGCACGGGAGCCTGCATGGTTTCCCGAGTAAACTGGAGACTATGGGACCTAAAACACATTTTCGAGCTCAGATGCAACACTGCAACGGTTACTTGTCTTGCTGGGAGAATGTGCCTCAAGGAACAATTGTGGCAGAAATTCTTTTCTCGTTTTCCGGATCTCGCCAGCATCGGGAACTATGTAGGTGCAGTTTTTGGGAAAAGTCCCATTGCTTTTGCCTGTTCGTTAGAGACATGCTTCATTTCGATCAGACATGTTTTAATGCAGCCAGTTCTGCTGGGGCCTGTTGTAACCTTTTCTACCTCCATGATTTCAATGAACGAAAGCATGCCTAGCAATTGTGTTCCCCCACATGCGCAGCAGTTTAAAGCCAATATGGCAGCCTTCTACGGGGCAGTTACCACAATCAAGTGCACAACTGTCTCACAACAAAAGAGAAAGAAAGATGTTGCCCTTGCACCAGAGTTATCAGGCCTGTCAGGTGGCACTTTTATCAGGCTATTCAAACCATTTCTTATTCCAGCTGTGCAGCCAGTCACGAACTTTACGCATGTGTGTCATGCGAGGGAGCTGAACTTTGGAACGTGCGGTGTGGAGGTGGAATATACGTTGATTGTCGTAAATAGCGAGACAGTGCTCTTCCTCCGTTCTTGACTGGCGTCCAGAAAGCTGTTGGCCGATTCCACGACTCATGCCCAATCGACTAGCCTTTACTGGTCCTAAATGTTTGGTGCTGTTAACATGCAGGGAAAAAAAACATATGGGATGTCACTTTTCTCAACCAAGACATGATTAAGAGGCACTTCATGGAAGATGACTGAAGACTAATTTTGACCACCTGGGGTCATTAGTGTGCTCATATATCTATGATCAAGAGCATATTTAAATTCTGCTCCCTCAAGATGTAGCTGCGGGGGTCAGAAATTGAACATGTACCCTTGTGCCTATATTTAGCGGCACACCATAGGCGCTAAGCCAGCACAGCAGGTGGGAGACACTTGAGATATGCAGTGAAAAGTATTGTTGCAAGTTAATTCACAGTTCACTTGTAATCGGTACAAGGCATAGCGTTGATCCCATTTCAGCCTATACGAAAGGACCTCGTTCTGTATGTCCTTCGTGTACATTGTGTGTTGTGAAATGATAAAACTTGATTCGATTTGATGTGCTGTGATAAGAGCAACACTCTGGATCAAAGCCCAAGGCACTTTAACCTCTTCATCTAGTGGCATTCTTTCGTCTCCTGTGGCAGAAACTACTATGTGATTTGAACAGGTATTGCTTGTAAATGGCAGTGCAGACTCGGCTATTGTGCAGTAAGGAGGATGGAGCAAAGTATCGTTAGCTCCTTCATACTTATAACAGCATAACTTTGAACATTCATTAGCAACGTAATATAATCGGAGTAAGAGAGCTACTGTATGCTCAGAACTGACCTCAATAATGGGGAAATTACGTTATGTATGCTTCCATAAGTGATGGCATAGGCCATCACAAAAAAATTTTTATAAGGCGTCTCCACCTTACTTTTCATATAGTAGCATGTAATCAAGACCAGACATTCGTACCACTGCTTCTGTGCGCATGTTACTTACTTGCAACTATTTATTGGACACCTGGTATAGAAGCCAAAACCACTTGATGGAAAAGGCTCAAAACTAAAAACTTGTGTGCTTCATTCCGTACTTCTGCATTGTACTTTGTGATGAGCAGCAACGTTCCTGCAATTCCAGGCAGTGTAATGAAAACTGGTGCTTTGATGTCAGCACTGAATTGAAGAAGCTTTCTACCTGACGAAAGGGCACATTTTGCTGTGGTGCATAAAATTATAAGGATAACAATGGGTGACATGCACTTTTGCCCTGCAGCTGGTTTAGCTCTTGCATGATTGAGTCGATATTCCTGCCACTGCATTGCAGACTCTTAAAGGATATGTTAAAATCTAAGGCACTGTTGTCTGCTATTTGGTGCCATAAAACCTAATGGAATTATCTGAGAAACCCATTTGGAGACCCTCTGCTCCAGGAAAAGACTCATACAAAAGAATGAATATAAATAAAGGCCACAGTGGGAGAGAAGGACGGGTGCTTTCAACGATGCCTGCACTTTGGCTGTGTTTCATGACGGCGGCCCAGAAACTGCGCGAGGAGCGCCGGGAGGAGCGCAAGAGGCGGGAGGTGGAGAAGAAGCGCCTGCGAGACGAAGAAAAGAGGAGGCGCAAGGTGGACCGTGACCGTGCAACTAAAGAGCCAAGCGGTCACAGGGAGTCCTCGTCAGCCCATCATGATGAAGATGGGCCCCAGTTCGACGATGTTGAGCCAGCGCCAACTAAGCCACAAGTGGTCAAGGTGAGCGGATTGATGGAGCCAGTTGGTGGCAGAGTGGCCTTACTTGTTCCTTGTTCATTGCCCTGTTCAACTGATTGCTTAAAGGGCTCAGTCAGCACAGGGATGGCTGTCGTTCTCAGTTTGACGCTTGTTTCAATTCTCTGCAATATTTCTTTTGTCCTGTAGGAATATGGTGTTTCGTTTTGCTAAACAGAGGCTTTCAGATATTTCATTCATGTTGTTCAAATTATTCCATCTGAGATGAAGCTGTCTTCACGATGGCATTGATCAAAGGGCCAGTAAACAACCCCAAGGTCCAAAAATTTTAATGAAGAAAAATATGTGCGCTTTTGCTATGTGAATATGCTACCACAAGAATTTTGCATATACGTGCTATAATGTAGAAGTTACGGGGGTTAGAACATCCGTTTCAGTCGCTTTTAAATTTTCTCATGACCACTCGTCACCCTTCTCCGTGAAGGAGTAGTCCGTCTTGTGACTCCGCCAACTTCGGCAGCGTGACATGACATCCGTGATATGTCAACGACGAGCAACCAACGATCAAGCAGGGCTTCCCCCGCATGAGCACGTGTCACAGCTGGACCTCTTTATCTTGGGGGCTTTTGTTCTGGTCAAAACTGCTCCTTCCGGAGTCTTGGGCTCTACGAAATCGCAAAGGGGGCACAGTAAAATGAAAATGCAGACTTCACAGCTGAAACTGCATCGCGGCAGGGCCAAGGTGCTGTTTCATAGGGCAAAGAACCAATCGACGAGCTCAGTGGTGTGTAGGCTGATTCCACGAGAGATCGACACGTGTCCAAAAGTTGATATTTTAGATTTTATTGAGTATTTTATATTTTGTGCACCTCTCACCAGGTAGCTCGAAAGTCAACTTTGTTTTATGATTAACGGCATAACTTACGAGAAAAAAAATATCAAACTTCACCACCATGGAGGCACCAATTTCGTCACCTGTCGTTTTTGAAAATTGCAAATGCTATAAAAAGACAAATATTTTTGTTTCAAGGAAGATATTTTTTACCCGAAATGTATGTCTAATGAAGAATGAATTCATACGGTTTCAAGTTTGTAGACCCTAGTAAAATAGCTTTTAAAAATGTCTAATTTTGCGACAGTTTAACATAATTTACGTATTCCCCATTTTTTTTTTCTCCGAAAGTAATGCAAGCAGCGTTTTCATGAGCTTCAAATGCGAGTAAACGTGACCGCATTTGGTGAAGAAAGGCTGTTTAAGCAGATAGGAGTAACTATTTTGAACACGATATTCTACAGTATCTGAATTCACTCTTATACGTAGAGCACTGAGACTTCCAATATGTGGTGCCTCTCCATTACTGACACACAGCTGGAGCTGTTGTGACGGCCATGTGTTTTCAACACGTTGGGTAAGAGAAATTGAATGTTGAATGAGTTCGTAAACGATTCATAACAAAATTTTATCATTTGGGGCACGAAGACTGCCGCATTAGACTGAAGAACACACTTTAGGGCAAGTTGTCATCCGTCGTCTGCTCTACAGATGAATTGCTGTGCGCCGCATCTCGGAGGCAATGCTTTAGATTACATGGTTCAAGTAGGGACAAAGATTACGCCTCCCGTAATTTCATCGACAAAAACATTGTGAAATTAATTTTAACGTACTATACTTCAGTTTTGCATTCGCACTGCGGATACTTGCGCACACTGTTTTACGTCTGCTCTCATTAAAGGTGAGAGACATAGAAACAGACGACAGATAGATCACTTTCGTGCTGCTGGTTTCACACATAGTTGCATTGCCAGTCATTTGAGCCTCAAGGAGCTTGGAGATGGCTAACCACTTCAGCCGGGATAGAGTTTTTGTTCCGATTACCTCATGTTGCATAAAAAGAAAATACCTTATCAAAGAAACTTCTGCAAGGTCGAAGACATCGGCCTGTTTGCCCTGCAGAAGCTTTTGGCGAAAGCTGCCCGCCATGCACATAACAACGACCACTTCTGCCAGAACTGTTTCAGACGCCTCAGAGATATGCTGTCTTCGTCTAATGGCTTCTCAGCTGAAACAGCTGATGAGTTTTCGCCGGAAGAAGAAAAAGGCAGAAGTCAAGAGCGGTGTGTAAACACGCCTGAAGCATTGTCACATATGCGACTAGAGAAGCTGCATGCGCGAAATAGCAAAATTTATGCAGAGCCAAGACAACTTAGCAGCAATTCTACAGTAACCGTGAAATTCCACCGTAACGTGTGTAACCGCCGCTTTCAACCATCAGATCTAAAATGCAGTGTGTGTGCCCAGTGGTTCAATAACTTCAAGCAAGCCTATGAAGCGTGTTCTTCATATCAAGAGCGCATGCGTTTGTTGCCACTGTTGCCGAGCGATATAGAGCGCCGAAAACTCCAAGCGCTTATACCAAACATGTCAGCTTACATGATATACAGATTCCGACGCTGGCGCGCAAAACACGGGATACGGTTAGCACCAAATGCGGTAAAAAGGACACGGCTGAACCCAATGGATGTCCAGGCAGCTATGGCTTACTACTCCAAAGATGAGTATAGCTGCTCTCGGCAGAGTCCTAACAAAAAAGATGTAGTATCGGTTACCATTGACGGAAAAAAGGAGCTTGTTTCGAAAAGGTTTATGACCCGTTCGGTGCGAGAGGCTTACCGTCTCTTTAGAGAAGCTAATCCGAACACGTCTATTGGGCTCTCTAAGTTTTATTCACTGAGGCCGAAGTGGGTTCTTCTTGCACCACACCAAGGAGGAGGAGGAAGAAACTTTATTCAGAAAAAAAAAAAATTGAAATGCAGGCAGTTTGGTCGGGCCCTCAGTCCAGGGCTCCGCTGGCACGAGCGGCTCGCTGGACCTGGTCAAGCAAAGCTATTTGGCTCTGCTTGTCCTCGTCCGCAAGCCATGCCTCCCACGGCCTGTGAAACATGTGTGGTTGCTTCGTGATGTGTGGGCTGTCGATGTGTGTGGGCCTCTGGGTGCACTCCCATGTTATGTCGCTGAGTGTTGGTACAAGTGCGCCTTTGTTTATACTGTGCTAATGCCACGGAGTGTGTTTCTGCCCTACAAGATGTCGCCAATGGTGCCTACATGGTGGACTTCTTGAAAGAACTATGTCTTTGAAGCTCCCCTACAAGTGATTGTTTTTTAGGCCATTGTGACTATTGGGCTAAGGAGGATGCTCTGACAGCCACATGTTTAGAAATCCCTGAAGATATTGAGGTGGCCGATGCAGTATGGGAAAATGGCGATCTAGTAAAAAAAAACAGCCCAGGCAAGTGCTTTTCTGCGAGAGCTAAGTCTATGGTTCGTGAAGTGGATTAGCCATGATTACATAAGATACATTCAAGAATCAGCAATACGCCAGGCGAAAGAGAACCAAGAAAAAGAATCTTGCATTTTTCACTTTGATTTTGCCGAAAATTGGACAGCCATTTTACCGAATGAGGTACAGAGGTACAGTCGTATCACTGGCACAAAAGACAGGTGTTTATATTCACGTGTGTTGTCACAAAGAAGCAATCGATTCAAAGTTTTGCCGTCATCAGTGATGACACATGCCATGATGCTGCACATGCCTCTTTTTCTCTACAAATAATCCACAACTATATTGTCACGTGCTTCCTTTTGGGTTGTGCTCAGCGCCAGCCACTTTTCAGCGTCTCATGGACGCCGTACTATCAGGCTTGAAGTCGCAAACATGCTTGGTCTATCTGGACGATGTTGTATTCTCAGCAACATTCGAGGAACATCTCAGCTGTTTATTCACCGTCCTCCAAGCCATACGTTCGGCCGGCCTTACTTTAAAACCGGAAAAATGCCATTTTGGTTTTAACGAACTCGGCTTCCTTGACCACGTCCTCAGTCACAAGGGTGTTCGACCTGACCCGGCCAAAATAGACGCCGTTGCGCAATTTCCTGCACCACGCGAGAAAAAGGCCGTAACACGCTTCTTAGGGTTGTGCGCCTATTACCGGCGATTTATCGAGGACTTTTTGTCTATTGCGGCACCATTGACACGACTCACACGTGAGGACGTCCCCTTCTTTTGGGGTGAACAACAGCAATTGGCATTCAATGAACTACGACAAGGCCTGCAAACACCTCCAGTTCTCGCGCACTTTGACCAGGAAGCCCCTACAGCACTTCATACTGACGCCAGCAATGTAGGTCTGGGTGCCGTTCTGGTGCAGTGGCAAGACGGCTGTGGAAGAGTAATAGCTTATGCCAGCAGAACTCTCTCTCGCACGGAGGAGAACTACTCAACCACCGAGAAGGAGTGTCTCGCCGTGGTGTGGGCGGTCATCAAATTTCGTCCATATTTGTACGTCCACTCCTTCAAGGTTGTTAGCGACAATCACTCTTTGTGCTGGCTCACCAACCTTAAAGATCCATCTGGCCGTTTGGCGCGCTGGAGCCTAAGGCTTCATGAGTTCGACATGACCATCGTCTATAAATCTGGGAAGCGGCACACCGACGCCGACTGTCTCTCACGGTCGCCAGTGGAGACTGGCTCGTGATGACGAAAACATTGACGCGGTATTCTTAGGAGTTGTCAACACGGCCACTATTGCACAGGAGCAGCGCAGTGACCCCGAGCTGTTACCACTCATTGAATATTTAGAAGGACGGCGTAAGGATGTGCCGCGGTTATATGCCAGAGGACTGCCATCTTTTTGCTTGCGAAACGATGTTCTCTATAAGAAAAACTTCTTACCAACCGGCAACCCGCACTTGCTCGTCGTGCCTGCCTCTCTTCGAAAAGAAATTATGGAAGGGTGCCATGATGAAGCAACTTCTGGTCATCTAGGCTACACCCGAACATTGTGCCGATTACGATGCAAGTACTACTGGCCAAAGTTACCCGCTGCTGTTAACCATCACGTGCGAACTTGCACCGACTACCAAAGACGCAAAGCACCTCCCAGCAAGCCAGCCGGTCTTTTACATCCAGTCGAAGCACCAGCGAAGCCGTTCACCCAGATTGGAATGGATTTCCTGGGTCCCTTTCCAACTTCCACAACAGGGAACAGATGGATAATCGTGGCCACCGATTACCTCTCCTGTTATGCGGAGACTAAAGTTATGCAGCTCGGCACAGCAGCAGAAGCCGCTCAGTTCTTCATTGAAAACATCGTCCTTTGGCATGGCGCTCCGACCGCAGTGATCACAGAAAGAGGACCTGCCTTCACCGCAGAGATTTTGGAGTCGGTTCTCAGACTCAGCGATACAGCTCACCAGAGAACAACTGCATACCATCCGCAGACAAACGGACTGACGAAGCGCCTCAATAGGACCCTCACAGACATGATCAGCATGTACGTTGACACGGAACATAAAAACTGGGATAAGATATTGCCGTACGCGACCTTTGCCTCTAATACCGCTCGACAAGAAACCACTGGAATGACGCCGTTCAGGCTGATCTATGGTCGCAAAGTCACGACAACGTTGGGTGCCATGTTGCCGCATGAGTTTGACGACATCCATGTAGACGCCGAAGAGTTCAATCAGCGCCCCGAGGAAGCCAGACAGCTCGCGCGTGTGCGCATCTGTCATCAACAGCATCAAGATGCACAACAGTACAACCCCCGACACAAGTTTATAAGCTACACACCAGGCGAGAAGGTCTGGGTCTGGATTCCGATACGTGGACGTGGACTGTCGGAAAAACTGCTAAGACGGTACTTTGGCCCATACAGCGTCACGCGACGCTTGAACGACGTGAACTATGAAGTTGTTCCCGACACTGACTGTAGTTCTAAGCGCCAAAAGCATTTACCCGAAGTCGTACACGTCGTGCGTTTCAAACGGTATTTATCCAGTTGACGTGACCACTTCATACGCCTGGTAGAGCGCCTAAGTTGCGCATCGGGACGATGCCTCTTTCGGTGGGGGGCAAATGTCACGTGCTTGTCAAAAAGAAAGACAATGGCAGTTGTGCATGTGCCATGAAGTACAAGGAAATGGATGAAAAAGAAGAACTCTCTTGCGCGTTCTATTAAAAGAACCGACCTGCTTCTGGTGTCTCAATCTCTGCGGCAAGACCTCTGTTTTGACGTCTTGACAATATGAAGGAACAACTTAAGCCTGACACGCATGTTATGTTTCTGATGGTGCCAGCAGTCACTTCAAAAACAAGTACCAGTTGTTCGAGATCATATATCAACAAAGTGGATTTTTTAGGCCACAGGACATGGCAAAAACTCTTGTGACGGTGTTGGTGGCCTACAAAAGCATCAGGCTACGCTCTACAACCTCAGAGCGGCAAGCTCAGCTGTGATTTTGTCTGCATCCCAAATGGTGGCGCAAATGAGCACGAAGCTCAAGAATGTCAAGCTGCTGTGTGCAAATGCAGACGAGCTAGAAACATTCCGTCAGTTTAAGAAGAACCAGTGGAAATTGTTGCCACGTGTTCCAGGCATACGTTCTTGGCATGTTTGGCTAAGCACATCTGAGGGCACTGATCGTGGTCGTGTTTTGTTAGTGTCACGTGTTGCTAAATGTGATCTGCAAAAGATGCAGCCATTTTGAGCGCATCTCTTGTTTCACGCAGTCACCACCAGAATACCAGTGAGGGTACTTCAAGCACATATGCTTTTTCTAGCGAGACCCAACACTTGCGTTGGAACATTTTCTTGTTTGAGTTTATCTGCAAATATAGACAGGTATTTTGCAACTGAGTTACAGTGTTGAAGATTTCCTCCATTAGAGCTGTGTTATCAGAGCATAAATGCGCCTTCGTGGGTACGTATTTGTCACAGTGCTAAAACAGCCTTTCTTCACCAAATGCTGTCACGTTTACTTGCGTTTGAAGCTCATTGCCGCTTTTCCATTCCGATTTCTAGATTTCTCAACTTATCAGCGCATTCTCGAAAAGCTCTGATTTGTACCACGAATATTGTCGCTAAAAACAAAATAATGCAACATGTTTTTTTATATTACCGTATTTACTCGATTCTAGCGCGCATTCGATTGTAACGCACACCCGATTTCCACGGCGAAAAAAAAAAAAAACCGTAAGACATTGATTGCAACGCGCACCCATTTTTCTCACTGGCCTGCACGATCACACCACTCAAAAATACGACTCCTTTCGGGAGCGTCTTCCATTTAAATATGAAGTACAAGCGAAGCTTGTGCCCATCTGACGTGTAACAGAGCATTGCCGTCACTGTAGTTTTACCGTGGACCGATGTCAGCACGGGAACTTGCTTCGCCCCCTTCTTCTCGATGGTTGTGGTGCCAGGCATGTCGAAGTAAAGAGGCGTCTGATCGGCATTCCCGATTTGCCCAAGCAGGTAGCCGTTGTTGTGCCGCAAGTTTAGGATGAACCTCTGAAAACTGTGAAGCTTTTCATCGTACCCCTCCACAAAACTTTTCACATATGCCCGTTCCCCTTCGGAGGGAAAAGCCTTTCCTCTTCATAAAGTTAGTTAGCCAGCACCTGCTCGCTTTAAACTGGCTTCGCATTAGACCATTTTCTAAGGCTAATTGCATAGCCCGCACTTGGAGCAGTTCTGTCGTCACCGGCCGATGTGCCGCTTACTGCTCAAGCAGATACTCGCCGAGCAGCTCTTTAATTTGCGGAAACCGACCCTGCTGTGGTCCACTGAAGCCTTTGCGTGAATCTTTGCTGTCGACAATCTTCTGCTTTTGTTTCCGCCGGTCCCGCATGCACGTTTCGGGAACTCCAAACGACCGCGATGCGGCCCGATTTCCGTCCGTTTCTGCACACGCGATGACTATTCCTTTAAAAGCGGCATCGTGGTGCACTCGAGTTTTTGGAGTCGGCCCTTCCACGCCGTCGATGCTAATGCACTACATGATGACTAACTCCTCAGCACACATACGAAGTGCCGCACATGGGAAACACATAGGCAGAAATGGCCGACGCGCCATGCCGACGCACGTAGGGGGCACCCATTTTGGAAACGCCGATGGCAATAGATTGACCGTATTCATTTTTTTTTTTCGTACTCGATTCTAACGCGCATGCGATTTATGAACTCGCTTAACCGGAAAAGATGTGCGTGTTAGATTTGAGTAATTACGGTACTGTATGATGGCCTTCGGTTGTCTATTTACGAGATTTTAAGAAAAATCAAAGATGGGGTTTTCTTATTATTCGAATTTCAGTGGAGTACACTTTTGCCAATATGAGAACTTTGAGGCAATATATAAAAATTTACATTTGCCCTACGGCAACAATAATTTATGTACCTAATGAACACCTTATATTCTTAACACGTGTAAAGTTTTAAAACGCTGCTTGCATTACTTTCTTAGAAAAGAAATGGGGAATACGTAACTTATTTTAAACTGTCGCAAAATTAGACATTTTTAAAAGCTATTTTCTTTCGGTCTACAAACTTGAAACCGTATGAATTCATTCTTCATTAGACATACATTTCAGGTAAAAAAATATCTACCTTGAAACAACAATATTTGTCTTTTTATAGCATCTGCAATTTTCGAAAATGACAGGTGACGAAATTGGTGCCTCCGTGTTGGTACCAATTCCGTGTCCGTGTTGGTGAAGTTTGATATTTTTTTCTCGTAAGTTATGCCGTTCATCATAAAATGAAGTTGACTTTCGGGCTACCTGGTGAGAGGTGCACGATAATAAATACTCAATAAAATCTAAAATATCAACTTTTGGACCCGTGTCGATCTCTCATGGAATCAGCCTGTAACGTTGCCAATTGGCAAGCTTTCGTCATACTGCGTGTATGACCGAAAAGGATTGATCAGACGAGGAGAACAGGTGCAGCATTGTTTTTCATAATGGAAGGTCTGCACAACGCGCAGTGGTGTAATATTCGGCAAATGTGATCGCCGTGGTTTACTGTACGAATTGGCGAGCTTGTTTGGCGGGCATAAAAACAAAAGTCAAAGCCTGTTTGCTGGTTCTTTAAATTTTCAATGTACTGTATTTCATGCTTTTCTCATAGTCACCAGAAATACTATTCAGTGTTTGTATTGCTGCAGTAAACTTTGTGGGGCATCATTTTAATTTAGGTGTTGATCATTTTAGAAAGAGAGAAATTCACTGTTGAGGAATTTTTGTTGCTGCTCTATATGACTCGCTTTTAGTGTAGCTACACTCATGTTCTGATTGAGCATGATAGCCAGCTTTTAACATCTGCAAGAAAGCTGGAAGTTTGAGCCTATTTATATTTTTATGGTCTCATTCCACCACATGCCACGCCCCGCAGTGCATTTCTTTTGCACTTGCCGTTTCATTCCTAGGTTGTTGAGAATTCTAATTTAAACGTTCTTGTCATAAAACCGTCACACTGCTTTCGGAAGCAACACACAGTGTTCAGTTTTATATTGGCTCTTTTTTTATTCGATTGTGAAGCCACGTTTGTTTGAAAAGAATGAGTACTATTGTCAGCTTTAAAGCATTATCCTGACACGTTATTAAAATGTTCTCTAATCGACTCATATTGCTCAATAGGAGTATAGCTTAGTTTTTTTACATTACTGCACAGGGAAATTGTAGCACTTTTGGGGCATGGTTGATGGGAGTGCGAGTGAGATGAAGGTGCAATGGTGTGGGATGGCATGTGTATTCATGAAGCATGTGTGTGCTTGTGAAATGACAATTTCCTGAGTGAATCGTCTATATATATTCAGACCTAGCATTGTTATTTTCATGCGTCCTTTGTGTGTCGTTTTCTTGAACTGTGTTAAGGAAATCCTGCCATGGCACACTTGCAGCTGTCGGCTTTGACTTGGAGCACCGGAAGTTAGCAGTGTGGCAATTGTTGGCAGCAGCAGAGATGCTCAATTTTGACTGATGCATGATTGCAGTCTTCCACCAAATCGTCACAGCGTCAGCAGGGCCGAGCCAGTTCCAAGTTGAGACAGTGTCTGCCACCTCTACCAGTTGACAGGAAAGACACTCGCGATCACATGGCTTCGGTCGGTCGGGGACGATCACGGCGGGAAGTGAGGCGATAGCATTGTTAAAAGAGGGACCTGAATTTTTATTTTGTTGGAGAAACAGAAAAGATGCATGTTCTATTACCATGCTTTGGTGCAGCTTAGGAAGAAAGGAGAAATTACAACATACAGTACTTTGTTGCGAGGGGAGCCCCTTGTTTTCTTGTCTTACATCCGTATGGCGTTGTACTTCATTTTATAGGCAATTGAATCGAGACAGAAGCAAAAGTAGATATTGAGCTAAAATCGACATACACACAACAGCTCTGGAATTTGAAGGAGTTGGGAGCCATAAACCTGGTTTGTTATTGGCCTTTGTCACAGCCACATTGTGTTGCCTCAAAAAATCATATTGCTGGATGTATTGACATGAAACATGTCATTTTGTACAATGAAATGTCCATAATACTTTCGTTTCTCTTGTCTTCAGTTTATGTGGCCTCAGCATATAATTCTGACCGCACACTTAGATGCTGCATTGCATTAAGAGACAGCATTCGTAGTAATATAATCAGGCACTCTTAAATACTTACTTTTGTGCAGTCTTTTCTACTTCAAAATTAGTTTTCCCTATTAGGAGCATAGCGCAAACAAATGCATGATGTGTGTAATTATAAGTAGTTATCATCGGGCTAGTAGGGTCGTAACGTATTCTAAAGGTAGTAGAGGTATGCACTTGTAGGCAGACATTGAACAGCACTTCGCAAACTTTTTCCTTGCAACTGAGGTGCCTCAAAAACGGCTCACAGCTCCATGCAAGATGTATATTCAAATATACCTTTATCACATTTTAGAAGCTGTTCACTCACCATTACTTGCATTTTTACATCTGTCGCAATTCTTTTTGAACTTCCTTCATTCAAGTGCATTAGGTATTAGTAATGGGCCAGCTATTCCAGCGCACACGCACTTTCACAGAACTTTCTACCAAGCTGCCCCAGCTTTCTTTTCTTTTTCTCTTCTGAAGAAGGTTTGGACACTCTGACTGCAAGTTTGTGATTTCAATTTAAAAGCTGCAGTATCTTTATCAATCTGGATACATTTTGTTGCATCTAAAGCAATGAACTTAAAAAAGGTGTCAGTTCTACTACCCAGTAAAAAACAAGTTTCCATCAATAACTTTGCAGCAGCATGAGATCTAAACCTTTCAGAAACTGCTGAGCATGGTAATCGGAGCTCGCACATTTGCATGTTGCTTCATTGTCTCTGATTTTAACGTCTGCATGTGTCTATTGGCATGAGACTTTTGCATGCCATCACTTTGTATGCATGTGTCTTGACGCGTTTGCTTTTGTGTGGCTGATATGCTCAAAATGAGGCCTTGCTTTGTATGTGCATTGCTTTTGCGACGTGGGTGCCTAGTGTATGTCCTAAAAACGTTATTATCACTCTGAAAAGAATTAAGTTCTGTGTGCACACCACAACGTACCCTTACCTTTATTACATACGTATAATTGGAAATAATTTGAAGTTTCTGAAGAGAATCCTGGAAGCAAGAAATTAAGTGTACCACCACACAGTAAAACAAGGTTTATTGCATTTGTAAGCAATAAACCTTGTTTGTGTGCTGCAGTGTTGTTACACTCACAATGAGGCTCCAGGATCCAACGTATTTGGATGCATCTAATAAAGAAACTAGTAAAAAAATGAAGCAGCACAACCAAATTTTCGAAGGTACTTGGAAATGAGGTTCAGCTGAAGTAAGAAAACAAACGATTTCTCGATTGGGTCGATGCGAAAAAACAACAACAACACATATACGTAGGTCTTACAAGCCAGCAAGGATTTGACGCCCCATTAGGCATATTCCATGCAGATATGAAACATGTTGATATTGCAACATATTGTTGCAAGTATTTAATCACTGAATTATGCCTCACAAGTACTTCTTATTTTCTATATATATTTAAGGAGCACTGACATCAAATTACCCATGCCAAGATATTTGCGTCAGCGAGTAGCTATAGACCCCGTAGGAGCAATTCGCGACCTAAAACGCAACTGAGGGATAAATAACTATCACTTTTATTGATTTATATTACTGGTATTTAGCACTATTCAAAAGGGCCGGCAATCCCGCCATTTTTAGCGCTGAAAGCACCGGCAGTGGCGCTACCTCGCGGTCACCACCAAATCACGCCACAGCTGACCACTAAACATTTCGCCTGCCAGGTGGACACATTCAGTCATGCCTTGTCACCTGCATTGCTGTCGTCACCGTACAAGTGTCGACTCAGGATCAATACGATAGTCTGGAGCTTGGAATCCCTGTCATTCGCGACGTCGCGAATTATTTTTGCTTCGATCGACCTTTTTCAGAACAGTGATTCTGAAATGGACGCCGTTTCAAGCAGCACTGCAGAGGTGCCCAAAGATGCACGCTTCAGCCATGTTTGCACGTGTGTCTCATTTAGCTATATTGGTGTGTTTTGTCGTGCAAAGCATTCAGGTATACGCAGAGAGGTCAACGCAATATAGCTATCGCGAATGAGCATCAGCGAAGAAATAGATTACGTTTCCTGTTTGCCAGTTTCTTTTTTGTGCCTCCAGATGGCCCCACCTATCCAGCCTCTCGCGGTTAACACGGTATTACCACTTTTACGTGGACGCAAAGTCTACAGATGAACTAAAATTCAACGATACCTGTGTGTTACTTGTTAGCGATGATATCTCTCTATACACTGTTCCACTTTTAATAGCTTGTGGTCATGTTGATGTGCAACACATAACTGGATATGAAAAGACATCCTCATGGCACTTTTTCCGTGCTTCGAACTAGACGACTGCAGCTCACCTGCAACTCGCAATGATTCCCCAACATGCTGACTGACAAGCACATGTTTAATCATGCTCTGTTTTTTCGCCATTCCTTTAAAGGTAGTTTTTATATTGATAATTTCTCGAAATCATTCAAACCGGTGCGACGAAGATCACACGTGATGAGCGAGTACGTTTCTGCGCTTCGGTGCCAGTCGATGCCACAATAAGAACACTCGGATCGTACACGTCATCGCTACTAGGTCATCGTCACTGAGGATGGTATTTGTGGAATGTATCACATTGAACACGTAGCACTAGTGTCGATGTCGCAGGGCAGTCTATTTTCTATTTTTCCACCCTTAGCTTTTCTACGCTGTTTGACATCGAATTAAAATAACTTCCACGTGACGGATGCCGTTCAAATTTGGCCAAGAAGACCTATGCATACCAAGCGATCGAATGATGGGCACGTCTCGATCTTGAAATTTGATGTCAGTGCTCCTTTAAGCTTGCACTGTGCTTTATATGGATTATAGAGTTGCCACCAGTATCAGTAAGACAGCATAATGCAGCTCAATAAAGAACATCATACCCAATGCTTAATTATAATGGTATAGTACTGGAGATCTGAAACAACGTACAATGTTAGCGACAGTGAGTGCTTTCGAAAAGTGCCGCATGTTGTAACGTCATCTGGCATGAAAGCATCGCATGCACATCAGCGTGTTCAGTCATAACGGCAGCATGACATCCACCTCTTTACATCTGCTGCAAGCCGTTGGACCAGAAACCAGCGGGCAGGTCGGTGAGTCCTCGAAGAGCACGGGGAGCCCGCAACGCGAAAAGCGAACGCGTTTCATCGGTCCTCAAAATGCTCGGTATGGTCGGCCGAGCTTCTCGAGAAAATCGGACTCCAAACAAACACCCCGGGCCGATTGTGGTGAGTTGGGCATGGGCAGCTGAAGAAAAGTGCTTGTAAATCCAGTCGCAGCTGTCGTGCTGCATGTTGTAGTATGTCTTTGACTCGCTATCATACTCTCGCAGTATTTGAGGGGCTTGTGTCGGGTAGTTTGCAGTTCATGGCTTTAAGGTTTTCAGCCGTGTTTGGGTGAACATGAAAGCAAGGGCACAAATGTTTAAAGTCTCATTTCTCTGTTATTATTTGGAGTGTATGGAAAGAAGCTCATGACACAGAAGGGTTGTGATTTGAAACTGTGCTGTAATTGTTGATGAAAGGAAAGTTATAACAAAACCAAGCGCTGTCATCATGTACTCGTGGTGTGAGCCGTATAGTGCTGCCCTGATATTAAAGGTGATAGCTGTCCCCATTGAAATTTACGGTGCGTCAGTAGAAAACTTGCTGAAAATATGTGTGCAGTAAACTCTCAGTAAACAGAAATCTGTTTAACGAAACTGCTGCTTAAACGGAACAAATGCTTCTGACAAGATTGGTTTCGCTCTTGCATAGTGTGCCCCGGTTCATCTCTCAGTAAACGTAACTCCTGTTAAATGGAACACATTTCACTGGTCCCTTCAGGTTCTGTTTAATGAGAGGCTACTATACATGCTTCTACAGCTCATAAATTCTCCATTGTCACCATCCTCTCTGTCCTCAGCTCAAGGCGTAACTGAGTACACACATGTGTACAACTGTTAACTGCATGACACAGCTGTGCTTTTGCATTCATTCCTCCCATCGCTTGCTTTTTATATCTTATGCTGCTAATGTTGCTTGTGCTTGCTATTGACTTCTTTATTTCATTAAAAGTATTATTCGTAGTAGTGGTGTTGATAAAACAGCTTACTGCTGAAATCGGAATACATATAAGCTGTCTCTCGTTCTTGCCTTGTAGAATTGTGTTGCTGATGTTGCGTAAGCCACAAAGAGAGAGAACATCAACTGGTTTTGCCGCCAAATACTTCTCAGACATTGCGAAGTGGTGTGATCGCTGTGTTTCGCCTACAGCAGGGCAAGTAGGGTCTGGCATGAGTAGTTGCCTGTGCAAGCAGTGCATGGAGGAAGTTTGTGATTCCCACGTTTCTTGCTACAGTCGTAATTGACAGTCAAACACATCTATCATTTTAATGTATCGTGCAGAAAACATGCTGATGTTTCTACGCTGCATCTTGATGCTGCTAAACCTTGTATGGAAGCATAATATCTCATTCTCTTTAGGCCTGAATAACACAGCAAGAGTAATGGGTCCCGTACCAAACATTTCTATGAACAGCTATAACTTTTGCATATTCTAAATGCTATGCCTCCATGACAATGTGACCTAAGCAGCGATAACTGCCGGCATGGCAATGTATAGTGGTAAAAGCAACGCTTTCTTTGAAATTTGTCTAGGTGCTGAGAAACCCCGTACGGGAGCATGAGTCACTGTCAGCAACAACTGCAAAGGACGCGGGAACTGGGGTAGTACCGAAATCGAGCGCTGGTGGCACGGGTGGCAGCCATTCCAAGGCCCCACCGGTGCGCAGTTCCATGGGAGGTGGTGGCAGTTCACGCAAAGACTGGGAGCGTCCCAAGGTGTCTAGACCCAGCAAGGAGTACCAGGGTCCGAAAGAGTACAGCAAGCACAAGGGCGAACAGCCTGCATCTTCGCATAGGTTGGGCTGCTCGATGTTCTTTAGTTCAATATATGATTCCACCATTGTTTTCCATCTGTATGTTGAAAAAAAAAAAAAGTGATGTTGGAGCAGATTGTTGGATTGAAAGACATTGATAGAACATTTTCTTATCAAAAATGATATTTACAGGATTGTAGGTCGACTCATTTTGCCTTAATTGGAAATCCGAAGTTGGGGGGTCGACCTAGAGTCGAAAACTAGTTTAGGTTGTAAAGTCGCGAAAATTATCCCTGCATATTTCTGCAAAGCTAGCTTTTTTGCACATCTTTTAAGCACTGCCGTGGAGCCATTTTTGGCTTCGCTTTCTTCAGAAGCATTGTAAATCAGTCTTTTTTTTTTTTTATGAAATGTGCTCATGCTCTCCCTTTGTTTGTTTACTTGTTTAGTTATTTATTTATTATTATTTTGCCATGCGATATTAGTGGGACCGACCTACATTTAAGTCAGCTTAGAATCGTGTCAAAACAGTGATTTAATTGAAACTAAACAGAGGTTCCGAAACAGTTCTGCTTGCCGTTTATGACCTAACAGATTTTACCTAAAACGAAGCGTACTGTATGTTAGCCATTGCGAGGGAAGCAGTGATTTGCCACATTGTATAGCAGTGAATTTTCCGAATTTCAGGCGTGTGATTACTGCTTCACATAAAAAGTAAGTATTTGATGATGAACAGCCGTCTTACTTGTTCTTTAGCTCTTGCATTTAAGTGCAGTCTAGGAATTTAAACTCGTGCTTTATTTTTATGAATTCATTTGCATGAATATTAGGAGCAAAATGTGCTGAAATTATCTGGTCAGGACACACCACTTGTATAGTAGAACATAACAGCTTATACGAGAACATAGCATCATATATTATCAACCTAAGCTTCTCAACAAATATGCTGCAGTAAGGTATTATAAGTTTTGTCTTTGCTTTATGAAAAAGTGGTGCAGAGTTATTTCAGGTGGGTGCTGTTTTGGCATATTTTTTGGCTACATATTCAAATTCTTATTTTTTTTCTCAAATACATTTGGAATGATTTTTAGAGCTAAAAGCTGCAGTATACAGCTTGACAGTGGCTCTAAAACCCTAAAATGTCACAGTGACACAGACTGACTGTCACGGTGCACTGTAGTGTGCATTGAAACAGTATACAATGTACAGTGCACTGTTATTGAGTGATTAATGAATACAGCAATAAATAATGTGCTTGCCTTATTTTTATAACTACTAGTATATACCATATTCTCGCACAAAACTCGCCCCTACGTATAGCCCGCAGACCTAGTTGTCAATTCTATGAAAAGGAAAAAAAATGCTTATAACCTACACCCTCATTTTTAAAAAAAAAATTTTGCAATTTTTTGTTCGGGTTGTATGCAACAATATGCGTTATTTTTTTATCATGCTCTTATACATAAGGTGGGTAGCTAAGTTGCTTGTTAAAACAATGAAAACTTCTGTAAGCTTTGTGCAATATACATAATTGTCCAAATAATGAACAGTGGCAATGATAGCATTGAAACTCCTCTGAGGTGATTTGGAAAGCAGACTAAGCCAGTGATGAATGCTCCAAAAATGTAGTTTTCTCTATGTACTGATGTCGTGGTACCACCGTTGCAGCAGGCGTGGATCGACAGGTTCCGACGGCAGGGGCCAGGAAGCGGGCGCCCCGAAAGCATCAGCAACAACTCCAGCCACGGACGATGAACGGACCATTGTTGAAAGCTCTCGGGGTGCCACGTCTGGCACGAGTACTCCTGCAGAGGGCAAGAACTCCAGTTCAGAGAAGGATCGCGAGCGACCATCGGCACCCGAGGAGTCCTCGCAGTCCCGCCCTAAAGACCCTCGAGCAGAGAGGAGGATACGCAACAAGGTAAGTTTTCTTGTGCGGTTGTGTGATTAGGAACAGCCCGGATGCCTTATTATTGGGCTGTCCCCCAATGACTGCATTGTGGTCTTTGGTCAGTACCTACCACTGGCGTCAGCAGGGGCTGCAAGAGGGGCACTTGACCCCACCCCCCGAGCCACACCAGCACCCGCCCCCTCAGCCAACTGCGACGAAGCAATACGGGTTTCCACTAGGGGTGGGCGAATGTTCGATCCTGTCGAGTATTTGAACAAACATTTCAGTATTCAAATTCGTTTTGACACGAATATGAATTTTGAACTATTCGTAAAGGACAAATAAACATACATTTCACGCCATGTGTACGTGCTTGATAAGGTGGTTTCACTGCAGCAGGGGCCTGCCATGCCATGAAACCACTTATCTATCGTCCAGGGGAAATTCGCATTGCTGCAAAGCCACACTTCAAGGCTAAATGTACATACCACCAGCTCCTCGATTAATTAAAAAAAAAAATTATATAGAAGCGTGTTATGTAGGCATATACTAAATATAGCAGATTTTAAAATGCGAGATACTCTAAAACTTATAACTTGCACCCTACCACTGCTCTAATTCTGCCACTATTTGAATCATCTTCTACTTTGAAACAAAATTACATTCACGAACACCTAGTTCCAATTAGTAAAAATAATGTGCCGGTTAGTTGGGTCATAGCAAAAATGCTCATTTTTTGTATGTTATATGATTCGAGCTAATCAATTCAAAATGATTCACAACATATTCACTATTCTTATCGAATTCTGTTCGGACCTTAAATTTACTATTGGGTTATCCTTTGATTGCACCCTCCTAGACGAAATCCTGCTGATGGTGATGCTGCCTTAATAGGTGTTTGCACCAAGAGAGAAGGTTTTTTAGTGCATGTGTCTATCCACTGGTGTCCATAATTTATATCCTGATTCCTTCAGGTTCCGTTTACTGAGTCACCTGTAGTTATAATTTTTGCATAATATCACTTATGGTCCACCTGTTGTGATTGCTCTCTTTCAATACTCCGATGAATGAGCTCACCAGAACTGTTGAACACATTACTTCATTGTAGGTGTTTGATGGTGTTTTGCATATAGTTGCAGGCAGCTTGTATTAGCATGCAGTGTAGGCTCCATCTATTCTCCTGCTGTCACAGTTTTTGTAGAAACTAATTGAAGGCACCAGCACTTTGTCTTGGAATGGACTGAATGAATTGCAAGCCTCCAGTCTTACCAGATATTTCAATATTCTAGTTGTGCCAATGCTGTTCCCACTTTTTTCAAAATTCAGTGTTGTTCACTGACTGGCCTGAGGTCTCAGCAGAATATTATCTTTAGTATGTACCTTCACAACTGGTAAGCCACAAATACTCATGGTTGTTGACATCACTGGAGATAAGCATTTGGTTTTGTATTCATATGTTAAAGTGTTTAGAATCAATTTCGTAGATTTAGAACCAATTTCGTACATTGCACGGTATTTGCTAAACTAAACACGCATGTCGCCTTTTCAATTTGTTAACAGGATCGGCCATCTATCGAGATATACAGGCCTGGGATGCGAAGGCTATCGCAAAAGGCTACATCAGCCCAAGACGAATCTCCATCTGTCAGCGCAAAACCATCAAAAAGCACCAACAGCAGCAGTAACAAGCCACCACCTTAAGCTTTAGGCTGTTTATTTTTATGGAAACAGGAATCCACATCTTCTGACATGTGAATACCTTGCGTTCCTTGTAAATAAATTTAATTATGGTGATTTGCTGTGTACAAGTGTTAAGGGGAGATGGGGGTCGAAAAATGCAACTTCTCTTAAAAATTACCTATTTTTTGTTTTCACGTGTACGTCTACTGTTCTTTCACGTATACGTCTACTGTTCTAAAAAAAAAATCTATGTCGCCACTTAACTCAAAATGCTTTAAAGTTGCGTCTAAAGAGCACAAGGTAGCTGAAAGTGTGCAGTCTTCAAGCACCTTGCTGCCGATGATGCGCCGCTGGTCATCATTGTCGTTCGCAACTAGGCAAAAAGCCCAGCCTCACTCTTCAAATAATGACAATTTCTCGCTCTGCTGCAGTGCAAGAAATATTAAAAAGAAGCACGCCTTTGCCACGTCTGTCGAGCATTGCGACTGGCTTTTAAATCATGTGGTCCCTCGACATTGGACTTTGTTTAGATTACGAAGTCCTTTTGACCTGCTCCCTAGCTTTCAGTCGGCACAAGGCTCTGCCAGACAGAGCAGAAGTAGTTTGGCAAGTGTTTCATCGCCCAGTCTATGAGCGAAATGAATGCGAGAAGTCAGCTCGCAAGAGCCGTGAGGGACAAAGTTTAGTTGCTGGCACATTTTAGTGGCAGTGACCACTACAAGAAGAATTATTTTTTTTGTGTGCAAACAGTATCACATTTAATTACATCTTTTATAAATAAACATCCTATTTTAACTTCAAAACTTGTTTTTCTTGAAACACAGGTTTTGCCATTTTTTCCCACATGCCCCTCCTTTTTTGGATACGTCTGGTGCTCAGATCTGCATGAAATGATGGCCAAATTTTTTTGGAAGTATAAGAAATGCAATTAATGTGTTACATTTTATTATTTTTGTTATGTAATGAAATTATACATAAACTTTTACTAGGGTAGGAGAAATATGGGCTTTTTCACATCTATTACATATTTTGTATGCACTTCCTAATTAGATTTTGCATTGTACATTTTATTTAAAATATTATGAACTAGCAATGGTAAAAAAATTATGGACATTTAGTCATGGAAAGATGGGGGGAGGGGCAAAAGGCTTAAGGTGTTCACTTTGTCATGTTGCAGAATTAAGAGTAAGCAACTTGCAGGAAAGCTAATTATATGTTTTAAATTAGCATAAAGCATTCTTTAAACAGTAGAAGCTTCATAGCTCTAGAGTGAATATAAAAAAAAATGACAGCATATTGACGCCAAGACAGACGCGGTATTCAAACTACGTGCGCAAGTTCATGCGCCCCCTCAAAAGACCAGCGGCCGGATGATGAGACAAGAAAAGGCCGTGACGGCACGTGCCTCCTCAGCAAGCATGGGATTTTGACGAAAATAAAGTAAGGCACCGCTCGAGGTCTTCTCAGAGATTGATTTCCTTTGCGGATCGCCTGTTAGGAACGCTGCTACATTTTCCTTTACTTTTCGGGCACAAGTTAGCCCCAATAAATAGTTATTCTTAAACCATCTGGATTGTGCGTGACAATATCCACGGGCTGAATGATGGAGAGTGGCGCGAAGCTGGGTCCGCGCGTTGCTTCGGCCTCCCGTTCTCGTACGCCAGGATCTTCTATATAACTATCGTCGTTCTATAACATAACTATCGTCATGTCATACCAACAAGCCCAAACTGCCACACTTCTTAGAACAACAACAAACAGTGCGGACAGCTGCTTGCAGACTCGTAGGTTCTTGCTCGACAGTCGTAGGCTCTTGCTCGACAGCATATTTGGCATATTTGGCTCGGCGCACCAGAGATCTGGCACGACGCGTCACACGGAGGCCCGAAAGGCCTGGAAAGGAGGAAGCATTGTTTCTTGGAATTTGTTGTGCGCCGGCGGCTCCTAGCGCTGCCACGTGCAGAATTGTTGATCGCGACGGCATTCTGCACACAATGTGCGCGTTCACTTGAAATGCTTGAAAAATATTGGAGGTGGTTTACGGGCCCCTCAAGATTGAGAATCGGATGTATTATTTTCTTGGTCTTGATTGTGCCACCACAGCTCCCTAGAAGAAGAAAAAAAGCAAGTTGTTCTAAATTTCCTTCGTGGTAATAATTTAACTGCCTGGTCTGAATGTACAAGTGAATAATTATAGCACCTTTTTCTTGTTATGTTTGCTGTTTTTTGTGTTTAACCTCAAGTTAATACTTCAAATATTTAAAATTTGATATGAATAATTCTTGGCCAACCTGCCAGTGTGGGCACGACCCCTATAAGAAGGAACATCATCATCAAATCTGCCTGTGGGTTTGAGCCACAGTTGATAGGTCAACAAGAACAAGATCTGGCGCTCGGTGTTTGAGAGAATTGTTAAACATTGTCTTGTGCTCGCTCCGTGTTGTCGAAGAGCATTTTCACAGCCTGGTCACGTGGTCACGTGCAGCGCGAGAAGCCTTGAAATCCACTTCGAAATGATGAAGGGCATTCTGATGCTCGCATCAGTATGCCTCACCCTGCAGCAGCCGGCTCATGGCTGGGACAACACACGTAAGCATGCCAATTGTCAATCATTTTATAACGTATTTTAAGAGACCTAGGCACCATATATTTTAGTGTGCAGTAACAAAATTATGTAAACGTAATTTAGTGATTCATTAGTTTTTGCAGTAAAAAGAAAAATGCACATCGCTGGACTTCAGGTATCTGTTACCTGTTTCGTGGTTATTCAGGCATGCAAAAGTTCAAAATAAAAACTCGCAGAAACTCAAGGGAACTGCCATGCTTTGAATATAGCGGCATTGTGATGCGAAGCACCAGCCGACACGCATACCATGCAATAAACGACAAAAGCACACAGGGTAAGCTCTGTATGTTCCATGCATTTTCTGCTATGTTGAGGAATCATTTTCTCTGTAACTGAAGGAAGTGTCAATATTATGAATACACCATTTTCTTCCAAATTTTCTGTTCTTTTAAATGTACCGGAGTTGTGAAAATCTGATCAATAATGCTACTTCGGTCGATTTTTTTTTTACAACTGAGACCTAATTATTGAGTATTGGCATTAACACAAACTCACATTCATAATATTGCTATGTGGTGCAGAGCATGGAGCATGGACCTCAACACTTAGAAATGTAAAGTTTTTCACATTTCTCGAACTGCGGCACCTCCTGCTTACTACACCTTAAATCATGCTGCTCTAAATTCTGTAACTTCGTTTAAATACTTGGGTATTCACATAACACCTGACTTGAGCTGGAAGCATCACGTTGACTACGTTATTGACAGTAGCAACAGTATGGTAGGATACTTTCGAAATAACTTCAGCTGCGCTCCTCAAGTCCTAAAGCTAACAATGTAAGAACGCTAACGTATGTAGCAGCGCTAAAAAGACTGCATGGAGAGAGACTAAAAGAGCGCTGACTTCCAACAGTTTTATTCCACTGACAATACCAGGTATAAATTCATGCACAGAGCCAGTAGGTAAAAAAAAAGAAATATTGCAGAAATAAATAGTCTTTCATAAAAAAGAAATAGTCTTTTCTAGTTTTACACACTGTTACATACACTGAAATGAACCAACTAGCCCTGCAAGCAATCATCAATAAAACACTAGTTAGTCCAAAGCTCGAATATGGATGCTCAATTTGGGATTTTTTTCAACTGAACTTGACTCACTCGCTTGAAATGCTACAGAATAATGCAGCACACTTCATATTATCTAACTATTACCGCACCAGCAGTGTCACCTCAATGAAATACACCCTCTCGCTGCAGTCACTTGAATCATGTCACAGAGCGTCTGGTCTCATACTTTTTCACAAGATATTCAATCATTCACTTTTGAAAGCTCAGTTCATTACAACACCATCCTATCGCTCAACTTGTTTAGATCATCCTCACAAGGTACACATCATTATCTGCTGTACTAACTTTTTTCATCATTCCTTCATCCCAATGCACACCCAACGACTGGAACCACCTTCCGGCCGACATAGTTTTCATTTCAGATCATGATTTTTTTTATTCTATACCATACAAAATTACTGATGACACGTAAAGTGTGTATTGCATGTATATATATTTTTTTACCCTGTTCGCTGTATGCTGCTCATCTTACTTACTGATGTAATAAGTTGTATTGCTTAACACGAAATCTTCTTAGGTTCTGTCAATTTTATTATTTTGATGTTACTTTGTCTGCTCTTTTTTTATAGTTTATGTACTGCACTCCCCTCTGTAAAGCTATGTGCCATTAAGGGTAAAATAAATGAAATGAAAACAAAAAACCTCGAGGGGAATAATTTCAGTGTTGGCACAACAGTTGTCTACACTTATGAATAATACTAAGAAACAATCAACTGGTTACCTTGGTATAAGTTATCAGGTATGCGCCCCGCCGCAGTGGTCTAGTGGCTAAGGTACTCAGCTGCTGACCCGCAGGTTGCAGGATCCAATCCGGCCTGCGGCGGCTGCATTTTCGATGGAGGTGAAAATGATGTAGTCCCGTGTGCTCAGCTTTGGGTGCACGTTAAAGAACCCCTGGTGGTCAGTATTTCCTGAGCCCTCCACTACGGCGTCTCTCATAATCATATGGCGGTTTTGGGACATTAAACCCCACATATCAATCACTAGTATTAAGTATGCTGAGTCGGCGCGTGTTTATTTATTTTATTCATCATGCCTTACAGAGCCTAGTATGGCATTGTGTAAAGGGGGCAAGTACAAAGTAAATGCAGAAAAGTACATCTTCAAGGAAATAGACAAAAGTGTACAGTGGAATAAGTTATAAAAAAATGATGAAAAATGAAATGTAGTAAGAAGGAAAAGAAAAGGAAAGTGAGCCCCGTAACAGTCTGCTTGAGGGAGCGACACCTCAACAGTAGCTCACAAGGGATGGGGGTGAGGAGGGATTAAAAGGATAGGAATAAATGTGTAGAGAGAGAGAAAGAGAGATGAAGTAAGCGTGAAAGCGACGACATATCGAGGGGATAGGAGAGAGAGGAAAGGTGAGAACACGATCACAGGAGTCCGAGGACGGGGCACCACTTGCGAGATCTGTTGTCGGCGTCAGGAGATGACGTAGGGCGAGCCCAGTCGGCCAGAGCTACGCTG
The DNA here is from genome assembly GCF_043290135.1 of Rhipicephalus microplus. Taxonomy (NCBI): domain Eukaryota; kingdom Metazoa; phylum Arthropoda; class Arachnida; order Ixodida; family Ixodidae; genus Rhipicephalus; species Rhipicephalus microplus. The sequence goes on from NC_134700.1 coordinate 212,766,080, forward strand.
ACGACGGAGATCGCGAGGGCACAACCGGTCGGCACGGAATCCAGCGATTGAGTCCCGTTGATTTCAAACAGCACGCACGCGAGACGAGTGTCGAATGCGCCGAAGAAACCGAATATATATATAGATGTAGCGCAAGGTATGCTGGTGCTGCTATAAGCGCAGAGCGAGTTCCCGTGCCACCGTTCTGACCCGCCAACTAACGATGCGGTTCGGTTTTGCAGAAGACGTGGAAGGCTAACACATGGGAAAGAAATTTACGGTTACCAGTTTGTTCACACGGTAGACGAGTGCCCCCCTTTTGGGACGAAAGGGGAGAGCAGAAAGGAAAGAGTGTCTCGCAAGAACCAGGCGACGCGTGGTCGTCCGGTTTCAAGATTGATTTTTTTTTTTTTGGCATTCACGTGGGCTCTTTGAGAATGCCGTAAGGGCACGGAAGTAGCTTTCGACCGCTGGGCTGACTGACGCTGATGGTTGCTGTACGCTTTCACCCTTTGGTGACAAAATGCGGCCTTCGAAGCATGCGGACGAGCTTGACCCTAGCTGCACATCATTGCCGAGTGTTCTTGGTATGGCAGGGCGCCTCAGTGGACAGGATCTGAGAACATTCCCGCCGCTGTTACGTTTAGTGTGTGGGCATGGTGCGGGCTGATGGAGCTCTAGCCTGGGAATGGCTACCGCAGGGGTGCAGCAGCTGCGCCAATTCGATACAATTCCCTTTTTTGCGCCAAGCTGTGCCAGAACCACGAAAATTGCTCAAATTGCGCCAGAATGACCGTCCTGGAGGACCAATTGGCCTCCCGCACATGTGGATGCCCCGTTGGCCACCCGCAGTTTGCGCCATCAATCAATCCAAGCAGGCAGACATACCCCTTAACCCTAAAGCACGGTGTATGATACATACTAACTTGGATCAGGACACTCGTGAAATGCGATCCGCCTATAACTAAAGTAACAACGCCACTTGCCGATCGGTGCGTGTAGAGTAGCAGATACCGATCGGCGGGACGACGTAACTTGGATCCAGAAATGCGTTGTCGTGGCCAACAACAACGCTTCGCGGGAACACATAAATTTCCTAGTCCGCAAACGCGGCTATGGCACTTTACGAGCTAAAGCTGCAGGTGGCTTGCGCCGCGACATCCCGCACGCGAACAAACTCGACGTGCTAGCTGCTTAGGTAGTAGTACTACGAACGTCGGCGTTGCCGGTGATCACTTTGGTTACCATAGAAAAGGCACGTAAACCTTTTTTTTCTGCCTCGACGTTGCGTCGATCGTCTCGGCGATAGATAACTGGTGCCGTCACGGTTCAACGGTCGCTCGCCGTCCTTACCTTATCTGTTCTGACGTATATGCGCCTTGCAAGCGACTCGAGAAGTTGTTTATAGGCCGAGAAAAAAGGGGGGAGGTGGGGTGCCGCGGTTCGAAAATTTCCTGGCCTTGTTTTAAGCCGTGCAGGACGCTGCTTTAAGCCACCGATGCCCCGCGCAAAAAGCATATTCATAATTCAGAGTTGAAAGGGGCTGTTAGCACTATCTTTTTTTCGATTACTCATATGCGTGTGTATACGCTGCCTGCATAATTATGAGCACTAGTATTACAGCTCAGGTCTAGAAAGGTTACTGGCTTGTTGGCAATCGTTTGGAGCAGTGTATGATATTTGCGCACGGCACAAATGCTTTCGTTCACTACACAAAAGGCCAGCGGGTGAGGAGGAGACAGAAAGTTCCGTGGGCAGATGAGATGAGGACGTTTGCGGGTATAAAGTGGCAGCAGCAAGCACAGGATCGAGTTGATAGACGGGACATGGGAGAGGCCTTTGTCCCTCAGTGGACGTAGTTAGGCTGATGACATTTGTGCAACCCTCCCCCCCACCCCCCAAGAAAAAAACTGTGCGTCAGTTTGTTTCTTTTTTCTTTTTTTGCCACTCCTACTCCTTAGTTTTACGAATCTTCTGGATTTTAAGGTCGCCAGCTTAGCAGAGCCGCATTTGAATTTGCTGAGTCTGTCTATACGGATTTGACAGGAGCGGAAAATGCTAATGTGAACTTGCTATCCTTGATTACACAGTGGAGTGGTTCAAAATACGATTTTATTAGAATAGCAATGCTCATATTCACTCTGCACAATTTAGGGTACAATAAATGGTTTGTACATATTTTTCATTTCGAAATTGTAAAGTCTTTTTTCTACTGCTCCAAGTTTGATCTTCCGTGATAAAAATTATATATATATATTTGTTGTAACCTGCTTCAAATTTGGGTGTTATATAGTGCTCCAAAATTAACGTTTTGCCACTCCAAAAATTGCTCCGAATTCTATTTTGGCTGTTACACCTCTGCTACCAGCGGACGTCAAGGCCACATGTTCGTGTTAGCTGGACAGAGAGTGTGACGACACGTGTTGTGCACAGAACCTATCTTCTCGCATGTTGTATTTTGTAGCGTGCTTACTACCAACGCAGTGTCTGTCATGAAAGTGTTCCTGCAATTGGTTGTGGTAATGTGAACCCCCATATGGGATTGGCTTGTTTGGAGACTCTTTGTCAGACCGAGGGTTGAAAAGAGGATGTTCGGATGTGAAATGGATAGCGCAGGGTCCGGCTTGAACCAGGACAGACGCCTGAGTGCTGCAATGAAGCGTCTTCACCGGACAACGGCTCTTCCTTCACGCTGCAACCGAACACTCGGGTCATGGAGGGGCGCCGATTCCGAATCTCAAACACCTTCCCTCTTTAGCTCGTGTTAAGCTAGTCGAAGAAGAAGCAGAAAAGAGTGGAAATTGACTGTATACATAAGAATTAATAGTGCCTAAGCAACAATAATAAAAAACTAACAAACATGGTTTTGAGATAATCGACTCTATTCCAAAAAGCTAAAAGGTGAACAATTTTTTTTTGTCACAAGCATAATTAAACTAATTTATTTAGTAGCCACAATCGAGCTTGGTAATCCTAAAGAAAAGTAATTCTTTATCTTTTGAGCTTGTCGTCTTGCTTGCTTTGCTCCATTTAGGAGCTGCAGATATACCCGCATTGTGTTGTCGATTGTGGTAAATTTATTTTATCAAACTGACTGTGTTTCGACCAGGCTTCACTGCTAATGATTGCAAGATTTGGGGGCACATGATACTGCCATCATGGAAAAAAAAAATCAGCCCCAAATGTACCAGTCAATTCTTGAAAAAAAAAATCCGGGGCCTGAAGAAAGCTAGGCAAGACTCCTCTATATGCAGTTTCGATGAACTCGACACCTTCACCACTCGGTTTGCATGTGCAATTATGTTTAATTGCACCTGAAATTACATGCATCTCAATTAGAAAATACACGTCTATCTGCTCGCTATTCTCAAAGGACGCTGAAGACGTTGATAATTTTGACATAGAAGAAACTGCTGGTGCACCGCTCGGTGCCTATATGTCGCTGGCATCCATTCGCGTTTGCAAGAGAATTTTATTGGTTGCAGCAAAATTTATGCTGCCGAAGAACTTATTTACCCTCGGCATCTCAGTTTATCGACAGGTATGACAGACACGAAGAGCTAGCAGAAGCAAGTATAAATATACGCAAAGCGTTTTCGGATTGCCTCACCTGAAAAATGAGGTATGCAAAAAATTACTCTTCAATTTCTCATATATACGGCCGACTCCAGGCAAGTATATTGGTTTTCGTACAGAAAGCTGTTTTTTTTTTTTTAGATGGACGGGAAGAGCGCGGGAGGCATTCGTGGACGCGTCTTCAGGGTGCATGTTCACTCACTGCTTGCTTTCGAAAACAGTTTTCAGAGAAAAAAAAAACTTCAAAAAATGAGTATAGAAAAACATACACGAAAAGAAGAACTTCAAAAGTCTTTTTTTGTTGTTGTTTCACGGATGTGCACTTCCGCATACCACATAGCCTACGCGGCATATGGTCTATTACTCTATGGCAGTGGTTCTTAGCCATGGATGTTTCGGAGACCCATTTTAGCCACCCTACCATTTTGGACTCGTGAAAGTTGTGTGGGACGCCTTACAGCGAGAGGAAATGGTGGGGGAGATGAGGGGGATCATAAACTAGCACTACATGCTTTTATTTCTCCATGGGAAATAATAATCGAACTAAAGGGCCACGCAAATTCAATCTGAACAGTTTGCCAATAAGTTGTGTCGTCTGTAGCCACATCGAACCTGAAATGTAGGCCCAGAAAAAGTATGCTTGCGTACATATGTCGTAGAAGACTGTAACGAAAGCGTCACAGCCATCTCGTGTAGAAGTGGTAAACAAAATGAGGCAGCTTCGTCGCAATGCGAGAATTTTATGCGGTGAAGTATACTAATAGACCGAAGGGGCTGCTGTCACAAGTGTGTGCCTCAAAAAAAAAAAAAAAAAAAAACGCGTTGTTTTTCTTAAATTAGAAAATATACGGCCACGTTACTGACTCGCAGAACATATATGATTCCGCTTGTGGTTCCCTTAACGTTATAGGAACCTCGGTGACATTTTTATGCGTGCCCACAAGGTTTAAAGAAACACTATAATAAGAAAAACAATTTTTCTGGCGTAATAAATTACTTTGTCACAATACCTAAACACTGCGCTTGGTGTGGAACACGTTTGGTAAGGGAGAAAACATTAGTGGCGACGCTGAAATTGTTCTAGGGTTCGACGGCTTCTACCATGGCTTTTGTCCCTAAACGTTAAAAATGAAGTGCACTGCTTTCTGGGGGATGCGGGGAAATAACGTACCAAGTTTTAGGGAACTTCATTGAGCCGATGTGACCATGATGTGAAACAACACTTTGAAACTCCGTGACGTAACCATTGTAGATTTAGGCGGGAAAGTTAAAAGTGGACCTTTGTGACATCGATTTTTCTCATCTGCCTTTAAACGTATGGTGACGAGCCTAAACGGCATTACAGTTTTCAGATCATAATTTACCAATCTAAGCTACTTCATTATTTCACCTTCGTGTCCCTTTCCCCATGGTCTCCGAGATGGCGGGTGAGGGCGCCTGCCATGTCGGAGGCCATGCTTTCATTATAGTAGTGTTAGCCATTGCCACTTGGCGATAGATGTTCCCTGGGTTTTCTAGGGAAATACCTAACCAACGTCGTACTACGCCGAAACAAACGCAGACATGTTCGGCGACGTGTGCTGGTCGAACAGATCGAGCGTTCTGTGGCTCCGGCGCGGTGAGTTGCCGTCGGCCGTGGTGGGGCTGCGGTACCCGATGGAGACGGCGCACAACTGCAGCTTCGCCGTGGCCAGCGACAGCGGCGCCCTCATCGTGGTCGTCCGGCTTCTCGACTTGCGTCGGGAGCCCAACGGCACCTGCCTCGACCACGTCACGGTGCGCTTTAATTAGCGAAGATACTCGCTTTCGGCTAATCTAACGCACGTACTGCACAACTACCAATGAGACGCACGTGCGTTATCAATATTCGTTAGACTAGTAGACTGGTTAATTAGATAAGCGTGCGTAGGGGTCATTAGAGGGGGCACCACAGCATCCCCCTATTCTCACCTTTGGTCGAGTTCGAAATAAAATAAGTTTCTAAGTGGATGCAAAAATGGAAGCGAAACTATGACGTGCTTTCCACAACGGCCTGTCTTTGGTCTCTTTGATGAAATTGGAAGTAAACAGGTCTTGCAATGCAACAACAGTTTGTTCATTCCGAAAAAGACAGGGCGTGAAAATGTAAAAAGAAAGTCAGGACATAACAAATGTCTGACTTCCTTGCCGCCCCCCCCCCTTCTTTTAGTGTGACTACGTCCCTAGCTCACCACTATGTTATTCTAAGCAACAACAGTGGTCCTCGGGCGCCATTATTGTCAAAAACATGCATGACCACAACCCCTTTTCTTTAGAATAAATACGTGCCTACCGGACCTCTCTGCTATTCTAAGCAACAACAGCGCTCCTCGGACGCCATTGTCGTCAAAAACATGCATGACCACATCCTTGCACATTCATTACGGGACAGGTGCATCCGCCTATATAGTGTATCAGCTAGGACAAAGGTGTCTTCACGTGGGATCGTTGGCTGGTTACATGCCACGACAGTACACCACGGCTGTCAATCATTTCGTTTTAATCACGTGTACTCTTCGTCCACAGCGACATTTCAATGTGCTATGGTATAACCACCTCCAGGCACGTTCTGCATTCAACGCGATAGCAGTCAGGCCGACTGGTCAGGCTAACTTTAGCGCTCTAACCTGTACGCGGTGCAACTGCAGCTGGAGGAAGGACCGGGAGGCCGTCCCCTGATCTTCGAGGGTCCCCAGTGCTCGCCGAAGAGAGGCGACGCGATGCACGCCCTGGTGCGCGGAGTCGTGCACGTGAGCCTCAGCGTGACGCCTCCCGTCGAGGGCGTCTACAGGGGACTCAACATCGCCTTCACCGCCTACTTCCACGGCGAGTACCCACGCCACGCTTCCTTCACACACGCACATGCAGAAAGTGAGGCAGTTTAGTTGCGCGCCCCCATCATGGACTCGGCGAGTATATGCAGGACATCATAACTCAGTTCGCCTTCAACGTGGCAATCGCCTCAATACGGCACAGTAAGACCAAACAGCAATCTTAAATAAATAGGTTATGTTACCAAACTAGAAAAAGAAAAGAGGAAAAGGTACCCTATTGAAAATTTGTCCATCCATTGCCACGATACCCTATAATGGCGAAATGTCTTTTATCATAATGGTGGATATCGTAGCGGATATGGTGGTGGCGTAGTGGGAAGGGGCGTACGTGATGTCGCACCCCCCTGCGCGCAAACGAGCAACCAAATGAGCAAATGAGCGTCCAGCCGGCCTTGAATATGGACTGAAATAGAGTAATCACATCAGCAGATGCATATGGTATTGGCGCCTCTTCCAAACTAAGAAGACGCCTTATGTGTGCTATTGTTCCTTTGAACTGCGCTACTCTCGTTCTATACTCGTTCAGGGTAGTCAACTGCTCGCTGACGCGGAAGCTTCAAATTTGTTCGAAGGGGGGAGAGGTGGAGTTAAGTGGCATGAACTTATTAATTGTAGATTCAGTGAGCCACACCACAACACCCATATTGGCTACTGGCTATATCATGTTCGCTACTCTATATATTCTTCGTTATGATGGAAAACATTGCATCCTAATAGGGTAACGGATGACGGAAATATTTTTAGTGTGTATGCGTGCAAACAAAGCAGATGAAAAAATGCGCGCGTTATCTTCTAAACGAAGCCCAAACATTTTACTGAAGAAACATTTATATTGTTCTTACGAAATTGTACTGTATTTAGATTTAGGTGCACGTTACAAATAGCCAGGCAATTAATCGAAATACACCCGTATCACTCCGCATTGGTTCCTCACGCGTAAATTCAGTGTCTTCTTGAGACCGTAAAGTCCTATGAGTCAGTCACTCGATCAATGATAATAGCAAACGCAGAGCAGGGCGACTCGGTCGATCGATGGAAATTGGTTGCAGATCCCGTCTCTTGCCATTTTAAATATTTCGTTAACTGCATGGTGTGCTTTATATTGAAGGCATATATACCTTGCTCGGCCCTGACCCGCAGGTCGCGGGTTCGAACGCCAGCTGCGGCGGCTGCATTTCCGATGGAGGCGGAAATGTTGTAGGCCCGTGTGCTCAGATTCGGGTGCATGTTAAAGAACCCCATGCAGGTGGTCGAAATTTCCGGAGCCCTCCACTACGGCCTCTCTCATAATCATATGGTGGTTTTGGGACGTTAAACCCCACATATCAATCAATTACCTTGCTCGCGAGAGGTTATGTGATAGCACGTGCATATTATCACAGGGTCGTGACGTGATCGAAGGCAGTACACTCGATGTTCATATGAAAGACTGTTTATCCGGCCGAATTGGTGACCAGAAAACTGAAACAGAATACAGCAGCGCACGGGCACTGATTGCGGCGAACTGAGCGTCGGCTGGCGATCAACTGACAAGCGGCAAAGCGCGGCGGTATTTGTACGTATGTTATCGAATATTCCGGCCTTATCACTGGTCTCCGCGCAATCTCTGGAACAATCTCGAGTTTTCGCGTCTCGCGGGCAACCTTAACAGAACGATCTACAAGGATCGCGAACGTTCTCGAACAATAATGCGCAGTGAGCAATTTGTACCCAGGTTTTGTGTGCTAAAACCGAATCAAACAAAAGTGACAATGAGAAACGCGCATGGCAATATCGTTCAAGAAGGCCATTGATTGATATCTGGGGTTTAACGTCCCAAAACCACCATATGATCATGAGAGAGGCCGTAGTGGAGGGCTCCGGAAATTTCGACCACCTGGGGTTCTTTAACGTGCACCCAAATCTGAGCACACGGGCCTACAACATTTCCGCCTCCATCGGAAATGCAGCCGCCGCAGCCGGGATTTGAACCCGTGCCCTGCGGGTCAGCAGCCGAGTACTCGTTCAAGGAGGCCATAAGCCTTGCTTTGTTGTGCATGAGTGCTGACGTGTGCGGCGCAGGTAACCTGTGCGATTCGGAGGACATGTTTCGCTGCTCGGCGGGCAAAGACGTGTGCATTCCGCGCCGGCTCACCTGCAACGGCATCAACAACTGCGGCGACGACAGCGACGAGCCGAGACATCTGAGCAGCGAGCCTTGCAGTGAGTGACACACACAAGATCCATATCATTCTTAAAGCAACGCAAAACCCCGGAGCTCAAGACGAACACCATATGGGCAAGGCACTGAACAAGTTGACGGTGCAAGGCAGCGCCTTGTCTTGCGGTTTTCTTTGTCTGGTGCTTCCCCCCACCCCTCCTTTTTTAAAAATGCGAAGCATTTCTTAGCAAACGCCAGTGACTTTGAGCGTATCTATCTATCTATCTATCTATCTATCTATCTATCTATCTATCTATCTATCTATCTATCTATCTATCTATCTATCTATCTATCTATCTATCTATCTATCTATCTATCTATCTATCTATCTATCTATCTATCTATCTATCTATCTATCTATCTATCTATCTATCTATGTACGCGCTTACGTTTGGGTGCTCTCGTAATCACCCGCTTAACCTGGCGTGAACCAAAACTAGCACGGGAGGGTAAGATGGTTTGACGTATATGACGCGCTGGTCAAGACGTGAATAATATCACAATTCTGTCATGTCCGTCGTCAAACACTTCCCACCAGGCAGTGGCACATACCCACGGGAGAGTATGTGCCGCTCGTATGTGGGTACGTGCCACAGGTGATTGACACTTAGTATCTACTCAGAAACGATGAGAACACACGGGGGTAATATTAACGCGTGAGCGTTCAGAAAAAGGTGACATCCACAGCGTTGACCCGACGAACGCAAATAATAAATGTCAGGGCCTCAGCTGGAATCGAACCCGCGCATCCTGCGTGCAAATGAAGCATTTTGCCACGGAACTACGCCACGTCTCGGAACTACTTTACAAGTAGACGCGACAGTCTTCGTGAAACGTCAATAGTGTTTGCAGTGCTGCCTACCCAATTTTATGAAGTTTACATATGTACTTCTTTGATACTGCCATCACGTCGGGTTAACGTCAATTGTGGTTAGTTGCCACGCGCTGAAGTTGATTTATGTAGCACGCAGTGTTCAGGGCCAGCATCCTCGCGAGCTTCAGCGCTTTGTATCAGTTTCTGGTGTTGCTAATACGCATGTTCCAGTTGGCATCGTTGCGTAAGTGCAAACAACTGGCTATATAAACATGTGCAGCTCTTCCAAATATGTCTGCGCGTGCAACATTTGTACATATATTTAGCATAATTTCATGACGTGTCGCTCAATAAAAAGTTGCAACACGGTCACCTTCCCTCCACATGATTCGGAGAACGCAATTCTTAGATACGTGAGATCTGCCAAATTGTTTTTGCATTGCTTTAAGTATGAAGCTTAACCAAGGCAGTCTTACATCCCTTTGGAGGTCTCTTTATACCATCAATTCATTACCATATACTGTTAGACATATTGTATTTGAATATAAAATCTCGATGACTCATGCTTTTATAATTGTCACTGATTATTACGATGATTAGCTGGATTTTTCTTGTTGAGCACCGAGTGATGATTTCAAGGTGCTATATAGGCACGTGCCTACACTTATACGAAGCAGCGGCATTCAATACGGAACTCACAGTTATGAATGCTTGGTCAGCAACACAACTTATCAACAATCGAAAACTGTAACTCGTTCGTTCCCCATAAATTATCAAAACAGAATGTTGGGAGCCCTTGAATAATCTGTGTGGCATTAGGGTCCCATTAGACTCGCATAATAACAGTGACGTGCTACAAGAACATATGAGAACACTAAGGATAGTGCGGAGATTTTTCATATGGGGATCTGTTACCTTGGATATATGCTTTTAGGGCTGCGCAGTGTTATGCTCGCGTGGTAATTATTCTTTTTACCATGAAAGTGTCCTGCTACTGTGTACACTACGGCTTCGCTTACATATGACGTTGCAAGATATAGACTAAAAGATGGCAAACGAAAAAAAAAAGAAAACAGTTTCGTCGCTGGGAGCATAGGCGTGCGCAGGGGGTGTGGGCAGGTGGCCGAGGGGGGGGGGGGGCGCAAAGCCAGCCTCATACACTGACATTATAGGAAAAGGAGGCGCTGCGACGAATTTTCGCCCATCGCCCATAAAGGGGAACCCTGCGCCCGCTTAGGGCTCGGGGACCTATGACATCTCGCTCCGCAGCACGTGGTGTCAACCGACTCGGCCACAAAGCGTACGCTCTCCAGTTTGCTAACGGTGAGCTATTTATGTAAGCCATTTAGCGCTGGCGGTACTCAGTGACCAGCGATTTCGGCGTGTCCTTGTTCTCACTGGCGAGAAGGGTCCGGAGGGTGCGCTTTAAATGTCGTCGCCAACGCTCTTAGATCTGAGTGGTTCGCAAGTCTTGGGCTTTCGCCGCAAGTGTGCGTTGAGGTTACCGGGAGCACGAAGGTCACATCGCTCGCTTCAGCGGCCGCGCTTGTGAACGAAGCGCGCTACTCACACACATGTAACGACTGTGACAGTTCGCTTTCGTATACTGTGTATGTTCTTTCCGTGCGTCTTCTCTCTAGCCGTTTCCCGAGCTGCCTTCAGAGTTTCGGGCTGCTTGCTTGACATTACAATTTGTTGCTGTTGCATGCATTTCACCGCCCTTGTGGCGAAGCAATGCACAAATATTGGGGCATTCTAAAGCTTCGTCTTTAGGAGTTGAACGTGAGAGTGACATCATGTTCCTAGTGCATATTTCAAACACTTAGTGTATGGAACTTTTTTGGAATTTGCTATGCACCCATTATACGTGTCCTTTGGGTAATAAGCGCAGTAGCGTGTGTCCATTTTGTAGTGGGGTATCGGCTTTCGACAGTGGAGCCATTGTTATAATCACATATTCTGACGCCCGCTGGCAAGGGACGTTTGTACCACGCGTTATTGCCGCACTATTTCATGTTGCATGTATACAGGACGCGTGTGTTTGTAAAGCACGAAATCTACTTTCACTGCATTTCCATGCAGACGAAGTCCTTTTCAATGTTCTCACAAGCAGAGGTGTGGCCGTGTGGTGGAACATTCGTTTGCCACGCAAACGACCCCGGTTCGATTCCCACTCGGACCCAATTGCAACCCTGGTTTGGTTCCCGATCTGCGCCAGGGTTTTTGTCATTTATTTTATTTGCACCGATCTCAATTTTTCGGTCATGCATAAGATGATGATTTTTCGGCCACAACCAATGACACCGACACCGTAATAGGTGACCGGTAATATGGGCAATCGCAGGGAACTGTGGGATACGACGGCTTCTGGTTGGATGCATTACGCGGGTTAGCAGTGGCACGAGTGCATTTTCGTACCGCTTCGTTGAAAAAAAAAAAAACACCTATCCGTGCAACGACAGTGCTTTAGAAATTGGCTCATGGTTTCTGCTAACCGTGACTGCGACGATGACAAGCTACAAAAGCCATGAACGGTAAGAAAACTTTTTTATCGCACCAAAATGATCTGCAATGATTTTACGCTGCTCAGGGGTACTGTCAGTTTGACTAGCAGATCAGTCAATACAGAAGAAAGTTTTCAGTGTATGATACGTTACTGCAGATAAAAAAATCACCATTTTAAAGATCTCAAGGGATGGGGATGACTGTATAAGTGTGCTAAAAGTTCATTTCGGGATTGCTGCTTCGGCTGACATTGTCGGTTGATCGACTTGAAGCGCAGCATTTATTGAGCGCGTTGAGATATCTTTTTTTTTTTAGCCTTCAGCGCACTATAAGATGCATTTCTTAGTCGAAGCCAAACGTTGATCTTGGTCAAGCTGCGCGGCACGGTGGCACATAAACAATACAGTCAGACGTATACACGGCGCCGAAGAATCGAAACCCTGTGCTTGTTGAACGCACTTCTTCCATTGTGCGCCATCCTGGCGCACTGTTTGATCAAGATAAACGCAAAGGGACTCGTCCTACGCTTCGACTAAACTTAATATTCAGTGAAGCTTTTGCGTTTTTTTTTGTCATACATATGGATGCAATGGCCGGCGCTCATTTCGTATGGCAGGTAGATTTCGCCCACGCGTTCCAATAATTTGCTATAGGCGCGCCTGCGCGACAATTCATTTATAGATAAAATATTCCCAGCAAATTCATGCACCAGCTTTTTATTAGTGCGCAATACGCACGTACCTGTCATAAGTGGTCTTCTCAAACCCTGGTACCCAAAGGCTACCTGTCGCTGCGGTTCTCTTCACAGCCGTGGCGCACCTCATTTTCCTTCCTTCGTTCCATGGGAATCGATACATGCATTTGCCTTTCACGCTCGAGTAGGAGAAGGCGACGGCTCAACTACCAACCATGGTTTAGCAGGACGAAGATAAACGGGCCACCGCGAGCGCGAATACCGAATTATGAGAGGCTTACGGCGCGGAGCGCTTCGCCGTCGTCTACTCTTCTCGATCCGGAAACTGGCAGCAGACGGTGCATCCCACAATTCCTCGCTCTTTTACTGGTCACCTATTTCTGCGGAACAAGTTCTTCAACGCTATCGCGTTATTAGAGAGTTTTAGTATTGCGTACGATGCGTACGTGGCGGCGTTGCGTACGTAAGGACGCCACGTTCTGCTTAGTGCGCATGCGCAGACCACAACGCGCACGTATCGTGTTACGTACGCAGCCGCTACGTACGCACGCATGAGATGCGTGCGTGCGTACGTATGAGGTAATCGCGCCACTCTCGAACAAGTTCGTGACAGCGCGAGACTTCTTTTTGCAAATATGGCCATAATCTGGCTATAACACTTGGATTGGCTCACATTGGCTGTCAACAACACGTACTTCTGTTTTGATATACCAGATGGCGCAACACGCCTCACGCTCGTTACGTACGCGGGTACTACGGCGTACTAAAAGCCGATTAGTGGCAAACAACGCCACGTAACGCAAGGCGCTTGCGTGATGCGTACGTAGCACCAATCCGCAGTACTAAAACTCTCTAATAAAGCCGCAACTACCTATGTGAAGACACCCTTCACGTTCGTGTTATAATGATTTCTGTGACGGAGGGATCAGTCACGTTTTAAATGCGGAACATTTCTTATAGTCTCGCAATGTTGCGCTTGAGCGTTGGCAGCGGCGCCGTCCGCACTCTCATTGCGCATGCTCGCGTCTCGTGCATGCCAGCCCAGGAAGACTCCCGAAACTGTCACTCCCCTCCCCTCTCTCGCAACGCTGACGCAGGTAGCAACGACAGCTCGCGCTGCACAACCGCTCACTGGCCCACCCCGTATATGTGGGCACTGGATCGCGCGTTCGGAATTTAGCCAAGAGTGTCATACTTGGATTTCGCTTGACGTTGAAGGCAACGCTTCTCCTTTGTTCAATAAACAAGAACTAAAGACGAAATAACAATTAACCATTATCAAGCCATACCGAATTGCCCCGCCGTGGTGGTCTAGTCGCTAAGGTACTCGGCTGCTGACCCGCAGGTCGCGGGATCGAATCCCGGCTGCGGTGGCTGCATTTCCGATGGAGGCGGAAATGTTGTAGGTCCATGTGCTCAGATTTGGGTGCACGTTAAAGAACCCCAGGTGGTCGAAATTTCCGGAGACCTCTACTACGGCGTCTCTCATGATCATATGGTGGTTTTGGGATGTTAAACCCCACAAATCGAAGCCACACCCAATTGCCCAACATTCACGTGATACTCCCACCACTCTGAGACGCATTCACTCGAGTTCCCCCCGTGGGAAGATGGGCGGCAAATTTTGTTACGAAAAATTTTTTAGCGAGCTTCGGCAACTTTGAGCGTATCTATCTATCTATCTAGTCGCCTACGACTTTTAGCTCTCCTGGCCATTTCGATAACGGTATGGATACCAAACTTGGTATAACATAAAATGACTGAATGGAGAACATATTTGACTAGTCATAACATGAAAATCACGACATGGATTTCATAAATCTCACGATTTACATGTCATGGTCTTGATGCTCTTGCGGTGGTTTCGATCATATGACATGCTGCATAACTGGTATGGTGTGACAAGGCTGCATGGTGAACACAAGCGACAGACCCTAACATGGAAATCATGACATGCGTGTCATGTAAGAACATGACTACGTGCCACGCTAATGATGCACTCGCGGCCGTTTTGTTAGCGTCACATATACCCAATTTGGTATTACGGTACGTGAATGGATGACGAAGGCATGTGACTAATGCAAACATGAAAGTCATGAGATACCGTGTCGTGTGGCAACATGACTACATGCCATGCTCGCGATGCGCTGGCGGCCATTTCGCTAGCTTCACTTATACCAAACTTGGTTATTATGGGACGTGAATGGATGACGAAGGTATAATACGGGTGCAAGCATGATGAACATGAGATGCGTGTCATCTAACAACATGACTACACATGCCACACTGATGCGCTCACGGCCGTTTCTCTAGCTTCACATATGCCAAATTTGGTATTACGGTGACGCCAATAGATGACGTAGGTATGTGATTGGTGCAAACATGATAATCATGAGATTAGTGTCATATAGGAACATGACTACATGCCACAGTCAAGGCGCAATACATTTCGACATGACGCGGTGCGCGTGCTCGCGGCGTTCAATTTGTCGCGTCACACCGGCTTTGCCACGCCAGGAGCCGGTCGTGCCAAATACTCGCAGGCGCGCGCCGCGCTGCGTTGCTTTGACGCATGCGCGTTTCAGCGCGTCCGGCGTCCCTCCGTCCCGAAAAAATGGGAGGCGCAGTGTTGTCTGGGTAACGCATGAGCGCGAAATGCAGCATGTCGCATTTCGCCCCGGTTGCCGTCGGGCCGCGGCGACGGACGCTGGAAGCGCGCGGCGTTAGAGTATAGAGTGCTCGCGTTTTGCTAACGTAGCGTCGCTGTGCAGGCGTGCGCGCGCTTCAACGCTACATTCGAGTATATTGGGCCCTTCATGGTGCGCTCGTGGCCGTTTCGCTAGCTCTACATAGACCAATTTTGGTTATACGTGACATCAATGGATGACGAAATATATGACTGGTGCAATGCTTGATAATCCTGACACGCGTGTCATGTAAGAGCATGACAACATACCACGCTCATAGCGTGCTCGCGGCTGTTTCGCTAGCTCCATATATACTAAATTTAGTATAACGTGACGTGAATTGATGACGAAGGTAAACGATCCATTCAAACATGATAATCGTGACACCGAAGTCATGTTCGGCATCATTTACCTCCACCTCGTCACGTTGTGCTGATCTTAAAGTGACACGTCAACATTTCTCATTCGTGCTTCGCATATCATCGATTCCCACTTTACGTGGGATCTGCCAATTTTTATCTACTCCACAGTCAAGAAGCTTCATGTTGTTTTGTGTGCTTTACGTTTCTTTACATTTTCACTTGCAATTACGTGCACTGCATGTATGACCCGAAAGGCCTAATATAGTCGCGTGTGGGTCAACGCCATGTTGACTTTGCTCTTCCCACTTATACAGCTGCCCCCCCCCCCATCCTTTTTATTTCATTTTGTTTTTGTACATGTAGTATAACATAGGCATGTGAAGTAAGCGAAACCAACAGAAACGTCACCAGGCCTGCTCAGCTGATAAGGAGGAGGACTCTCAAGGTCGCGTTTGAGGCGACCAGAAGGCAGTGGTGCAAGTATTCCTCGGACGTGGTCAACAGTCGCTCTCTTGACACGCGATCAGGGGCCGTAGGCAGAGAGCGCACGCTATATTATCGTGCCAAGCGACAGGTAAGGATATCAATACATCGAAACCGGAATGTGCCGCGGAGGACATCGGTGGTGTGAATATAAAAAAAGGCTTTGCACCAAAGGCGAAGCAATGAACGCGATGGCAACAAATTGGAAGGTCATGCGAAGAATGGCAAGCAGATCGAAACGTACCCCGCGTTTCTTGCGCACAAATTTCGCACAAAACGTACTCAGAAGTACAGATACACGCGAATAAGCGTCTCAGTTGTTACTTCGCTGTGTCTGAAAAGCGTGCCTTTTTTTCGCAAACAGAGACTGTGCAACGAGTGCAGTGACCTTTGTGCTCCCGGAAATTACAACAGAATCGCTATGCTAAAAGCCGAAGGCGTACGATTCTCGCCACCACGAGATAAGTGGGCATTCCCCCCCTCCTCTTTGGCATCTCCGCTGGGCGAAGTACGCGTGGGAGATGAGCGACGATCTGGCGATGCGAGTTCATTGCGCCATCTCGATCTCGCTGGTAATGCTGAAAACACCATAGTTCCTTCGAGATGCACATCGCCAGCGGTAAGTGGTAAGACATCTAAAGGTAAGAGCAGGGAGAGAGACATGGGACAAAGAGAACGAATAAATACACTCGAAGAAGAGCAAGACCGAGAGAGAGAGAGAGAGAGAGAGAGAGAGAGAGAAGTAAACGTTTACAAAAAAAAAAAACACAGCATATCCATGGAGTGAATGATGATTGGTGGGGCGCAGCGTTCGTCAGTCTCCCTGTCCATTTGTTCTTGCGTCCGCCTATCTGTGTGGTCCTTGGTGCATCCGTCCGTTTGTTCATTCGTCTGTTTGTCCGTCCATCTCTTTTTGCGGCCATCCCTCTGTCTGTCCGTCCGTGCGTGTGTCAGTCTGTTCGTCCATCCATATGTCTAGTGAAAACTCCAAGCACAGCCATCTCACATCTTTTCATCATGTATTCATCATATACAAGTGCCCCCATCCAGCAGACATTGTAAGGACCGCTATTTCGGGTATGTGCCACTGGTGGTTACGTACTACGAGAGACGCACAAGCCACGCCGTAAGGAGCTTCGCCCCTAAAACAGTGTTCCGAGCGAGGCCCGGTGTCACCCTAAGATAAGAGGGTTCCCTAGTCCAGGATCCCTCTGGCTTCGACTGCCCTCTTGGCCCAGGCGACGAGTTGTCGCTGGTCTTCCAGGTACTCGAGGACGAGCTTAGCCTCCCACGTTTCCATTAGGTGGTCGTCGTTTATTCTTTGGGCTTAGTCCAGAAAGAAAAATAAATTAAAGACAGAGAGAGAGAGAATAGAGAAAGAGAAGACATAGAACAAGTGACAAAAAGGAACAGACACAAAAAGAGATAGCAAAAAAAAAAAAAAACAGACAGCAATACAAGAATTCAAAGAAATAAAGAGAAACAAGGAAGACAGAGAAAGAAAAGCAAGATGAATGAAGATCGGAAGAGATATAAATAAAAAAATCGCGAGAAATATAGTATAATTTAGTAGGAGGTTGAGAGAGGGAACCGAGCGTGAGGAGGAAAGTTTCGATTTTGAGAAGGAGCGGAGAGAGTAAAGCTTAGCACAGAAAGAATGAGGGAGATAAACTAGTGAAGAAAGAAAAAAGGAAGAGTGAGCATGAATGTAAAAGAGAAAGAAATAGATAAAGAGGAAAAATAAAAAAATTGCCCGGATCTACATGTTACACTGTAAATGTTGTCGAAACACGATAGCCTTGCGTCTGGAGAGAGTGAACAAAGCGTTTATTTGATGTTCTGCGCAAGAAAATTAATGAATGGTATTCTGAAGGCGCTGCGTTAGAGTGCCTCGAGCATGTAACGAAGGCGAACAAGCGCATCCAGGCACGTTCGACACAAACGCCATCTGGCAGTTATCTTTGAAAACGAAGGCGTGTGCGACAGCGGAGTAAGAATGGCGCCAGTCATGGAGGTGATAAGGTGTAGAATGCAAAGCGACGGGCAGGTGCCACCACCGTGCCGTCGTAGCAGAGCGTTGAAACACCTTCTTGAGCATCGTGTTGCACTGTCAGCACAGCGCGTTAAACGCTACAGCGCTTAGAGTTACTTGTGTGTGCCTCTTCTAGTATAAAGGCAGACAATCGAAACATAGGCATGTTGTTATGGCGCCTCAGATCTGCGCAATATTTGCTTTTTTCATCGACAATCACACAACAACGAATGCTAAACCTTGAGCAATATTGGTGGGCGCTGCGGATGGGGTTGGCCGTTTGGTGCCCTTTGAGGTATCGTTAGGGCGGATAAACAGACAACAGTACAGACAGACAGACCGAAGTTTTTTCGCCGAAGGTCCCCTAGAAAGACTATAATATTTAAAAGAAAAAAGAAAGAGGAAGCAAGCATCGCGTCGTCTAGCGACTAGATGCCGCACATATGCAGTAGCTAAGCCACCATCACCGACAGAGACATAGCGTGCAGTCTCAGCCTGGTTGCGTCCGATCATGTCGAGCGAATCATGAGGCATAATAAGAAAGTGTGTACTCCCTAGCGGCGCATCTCGAGGCTAGGCGTGTCGTTCGACGGGGAGTACAAGCGGCGACAAACCCGTGCTTCACCGTAAAGCTTTGCGCCACTTAGTGCAAACTGCCCGCATTTTTTTTCTGTTCGTTGACGGACAGTACAAAGCAAGCGAGTATTCCATTGTTCATTTGCCACCTGCTATATACTTTTCGGACCTTCGGTCAGATAATGCGATTTTCAGGGTGATCTGTTTTAAATGCGAAGCATTTCTTAGCGAACTTCGGCGACATTGAGCGTATCTATCTATCTATCTATCTATCTATCTATCTATCTATCTATCTATCTATCTATCTATCTATCTATCTATCTATCTATCTATCTATCTATCTATCTATCTATCTATCTATCTATCTATCTATCTATCTATCTATCTATCTATCTATCTATCTATCTATCTATCTATCTATCTATCTATCTATCTATCTATCTATCTATCTATCTATCTATCTATCTATCTATCTATCTATCTATCTATCTATCTATCTATCTATCTATCTATCTATCTATCTATCTATCTATCTATCTATCTATCTATGACTTCTAGCTCTCCTGGCCGTTTCGATAATGGTATCGATACCAAACTTGGTATGACATAACATGACTGTACGAAGAACATAGTTGACTAGTCATAACATCAAAATCATGACATGGATTTCATAAATCTCATGATTTACATGTCATGGTCTTGCTGCTCTTGCGGTGGTTTCGATCATATGACATGTTGCATAACTGGTATGGTATGGCAAGACTGCATGGTGAACACAAGCGACAGACCCTAACATGAAAATCATGACATGCGGGTCATGCAACAACATGACTGCATGCCAAGCTTATGATGCGCTCGCGACTCCTTCGCTAGCGTTACGTATACCAAATTTGGTATTACGGTACGTAAATTTATGACGAAGGTATGTGACTGGTGCAAACATGATATTCCTGAAATGCGTGTCATGTAACAACATGACTACATGCAACGCTAATGATGCTCTGGTGGCCGTAGTGTTGCTTCACTTATACCAGATTTGGTATTAAGGGACGTGAATGAATGACGAAGGTATGATACTGGTGCAAACATGGTAAGCATCGGACGCGTGTCATGTAACATTACTATATGCTACGCTCATGATGCGCTCGCGGCCGTTTCGCTACCTTCACATGTACCACACTCGGTATTACGCGACGCGAACGGACGACATAGGTGAATGACACAAACGTGTCAATCCCGACACGCATGTCATGTCCGCCATGAAAAGAGGGAGACGCAGTGTTGTGTGGGTAACGCATCAGCGCGAAATGCAGCATGTCACATTTCGCGCCGGTTGCCGTCGGGCCGCGATGACGTGCGCTGGTCGCGCCTAGCGTCAGACTATTGAGTGCTTGCGTTTTGCTAACTTATATAGCGTCGCTGTTCCCAGCGTGCGCGCGCGTCAACGCTGCATTGGAGTATATTGGGCACTTCATGATGCGCTCGCGGCTGTTTTGCTAGCTCCACATGTACAAAATTGGGTGTTACGTGACGTAAATGGATGACGAAATATATGACTGGTGCAAAAATGATAATCCTGACACGCTTGTCACGTAAGAACATGTCAACATACCACGCTCATTAAGTGCTCGCGGCCGTTTCGCTAGCTCCACATATACTAAAGTCGGTATCACCTGACGTAAATAGATGACGAAGGTAAACGATAGGTTCAAACAACATAATCATGACACGGAAGTCATGTACGGCATCATTTACCTCCACCTCCTAACGTTGGGCTGATTTTAAAGTGACATATCAATATTTCTCATCCATGCTTCCTACATCATCGATTCCCACTGTACGTGGGATCTGCGATTTTTTTTTGAACATGAAAGAGTTGTATGCCGGCGTCCGCCTTGGCTTCGCTGACGTATATCCGTCGCAGATGTGACGTTGTAATATACAAGAAATTGCAAAAAAGACGAGAAAAATTTCCGTCACCGGGTGTCGAACGTATGACCTCTCACTCCGCAGCGCGAAACCACTAAGACCACATGGCGCGTGTTGTCTAGCTTGCTAACTACGAGCTATTTAAATACACCATACACCGTCGGCGATCCTCAGAGCTCAGGAACTCCAGCGCGTTTTTGTCATCAGTAGCAAGGTGGCGCGAAAGGTGCGTTTTGGGTGCGCTGTAAAGGTCCTCGCCTCGCTTATCTCGCTTATCTCGTGATTCGGGTGCTTTGTGCGCCTTGTGCGTCAACGATGGTCACTTTTCTCGCTGCCGCGGCCGCGTTTACGAAAGGAGCGCGCTGCTCACTCACTCAAAAGTAAGTCTAGCTGTGCCTTGTTAATCCGCGCTCGCCCTGTGTATGCTCATTTTGTACGCGCTTTCTGCTTGAGGTGCGCGTAGCAAGTCTCGAGCTGCTTCCCGTTCTTCGCGTGACATTACAATTGGTTGTTGTATCATTCATTCATTCATTCATTCGTTCATTCATTCATTCGTCCTTATGGCGAAGCAATGCACAATAAACGCTCAACTGCCCCTGTGACAAAACGTTTCACTTTCGTACGTGTTATGCCGATTTCCTAGACAAGGAGACCATCCATTATTTTAAGGTTCCTCAGAAGATGCTCTCGACATTGCCTCATGTTATTTTATCGCTGCAGCTACCAAATCGCCACGGGGTCTTCTATGCATTTCGCTAAGTCGAGTGGAAGGCCAAGTATGTTTCTCCTCGGTCGATCGTATTAATCCCCGTCGAAAGCTTCCTGCACCCAACGTGGTTTTTGTGCTGCCTCCGTGATCAGTGGAATCGCAAGCCGTCTGCAACTCACGTGGTTTCCAAGCGCCTCTGTGTTCGGCGCACCATTGGCCGAGCGACCACGTCACGCGGTGACGTTGCGAAGTCACGCTGCGTATTTTCACGATGACATCACAAACCTCGGTGGCCTGTGACGTCACGTTGACGTAATAAGATGACGTCATCGCATGATCTTTCGCACCACTCGCGTGGACGCCGCCGACGCTCACTTTTCGCTTTTGATGAGGCGTGAAAAGCTTGAACCGTGAAGAACGCGGCAGGTTGTTGTTCTGTGTGCGCAGGTGTGGACCCGGAGAGCATCTGGGGTCCTATCGTGTTCTGCACCATCCTGGTGGTCTTCACCGGAATCGTCATCTACGTCATCGTGCTCGACATATGCATGGCTCGCGTGTCCTTCAGCACGAGCACGACGACCACCGACGGCGACGACAGCGGCAGCGGCGACACGGCGCTCACGCCGTCGCCCGAAGTCGACAGCGACCAAGCCGTGCTCTTGCGCAACGCGGAAATCGCCGTTCACACCTGACGCCCGGGGATTCGGGCGAACTGTGTCCGCGACGTCCGATATTAGCATGTCTCAAGAGTGCAGCACGCATCAAAATTGCGAGAACGTCCTGATCTCAGCGATTCGATTGAAATTAAAGCTGGTTTGGCATTCCTTGCGGGGTTAGAAGTTTCGTGGTTTGGGCACGCTGCGGGGGGCATTCTATGATTGTGATGTAAACGATGCTTCGGTCGAGGTAGATTAATGTAGATGCTCATGTGAACACATTTATTTGGGAGGTGACGGCTTTTTTATATACTAATTGAGCTAGTTTATATACACAAGGCGAACATAAATGGGCCAGTTCTCTTACACAGTACAGTTTGGTCCGATATAACGAATACCTGCAGCCTCAATTACCTTATTAGGGAAGTTTATTTCCGCAAATTAGCAATTGCTCTCTCAATTATTCACACTGGTGCGTCACAATGTGCACCGCTTCAGAAAGTATCGTACCCAACGGTTGTTACAAGCTTCTCTGTGTCTCAGTAATATTTTTTCCCGCTTTTCAATGTTTACAGAGATATATGACAGTTTATAATATTTGTTAAAAGCGAATACAATTACCGTTCGTCTGGCATCGTTAACACCAGTGGCACAGCAGTTTCATTATTTTTTTCGGCGAAGAAGCGAAATTCGCGACAGGTACATTTTGGTCCTTGGCCTCTATCCTCTCCCGTGGAGCATGTCTTCAAAACTTTCACAGTTTTATGCCAACCGTCGAATTTGGGAAAGGGAGGAAAAGGCAGGGAGGCCAACCAGAATTGTAGCATCCCGTTTGCTACCCCACACTAAGGGGAATGTGTGTAGCTAACGAAAAAAAAAATCTAATATAGAGACGCAACTAAAAAGACAAGGGTGGCTTCATACATGCACACGAGAATGCATACGAACACCGTATCATGCAAGATGACCCATTTGACCTCTGTTTCATGTTTAGTTTTTTTTAACTCGTGGGGTAGATAATAAATGTCGGGCTTTTAATTACCAGAGGTGCGTGAGACACTGTGCTGTACGTGCCATTAATTACGCACCACGTTACAACTTATCAATTGCAAAGACGCACGGCTGCCACCTCGTGTAAGCGAACGACGCACCATCCTGCCTGTCTGCTCAAACAGGGCTCCCGCCTCGAAAACAAACCCGTCCGAAACAGGTCTCCGCGACTATGGCATACAAGTTGCGAAATTAACATTCGTTCGAGGCACGTGTAGCCGCCACCGTCACCTAAAGCCCCGGCTTTCCAGTCGTCCTTCCCACATTTCGCCGTTGCTGTCTGTATGTAAACGGTTCGTTTCCACGAGTGGCTTTTCGCGTTGGGTTAATCAGGTCGTTTACCGCACAGTTGGTGGTGTGGATGAAGTTTACGACTGAAACACCTCGGCGGTCAGTCCTGACGCGTGTTCGGGGGCCACTTTGCAAAAGGAGAAGTGGTATGCGGCAGGGTCGAATGGCGCGGGTGCGTTAGCCATGGTGACCCTCGCTTGCAACTGCATGCAGGGTCACTAACAACGCAATATCACGATCCCGCAGCTTGCACATATTCGCTCGCTACCACTGATCAATGCGGCGTTCAACGCAGAATCTGACACGCGCACAGTGAACGCTGTACACGTGCAGGTGTATGCACATTACCCGTCTAGCGGTGAAATTAGACGCATTTTGTCTTTCATTTTTTTGTGATCTGGGCCGTGTTCAGCTGTGGCCAGTGGCTTTTATGTCGACGCTGAAGGAGACCGACGACGCGCTAATTAGTTGTTGGGAGAGACTGCAGGGCCTGCTCCGACTCGCATTTATACGCAGTATTCACTGGCCGAGAAACGCAAATTGGAGAAAACTAATTGAGTTTTCCAAGAATTATACGTGCTAGAGTGAGAGAGAAAGAGAGAGAATGCGGAAAGAGACAGTAAAAAAGAAAAAAACGAAGCTTGAACTATGTCGCGCAATGCTGGAAACAGTGAAACCGGGCCATCCCGAAGACTAATTTGGTTGCTTCTGTGGGTTGTCTCTATAGGCCTTAGGTGCAAGGTTGTTTCTTGGTTATTGACAGAACGTTTCTGCAGGCTAGGTGCTCGATGTTAGGTAGCTTATACGTCGATTCTCAGTGCAGAGAGGTTCGAGGTACACCACAGACGGAGACACGGCACGGATGTCCAAACGGCCGGCAGCAACTCGCGCTGAAGCCAAGCGATCGCACCTCCTGTATAGGTCTATACGGGCGCGTCATCATTGGCGTGTACTCCTTCCATCGCTTCTCCCTAATTATCCTAATTAACTCGGGATTCCTGGATCGCTGCCGTCGCTTCACGCCCATTCGTTCGGCTACCTCTTGCGTTCCTTCCTTCATTTTTGGTGCACTAGTAGCGAGCAGTGGGACGTACTCAATTTATGTGACACATACCCATTTATGATGATGATAGTTTTCCGACAGGCAGCACAAATTACGGCTAGCTTGAACAGCGAAAATGCTTGAATGTGCTATAGCTTGCGACCGCGTATTAGCGGTTGTGCGTATTAGCCGAACCCCCGTATTCACAAACGCTCCTCGACTCGAACTTCGTCCTTCACTTGAGAAAGTTAAGCATTGCGCAGCTGCTCGATTGAAAATGACGCTGCGCTTCTCAAGAATTGCTACACATTATTGCTGATATGCAGTGACTTACTCTGCCTACAGACGGCGCTTCCATCGACTCTCTCAAGTGAAGGCGAAGCGATGAGGGAAAGGGCGTTCTATAGAATACGGGGGTAAGACTAGAAGGTGGCGTTGAACTGTGTAACATTAGCGGGCTGGGCGTTTGGTCTTGTTGTGCAGCCTGTCGGCACTGCTCGTTTGTGATGGTCACTAACAACAAATACGGCATGACTGTATTCAGAATGCGGTTAGATGTAAAGTTCACGGTGTGCAGGTACACGGTGTGCAGGTACACGGTAAAAGGGAACAAGACTATAGATGAAGGCAATGACTGGGGGAGGAGGCAACAGAATCCACAAATTTACGCTTGCATCTTGACACGGGACGTTTTGGCACTAGCCCAAGATGAGATGTCATCTGCTTTACGTCTCAAAACATTGCCCCGCCGCGGTGGTCTAGTGGCTAAGGTACTTGGCTGCTGACCCGCAGGTCGCGGGTTCAATTCCCGGCTGTGGCGGCGGCATTTCCGATGGAGGCGGAAATGCTGAAGGCCCGTGTACTCAGATTTGGGTGCACGTTAAAGAACTCCAGGCGATCAAAATTTCTGAAGCCCTCCACTACGGCGTCTCTCACAATCATATGGTGGTTTTGGGACGTTAAACCCCACAAATTATTACGTCTCAAAACAACGACTACGAAGGACGCCACATGGTAAAGGGCTCCAGAAATTTTGACCACCTGGGGTTCTTTAGCGTGCAACCAAATCTGAGCAGACGGGCCTACAAGATTCCAGCCTCCATCGAAAATGCAGCCCACGCTGCCGGGATTCGGTCCCGTGACCTGTGGGTCAGCAGTCGAGTACCTTAGCCACTAGTCTACCGTTACGGGGCGTGCAACCATCAATGTATTGTCAAGAAAAAAATCAGAAGTGGCAAAACTAACAATATAACGAGAACCAACAGACAATGATTCCGAGGAAAGTATAGGGGATATTATAGTTGTAATGTAAGTGTGAAGGAAGAGTAGTGGAAAGAAAGAAAGGTAACTATGTGCATTTAAACGTGGGAGTGTCAGTAAGCGCCGCTAGTATATAGCCATGACGGCGAGTGTGGAACACTCTTTGTTTCTGCCTGTTTGTGTCACGTAGCACGTGATTCAGAGCTTTAGTCTTAAATACAGTTGTCTCTGGAGCCCATCATTGCCGAGCAACAAGTGTGAGCACTTTAACTCCACGTAGGTCAAGTCCTATAAAACAATGGGCCTGCATTCGTCTGCCGTAGTAAAATGACGAGCGAAGCTCTGTAAGGGGTTCGTATCTCGCACTGTGCGAATAAGGTTTCCGTGGAACGACGGCGTGCCTTGCACGCGATCGTCGTTCTCGTCGACCTTGACATTATGTATACCTGGACGACCGCCCGTGCTTGAACTGTTATTCTGGAAGGAAGCAGTCGAGACAACGTAATTGGTCCGTTATCGCGCTGCATGGTGCATTACGCGTGGAACACTCCACTATTTAAGAAGCTAACGAATAGGGCAAGGAAACAATAAAGAGAATGGGGATATTTTTTTAAGTGTTTGCCATGACTTTAGTGATAATGAAGAAACTACACCTCTCTCTCTCTCTCTCTCACACACACACACACACGCACACACACACACACACACACACACACACACACACACACACACACACACACACACACACACACACACACACACACACACACACACACACACACACACACACACACACACACACACACACACACACACACACACACACACACACACACACACACACACACACACACACACACACACACACACACACACACACACACACACACACACACACACACACACACACACACACACACACACACACACACACACACACGTACGCACACACACACACACACACACGTACGCACACGTCCCTTTTGGGTTAGTGTCTATGGTGAATTTTTGAAAATCTATAGATTATGTTGAGTGAAATATCAGTGCTAACGTTAAATTAAAAAGACAGATTGTTGGTGCTCCTGTCAAGCTAATTAGCGCATCAGGTATACTTACTTGCTATACATTATTTAAAGTTGGATCGATAGATTTTCTGAATGACAAACTATGTTGATGTTCTAGTTCTGGAAGCATTCGTGCATCTATAGCGGTTGGGCGTGGTGATCGTTCGCACTGTCACTTAATTTGCGATCGAACCCAGAAAAAAAAGATACATGAAATCACAATACTGTGAGGACGTTGGATAGTGCAGAAACATTGATGTTCAGTGAATGTACCATAAAACAAAAGATTGCATGCGCCTCCTCGCTATGTGTAGTTTGTACCTTAATGCGATTAGCATAAAAATTGGCATTAATTTGCTCAATCTATGGACCGAATCATTTCGTTTTGACTCTCTCCCCCCCTTGAGTAACCGGACATGTATGTGCCGCTGTTCAACGCAATACATAATGCGTCATCGTCGATTATTACACATCAGTGATATAAGATATCTATTGACTGTGGCATTATAAATTCGGCAATCATATCCGAATGATACGTTTGTCACCATTCTCATTTGCACGTTTCGACTCAGTCGCACTGAAGCGGGTGAAAAGGGACTTAGCGAACTGAAAGGTTTAAAAAGTCAGTACGCATATATGTTTGTACATGGCTACTTCTGTCATGATTACACCTTGAAGACAGATATTTATTTTTACTAAGGCTGTCTCACTGTGAAGAAAAAGGTCAAAGCAACTGATAGATTGCACCTTTGACTAATCCCTCAGCTTATAAATTACGCCTGCTGTTCACTTCTTAACGCCCAGCACGTTAATAACTCTATACAAACAGGCACTACCGCGGAATGATGGCTTTATTCGCTTGACGACTTTCGCATAAGCAATAAAGAAGAAATAGGTTTTTCCCCTTCTGGTAACACACTTTTTCGTTTAGTCCGCTTTCCTCGAACTAAGAATATAAAAATATACCTATGTGAAAGCCAGGGACAGCAATGACTATACATCAGACTGACACTTAATTTGCAGTGTGCGAGGACTCGTTAAAAAAACTCACACGGGATTATGTTATGCACTTTCTTGACCTTCAGCGTAGTCTGCATGCATTGGCTTGAGTAAGTACTTCACACCATGACATGAATACTCAAACAGAGTCGAATGACAAGATAAGCACTCATTCTGAACCATAGCCGTTTATTAAAGACAGCACGCCAGTGCATACCACACGTGCGGACATTAGCGGATCCCGCAGAGACGATCGTCTCTGTGCACAATTTGCATATTTGAAGTAAGCTGTTGATTCAATCAAATTCCCTTCAATTTCTCAGGTCAACAGATGCATCGTCAATACTTTGTGGTTCACTTTGCCTACATTGAACGATAGGCGAAAATGCCGTAGGCCCGTGTGCTCTGACTTGGGTGCACGTTAAAGAACCCCAGGTGGTCGAAATTTCCGGAGCCCTCCAATACGGCGTCTCTCATAATCAAATGATGGTTTTGGAACGTTAAACCTTACATATCAATCTTATGTTGAACAATTTACAGACAGTATAAACGAGCTGTTTAAGCCACAACAGCTACAAATGATTCTTTTTGTGAGCTTAATTTGTTCACGTTGTTGTCCCTTGCTTACGAACCTAACATAACGCATTGAGGTCGTTTATCGTCCGTTCCGAGTGTTCAATAAATTACATCCAAACATTTAGCATGAGTGGATCTTTGAACCCGCTTGTAAGCGTACCCTGTAAACCTTTACTAGCCGATACAGAGACGTAATTTTCTTTTCTTAACCGTTGAGGTCAGGTTCATGTTTGTGGTATGTAACGTTGCGCATACAATCGGACGAACAAAGGAAGTAAAGAAGTGCGAACGGGAAGAGCGCAAGCTATCAACTGGCTTTATTCCTTTGGTCGCTATAAATGTATGCACATTTATCACACGTCCCCCAAAAATTAAAGAAGGTTGAAAGAAAGGAGGAGGAAACACATGGCAAGAGTACCTCGAATCAATAATAAAAAAAAAAGCTGCGCAGAAAACTGCTTTCTGCTCTATACAGTGCAGCCGACGTGTCACTTACACATTTAGCTCCCAATTCCTTAATATAATTAATATACCTTCCAATCCCTTAATATGGCCCACGTACGAACATACACACAGGAGATGCATTTGGTACATCATGTGCACTCCTGTGGCGTTCTTCACGAACGTTCCGGCATGCTTTTTTCCGTACCCGCTTCGCCGTTTTCTGTTTCCGCCAACCCTTGGGCAAAGGCCGGCTAGCTTCTTTGGCACAAACACACACACACACACACACACACACACACACACACACACACACACACACACACACACACACACACACACACACACACACACATTTGAACACCATTCTTGTCGGCCACTTTTTTATGTTACGCGCAACTTTGTGCATATATGGCACGACTGTGACATTCTTTTTACGCAGTCGGTCTGTGTCGCTGCTGATATTTCCTTTCATTATCTTTTTGAGAAGTTTCTCAGCCACACTCGTGATGATAGTGGAGGGGAAGCCTGCTGAAAGGAGCCTGTTGACTTGCCAAGAGAAGCTATCATGCATGGCTTGCGGACATGACTTGGTAAGGACCGATTCTAGAAACGAGCTCGCAATGCCCTCTTAACTATCTTTGAATGCACAAACTCAAAAGGCAAGAGCTCTTTCTGCACTCTATATGAGCATATCGCCAGCAAATGTGAGGCGTACCATATTTCAGGTTAATATCTAAAAACTGCATTGATCCATTAGTCAGGGTTTCGTGCGTGAACACGAAACATTTGCCACATTGTCTAAAGCTTGTTAAAATCCTACCTACTGAATCTGCGTGGGACATGTTCATTTGCTTGAAGATGACGACTAAAAAATCATCTAAATAACGGAAGGCCTTAATTACACCTAGGTCAGAAAGCCCACGATTCAGGGAGTGGTCCACTGTATAGCTAAAAAAATATTGCGAAGGACTGGAGCAACACATGAACCTATACATATGCCCTGCCGCTGAATATAGAAATCATCATTAAAGGAGAAAGCGTGGCTTGCAAATAAATTCTATTAAGGACATAACAGTATCAACCGTCACTCCAGCGGTGTTATAAAAGCTTTTCTCGCCATTTTGTTCAATGCACTCTCTGACCGTCACGAACAGTTGATCATGAGGCACTGAATAATACAAATCTTCTATATCCACTAAAGAAGCACAGCCTACATGAGCACTGACCTTAACAATGTTCCCTAAGTTTTTTATGGTGAAGGGGTCTTCAACATGTAGAGCACTCAAATGTTTCTGCAGAAAATGGCTGATTAGGGACTGCCACAATTCCTTTTCACTCGTGATAGTTCGGAACGGCACATTGTCTTGATGGGTCATGGCACTGAAGAAAACCGAAAATGTTTTGGTTCTACAGCTAGTTATTGAGCCTCTGCTGAGCTCATGATTCTTGCACACAGCCACAGCTCGGCTCTTGATTATTGTGTCACTAGGCTTTACGCACACGAAGTTCTTGGCGATCGCCTGTTCCGCCTTTCTGTTGGATTCTTCTTCTTTTAACATGACAAACCCCACAGTCTTGTCGGACTGAAGCAGCCTTATAGCTCATTTTTCTCGAAGAACGAGGCAACAATTTTTGCGGGGTCTTTCGTTCGCTTGTTGATCTTCGGTATCACCGCTTTCTTCAGGGCGTCTACTCCTTCTAGAAGGCATATTTCATGTGATTGTTGGTCAGCCTTGCTCGCAACGCTCCCGTTAAGCGCCAAGATGTCGTGAGCTGAAACCATGGGCTCGTAACTGTACTTCGGGCCCTTATTTAATACTGTTACGGGGTCAGTCACTTCTGTACAAAATGTATTTACAGACGAAAAAGCACAGGCAAGAGTCATAATGGCTGATTGGCAACCTCGCGCCTGTCAGCTGATTCTGTCCTTCCCCTTCCTTTACTTCATCTCTGTAACAGGACCCCCGGGCGTTGGAGCGCCATCTCGGTGCGAGTCCGGAGAAGTGTGACAGAAGTAGGGTTTCATGCGCCAAACATGGACAATGTCAACAAGTGACGATCTTGGTGACATATTTGAGTGCAATGATGTTATCTCGTAGTTGACATCGCTAACTTGACGTAAGACTAGGTAGGGTCCTGCGTATCGGGACGAATGTTTTTCGGGGAGACCTACATGGCGACACGGTGACAAGAGGAGCACGCGGTCACCTGGGGCAAACGTTATATTACGATGCCGGTAGTCGTAGCGGGCTTTTTGCATATCCTGTGACCTGGTGAGACTAGACTGGGCAACCTGACGAGCCACGTGAGCCCGATAAATGGCTTTGCGAGCGTACTCGGAAGCAGATGGCTTGAGAGGTAAAGTGGTTTAATATGGCAATATAGGGTCGCGACCATACAAAAGATAAAAAGGTGAGAATCCCGTGGTGTCACGTCGATAGGAATTATATGCGAAAGTCACACAGGCCAACGTGGTGCCCCAGTCACGATGATCTTCGGAGACGTACATTGAAAGCATCTCGTGAGCATGCGATTGAGACGTTCAGTTAGGCCATTAGTTTGTGTGTGCTAGGCGGTAGATAGCTTATGCGCTGTAGCACAGGATAGAAGGAGGTCATTGACAGAAGGGTTGACAGGCGGGCTAGTTAGTACAAATTTATAATGAAATAATTGAAAGCGCCCATTGGTCCCGTTGTGTATCCTGTTGGTTTGCGCTTCCAATTATTTCATTATGGTCGTTGACAACTTTGGACAAGAAAGAGCGGCCACGGTTCGTAAGCAGCTGTCGGGGTGCACCGTGGTGTAGGATTACGTCATGAAAAAGAAAATCCGCGGCGTCAGTGGCGCAACTGGTTGGCATGGCCTTCGTTATCAAGTAATGGGTCGCATAATCTGTGGTGACGGCGATCCATTTATTTCCCAGTGTCGTCGTCGGAAAAGGGCCAAGAAGGTCGAGTTCCACGCGATAAAATGATTCAGAGGGGACTTTGATGGGTGAAGATATCCAGCTGGCAGCCAAGAAGGTCTTCGGCGCTGGCTGCAGAGGTCGCAAGTTGTGACATATCGACGCACGCTGCGGTACAGTCCTGGCCAGAAGAACCGACGTCGCACGTGGTCGTATGTGCGGGAAACACCGAGGTGGCCCGCTGTTTGTGCGTTGTGAGGTTGTTCAAGTATGGCAGGCCGTAGATGACGAGGAATGACAAGCAGAAGCTCAGGGCCTTCAGTGCTGACGTGGCGGCGGTAGAGGATGCCGTCATGCAGCACGAACATACGGGATGCAGCGTCATGACTGTCAGACTGGATGGCGTTGATGATAGTGCGCACTGACTCATCCCGTCGTTGTTCAATGCGCATATCTCCGATGTCAGTAAACGCTATTACGCTGCTCTCCAGGTCAGTCGCAACGGGATCAGGAGGGTCCACTGGATGACGAGAAAGACAGTCTGCGTCCTTGTGCAAACGTCCAGACTCGTAGCTGACGCTAAATGAAAATTCCTGGAGCCCAGCGACCCAGACGTCCAGTCGGGTCCTTCAAAGAAGTCAGCCAGCAGAGGGCGTGGTGGTCCGTAATGACGGAGAACATGCGACCATATAAATATGGCCGGAACTTGGTGACGGCTCAAACTAAAGCTAAACACTCTCTCTCGGGGATTGAATAATTCCTCTCAGGGGGAAAAGCAGGCAACTGGCGTAAGCAATCACGCACTGTCTGCCGTGGTGCCGCTGAGTGAGAACTGCGCCAATACCGTGGCTACTGGCGTCGGTGCGAACTTCTGTGGCAGCAGAAGGATTAAAGTGGGCAAGTATGGGGGGCGTAGTTGAGTAGCCGATGAGAGCGGCGAACGCTTGAGTCTGCTCAGGGCCCCATGAGAATGTGGTATCCCTCTTCAGCAAATCTGTGAGGGGTCTGGCGACGTCGGCAAACTTTTTCACAAAACGACGAAAGTAGGAACATAAGCCGATGAAGCTCCTGACGTCGGATGTAGAACAGGGCACCGGAAAGCTACGAATTCCGTAGATTTTTTCGGGATCTGGTTGGACGCCATCAGCGTTCACAAGATGGCCCAGAACGGTAATCTGACGGCGGTCAAATTGACATTGCTTGGAGTTTAGTTGTAACCCAGCTGTTCTGAAGACTGCGAGAATTGCAGCAAGACGGGTCAGGTGGCTATCGAAAGTAGATGAAAAGACTATCACATCACCTAGGTAACAGAGACAAGTAGACCACTCATAACCACGCAGGAGAGGGTCTATAATTCGTTCGAATGTGGCAGGGGCGTTACGTAGTCCAAAATGCATGACCTTAATCAGGTATAAACCATCCGGTGTAATGAATGAAGGCCGTCTTCTCGCGGTCCATCTCATCCACAGAAATCTGCCAGTAGCCGGACCGAAGATCAATAGTCGAGAAGTATGTAGTGCCGTGCAGGCAGTCCAAGGCGTCGTCGATGCGTGGTAGCGGGTATACGTCTTTTTGCGTGATCTTGTTGAGGTGGCGATAGTCAACGCAGAAGCGCCAGGTACCATCCTTTTTCTCACAGGGGAGGCTTAAGGACTATTTGATGGTTCTATGACACCTTTGTTGAGCATTTTGTCAACTTCCGCTTGGATAACTCTGCGCTCAGTGTGGTAGACACGACAGAGGCGTCGGCGCATGGGACTCGCGTCACCAGTGTTTATACGGTGCTGAATGGTGGATGTTTGCCCTAGAGGTCTGTCGTCAACATAAAAAATGTCGGTATATGACGCGAGAAGGCGATGGATGTCGTTGGATCACGCAGGATTGCGGTCGGGTGCAATCATCTTCGAGAAACAATTCGGCAGAGAACAGGTGCTGTTAGCTACAGGAGACTGAAGTAAACCAATCTAGGTGGTGAGAGCCGCTATTTCGAATTCGTCAGCATTAGATACGCCGGCCAAGAACATGCCACGAGGAAGCACTTGAGGGCAAAAGCCTAAATCGAGAAGTTGGAGCGAAGTACAGTTGTCAGTGACAGTCACAAGCGTATGGGGAATGGCGATGTTGCGCTCCAAAATGACGTCGGCGAGAGGAAGGAGGACATAGTGACCATCGGAAACCTGTGGCTGTGCGGTCAAAACGACGTAGGTGGCTGGCTGAAGTGACAGTCACACATCCTGAAGAGAGCATGGGCGCGGCGGGGCAGTGTGGGGTTCAGCGACTATCTGAGGCAGCTCTAGCTAAAGGACGCCGGTAGCATGATCGATAAGAGCAGAATGGTTCGACAAGATCGAAGTTCAGGCCTAAGATAAAGTCAAAAGGGCAGTAGTCAATCACGGCTAAAATGACAGAAGTAGTTTGGTCCTTTATACTTAAGTAGGCAGTGTACAGACCGAGAACCATCGGCGTGCCACCATTGGCCACACGGAGCAGTTGTGCAGCCGCTGGTGTCAGAACTTTCTTTAAACGTGTGCGTAGGTTTGAACTCGTGACCGAAATGCTTGCGCTGGTGTCTACAAGTGCTTTTACAGGTACGCCGTCTACTTCAACGTCTATTACAATTCGTCTTGTGGGAACGGAGAGAGGATTTGCAGCGGAAGTCGTCAATGCAGCACCGCCTCCGGGGGCTGCATTTCTCAGTTTTCCGAGACGATGCGGCCGGAAGCCACGGGGAACGAGAAGCGCCGTGGCTGCGGCGAACGGGGTGATGGGCGACGTGCTTGCGGCGAAAGAGACTGGTGCCCACGTCGTGAAGGCGAGCGGCTGTACCAAGTGTTTCGAGAATGGTCAACGACACTGGACTCTTCGGCAGGTGAAAAGGTGTGGGTGGTACCGTCGAAACGGGTCATATTGGTCGTTGCACGAGGTGCGTAGGACCATGTGTGGCGGCAGTAACGAGCAATATGTTCAACGCGGTGGCAGTTGAAACATATAGGGCGGTCATCTGCAGTTCGCCACTGAGCCGGGTTGCGAGTACGTGGAGTAAGCCGTCGGGCGGAGGAGGGCATCACGAAAGGGCGTTCGCTGACTCTGGGCGCGGTGACATGGCACACGGAATGCACTCCGATGTTTTCAAGCTCCTGGCGCATGGTGGCTTGAACAAGAGGAACAGTAACAGGAGTGGTATCGGTACTGCGCGAATAGAACGCCGAGGGCGCCATTGCTTCCAGTTCGCGACGAACAATGCGTGTCAGGTCTCCCGGCGGTGACGGACGTTGGAGTGCGGACTGGTCCTCACAAGTCGATGTTGCAGCGGTGTTTGGAAGTCGGGCGAATGTTTGCAGAATGCGGCGACTTTTCACTTGCTCAAACTGACGACACTCTTTGATGATAACCTTCACAATGGAACAGCCCTTGCACATCAGGAGATTGAACGCGTCGTCGGCAATCCCTTTCAGGACATGCCTGACCTTGTCACCTTCTGTCACGTCGCTTTCAGCCTTTCGCCAGAGGGCCAGCACGTTTTGAATGTATGTGAGGTATGATTCCGTAGGGGATTGGGCACGGTAGGCCAATTCTTTTTTGGCGGCGATCTACGACTGGCGATTTTGCCAAACACCTCTCGCATATTTTCTTTGCATTGGTCCCAGCTTGTGAGTTCTTCGTTGTTCTCATACCACACCTTCGCCGTGCCTCTCAAGTAAAACAGCACATTAGCCAACTAAAGTGTGGGATTCCCTCTGTTCAGCACACTTACTCGTTCGAACATGGCCAACCAATCGTTAACATCGACGCCATCGGTCCCACAGAATGTACCGATATCCTTAAGTGGCGTGAAAACGCATGGTTGCGACGCCGTGTTCGTCGGATACGCTGACGTTGATGCGGAGGGCTCAGCATTGGATATGGCTGGAAAACCAATGCGACGTCCGCTGTGGAGCTCCGTTGTCTGATGGTTACCCAGCACCTCTCCCCAATATGTTACGGGGTCGGTGACTTCTGTACAAAGTCCATTTACAGAGGAAAAACCACAGGCAAGAGTCATAATGGCTGATTGGCACCCTCGCGCCGGTCAGGTGATTCTGTCCATCCTCTTCCTTTACTTCATCTCCGTAACAATACGCGGGCAACTTCTTCAGGAATCACAACATCTCAGAGGGCTCCAATGCCTCTTGGGTGCCTCCCCTTGCTCTCCTTCCTAGAACTGATAAGTGCTTCATTGAGGCATCGGTTTATTAAAAGCCTTCTCAAAAAGATCCTGGCCGTGGTCTAAATTGTAAACAAAATTAAAAGAGGCCTGTGTATGTTACGCCATACCAGCATAATCTATCCCGCAATGTGCCCCGCCGCGGTGGTTTAGTGGCTAAGGTATCGGCTGCTGACCTGCAGGTCGCGGGATTGAATCCCGGCTGCGGCGGCTGCATTTCCGATGGAGGCGGAAATGTTGTAGGCCCATGTGCTCAGATTTGGGTGCACGTTAAAGAACCCCAGGTGGTAGAAATTTCCGGAGCCCTCCACTATGGCATCTCATAATCATGTGGTGGTTTTGGGACGTTAAATCCCACATATCTATCAATCAATCAATTATCGTTACGCTATCACAATCTACTCTTGAAGCTCAAGCGTCCTCCAAGCTTTTTAGCACGATAGCGTTAGAGAGCTCGTGTCGCAGAAATCCCGCCATCGGCGTTGGCACTGTTGGTTGTGAGCGAAAAATCGCCCGTGAGCGAAAAAGCAAGTTACAGAGATCACCGTGAGAGGTCGCTACTTGTCCATGCGTGCGCGCGCGATCACACTGAAGAAACCGCGCGTTCGCAGAAAAAAAAGTGTTCAAGGTCGCGAGGCGTGGGTAACGTAGTTTCTTTGCCCCTGCCACACCTCCCTGTTTAGCTTCCAGCGCTTTTGTCGGGACGAGAAAAGAGATAATGCAATTGCAGCATGCGACAAACTTTTGTAACTCCACTCGCACTAGACGGATTCATAAAAATATTTGCGGCGTTGTATTGGTGAGGCAATAATCTCTTCAAGTGAATTCATTCCATGGTTTACTTGAAAAAGTGTTTCAGGCCCCTTTAACGCATTTTGTTCGACATGTGTCACGACGAAAATGAGCCACTTCGTCGATTTGTAGGCGCATTTGGGAGGCCTCAAACTACGTCGAGAAAGGCCGAGACTGTGCAGCCATGACCGCTAAAAACACACAGGAACTTTCAGACAGCTCTAAAAATGAACAACTATGTCCATCTAGCGGAAAACATATCATGTTTTTTCCAGAGGCCTTGATCAAGCAAACAGCTAACGCTAGATAATGTTCTGCTATCTGTGAGGCATTGTGAGACTCTTTAGGGCATCGGAGATGGCGAGCGCGCGACGTGTGTCTTGGAGGCCATGCGACTCTTGCTTTATATCGAAAACCTGTATGTACCACTCGCGCGCGCGCGCTGGTACATTCTACTGTGTGCGTGTTTGTTTGTGTGCACGTGTGTGTGTGTGTGTGTGTGTGTGTGTGTGTGTGTGTGTGCGTGTGTGTTTAACAAAACACATTAATAAGTGTGCACTTAGCGGTTGAAGGACGCACTAGGGGCCGGATTACGCTATCGCGTTTAACTCTTAAAGGTGAAGCTTAAGTGTCCCCCACTTTTTGTCCTCATATATAGTGAAGACGGAAAAATGAAGAAAGAAAGAAAGAAAGAAAGAAAGGAAGAAAGAAAGAAACAAAGAAAGAACGAACGAAAAAAAAGAACGAACGTACGAACGAACGAAAGAAAGAATGAAAGAGAGGACGAAAGAAAGAACTAAAAAAAGAACGAAAGAACAAAAGAAAGAACGAAATAAAAAACGAAAGAAAGACGAAAAAAGAAACGAAAGAAAGAACGAAAGAAAGAATGGTGGAATGGAGTTAACGCCGGTACAGGGACACGACACACAGGACATGGCGCTGTACTATATGTGTTATTCGACCGTTGCATTTGCCTAAAAATACGTGACTAATAATATTTCATGTTTTCTTCTTCACAATGAACACGGTGCGGGTGTCTCTGAAATGGCCTTAAATGACTCTGACCCTAATGGGGGAAAATATGAGGGTTCACCTGCGCGTTTACGCAACTCGAGGGTGGGCTAGTTGTCCGAAAAAAAGTGTAGCAGAGCTTTCAAAGCCTTCTTTGTTCCGACAGAGGCCGATCATCCAGTCTACCCAGAGCTGCAGACAGTTCTTGTCTTGGCGCGTTGATATCGGTGCACTCACGATGCGCGATGGTTTCTTCGCAGCTGCAGTACGTGCATGTAGAGTCCGCTGAAACTTTCCTCCTCCTCCTCCTCGAGGGTAGAAGACATCACCGCAAGTAACAGGTAAGAAGGGTTGAACGTATGGTGCACGGAAGGAGGCAGAGAGAAGGTTGAATTTGGGCACGCTGTCGAGCGTTTTATGTGCACTCGTTATGCAGGGTGTTTCAAGAAATGTGTCCAATATTTAAAAAAATGCAGAAAGGAGGCACCTGCATGAAAGGTGGCATAAAGCATCTTTGGAGGTGTACAAACAATAATTACGGCAGTAATTACAGAAATTAAAACAATTGGCTTTTCAACCAATGGAAATAGCCGAGCTAGTTCAATGGGCGAATTAAAGCATTTCCTACGAATCGTCCGTATAGCCGCTCCGAAATTTCGGGAAGGTGGCCACTGGAAAATCACAGCGGAGCGATTAAATCTGGCCAATTTAGCTGGCGAAACCGAAACCCGCGCATTGAGGAGCTTGTTTACCATTAACTTCGAAAACGCCCTCAATGACGACATTGTTTCTCTCGCTTTGGGGGAGAAGAAAAAAGCGAGTGTCGATAAGCGGCCACGAGGCGAAGTGCCTATAGATTTGACGGTTGATAGCGGCGAGCGAAACAGTGTCTTCATTGAGGGCGTTTTTCGATGTTAATGGTAAGTAAGCCCTTTGGTGCGTGGGTTTCGGTTTCGCCAGCTAAATTGGCCAGATTTAATCGCTCCGCGGTGATTTCCAGTGACCACGTTCCCAAAATTTCAGAGTGGCTACGGACGGTTCGTAAGAAGTTCGCCCATTGCATGGACTAGCTCGGCGATTTCCACTGGTTGAAAAGCGAATTGTTTTAATTTCTGTAATTACTGCCATAATTATTGTTTGTGCACCTCCAAAGGTGCTTTATGCCACCTCTCACGCAGATGACTGCTTTCTGTAATTTTTAAATAGTATTGGACACATTTCTTGAAACACCCCGTATACTCCCGCTGTCGTTGTACTTAAACTTCTGCGTCGTACGCCGAAATGTGCGGCAGATCACTCGAGCCTGCGTCTCCGCCAATTACCGAGCCCGCTTATGACGTGATATATGTGGTTGCTGCTATACACACTGATAAATGGTGGGTGTGCGCGACTACGCGACGTGCATTCGTTCGACCCTGCCGCTCGCTGACAGCTTGAGTATACAGCTCGCAGCTTGCGAGTCAACTCTTATCCCCTCCCACAAACGACCACTGTAATTGAGTCCCGGAAAGTGTTTTCACGTCGATGACGATTGCGCCGAAGACGGCGGGGATATGTACGCGGTTCGCCGAACAAGTAAGTCACATAGGAATAAAACAAAACAAAAGCGATCGCGTTAACCTCGCGTTCGCACGTCATTCACACACACACACACACACTGCAGGGGCAGAGCAAGTGTACCACGTGATCCCGAATGTGCATTCTTGCGAGCGTGTCCATTGAAAAGGCCAGTGGCCGTGTACTGCGGATGCCGACCGATTTAGCTGTCGGTGGGAGGAGTCGTTGGAAGGAGATACGGTCCTTAATTGTCGGGAGTGGCGTTCAAGGGCGCATCCGTCGCTTCGGCGAGGACCTCTCGGACGTGCGGCACGTCCCATACGCCGTCTGGTCGTGCTTTCCAGACTACGAGTGCAGCGAGATTTGCATCCTTATCATGTTTGCTGGGCCTGCGTGTACAGACGCGTCCCTGGACGGAGGACGTCGCGTGAAAAGGGGAGGGAGAAAGAGAGAGAGCGAGAACTAAAAGAAGCGTCAAAGTGGCAGTAGTGAACTTTGATTGCCACTGTTTTGTACGAACCTGCTGTGGATTCAGTTTTTCTTTTTTTTTTCCTTATCGCGCTGCAGAATCTTGCTGCTGGATTTGCGCGAACGGAGATTAGAAGAAGAAATAAAGTAAATATATACAGGCAGACGTGCGCCATTTTCTACGGGAGGCTTGTCCATGTGATGCTCGTTGATGTACGCAGTGCGAGCAAACAAAAAAGCCAGGCAAGCAAGCAAGCAAGCAAGCGAATCGACACGTACAGTCTGTTTCCCACTTAGGGGAAATCTCGTAGCGTGTGACCTCGCAATGCGGCCACGATACGGCCGCATCGCGAGGCCTTCTTTAGCGCATTAGGCCTTTTGAGTGCTTCTTTAGCGCGAAATAAATACCACGCGCAGTGCGGGCTCGTTGTGGTATTCCCCGTCACAGCGCACAGAGGTGAATACACAAAAAAGAAATACACGCGAAAGAACTCAGTACCACGGTGTTTCGAAAGAGATAACAACGCATGCTGTGATATATAATGTTTTTATGGATCCCCATTATCGCCGATCAAGGCTGATAGGTTGGCATTGCCGAACGTTTAGTACAGATTATAGGCATAGTTCCCGCAGCAACCAGAAATCAGGAGATTGCCCAATCGACAATGTGGCCAACACGCACCGCTGTCGCAAACGATCCGGTTCAACACCGCGCTCCTCAGTACAGCGCTGGCCGCACCGCGTTGTCATGCCCTCCGAGATTTCCCTTACATACTTTTGAGGTCGGTAGAGAGAGAGAGAGAGAGAGAGAGAGAGAGAGAGAGAAAGGAAAGGCCGGGAGGTTAACCAGATATTGGCATCTGGTTTGCTACCCAGCATGGGGGCCGGGGAAATAGGGGCAAGAAAGAGGGGGTAGATATAAAAAAAAAACGCACGCGCACTCATGTGAAAACGAAAACACACACAGGAAAGGCCTCCTAGCTACAACCGTTCAGTAAGGCCGGTCGATCGCAAAAAGTGTAGTAGCGCTTTCAGGGCCTTCTTCTGTGAAGTTGCGTCTTGTCGATATTGTAGAATTCCTCGCTCCGACAGAGGTTGATTATCTAATTTGCTGAGTTCCTTGCGAAGGCATAGTCGTTGTTTACTATACGCTAGGCAGTCACAAAGAATATGTTGGATCGTTTCTTCTTTGCCACAGTGGCCACAGGCTGCGGTGTCGGCAATCCCAACGCGGAAAGCGTAGGCGTTGGTAAATGCAACGCCCAACCACAGCCTACATAACAGGGTCTGGTCTGCTCGGCAAAGCCTCGATGGGACTTGAAGAGTTAGCGTAGGGTCAAGCGAGTACAGTCGGGCATGCTTGAAATTTGGTTGATTCCATTGTGATGTGGTTTGCTGGTGAGCAAGCCTGCGGAGCTTTCGTGCAGCATCTGTCCTAGAAAGTGGTAGTCGTAGTTTATGATCTTCTGTGTAGGCTGAGTGGGCAGTTTGATCGGCGCGTTCATTGCCGATGATTCCGCAGTGACTGGGTAACCACTGAAATGTAATTTGGTGCTTTTTCTCAGTCAGGTGGTGTATAACCTCTGCTATCTCTAGTACCAGCTGCTCATGTGGTCCACGGCGTAAGGCTGATAGTAGAGACTGCAGTGCCGCCTTCGAGTCGCAGAAAATAGTCCACTTGCGTGTAGGTTGATCAACGATAAATTGCAACGCGGCACGAAGTGCTGCCAATTCTGCTGACGTTGATGTTGTTGCGTGAGATGTCTTGAATTTAATTGTCGTGGCCAACCTTGGTATGACTACTGCTCCTGTAGAGCTGTCCGGCTGAATCAAACCGTCAGTGTATATATGTGTGGAGTCTTGGTATTTCTCATACAAGAGAAGTAGTGTGAGCTGTTTAAGAGCCGGTGACGACAAATTGGCCTTTTTCTGGACGCCAGGTATGTTAATATTAATCATTGGTTGAGCGAGGCACCATGGCGGAGTCACAGGTCTAGCGGCAGGAGAGAACGAAGTTGGGATCGACTCGCCATGTGCGGTCACTGTTTTGCAGTAAGATGTGCATGGTCGGTCCACTGGTAGAGAGGCTAGGTGATGTCGATGAGTTCGAGCAAGGTGTCGTATATGTGTCCTCAGCACTTCCACATTAATGTGGGTCTTGATGAGGTTGTCCCTTGTGATTGCGATAGTTGCCGCTGTTGACGCACTTTGGGGCAAGCCTAAACATATCCGGAGTGCTTGAGCTTGGACACTTTGAAGCATTCGTATGCTTGTTTTACTTGCGTTGGTTAACACAGGTAGGCTGTACCGAAAGGAATCCAAGGAAAAGAATCCTGTATAGTCGCAACATAGCAGTTGTGGACATTCCCCAGTTCTTTCCAGCGAAGAACTTGAACAAATTACAGATGCCTGTCAATCGCCTTTTCATGTATGATACATGTGGGCTCCATGAGAGGTATCTGTCAATTATAACACCTAGGAACTTGTATGATCGGAGGTGACGTATCCTTTCGCTGTTTATCAGAACGCTGTAGTTCTGCATTGGTTTGCGCGTAAAAGGTCAGAAAAAAAAAACCTATGGTAGTGAGTCTGCTTGCGAAAAAACGACAAATGGTGTGTAGTGCTGCTTTTTGGAACAATGCTCTATATCGAGTATTCTTACCAATTACTGGTAATACAGGCTATAGTTCCGAAAATAATGAAATCGTATTATCGTTATTTCCCCTTAACTACACTCTGATCATTCGA
The DNA here is from genome assembly GCF_043290135.1 of Rhipicephalus microplus. Classification (NCBI taxonomy): domain Eukaryota; kingdom Metazoa; phylum Arthropoda; class Arachnida; order Ixodida; family Ixodidae; genus Rhipicephalus; species Rhipicephalus microplus. Next base: position 212,808,545 of record NC_134700.1, read on the forward strand.
ATAATTGTCGGTAGCTTTCGTGATTACGCACCGTAACGTGTGAATGGAATCTGTGAGTCTCATTTGTTTGATTATTATATGCGTGCTGCCCCCAATGTTTGTTTGCAACGTATGCATGCATAAGTTGACATTCTCTGGGACCAGGCGCATCTGTGCCCGACAAGGAGGACGGAGGTCTGTCTCCGCTCGGTCGCTGATTATGCTAGTCACGCCACAACTGCTGGTTTTTTAAAATATATTTTACCTACAGACTCGTCGATGCAGCGTCTCTTCTCTCAAGTCACAATATACAGGCTACAAGGAACGGGGCCGCTCAAGTTTTCTGATGAAATCACCGCAAAATTAGCCTTACAGCAGAGAGGGAACATAAAAGGGCGCCAGATTGAAAATCACAACACCACTTTTTACAAAAGCATCTTTTGAAGCGATACCGTTCTACTCGTAAACGAGTGAGTTGGACGTCGTGAAGTACAGTGCGACCGTGTATCTCGTCGAGAGAAGTTGGCAGGGATTGAAGCTCTTCCGAGTAGTATAGACAGCATTCTTGTCTCCCGTGTACTGCGATTCACACGTAACAATTACTGTACAGACGAATGCTCAACGGTGTCCAACGTGGTTCCAGGATTACAGAAACAGTCGCGTCATCACAACGCAACCCCAGTCGCTCTCAGATCGGTTAAAGAAACTTTCGCTGCCTCGCGTGTTAGGCAATTAAATATGCCGCAGAAACCGGACTTTCTCTTGCAGCATGCACGAAATCCTCCGGGCGGGCGTTGCATATCGAACGGTGACCGGACGGGAGAACCGACACGTCTAGAAAAAGAAAAAAAAGCAGCACCCCGTATATATTTAGAAGACGTACTGTCGTTTCGAATTCGCTCTTTCACCGAAGGGGACCAAAAGGTTGGGTTTCTTGCTGTGGTTGCCGGTATAGGTGTTGCATTCGGCAGGCCTCACGTGGAACACGGCTTTCCTTCTGATAACATCTATGCATATTTTATCACTTCATCCTGGAAGTTTCTATTCGAGGAGAGCCCAGCGCGCTCCCCGATCTGTCTGCAATGACGCCGTTAACGTAGAGGGACTAGAAAGCAAGCGAAACTTATAGGACAGGGGAAAGGCCCGTCAGGTTACAGCGCTGCTCAACGCTTCTTTGTTGTCTTCGCGCGTTGTTTTTACGGACGTGTGCTTTTCCTGCGAAGGTCCAAGGCACGCGTGCGTTGCTCCTTCGAATGTGTGCAAAGGGGGCGAACGAGCGGAACAAACCGTCGGCACGAGCGAACGCGGCGCTTGACTTCTCGTCTTGAATATTGTTTTGATCCGTGGCCGAGTGTGAAGGGCGCCGCCGGGGTCGGCGGGCTAGCCGTGAGCGCTGAAGTGTGTCGAGATCCTCTCAAAAGGCGGCGGGCGTGCCTCTTTTGTCGCCCTTCAAGGTGCCCTGCCGCCAGAGAAAGGAATGGTAACTCGCGTGGACGCCGCCGGTCGGCGATCGGAATTGCCGTGCCCTGTGAAGCTGAGAAACGATTTTAGGCGCGAAGCTCCTCGAGGCATGGGTCGTGCGTCTCCTGTATGTAGTAGCCACCTGTCGTTTTAGTCTTTAAAATGTCCGCTGGATGACTGTACTCGTACATGATTAATATGTATTTTGAAAAGATGCGAGATGGCGGCACTTGGAGTGTTCGATCACTAGATGGACGGACAGAAGGACAGACAGACAGACAGACAGACAGACAGACAGACAGACAGACAGACAGACAGACAGACAGACAGACAGACAGACAGACAGACAGACAGACAGACAGACAGACAGACAGACAGACAGACAGACGTGGCCAGCGGATGATTCACGGTTTGCCGATGAAACCGTTCGATGCTTCGCCCCACTCATGATCATTCACTCCGTGGATATGCTGTGATACTTAAAGACGATAGTCTTTCTTGGGGACCTTCGACGCAAAAATTTTGGTCTGTCTGTCTGTCTGTACATTTGTCTGTTTGTCCACTCTTACCGGCATCGGGTACTTGAAATGGCCGACCCCATCCGCAGCGACCAGCAATGTTGCTCAAGGTTGAGCGTTCATGCTTGTGCAATCGTCAATTAAAAAGAAATTATTGCGCATGTCTGGGGCACCATAACAACACGCATATATTCTGCATATGCATCTCTTACTAGGAAAAGCATACATAAGTAATTTTAAGGACCGTAGCGCTTATTACGCTGCGCTTACCATGTAACGCTTGCACGGAAAGGGAAGTGTTTCCAACGCTTTGCTAAGACGAGACTGTGGTGGCACGTACCCGTCGCCTCGCGTTCTACACCTTATCACTTCTGAGACGGGCGCGCACGGCCACGCGCTTTGTTTTCCGAAAGAAACTGCCAAATGGCGCTCATGTCTCACGTGTGACGTGACTTGATGCGCTCGTTCGCCTCCGCTGCACGCTCGAGGCACTCTAACGCAGCGCCTCCGGAATACCATTCACCGATTTTCTTGCGCAGAACATCAAATAAATGGTTTGTTCACTCTCTCAACACGCAAGACTATCGTCTTTCGACGACATTTGCAGATTACATGCAGATACGAGACCAATTTTTTTACAGCTCTTTCTTTTCAAGAGTGAAGCACTTGAAGCTCGAAGTGAGACGCCTGTCATCCGCGAAAGAACACTCCGCTCTGTTTCCTAGAGGTAACCAAGCCACGGCTACCTACCGTCTGGGTTTAAGCTAGCCTAGCGGCGCTTGCGCCCAGGAGCAGCCAAGTTTGCTCGGCGTGGCACAAGCGGAGAGCGAGTGACGTACCGGGGTTACTATAGCCAGATTTGCAGGTTAGTTTCTGGCGGTGGAATTGGCGGCGCATTATAAATGCTTTTTGCTGGGCAAGTTTGTACATCATAATGAGGGAAAATTTTGGACGCTCAGAACACCACAGGAATAACGAAGAAGGACAAGGAAAAAGCGTCACTCGCAACTCCTCCCGCTCTTTCCTCGCGCTTCTTCGTTCTCCCTGGAGTGTTTTAAGCGTCTAAACGTTTCCCTCGTCAGGACATTCTTGCATGGTCTGTCACAGTCTGTGGTTCAATTCTACTCTGACTATGCCGAGGAAATACCTAAAATTACCGAAGAAGGCCGATTAGCCCCCCAGATCGACCAATTTTGCTTTTCTGAAGCTGTACACAGCTAGCGTAGACGTCTTTACCCTACCTTTTTTTTTCTTTTTTACGAATTACCTCTCTATAGACGTCTCTGCGTGAACATTTCTTCTGTTGTTTCGCTGTGAATTTTCATCTGACTTGTTCACTGTGATGACGTGAAAACAACTGGGTGAGGAAAAAAGCACATGGGAATTCACACTGCTGATCGCGCTAAAGACATGACGCATATTTCTGACCCCGCTACGTTGGTTTAGTGGCTAAGGTGCTCGGCTGCTGATCCGCAGGATCGATTCCCGGCTGCGGCGGCTGCATTTTCGATGGAGGAGAAAATGCTGTAGGCCCGTGTGCTCTGATTAGGCTGCACGTTAACGAACCCCGGGTGGTAGAAATTTTCGGAGCACTCCACTACGGCGTCTCTCATAATCACATGGTGGTTTTAGGACGTTAAACCCCACATATCAATCAATCAGGCATATTTCTGCGTTATTTTCGAGGCTCAGTGTATAACGTTGGCTCGTGCATGGAATGTCACGTGAACGACATGTTATCGTACCAATAGTTATCGCTTTTACGCAGTTTTTAAGACCTCATGCGTTAGGCGATCGCTTGTGGGCATGTGAATGGTAGAAGCGATCACCTGTAAGCCGTGTGATGGACGGGTGCCCATGTGCCTGATAGTACCTTCTTTCTTTCGTTTAATCTTTTCATTTCTATCCCCTATCTATAGTGAAGCGTAGCAAACCGGAAGCGCGTCTGGTTGACCTCCCCGCCTCTTCACCTCCTCCCTCTTCTCCTACGTAGAGAAATAATTTTGAGAGCGATTACAGAGTTTGCTATTTAGCACCGCGCCCGTGCGCTGAAATATCACTGAAAGTACGCCCCACGTGGCCGCTCCAGATATGTGACCGAAGCCGGTGCTGGCATGTTCGCTAGTAACATACAATTCTCTTTCGTACTCTTTCAGTGACCGGGACCAAAGCGAATTACACATGTGGGGTTCAACGTTCCAAAACCGCCATATGATTATGAGAGACGCCGTAGTGAAGGGCTCCGGAAATTTCGACCACCTGGGGTTCTTTAACGTGCACCCAAATCTGAGCACACGGGCCTACAACATTTTCTCCTCCATCGAAAATGCAGCCGCCGCAGCCGGGAATCGATCCTGCGGATCAGCAGCCGAGCACCTTAGCCACTAGACCACCGCGGCGGGGCCTGGGAACAAAGCTAAGCAAGAAAGGAAATCTTAATAACACTGAGCTACAGTTTGTCGTATTGTTATAGCGCAGCTAAGTTCATAAAGAAAAAAAAGCAATAGCTAAGAAACAAAGGGCAGGTAACACGACAATTTTTTCTTGTTATTGTTTCTTTCTTTCACGCTGAAACTGCGCTAAAGCAATGTGGCATTATAATGCACCGACTCGCCCGATCTTCAGTTCTTGCCACCCATAGAATCTCCACAGTATAGGACTAGCTCTAAGGGACCGTCGATCGGAAAAGCAGACGATGGGTTGAAATAATTGACGCACTTTTTGTCGGGGTTACATTCATTTCGCAAGTATAGAGGCCACACCTGTCATATAGACCTCACAAAATACACCTGTCAATTTTCATTGAGGCGCCGCATTGGGTATTACGCTATTCCTTCTGTCGCAATAGTACAGTGCTTACTGTGCTAAGCTACTGAACCGAGGGACGCGGTTTCAATCCCGACTGCAGTGGTCGTATTTCGATGAAGGAGAAATTCCAGTGGCCCTTGTACGGTGCAATCCCAGCGCACGTTAAAAAACAAAAAACAAAAAAACACACACACCAGAATAGGAAAATTTTCTGAGCCGCAGAATGATATCTGGGTTTTGAGGCACAAAACCCAGAAATATTTCATTATTAGCATGCTACTCAACAAGGATAGTGCACCTGACCAGTATCAGCTCAGGGTGCCTTTTATGGACGCCCTGTTTGATTACCATCGTCAAAGAATGTGATGCGACTTGCTCGAGTAATTTGTGTTAGCGGCAGGCTGTCAGAAACTATTTCGTGAGAAGGTCTATCAAAACCCCTCTCTATTTGCAGACGGCATACTATACCATCAGAAAAAAAAAAAAAAACATCAGGTCTGCGTGGAACGCGCAGGATACACAGTCACAGCAAAAGCTGGAAGAGCGGCCTTTCAGAGACTTTTATTAGCACTCTTTCGTAACTGCTACAAGCACACTTGCTGGGTACCCACCACGCCATAAATAATGATAACTTTTGTGTGGTAGGCTGGCATTGACTACGCTATTCTTCATCATTATTCGGAGAAGCGTGGTATCCGCTACACACTTGCTAGGAATTTTCTGCACTTTTTTTTTGTGTTTGTGCAGTGGCTGACGTTGATGCAAACTCATGCTTAAAGTGGGTATGTGCCACAGTTAATAGGTGAACAAGAACAAGCTTTTGTAAGGGGTTGGATCATTGGATGACCCACTATTCGCATTGTGTGACGCCTGATTGTTCCTTTGATGTTCGAAAACTCTTGATTACTCACAATAACACGATCCGTTTTCCGACATAAAGCCAGGCAAGTTTCCAAGCAGATTACAAGAGCCGACGTGGCCCAGTGGTACAATACTGGGCAGGCACACAGCGGACCCAGGTTCGAATCCAATTGCGTCGTTGGTGTTCTTTTATTTACCGTGCTTTTTTGTTTCATTTCTTGCGATACTGATTACGAACACCAGTGGCGGCAGTGGCGGACAACTACGGCACCGCACGTGATCCGTGTTCTGATTCCATAACAGCTTTCGCTGTAATAAAAAAATGCAGCTGCCAGAAGCGCAAGGCGCAGACACAACTAGCTTATACGCTTGGCGTAGAAGCTTTAGGGTGTCACAACACGGCTCTGCTGTGCATGGAACGCTTTCAGGGCGACCCATGGACTCAAGTGTCGGTGACGTGTGCGGTGTTCCACGTGGGCACATCCGGTGGTATCCGTAAGTCTTGTGCACGTCTTCCGGCATGCGTCCCGTCCGCTCACCGGAGTGTTGTTCTATTCTTCGGTGGTTTCGTCGTTTGCGCGACACATTGCATTCCTCTTTATTCAGTTCAGTTACTTCTGCAATGTCCTTTCTATTGACACGGACAGATAAGCCGCCCAGGTATACCACCTCACCGGCACATGCGTAGTAACTGCTATTCCGCCCCCCCCCCCCCTCTCCACCCTTCAAAATTTTTTCTGCTTGTGTGTCACTTCCGGAAACGCTGTCTCCCATACCGAAAGAGAGAGGAAGAAGTAAAATCAAATGCGTCTATCCGGAGCGCAGAGGAAAGACGAGCGCAAAAGACGGTCTACAGGTGGCGTGTGTTGTTAACGTAGTGGCCATCACCGTCTAATCGCGTGATCCGTGATTCGTGGAACGCAGCCACACGAGCGAATAGAGGCAGAGGGCCGTTGTTCCGAGATATACATTCTGGAAAAGGTGGCAGCTTGCTAGAAAAGAAAGTGAAGTTGAGCAGTTAGCTTCCGTGGGTTGATGGCAAACACATATTTCCTTTCGGACATCGGTTGTCCTTTCTTTTTCTTTTTACAGCGGATGAAGACGTATGGGTTGAGGCCTGCTTGGTATAATTATAGAAAGTCGCACGTTATATTGAGACGATCGTTACCACGCAATTTTCTGTTGCGTACAGCCGAAAAGTTGTTTGGGGAAGTAGCAGGGACAAAAAAATTAGCCCCGTATCTGAATGTTACACTGCAAATGTCATCGAAAGACGATATTCTTGCTTCTGGAGAGAGTGAACAAAACGTTTATTTGATGTTCCGCGCAATAAAATCGGTGAACGATATTCTGGAGGTGCTGCATTAGAGTGCCTCGAACGTGCAGCGGAGGCGAACGAGCACGTCAAGTCACGTCACACGTGAGACATGAGCGCTAGCTATCTGACAGTTGTCTTGGAAAACGAAGCGCGCCAGCCCTGCTCGCCCGTCTCGGAGGTGATAAGGTGTACAACCCAAGGCGACGGGTAGGTGCCACCACCGTGTCGTCTTAGCAAAGCGTTGAAAACACTTGCCAATTCATACAAGCATTGCCGGGTCAGTGCAACGTGATAAACGCTATGGTCCTTAGAATGACTTTTGCGTGCATTTTCTAATAAGAGATACACATACAGAATATTGACGTGTTGTTATGGTGCCTCTGATATGCGCAATAATTGCTTTTTAATTGACAATCGCACAAGTATGAACGCTGAAGCTTGAGCAATATTGGTGGGCGCTGCGGATGGGGTCGGCTGTTTGGAGTGTCGTTTGGCCACTTTGGTGCCCTTTAAAGTACCGTTAAGGGCGGACAGACCGACAAATGTACACACAGACAGACCAAAATTTTTGTGTCGAAGGTCCCCAAGCAAGACTATCGTCTTTAAAAACAAAAACTGGAACAAAAATGTATCTAGCGGACGAACGAACGCGATGGAGGTGCACGCCATCCGAAATTACGAACCGACCCACCGCTTTCATTTCTTAAGGAGCGAATCTCCTTAGGCGGCACCCGTTCGTCCCTCGTCGTTGTATACGTAACATGTCTTACGCTTTAACCTGCGAGGGGGTGCCGGTGGGAGATTTCTCCTGTGCGTTGTTGAACAATAAAAAATTCGCAGCATGCGCATTAACTAAAAGCCGAATTCTCCTGTCTATCGATCCCCATTAGCAGCCATTGGCATGTACATTGAGCACTATTTGACAAGAAAGGGTTGCTACGTTATACTCGCTGGGCGTAACCTCCTTGGTTTTAGAAAGGTTTAGCGAGCGTTGGGCCGGAGTGCCATGACTACAGTGAACTAGTATATACCATGAGCTTGAGGTGGTTAAAGGTGGGAAGTAGACACGAAGCGCAAGCCGTAAGAAAGTGTGCGTGTGCCACCTCTCGTTTGATCCTTGGAATGTCCGCTGGATGGCGTTGCTTCTATATGCGGAATATATGATGGAAAGACGCGAGATGGTGGTACTTGAAGTGTTGACTAGATGGACGAACGGACACACAGACAGATGCATGGACGGACGCATGGATGGCTGCATGGACGGATGGACGCATGGACAGACGCAGGGGCGGTTGTATGGACGAACGCGGGGACGGACGCACGGATGGACGTGCGAAAGCACGAACAGACGCGCACGGACAGGCGGATGAATGCATGGACGGTCACGCAGACGGACGCATGAATGGACGGAACCAAGAACGAATGGACGGACGGATGCTTAGCCCCACTCTCCATCATTCACCCATGGATATGCTGCCATTTTATTTCTCTTTTCGTGGGCTTTTCTGCAATAGACTCGCAAATTCGCGGCCCCAGAATTATCTATAGACATTCTGCATGGTAATTTTAAACTGCACAAGTGAATTTTCATTGACCTACGTACCTTTTAGAGCCAATATATAGACGTAGACACTTAACAGACAAGTTTAAAAAAATGTTTCAGGTCATACATACTTAGACAAATCCTATACCAGTCGAAAGAAATATTTATCCCACGTCACTTCACTTCATAGGCAAATGTCTGCAAACTTTGTATGAGAGAAAATGATAGAAAAAACATTAATTAGGTGGTCAAAGAGTAAATGTCGGAGGGTCCCTTATTCCACGAACCGTCTGGCTTGGACCACATGTCGGGCCCGCGCGACGAGTTGGCGTTGGTCAACTTTGTATGAAAAGAAAAAAAAATTGTAAGGCTTGCATTTGTTCAAACTGAATGCATTGAAATGTGGCGCACTAAATGTTGAGCAAAGTATTTGCTCACACTCAGCTTGATGTGATCTCATTATTTTAGTCACAATCTCCTGTATAATAGATTTGTGTTACAATTCACTTTTCATGCGCGTCCGCACTATTTCTACACGCGAAAACGCTTGGTGTCTGGGGACATGCATGCTAATGTTCAAGTGATATTAAAATATAATGTCTATTTTTCCTCCGCTGATCGTTAGCTGCGGAGTTGCTTTGACTCACTTCGTTTTAGATGATATATGCTTACAGCTTATTTTCATTGTTTATACTGATATTATGTTCTTCATGCAGCAGTTGGCAGCCTTAACTTCATTTCATTAATTATGTTTTCACGACACGACGTTTTTTTCGGGTGATAAAACCGCCAGAATTCTTATGAGCCCATGCACACCATGAAACTTTAATTATATCTCACTTTGGTAGTAGCAAAACCACCAACTTCATTGCCGGCTCTTTCCTCTTCATTCTCCGCGACGCAGAAATAAGTGGCCGATGCCGGTTCACACCATCGTTCACGTCCAGACGGGCAGTGTCCTTATATTTTCGAAATGAAAAATTTTGGTTCCAGGCGAGGCTTAGGATTAATCGCATGCTAATGTCAAACAAATCCTGAAAGATGTGCTACGGACAAAGAACAGCACGCGAATGAATTCCAGCGTGAAGAAGGCTTTTATGTGGAGAACGCCTCTGAGGGGCAACAGTGCATTGCTCTCCGAGTGGAGGAACGTTAAGCTAACGCGGTCGGCAAACAAGAAACCGGACCTTGGTACAGGTGACCTCGGCGAGGTGACCTGTGACCCTTCTGTGCCCCTCCTCCGTTTCACCCGACGTTTTTACCTTCTCTACCGAATTGTTGCTCGTGATTCACCACGCTTCGTGGTTGCACCTGTGCCCAAGCAGGGGATTCCAGTTGTGCACCGCAAATCTACGTGTTCTCTCTGTAGGGTCGGTGTTAATCATGCGGTAAGTTTGCACATTTGTCACACGGTGGCAATTCTTAGAGAACATAACCCGACGGGTGGGCCAGCTACATGCGATATGAAGCGGGAATGAGCAGGTCACGAGTTCCAGGGTAATAGTGTCATGACGAACAAAAGACCGCTGTTTGGCTAGCGCTCGCTTGTGCGGTGCAAGCTGCAGCAGTTCTCCATTCATAAGCACACTGGCTCTGGTATTTTTTGTTATTCTCTTTCTTTCTTTCTTTCTTTCTTTCTTTCTTTCTTTCTTTCTTTCTTTCTTTCTTTCTTTCTTTCTTTCTTTCTTTCTTTCTTTCTTTCTTTCTTTCTTTCTTTCTTTCTTTCTTTCTTTCTTTCTTTCTTTCAACCACGCAAGCGTACATGGAGTGGCCCACAGCCTGTTAATTATCGACCCTACAGTGAACTTAAAAACCTGATTATATTTGATGAGAAAAAATGTTTATCGCGTAAAAATTAAGAATATGCGCTACGGCTTACTACACATACCGATATGGAAGAAATCAACAACGAGAAGACAGCGCGAATAGCTAAAAAAGGAAAAGGAACTTCACTCTATATAGGCGAAGGTGCGCATTAAACTGCGGGGAGCCGACTGCATTGTTTAGAGGAACTTCCACCACGTTGCAGTAAACCTATTTCTGGCGTCAACAGAGCTTCGTCTCTTTCCGTTGGCTAGCGGTAAAGGAAGAATTAGAGGAGGCGCTGGCCAGATGGTAATTAAGTGAACGTAAAGGAAACGCCGAAACGAAATGAGGCGCCTCTCCCTTTTAGAGAACCGTCCGAGGAATCGTTGTGGCGCTTCGAGGGCGCCCTTTCTCGCTCTCCTTCTCTCCTTCTGATGCACCCTACACGCACTTTACCCTATGCAGAGTTCAGAGTAATTCCAGGTATCTGATAAACGACGCGCACCGAAGCATATGCGTTTCTCGCTGCGGGTAGAGGAGGGTGAACACTTGGAACACTAAAGAGGGGGCGGGATGGCCGCATAGCGGAGCAAGACAGCGGGTCATTTGGGGCACCGTTCACGCGATGTGTGCAGGCGTGTAATATATTTAGGCGAGATCACGAATGAACGGTCTGCCGGACGGCCGGCCGGTCACCTTGCGGCTCTTGCCAGCGCCAAGGTCGCCAGGGCTATTCACAACGAGAAAGAGTTTCGCAACTGTCTTCTTTGATAAGAAGCCGGCCGGCGTTCGCACGTGCGGCCGAGAGAAACTTGCGTATCCCCCCCTCTGGCTCCGCAATGCACGCAACGCTTTCCGAGGGACGCGTGGACGGGTTGTGCGGAACTGTACACTTGACGGACCAGTCGCATCCGGAACAAAGCTTGCTTATGACTTACAAAATTTCGGAGGCGGCATGCAGGCTGGCATTCACTTTGCTATCCTTCATCATTCTTCGGAGAAGCCTGGTATCCGGTACACACTTGCTATTAATATTGTACAATATTGGTATGCATTGAATGGCGATGATGAAGATTCATGCCTGAAGTGGGTAATTGATTGATATGTGGGGTTTAACGTCCCAAAACCGCCATATGATTACGAGAGACGCCATAGTGGAGGGCTCCGGCAATTTCGACCACCGGGGGTTCTTTAACGCGCACCCAAATCTGAGCACACGGGCCTACAACATTTCCGCTTCCATCGGAAATGCAGCCGCCGCAGCCAAGATTCGATACCGCGACCTGCGGGTCAGCAGCCGGGTACCTTGGCCACTAGACCACCACGGCGGGGCGCCTGAAGTGGGTATGCGCCACAGTTAATAGTTGAACAAGAACAAGCTTTTGTAATGGGTTGGATCACTGGACCACCCACTCGTTATGCAATTCACATTGTGTGACGCCTGGCTGTTTCTTTGATGTTGCACAATGCTTCATTACTCATGTTAGCGCGATTGATTTCCCGACATCAAGCTTGCGTCAAGGCCAGTTTTCAAATTAATTCAAGCGCATGGGACCGTTGAAACTGTTGGAAGGAGGCATTGCGCAACTCTATGTATATACATTTTTTCCACCTGACTACATGTTTTTTTTTTTCGTGTTAATGACTGGGTTATTTGTCTTTTGTATTTCCTTTTTTCTTTCCTCTTGACTTCGTGTACACTATGCTTCCCCCATCCCGAAGGAGCAGGCCCATCTGGGTGGCAATCGTTAGCCTGTTCTCTCCCCATTCACGCTGTGTCTACCTGCTTGTCGTGTATTCAAACCAAATAAATAAATAAATAAATAAATAAATAAATAAATAAATAAATAAATAAATAAATAAATAAATAAATAAATAAATAAATAAATAAATAAATAAATATTCAAACAAATAAACAAATAAAGAGCGAAAGAGGAACTATGCTTGAGACTTAAGCATAAGAAACCAAATTTGTGAATTTTCTGATCTAACGATGACATCTTCATTCCCCGGCCAGTGCCCATAGGGTTTAGTTTCGTGATGAATACAAATTACCGTAGTTATCACGGCACTAAACTTGATTTAACGGAGGTTCTTTTCGGGAAAGAAACGAGTAAAAAAATGCAGGGATTTTTTTATCCCAGTTTTGACTCGTACGGCTTTTTAATTGGGTGTGCACCTGTAACGCTATTGCGCTAAAACGCACAACCTCGCTAGTGACGGATTTAGTCCGATTTTGACGACGTTGAACCCCACGCCCATGCACGGAACAACGGAATATATCGTCGGCTGCGCTTTTATGCTCAAAATGGTGCTATAGGCGGCGGTTGTTCATTGTCAATGTAAAGGCTCACACGCGATGACTGTTTACGTTATTTAATGGTTTACGTAATACATGTCACTGATCATATCCTCGGAACGTTCTCGATCTGCCTGCTTGCACAACCGCTCCGTTTGTTCTCCATCTCCACTTCTTTGCATATTGGCATGTTGTCATAGCTTCAAGCGGACGACTACACCTGCCTTGTCGGGACATAGGAAGTTCCATCTCGGGACAGTCTTTGCGTATCGTTCACGCGTGTTGACAAACCTGTGTTAATTGCAATTGTATTGGCTCGGTTGCTTTCGGGTGTAGTTAAGTAACAGTTTTAGATTTCTAGGGGCTGGAACAATCCCTTCTTGATTTTACGAGCTTCCCGATTCAACGAAATAGTTCGGGCGTGGTAATCACTTCGTTAAATCGAGTTTCAACTGCAGTACATGCGTCAGACATGCGCAAAGCTACGCTTGCCCCCCGAATTCCGATGGTGCAAAGGCATTCTTTTTTTTTTTTGTAGATCAGCATCTAGGACATGTGGATAAACAAAGTTGCAATACCCTGTTGAACGTTGAAGGGAAAGATGCAAAGACGCTATAATGTGAATCAGTAACTGCTATAGTTTCATAGCCATCAACACGAAGATTTCCTCAGTCGGTCTTCTTTTCATGTGTGATTGTACTCCAACAAATAAAAATGCTGCTTGGTTCTGCGATCTGTTTATTGATGACCGACGAGTACAGCATTATGTTGTCATCGATGTCAGCTATGAATTGAAAAGTAACAGTTAAGCATGCGGAATATAGTACAGTAGAAAACTTTATAGTTTCTTTTTTTTGTGAAGTCCCAGAGTGTGGAGCCCTCAAGCTATATAGGGCCCCATTGGCTGGTACTGTGAGCAGATGTAAGTAGCTAGATACAGGCTCACCGGCATGTATGTAGGTGGAGCTACCTTTTTTTGCACGCTTTGGTTCATAGTTGAACATTTAAAACGGACACGTAAAGGTTGACAAGGTCTTTTTTAAGAAAAGTAGGATCGCCTACCAATATTTCAGCCGCCTGGCCGCAGGAACCTTACTCATTGATATACAAAGTTTACTTCGCAGCTTATTAATCAACTGTTAACTTCCAGGTTTACCTACACTTAAGCATGCTTGAGACGGAGGAGGTTGCAGGCTAGCCCGATTGACTTGTGTTTAAGTTCCAGAGCGGAGCTGTCTCTAAAACACAAAGTGATAAGCGAAAAGCCAGTAAACGTGGCCTTGCGAGAAGATTGAGGGTGTTGGCTTGGCAGGCCAATAAGTAAGGGTGAAGGACGGGAAGCTGTGCACACACACACAATAAATGGCCCCGTATCTGCATGTTAATCTGCAAATGTCGTCGAAAGACGATAGTCGTGTGTGGAGAGTGAACAAAACAGTTATTCGATGTTCTGCGCAAGAAAATCGATGAAGGATATTCTGGAGGCGCTGCGTTAGAGTGCCTCGAGCGTGCAGCGGAGGTGAACGAGCGCATCAAGTCACGTCACACGTGAGACATGAGCGCCATCTGGCAGTTTTCTTGGAAAACGAAGCGCGTGGCTCTGAGATGGGTGTGCGCGCCCGTCTCAGAGGTGATAAGGTGTAGAACGCAAGGCGACGGGTAGGTGCCCCCACCGTCTCATCTTAGCAAAGCGTTGGAAACACTCGCCTTTTCGTGCAAGCGTTGCATGGTCAGCGCAACGTATTAAGCGCTAAGTTCCTTAAAATTACTTATGTATGCCTTGTCTAGTAAAAAGCGCACATGCAAAACATATATGTGTCGTTATGGTGCATGCCCCAGACGCGCAATAATTGCTTTTTAATTGACAATTGCAAACGTATGAACGCTAAACCTTGAGCAACAATGGTGGGCGCTGCGGTGGGTCGACCGTTTCAAGTACCCGGTGCCGTTAAGAGTGGACAAACAGACAAATGCACAGACAGACAGACAGACAGACAGACAGACAGACAGACAGACAGACAGACAGACAGACAGACTAAAAAATTTTTTTTTGCGTCGGAGGTCCCCAAGAAAGAATATCGTCTTTATTAAGTTGCTCGCGATTCGGCAGAGGGCGACGGGTCGACGCTGTGTCGACGACAAGGTCCGAGCTTCGCGACATATAACGCCTGTAGAAGCCGCGCACTTGCGAAACGTTTCGCGTGAATCGTGCTGTCGGAAAGTGTCATGCGTGCGATCCTGCAGATTACGATCAGGGGTGGAGCCATTTCGCGCTTTTCGTGGTCATTATGATGTATAATTGACCCCGCATTTTACGCGATACAGATCATAAATCAACGCTTGTGCTGCGCGTGTAGGTTTTAAGCGGATGAGGGAGAGAGTAGACTAGCAAGCCATCCCACAGAAAGGGTTACAGGGTGAGGCTGAGTGCTGCGCCGCAAAGTAAAAAAAAAAAAGACTTTATTGCGGGCCTTGCTTAACTCCGTACCCGCGTGGGAGGTGTAACGCTTGAGTAATGAGCTTTTATTGTTATTTTTGTTTCGTAACAGTCGCTTTTGTTTTCTTTTTTTGACGCTAAGTTTGAGTCGTTTCCAATAATTTTTCACCCTCGTTTGTTTTTTTGTTTTCTCAAGGAAAGTGAGATCACACTTACGTGGTAAATGCAACGCCTCAGTTGCTTATTTAGGAAGCACACATAATTGGTACTTATTCGAGCTTTTTTAAATAATGAAAAAAGCCAGAAAGAGCAGCCAGTGCAACGTCTATTTCGGCCAAGCGGCATCTGTCTAATTACAACTTACGATAAGCAAACCAGCAATTAAATTCGGTAGCACCTGTAGCCTGATGATGAAGTGTCTTCTATATGCAACACCAATAATGCTTATTACAGTAAGGGTTATATAGTGGCGAGCATATTGACGCTGGCTAACGGCATTAGGCGCGCACGCTGCTTGGCTGGGAACCGCAAGTCCTTGCCAAACTGTAGCCATATTATGTTGTGGTGCAAGAATTTTATACCGTAGCAACCGCGGTAGCGCAAAATAACATGGTCCGAATTCTTGCATGGTCGAAATCCCTCGCAGGCGACTGACCTTTCGCATTTATATCTTTGGCCGCTGCATTGTGACGGAGTGCTTTATTTTTACGGCTTGAGAACAACCAGCTTGTTTTTGTTTATGTTTCAGTCAGAATAACTGCGTAATATCCATAACCAAAACTGCGCTAGTACAGCTCGTTGCATTTTGTCCACGCTACTAACGTATATATATATATATATATATATATATATATATATATATATATATATATATATATATATATATATATATATATATATATATATATATATATATATATATATATATATATATGACGCGAGTGACGTAGTCCCCGCAATGCATGCACGCATAGAGAATATTAGTATGAAGCATAGAAAGAAGCGAGTGGCAATTTATTATACTTACTTTTCGTACAGGCTACCGCGGCAGGGTTGTAGTCATGATAAACAATAAGATGATTAAGAATATGCAACTGGCAGGGACTTGTTCTGCTTTAGTCTTCTTTTACTTAATAGACAAAATGTCAAACTCCGGCAGTGCTATAGATATATGTGTCCTAAATAGGATAAACATTTCATGATAACCATTAAAGAATACACAATATATAGTACGCTTTGTATCTTAAACTGCCATTCATTCTCTCTGTAATCTTTCACGGCTATCACCGATCACGTAAGGAGTGATAGTTGTCGACTTTGCGTAATTTACGGCCTGTGCTCGAGATTACGAGCGCAATGTCTGGAGATGCGCTTGTCGTATCTCAGCTTCTTGATTCTAAGTACCGAAAAATTGTGTCAAGGCTATAGTTTCACAGTTAATCTGCTTCCGGTATCCTTCCATGTTCGACGCGAACGCATCGGCTACGGAAAACACTGCTTCCGTCGAGCGATGAAAAATCGCGGTTGTGACCTGCCCGGCCGCTTGCACGTCCCCTTGTTCAAAGAACAGCCGGCGTTGTAGGACATCAATAAGATGTTCTTACTCTTCATAGGGCGTGCGTCCATTCATCTAACTTTGGTTCCACAGTGACTTTCAAAAGCAATGTGGAAAAAAAAGAAGACGGTTCCACCGAATTACAGATATAAATCTTCGTTAAGTCTATCGCGCTTTTGGTGCGAACATAACCATCATACATCTTGTTGGGCGGACAGATCTGCACAGGGGTATAAATTATGGCCCCGGGGCCATTTTCTCAGAGAAAAGCGAGATTCACGCTCGAACTAATGCTCGCTTAACGTTGCGTAACGCGTTAAACTCGAGACTGAAACCTATACCGTCTTGGCCGTCGCCGAATGGGGTATGGGAACGCTACTCCGGCCAACAACCGCGTGCATTGCGAAACGAACGAAATTAATGGGCCAACTTTCACGCCTCGAGCTCGCCGTATTCTCGCGTAGTCTCGAAGGAAGAGTCGTTCGAGACGCTCCACTTCACATGGACCCAAGCTCTCTCTGGGATCGTTAAACGCGAACGAGATGCTAGAGAAGAATCTCGAAACTGGGACGCTGCTTCCTGGTCACTCGGATGCCCGTATGCGTGTGGTTGGGGTGTCACACCCTGGGCTGTCGCTCATTAGCTGCACTTACCGCGCGAGGTTTCGCGCTATGTTTGTCAAAGAGAAGCATACAGGCTAGTTCTAGTCGAAAGAATGGAACCACTCTGAGGCTCATAACGAATGCTTCTGAAATTGTCTATGGGGTCCTCGACGTAGTTATGCTTTGCGGTTTCTTGTCCGGTGTTGTGTCCACGCTTCCTTTGGAGTGAATCAGCAGTAGACAATGTCATAGAACAAGCGACGTTTCGTTAACCAGAATTAACGACACAATTGAAAAAAACGGCAGATTAATGCACATGCGTCGATAAATTCTCAAGCCATGGTGAATTTTCTCAAGCCATGGTGAATTAGACGAGTTATACATCATTGAAAAGCAGGAGAGACTAAAGCGAGCGGATATATAGGGGGGTTTAAGTTTACCGTATCAATAGTGATATAAATATTAATAAAGTAAAGTGAACAAAACGAAAACTTTTCACTCGCATGGGACAAATCCTGCGATCTTCGGGTATTCTCGTATTGTGAGTTTTTAGCTTTTAGGAAAATATTCCAAGTCAAATATTCGACCTCTGAATTGAAAGGAAGCCAGAAAGGTATTTATAAGTAATAATACTTGGATCACTATTTATCCCAGGAAAATGTCTTATAGGAGAAACCACAACAATGACCGAAGGGAGCCTTATTTAAAACACCCCGTGAAGTGCGCGTGTTTTTGTTTTGTTTTGTTTTGTTTTGCATTAATTGTTATGTGTTCCAACCACAAAACTTTTGGGCGTTCCTCAGCTTCTTTGAAAGGTTAAACGTTGTATTAATATACTAAATTTTGCATTTTACACGGTACCTTGATGGCAAACATTGCGAAAATTTGGTACATGCTCGTGTTGTTCGCTTCATCACCTCGAGACGCAGAGCGCATTTGTTTTGCTCTAATATTTGCCCCAACGTCACCTTTGTAACTGCCATGACGGTACTGATTGGAACCAAATAAATCTTTAACTGTGCCGATACCATTCACTGAGGAATAAAGTTCGGGGTGGCCAAGGGCCAACTTGATGAATGCAGTATGCTTTGATGGATTGAGTAAAGAGGAGGAAGAACAAAAAGAGAGAAGGCAAGGAAGTTAGCCAGGCACATGCCCCGTTTACTGCCATACGCTGATGGAATGGGAAAGGGGAATATAAAGATGAAAGAAAGGAGAGGGAAGGGAAAAAGACGAGACTATTCGGTTATTTATTTTTTTATTTGAGAAACCCTCAAGATACATACAGTACATTATAGGAGGGACAGGTACGAAGAGATGAAAAAAAAAAACAAAAGAGATACATGAATAATAAAATTAGGTGAGTACAGTAACATGTACAATAAATACAAAAAGTGAAGAATACGACCGATTTAAACACTGGTTATACGAAATGTACTACTTGATTGAGTGATTCAGATATGATTATAATTGTCAGTACATGGGCTGACGCATATGCTGTGGTGGCACTATATACATAAAAGTCAAAGATGTTCACGTAGGCCCGCAGTCCTCAGAAAGCGCAAGAAAGCTTTGACTGCCTTGTGAGCCGATGAAAGACGAGGACGGTGCTCCAGCAGCGTCGGCACAGAGAGTGGCTGATCGTTCCGATTGTCGCAACGCGTCAGAAAGTTTTCATCGCCCAGAAGCAAATCGAGGGCAACGACATATCAGATGATTGTTGTCTTCTTTGGTGACACATGCGAACCTCACATGCTGCACTATCGGTCACTTCAATTAGAGTTTTGTATTCCTAAGTGCTGAGCTAATGGCCTCACGTTCGCTCCGTTTAGAGACGACGTCTGCACCCGTTGATATCCACACTCTATCAAGGCTCCGCAATGGAAAGTTTGGACTGACCACTTCGGGTTAGCTGACCCCTCAAGCTGCCGTGTCTAAGTTGCATACTCGTCCTACCAGTTCGCATAGCGATAATGCTGAAGATGAGTGATACTCGTGATAACTGCAGCCCAGATTTTGGACTTTGATTGCATTAATGTAACAGTAGCGACCCGCTTTCCTTTCATTTTAGCTCGACCTGCGCGTTTATTTATTTCGTTTTTATATTTTGTGGTTCAGTGGGAATTTATCAGGAAGTCAGTGTCTAAACCTTTACATTATCATCGTTTCTGAGTGTTAGCTAACACTCAGAAAGAGAATGGTATAAATTATTCTCAAGTATTATCGGTGGTATATAACGTCTCGTTGGCTGTCGCGAATTGTCCATAGCTATTGTTACGAGCCAGGGGCATACCAAGAAATTTTTCTCAAGGTGGTCGGGGGGAGAGGGGTTTTCAACCATAATTTATGTATAATCGTGTGTACGTTTGTGTGTGTGCTTGTATATATAGGCAAGCAAAATTGAAAATTTTTAAGAGGCTTTTCATCTCCCCCGCCCCTTGGTTACACCACTGTTGCGAGCCCACTGACAGGCATATCAGATCGCTTCAAGGTTTTTTTCTTTTTGTCACGTATTTATGCGCAGCCCCCCCCCCCCCCCGAGGCTGCTCAAGAACATTTTCAAGTACGTTTACAGCAATGTAACGAAAAGTTGAACACACGACCTTTTACTGTTAGATCTAATAACGTTTTGCCTTTCAATATATCGAGGTTGAGTTCCAGTTAACTTTCAACCCACTAGTGCCGTACTAATCGGGAACAAAGGTAATTGGAAAAGGAATTTGTCGACTTAATTTCCTTTGATAAAAGTCGAGGTACTTCAATGCGACGTCATTGAAATCAATCAAATCATTTTTTTTAATTTTGGCATTGCAATGGAAGAGTATAATAGTCAAGCTCCGTTTGCTGATAAGAGTTGCGAAATGTCTTGACGTATGTTTCTCGTATTACTGCGATAGCAGCTTGGGTGCATGTTAAAAAACTACAGGTGGTCAAAATTTCCGCAGTCGTCCACTACGGCGTCTCTCATAATCATATGGTGATTTTGGGACGTTAAACCTCACATATCATCAACTTCTACGGGCTGCGATCTCAACACGAAAAAAAAAAAAACGGTGCCAAAAATGTAACTGGAGCGACCGTCCTCATATAGATGTGCTATACACATAACTATAGCTGCCACCAGTGGCGACACACTACGTATAACCCTTAGTACCAGCATGCGATGTCCACTGGAGGCGCTTCTCATCAACGCCGTCACTGCGCATGAGCCTTGTTGTGGTCATCTACTGTGACAGCGCCGCAAGAAACTTGGTTACTTAGGAAGTGCATGTTTTGCTACAATTAATATTGCTCCTAAATATGCTAGCCTTGCTTCGTAAAACATTCAACTATGTTGCTATCGCATTCATTGCTTCGCCGTTTTGGCAAAACTGTGACTTCGATTTCGCTTGAAATTGTGCGTGAGTGCATAAATTTTTTTCTCTTTCCTTCTTCCCCTTAACAAGAGGAAATGAGCAATCTGATTAAGGCCCAAGACTTCACCTCTCAAATCCTTGCCGTCCAGAGGGCGCGTTATGTTGCTATCGCATTCATTGCTTCGCCGTTTCGGCAAAACTGTGACTTCGATTTCGCTTGAAATTGTGCGTGAGTGCATAAAATTTTTTCTCTTTCCTTCTTCCCCTTAACAAGAGGAAATGAGCAAGTTGATTAAGGCCCAGGGCTTCACCTCTCAAATCCTTGGCGTCCAGAGGGCGCGCGTGAAGGCGGTCAGGCTTTATACCTAAAGGTAGCACATACAGTAACTCTAACCTGACCGTCCCCGAGTGAGCCTAGTCAGGTGACGCTGAGTTAACTCGCGTCTATTGTGGACATAATAAAGTTATTTCACTCACTCACACTCTTTCCTTCTTCCAACCTTTCATTTACGTTTCTCTTTTTCCTGTGCAGGGTAGCCGATAGGTGGATAGGAAAATCGTGGCTCACGCAAAGGATGGTGGGCCAGTGCACCCGTCTGCATCGACTCCCGGCACGAGGTGCGGTGGCGCCGTAGGCGCATTCTCGCCATTGCCGTCACTTTCTGCGTGTTCCACCTAGCAACTCGTGTGTGTCTTTTTCTCCCAAATCGCTGCATAATACTTCGGAGTGCAATGAAACTTAGTTGGATAACGAATGCGGTCCCTGCGAGATAGTTATAATCTCGCTAGTGCTCATTTTTTCATTGAAGCGGAGTTCACCCCCGGACACATATGCTTGTTGTTTTGCAGCAAAGGGTGTTATCGCACATGTTTTGTCGCATACAAATACTTTTCTGCACATGATAGCATCAGGAAATATCCAACGATTTGTTTTTATGTTGTCACCTGTAAAATTATTTATTGACCTTTTTTTGTTGCTAAGACCTGGATTCGATATAGTGAATGTCAATAGTAAGTTCTTTCTTACTCAGCTGAGGATGAAATACGCGCTTGTAGTTTTCTGGCTTCTTTTACGTCTTTCCATTCCCTTTTACGTGCTATGTCGTTATTCCTCACGCACTCGAACATTTCACTTAAACGCATGCGAAATTCTCCGCATCCAGCATACAAAATGTACCCTATCGGCACTTCAGGCTTGCAAGTCTGACATAATACAGACGCCATACCAAGCTGCTTCAAAAGCTACTTGAACTATTTTATGTCCCCCGATACCATCGATAGAGCGGTCTTTTACGTGTTCGGCTGCATCCATAAATTTGACAGTCAGTTGAGGATGCAGGATATGCAATGCAAATGCACGATATCGTCGTACTTGGGTAGTGTGCGTACTTACGTTGTTATCGCACGTATGTTGAAATTTGACAGCTTGTACCCGTATGTGTGATATTAAAGTGGCCATCGTTTGCACTCGCAAATACTAACCCCCGTATTCACAAACACTCCTCGACTCGACTTTCACCCTTCACTTGACAGATTTGAGCGCTGCGCCGTCGCTCGGCTGAAAATGGTGCTGCGCTACTCAAAGAATCGCAGAAGATTATCACTGATGTGCGCTGACTTGTCGTGACTAGAGGCGGTGCTCCCATCGACTTTCTCAAGTGAAAGTGGAGCGTTGAGTGAAGGGACGTTCTAGAATACGGGGGTAAATCAAGGTGGTTTTGCAAAAGATTACCGCGTGTCTCAAAGCATAACCGTAGGCTGCACTCGAAACCCGCATCTTATCGTTCTTCTTGTTCGCGCATTTCCACTTCTCGCTTCGTTCTCTGAAAAGCGCGAAATATTGTTTATCCATTCGCAAAAAAGATTTAGCGCAGACACTGAACAAGCGGAAACAAACGCGTCGCAAGACTGCTCGTGTTTTCTCCCCGATTGCATTTGCGCAGCAGGCAAACTGAAGCCGCGAAGGCATAGGCCTCGAACCGAAAGTAGCACGGTGGCAGACGACGCACCGTTTTGCCATCCACCTGTTGAACTCAGCCTGGTTGGCCCCACTGCCTTTCCCTTATCGCTATTTTTCTCACTCTCTCACCGGAATCGGTGCACTGAATGCGACTTCAGATAATCGGCCTTAAGTGCCACTGTTAGAGAAGATTCATATCACACCTGCTACACGCTTACGAGTTTTTTGAGGTCGCCTCCTGAACGCCTGTGTACCACACATTGAGAAACCCGGAATATTTTTCATCGCGGGTCTACATCTGCCGCGACAACTAAGCATTATTGAGCGTATAGTATATTTCAAAAGAGTGAATCGCCATATGTATAGACCTGCGTTTTTTGAAGAGTGCGATCATTATGCGCAGCACCCGCAGTACACTAGCGAAGCAAGACGCGTTGCGACACCTCATTCGTTTTGGAACACCCGCAGGTCGCGGGATCGAATCCCGGCTGCGGCGGCTGCATTTCCGGTGGAGGCGGAAATGTTGCAGGCCCGTGTTCTCAGATTTGGGTGCACGTTAAAAAACCCCAGGTGGTGGAAATTTCCGGAGCCCTCCACTACGGCGTCTCTCATAATCATACGGTGATTTTAAGACGTTAAACCTCACATATCTATCAATCAATCGTTTTGGAACACGGGGCGAAATCTGGGAAATTATATTTAAAAAGAAAATGGGAATACATTCAGAACGCTTGCACACGGAGGAGTCGACGGCTGCGATGATGCTTTCGCCACGTGACGGAAGGCATTGTACTTGGTCAGGAACCGGAAAAGTTATGCGGCGTTTTATGGCTGACGCCACTGTACAGAGCGAATTTGTGCTGTCTACAAACTATATATGCTTGATGGTAATTCTTGATGAACCTGGAAATATATAGCGTCTAAATGGTAGCTGTAAATAAAAGGAAACCATTTTTGTTATATAGAAGAAGCAGTTCATTTAAAAGAAATGTTGTACATGCTGTACACTCTCACAATATATGTACATTTAAAGTCTACGCGTCTTCTATTGAAGTGCGCCGCTTCTTCCATATCACCGCTCGCAAAGTTGTCCATGAGTTAGCTGTAAGCAGTTTGTGTGCTCTTAGCACCGTCCTTTAGACAAAGTAGACTCGAAGATGGGGTCAGCGCGTACCACGATAAGGGGAACACACTTTGAGAGAATTCCAAGAACTGTATCGCTGCCTTGTGCTAGGTACATTAGCCAACCCATTCCTCTTCGCCTCAAAGGACATCAGCTTGTACACGAAAGAAAGCCAGTGAGAGAGAGACAGATAGAGAGAAAGAGAGAGAGAGAAAGAGAGAGATGCATAAACACGTAACATCCTAGCAACTTTAGATCTTTAAATAAGTTAATTTCTGAACGAACAACGTTAATGCTACACTCTAAGGATATCATAATTGCTGGGGTGAGAATGCACTTTATTTCAATTTTTTTAAATAAGGGAGGGAGGTTTGTGACCCAGTGCCAGCAGGCGCTCGTCCAATTTCGTTGATCACGACGTAATGTTACGTACCAAACCACGATATGAGTACCAGAGACACTGTATAGTGGTGGGGGTGGAAAAAAAAAGTTGTCCCCCATGGCTTCCTTAGCATGCACCCAAAACACTCGGGGAAAAAAATTACCTATTTGGGGCGCATTTTTTTCAACATAGCAACAATCGTCATCGACTCGACTTAATTTTCTTTTCTTAAATATTTGGACTTTATACTACACCGCAAAGATGCCACGTGACGCACCTAGCGGGCGCGCCGTTGGTGAACGAAAAGCACTGTGACCGCGGTGATAATCTAATGCGAGGAAAGCGCGCCAAGGTAGATGACTGTTATCGTTGTGTGGCACAAAGATGCTAGGTGTACTCCCGGGACTGTTCTCATAGTGTAGTATAACATAACAGAAGAAAAAGCAAGGCCATCAGCTCAGAATAAAAGAAACAAAAGGAAGCAGGTCAGGACTCTGGGGAAGTATTTGCTAAAGGGCACATTCCCAAAGAAGCCATTAATTGCGGTCGAGCCGAGAAGGCCACTGGTGACGTCGCTTCGACGAAGGAATTGCAATGACAAGTGACAGTGCCCTTGCTAAACATTGGGTCCCGCGACATTCCTTGTTCTGTCTTGTTCTATTCCGGTCGATCTATTCAAGGCTGTATCCCTGTTTGACCTTTGGTCTGGCATCTAATCCCAGGGATGGGTGCTTCATTTGATGGTGCCCAAGTCAATGAGGCAGAGCTGTTTTAGTTTGGCTGAGCTGAATACTTTGGCATGCGAAAGTAGCAGGGCTTGTTATCTTGCTAATTCGGCAGACGCTGTAGACCTTGCACTTTTATTTTTTTCAGTGGTGCTTACTTCTCCTTACAAGGGCTGATCGAGACACGATTACACACGAGAAAAGGCAATGGGAAGGAATGTCTTGGCTATCACTTCCCATTCATCGTCTCTCCCTTCACTCGATTATTTTCCGGTCCGAGGTGCTCTAACTAGACAAACTGTACTAATTAACTAAACCCACTAAGGTGTCCGAATCTATTTGCCGCACTAATAGACGGAGCATTCAGAAGAGAGAGAGAGAGACGATGGACGCGCTTGACGTTAATTAACCGCACTCATTTGGAGGAAAGTAGAGAAAAAAGGGTAAGAGAGAGAAAACTGGGAGAAAATGTTACCACATAGACTTTACGTGGTATTGTGCGAACAAGAGAAAAAAATCTGATTTCTGCCGAACGCTATGATAAGAAAAGAGGGGAATAAGTATAGCAAGAGAAATAGAGAGATAAAGGAAGAGCCAGCTTGATGTTATATGAAGGCGTTTGCTCTCCTCTTTATCTAGAGAGAGAGAGAGATAGAGAGAGAGAGAGAGAGATAGAGAGAGAGAGAGAGAGAGAGAGAGATAGAGAGAGAGAGAGAGAGAGAGAGAGAGAGGCTGAAGCTATAGGAAAGGCAGGAATGTTAACCAGACGCGCGTCGCTCCTGGTCGCGCCTGTTATTGAGACATTACACACGACACACACATTACGACACGCTTGAACAGTAACGTCTAGTTTAAACCACTGTGTCGCGAGTCGGTGCCAACTGAGCTCAAAGTAGGGTAATCTTTCGTGTCGATTAACGACGAAGTATAGAACACCCACTATGTCAACGAGCCTTCTGAGGTTTATATATCTTCATAAGCGATCATCGGCAAGCTAATAATGTAATAAGATCTAGGGTTTAACGTCACAAAACCAGGATATGATTATGCATGAGACGCCGCAATGGAGGGCTCTGGAAAATTTGAAAATCTAAGCGCACGGCATCGACAAGCTACTTACGAAGTACGCTAACATTGTACGTCTAACAATTTCGAAACTCTGGCTCCGTTCGTAACGACCCTGTTTGTCACCCTGTCCAGTCAGTCTAGTGTAGCGGTGAAGTCTCTGAAATACATACTATACGTATACAGCCCGTTGATTCAAATGATTGACTGATATGTGGGGTTTAACGTCCCAAAACCATCATATGATTATAAGAGGCGCCGTAGTGGAAGGCTCCGGAGATTCCGACTACCGGGGGGTTTTTTAACGTGCACCAAAATCTGAGCACATGGGCCTACAACATTTCCGCCTCCATCGGAAATGCAGCCGCTGCCGCCGGGATTCGAACCCGCGACCTGCGAGTCAGCAGCCGAGTGCCTTAGCCACTAGACCACCGCGGCGGGGCGGAACTACTGAGCCACCGAGAGGTACTTCGACGTATACAGCCCGTGCAGTTGCGACCAGACAACGCGACAGCTTCTTTTGTGACCTCTTGATAAACAACGGCCGGTGTGGTTTTCAGGGCCAAAGATTCGTGAGTGAAGACATCAAGCATTGCCGATTGAGAAAATAGTAACTATAATAACTCAGGCTTTGTGAGAGTTTCTGCAGCTGCAGGCATCTAGTAGCCGTTCGTAATCATGCCGCGAACACCCAATTTGCGCACGCATCAGCGGTATTACGTTTCTTTATCACCTCTGCCCCTGTATCTTTTGCTCTGATGTGTCACTGTGGGAAGCGTGTAAAAAGTCGGAAGCTCAATCATGGCAAGCTTCTTTTTTTCAGTGCTTGCAATGTCTCGGAGTTTGTAATGTTCGCACTTTTATGACACAGAAGTTATGAAAGTGACATCGGCTGAGATTGATAACGGACCCTCGCGTGTGACACCGCTGCTTTCTTGCCACGGTGGTGGTGGTGAAAACCATTTATTGATAAAACAGAGGTGTAGGACCCCTAAAGAAATCCTACACCTCTCTTTTGGTTTGGGCCACGGAGACATCGTCAGCCAACTAACTGATCTTAAGATGCGATTGTATTCAAACCGAACGTCATCGCCATTAATATTGCTACATGCACGCATATTGATATTCTAGGGGGCGACGCGCGTGTGTGCCTGACGAGGAAGACGAAGGGTGGTCTCCGCTCGCTCGCTGGTGAACCAATAACGCTTACCAAAAAAAAAAAAGATCCCCCAGGATGGGTGTGAGCCACGAGTTTAGGATCTACATCTACATCTACATCTACCGGTCACACCATTACAGCTGGGGGATCGAGCGGAGACCACCCTTCGTCTTCCTCGTCAGGCACACACGCGCGTCGCCCTCTAGAATATCAATATGCATGCATGTAGCAATAATAAACAGCACAAATATAACCGAGCGTTACTCAAGGTTCACTTTTATCTCCCGTAAGGCTTGAAGTTAGGCGGCGGCTGCTGCATTATCAATGGAGGCGAAAATGCAAGACGATTCGTGTGCTCGGATTTGGGTGTACGTTAAAGAACACCAGGTGGACAAAGATTCCGGAGCCCTTCGCTACGGCGTCTCTCATATGCTGGTTTTGGGGCTTCAATCAATCAATCAACCAATCAATCAACCAATCAATCAATCAGTCAGTCAATCAATCAATCAATCAATCAATCAATCAATCAATCAATCAATCAATCAATCAATCAATGAAACGCACGTCTCAGTTGCCTGCGCGTATTCACAAAACACGAGCGTCTGTGAACACAATGCCTGCTGTTTGTTCTGTGTGCGTGTCTGCTGAGAGCTGACATAGCGCAGAGAAGAGCCGATTATAGCCTGTGGAGGAAAGGACAAAAGAGGCCGAACGAAGCGACGCGCTAGAGGGCGAATATGAAAGCTTTTCTTTCGGCGAACGACTCGACAATGTCGTTGTCGCGCCGCTCTAGGCGCACCTCGGGGGAAGGCACGTTATAATTACGCCCTCGTGGAGGCTCCAGTGGTGTGTGCCGGTAGGGAAAAAAAGAACGTACAAACAACCGCAGCAAAACTGCCGCATGACGTCACTGTCTCGGTTGAGCCAAGAAAAGGCGAAAGCATACCTATACGGGGAGCGAGGGATAAATAATTTCGCGATAACGAAAGCTTGCTATAAAAAAGACGCTCGTAAACAGGTCACGTGACGGTTCGAGTTTCTTATTACAGGGAGCTAGCCTACGCCGACGTAACTGAAAGATAAGGGCAGGATAGAGAATGACCACATGCGCGGGAGCTTGAAGTTTTTTTTTTTCTTTTTTCTTCAGCTCACACCACGCAAGGACCTCGGCTGAGAACCGTGACGCTGCATAGAAATGATGCCGCTTAGCGGGCACTTCGTTCTGGACGCCCAGTCCCGGGCGCAAAAGTGGAAAAAGATTTCTCTTTGTAGGAGCCGGCGAAGCCCCTCGTCATCTGTTTGGGCCTAAAAGAAAGCAAAGAGTCCTCGCCGTCCGGTTTTCACAATGCCGGCTGCTGTGACTGTGTGATACCCTGCCCTCAAGTGGCCCGGTCTGGTGGTGCCGCGTGAAACCCCCTATATACATTATGCAAAATTGCTGCCATCTGTTAGCCGTCGTGTGCATGCCGCCACGTTAGGGGCTCGGGCGCGACGCAGTTCACACAATCCGCGTGTGTTTACGTATACGTATACGTATACGGCGTATCGACGTTAGTGTATATCGGCCGATAATCGCAATGCCGACCAGTTTCTGCGTCCCTTGCTGCACAGAAATGAACTCGGAATGCTGAAGGAAGAAAGATAAGCCGTAAACTTTGCCCCTTGTTATTTTTTTCAGGAAGGGACGTTTCTAGCGTGTGCTCCGGCTACTGCTCCCGAAACACGTGTTTGAGTTCTCCTTTCTGTGCAAGTAATACGTGCAATACCATTTGTACTCGTGTTCCCCCAAATCGCTGCACGCCGAAGCAAGAGAGTTTTGCAACGTTGTCACTATAGCAGCAGTTTAACGAATGAAGGCGACTCGTACGCTTCACGCAGAAACCACGTTCACGCAATGAACTTTATCACAGCTAATTGCATGCGCCTACATTTCGTTGAACGTGTTCTTTTGTTTGTTTCGTTTTGGTAACGGCACACACCGAATTAGAAGCAAGTGTGCGTGATCGGTTCATTCTGAAGAGGAAGCCACGGTGTTAGAGCTTGTTTGTTTCATATTGTTTCGTTTTCTCTCCGGAGTGTGGCAAGCTGCTGGTTTGACTTGCGCATGACTGCGAACGTCTTTCAGAGATTTCATGTGCTCGCCCCGCCGCGGTGGTCTAGTGGCTAAGGTACTCGGCTGCTGACCCGCAGGTCGCGGGATCAAATCCAGGCTGCGGCGGCTGCATTTTTGATGGAGGCGGAAAAGGCTCGTGTGCTCAGATTTGGGTGCACGTTAGAGAACCCCAGGTGGTCGAAATTTCCGGAGCCTTCCACTATGGCGTCTCTCATAATCATATGGTGGTTTCGGTACGTTAAACCCTATATATCAATCAGATTCGATGTGCTCGGCACACTCAACGAAATGCAGGCACGTGCAATTGGCCGCAATGAAGCCTGTTGCGCGAACATGGCTTCTGCGTGAAGCGCACGAGTCGCCTTCACTTGTTAAACGGCTGGTAGTGGAAACGTCGCAAAAACTGTCTTGCTTCAGCGTGCCGCAATCTGAGGGAACACGAGTACAAATGGTATTGTATTACTTGCATAGAAAGAAGAACACAAACACGTGTTTCGAGAACAGAAGCCGGAGCACACACTGGAAACATCATCAGCTTGAAAAAAAAATAACAAGGGGCAAAGTTTAAGGCTTATTTTTCTTCCTTTAGCATTCCGAGTTCCTCTCTGTGAGCAGCTATGGACGCAAAAATACGTCGACATTGCAATTATCGGCTAATTCGCACCTCACGTCCATACGCCATACACGTATACGTATACGTAACCACACGCGGACTGTGCGTACTGCGCTGCGCTCGAGCCTTTACCATGGTGGCATGTACACGACGCCCGACAGATGGCAGCAATTTCGCATAAGGACTATTATCAGAGGGTGCCGTAGCATCGCCGTAAGGAAAGCCTTGACCACTTCAGGGGGAAAAAGGCTCGCATAAAATGCCTCACTCGATGCTACAGGATGAGCTGGGATAGATTTTCGCATACGTATCATTAAGTTAAAAAACTCAGCAACTATGTCTATATGAGAATATTTGCGATCTTGTAATTCACTGTGCAGTGTATATGTAAAATAATTACTCTAGGTGTCATATCCGGTCGCAGGAAGTCTATTTCCGCATACCGACATCACGCGTGCAATCATTCGCTGGCATACAAACACGTCACGATATGTGTTCTGTGTTAGTGATGCAAGGACGACATTGCAGTGAAAATAGTGTAAATTAATCAGACAAATGTTGTTGGCATGAGCTTACGCATAACCTTCATATTGGATACTGATTTTTCCCTCTCCAGCAATGTTGATAGCAAGCTCTGTTAATAAATTAACCTACTTGATGATGCTTAATTAGTGGGGCAGCAAGTTATCGTCAGAAACCACGCATTGGGAATCGATGCAATGTGAAGCAGCCAGCAAGGAGCAAATCAAGCCGTAGATAACATGCATGTCATGATTTACATTTTAGGGTCTGTCATTTATGTTCGCCATACAGTCACGTCACACAACACCAATTTATTTTGGTGTATGTCAAGCTATAGAGAACTGAACACAAGCACACCATGAGCCGGTCATGTGAATGGCGTTGTACACGACACGCATGGCATGATTTTCATATTACTACCTGACACTTTTGTTCGTCCGAGTATAGTCATTTCAGAGAATGCCAGTTTCGGATTGTATCAAGCTATAGCGAAACGGCCACAAGCACGCCATGAGCATGGCATGCATGTTATGTTGCACTGAAAGTCTCATGATTTCTATATAACCACTAGTCGTGTATGTTCGTCATACAGTGAAGTCATGCCATACAAAATCAGGTGTATATCAAGCAAGTGTAATGGCTGCGAGCGTAGATTGAACGCGGCATGCAAGTCTGTAGCATATGACATGCCATGATTTTCATATTACTACTTGTCATTTATGTCCGTCATTCGGTCAAGTCACGCAACACCAAATTTGGTGTATATTAGGTTAGCGAAATGGCCGTCAGAGCACCATAAGCGTGGCATATGTAAATCATGTTGCATATTACATGCACATCGTTACTTTCATATCAACACATGACATTTATGTTGGCCGTGCAGAAATGTCTCATTAGAGCAATGTTTGAATATATCAAGTTAAGGGAATAGCCGCCGATGCACCACGGTCATGGCGTGCAGACAATACCGTTTCATGACAAGTTATTCATCATTTTCATTATATGACCACTCATGTCCGTCGTATACAGTCATGTTATGCTATACCGATTTCGGCATACAGACGATACGGTCTGGAGAGCATGAAGTCGTAGGCGGCTATAGATAGATAGATCGATAGATAGATAGATAGTTAGATAGATAGATAGATAGGTAGATAGATAGATAGATAGATAGATAGATAGATAGATAGATAGATAGATAGATAGATAGATAGATAGATAGATAGATAGATAGATAGACGTTTCTACGAGCGGAGTGCAAAGCTCAGCGGAAAAGCAGACTAGCTGCAGCCATGAAGAACACAAGGGCACTGGTCGAAACGCTGGCTCCAACGACACCCCGTGTTCACAAATTGTCGATAATTTAAGATTCAATACCAACAAATCCACTTTGCTCCCCCCCCCCCCCCCCCATAGACTTCGTTATTAAAAATGCACTTGAGAAATTGTGCTCCCTAATTCCGAGTTCCTGCTGGCTACCTTCGATTGATAGATATGTGGTGTTTACTGTCCCAAAACCACCATATTATTATGATAGACGCCGTAGTGGAGGGCTCCGGAAATTTCGACCACCTGGGGGCTTTTTAACGTACACGCAAATCTGAGCACATGGGCCTACAGCATTTTCCCCTCCATAGAAAATGCAGCCGTCGCAGCCTGGATTCGATCCCACGACTTGCTGGTCAGCAGCCGAGTACCTTAGCCACTAGACCATCACTGCGGAGTTGCTGCCAGTCTTTATTACGGAAGCCTCCATTGATAGAAAACTCGGCCTACGGACTCAACCGTCGCAGAGTCATAGAAGTTTGGAGGTTGTGCGAACCTGTCCATAGCCAGCTGATGGGAAACTCTCGGTGCATGGAACAGGAGTAACAGGGGTGGTTTTGTCGGAAGGACTAGAACAGACATTGCCTTGAGGTCGCCGAATGCGAATACTTCAATTTGCGTTTGTCGTGGCCGAGTATTACCCGTAGGCTTGTCCAGCTGCTTTGTAGAAGGGGGGTGGGGATCAATTGTAATCCTTCGAGGCTTTACGTTTTCAAGACAATTACGCACACCATACGCTCCTTGGTGTGACCCTACGGATCTGCATACAGTGTAAGAATTTTCATAGCGGGTTTAGCACATTTGCCACTTGACATTTCTTGGCTTCTGACTGAGATTCGCTTGTTCCTTCACCACAATAAAAAAGGGACAAAACATAGCGAGAACATTTTTTTTGTCGATGACTATACATCTTGACCTAGGCGTATAGTGTTGCCTCTTCAACTCGACTTAAGCCTTGCTAGATTGAAAAAAAAAAGTATAAGAGATTAGACAAGAGTATAGCTGAGTCGATAGCAGTGGCATATATATGATCACGTTATTACTGCCGAAGAAAGCAACATTAGTGTTTTAGATTTTAGCATTCCG
Source organism: Rhipicephalus microplus (assembly GCF_043290135.1). Lineage (NCBI taxonomy): Eukaryota > Metazoa > Arthropoda > Arachnida > Ixodida > Ixodidae > Rhipicephalus > Rhipicephalus microplus. Next base: position 212,841,162 of record NC_134700.1, read on the forward strand.
CTATATTGGCACAACTAGGTGTGCTCGGCCACACCTCTCTCCCCCACGTGTTTTTCAGTTTTTCAAGTGTCTACGCACACATGACTATACATAATGGTTTCTGTATTCAACTCAGCTCGCGCGCAAGAAGAAAAAAAAAACCATCTGTTCATGCCTGTGCTGTATGAGCAAGCGATTTCTTAGTTGAGCTGTCATACACGCATTTAGGTTTTTGATATGAATTAATAGAGCACAAATTCTCAGAAAACATTGGTCATACTTTTGCCGACTGGTTCACCTTGCCTATCTCCCAATTTTGTGCGCTCTCACTGCTTCACGAGGTTTCTTCCCGGGAAAGACGATAAGTCCACTGTGCAGGTTAGCAAGAACTCCCATGACCTTTGCCCCGGATCCGCCCGACAACTGCGACCACATCTGCTCGCTGTCTCTTCTCTATGCACAAACCACCGTCTCACTCTCTTGTTTCGTACAAACGAAACTGCAGCACTGCAGTGGCGCTAAATACAATTAACTTAGATATGATGCCACATAGCCTGTACGGTTCTCTGCGTCGCTAACTACGAAACGCGCATGACTAACTGTTCCCTTGACTCCTCATACGAGAACGGTACTCCGAATGGTCTCGAAAACAAGCGCCGGTGTTTAGCGCAGGTGGCGTCATCAAACACATAGCGCTTTCATGCCTGCTAAACATACAGATGCCCTCGAACATTAATCAAAAGCATTAGAATAACAAACAGTAAAACGGCATGGCAAATCATTAGACATTAGCTCGGTCAAAATGGGAGTGTTGCAGACGGGTTGTTCGGTCTAAATGAGGAGTTGCCCTTAAGTGGGGGGCGGGGTAGATGCGCAAGGACAACAGGTGGTGGCGCGTATGTACACGAGCCGATTCATGTGCATGCCGAGGTTACGTGCTTTATGCCGAATGCGAAATGCTGTTTAATCGATGCCCTTTGCAATCGTGCTAGTCCGCACAGGCTCCGCTTTGAAGAGGACATTAGTTCAATAGCATTAGTCTGATAGGAGATTAGTCTGAAAAGAGGGAATCCGGTGAGGCAGTTGTGAGCAAAGCTCGCATGGCCAGATGCGTCGAAAACCCACAACATCCACATTCTCGTTTGAAGGCGTGTCTCAGGAAAGCTATTTGAAGTGTTCAGAACGAAATCCCAGCGAAAAAAAAAAAGTCCTGTCCATAATCACGACGTGCGGTGACGACCACGCTGTACCGCTCCTGGGCCGGACCGGATTACATTAAGAGTGTATTGCACTGGGGTTGTGCTGAGGAGGGCGTCGAAGGGGGCAATGGCGGGGGCATTTATGAGGAGGAAAGGAAAGGGGGTTCCGTTCTGCGGCTTTGCCCTCTCGCCAGAGGTGGTGGCAAAAGGAGAAAGAAGGACGGAGGAAGCGGCCCTATATTAGTCCGCGCCCTTCGTTCGGGTTTACCGAAACCGTTTAGCCGAGCACCTGAAGCGGATCGCCCGCCCGATTGACGACACCTTTGCGCCACTTGTTGGACGCCGCCACGCACTTCTGACTTAGTCGGAGTTCGACGTCGTGCGGGTCGCACAGCTCGCACCCAGAGACATCCGCTTGAAGGGTGAGTGTGCCGAACGAGTTCTCCAGACAGCTTCCTTTCACGCAGTCGTTGTTTTGAGAGAACGTGTCAGTGCAAGTGGGAAAAAAAAGAGCAAAAATTTAAATTGTTTCGTTTGTTGCCAACGGCGTTGCTATTTCTGTTTTTAAAAACTGAAATGTGTGTTTTTACACGTTCGAGTATATAGCGTGAAATAATTGTTATGGCTTGAATTAAATAAGGTTCTTCTTTTTTATAGTGACAGGTTCGGAAAAGGAATGGGAGCCGCATGCATACAAAAGCACGATGTCCTAAATGGAAAGTGGGTTTTTGTCTGTGCTCGTAACAATCGAGGTCATGATCAAAGCCTGTGATTAATCAAGATACATGCGTCAATGATTCTTGAAAAAATTAGCACACTATCACATGCATAATTTCAGTAGGAAGTGCTTCGTTTTTCATTCATGTGCGCATTTCACGACACCTGGACAAAAAGAAAAAAAGAGATATTGGGGCATTCGTTACATGTCTTCACTCAACTTGTTTGGCTGTCGACACTTTGTTTCGTTTTGAAATGCTAATTCCTTAAACTTACATCGTGGTGAGTGGGTGGTTGCTATGTTCAAGCGAAGCCTCAGAAACCCGGAGTTTCGGTCTCTGTAGAATGTCATCAGACGTTAGCAGCGGATGTCGAATCCGAACATGCCACGTTAAATTATTCGCTAAATAACTCTATTTCTAAGTTTATAAATTGTTAAGTGCATGGTGTGAAGAGCCTAAAGTTAGCGCCTGAAAACAGCAAAAGTGGACTGAACGGTGGGCGAGTTGGTAATACATAACTAGAAAAAACTGCGTTAAAAGGAGACAAGAACACAGAGGGCACATGCACACGCGCAGCACTTCTCCCACCGATTGCAAAAAGGTGGGAAGCAGATTTGGTGTCAACGTTGTTTTTTCGTGCAGGAATAAGTTGGACTGAGTCTTCGCAGCGGTGAATAGGAAAATTGAACGCAAAGAAAAATAAAGCCGAGTGAATGTGAGGTTAATCACCGGGAAACGTTAGTCGAATGTGGAGAGAATGCGGTATACCGCATCCCGTTGTGATGTGGTAAGTCCTATATCGAAAAAACCGAAAGGTGTCTGTTGTTGTGATGTGGTAAGTCCTATATCGAAAAAACCGAGAGGTGTATGAATAACCGTCTTATGGAGCACAGGACGTCACTGAAGGCCCACCCTTCGTCGAATCTGTGCCTACATTGCTGAGATTGCAAGTGCCACCATTCACTTCGAGAATGAAAGAAGTTGTTCCGGCACACAGATATATGACAGCGAGAGAAGTTACTGAGGCTTTTTTTTTTATTCACAAGTATATGTGGCGACACCTGTGTCGCGAGGTCTTCTATTACTTTGCACAAACTAGAGATAGATTAGCCAACTGCCAACATGTAATTTTTTACGTTATCTTAAAAAAAACTGTGCTTGTGTCTTGTGTGTTCTTGCCTCTTTTTCGCGCAGTTTTTGCGTTTATGAAAAAAGTAAGTTCCATAGCGCATGTCGCCACATTAGAAAACACACTATGAATGTTTAAGGTGCGAACTACTAATTCAACAGTGCTACATGTCGCATAAGGGACTAATAAATTGTCAGTTTTTTCAACAATTTAATGAGCAGCTATCTTTTGTCGTGGTACATTAGAGCTAATTGTCAAACACTGCTACACGCATTCAACTTTTTTTCACATGTAGAACATAAATGAAGTAATGTAACACTTCCCAGCCTATTACACGGAGCAGTGTTTGTCTGGACATAACGGAGTCTAAACGATTATTGAATAATTGCGTGTATTGACGCAGGACCCAGACATGGCGAAGGAGCGCGCCATACAAGAGTCTATAGGCACCAACACATTTCTTTAGTACTGATTTAAATAGATTTAGTTCACCTAGAAAAGAACATTTTTCATAAAAGTGAGTGGCCTCTTTTTTCATGTAGACTCGTGCGAAGGCTGAAACAATGAAAGAATGCCCGAATTTCAAGCTGATACTTCAAATTAGGAAAAAAGAAGACTTCGTCCTTTGCACGATATCACTGCAAGGAGTTAAAGAATTGCCCTGACGATCTATCTTTTCTTTGTCTGCACAACCGTTGAGAGTACACGAGCACAGTTGGAGAATGGCCAGGTTTTTGCCAAATGAGGTCCTTTTTTTCCATCGCCTTGTTGGTTTTCACAAATACAGCGATAACAAGTGCTTTGTTGTTCGCTTCCGTTATGTGCCGAATGGAGAAATCCCCCCCCCCCCCTTTTTTTTTTCTTGCGCTTGTGCGCCAGTTTCGCTGACCGACCACTGGAGGGTCCTAATGATTTATCAGCACCTTGAACGAGAGCGCCCAACCAGAAAGCTCTTAACTCGAACAAAGCTAAGTACGCAAAATGGGCGTACGCTTTAGAGACGTTAATGACTTGTCGTCGTCCGGAGTGAGTAATGGCAGCTTTTCAGTGGGTTCCCCTTAGCGAGAATGATCACAGCTTCATTTCAGCGCACTCGTGATGATGATTCTTGAGCTTTGTTTTTCGGGTTATGTGATCCATGCTATGACAATGCGAGAAAAGTTGCTTAGCAGTTCTCGTAGAAATAAGTCGTCGGTGGGACCGTTATTGTTTAGAAACGGATAGCTGGGACGTTAACGTGAGAGATTTGAAAGCTATGCAGGCTAAATGACTAAAGGCCTCCAGGGATGTATCGATAGCTTTTTGCGCCGCACCACTTGCTGGTTCTCGAGTTTGTCGAAATCGCATGGCAGGTGAAAGATTACACTATGCGTAAATAGATAGTACTGTCTTCGTGACATTACAGCAGAACGTGCCATTTTTTTTAAACCTACGAGCTCATGGCGAACTGCTGATCATTCTTCGGTTAGATACGAAGTGATGTTAAATTTGTGCAGCAAGGTAAAAACACTCATGAATGATGAGGCAGGGTATGTATTAACAAGCTCCATGAGCATGTGGAGCTAACTCTCTTCTGAAAGTGTGTACTTACCTACATACAGTTTTAAACACGCCTAACACTTTGGCTCCTAACGAGCTTTACTTAAAGTCGGGAGTGTTCCCGCTGTCGAATAATGCGTTTCTTACTGTCCATGTATCTTGCCTTGTTTCACGCAGGCTCGGGGAAACACGCGATTCCAGCAGCAGTATGGAGTGGCAAGCGTTGCTGGTTCTATGCGCAGCGCACCTATTGAGCGCGCACGCCGGTAAGCCTTGTCGTGTCCCTTGCGAAATTTCACTTCTGAGAACAGCGGTAGCGAAGCTTCCGCCGTCCATCTATATCAGGCGGTAATTTACCTGTCCGGTCTTGTGCTCGCCGGCGTGTTTTTTTTTTTTAAGTGAAGGTTTCCCGAGAACGCGAGGCTCGTCCGTTTTCGAAACCCCGTAGCGATTTTTGTACCAAATAATACACATGGTGTAAGCACCCTCTGTCACCCAACTGATGACACGAGAGTATCGTTGCTTTGCAACACTTCATAACTATCGAACAGGCTGTAGAGAAAATATTCGTTAGCTTGGAACAAGAATTGTCGTTAACCTTCTCTTTTAAAAACAACCGAAGTAAAGTGAACAGAGGTGTTGTTCGCGAAGCTAAGAGAAAAAAAAGTGGCATGGTATTCAAAAATGTTGAACATGAGAAATCACAGGCTTATGAAGAGGCCTATGAGGAAGCCTATGAGGAGGCCACCCTACGCAAGAGAAATATTTGTGAATGCAGTCTAGAAAAACTTTGGCCCAGTTGAATATGGTCGTTGAGCGGAAACAAACAAGTGTCATAAAAATGCAAAAAAAATACAAAATACTCTTTGCATACAGCGTTGATGCGTTGCTCACCATTACACCGACTGTAACTGCATGCGGACCTTCATGGTGCATAACAATCTCATCCCGCTAATCGGACCAATGCACTATATACGACTGAATGATATTGATGCTGCCTGAATAAAGACGTTTTTGTTCGGGTCTGTTCTTTTTCCTTCCATCTTTCTTGGGATGAAGATAGGGACGAGGACAGGAAACCCGTGGTGTGTTACTACTACGGCGAGGCCATGTCGCGGCCTAGTCCGATGAACTACCGCGTATCGGACATACCGGGACACCTGTGCAACTACGTCACCCTTGCCTTCGTCACCATGAACTCCGAGACTTTCGAGATCGAGTCCAGTATGTCGGCCTACCTCAACAACACTGGTACGTCAGCTCGGGCGATTTTTTCAGCGCATTGGGGGTCGTGAAGGGAAAGTGTCAGACTGTAAAGAATTAAAAAGAATGGGCCGTTAACCACTGTCGCAATTTAGCTACCTTAAGTATAGGACTGGCAACTAGGTGAGCTAGTGTGGATTCGTATTCTGAAACAGCGCCCCGAAATGAGATGCAACTACTGACACAAAAACACATGAACTCAAGCACTGATGCTTGAGTTCATGCGTTCTTCAGTAATTTTGCCCTGTTTTGCGGTTCTGTTTCACATATTGGAATAACATTAACAACCAGTTTCAGTATTTAGGGCTACCGCGACGCCATGCTATATACTCTGAGCATGAAGTATATGACTGTTTTGTACACAATCAAGGAGTATGAGAACACTCAAAAGTGGAGGTACAAGTTGGAACGTAGTGGTTCATGTGAAAAACAGTGCTCCCGTACGTGTGTAGAACATTATGCGGCTGTGTAGCTTGAGCTACGCTGTAATGGAGTACGTGCGATAGCACTGCTGGATGTGTACGATGGTATGCTTAAATCATTTAGCTGTTATTGGAGATCTTTGTTATTTTTTTAGCTGTTTAAGTGAATATGGCAGCCTTGTATCTTATTCCGAGTAAAAAATAAGATCACTTTGAATCGTAAATGGTATGCAGAGCTAACTTTTTCGACAAACTTACATCGTCGAAAAAGCGCCATATTGTCACCTGTTTCGAGCTACAGGCAGCCATGGTTTAGCATGCCCTTTGTTTAAAAAATTTAGGTAGTAGAAAGCGGGCACGCCTTGCATCCTCTGAGCACGTTCGTATATTCGAATAGAGCAAACTTCTGTGGACCACTACTGGAAACCATGCGTCTTCAATACTGAAAAAAAAAACAAAAGCGAAAAACAAACATTTTATACTAAGTTAACTTGGAAGAACTCGTGAGCGTGTCCGATGCTCTCTTCACTTTTCGCTCGCAGGTTTGTACGAGGAGTTCACATCTATCAAGAAGAAGTACTCGCACATAAAAACGCTCGTGTCTGTTGGAGGATGGGAGTACGGTCACAGCATGTTCTCTCAAATGGTCAGCCGCTCAGTGAACAGGTGAGTTACGTTGAGTGAGAGCCACTCGAGAGCCAAGTCATTTACAACAGCTGGAAACTCCGTGCGCAGCCCTGAGGAGCTTTACAACTTTTCGTCGCACATACGGCAGAGTCGAGCCCGCCTATTAATGGAACACTGGCTACGGTTGGCTCGGCTGCTGACTCGAAGGTCGTGGGTTCGATGGCGGTCGCATTTGGAGGAAGGCGAAATGCTACAGAGGACCGTGTACTGTGTGACGTCACTGCGCGTTAAAGAATGCCAGCTGGTCAAACTTTCTGATAGCGCACGAATACGTCGTCTCTCATAATGCTAACACTCGCTCACTAGACAGGTTCACTGAGACAATGGAAGAAGCTTTACTAACACGGAACGGTTGAGTTAAGTTACTACCTGATTTATTCTTCAGCAAAAGTATTTTTACGTGTGGTCTTCTTTTGTGTTACTCCTTTTTTTCTAGTGGAATGATGTTTATATTGTATAACTTATGTTTGCATTTGTGAATTTTTAGCGCATTGTTGTACAACTTAGTGTAATTTCTTCACTGTTCTTTATGTTATCTGCTGTAACCCCCCTCCCCTTTTCCTGCCTCTATTTCGTTTGAGATTGGCAGCATTTCTAAACAAAATAAAGAAATAGTCATATGGTGGTTTTGGGACGCAAAACCATATATTATTATTATTATTATTACCACAAAGTCAATACTGATTACGCCTAAGGTGGAAGCATGGCGATTCTACAGCCTCCATTTTCCTGCGGAGTGCGCCTCAGTGTTTCCAGGCACAGCGAAGAGGTGTGAGGGAATTTTGATTGATTTAAAAGCTTGCGGACTGAGGAAGTGTTTTGATGCAGGGAGGATGTCGCAATATCGTCATTTTCGCAACGCCGATAATGTAGTGCTGCTGACGGTCGTGGAATTTGTCCGTTCATCCTCGCTGTGCCCCTTCACAGACGGAGGTTCGTGAAGAGCGCCGTGCGTTGGATGCGTCGTTATGGCTTCGACGGTCTCGACATATCCTGGCAGTATCCAGGTACCATGGTGCGAGGAGGCAGCCACGCCGACAAGGAGAACTTCGTTCTCGTCATGAAGGTATGTGCGAGCTAAACATACAAGAACACTTTTCGTCGTATTGTTTGGGACTGCGTAAGCAATTACGCATGTGCCCGTTTTCGTGGAATCAATGGTCTTGCTGAAGCTATCCGCTCATGTGCATGTTCGTTTTACGCTTTCACTATATATTAAAATACAGGAAAACAATACACTGGAGTAGCGAAATTCGGGTGTGGAATAACGCGAGTCAGTTGTTTCGGAATATAGATGGGGGGCTTAGACGTTCTCTAGGATTTATCAGGGTCTGAAGATTGCATTAGCAAATAGAAAAGAAAGCCGGAAAGCAAGAAAGCAAGATAAGAGGGTGTAGTAAAGTTAGAAGGACGCTCAGAAGATTGAAAATTCGGTTGGCTGCCACGCTACCATTGTGCGCGATTAGTTCGATAATTTAGAATTACGTTTTGTTAAAACATTTAGTTGTACACATCTTGGTTACGTTGGCAGAGAGAGAGAAAGAGAGAGAGAGAACCGTGTTTACTGAGTATAAAGATCAATTGCAGGAGTCTTCCTTATTTATGGGAATGGCTAAGCCGCCTTAGCTGCGTTTGCCCTTTCGACCAGGACAATTTGGTCCGGAAGGCGGTATCCGAGTTGAACTGCAGCGTCTCCTACTGCTCCGAGGAGTTGGGGGTAGGGGAGTAGAAAAAGTGGGCCCGGAATGTCTTTCTACTTCATGGTCATGTGCTGGAGTGTTCCTGGGTGTTGGAAGTTTTGGCATTTTTTGGCAAATTGGGTTGGTTGTAGGAAATGTAGGCTCATTGGGTTTCGCATAGTAGTAGTAGTAGTAGTAGTAGTAGTAGTAGTAGTACTTTTATTTACAGTAAGCCGGATACAGAGCTCACTGCAGGGGCAAAGGGCTAAAGGCGAACAGCCTGACAAAGGCCCTTGTCCCTCCGCAGTCCGTGACAGTGCAAAGCTTAGACATCAGCACTGACAAACAATATACATATTCAATACATTGGTTTCAAGCAACCTGCAATTGTACACACAAAATTCAAACATAAATAGCATAAGAAGTTTACATAACACATAGATGTTTACATAGGATGTGTGTGGCCTGCATTCATTGTCGAAGTATATAGACGAGTACCGTTACATTTGTGCTTTTCTACAAATGGCGCAGTGTATAACGTTTGATACCCTTGTTTTTGAAGGAACTCAAGTCTGAATTCGAAAAGTATGACTTCATGCTTTCAACGACCATTCCCATTGATCCAATGCTCCTGAAGACAGGTTTCAATGTTGCAGCTTTGTCAAGGTAAGCGGGTGCGAATTGTTGGTGATCTTATATTTGTGGGTATGTAAAAGTAATATGTGCGGGAGGTTTATGAAATGATGATCCGCAAAGGTATATCAAACGCTAGCATTCTTTTCTTCGATTCCAAGAGGAAAGGTTCTATAATATCGAGAGCTGATCGTAGAATGTCATTGACTGCGAACTTTGCAAGTTGGAAGTCCACAATATTTTTAAACGGAAAGTTTAAGCCTCGAAAATGCGCAATTTTATACCCTCCATCACTAAGCATGATATATGTAACCATATGTGTATGACTGGCATTCAAGATCAATCTATAAAACGCCATGACATTAAAATGAAGATTTGAGCAACAAAGTGCTCCTCATCGTATCAATTGACAATCTCCAAAACGTCGTGGCATTAAGTTTGACGTCTGTACAGCAAAATGCTTCTCGCTGTCTCAGTTTGTTGGTCTAACACCTTAAAGGTTAACAATATAATAACTGAACTATGACGGAAAAAGCAGAAGCGAAACGAGACGACTGTGACTACCTTGACTTTCGTGAAGCCACTCTGAGCGAAGTTGTCGCACGCTTTGCCTTATTAGAAATTATAGACATCCGGATGGGTGGTGGCTACGAGTCTTCCGTCTTCATTCGATTTCTTCGTTTTTTTTTCACGAAGAGAGTCTTGATTCTGGCCGTTTCTGGGTCGTAAAAGAGATATATGTTTGTTAAACCTTGTTCGAGCTAGGCAGTATTCTAACCCGATGGCTTCCTGATTCTTTCGTAGGTACGTCGACTGGTTCAACGTGTTCACACACGATCTACGCGGCACGTGGACAGGCTACACGGATGTACACAGCCCGCTCAGAAGGCGCTGTTTCGACAGGGGACAATACGCAGCTCTCAACGTGGTATGTATTTACCGAACAAGTCGTGTCATTCCTGGTCTCTGGGAACCTCGTTGCTGTCTAGAACTTTCCTGATGTCTAGACTGTTGTAACGGAAACCGTTATGCAGGCGCGCATTTCGAAGGGTCTGTCACGAAGAGCCACCGTGGTGCACTCTCAATGGCAGTTAAAGCCAAGACACCACCAATAATTGTGTGGTACGCCAATTGCCTCAGGTATAACAATGCGCTATCATTTGATTATTTCGTAAAAAAATGATACGTATGTACGACTACGCAGGGGCCCATGTATATATGGATAGGTTTAGCAAAGCGTTTACGTTTTCTTCTGGTGAGAGCTCTGTATTTGCCCGCAAAAACGGAGCTGGAACGATAGTGCACATGCGCAGAACGATATTGAGTGCCACGGTACATAATACCAGGGTGCTCCTGGAAAGTAACGGAAGGACCACGGTGAAAACCTGTGCAGCTGCCTTCGCCGAGTCGGAACGCTACATCACGTGTGGAACGGAATGTTAGGGACGCCCTGAAAAAGCTGCCTAATGATATTTTAAATGTTTCGTTCCTGTTTTCTTCGTCTCTGCAGGAGGATGGTCTGAACAGGCTCGTCAAGTTGGGCGCACCCAAGAAGAAACTGATGCTGGGCATCCCCTTCTACGGACGCAGCTACACCCTACTCGACCCGCAAAGACACGCACTCGCTGCGCCTACGCGCCGAGACGTACCCGCCGTACCGGGACCGTACGTCATGTCGGACGAGATACTGGCCTACTACGAGGTAAGAGCACGTACACCTGCTGCCACGAAACGAGCCTTGTACATGAGGTATATTGTAAAGTGTCGCAGCTGAGACAAGGAAGGAGAGAAGAGGCACAATGTGAAATGCAGAGCGTGTGTTTGGGCATGTTGATGCTCTGTATTAGAACTTATAACGAACGGAATGAACAAGACACAGGGATGCGGCGTGCTGTGTTCGTGTCGAGCCTCGGTGTCTGGTTCCGTCTGTTTGATATAGATACCCACGGTAGTTTATTCACAGTGAAACTTAAAAACATACACACGAAAGGAAAAGAGAAGCTTTACGACGTAGGCTTTCCCCGTCTCTCGCCGCGTAATACGGCTCTAAGTTTGCCATGACCATGAGGATAGCGGCTGGAAACGTCAGAAGAGGCACAATAATGGTGTTAAATGCGACGACACCTATATGCATATTCCTGGCCCCTACTTGTTAGCCCACAGGAACCCAGAATAAGATCGCAAATCAAATGAACCAGGGAAAAAAACTAGATAGATTAACAAAGTAAAACAACGAATCAGACCACGCAAAACTTGACAAATCAAACAATCAAAGATCTGCCGCTACATTCTCCCCAAATCCACAATTCTTGTGGCAAGATACCTTAAGATACTGTGCCACACTGCAACAAGTCGAAGGTGCCATGCCGCTTAGTATATGCATGTAGCCACAGTTATCGGTTTCATCTGCACACAGTCATACCGCGAGTGTGTCCACAAATCGACACGGTACTTAATATTGATGTGTGAAAGTGCTTTCCATGTTAACCAAGGTTCTTCTCTTCTTGGAGCCCGCCTACCGACGACAGAACGAACTCAATTCCTTACGCATTTTCTCGCAGAAGAGCAACACTGTCGTTGGTATAAAGGCATTGTAATCGCGCAGGTTTGCATGGATATAACAATGCTCTCCTGGAGGCGGGAGTACGACCAGGTTGGCCAGTGTCCTTACGCCTACCGCGGAGACCAGTGGGTTGGATACGAGGACGAGGAGAGTATCTCTGCGAAGGTACGTGCGCACGCTTAGTTGATCCAGCATTTCGAAAAAAAAAAAAACACTTGCAGGCGACGCTTGATTTATGCGCCTGTTAGTGGCGCTCGCATGTCGGCGTTCGTCTTCCCTTAGACAAGATTTGTGGTTCGCGCGCTGCCCGAGCGGATCTCTGAGGCCACGTAGAAAGAAGCGTGTGGTTCAGTTATTTTCCGCACGGTGTCGTGAAAGTCTCGGCTGCTAACTGTCTTTCAGTGATTTCAATCATTAAAATTTTGTCATTTATCACGACAGTTAATAGGCACTTGTCTTAAATAAAGCTACGCTTCAGTTTCATATATGACCGATATAACTCTTGATTTGAACCAGAGCGATTGTTTTATATTTCGCAGAATATTATGAATGAATATTCCTTATACCGGAAGTGAGTGATCAATGGGATTGGCTTGAAAAATAAGCAACACTGTCTGTTCCTCGGTGCTCGTGCCAGTAATAAGGTGAACCATGGCCTCCAAGATTGCGGGCGCGTGGCGTGGTTCCTGCCACGCGCCCGCAATTTCGGAGGCCACGGGTGGACATTAAATATAAGTCATGCATTTTTTTTTATTCTAAAAGAGCCAAATGCACTTAAATGATACTGGGAAGAAATGACTTTTTTTTTGTACTGACAGTATGGTCGGGCCTGCTCAAACAGCTTTTTGCCAGTATGTTGCACTCCCCTAAATACCACAAATGTATTTTGTGGCTAAATTATACACAGTGCAATATTGTCAGTTTTGAGGAGTAACGTTTATATTTGGCTCATACAGATTAAAACATTCTCATTTGGGCATGAATTATCTCACAAAATAAATGTAAAACACTTTCAATGTATCACATAGCAATATTCTGCATTATAATTAATATTTCTTGTGCATGCCATGTTGCCGTGCTTCGTCTCATGGCCATAATGGTTATTACTCAACTTGAAGAGCGAGTGGTCCTTCCTAGCAAAAAGCGCACCATTCTGGACCATCGTCAGTGTTTTCTTGTTCTTAGCATTCCTAAAATGCCTTGAAAAGTGTTCTAGTTCGTTTTATGCCATTTTGATTCGGACCACTTTTTATTTAGTGACTTGATTGGTGCCCAATATCTTCATTTATTATGTATTTTATTTCAAATATACCTTGTTGGAGCGACAGGAGGACATAACTCTGTAGCGCTGAACGTGAAAATAATCACTAATAGGCAATAATAAGTAGAAAAGTCAGCCTCTTACTCCTTGTAATCGGGTTTTGTCATTGAACATGATGTCCTTCAGTAAGTACCACCTCGCCCCACAAAAACCTGATTGTGGCACGTAAACAAGATAACAAAGCAACTAGGACACAAATGAAATATTTTGGGTGAGACCATCTTGGTTGTTTTTGGTATCGATTGTTGGCGCAGTTCTGGTTTAATGAATGTGGCTCAGTTTGATCGAAACCGTTGGAGTACTTCGCTCTTTTTTTTATTAGAAACTGCCCTTTTGAGTTCATCTTACAATAAATAATGGCCGCATTTTGATTAGAACTGTTCTACAAATCGAAGATACTCAGGCGTGCTTTACACTCGCGTGAAATTTTGCCTAGTTTTGGTTTCTGCATTTGGTTCTTTTTGAAGAAGGAAAAAAAACAGCTTCAAATGTGCATGCAGCCTTGTTGTCTCGGATACTGATGTTGTGACTCAACACGCACAGCCACAGTGACGCATGCACGTCGACTCAGTGGTCTCTAATTACATCCGGTCTCGCAACAGCGTGCTTGTGGTCATGAACTGTTTCTATGAACATAAGCCATACCTAGTTACGTGTGTTTGGGGACGTAGCACAAAACCTTTAATCAGTCGCACTTATAGAATATGATATGTCGTATCTATTTACTATAAAAGTGCCACAAGAAAGTATTTTCTACAACAGGTGAAACAAAGTACCAAACTTATAAACATGTGCTGTGTGCACTTGAATAGTTCTTTTTAGCTATGGTTCAGCGATGTCTTAACATGGCTCCTTGCAGGTGGACTTTGTGCTGGAACAGGACTACGGTGGTGTGATGGTGTTCAACATTGACATGGACGACTTCAACGGCGTGTGTGGAGTCAAGAATCCGCTGCTTAATTCCGTGTGCCGGAAGTTCAACGAAGGACGCTTGATCGACCCTCGCATAGGTTAACGTGAAAGACAGGCGCCTGCTTGCGACACTCCAATCTTCGTGACTGTGTGACGACTCGGCTTTATCCGGCGACGCGCTCAGTATACACGTCAAAGTCCGCACAAACCTTGTCGGACGAGAAACGGTGGTTCGCATATGCCCTGTGATTCTTTAATATAAGACCAGCTGTTGTCATCTGTGTCGCGCTGGTCACGAGGAACTCAGAGGAGCAACATCGCACCGAAGCTTTTTCAACTTCTCTCTGTGAACGCCCATGCCGTGCAGCTGGACGAACCGAGCAACGGTGTTACATGGACAGGTTCACAGCACCGCATCAACCAAAAGTGAAGTTGTGTACATAAGGCACGTGTACATATCGGTCGTGAAACAAGTCACGTTTATTCATTTGCGAGCACTACGAGACCTCTTGTTATTCGTCATTCATCACCGACAATAAATCGTCTTCGACTTGTGAAATGCGTCCTTGTTACTCCAAATGGCTCTGGGTTAAATAAAAAAAGAAAGAAAAAAAAGCATGCACTTTCGCAGAGCCCAAAGAACTGCGAAGTACAGACACGTAGCGTTGAAAGAGTGGCCGGCACTTGCAGAAAACGTGTACTGTCAACAACGAAGAAATTTGGCGCCATTTGATGATGGCTATCAACTGACGACCAATACGATTGACTGAGAGGAAAAAGAAAATGAATTTCACCCTAAAGTCCTCCTGGACAAATGCGTAAAGAACCACGTGACATACATTCATCAGGGACAGAAGGAAATAACGAAATCGTTTCTGTTTCCACGTGGTTTAACGGACACAAGATGTCGCCGTGAGCGCTGCACTTCGAAAATAGAGGGGCGTGGTGTTTCTAGCGCTGTAAGCTATCACGGCAGTCGTGCTCCGGTGTTTCGAAAACACTGTGAGCACGCACACTACTAGGTAGAAACAATGGTTCCCAGAATGTCCGAACAATGTGCGAAAGACCAGTTCTAGAAAGTGGTCACGTGCCAAAGGGCAGAGTCAGTCTACCGTTTTAAGTGTGACGGCTACCAGTGGGTAGAGAAAAACACAACTTGGACGGGTCGACAAGGTCGCGGCGCTATTGCGACGTCGGCCTTCACAAGGCCGAGTCCTGAAGCTTCTCGCTCGCTTCGTCGTGCACGATGACCACCTCACTGAGCTCCGACGTCTTTTTCCGGAAGCAGATGTGGTCCACCAAGGCGCAGGTGAAGCAGTCGCCCAGGCAGTTGTTCGTCGTCCGTGCACGATCGCTGCGTTAGAGAACAAGTGTGTACATAAGGTAAGCATAGTATTAGCTGCTGCGCGTTTCTTCTGCGTTAGTAGTCCTTCCTTGATGCTATAGCGTGCAACTACGAAAGCTTAGTACCAATTTCAAGCTGTTTCATTAGGTCGCCGTAAAAGTGTTCAGACGTATTCGGTGCTGTAAGCATGTAATGGGGTCGCCTTTATGGTTCCCAGCTAAGCATGAGCTCTTGTGGACAATTTACGCAAATGTAGTACTTTTGTTGTGAATTGCGACTGTGTTAAAGTAAAGTCCGCATTTCGTAGTGTTTACTAGAATGTGCGATATATTATTTCATTCTATAGACGTTAATTGACTGATTGATTGAATAATTATTTGATATTTGGGGTTTAACGTGCCAAAACCATCGTATATTTAATTATAGAGATGCTAGGGCTGAAAAACAACAGTGCTGTTTTCGAAAGATGCAAATTACTAAGATACCTTTGTGTGGAGGAATTGGTATAAACGGGCGTGCACTTCATTGGACAAATTGGTAAGCAAGCCTGTACTTCATCGCAAATTCCGAATAACGAAGGCCCGAACTTCACCGCAAATCGGGAGCATGCAATGGCGTAAGTACTTACAGCAGCCACTCGACGGTGAACAGGAGGCTGACGTCACTAACCGGTGCACCAATGACCGATAGAGTCATCACCATGAGAAACAGTGCCGAGCTAGGAACGGACGTTGAGGCCACGCTGACAGCTGTTGCTGAAATTCTGCACAAAAATAAAATTGTCTGTTTGTCACAAATAGTTTGAACGCGCTCTAAGAGCAAGTGTTCTATATTGATATGTGGGGTTTAACGTCCCAAAACTACCATATGATTATGAGAGATGCTGTATGGAGGGCTCCGGAAATTTCGACCACCTGGGGTTCTTAACGTGCACCCAAATCTGACCACATGGGCTTACAACATTTCCGCCTCCATCGGAAATGCAGCCGCCACAGCCGGGATTTGATCCCGCGACTTGAAGTGTTTTATATTGTTAGAGCTATGTTTTCTATGTTTTCATCAAGTTTCTCTGTTCGGGAAATAATCTGTAAGGCAGAAAGGTTTGTGAGTCGAGCTGAAGTGGTTTCTTGCACCCCGCGAAGGAACAAGTACTGCTTAGTTTATTCTCATCGAAGCCAAGTGTTAGCAGCATCCTGTACACAGGCTAATATTGTCAATGTTATCACACAGATAGTCATCCTATACGCTCGACTGTGGTCGTGTAGACAGTTATATTTCTTCACACGCGTTAACGCAGAGCGGGTGTATACAAGTAGTTCGAGAGTGCACGCTTCGGCCAAGAGGAACTTGTTCGAAGATACTCACTATGTTCCGTAGTGAGAGTTATTTGCTCAGTCATTAATTCATAGATGGCTGTTCTTCACGTTGTTCTAGATTCAGGACAACATTTGAACTTCGCTCTTCCATGGAGCGGCTTTATAGAGGCCTGACGGTAAACCTTTGAGTAGATTTTTTTTCTTTCTTTGTGATGTTGTGATTCAGAATAAGGTAAGATACTGTAAGGTACGAGACTTCACCCTATTTAAGAAGAAGGAGTCAAGAGTAGTGAACCCAGCAAACTTGATGTGGCCCGAAATGTTACGAAAATAAGAACGTGGACTGCATGGATGCCGCTGCATGCAGGTACTTACACGATGGCGAAGTAATCTCCCGAAGTCAGGACGATGCCGTTCAGCTGAGCGATGAAGATGCTGCAGACCGTAATGAACACCGCGGTGCCGTTCATGTTCACGGTGACGCCGATGGGCACCACGAACCGTGTGACGCGTCTGTCTATGCCGCAGTTTTCTTCCAGGCATTTTAGCGACAGCGGCATCACCGGGGCGCTGCACGATGTGCAGTAGACATGCAAAAGTTGACATGAATGAAGTTTCACGACGAAGTACTTCGGTTTGGGCAAGCTGGTGAGACATGTATACTATTAGGGTGGAAACAATATCGCTGCGATTTTCATGTAGAGCACACTTTGGCAATAGCCTTGTTATATTCTCCCAATTTCCCGTTAATACCCACGCGCTGATTTGTGCGTTCTTTCGCAATATCTGCAGAACATGGCGTATATTATCTTTTCGAGCTAGCATAGTTTTTCCTTTGCTACACTGGTTTTCTAGAAGTAAAGAATGCTTACCCAGAAGTAATTCAGAAGGTCCTAGGACAAACTGTCCCCTTCACGTCCACAGAATAATACTTGCAAACTAAACTACGCTTCGCAACGTGCGAGGATTAGCGACTGCACCCGAAATGTGCGCCCGCGTGAAGAAAATAACGTTATTGTCAAAGGAGAATGTTATAAGCTTTAAAAAAATGAATCGACCCAAATGCTGTATAGCATTGCGTGCAGAAAGTAAAGAGTGATACATGCATTCAGGCTTTGACGTTACATTGATGGAAACGGGAAAATGGTGGGCGCATTTGCAAATTGCGAAGAATTATGAACTGTTCAGATACGTAATACAAGCGGGAAGGACCTAGTTTATGACGAGAAACATTTAATCCATTAGCCTTATTCACGCGTTCCGAGACTGCAGGAGTTTCTCAAGTTTATGCAATAAAATTTGACGCCATCGTGAGGGGAGACTGTTTTTTTGCCATAAATCTTGGGTGACAAAGCAGTTCATGACCAGCAAGAGGATCACTGGAATAACGCCCACTGAGGGGCAGGAATTATCCTTTGGTGAAGTGAAAACAGCTAGTATTAAACGTCTGCATTGAGGGATTTCGCACAAGTCACTTAACATATATATATATATATATATATATATATATATATATATATATATATATATATATATATATATATATATATATATATATATATATATATAAAGATAGATATATAGATAGATAGACCAAAACCACCATATGATTGTGAGAGACGCCGTAGTGGAGGGCTCCAGAAATTTTGATCACCTGGAGTTCTTTAATGTGCACCCAAATCTGAGCACTAGAGCTTACAGCATTTTTGCCTTCATCGAAAATGCTTCCGCCGCCGCTGGGATTCGATCCCGCGACCTGCGGGTCAGCAGCCGAGTACCTTAGCCCCTAGACCGCCGCGGCGGAGCATAACATGCATGACAATATCTTGTATAAGCTAAGAGCAAAGAATATAAACAGCATATAACATGCATGACAATATCTTGTATAAGCTGAGAGCAAAGAATATAAACAGCATATAGATGAGTTTTTTGTGCAAAATAAGAGTCATACAGATTTTGTGTTTTTGGGAACACTGAGTTCTGTTTTGTAAATGTCACTGTAGTGTAGTACACTTTCTCGAGGTCCAAGGAAAAGTAGAGTGAGACGAAAGACGAATTGCCACTGATTGGAGCCAAGCAAGAATCTTATTTGCCATTATAGGCCACTCGTAAAAACTAAATATGTACATGACGACTCAAGCCAAAGGCATGTCTCGAAGACAGAGAGGCTAGGTGGTTTTTAGACCGGTTAGTTACCTTGTGGTGAGGAAAGGGAGTGAGGAGATTAAAAAATAATAGAAAGGTGATCGTAAGGAAGAAAAGTAACAAAAAAGGGAAGGAAATGAAGTAAAATACGACATTGCTTAAGGTCCATAAGACCAATTCAAGCATGTCTCTAAGAACGTCAGGCATGTAACATGGAATTCACAGGTATGTCCTCTCAGCTGCTGTGGTCATTGATGAAGCTTTCTTACGTGGTCAGGGCTAGACGTAGCATGCTTACACAAATATTGCATGCTAATGGACGAAGGGGATTGTTACCATCGGTCCTTTGGTGGAGAGAGTATGGAACGTTCTGTTTGTAGGCGACAACATCGGCACTTATGGTATGCTTCGTCACTACTGCCATAAAGCGATACTTTATTACTGCAAGAGATTTAAAAAGATGGATCCCATACCAACATCCCCCACGTGCATAAGAAACTCATCAACGTGTCATGGTGTCGCGAGATAAAACCACCGTGTTTAGATCCCCTTACCTATGGTGTGGAGCCAAATTCATATTCTGTACCATACGTCATGAAGATACCGACAAAGGATGACATCTCCAACCGTACTAAAGCGTACACTGGAGCTATGTGAGGCTGCACTGTCCAGACGATATGCACGAGGACGACCATAATCATGCTATATAGGACGACAGAGCCCATCGTACGCCAAAGGCCACAGACGTTCGGGATTGGAGATTCAGCCACACTAACGCACCGCAACCCTTCAAAAAGTACTTATCAAAAAAGTTATCTCTTTCATTCGATAAGTCGACCCTACAAGTAGCGTGCTTTCACTTGCTCAGTGAAAGTTGTATCGCGTTTCTCCTTTGCTCTCCGCCGTGGTCGTTGTACCGTTTTAGACTGAGGCAAGCGGAGCCTGCACGTACCTGGACGCTGTGACGAAGGCGCACACTGCGACGTACGCCAGTTCCCCGAGGAACCGGAACGGGTTCTTTCTCGTCACGACGAAGTACAGCAGGCACTCTACCACGAAGAGCTCGACGGCGAGGCCCGACAGCACAGTGGCGATGAGCAGCGCCATCTGCTGGAAAAGCGTCACGATGCTCGCCACTGACAGTATGCGGGCGCACAGCAGGCTCATCACTCCGACAGGAGTCATCCTGCAGAAGAAAGATAGGAATGGGTATCGGCGTCGGCAGGGGGGTGGGTGAAAAAGGGGTATTTGCACCCATCAAGCCTCACCTGAACTGGCCCTCACCCAATCTACACAAGTGCACCCTTCCCCACCTCTCGCCTCCAGCTGCGATGCAACACTGGTCTGCATCCCCCAAGGAATGACCCTGAGCACGACCATGGGGAGGGGCACAGAAGAATACAGCATGTCCTGGGCTCGTTGCGGCCATGTTACGGTGAAGAACTTCCTAATATCATCCGTCCACCTAACTTTATGTGTCTGCCTAACGAACTTGATTGTAATCCAATCAGTTACTCTTAATGACCAGCGCTTGCCTTCGCTATATGTGCCCCACCCTTGTCCATTTATTCTTCTTGATTTCGCCTAAAGATTCCTTAACACCCGCTTGTCACGTGACCCCCTCTGCTCTTTTCTTGTACCTTAAAGTTATATTGATAGTTTTTCTTTAGATAACTGGCTGCGCCGCCCTCAATGCGTGTTGAACCCTTTTCATAAACGTCGACATATGGCTCGTAGACTAGTACCGGTAAGATGCAGCTGTTATACACCTTTCCGTTGAGGGACAGCGACGAACTAGTCCTCAAGTGTATGTTATTTTTAGATACATTTGATTAAATGGATTGATTCACTTGTTAGGCGCTTTTATCTGGTTTCAATATTTGTTGCAGTGTGGTTTACATTTTTTTCTATTTAAAAACGCAGTTTAATAAAGGCAGCATAGAGGCGCGAAGAGTGGCGAGCTCGTGAACCCAGAGCTGTTTGCACATGGTTCATGTTTACGCAGCCTAATGCGCCATTAGCAGTTAAGCTATGACTGGGTGATTGTGCTTCAAATTTGGTGCGATTGCTTGCTTTAAGCATGTGTATATTTAGTGAAGCTTTTTTTTTCTTGTGAAGAACGCAGCTAAAGCGACCATGGTGCTTCACGTACCACATGACTAGGTAGACGATCTTCATGATGGCTGCATCCAAAGCTGCGAAGAACTGCTTGAGTATATCAACTGGCTGCCTGAGTGTGCCTAGGGCTCCACCGAACACGACGCAAAAGACTATAAGGCCTGAAATGAATGCAAAATGTGAGAAACCGTTGAGTGATGTACAAGTTTTTTTACTAAAAAACACTCCACAACTAGTTAGGCAGACAGTTAATACTACTAATGACAGCATGTATTAGTCATGTGACTAATACACGACAGTAGTATTAAACAAGCGACAGTTTGCTGGCATGATGCACATTTTAGTCAGAGCCGCACAAGACGTACGCATTATCTGATCTTTCAAATTAAAAAGTGTGAAATTAGCGACTGTATTTTTTGATTCTTTGTTGCATTGAAGCAGTAACTTATGAATTAAGCAACTTTTCCACGCACTAAACATGGCGATATGCGGTGATGATGATAGCGTTGTCAATACTAAACGACACATGACCACTCACCCAAAGAGTTGGTACCGGCTCTTCGTGACCACTTTCTTTTAAGGATCTCCTTCGATGGCTCTCCTCTAATGGAGAGATTTTTCCGCTCGTACGATGTGTAACCCTGGTAACGAAGAAACGAAATCAGTGAAAACATTTACTTACAGTAAAAAAAACAACTACGACTTGCATTAACTTCACTGCGTATACGTTTTTTTGGTCGCATGAACAACCATGAACTGATAGCTTGCGCCAAAACAGCACCAATGTCGTGACCACTCACGTCTGTGCGCACTTCTGTAGTATCGGCGTCAAAATGTGCAAGTTTAGGTAGTGGCGTAAGAGCGGTGATTAGCTGAGAGAAGGCGTCAGCTTAGAGAGGGTTTTAACAAAATGGGACGTCTTGCTTGAGAAGGTCGTTGTGTGGCCGTGCGAGTGCCGCAAAGTTTTTCACGAACCGCCGAAAGTAGGAGCACAGGCCCAAAAAACTGCGAACATCATGGACAGAGTGTTGAACTGGGAAGTTCGTTACAACGCGTACCTTCACTGGATCTGGTCCATGGTCTGGTCGTACACCGGAAGCGTCAACAAGAAGCCCAACACAATAATGTGATGAAGATTGAAGTGGCCTTTCGAGGAATTGAGCTGCAGGCCAGCCCGCCGGAATATGGATAGAATGTTCGAAAGGCGTTGAAGGTGTGTTGCGAAGGTAGGTGAGAAGATGATCACGTGGTCCAAGCAACAAAAACATGTCGACCATTTAAATCCTTGAAGGAGCATGTACATCATTCTCCTGAAGGTCGCTGGAGTATTGTAGAAACCAAATGGCATGACCTTGAATCGGTAAAGGTCGCCGAGGATAACAAATGCAGTCTTCTCATGATCCACGTCATCTACAGAAATTTGCCAGTAGCCAGATAGGAGGTCGTGAGAGGAAAAATATGTGGCGCCATACAGGCAATAAAGTGCATCGTCAATGAGTGGCAGAGGGCACACGTCTTTCTTGGAAATTTCCTTGAGGTGCCGATAATCAATGCAGAAACGCCTTGAGCTATCTTTCTTCTTTATTAATATCACGGGGGATGCCCAAGGACTAGATGATGGTTCGATTATGTATTTCGTAAGCATCTTGGTCACTTCTTTTTGAATGACTTCTCACTCGGACAATTACACGTGGTAAGGCCGACGGTGAATGGGCACAGAGTCACCAGTGATGATTCAGTGAGTGACAATATTAGTCTGGCCTAAGGGACGATCATGGATGTCGAAAATGCACTGCATGAGGTGAAAACCTGACAGAGAGCGTCAGCCTGGTGTAGCGAAACTTGGGGGTTGTTTTAGCTAGACACATCTAATGACCATCCAGACGAAGAAGTGGGGGAGCGATTCCGCACAGGCATCATTGACAAGTCGACACGATGATTTCGGGGAGCACTCATTGGGGGTTTATTTATCTAATACAACTTAAATTTACACAATGCATTAAGTAACAAATACAAAACATGGAAAATGATGGCATACCCCTCGGATTGCATGACTGGTCTCCGATGGTGAGAAGCACTGTTGACCCCGAGTCCACTCACCCCAAAAAGGGCCCGAGTGGCAGCTTAAATAAGGTTCTCCAGCATCCACGGGTGCGTAGACTAATCAGGCAAGTCGAGGATAACCAATCCCAACACGAGTTTTTATGGTCGCGTGAATGAAGCCTGCCTCGCAACAAAACTGTAACAGCTTTTTGAAACGGGCACATTCGCTAAAACGGCCTTGACACGCAAACAAGTGCTAAAATGTCGTTCCCCGATTGCCTCAGAGGACGCAAGTGGCGGCTCGCTCGTTTGGGGTGGTGGTGGTAGTGGTTAGATGAGGTAAAGGCACCTAATTTCTGCAGCCTGGTCGGGAGCACGGCGCAGTGCTTGGTTTGGCGTGCGGGGCGCCCAGTGACGGACAGGATGCAGTTTCTTATCTTAAGACACTCATTCTTTCTCGAGGCTCCCCCCTCGAGAAAAGTCGTTAAATAGCGCCTCCAACAAGAGCATCTGACAAAGAAAGAAATCCAGCTGTAGCTGAAAAAGAAAGAAGCTTTCCGCGAGACATAGCTTTTGCGGCAGTGCTAAGACGAAAGGTCCAATCCAATCATGTTTCGAAAAATAGCATCGTATGAACTGGGTAGCCACGAGAGTGCACTTTGATCAGGAGCAGATACAGCGACAATGCTGACATCGTCATCTGTTATGGCACTTAGTTGGGCTAGAGACATCTGGTAGGGCAACACTTGAGGACTGAAGCCTAAATTAAGGAGCACAAGAAACACACAGTTATCCGCCATCGTTGCGATAGTATGGGGCACAGTAACACTGCGCGTCAGTCGAACGTCAATATTCGGCGTCACGATGTACTCGCCGTGAGGAACGGGAGGAGCGAATGGCAAAGACAGGTACGTAACGGCTCGTGGTGGCAGGCGAACGACAGTGGTTGGGCTCAAGCTACTGGTGGGCTTTTCAAAGTAGTCGGCGGGGAGTGGAAGATCGAGACTGTGTGCACGAGAAGAACAGTAAACTAAGGCCGAGAGTGCCGAAAGAGACTGAAAGCCAAGTATGAGGCCATGAGGGCAACAAGCTAGAAGGGCAGAAAGGACCACGGTGTAAAGGCAGGCAAGGCTGACACGGGCAGTGCACATTTGAATTACCTGTACAGTACCGCCATCGGCAACACGTATTGCCGGTGTCGTAAGCGGCGTCATAATCTTCTGCAAGGGGCAGTGCAGAGCGCGCTCAGACAGGTGCGCGCTGGTGGCAATAAGGGCGGCCACAGGAACATGATCCACTTGTACTTCAAGCAGGCTGTGGTGAGTGAAAAGCGTCAGTAAAAAAAATTTCGGGTGTCGCTGGTATTGCAGATTCACCTTCAGACGCTGCAATACCTAGTTTTCTTGCTGAAATCGTCCAGAGAAGCTCGGAGAGGGAAAACGACGAGGCCGCTGAAAGCGAGATGGGCGGCATGGCGGCGACGGGGAGCGAGAGAGCGGCGACCGGACGAAGGTTTGTCAGTGTAGCGGCGAGCAGGCGAAGAAGCGTATACGGGGAGAGGCTCGTGAGATGACGACGAGTAGAAAGGGGAGGCTAACGTGACTGAACATCCAGGGGTCGTAGGGTCCATATAAGTAGGGGTAGAGAATGTCTGACGAGGTGGGTTTGATCAACGGCGGTGGCAATAGCAAAAAACATGCCCAGGCTTGTGGCAGGCTCGGGTGTTCGCCAACTCGAAGGGTTAGCCATTCCAAGGACATTGTAGGAGGTGAACGGCGAGCGTGTCCAGGGGAGTAAGGCCGGACTTCTGGACGAGTCAAGGAACACGCTGATTGAAGACCGATGTTTGAAAACTCCTGCCTCATCATAGCTTGAATGAATGCCACTGATGGCTGTTGTGGGTCAGAGGCGTGCCTTGAGAAAACGGGTGGTTGAATAAGAGACGGATAGGCGGCTTCGATGTCCCGACGCACAATGCTTGTGACGTCATACGTGGGCGAGTGGCGGGTGGCTTGTCACGATGAGCTTGTGGCCGTGTTGGCCAGCCGGGTGAATTGCAGAGATTAGTACGGCGGCGCTTGGTTTCTTCAAACCACCGGCGCTCTTTGATGATAGCGTCGGCGGTGCCAACGTTGATAAAAACCAGAAGATTCAATGCATCGGCTGCTGTGCCTTTCAGCACAAGAATGCCTTCTCAGATTCACACATGTGCTCGCTAAATATGGTGGCATGTGGCAATGGCGTCGTGAATGCACGCAACGTACGACACGGTCGACGTCTGTGAACGAGCCGCCAGTTTACTCCGTGAAGCCATCTGCCGTCTAACGGTGTTGCCAGAAAGGTCGCGTATCTTCCCTTTAAAAGGGCCCCAGCTTGTAATCTTAGCTTCGTGTGTCTTGAACCATACCCGCGGTGGGCCATCGAGATGGAGAAGTACTTTCGCAAGTATAAGGGTGGGGTCCCAGTTATAGCTGGCGCTGATCCCATCATAAAGATTGATCCATTTGTCAATGTCAACGTCATCCTGATCGAAAAAAAAGAAAACACCCGGATCACGAGCATTAGCTATAACGACGTAGGAAGAAGTCACGGGAAGGGCAGGTGGTGAAGACGATGGTTGTTTAACCTGGGACACGGTTGGACCAGCGTTGATACGGTCGCTGCGGAGCTTCGCGATTACTACGGAGTAGTACTTGGCCCCTCCCCCACAAATATGTTACGTAAAGATGTCACGAGGCGTGGCTAGTTACAAATTGTATTTACACGAATTCGTATAGCATCGACGAAGATGGAGGTCTGTTCGCACGCACAGCGAACAGCACAGCCCACTTCTTTATTGTTCATCTTCTGTGTGCACAATGTCTGATTGCTGATATGTCAGCTAAATAGCAATGTTGTTAAATAATATTCATTTATATCCGGTAATAGTGTGCGAATAATTATGGAAGCTCGACAAATTCCTGATAAATAAAAGTTTTGTGCTGCTTAGTCTTGCTATGTTTGCCCGATCGAAGTATGGTAATGTAACAAAGAATATTGGCTATACGGAGAGGTCAATGGTGCTTGAAGCTTATGATGCTCGTATGATTTACTGTGTGCGCTATCTCTGGGTAAAATGGAAGTACAAAGTGTGCGTAACTGTTTTAGTAACGAGGGATCTTCAGTGAACTATTTTAAGTGATAAAGTATGGATTATTATTCTCGTAATTATAACAACAATAACAAAATATTCTGTTTCGATGACGTCTTTAAAGCTGCGCTTTGTTTCTTAGCAATGCATGCGTGACAGCGTGCGTCCATACACTCACTGTAGCATTAATCACTGACACGCTCACATGAGACATGGTAATATCTTTGATAATCACTAAATAACTAAGCGTCTCTCATAATCATAGGGTGGTTTTGGGACGTTATACCCTACTAATCAGTCAACTAAATAACTAAGCTAATCTATCAGTGTAAGAGGAAGTAAAGCATAAACATTTCTGCGTTTGATGCTTATTCAAGATATCAGCAATTCTTTTGTGAAAATAGCCACGTACTTAACCGTAATCTCCCATGAGGTGTTGGTTGCTCGGTTATAAAACATTATTTGTAATTGGGAAGAATACAAGCGCTTACCTGTTCAACGCAGGCTTCTACCAGATTTTCTGGAAATGCGTTACTGAAAGTGAAGAAAAAAAAAAGAAAAACGTTTACGGCGGGTGTCTGTGATCATTTACAAGCGACGATAAATGACAGAGGTCCGCTGCTGTCATAATATATACATCATCATCATCATCATCATCATTATCATCATCATCATCATCATCAGCCTGACTACGTCCACTGCAGGACAAAGGCCTCTCCCATGTTCCGCCAGTTAACCCGGTCCTGTGCTTACTGCTGCCAATTCATACCCGCAAACTTCTTAATCTCATCTGCCCACCTAACCTTCTGTTTCCCCCTAACCCGCTTCCCTTCTCTGGGAATCCAGTTAGTTACCTTTAATGACCAGCGGTTATCCTGTCTACGCGTTACATGCCCGGCCCATGTCCATTTCCTCTTCTTTATTTCAACTATGATATCCTTAACCCCCGTTTGTCCCCTAATCCACTCTGCTCTCTTCTTGTCTCTTGAGGTTACACCTACCATTTTTCTTTCCATTGCTCGCTGCGTATAATATATACATGATACAAGAAAAAGAAAAAAAACCAGAAAGGCTGAGAGTGAGAACGCAAAGTCAGTTTATTTGATATTACAACGTCCGCTGCGGTGTAGTAGGGAGTATGGCACTCGTATGTCGGTCGCTGGTTCGATTTCGACCGCGCTAGTCGCTTTTCGATAGAGGCGGAATGCTAGAAGCCCGTGTACTGTGCGATATCAGTGCATGTCAAAGAGCACCAGGTGGTTGAAATTTCCTGAGCTCTCCACTACGGCGTCCCTCCTAATCAAAATCCTAATCAAAACGTGGTTTTGAGACGTAAAACCCCAGTTATTATTATTATTATTATTATTATTATTATTATTATTATTATTATTATTATTATTTTATTATTATTATTATTATTATTATTATTATTATTATTATTATTATTATTATTATTATTATTATTATTATTATTATTATTATTATTATTATTATTATTATTATTATTATTATTATTATTATCATCGATATTGCAACATCGTCATGATGTCCACCTTAACTGTAGGTATTTATGTATATACTATTGCGTGGAGCTTGAGGGGGATGGATGATGCGAGTGCGTGGCAAATAGCCTCAAACCCTAATTCAACCTTGACTTGGATAGCGCTGTAAAAAATAAAGTGGAAAGGACAACGCTCTTCCTTGTGCGGTCACCCCTCCCGTCACGCGTCTGAGTCTTTTACGACCGGCAGAACGCATAACCCAGATAAGGGCTCTCAGTAGTAGCAACTGTTGTCGGCTTAATTCTGGCTCAGGAAAGAGCAGCACCGTTTTTGTTTTTGTTTATGTTTTGATGTGTTTTGATTTCGCTTTGTGACAAACATACACGCGAACAAACGAGGAGAGAAACAAGTATACAGTGGTAGTTTGCGCAGCACACGAACGCGCTCTCCTTCGTTTGGCCGCCTTATCGTCTCCAGTGGCCGGTGACACGCAATAAGCTGCCGTTTTGTATCAGCATCATAGACAGTTTTACGCACCAGGGGCAACGCTATGAGAGTGAGAAAAGACTCTTTGTGGTAAATGCGTTCACGCCGAGCAACATTTAAATGATTTTACTGCCCGCAATGAGACTTTTCTATTTTTAGATTAAGTGTTAGAGGGGCCCTGAAACACTTTTTTAAGTAAACATGGAATGGATTCCCTAAAAAAGCTTATTGCCTCACGAATTCAGCACCGCTAAAATTTTAAGAATCTGTCCAACATCAGCGGAGTTGCGCAAACTTATCGCACTCCGCAATCGCATTCTCTCTTCTCTAGACCCAACAAAAGCGATGAAAGCTAAAGAGGGAGATATATCATGGGCAAAGAAAATACGTCACGCGCACCTCATCATTTTCAGCATTTTTTTCTTTTTTTTTTCTTCGAATACGCAGCGTTTTCAGTGTGATCGCGCGTACACGCGTAGACAAGTCAAGGCCTCTCGTGGTGATACATGTAATGACCAAGCGTACCATGTTTAAATCAGCCAATGGCTGATAGATGGCCTTTTATGAGTACTATTTTAGCTCCCTCCGTCATTTGTCGTTAGAAAAGAAAGCAATATTTAGCTGACTTTAATAATTTATTCTGAATTCTAGGCCCCGTGCTGGGCTATAATATTCGACTCGCGTATTCTCGAGAGTCTCTACAACCGATCGACAGCGTTTTCTGATCATGCTCACGAAGTGTTTCAGAGCCCCTTTAAATGAAGAAGCTTCGTGAACTCGTTATTTACGCGACCTTCAACACGTTGTCGTGCATCACTTAGCATCTCATCATTTTCGTATCGGTGCTTCGACGGTTAGCGCGTAACCAGAGCCAATCACGAAGGCCACTTCTACAAACGCGAAATTCATGCGCGAACTTACACAATTTGCTGGCCGATTTTCTGGCATAGCTTCCACGGCATTGCACCTGGTGCATGAAAATGGAGTACAGCGAGACAGGAGGGCCGATGTTAAATGGAGCCAAAATGTTTACATGCTGCAGATGATTGATTTGTGGGGTTTAACGTCCCGAAACCACCGTATGATTATGAGAGACGCCGTAGTGGAAGGCTCCGGAAATTCGGACCACCTGGGGCTCTCTAACGTGCACCCAAATCTGAGCACACGGGCCAACAATATTTCCGTCTCCATCGAAAGTGCAGCTGCCGCAGCCGGGATTCAATCGCGCGACCTGCGGGTCAGCAGCCGAGTACCTTAGCCACCAGACCACCGTGGTGGGGTATGCTGCAGAACCGTGGCATTATTTACCCTCCTGTCAGCCGCCACCACGGATAGTACAACGTCGGGTTCGAAGTTATTTGCCACCAAGGAGGTTTAAAATTCAAACCTTATTGTTTGCCGCGCGCTCGTGTGTTACCGTTCATATTGTGCACGATTGGGTACATTGCTGAAAGACGTGCTCCCAATGGGTCTCACTACTTTCAGCTAACCGGTCTGCCACGGTGCTGTAGATGGAACGGTGCTCGGCTGCTGGCCCGAAAGTCGCGGGTTCGATTCCGGTCGCAGTGGTCGCACTTCGATGGAAGAGAAATGGTAGAGGCCCATGCACTGTGCGATGTCAGTGCACGTTAAAGAACACCAGAGTGGTGAAATTTCTGGAGCCTTCCCGTACGGCATCTCTCATAATCATATCCCTTTTCGGCCGTAAATGTTATTACGGCAGCAAGCTACGTTCAGGAGAGATTAAAGATTGACAAAAAACAGCCGAGTAATACGAATGCCAACAAAAAAGTAAAACGTGGAACATGGTGAAGTACTTTCAAGCCACCCCAATAATATATTTAAAACATATTAAAGACGAGCTGTTACGACGTAACTACAGAAGAAGAGACAAGGACAGAAAGAGCGCTGTTCTGCGCCCTTTCCGTCCTTGTCTCTTCTTCTGTAGTTACGTCGTAAGTACTCGTCTTGCGCTGTGCAAATATATGTTGATTCCCAATCACCAACTAGCCCAAGCATCTGTCTTATCAAGTTACACCCCGATAGTTGTACGGAGCCTGCACCGAATCCGCACGCTGCCATGCATGTGGAATGTGTGCGTGTGAGGCCGGTCCCCGAACGAAATCTACGCAGTTCTGCGCAGACAGCACACTTTCCGTCACTCACATGCAACGACTGAACAACCACGTGGCTCGGCTCTGTGTCAATCGGTTCTTCAGATCACAGCGTTGATAAGGCAAGATGGTGCACCAGTGCGGTATCATGTGAGATACGCGACTCAGTTCGGCCCGGTTGTGCGGCGGGCGCTATGCTGTCGTGTTCTGCGGTAAGGCATAGTGAAATTATTGAGAGCGGACGCATTTTGTGGGTGCGGTGCCCTTCGTTCGCGCTCCATCAGTGGGGCATGTGCCGTATCCGCTTTTATACGCTAAATGGGAGGTCCATGGCCATGTGCGTGCCCTGTGCCTGAGAATACAGTCACAAAGGGTGGCACCAAAACAATGAAAAGCGACGCTTTGCTCCTTCATTTTCAACCGAATGAAGCTGCGCCCACACGTTTGCATTTGACAAACACGCAACTACTGTGCTGTGCCTAACTGCCACGTGGTGCGTTAATCCGGACCATCGAACTCCGTGTGCCATGTAAATCCAACTGAAAGCGACCACCATTGACAGCCTTTGTTGCCCAAGTGAGGAAAAGAAGCGAAGAGGACGAATTAATGCCCAGTTTCAGGTAAGAATTGTGAAGCAACCCGCTGTTAGAGGTTCACTAAAGCTTTCAGTATTCTATACACGCTCAGCGTGTTTTCCTTACAGATTGATTGATTGATTTCCGGGGTTTAACGTCCCAAGACCACCATATGATTATGAGAGACGCCGTACTGGAGGGCTCCGGATATTTCGACCACCTGGGGTTTTTTAACGTGCACTCAAATCTGAGCACACGGGCCTACGACATTTCCGCCTCCATCGAAAATGCAGCCGCCGCAGTCAAGATTTGAACCCGTGACCTGCGAGTCAGCAGCCGAGTACCTTAGCCACTAGACCACCGCGGCGGGGCAATGTGTTTTTCTTACACACGCTTAACATATTGTCATAATGAATGCACGGAACGTGTTTTTTTCGTGATATCTATGCTGCGCAGTTGAAAAAAAAACTAGCATGAATTTCTACTACAGATGTCAGCGGTGATAATGTTGCACCACGACTCCGGATTTAATCTTCGCACACACTGGACGTGTTCGTAGTGGTCGTTCGTAATCATAAATATTGTCACCTCGAAAGTGCAAAACAGTGACTCTAGCTACCCGACTTATTTCTTCGAAAACGATACTCGAAGCTTGCTGATGACGCGACACAATCTATGCGGTTCGCTTCGGTTCTAGTGCTTCGACAAATGTCCCACTTTAGGCATACTTTATTATACTCGCTGTAAAATAACGCGACTATGTGGCAGTATAGGAGCATTGTTAAAAACATTCTACATACCCCCCGCTTTTCTTTTAAAAGTCGTATTAGGTTGGTATTCGAAGTTACGGCTTCAAACTTGGTCTTTGAAGTGCCACAAAACTAAAGTTATCTGTCAAGCTTTCTGTATTTTCTCTTCGAACTTTTCTAACACTATTTTTTATAATGAACTACGACGGTAATAGTGAATTAGGAACCTCTTTATCGACCTGCCACTGTAATAAGGTAAGTGCTTTAGGCGGCATGCACTTGAGGAATTTCTCGGACGTAGACTACTTGTTATGTTGATCGCCCTCGTCTCTGCGAGTTCCCTGTTTATGAACGCGTTGACGTAGCGAATAAATTCGACCAAAACCTCAAATTTGGTGGCGTTAATTTTGTACAGCACGATCATAACTATTTGTATGACCTTAATTTCTTGCGGATATTTTAAACGTCAGCAACATATTTTGAAAACACTTTCCGCAAAAGAGAAGGAAAAAAAAGATGAAGAATATTATCTGGGGTGTAACGTCCCAAAAGCTCGATATGATTTATGAGAAACCCGTAGCAGAAGGCTCCGCAAATTTCTACCTCGTGGTTTTCTTTAACGTATGCTGACATCACACACTTGTAGCCTTTTACCTGCACCGAAATAAGAGCCGCGCGACCGTGATCGAGCCCACGATCTTCAGGTAAGCAGCCGAACACCGTAACCAGTGGTCCGTAGAGGAGGATAGAGAAAAAAAAATATGTTGCGAAAGAAACAAAAAGAAATATAGAGAAAAAAAACATCAATAAAGAGAAATAGAAATACAGAAAAAAACAGAAAGGAAAGAGCAACAAAGAAATGAATGAACCATTAAGCATTATTTAAAAGTAGAGGAGGAAAAAAATGAAACGTCTCCCAGATGCACTGTTCTTTAGGACTTGGCACCAATAGTGCGATCCCGTAAATCGGAAGTAAGTGCGCGATTGGAAGTGCTTTGAAAAAAAAAAAGCAACAGTGCCGCTTGACGCTCGTGCTGCTATCGAGACAAGAATCGAGAGACAGAAAACGCTGTCTAGCTTGACGGGACGCTCACCGGACGAGGTCCAAGAACGTGTCCAGTATCTGCGGCTCACCCCGGATCTCCTCTACGACGTCGATGCCCGTCTTGAGGTCCGGATTCCCCGGATGAATCGTTGTCACGAACACCAGCCCGACGAGGGAACCCACAAGGCTGGTGCTGATGAAGATCGAAAAAGTGAGCAGAGCCATCTTGCCTTTAGCCTTGCCGCTCAAGTTGGCGCTTCCTGCGAGAGAAGACGGTCTAATGTTTAGGTTTTTTTTGGGGGGAAAGACGCCGAGAATACACTTTAGTGACGAAAACAAAGCCTCGGGAGAGAAATGAAGCAACTCAAAATTTGCTTACCTGAATCTCTCAATGAAGGAATTCGATTTTATCATAGAAGTGATCTGTAGGATGATCAAAGTGATGTAGTGCGCCATCTTATTCTATTTGATGACGTGCGTGAGGATTAATGGGGGCAGTATGACCTCAACTGAATTTCAACAACGTGCAACCTATAATCGTACCGACATTTACCGCAATGATGATCGAATAATTATCTATGCGTGAATCACCTTGGTTTTTAGAAGATCGCTTCTGGAACTCGCGTTATATTGAGTCCCTGAACATTGACCTAAACTAAGCTGACCCATCTATCTCGTAAGCGAGTCTCAATGTTCTCGTATATGCATGAAATACATAACCAGTACAGTATGAAATACAGAACTAAACTATATGGAACACTGAGCAGTAGTGCTGCTCTGGGCTATACGAGTACATGGTAGTCACGCCGAAAAGTGTGCAGTGGGGTGGAAAAAAAAGTCTAAAATATCTTTTGGTTCTGCTTAATAACAAAGTTTGTATTAGTGATTCTACAAATGCACATTAACTCAAGCAAGGACGTCATAAACAAATATTTTAAGTGCTTGAACATTTCGATTATTGCTCTTTGTGTATATTTTTTTTATTTTGCTGAGCAAAGCATTCCTTGTCACGCACAAGTTTGCGAGACTCTCGTCATTTAGAATGGGCCGGTTTGACCTTCAATAGAGGTGTTATTATTAGTATTATTATTTGGTTTGATAACACACACACACACACACACACACACACACACACACACACACACACACACACACACACACACACACACACACACACACACACACACACACACACACACACACACACACACACACACACACACACACACACACACACACACACACACACACACACACACACACACACACACACAACACTTGCATAAGACGGAGCAGTTGCAGCACATATGCAAGACATACCAAACTTCGTAAAAAAAAGGGGAATTAAGAATGGGTGAGCGTAGTCGTAATCTATCAAGGAAGTTCGATGATCGCTAGCAGCATGTTCGGCATGTCTACGAGAAGAGATACCTGTGATGATGCTGGCGATCATCATGGGCAACACGAGCATACGCAGACTCCGCATGAACACCTCGCCAGGCATGCCGATCAGCACAATGCTGGACTCGCTGGGGTTTGCGTGGCGCAGACCCAGGCCAAGCACAACGCCGGAAACGACGCCGGCCAGCGTTGAGAGCAGGAACAGCTGCTTCTTCGCGAACTTGCGCAGTCTCGCAGCCAATGGCAACGTCCGGACTTCTATGTGGGCCGAACTGTATTCTCCCATTTTCAGCTTCTCGCTCTGCAGCAGGCGAAAAGAGAAGATGGATAATAAGTGAATAGCTCCTTTGTAAATCAGGACGGCTCATAAGTCTAATTGAGAAAAAAATGTTGCATGAAAAAAGATACCTTTCAACTCAATCTGACACTTTCAGTCTTGTTTGCGGATTTGTAGAGGAACAGGAGATGATCCAGAGCCTCCACTTGTGAAATGAGCTTGACATATACACCCTCAAAACAGTTTTACGCCCTTTGGGAAGTCTTTTTGTCCAACAGCGATATCCGCCATCCATCTTGTCTGTGCATCCTTGCTTTTAAAAAAGCCGTATGGTACATTCTGATCACAAGCGCCGTGAAGGCAATCAGCGTGAGACAGAATTCCTGATAGAAGAATGCCATGTCCTCAATATTGAAAAAAGTAAACACAAACAAGTCCGGTGACGATTATTGTTGTGCGACTAGAAAACCCTCTAAACGGTGCAACTCTCTCAAAGCGCATCAAACTGCTGCAACTGTAGGTAGTTTGTGCATGTTGTGTATACCTGTGGTTGCACAGAGCTGAGTGATAAATTTATTCCTGAGGTGAAAATGCAAACAATAAATGGAATCTGACAGGTTGGTGTATGCTAATTATTTAACAATTTCAAGCATCGAGCCTGGACAAAAGAAATAGATCCCGCAGCCCACTTTTTCGTACAATGGGCATGTCGTATTCGGGTTTCACTGTAAAGGGTTAACTAAAATTGCCGAAAAGAAGGCAAAGTCGACAAAAGGTAATCTATACTGGGATACGAGAATGAAGGCGCTGTACTCACTCTGCAAGCCGGTTTGGACGGATCGCCGAAGGAATCGGCAATTGTGGAAGTAGTTGCAGAGTCCATGTTACTTGCGATCAGATAGTTACGGCTTGCCTCTTCCCTTCAGTGGGCGAAGTTAAACGCAGGTCTCGCAGTCGCAAATGTGCGCGAACACTTGAACGTGGCACACAAAGCACAGAGCGCATCCGGTAAGGAGCTTTTTTAGACGCAGCAGGCTCAGAGACACTACAGTGATACAGATAGTGTCACCATTACGGTAATGTCCCTCCTCAACCTCAGCTGTCGAGCAACTTGCATCAAACACTCGCTCAAGGTCGCAAGCACCTCTACGGCAACTTTGTTTTCTTCAGAAGTTTCAGGCACAGGTAGCAAAGCACCGCGGAGCGTTCACGAGTCCCTCAACTTCTTGTAAAGATACCGCTCGTTTACACTCGTGTAAGATTGCCCTCTGTAAAATTGCCCAGATAGCGGGTGGTCTGGCCTCTCGTGCGCGTGTTTACCGTACAACTGCTTCCTGGTGTTGCTGCGATCACGATAGTGAAGACGCCGTCCCCGACGGGTCGTAGCGGCGCTGTACCTTATGCAGGCCGCGCGTCCACTGTATCAACACTGTGGGCTCCGCACTATCGTCACGGGTTAACAGACGCAATGCGTTCTGCGGGAAACTAATTCATTCAGTCTCCTCCAGTAGAAGAGGGAACCACTGAAATCGGAGCACAATGTAGTAGAAGCAGAAAGAGCAAAACGAGCGGGGGTTGTCTCGGGATCCTTTGAAAGGCCAGAAATGATCGCGTAAATTCGTCGGTCCCTGCGCACCTATAGGCTATGTCCGTAAAACTGCAAATAGTCGACACACTCAGAGAGCAGAGTTGTTCGGAGCAGTTGCTAGGCGAAGCCCATTCAACCGTTTTCCTTTCATTCAAAAGAAATGTACGCGGCTTTTGTGTGCCAACCCTGGCAGGCGTCGAGACAATTAGTGCAGGTCAAGTCAAACTTGATGAATCACCGAACGTCGTCTTTTGAAAGCTGGCGCAAGGTGGGAGGGTGGGCGAGGGATGAAGTCGCTGAAGCGCTAGTCAAGTAGACGCCTATGCCAGCCTCGTCATTGCTTGAAGCACTGGCGTGTAAATTGAGTGAGCGTCTTCGTTCGGCTCCGCGCGTGTCTAAAGGAGGTTCGTTAATGCTATTGTTGCAATGTTTTCGCAGACATTTACTTGTCTCCGTGGTGACGGATGAGTGGAAACTCCGGCGATGGAAATGGGATGTTTTCTCGAATGAGACGTGACATGGCAGAATACCCGATGTCCTTGCGGATCGCGTGGTTTTATCGACACGGATCAACAGAACGTAACTCAGAGCGATGAAAAAAACACAGCGACGGGAACCCGGAGAATACTATTTCTGCACCAGATGTCATGCAAGTGGCGGGGCGTGGCGGGGTTATTCGAGTATTTAGACGGGAGCACGTACGTAGCCAACAGGCTTTGTCTTTGCCACCACCAGTGTTGAAATGAAATCGATGACGTAATGGTGGCTTCTGTAGAACAATTTAACCTTTTCCTTTTCACGCGAAGATGACTATTTTTCATATGTCTCGGGAAGATAGTTTTTGCCAGTTTGAAAAGTACGCCAGCACGCATAGAAGCTTATCAAATTTCAAAATAATTTTTTTCAGAAATATGTGTGGCAGAGCAACAAAAATATTTTAAAATGCATAAAAATGTCAAAAGTGCGTAATTCTTCGTAGCCAGCTGGTAAAGAGTGCATTAAGAAATACTATATATGAGAAAATATTCAAAACAAAGCAAATTAAAAATATATATTTTGAGAATAAATGGCTCAGGAGCAGTATCAAAATAATGAATGTTCTACAAAATGTTCCTATTCCCACAGACAAAGAAAATTGAAACCAAGCAGCTGTTTTATAGCCCGCGACAAGTGGTGAAGTATTGCTTGGTTTTATTGTGACAAAAGCGAACTCGTACACTTTTCTCAGTAATTATTTTTGTGATAAGAGCCTGCAGGTGTTCCAACAATGAATGAATGCTAGTGATTCTCTCTATTCTCTCTATAATAATGTGTTCTCTCTATAAATAATATTCTCTCTATAAATAATGTGTCCAATCAACTCTCTCTCTCTCTCAGTACTTCAATTTGCAGAGATTGGCGTTGCATTTTATTCATGCATATTTCTTTGCATTTTGCCACATTGTATATATATATATATATATATATATATATATATATATATATATATATATATATATATATATATATATATATATATATGAAGCGGTATGAGCCTTTGGACAGAAGATGAAGAAGCGCGAGGGCCGGGGCAGGGAAGAAGAGGGGGATGAAGTGAAAAATAAAGCAGATTAAGATGGACGCCAGTTCCATACTGAAGCTTTAATGCTGTTCCGTTATTTTAAGTAGGAACACTACATTATTTTGGCGCAGCCGAAAAGGTACCGAAAACGAATGAAAAAGAATTTCGACAAGAGGCATCGAGCAGACATGCCAGACATTCAAGTCACCGACCTCGTACTAGTGAGAAAAGGAATAAGAGATTCCAGTGCCAAATTTTATGGGCCTTACTCTGTGACCAAGACAGCCACCCAGAACGGAATTTTGAAGACTGTCTGGTACACTGGTGAACGTGGATCTGTTGAATGTGCTTCAATTGGGAATGTCTTCAGGTATTACCCCAGGAGGGGTAATTAAAAGAAAGCGGGAAGGGTGAAGCGGTATGAGCCTTTGGACAGAAGATGAAGAAGCGCGAGGGCCGGGGCAGGGAAGGAAGAGGTGAGCCTCGTTTTGAAAGCTTTTCAGCTGCAACAGGAACAGATGCTTCAACAAAACCAAATAATGACATCTCTTATAAGCTCTCTGAATGCTGAGAGACCGACACCTAATTTCGTAGAACCTGATGCTTTCGACGGTGTGTCTTCAAATCCAGAAAGTTGGCTTGATTTCTACGAATATGCCGCTGGAAAAAACAAGTGGCTCTCTGATGAGGCTAAAATCACCAACATGCGCGTTTACTTGAGAGGTGTTGCGCGAAAGTGGTATGAAACATGCATTCTGGAAGACAGTGACGACTCTTGGGGCCAGTGGAGGAAAAAGTTTTTGACTGCATTCCGAAGCAATCCAGTAGAAAGATGGAACACGGCGCTTAATTTCAAGTCTGAGCAAAGCTGCCTTGTCGAGTACTTCTTTGAGAAACGCCGTCTTTTAAAGCTGGCGGAGCCTTTGCTTCCATCTACGGCCGTAGTTGCCTTAATAATGCATGGATTGCACACTAACGTGTTGAAGCAAGTGCAAATACTGTCACCAAAGACTCTAGATGACCTCCTCGCGTGTCTTCAGAACATACCATCAGCTTCGGAAACAAGCATAACCGCCGAGTCAAGCAGCTGTTTCAGTCGGAGTAAATCGGACTGGTCAAGCCGCGCTCAGCGAGAACCGAGCCACCTCGCAACTCGCACAGATAACTTGCCCTGGCGTGTTCCAAGAGGTCGAGTGAATAATATCGACACTGAAGCTCAGGAGTATTCGACAGAAAAAAAACTAATAAACGAGGGTGATCAGTCCCACCCGATGACTCCAAATGAGACTGTTTATTTAAGTTGCTCTAGCCTACTTCACATTCCCGTCAAAGTAGGAAACAAACATATGATGGCTCTGGTAGACAGCGGTGCTTCTGTGTCCATTATAAATGCCAAGCTGGTGGATGCAAATCGCTTGCATAGTGGAAGAATTCTACGAGTACAAGGCTATGATGGAAAAGTAACGTTGCATGATCAGTGGGCCTTGGTAAACATCGAGTTCCAGGGTCAGCAAATAGAGAGCGAAGTGTTGGTGATAGAGGGGGTAACGTACGACTTTTTGCTATCAAGACCAGATATAAAGAAACTAAAGATCAACGTGTACTGGGACGATGTGGTTCTAGTAGAAGGAGTAGCAAGGAACGAGACAAATCAGGGTAGACAAGATAATCTACGAGTTGTCAAGTGCGCGGAGGATATCGCAACGACCTACCCTGAACTTGTATGCATAGGAAGCTATCCTCAGGCGATGAAGTCCCACAAGGTTCCTTTCGAACTCGCTGACAAGACCGTCATCCGGAAAGCACCTTACAATATGTCAAGGGAGCGAAAGATGTGGCTCAAGAAAGAGTTGCAGGAGATGCTAGATGCTGATATCATACGACCTTCGGTATCACCCTTCGCTTCTCCCATAACGATCGCACCGAAAGAAGACGGAACCTTCAGATTATGCACCGACTACAGGGTTCTCAATCGTCAGACAGAACTCATACCATTTCCTATGCCGAAGATCGACACAATTATAGATGAGACCGGGGGTTGCCGACATTTTTCCCGCATCGATTTATGCAAAGGTTTCTGGCAGATCCCACTAACCGAAGAAACAAAAATGTACACCGCTTTTATCACGCCATTCGATCTCTACGAATACAACCGGCTCCCTTTCGGTTGGAAAAACTCGCC
The DNA here is from genome assembly GCF_043290135.1 of Rhipicephalus microplus. Lineage (NCBI taxonomy): Eukaryota > Metazoa > Arthropoda > Arachnida > Ixodida > Ixodidae > Rhipicephalus > Rhipicephalus microplus. The sequence goes on from NC_134700.1 coordinate 212,880,784, forward strand.
AGCGTGGTTCCAGAAGATCATGAACGACGTCCTAAAGCCATTCCTTGGTGTTTTTTGTAATGTGTACATAGACGACATTATAGTCTTCTCCAAAACAGAGGCTGAGCATCAGGACCATCTGTCTCAGGTGTTAAACGCCTTGAGCTTGGCACATCTCAAGGTTAATTTTAAGAAGAGTGTATTCTTTCAACGAAAAGTGGTGTTTCTTGGAAGAGTCTTCGATGGGAACACCAAAAGCACAAAACAAGAGTCCGTCGAGAAGATCTCCCAGTTGAAGAAACCATATGACGTCCATTCACTGCGTGTGTTTTTGGGATTGGCAGGACATTTCCGATCTTTCATAAAGGACTTTGCTGTCAAAACTAGATGCCTCACGCGCTTAACGCAGAAAGAAGTTCCCTTTGAATGGAGTGACGAATGTGAGAGAGTCTACCGTGACTTGGTGCACAGAATTTCTTCTGACCCCGTTCTGCGTATACCAGATTTCACTTTACCCTTTGAATTGAACACTGACGCCTCACATTATGGGACTGGTGCAGTGTTGTATCAAAAATGTATTGAAGCATCTGGCCGAGAAAAGCGACACGTAGTCGGTTACTACAGTTACACTTTCAAGCCGTCTGAAACAAACTACACTACTACGGAAAAAGAAGCACTGGCGGTTCTGAAGGCCGTTGACTACTTCCGCACGTACCTGGAAGGTACGAAGTTCACTTTGTTCACCGATCACCAGGCACTCACTCATCTCTTGAATATGACCCAAACTAAAGGGCGTATCGCCAGATGGGTGAATTACTTGCAGCAATTTGACTTTACCATCTCGCACCGACCAGGACCGCTTTTAACCGATGCAGATGCTCTATCAAGATTGATGGTACAAAACAACACAGAAAAATCTGAAGAAATCAATGAAGTGAAGCTGTGGGAAGGCTCAGAACAACTGGTTTTTACGGAAGGTCGGTATCAAGTCCCACCAACTCTTGTTTCCAAAGTGCTTTACTTGTACCACGATAGCCCAGAATCTGGAGGACACGACGGCTTTTGGCGTACCTACAACAAGTTGGTCAAGAGGTTTACGTGGCCTCACATGAAGAAAGACGTTAGTCAGTACGTTCGTTCATGCCATGTGTGTCAAGTACACAAAGTCAAGTATAAACAGCCTACGGACACCATGATACTACCTTGCCACTCGAACGTGCCTTTTGAAGTAGTTCACCTGGATTTCGCCGAACTTAACAAGAAACGGGAAGGAGTCAGAAAAACGCAAGCTTTTCTGCTGGCCATAGATGAATGCACCAGGATGGTCGCGGCACGAGCAGGAAAAGAAGATGCAAATAGCGTCATAACCCTTCTCGAAAGGGACATGTTTAGAACTACGCGGACAATCGTATGCGATAACGGCCCCGCGTTCAAGAGTGAAAAGCTAGTAAGATGGGCTCGAGATCACAATGTATCGATCAAGTTCTGTGCGCCATACCATCCTGCGGCGAATGGGCTTGCAGAACGTGCCATACGGGACGTGAAACAATACATCAAGATGTACGATAGTTTTCCTGGGGGATGGAAATGTTCTTTAGAAGCAGCCGTAAAACATCATAACCGATCCTACACAAGTGGCTTGGGGTGCAGTCCACAGTACGCTTCTACAGGAGAGACCCCTATTCTGCAGGCAGACCGTGAGTTGGGACTCTTGGAAAACCTCAAGATTGTCGAGGAGAGGCAACAAAAATCACAGGAGGAGAGGTACCGAAAACGAATGAAAAAGAATTTCGACAAGAGGCATCGAGCAGACATGCCAGACATTCAAGTCACCGACCTCGTACTAGTGAGAAAAGGAATAAGAGATTCCAGTGCCAAATTTTATGGGCCTTACTCTGTGACCAAGACAGCCACCCAGAACGGAATTTTGAAGACTGTCTGGTACACTGGTGAACGTGGATCTGTTGAATGTGCTTCAATTGGGAATGTCTTCAGGTATTACCCCAGGAGGGGTAATTAAAAGAAAGCGGGAAGGGTGAAGCGGTATGAGCCTTTGGACAGAAGATGAAGAAGCGCGAGGGCCGGGGCAGGGAAGAAGAGGGGGATGAAGTGAAAAATAAAGCAGATTAAGATGGACGCCAGTTCCATACTGAAGCTTTAATGCTGTTCCGTTATTTTAAGTAGGAACACTACATTATTTATATATATATATATATATATATATATATATATATATATATATATATATATATATATATATATATATATATATATATATATATATATATATATATATATATATATAAGCAGTATCGCGCGCAGTTCTAAAGACTTTTACACTGCTCTGTAGTCAGAGACAAAATGTGCTCTGGTGGCCTTCTTAACATGAGGCAAGCTCTGCAGGTGGTGCCAGCACACAGCGCCTATGTGACGTGTGGACCTCGTACGTAAACAGAGTAGCCATAAAATTGTGCACCAAGGTCAGCAGCTACACACTCGCAATGGTGGAGACAACTTGAGGCCGTAAACAAAGCGAGCCCATGAATGGCTGCGGATGTCTCAGGCTGACGTAAAACATCGTTGCCATAAAGCTTTAAGCTTATGGCGACGTACTCTATAAGCTAGTCTTCATTCAATTCAGGTGCGGTTGCAAGACAGTTTTGAGCGACACGTGTTTTTTTTTTTTTGCAGCGCAGGTGCACAGCAATACACGTTTGACGGCGCCGCCATAGGAGCGACCAGAGACACCAGTTTGGGTCCATTGTCTGATATAACAATACAAGCGAAATCATAGTTGCTGATGACTGGCTGAGAAGACCACCTTCACACTTTACACATGGGGTGGGCCTTCGGAAATATTTTTTTGTTAAACAAATTTTTCATTACTTTTAGCGAAAGCTCTCTATTGAATAGCTGACATGAATTTCTGGCGCTCAACAATGTCATGTTGAATTCCAATGGCAGATCGCGAGCGCTGGGTCGGATTGCGAACGGAGGGTGCAGATCTGAGCGGGATTGCTCTCGTCAAATCTGCGATTGGAACGCGCGCTTCTCGGCGCGAGGAGTTGGTGAGCGGAAATCTAGCGAGGGAGCACGAGAGGGTGCGAGAGAACGCGAGGCGTTTTCCTAGTCGTCCACAGACATCCATCGGTGATTGGATGAAAGGCGAGCGCACAAAATACGTCACGTGAACTTCCGGTCAAATCCGCCGATTTCGGCGGAGCACGAATTCTTGCTCCATGGAGCAATCCGTGACCTATGGTTGCTCTAAATCTGCCATTGGAACACAGAAATCGCGCTCCCAATCCTCCATTCGAATGTGATTGCTCCGCTTAGAGCAGAAAAAACTTGATCAGGATCTGCCATTGCAATTCAACATCAGGTTGCGAAGCTGCACTATAATTTGATATTTCAATTGCGAAGTCAACCTTCGGATGACTCTTCCGATTCCTTGCCAACTGGGCGACAGCAGTGGTGGTCGTTCTGCCATCTTCTTAATTGGTCATTTATGTCCATGTACACCTGGGAGTGTTACCGATTACTGGTCAGTTGCCAGCTTGTTAAAGGACAACGTGATACGGGACGCAAGCTGAAAAATAAAACGAGTATTCCACACTCGCCGTCATAGCCACGAGTGGCGCTGGCAACCACTACCATGTTTCTGTCTACATAAATGGCCCATAATGTGGGCCGGAGGTAGACCGCCTCTGTAGTTGTACCGGCAGAGCATCGGATGCATTATCCTTAGGTTGTAGCGGCGGTACCTGTCCGCGGGAAGTTGGATTTTCGACTGCTTTAATTTCTTTACATTCATATCATAAATACAGCGTTACTGTTTAACGCAAGTACCCTTACCCCTTATGCTTTCCTTGGCCTCAATGTTTGTGGCTTTATTTTTACTGCACATAAATATAAGCCGTTGATCCATTCGAACTGCTTTGTTCGTTTAGCAGGGCTTTGAAACCCATAATAATATGCTTTCAGGGGCGTAGCCAGAAATTTTTTTCGGGGGAGGGGGGGGTTTCACCCTGACCCAACTATGGGGGGGGGGGCGGTAGTTTGAGCAGATTGTGTTTATGTTTATTGTTGCAACCAGGGTTTGCAGGCACCGGAGGTCCGGGATGAAGTTGTCGAGGCAGGAGGAAGAAAGACTTGAAGAGGGTTTATTTACATTATATACAAGGTGAGCTCTCGTACATGACGAGCTCTTTCTTACATGGCGAGCTTTCGAATCAGGAGTTCCTCTCCATGGCGCTCCTCCGAATGAGCCGGGTGGCTCATTATAAAGGGTATGTTCTCTCCAGATTCCTAGATCAGGGAACACGTGCAGATGTTACTGTCCAATCACAGATCACACACAACAGGTGAGGGGGACGAGCATGCACGGCCCACGTGCACGTCCAATATCGAGTCGTGCACACTGCACTCTAAGATGGCGCCAGCGGGGCTCTTCCTCGTCGTGTGTGTGCCACTGGTCGAGGGGTCCCAAGCTCATGACAGCATACATCAAAGTGTCCGCCGATCTGTTCGCTCAATTAGCGGGGCGATTTGTGGCGGCCGCCACGGTCTCTTCCAAGGAAGATGCTGTATTTGTTGTCCTTTCTCGAATGGTTAACGGTGTCGTGGCGACACGATGTCTCACCCTCGGGCTAGCAGGGACAATGTCTGGCGAGCATAGGCAGCCCACTGGTCGGCTACTTGTTTGAGGATTAAAAGAGTGCCGCTCTCTCAATATCAAAGTCGTGAGATTCGTGTATTCGTGAGATTCACGTGAGATTCGTGAGATTCACAACAATATCAAAGTCGTGAGATTCCCCCTCTCTCTATGCGTATGCTTGTGAAGAGAGTATGTAAAAGTGAAGTCATCATCATCCGCCTAACTACGCCGACTCCAGGGAAAGGGCTTCTCTCATGATCCGCCAATCAACCCGCCGGGTCTTGTGCTTTATGCTACCATGTTGTGTCTGCGAATTTCTTTATCTTGTTAGCCCACCCAACTTCATGTCTCCCTTTCATGTGCTTTCTTTCTCTGCGAATCCAGTGAGTTAGCTTTAATGACCATCGGCTATCCTGCCTACGGGCAACGTGCCAGGCCCATGTCCATTTCTTCTTCTTGATTGCAACTATAATGTCCTGAACCCAGTTTATTCCCTGACCCACTTTGCTGTCTTATTTTCTATTAAGGTTGAAGTTGTCCTTTTCCTTTCCATTGCTCACTGCGTCGTCCTAAATTTAAGCTGAACCTTCTTTGTAAGCCTCCAGGTTTCCGCTCAGTAGGGAAGTACCTGCAAGATATACCTTGCTCTTGAGGGTTAGTGGCAGATTACCATTCGTGATTTGAGAATATTCGCTGAATGTGATCCACCCCATCATTATTATTCTTGTTATTTCACTCTCATGGTTCGGCTCTGCGGTTACTGTATGTCCTAAGTAGACATATTTCTTTGCAACTTTTAGCGTCTCTTCACCTCTCGCCAAGTGGTCTTTTCTACCGAGACTGTTGCACATTACTCTAGTTTTGTGCATATTGATTAGCAGACCTACTCTTCTGCTTTACGTGTCCATTTCAGTCATCATGAGCTGTGATTCGTCCAATGAGTTACTCATCAAGGCAATGCCATCAGCGAATCGCAGGTTACTAAGATAGCCTCCATTAACTCTTATCTCTAACGCTTCCCAATTTAGGGCCCTGAAAGCCTACTGTAAACATACGGCGAATAGCATTGGAGAGATAGTGTCGCCCTGCCTTACACCTTTCTTTATTGGGATTCTGTCGATTTCTTTACGGAGAACTAAGGTGGCTGTGGATCCACTGTAGATTTTTTCGAGTATGTTTATGTATGGTTCGTCGATGTCCTGATTCCGCAGTGCCTGGATGGCTGCTGATGTCTCGACTGAGCCACACGCCTTCTCATAATTATAAAAGCTTTGTATAGGGGTTGCTTGTACTCCGCGCATTTCTCTATTACCTGATTGATAGTATGAATATGGTCTATTGTGGAGTAGCCTGTATGAAATCCTGCTTGGTCCTTTGGTTGAAATCTGCGACCTTCAAATAGAGGTCGCAGGTTCGGTTCCTGCCAACGGCAAGTTATCTTTTCAACCACTTTCCTTTCTTCATATTTGCATTACAATTTGGTCTAATAACTCCATCTATACTTTCCTTGGAATTATTGTCTGTTACGTCTCATTAACATTGTGTGAAAACACATACTTCCCCCCATACATATACATACATACATATATATATATATATATATATATATATATATATATATATATATATATATATATATATATATATATATATATATATATATATATATATATATATATATATATATATATATATATATATATATTACACTGCTTTCGCTTTATGACCACCAAGTCGCGGGATTGAATTCCGGCTACAGCGGCTGCATTTTCGATAAAGGCGTAAATGAAGTACACTCTAAAAAAATATCGAGTACAAATGGTGTCTTTTTGTCCCACAACAATAATCGTCCTCAGGCTTGCGTGTGCTTCCTTTGCTGAAAACTCGGCGCTGGCCACTTTCCTATGGAGAATGCAATGTAACCCTGGCAATGGGCATGTCGATCGTGACCGGAATGTACCGGGTGCGGGGCGATAGCGCAAGGATGGAACGCAATATAGATGACGATTATTGTTGTGGGACAGAAAGACACCCTTTTTACTCACTCTTTTTTTAGAGTGTAGGACCGTCTGCTCAGATTCGGGTGCAAGTTAAAAAACCTCAGGTGGTCAAAAGTTCCGGAGTTTCTATAAAAAAAACCCAGGTGGGTGAAAGTTCCGGGCGCCTATTATAATTATAGGGTGGTTTTGGGACGTAAACCCCACGTATCAATAAATAAATAAATAAATAAATAAATAAATAAATAAATAAATAAATAAATAAATAAGTCAATCACTCAATCAATCAATCAGGCTTTTGACCACCGTATTTTTATTTATAAGCTTAAGTTACATGATGAGTATGTTAATAGGTATTTCTAAGGTTATAATTGGCCTGCACATTTGCCTCTATTGCACCTTTGTCATTAGACACTTCGGAGTGTGTTTAGCCGTTAGGGCATAGTAAAGATATGGGTCAATATACTGTACACACGCATACAAGCGAAGTTTGGTGGATCAGCCAAATGTTCGCGCATATGTGTGTATGTTTAGATGTTAGCAGAACGTGGGAAGGTTCAATAGAATTGTTGGTCTCGTTTGAATATATCTTAGGACACGTACGAATAGACACACTGTAATATGCTTGAATGTGGGCTATCAGACCTTGGAACTGTGTCTGGTTTTTGCCAATAAAACGAGGCTCTGCCTATAGTAAACAATATTGCAGGGGTCGACTCCGGCGAGATCTGTTCCGGCGGGTACACGTATGACTACCGCTGCAGCATTAATACGGTCGCCGAGCTAACTTATAACGCCCGCAGCCGAGATTACAGCCAAAATTCTCTGAGAGCCAAAGCCTTGACGAACACCGCGACACGTTTTCGTGTGTGGAGACATTCTTCCGTGTAAAAGCGCCCAGGAATGATATTGTGATGATAGCACCATTTAGTTTCTAAATCATGTCAGCGCGAGGCGACACACACACACACACACACACGCACACGCACACGCACGCACGCACGCACGCACGCACGCACGCACACGCACACACACAAAAGGTGGGTAAGTGCTTGAAGGGTTGCGCGAAAAAAATTGGGAGAGGGGGTCTGAGCCTCCTCCCCCAATCTGTGCTTCCCTTGGCTACGCCACTGTACGCTTTGTATCTAGAATTTACCCATGCAACCAATTTGTCAGAGCAGATTTTTTATCTTTATTGTTACAACGAATATCGCATATAACAGAAAAACTAGTGGTCATGACAATGCTGCTAGGCTATTACGAGCTTCGACTGTGCTGGATAAAGGCTTATTATAACCCTGCAAATTGGTTTACGTTGGAATCCCAGCCTTCTGTGTAATCAAACAACGAATTGTAACGTGAACCCTTAATGCATAATATAGGCTCATTGGTGACTCTAAAGCGAATCACCTTCTTTAAACAGCAGCGTTGCTTATTCCGTTATATTTCGATGAGTCATTAAGTGTGCGAAAAAAAGCAGGCGTGAACTGTTCTTGGTCAAGTCACTAGAACGTGCCTTGCTGATCTGAGATCACACACTCTTTCCTCGGCAAGCATCGTTCCTTGGGTTTGTATTCATGAAGAAGCTGGGTATACCGGACATCCGCACAAGATGTAACTGCTTGACTGGGTGTTAGCATAATTTGAGACCGAAGGTGGGGCACTCAAATAAAAGAAAGTATGATATAGCAGCGATAGGGGATAAACAAACGTTCTGCGAGATTACATGTAACACAAAATGGCAATCATGCCTTTCTCTGTTTATTTTGTACCATTAAATTAACCGCTTTTCCAAAGCATCGCTCACATGTGTACGTTTATACATATGTGGTCTGTTTAATTCCCCTTTCCTTAACCTTATTTCAAGGAACGAAATTCAAAGGCACTTCATCGTGTTTTATAAATGAAAAACGCACTTTTATAAATGAAACCACGCCAACGCAATTTAGGATTTTCCCCTGGCGAGATCATTACGTTGACGTTTATTGCCAGGCGGCCATTTATTGCACTCATTCATGTACTTTCAAAAACACACTTCAAGTGTATCTGAGCAGCAGGGGAACCAGGTACACAATGTCTTATAGGACACCATGGTCACAATACATGCCGTCCTTAATCACTGCGGCTTGGCATAGTTTCTTGGGGAGCATAATGTTCGGAAGATAAAAGAAATAGAAATACAGACACGTTTTTTGAGTCCGAGCAGTGGATTGAACTATTTCTTCGGGCATGTGCTAAATAGATACATTAAAGTTAATGACGAATATGCGCTTTCGTCAAATTACTACGAACTTTCTAAGGAGGTCTGTGGATAAGCTTAGATAAGATCAAGAGGCCGTATTCAATATGGAGGAGACAAAGGGAACGCCGTTGATCCACACTCTTTCCCGAGTTCGGGATGACGTCATTGGCAGCGTGTGCAGCGGCGTACGGGTGCGTGACGTCACTGCGCAAATGTCTGACGCCGAAAGAAGAAGAGGCAAAAATACATACATGAGAAAACAGATACTCCTTCATATCAAACATGTATCCAGCGTTACCCAGGCAAAACCACTTTTTCACCGCATGAAATGCTGGGTTTATCAAGCATACCGAAGCCTATTGAATATATCGATTCCGCCTGCGCTCTTTGATGTATCACTATATGCTAAGTGGACTCAACTGAAGAAAGGCCACGCTACTTTATTGTTTATTGTTTGGTGTGGCATTTACAAAATCGTACTCCTTTCCGCAATGGAATGGCCGACAATGCTATCTGCGATGTCTGTAATTGTGAGGAGACGCTACGCCACATACTGTGCGACTGTCTGGTCTACAATGTTCAGAGACAACCACTTGCGTCCATTACAGCCCGTCTTGACAATAGACAGATGTCTGCTGAATCAGTTCTAGCATGTCGTCGGAAAAAGGCATTGCAGCTGAAGGTGACCAAGGAACTGCCGAGGTTTTTGAGGAAGACGGACCTGTTCAAGCCGCTGTGAGAGTAATGTCGAGTTCCAGGCAATATTATTAGACCCATACTGACTAGGTGCTCGTGCTGTGGATGTTTATATTTCTGTCTCTTTCCTCTTATTATTTCAATCTCCCCCATCCTTTTCCCATGTGCCGAGTGGCAAACCGGTTATCTTGGACTGGTTGACCTCCCTGCCATTGCTTTTTTACCATTCTCTTCTTCTTTACATATAAATTATTGCACATATTGAGCTAAGGTGCACTGTAAACCACTGTCGCTAAAACTGCTTGAGTAGAAAAAACGATGCGGCAAGAAAGCAAAAAAAAAACAAAAAAAAAACACTCCGGTTACAGTGAACTGCTACAGTCAACACGCTCCAATGTCCACGCCATTTGTCATCATTAGAGCATGTTGACTGTAGCATGTTCGCTCAATCTCGCTTATTGAGAATTCGAGACAGAGTGACGCGAAAGAATTTATTAGGACGCAGGCGAGACATCGTTACCTACTAAGTGTAGTTTTGTTTTCAATAATTTGAAAGCCTTCCGTTCATCGTTTCATGAGTGGAGATAAATTGATACGCAACGAACGAAACGTAAAGATTTTGTTTAATTCAGCTACAAGGAAGCTTGGGCACATCGAGCTACCTTATATATCAAACTACATATTTTTCTTTTTTTCGCATAAACGTAGGCCTCTTCGCGATACCGGGTTTGACATTGAGGGTAAAATGGAACTCGATAAATTGTGTCACAGGAACTGGCTGTCGCCAAAAACGCTTGCTCGCAAATCCGAACACACACAAAAAACATAATACTTCTCTCGTGGATGAAAACACTTGGGACAACTAGAACACCCGAGAACACAACAAGAACGACGGGTAGTTCAATCACGCGACAAAGGAGTTTTGATTGTGAATATGCTTAAATGCGATTAACAATACGCGGCACGAGGAGCGCAGAGTAAGGTGTAAGAAGATGCTTTTGTGATTCCGCCGATGATAAGGCAAGATTAAGCATCAATACTAAAACATTGATATATTGGCACATGCGGGCGAAACCATAGATCAAGAAAGCATCCGCCCAGGGCTGAGTGGGTGCCGTTATGCAAAGCTCTCATTCGTTGTTTATGAGCAAAGAATAATAAGCTGGTTGTGTCGCATTGGGGCCTTGTACATACGCATAGTCTTCCTAAATGAGGTGTGTGTGTGCTGTCATATTGGGGTCCTAATGTTAATTGGTACAGAATGTGAAGAAGCAAACGTGAACACACATACAGGTTGTCATGTAGGTTCACCACGCCAGCGATCTCCTGCATTATAATTAGCAGATAGAAGACGGAGCATCTGAAAGCTGTCTTCGTTGAGTGGCTCATTTAGACGCACATAACACGCTAACTAGTAATCATCTAGGTACGCTGAAGAGGTGAGCTGAAAGTTACAGTTTACCGCCTGCGGTTTTTTTAACGCGTGTTGCATTGCGAATAAATAAGCTGACACTTTCGCATTCATTTAGAGCATGAAAATGTAGCAGTCGAGGATGGAAATCTAGCCGGCGAAATCACAAACACTTTGAGAGAATCATGGTCAACCATGGTGGACTCTTGTGTTGATAGTGTGGATCAAGAAGGCTAGAGGTGCGGGAGAGCAATGTTGAACACGGGAGAGGGGAGTGGGTGTTGCGTGATCTTGGCGTTAAAATACGCCAGATAAAACGTGTTCGCGATGGGATACATAAAGTTGGTGCATGCATATTTCATCTTGCGCTGTGCGCAGAGCGAGTTTGTTGCATTGCGACACACTTTCGTTTTCTTTCGTAGCACCGCGTACGAATGAGAATTGTGAGCGCTTCAAGAGTAGTTTAAGGTCTTCGATCACAGTGTTGAATCTCGCAGTTTCTCGGCTGCGCCCTCATCGTTGGTGACGACGACGACCTCGTTGAGTTCGGAGGGCTTTTTGCGGAAGCATATGTGGTCCACCAAGGCGCTCGTGAAGCAGTCGCCCAAGCAGTTGTTGGTCGTTCGCGCGCGGTCACTGCGCGAATAGAGAAATGGAAATTAGGTTCACATAATAAGATCAGATCGCACTACACGTTACCAATAACATTAGTATATATTTTCCTCTTTTGATCTGCAAAAATATTCTGAATCTCTGCTGAGACGTTCGAGACTCCCCCTGCTAATCTATTGACTCGTCTATATTGCAAGAGTTTCACTTAGTAAAGAAGTCACTATGTGCCAATGTACCTTTATAGTGGTGGACATCTAGCGAGGATAATGATATCGCATATTCTTCGTCTTCTTTGTGTTCTTTCGCATCTGTCGCAAGTACCTGCGCTGCCATGAATAGTACAGCGATTCAATGAGATCTAAATACTCACTTTATGACAATTAAACTTATACAGTTGCCAATTCTATTTTACCGATAAAGTAGGATGGATTCGTGGTTTCAATTCAAACGAGAACTCCCCACTACCAACTAACCACCACCCGGAACATATATGGGTCGGGGTAATGGCAAGTCACGTCGGATATGCTCAGGCGGGACAACGACCGATCTAGAGCTTGCTGTCACCGCTACTTCCTCGTCACAATGCTTTGAAATGTAGCGCATAGGTCGCATACTCACAGTAGCCATTCGACGGTGAACAGGAGACTGACATCGCTGACCGGTGCGCCGATGACTGACAGCGTCATCACCATAAGGAACAGAGCCGCGCTGGGAACCGATGTTGCTGCCACGCTCACAGCTGTCGCCGTGATTCTGCGCAATGGTAGAGATAGCGACGCAACTTAAGCCTAGTGTGACGGTTAGCACACTAAAACACAATTATAAGCAGGAACAGCAAAAAAAGTGGTATTTCGTGCTTTAGTTGCCGTGTAATAGGGGAATAAAGTGCTAAACAAAGACAGCCATGAGAACAGCTGCATACGGTACTACATGTAGTTTTTAAGTAGGCCCCGGTCGTTTTCTCACTGCTTAGGTACGATCAGTGAGAAAAAAAAAGAACATAATCTCCTCTATCTAATCAACCTAGAAGGCCACCTTATTTCTAACCAACTTTAATTTCACACTCAGTGTCCTGCGCGTGGCACACTTACAGGACGGCGAAGTAGTCTCCCGACGAGATGGCAATGTCGTTGAGCTGTGCGATGAAGATGCTGCAGACGGTGATGAAGAGTGCAGTGCCGTTCATGTTGACCGTGACTCCGACGGGGACCACGAACCTCGTGACGCGCTTGTCGAGCCCGCAGTTTTCCTCCAGGCACTTGAGCGTCAATGGCATCACGGGTGCACTGCGCATGCGTCGTCGCTCATGGAATATGCTTTCTCATTGGGACAAGCAGCGAGACAAAGGTAAACCAGTGAGATAAAAAGTTCTGCTCCACTCGTCAACTTTGAAGGCAAAGCATGGTAGACTCGATAAATATTCGCAAACAAAGGGCGTGCAGCGAAAACATTTTATCTTTAGATGTCTTACATCATGTTGCTGTATTGCCTTTGTTAGCAGCATGACCAGCGGCATTGTCTAATACATTTGACGACACGCGTAACCCAATTATTCTGACATGTTCAGAAGTTCACTGAATGACACGAGCTACATCGAGTGAGGCATTCGTAAACTTGACACGGTGGTTAAACGAAGCTATGCGCCGTGCTGCCATCTTATATATGTTGATTGAGGGTGATTTCGCTGTTTAAGACTAACTTATTACGAGAAATGCAGAGGGAGTGTACGGAATTCATTCGTATATGATCTCTGTGTATGATATAGCCTCGCCGATACAGCGTCTCTTCTCTTCCGTAACAATGTTCTTCACCGCAAGAGCGATAACTCCAACTTAAGTGGCAGCGATAACCCGAGTCAGTGAGTAAGAGAGTTTTTATTGCACATGTGAAGATGCGGACAAAAACAAAATTGGCCCCGTATCTGCATGTTTTTGCGAATGTCGTCGAAAGACGATAGTCTTGCGTGTGGAGAGAGTGAACGAGACATTTAATTGACGTTCTGCGCAAGAAAATCGGTGAGTGGTATTTTGGAGGCGCTGCTTTAGAGTGCCTCGAGCGTGCAGCGGAGGCGAACGAGCGCATCAAGCCACGTCACACGTGAGACATGAGCGCTACCTGGCAGTTATCTTGAAAAGCGAAGCGCGTACGTCCTGCGCGCCCATCTCGGAGGTGATAAGGTGTAAAACGCAAGGCGACGGGTAGGTGCCACCACCGTCTCGTCTTAGCAAAGCGTTGGAAACGCTCCCCGTTCCGTGCAAGCGTTGCATGGTCAGTGCAGCTCGATAAGTGCTACGGTCCTTAAGATTACTTATGTATATGCCTTTTCTAGTAAAAGGCGCACATGCAGAACATATACGTGTTGTTATGGTGCCCCAGACACGCGCAATAATTACTGTTTAGTTGACAATTGCGCAAGCAGGAACCCTCAACCTTGAGCCACATTGGTGGGCGCTGTGGATGGGGTCGGCCGTTTCGAGTACCCGATGCCGTTAAGAGTGAACAAGCAGACGAATGTACAGACAGACAGACAGACAGACAGACAGACAGACAGACAGACAGACAGACAGACAGACAGACAGACAGACAGACAGACAGACAGACAGACAGACAGACAGACAGACAGACAGACAGACAGACAGACAGACAGACAGACAGACAGACAGACCAAAATGTTTGCGTCGAAGGTCCTTTTAAAAAGCTTCGTGTTACTCGGGAGGGCTACAGCGCTGTAGCTGCGAAGAATCGTGGCTCGTGTTTTGCCGCTGACGTACCTGGCTGCCGTGACGAAGGCGCACAGTCCCACGTACGCGAGCTCGCCGAGAAACCTAAACGGGTTCTTCCTCGTCACCAAGAAGTACAGCAGGCACTCGACCACGAAGAGTTCGACGGCAAGGCCCGACAGCACGGTGGCGACGAGCAGCGCCATCTGGTGGAACAACGCCACGATGCTCCCCACAGAGAGGATGCGCGCGCACAGCAGGCTCATCACTCCCACGGGTGTCATCCTACGAGAAAAAATGACGCGTAGACTTATGCAGAAAAACACAGGAAACAATTATGTCTGTTTGCAACGGCCGCAAGCCTCAACTGATGAACTAAACTCTGGAGTGCTGCGCGCCAAACTGACGATGTGATCAATTGGCATGCACACAACAAGCATCCGCACTGTTTCAGACGCCATCTGCGGGGTTCCTTAGTGTGCAAATATATCTGCTTAAACGGGTGCTTTTTGTTTCACCTTAATTAAAAATAGGCCGCCATAGCCGTGTATAGATCCCACTCTGGAGCTCGTACAAGTGTTAATGCATGCCAGGGTGTAATCACACCAATGCTGGTCTCCAAGTCTGTGGATTGGTCTAGAAATGTCAAACTGGAAAGCAGTCTCGCCTGAAAAGCGTGCATGGTTCCTCAGTGGGACTATTCTTCCTCATGCTCGAATAATGCGAAGAGTTGAAAAAAAAACCAAGATAGGGTTGTCAAATGTAAACCGTATAGGAACTGATGTGGATGAAAAGGTACCCACCATAATAGAGGCACCATTTTCACGCCTTCGTGCCCCATTAAGGAAACTTGCAGAGAGCAGTACTGTGCGATAAAGCATGCGCAAGAAGTTTGTTTGGTACACTTGCAGTCGGAGCTTGGTGTATATATATATATATATATATATATATATATATATATATATATATATATATATATATATATATATATATATATATATATATATATATATATTATACCCGGATTGTCTGCACATTTTAAAGATGCATTGAAGATTCATGCTATGGCAAATTTTATCAAATAAGAACCAAAATGAAATGCTAGTTGGCCCCCCGAGACAAGGCAGCAGCTGGTACTGTGCGACTCACCACATCACAAGGAAGACGAGCTTCATGATGACCACGTCCAGTGCCGCGAAGAACTGCTTCAAGATTTCAACTGGCTTACCGAGTGTGCCTAATGCGCCCCCGAAGGCGACGCAGAATACGATCAAGCCTGCGAAACAAACATTACGATTATACCTCGAGGAGAAAGGATCTTTGGAATTATGAGAAGCGAAACAACACACGCTATATCATCCACGTAATCACTTATTATATGGCACAGGCCTGCGTTAAAGCCAACTTATTGCAAGAAGTGAATCGCGCACTAAAAGACAAAGTAAATATGTCGCCTCGTTGAAACACCAGCACCTATTGCAACCGCAGCAATGACACCAGTGGCTTGGATGAAAAGAAAACACAGACGCAATAAGAACAAAGCGTATGATTGCATTGTGCGACTGCAAGAGGGAGAGTGAGGGTTATTATATAATCAAGTTGAAAGATGCTGTATTTTATTAGTTGATATTATATTTGAACTGTATGTTGAAGAGAGAGAAAGAAAAAGATCACAGCATATCCACGCACTGAATGATGATGAGTGGGGCGAAGCATCCGTCCGTTCGTTCGTGAATCCGTCCGTCCGTCCAGCCGTGAGTCGATCTGTCCGTCCATGCGTCAGTCCGTCTGTCTGTTAGTATGCTCGTCCGTCTAGCGAACACTCCAGGTACCACCATCTCGCATCTTTTCATCATATATTGCTTTTATATAGGTACCGCCATCTAGAGGACATTCCAAGAACTAAACGAGAAGTCGCTACCTACTGCATACATCCAGGAAGCACGACCCACGGCTTAAGGAGCTTCACCTCTAAAGGTCTATCCCCTGTGACACATACCCGCTCTCTCGGGTATGTGCCACAGATGGTTACAAACGATAACGGCAGACGAACGGGTGACGCCACAAGGAGCTTAGCCCCTAAAAGGACAAACTGCACGAGTTATATGGCATTCTCTTTGGTTCTCTCCTCTATTGTGGCCAGGTGTATGAAAGACTTCGATTACCAGTAGTCAGTGCTACTCATTCATCCATTTATAACACACTGGCAAAAGAATGAACCTGGACGTCAAATTGTCGCGTCCCAGTCACGCAGTTTATGTTGTACACGTAACTCTACTACGAGGTGTAACGAGGAGGAGGACTCCTTTACCCAAAGAGTTGGTTCCATTTCGTCGTGACCAGTTCCTCTTCGAGATTTCTTTCGCCGGTTCTCCTCTTATCGAGACGTTTTTCTTCTCATACGATGTATAACCCTGGTGCGAGAAGAAGTTTGAAGTGAATAAACCGTCCCGAAGAATTTCTCGGGAGACATTCATGCTGAGTTGCAATTCACACTCATGACCTCTCCGATGGTTTGGTATAATCTAGCATATGAACATGCTTTAGAACGAACAAAACTAAAGACATCTCATGTTTTCGACAGTGCATGAGTAAGATATGCTAAAACGATCCATACTAAATAAAAGATTACCCCGCAAGTCATCAAATAAAGAGTGCCCTACTGTACAACGTTGACTGAACGTTTTGTGAATGAATAGTTATGAAACGTTTATATTTATACAACTTTTGTCGACAGTGCGCCATATCCGAAACAGCGTTATAGTTAAGTGTATACAGGGCGTGTTAGCTGATGAACATGTAACTGATACGCTTAATGAATAGTCAAGCTAATATGTGTGTTGTAACAAAACAGTTTGTCGTGTAGAGCGAAAGTCTCTTGTCAAAGAAAATAAATACTAAGAAAACAAACCAGGTTTTTATTGAAAATGAAATTGTTCAGTCAAGGAACTGTGTGGAGGAACATCTTCAATACCATTAGCGCATTTATACCAATGGTTTTACAAAATCACAGTAAGAAACAGTGCTCACCTATTAGACAATGATGGAACAGACGTATCATTTAAACAAGTTGGATGCTGTCGAACTATTTGACTAAAATAATGATTTAAACATTGGTATTCAAAGCCAGCAAGAAGTAAATATTGTAGCTGACGGTTCGTAAGATGAAACTGAAATGCCTGTCAGCATAAATACTCGCTTCGAGAATAATATTAGTATATATAGTTACGCATTGTGATCAGTATACGATGGCGGAGAAGGTTCGCAGATTTTACGGTAACTGGAAAAGTTTGTAGAGAAGCGTGTTACAATAGCTAATCTGAAGCCTCGTTATTAAACCCCAGCAATTGTAATTAATTTAAAACTCTTTTGAAATGCTCTAGTGCCTTTGAGGTGAAGAAAAATGGGCTTCAGAACACTATGGAAATAAAAAGTTTCGGCAAAGGGTAATTGTGCTAATCTCGAACCTTTGGACGTGAACATCGGTAGCGCCAGAGATATTTGCAGGACTCTTACAAAACTTCGAGATAGGCGTAGAAATTACAGTAATAAGCAGATTAACATTATATAGAATTGTTACGCCGGCACGTTGTGTAGCAGTTGAATCACAGGCGAATATGAATGGGGCGTGTTTACAATCAGTAATTTAATATTGTCGTATAATCAACAGCAAGACGTTGCACTTATAATACGTCTTGCCATCTGAACTATTTCGGATCCAGTGCAGAATTTTCGACTACTTTTTATAAGCACATTCGTCACAACCCCCGGCTCAACGGCTCAGAAAAAAAAAGTTGGGAAATTTCAGTGGGGTTATACAGGTATATAAAGCATCAAATAATCACCTGCTCAACGCAAGCCTCTACGAGGTTTTCGGGAAACGCATTTCTGAAAAAAGGCAGCAGCAAGAAGCCAATGTTAGTCAGCACGATCAGGCAATTAAGAAAAATTAAATAACAAGACGACTGCCGCAGTGATACATCCAGGCGAGTCCAGGAATACCGATGAAACACCGAAAGTAAGTAACAAATAAACACGGAAATAAACGGTAATTTTGGCAACAAAAACGATGCGCTAAATGGTACTACAAGGGTTAGGCATGACCTGTAAAATATTGCAAACAGCAGAGCAACTTTTTTTCGTTTGCGACTCAATTCCTGCAAGAGGATGTCGTCCATAACACAATTCACAGCTAATTTTAGTAAAATGGCATGACAGTTCTACGTATAGACAGCCTGGTTCATGAGTTAATAACATCACAATCAAGAAAGTGAAATAAACCAACTGCGTAACAAAAATATACGCTTCTTTAGCATGTCCCTCATTGTGTAATTGAGCTGCACGTCAAGTTTCTTTGTAAGCGCATCGTTTCAACAAGCTTTTTTCGTATTAAATTTATAATTCCATAAAAAAGACGTACTTAAAGGGCCGCTAAGCGAACCAGATATTGATAACAAGGGGTGCTGTTTTAGTAGCGCATGTGTCTATCTACAACAAACATATAGCTGTGAGAATTGTGCTGCTGTAATAGCGGAGTTGCACGTGTTGATCGAAAGGCGGTGATCGTCCGTTTCACTCTTCCAATCACTAACCTCCGTTCGTCAGCTAGTCTGCTCTCCGAGAGCCACTTCGTCCTCCTCACCGAGTGCCTCTTCTAACATCACGTGACACACGTCATCACTGACGCACTCTTCAAAACAGTGTACACTTGCGGTTACCGCGACTACATTAGAGTGTGCTGTGCATTCTTCTCGGCTATACGCGGTTGTAGGTTCAGTTCGCGCAGCTTATGTGACCTCTAAACAAGACTGTGTTGGTACGGTAGCGATTTGGCACTCGCCTTACGGGCAGACTCGCTAGCACGTACACGTGGACAATATGACTAAGAACAGCCAGGAGGCTGGGCAGCTGCTTGCAGACTAACGGGAATTCGCAAGTTCTTGTTCGACCAATCACAGCGTCTATTTTCGATAGTATCACAGGTGCAACATGTCAACGTTGGCATGTTGCCGGGGAAGCCGACAACGCCAGGGGATGAGAACGGATTGCTTCTTGAAATTCGTGGTGCACTCGCGGGCGGCTTGTAGTGTTGCCACGTGTGGCATCTGTCATCACGACGGCCTTCTGATCAACGATGCGCGTGTTTATTTGAAACGTTGGAAAAAATTTTGGACGTGATTTAAGGACCCTTTACTTGGAGAATCTCAACATACACTAGTGGCAGAACGCTGGGCCAGTTCAGAGCGATGCTTGCACCTAATGTATGGTTTCAATTTTCTATTACGTTCAGCATCATGCAAAGGACAAGGACAATGCGGATGAGCACGTATTATATACGCTTCGTAAATTGCGCATCTGTTGCTATAGTGGCCACCGGAACATAATCAGGCCAAAAGATTTTGCTCCTGTGACGCATTTCTTTTGGCACAAAGAAAGTGCACTTTGAACGTGGAAAAAAAAAAACGTTTTCGCTGAGAGGCAATAATTTTTATTCCGAAAATTAGCGAGGCCAAATCTCTGACATTTACACTATGGCATAAGGAACATATTGAAGTAATGATCTATGAGAGCAATGCATCCATATAAGAGATATCCGTAGCTCTTTCTCTTTCTTTTTGCAAGTGACAATAAGCAGAATACTAGTGTAATGCCATTTTCCCGATACATAAGGGAGCAAAAGAGAGAAACCGAGAAAGTGTAGGGTAGCAAACTGGACGCATTCTAGTTAACCTATCGATCTTTCTTCTTTCTATTTCTCTCTCTTTTCTGATACACGGACGCAGTCGGTGACGACACGCCACATAGTATATTTCACTTATGATTTTCCTATCACAAGTGCTACTATAATGCTGGGATAAAAATTACGGCACTGCAGCTTGGTGGGGACTCAGTAACGGTATGCGCATTCAAAACACTACAGAATTGTTCGCCCAGTGGCATCACCCAGAACTTAACAGCCGTAAATTACACACGTTGTCGTTAATGCGTGACGCTGGATGACACGTGTGAAGAGCACTTTCTGAATCGCAGATGCGCAGTGCATTGCAAAGCCTACATGAAAAGACCATGAAAAAGTCTAGGCTAAATGCCCAGCATCACGAATTGCAGTAGAACTTTAAGTCACTGTTGACTTCCTGAACCACCTTCGTGTCACAAAATCTGAGAGCCTCAGAGTATGCGCTGTGCTACTAAATTTTGTTTTCGGCATTTTGCCAGGTAGGTGTGCGTAGACATGTAGGTAAAGAGAATGAATTCGCGGTACGAAAAACAGTGTTTGTGCATACAAAACTCCGTCACTCAAAAGTTCTCGAAACTGTCATGTAATGTTGGTAGCTGAAGAAACACACTATGCCGTGTCGAAGTTTTATTGACATCATCAAAGTTTCCGAATATCGCAGTTGAACGACATGCTCAGCATATTTCATAAATATTCGATTGCAATTGTGCTTGCAGACTTTTATAGACATGAAATGAATACCAAATCAAAATGTTTCTCTCGTATTTACTATAAAGCTTTATTTGTATTTTAAAAATTTTTGTTGCCAATGCATGGGGAAAGCTCAGAAGCTTTTGAGGTGTAAAGTCACGGAAACATAACCGAGTGTTTGCTGGTCTGGGGTGAAAATCTTGTATTTTAAATGTGCATCGTGTGCTTGTCAGCGCGATCAATTCGTTATGGCTCTGCTTTATTGGCAGCGAACTAAAATAAGACTTCACATTTTAACTTTTTTTACCGCGGAATTCACGTGTACCTTAGAAAATTTTCACAGCACCGTAAATATATATTCGTGCATTTGTGGCTTTATATGTCGACAATTCTCGCTGTATTTGTCACGTTAAAGCGCTCACCGGAAATTTTGCAAGGTACAGTCAGGCTATCGTAAGTCGGTGTATCAACAAGAAATAAAAATTCAATTCCGGGCTTTGAAGAGTTAGAGCTACCCGAGGCAGATGCAGAAATAACTTCGACCACACGCGTTCGTTAAATGCCATACAAATCTCAGCACATAGATGTTTTTGAGTTTTTCACCCATGGTAATGTGTCCGCCAGGGCTAGGAGTTTATTATGGATCCACGATAGTATACCAACGTTTTAGACACTAAGCCAGCTACCTTCATGGTTATAATAAAGGACAAATAACCAAGTTATGCAGGTTAACTTGCAAACATTTCAAAATTACAGTGATCGTTAGAGTATGAAAAATAACTGTTTTGACGAACAGCGGTATATTTAGGAACATGAAGCGAAAAAATAGGGAAATAAATAGTGAAAACAGTTGCACAAAAACAACGGAAAACGGAGAGTGACATATAGAAACTCGCCTAACAAGATCCAAAAATGTGTCTAGCAGGTGTGCACTGGCCTTCACTTCGTCCTCAACATCGAGCTCAGACTTGAGCTCGGGGCTTCCGGGATGGATAATGGTGACAAACGACAAGCCTATGAGTGCGGACGTGAAGCTGGTGCCGATGAAGATGGCGAACGTCAGCAGGGCCATCTTGCCTTTGGCCTTACCGCTCAGGTTGGCGCTGCCTGGTAATGAAAAATGCATAGAGTACATCAAAAAACAAAATTGTGATTATACACACACAAAAAGAAGAAAGGCTTGGATTAGTTCAGTTTGTCCGCCTTACCACATTGAGCAACCGATGAAGTTGAATCCTAAGTTGGTTAACGCTTGGAAGTATAGAATTCTTCCGAGCGTTAGCGAAGTCAGGGTTCCAAGAGAGTGAGGTCAGAAAAAAAAAACAGGCATGAGATTGACAACAGAGTCCGGCCGATAGTTTGTCAAACCTCGTCAATGACATTGTGCAGAAATTTAAGACAGACTGCGTGCATAATTTTCGCGACGAAATTTATGAAGACGAATTTTTCGGACACTAAGAAGGTTTCTTTCAGAGGAATCCGCATGGCTTTTGCTTGCGCCTTGGTGCTACAGACGGGTGGTTGTAACTCTCCTTTACTTATTTAGAAACGAGCTTCTGAACGTGTGATCGCACTATAGCCACACACACACACACACACACACACACACACACACACACACACACACACACACACACACACACACACACACACACACACACACACACACACACACACACACACACACACACACACACACACACACACACACACACACACACACACACACACACACACACACACACACACACACACACACACACACACACACACACACAGAGAGAGAGAGAGAGAGAGAGAGAGAGAGAGAGATATGCAAGCATACTAATCGCATATGCGTGAGTGCACACACTCACACATTACATGCACGCAACTAGAGACACGCACGCACGTACACACACGAACAGACACACAAACACACGCACAAACACACGCACGCGCACGAGTGATTGAAAAAAATTGGCCCCGTGTCTGCAAAAGACAATAGACTTGCGTGTGGAGAGAGTGAGCAAAGCATCTATTTGATGTTCTCTGCAAAAAAAAGGGGGCGAATGGTATTTTGGAGGCGCTGCGTTAGAGTGCCTCGAGCGTGCAGCGGAGGCGAACAAGCGCATCAAGTCACGGCACACGTGAGACATGAGCGCCATCTGGCAGTTTTTTTTTTTGTAAAACGAAGCGCTTGGCTCTGAGACAAGCGTGCGCGCCCGTCTCAGAGGTGATAAGGTGTAGAACGCAAGGCGACGGGTAGGTGCCACCACCGTCTCGTCTTAGGGAAACGTTGGAAAAATTCGCTTTTTCGTGAAAGCACTGCATGGTCAGCGCAGCGTGATAAGCGCTACGATCCTTAAATTTACTCATGTATGCCTTTTTTAGTAAAAGACGCACATGCAAAATATGGTGGTTATGGTGCCCCAGACATGTGCAATAATTGCTTTTCAATTGACAATTGCACAAGAATGAACGCTAAATCTTGAGCAAACATTGGTGGGCGCTGCGGATGGGGTCAGCCGTTTCGAGTACCTGGTGTCGTTAGGAGTGGACAAACAGACAAACGTACAAACAGACCAAACTTTTTGCATCGAAAGTTCCCAAGAAAGACTATCGTCTTTAAAAAAAGCTGCACTAAGTCAGGCGTCCTGCACTAAGACAGGCAAGGCTGAGTCACAGCAGAGCTGGCGGGCACATAGCTGGTCCTGGTCCGCTAGGCTGTTACCCTCTCACCTCACTCTTTCATACCCATGGCTGTGCATGCTCTGCATTTTTGCTCTGTTCATTTACTCTCAATTTCTTTTGTTTGCGTTCGCTGTCTTTATATTTTATTATCTTTCTCATCAATACTTCTTTTTTTTTCTATATACTTTCTCTTTGCGCAATCATTCTCCGACCTTCTATCTTTCTTCAGCCTCTCGTTGTGTCACGTTCTATCAACGCTTACGTTCCATCTCTTTCTCACGCTGTACATGTTTTCGCCCCTACTTTCCCTCACCCACACCCTTAATTCTGTCTTCCTAACGTCCATTTACTTTCACTTTCCTCCACCACCATTCTATGCTATGCAAAGCTGTGTTACGCCAACGTGCCCGGATAGGCGAAGGTTAAGATCCGATCCGAATGCGAAGCCATTCTCTGCGAACCGAGGGCACTTTTACGTATATCCAGTTACGTATATCCAGAGTTTTACGTATATCCATCTATACAGCCTCGTAAGTCTCGCTGCTCTCATGGTCACTTTCTTAATCTGGCATAGATCAGGATTGGCAGAGGAAGGCACGAGAGTATGACAAATGTTACTATGTGGTTAGGAAATGAATAACGCCGAAATATTCTCGTGTGCAACCTGAAATGCTTTCCTCCATTACCTTATGACACATACCCGCATAGCAGGGGCTGCAGTATCTTGGTATGCCCCACAAATGAATCAACTTTTATTTACCCCAAAACGGCAAGGACAGAAATTTTTAGTTTAAACGAGAAAGCGTTAAGAAAAATGCGGCGTCGACCATGTTGACTTGACTAATGTAAATATTAAAAATCTGGATATTGGCAAGAATTCAACCCAAACATTCCAAGTGGAAGTTAGACATTCTACCACATAGCCATGCTGGATCCTTAAACTGCTTTGGAAAAACATTCTACATAGGCGTCATGTCGGTCCAACATCTATGCTGGTTGCAATGCTGGCTGTCGAATTTTACAGCGAAGTAATAAACACTACTTATGCTCTACTGCGATACAGGCCTCGTAGGAGAATGCAGCCTAGACAGCTACTCAGTGACTGCTTCGCACAAAACTGATTTGTACAATGAGTGGGATCAGGCAAACTTTCGACCCAGGAACTTGTGTTTTTATTTCTTTTTCTTTCTCTCTGTAGATGTTCTCCCGCTTATCAGAGTACGCGCATCCTGCACCAGAGAAATCGACGCACGTGTTCTGGCAGCGAAGCAGAAGATGGAGAGGACGAAAACGGTGCGTGTCAGTTCGTGTCAAACGATAATTTATGTTAACTGAGCCCAGACTATCGGTCAGCTCAAAAAAAACAGCTCAGCC
The DNA here is from genome assembly GCF_043290135.1 of Rhipicephalus microplus. Classification (NCBI taxonomy): domain Eukaryota; kingdom Metazoa; phylum Arthropoda; class Arachnida; order Ixodida; family Ixodidae; genus Rhipicephalus; species Rhipicephalus microplus. The sequence continues at coordinate 212,905,572 of NC_134700.1, forward strand.
GTTAAAGAACTCCAGGTGGTCGAAATTTCCGGAGCCCTTCACTACGGCGTATTTCATAATCATGTGGTGGTTTTGGGACGTTAAACCCCACAGATCAATCAATCAATCAATCAATCAATCAATCAATCAATCAATCAATCAATCAATAAATCAATCAATCAATCAAGAAACAGCTCAGCGTTTAAGAGTACTTTAGGCGAGTAAAGGCGAGCGCATATGCATCCTGACGCGGGTGCATTTACATAGAGATATGCGCATATGCTAATTTGTTTGCAGATGCTCTGAAAACTTCGAAGGCGGGATAAATTGCTCTCCACGGCTATGTACCAAATGATAATCGCAAAAAAGACCCACCCGCCATGTGGTTGGCACGTGCACGTTATGAATACTGCGTGTGCATGAAGGCGATGCATAAATCAATTCAGGTGCAACACAGCGGGAAATGAACGGTATGTTTCGAATATTCAGTCAATACATCGTTACCGCAGTAGTTACAGGCTCACGTATCACTAGTAAGAGCACCATATTCAGTACTAGCGCCCGCTTTATTGTGTATAATACCAATCACTCTCCTTAGTGCTCAATCGTTTAGACGACAGGGCTTTCTGTGATGAAATGCTTGAATAAACCAGAAATTTTGCAATTCGAGGGAATTCTCTCTTTGTATAGGAATATAAAAAGGGACGAAAGTCTCTCTGAGGGATTGTCTAGCAGTGTTACGGAATGGGCGTCTCCATTCGAACCCCATTTCAGAGAGTTCCTCTCAATTCCTTTCAATTCTCCGGAAGGAAAAAAAACTTGGCCCATACCTGTTGCGGGAATGGCTGGGCAGTTCAATTTTATTCCTTTCATTTCTCAACGTAGGGGAGACCTCTTGATAGTTTTATCGAGTTAAGAATGAACGATTTAGAAATCTGATGTCATCAGATGCATTAAGAACAGCAAAAGTGAACAAAACACGCGAGCAAGGACGAGAGATAGTATAGATTGGTGACATATCTTTTGCAGTACAACAGCCCTACTTCTCCCCTATCCCGCTACCAATCGTATTTGTATAATCAGCATGTTTTTAATGAATTGTGATGTTTTAATATTTCTAAAACTCAAAGGGTAACGCTGAAATGGCGACGTAGCGTATTCTTGGGGTGACACCAATTAGTGTTCAGAAAGACTAAGCAGCTTTGCCACTCGTATGGAGAAAACTAACATTTGGTTACTGGGTAACAAAATACTCTAGGTCTGCTGCTATTAGTTTGAACAGTGCACCGCTAGGGTACCTTGTGCCTTTGTATTGAACACGGAACACTGGGCTGCACTGATAGTGAGCCCTTACGCTTGTCAAGCGCGCATCACTAGCATAGATGAGGTGAGGAGAACTTTCTCTGTTCCCCTGCTCAGCCATGCAATGTATTTCTTGTCGAAAAGGTTATTTACGCGTGTCAGGTACTAAACTGCACGTGAGAAAGATAAGGCTGATCGTAGAGTACTCGCCACTTTCGTGTGGGGGTATCACTGGGAACTGACACGCAGAGTTAATTTGTTTCTCCATTCAGTATGTGTAGGTGTAATGCGTTTGTTCGTACACTAAGTTATGCCTATGCTTCTCTTTTACAACTTGGCTGACCGCAAACACTTTTACACCACGCCTACCCTTGGCTCTGGCTAACTAAAAGTGGACCTAGAAAACGCGCTGTAACCTTCAACCATTAAAAAAGAAAACATTTACGGAGGCCTACGTGACTGATTTGAACATGATATTCAGTAGTAGCAACTAAGGTTGTAGCAAAATACGTGTTTCCGCAATGGTCCTCACCTACCCCTCTATACCTTCTTCTAACGAAGAACTCTGAGAACTCCCGTGTCCAGCGCCACTGAATTTTGCAAGTTTTGTCAATAGAACAAACATACTCGTTAGTCTGTGTATTGTTGGGACGGCTTCTTGCTCTTCCGTAGTAGAGTACCGCATACTCTAAACAGTTAAACCCGTATTCTAAACACACTGATTCAACTCGAGCGAGTGTCGGAGTCACCTGTGATGATGCTGGCGATCATCATGGGTAGTACGAGCATGCGTAGGCACCGCATGAACACCTCGCCAGGAATGCCGAGCAGCATGATGGTGGACTCGCTGGGGCTCGCCTGTCGCAGTCCGAGGCCCAGCACCACACCGGCCACGACGCCGCCTAGCGTGAAGAGCAGGAAAAAATGCTCCTTGGCGAACTTGCGCAGCTTGGCCCTCAGAGACAGGGCTCGCACCTCCATGGTGGCCATCCTGCACTCCTCGAGTTTCATCTTTCCGTTCTGCGAAAGAGATCAAGAAGGAAGGAACAGAAATGCAGCTCATGAGCCCTCTATTTAGTTCTTCATTGTGGGTCAACTATAACTGAGCTTCACACATAACTGCCTGTGCCAGATTACCACGAAAGCTTATGCAGCACTCTCTCTATTAATGTGATAAAAGTGGTATTTTTTTCGGAAATAACTCACTGACCATGCTTACGTCATGCGTTATTGTGCATACAAATTTCGTGCGCGTTTGCATACTTTCCAGTGAAAAGTTGATGCTCAGATATGAGCCTTTGTAGGGTATTGTGTGCAAGATATTGATTGATATGTAAGGTTTAACGTCCCAAAACCACCATATGATTATGAGAGACGCCGTAGTGGAGGGCTCCGGAAATTTCGACCACCTGGGGTTCTTTAACGGGCACCGAAATCTGAGCACACGGGTCTACAACATTTCCGCCTCCATAGGAAATGCAGCCGCCGCAGCCGGGATTCGATCCGACGACCTGCGGGTCAGCAGCCGAGTACTTTAGCCACTAGACCACCGCGGCGGGGCTTGTGTGCAAGGTGAGAAGAGTAGCCGGCGCCACAGGTTGCCACCAACTTCTCGTTATACAAGTTTCACACACACACACACAAAAATTGGCAGCATATGCACGGAGTGCATGATGGAGAGTGGGACGAAGCATTCGTCCGTCCATTCGTTCTTGCTTCCGTCCGTTCATGCGTCCGTCTTTGTGACCGCCCATGCGTCCATCCGCCCGTCCGTGCGTGCGTCCGTTCGTGCGCCCGTTCATGCGTCCATCCATGCATCTGTCTGTGTGTCCGTTCGTCCATCTATTCAACACTCCAAATACCACCATCTCGCATCTTTTCATCATATATTCCCCATACAAAAGCACCGCCATCAAGCGGACATTCCAAGGACTAAACGAGAGGTGGCACACGCACACTTTCTTACGGCTTGCGCTTCGGGTCTACTTCCCAGAGTCTCGTCGCGACCGCCGAAGAGAGCAGACGTGTTTTTCGGTCGGTCCCCGACCGGTTTTCCTGGAGGAGCACGCGAGCGTCTAGTGAGGCGCCGTACCTTACGGGCGCTTCCATGCTTCCATTTTTTTTTCTCCCCCAGTTTTTTATTTTGATAGCTTTTGCGCACACCCGTGCGCCGTTTTAAATTTTTTCTTCCCTCCCTTGTCCTATTGAGCCATTTTTTGTCTCAAGCCCTGTTCAGGGCTATCAAGATATTGAGGAAATGTAGAGCCCTCTCATCTCCCCTTAGTTCTTTTTTTTTTTATCTGTAATGACCTCGCCTAGTACGGCCCATCGCCTCTACCAGTAGTGACGGACACCCCTTCTAAGGACGCTCCTGACGAGATCACCCTCTGCGCGAGCCTGCATGCTACCGCAACGAGCCGCCCCAGCTCACCCAATCAATCGCCTGCGGCCCCGATGATTACCCGGGCTCGTAAACTGAAGGCTGCTGCCAATCGTCTTCAAAAGCACTCATCTACCAGCACCCCAACTTCTCGGCCCCATGTACGAAGGATCGGGAAACTGTTGCCACCACGCCGGCGTCAGGCACCAACAATCAAGGCCGCCACCACGAAAAGCGCGAAGCTAACGGCCGCAGCCGAGGAGGCCGCCGCCGCCATTTCCTTAGTACCACAGCCTTCCCAACTCCATCTTGTACCCACACTACAAGAGGGAAGCAAGGCTGAGCTGCAGGACTACCAAGAATCGGTCGCATCAACACCGGCAGACAGCGAGGAACAGGCCAGTACCGATTCCTCCTCGCCCACATCATCCTCCTCTTGGGAGCACAACACGCCTCCGTCCTCCTCTCCGTCCCTGTCGCCCTCCCCAAAGGGTCTGGCCCTTTTCAGAACCGGAATCTGCGCTGACGGACCAGGCCGCCAACGGGCAACACAACAGGCGTCGTTTGCAGCTCCTCCCAAGCGAGCGCGCGCTCACTCTGCGCCGCCGGCAACCACTTTCTGCCCTTGCCTGCTGGCCGGGCAAGCCTGCCGCGCCGGGCGTCAAGAAGACCTGTTCGGAGAGGGGTGTGCACGCAGTGCTGTCTCTCCCCTTTTTCCAGGCGAAGGAACGCGCATGACCTCTACTGGAAGGGCAACCGAGGCAACATTGGAGTCTCTTGCGCAAGCGGGAGCCTCCCAGACCGCCACAGGAAATCCCACCCTCCTCGAGCCTTCCCCACCTTCTTCCGGTCACACAACCCGTCCGACCCGTCCTCCAGAGAGAGCGGCCTCTCCGGTGTCTGATGGGGTGGTTTGTTTACCTCCCACCTCCTCGCCACAACAACAGCACTCTCCTCCACTCTCCCGCTCAAAGGAGAGCACGGGCGCGTCGTCTGCTACGGCCGCAGCTCCTCCGAACTCTGCCGCTAGCACCGCGCCACACCCTCCTTCTGCTTTCGGCCCCATGCGCCCACTGACGGTGGACGCCTCTACCGAAGCAGATTATGAAGAGGCCCGACGCAAGCATCAACAGAAAAACGGATTTCCGTGCCAGGCATCAACAGCTACAAATGCCCCTTCCAGTAGGCAGCCAGCCAGTGCAGCTCCCCCAAGCAAGGGAAAGGGGCCCCGCCAGAAACCAGGTCGCCGCCAGCACCAACTCGATATTATCGAACACCTGGTCGCGAATGAGCCCCGCCGCACCTCTGCCACCATCCTCTACCGCCCCAAGGGCAGGAAGAACAACTTCCTCTCCCTCAGCCGCGACGCAATTGCAGCACAGCTCTCGAAGGTGCCCGGCACGAAGCGTGTGCGCATTAACTTCAGCGGCAACGTTGTTGCGGTTGACACCACACCCGGAGCTGACACCTCCGCTCTCCTGGCAGTGGAAAGCATCGGGAATGTGGCTGTCAACGCCAAGACCGCCAACAAAGGTACCTGTACCGGCGTACTTCACGGCGTTGACGCGGCTTTTGACGAGGAGGTCCTCAAAAACAACATAGAGAGCTCTGCTCCCATCCTCTCTTGTGCCCGTACCGGACGCAATGTCCTTCTCCGATTTGTGGGTAACGCACCGCCACCTGAGGTGGCGTTATTTAAGCAGACCCGCCCTGTACGTTGTCGTCGTCGCCGCCCTCTCCAGTGCGCTGGCTGTGGCGCTTTCGGACACACTCATGCGACGTGCACCAGCTCCCCACGCTGTTCGCGCTGTGGCGGCGACCACGCCCGCGCCGACTGCGTTGCACCCGGCCCCAAGTGCCTACACTGCGGCGGCCCACATCCCGCCACCGAGCCCCGATGCCCTCGCTGGCAACACGAGAGGAAGGTGCTAGAAATCATGGCCTCTGCGGACCCGCCCCTCTCTCGTCGTGAGGCCGAGAGGAACCTTAAGAGCGAGGGAAAAGCCGTGCCTGCTCGAGCACCGTGCACTGGTATTTCCTCGGTAGTGCAACCGGGCCGGACGTACAGCGCGGTTGTTTCGCCCCCGGCCGCCGAACCCTCAGCCCCCGACTGCGAGGTGCAAAAGGACATGGTGATTAGTGCCCTGGCCGCTGCCGTGCAGGCCCTCATCGGGACAATACCGCAATCCGGCCCTGTGTTCGAGCTGTGCAACGCGGCCCTGGCCGCCCACGCTGCCCTCAATTAACATGGCTAGCGGCAAGGTGTTTCGGCCGCGGATTCTTCAATGGAACGTTCGTTCCCTCCGCTGCCGTCACGCCGAGCTGTCTACCCAACTCCTCCGACGCGAGTACGACGTCTTGCTGCTGCAGGAAACCTACGCTCGCGTCGGAACACTCAACCTACCTGGTTTTGTTGGCTATCACAGCACCACGCAGTGCGAACTTGAAGAGTGTAGCGCAGTCCGGTGCAGCACTCCCTCGCATCCTCCCGGCACGTCGCGGGCTTCGGTTTATGTGCGCGCCGACCTCCCTCACGCTGCAGTGGACATCGAGGACATTCTCTGTGACACCCTCGAGGCCGTCGCCCTGACTGTGCGCATCGGGAGCACGGACACCAGTGTCGCTAGCGTGTACGTGCGCACATCGAACTACTCGGCACGCTGGGACACCCAATTCGTGTGCCGCCTCGCAGACCGCCTAAATCGCGACGCGGTCATCGGTGGCGACTTTAACTCTCACCACACCTCCTGGGGCAGTGGCGTGACGAACCACCGTGGGCGCGACCTTCTCGATGCCGTGCAAAAGGCCGGACTGCTCGTTATAAACACGGGTAGCTGTACTCTCGCGCGCCGTGGTGTGTCCGACAGTGCCATCGACCTGACTCTCGTGGGTGGTACGTGTAAATATGAGTGGCAACGTGCACCGGACTCTCAGGGCTCCGACCACTACCCCATCGTGGTCACACCCCCCTCAGCTTACATCAGGTACACTCGGACCTACAGTGTTGTGAAGTGGACTCGCTTCAGAGAACTGTGTGCTAGAGTGCCAGTCTCTCCAGACTTCTTCACCGCGCTGGCCGAGTGTCACGACGCAGCTACCACCCACTGCACCGTGCCTGCGGGCACCCCCGCACCAGACATCAGCCTCCTCAACCTTCGCGCCGCGCGTCGCAGGGCGCAGATTGTGGCGGTGCGCTCGCAGAAGGCGGAACATTGGCGTGCCTATAACTGTATTGACGCGGTGTGCCGCAGGCACGCCAGACGCCGTCGCAACCAGAGCTGGGGGAGCCTCTGCTCGTCACTAGATGACCCTCAGAACCACGCCCAAGCCTGGCGCATTTTCGCTGCCGTTCTTCGCACCAGAGAGCCTCGCTGCCCGGTTCTCTGTGTTGCTGTTGCAATGAGGATCGCCACGCAGGAATTGGCTGAGCTGCTGGCAGACAAGTTTGCCCCTCCTGCTTGCCCACAGCCTCCACAGGGACTACCACCTGTGCCTGCACTCAACAGGCCTGAGCTCTTCGCTCCCGAGCGGTACTTTCCCACCGAGGGCATTCTGCTAGAGATCCGCGCATTGTGCACGGAGGAGTTTACTCTCAGCGAGCTGACCGCAGTGCTCAACAACCGCACGAAGCGGTCTGCCCCGGGAGTGGACGGCCTCACCTACCAGGTGCTGCGCAACATTGACCCCTCCACGCGGCCCCGGTTGCTGGAGGCCTACAACGAAGTGTGGCGCACAAGTCAGGTGCCTCCTGGCTGGAAAGAGGCGCTCGTGGTGCCCATCCTGAAGCCACGGAAGCCGGCCACGGAGCTTTCATCCTACCGGCCAGTGTCACTTACCTCGGCCGCAGGGAAAGTCATGGAAGCCATGGCATTGCGACGCCTTCGCTGGATTGCCACCGCAACCAACGCATTCCCTCCCGAACAGAGCGGATTTCGCCCAAGGCGCTGTACGTTCGACTCACTGGCCGACGTGATCGCCACCCTCGAGGAGGCCAAGTACCGCGGCGATTACGGCATTCTCGTGCTGCTCGACGTGAGAAGTGCGTTTGACTGTTTGCCCCACGCATCGATTTTGGACGCACTTCGTGACCTCGGTGTGTGCGGGCGGATGTTTGACTACCTGGAGAGCTTCTTGGGCGACCGCACTCTTCGCGTTCGTGTTGGCTCCACAATCAGCGGTCCCCACTCCGTCACCGCAGGCGTACCCCAGGGCAGCATACTGAGCCCTTTTCTGTTCAATCTGGCTCTTGCCAAGCTGCCCGACTACATCCCGTGCAACACGGCGTGTGAAGTGCATGTGGCGATTTACGCCGATGACATTGCGCTGTTTGCCTGCGGCCCCGGTCGCCACCGGGCAGCCCTTCTCGAGTCCCTCCAGGTGGCCATCGACGCGGTTGACGCATTCCTGAACGGGGTTGGACTGGCGCTCGCCGCCTCCAAGACGGAGGCACTGCTCGTCCACCCGCGAGCGTCGACACGCCGCTCCACGCCTCGGCTCTCACTCCGGGGCCTCCCCATCGAGTGGAGCACGAAGGTGCGCTACTTGGGGGTGACCATAGACCACCGGCTCAGCTGGCGACCGGCCGTCAACGATCTGCGGACGAGCAACCGCAAGGTACTCGGCGCCGCACGCAGTCTCCTCGCGCGAGGGCACGGCTGCACCCCTGCCCTTGCCCTGCGAGTCTACAACGCAGTCGCATCGGCACGCGTGATCTACACTGCAGCAGTGGCTTCGTTGAGTGCTTGCCAGCTAGCTGCCTTGGACGCGGACCATCGCAACGCCGTGCGGGAGTACTACGGACTTCCCCAAACCTCCCAGGTGGGCCCCACGCTCGCCGAAGCGGGGGAAACTCCCATCTCCCTGCGGGTGACCCAGCGGACACTAAATCATGTACTGCGGCTGAAAACCACAAGGCAGGGGCAGCTCCTTGTGAACAGGCTATATGCTCTACCTCACTCATCCATGGGGCAGCGGGCGAGTGAGCTCTTGACGGTTGTGCCATACATGCAGTACCCCAGCTGGCTGGCTATCCCACCCTACCGCCACACCCCTCTGGTGATCACCAAGACCATTGGCGGCATCAAAGCGAAGGCGCGCACCCCGCTGGCAGCGATGCAGCAGGAGTGCTCCGCCCTCCTTCACGAACAGCTGAACGGCCGGCTGCTTGTTTACGTCGACGGGTCAGTGCTTCGCGACGGCTCCGCGGCCGCCGCCTGCGTTGTGCCATCAGTCGGCGCGGTTCTCAAGTGCCGCCTCCCCTCCCTCGCCTCCTCCACTGTGGCGGAACTCGCCGCTATAAATTTGGCAGCCGATTTCCTCAGTGAGCGGGCACCCATGAGCGCTGCAGCCATCATCTGCGACTCCCGGGCGGCCTTGGCCGCGATCTCGCGCGAGGAAGACGGCAGCCTCCTTGCGCAGAGAGTTGCCCGGAAGCTGCACGCCGTGCAGCAAACGGGGTGCGACCTTTCGCTGCACTGGGTGCCTTCGCACATCGGAATACCCGGCAACGAGGCGGCCGACTGTGCCGCGAGGGATGCGCACGACCCCGACACCGGCGTCACCAACTTCGTGTGCTCCGCGGATGCCGGCCGTCTCCTCACCGCCCGCTACGTGCGCGAGCGTCATCCCGACCCTCGCGTAGCAGCTGGAAAGCCGCCGCGGCGGCTCCCTCTCAAGGGCCTCCCAAGACGAGACCGCGGTTTCCTTCTCCGTCTCCGCACCGGAGACAACTACACCGCCGAGCGAAAACATCGGCACTCCGGGCGTGGCAGTCCATACTGCATGGACTGCGGCGACCTGGAGACTCTGGACCACCTTTTGCTTCATTGCCCGGCTGGTGACGCGAGCAGACAGGTGATTCTCGCAACGTACGGAGCTCTCGGCCTGCCTCGGACAACAACTGAGCACCTCTTGTTCCCGAACAGTGGCCGCGCGCATATCAAGCGTGCCCTTTCAGCGCTGCTCGACTTTGTAGACGGAAGCGGACTGCGTGAGCGAATTTAGAGAATTCGCGCCCCGTGATTTTGGTAGACGATCTGTGCGTCCCCCCCTTCCTTTGCTCGCTCTCTCCTTTCTCTTTCCTCTCTTCGCTCAAGTCTATTATCCCCATTCCCCTTCCCATGTGAACCACTGCTGAGGTGTCGCACTTAGCTGCAGACAGTTGCGGGGTTCACTTTTCTTTTCTTTTCCAATTTTAAGAACCACTTCCCCCTCTACTTCCCACCTTTAACCACCACGAGTTCATTTATATACTAGTTCATTGTATTCATGGCACTGCGGCTCAACCCTCGCTAAACCTTTCTAAAACTGAAGAGGTTACACCCAGCGAGTATAATGTAGCAACCCTTTCTTGTCAGATAGTGCTCAATGTACATGCCAATGGCTGCTAATGCGGATCGCAGCGTGCGAGTTGACTAAAAGCCGAATGCTCCTGTCTCTCATTCCCCATTAGCAGCCATTGGCGTGTACATTGAGCACTATTTTTTATTGTTCAACAACGTACAGAAGAAATCTCTCACCAGCCCCACCTTGGAGGTCAAAATGTTATACTTGTTACACACTACAACGGCTACGAGAGACGAACGGGTGCCACTCTAAGGAGCTTCGTCCCTAAAAATGAACACTGTTTAGTTAATTATACATATATAACTATAACTGAAGTAGAAAAAAATATCGCTGTCGCCTTCGAGCCGCCTTGAGCAAAAGACCTAAGTGGGGAGGGGACATGAGATTTCAGTTTTCAGCTTGAGAAGAAAAAAATCGGCACATCCCATGTATATGGGAATCAACTTTATGCGAAACACGTGGTGGGAAGGTGGGCGTGGTAGCATTTTTTTTATTGAGCGACACGTCATGAAATGACGTTAAATATAGGTACAAATGTTGCACACAGAGACATATGTTGAAGGGTCAGATGTTTATATAACCAGTTTTTCACTTGCACAACGGTGTCAGCCGCAAATGTGTTTTAGCGACACCAGAAGCTGACATGAAGCGCTGATGCTCACGATGACACTGGCCCTTGACACTGCTACATAAATCAATTTCAGCGCATGACACCTCACCGCGAAGTGACGTTACCCCGACGTGACGGCTGCATGAAAGGAGTACATATGTAATGTTTTTAAAATGGGGTAGGCAGCACTGCAACCACTATTGACGTTTCATGAAGATTAGCGTCTATTTTAAAAGTAGTTCCGAGACCTGGCGTAGCTCTGTGGTATAGAATGCTTGCATGCCACGCAGAATGCTTGGGTTTGATTCCTGCTGGGACCCCGAAATTTAATATTTGCATTCGTCGGTTGGCCTATGCTGCTTAAGTCCGGTTTTTTTTTAACACTGAAATTTATTCTATGCCTTCGTTGGGTCGACGCTACCGATGTTGGGCATTGCTTAACGCTCACGCGTTAAAATTGCCCATGTGTGTTCTTGTCGTTTCTGGGTAGATACTTTCCATCACCTGTGGCATATACCCGCTTACAAGCGGCACATACCCGCCCGTGAGTATGTGCCACTGCCTGGCGGGAAGTGTTTGACGACGTGCGCGACGGGATTGTGACATTATTCACGTCTTGACGAGCGCGTCACATTCGTCAAACCATCTTACCCTCCCATGCTAATTTTGGTTCACGCCAAGTTGAGGGGGTGACCACAAGAGCACACAAACGTAAGCGGATAGATAGATAGATAGATAGATAGATAGATAGATAGATAGATAGATAGATAGATAGATAGATACGCTCAAAGTCGCCGAAGTTCACTGAGAAATGCTTCGCATTTAATAGTGGCGATAAGAGGAGTAAAGTTTACCTCTTGACGAAACTGACCAATGTCAGCTCTAGAACACCAGCAGCCAATGACTTCGCGCGCGCTTCACGTGCAGAAACATGTGTTCACTGCGGAAAGTCGGCGAACCATCTCTGATGTGGGGAGAGAGCAGTTGCACGCTCATATGCGGCGCATCCACAAAGCATTCACTGCTGTAGCAGATTGTATATTCCGGCGACAGGTTACTTGTGCAGTTGTGTAATCTCGACAAACTAACACAGTTACACTGCCAGGGAAACACCGCGTACGCAAACATAGGTGCAGAGCAAAAGAAAAAGAAAGAATATAGAATCACTGCAGACATGGCTAACACGTCTGTCGGCTCGGTATGCCACCGTGAGTATGTTTTCCTCGAGGCTCAGTTGGTGTATGCACAATTCAAATAGACGGCTCTGCGCACAACTGTTGCAACACTTTGCATAGCTTCACCAGAGCACCGCGAATTTAATGCCACGAAAGGGGAAATGGGGAATGAGGAAATGGAGAGAGGGAGTGAACGCCCGCACACGGATATGGAGAGACAGCTGGAAAGGCAAAACACAGCACCGCTTTTATCTATGCAAACAAGAAGCGCTAATTTTATGCGTCAAACGCAAAACACCCTATGGTTGAAAAAAAGATCGCAGTTTCCCGAGTGGGAACACTGGTTAGCATGCGGAGCATACATGTTGAACTGCGATAAATGTGGTTTGTAATTTGCGACATACGTGTGTGTGATGAGTGAACACGAGTGAACACGCACACACGTATGCTGCGAAAGACGATGTTTATTGATGAGACGCTTTGGGTATTTTGAGCAAGATGGCTTTATGGGCCGTAAAGTGAAGGGTGAGTGGGTCTTCTTGCAGCGGTCAAAGGTCGAAATTTGCAAAGACGTGGTCGATGCACGTCCCGCGAACCATGGTCGGATGATGTTTGCCGTCGTGCGTTGCTCGTTTTAGCGAGTGCCGCGACTCCATGTATACGACCACCTAATCGTCCTTGATGACGTCGACGTTGAACTCACCAACTATCACGAAGGGTCGTCGTTTCAGGTATTCTTCCCCGGCTTCGTCGACGTACTTCTCCGCGGCGGCACGCGATAGGTGTCGCGCGGCGCGCGGAGGGGAGAAGCGGGTGCAGCGCGCGCTGTGTTGAGAGGAGGAAGGGATGCACAGATGGCTGGCGCAGGAGGAGGGGAGGCTGCGGACGGCGACGGCGCATGACTAGCCCTTAGTATAACATGCTCCGCATGTAAAAAGGTTCAGCTGGCCTCACTGTGTATATTCATGCTGTGAAAAATAGGCGCTGTCAGAACGCAGACGACAGTCATGGAGCTTCTAGCTGAGGCCGATCTCCGTGAAATTATGTCAGGGGCAAACGCGTTGGGGGAATCGCAGTGTACGCACTTTGTCGACCCATGGCCGCGGACTTTTCCGCTCTGAAATGAGTGCTTCGTCAAACCTTACAATGTTGTACTAAGTATTTGACGCGTTTTGTGTTGCATAGTGAGGGTATACGTACGGAGGCTGTAAGAGAATGGCGGGTTGTAAACTACATAACCTTGGAATCGGGGCCATCACTACGATAAAATTGCCACCTACATCCACACACATGCACGCTCACACAGACGCATTACTGTCTGACTACAGTGATGCTTGGGAACTATAAAGTGCTAATTTACATATCTGCAATGGTTTCGGATCATTGCATACCTAATTAAAAAGAGTCAATAGCGTTGACAGGGTGATACATGGTCAGGGTCTTATGCTGAACTGTTTTGCCATCGAGGATATTGATGTGAAAAAGGAACTAAAGGAAGGTCGTTATGAAACTGAAGCGCCGCTAAGGGAAGTCTCCAAATGATGGACTTCTTAGCTTCATGTTAATTCAGCGCTATACCTCGCTACCACTGCTATTTAACTCTTTTAGTGGGCAGCAGTTAACGTTAGCTCGGTGTTTTATACCAAATGGATAATTATCGAGAACTGCAGTCCCAATACACCGATCACACAGCTTTTGTTGGCAGCGCAAATTCTTGATGCAGTTTGTTGTGACAAAGAAAAGAAAGAGCCAGGCTTGCGTGGTAAGTGAGTGAGTGAGTGAGTGAGTGAAATAACTTTATTTGGTCCACAATAGACGCGAGTTAACACGTGGTAAGCGCCGTGCAGTCAGTGAAAGTTGGGTTATAGAGCCGGTTATAAACTGTCGTGGGGCTAAAAGTACGTACACAAGCAAAGTATACCACCTATGCCACAAGTAACTTTTGTAAACTGGAGAAGCAGCAACTGAGCCATTATTCGCTATTCCGTAGAAAATCGAGGTATCCACAGGGCATTTTGTGCTATTTGTTAGTGTGGTGGCTGATGACTGTGAAAAGTCATGGCTGCGCCCTAATAATTGTTTAGGTGTAACCTCCCAAATCCTCGATATAGTTACGAGGGGGATTGCACGAAAAGGGCGCGGAAGTCTTAACCATTTGGTGTTTTTTTAACGTGCACTGACGTCACACAGTACACAGGATTACAGTATTTCACCTCTATCAAGATGCGGCTGTGGCAGCGGGTATCGAACCAGCTACCTTTGGGTCAGCAGCCGAACACCATCGCGGTGGACCTGTTTACCTGTTATCTCACACACTCCTAATCAAATCCCGGATACAGTGTCAGCCATGAGGACTGGACAGAGATAGTTTGAACTTTTATCGCGATGCGATACGAAAAATTCGGGCAAGAACTACTTGAGATAAAGATGCAAAGTACTTCCGTAATTATTGTATCGAATGGATATTTCAGAATTGTATTTTTAGCTACTTCGATACCTTTGCGAATTTTCTGTTATAAATCTGTATATTGAAGCAGTAAATGCATTTACACAGAAGTGTTTGTTTTATAATTTCTTAACTTCAACCAACTTTTTGAAAATTTCAATAAAACATCTGTTTGTATCGAGAAGTAGAACTTTTTTGCTCAAGGCATACTGGTTTCATTCCAAAGCAACTTAATGAGATCTATTCGACTGCTTGAGATGACAGCGCTTGACACGACAATGCACTACCAGTGGTTCTCTTTGACACATTTGTAATAATGGGTGTCGCTGCTCGGCTTGCCAACCAGCTGGTGGTAGCCATCTATTTACGATTCGCACTTAGATGCAAATACTACTGTGCAGTCCTACTTTGTCCGAAGCATATTAGTTTTCCTGGTACCGGTTTACCGGACAGGCGTAAAGCAGAAACAACGCCGGTAGCGATATTTCTTTGTGTCGCGTCGTGCTTACATTTAAGACACAAAACTGCAATGATTTCTCAATGTTATTATCTGCTGGCCTAAATAATGTGGTTTAGAAGAGCCCAAAAAGACTTAATCAAGCACCTTTTGTGCGCTGTTTCATCAAGGATCACGAACCCGCAACTACAGCCCATCTATACATATTAAGTAGCATTCGTTAGCAACGTATTCACCAACGTGCATAATGTGTTCCATCCATGGCACATCAAGATTCACAAGGAAGAGTAAAACAAAGCGTCTTGGGGTGTTTATGAAGCCGCCATGCGCACTTCCAGTTGACTGTCGCCCTGGCAGAAAACGAGTCTCATCTCGTCGAGCCGACCTTCGCCTCCTGACCGAGACCTGTTTTTGCGAGGGACGACGACTTGGACGAGGATCGACGCCACCGCAAAATGCGGATACGAACCCTAGGTGGTCGAAATTTCCGGAGCCCTCCATAACAGCGTCTCTCATAATCATATGGTGGTTTTGGGACGTTAAATCCCACATATCAATCAATCAATCAATCAATCAATCAATCAATCAATCAATCAATCAAATGCGGATGCGACCAATGAATAGGCGCGCCCCCGAGCCCCTCCTGGAGACGCGTCAAACCCGCTATTGATTCTACCAATGAGCTGTGGACGCCTTCAGTCGCCATGTTCTGGTCCACATAGGTCGGCGAACTCACTCGCGTGTTGACTCAAACTCACTCAGACTCAGGTCGAGCCGTGAGTCTAAGCGAGCCCGGGTGAGTTACGTCTTGGCGAGTTTGAGTACAACTGGATCGCGTTGAAAAAAGTTTTCGTGAGTGTGAGTTCTAGTGAGTTCGGCCCAGGAAAAGTTTGGTGAGTGCAAGTCCAAAGCGCAATATATGCGTTCTGAGTGAGTCTCAGTGAGGGCCACTTTCTTTTTTTTTTTTTGTCGATCTATCCTCCTCAGTGAGCTCACTCCTCCACAGAAGGACAAATAATGACACAGTTGATGCTGTCATACTTCATAAAACAAATGTGATTTATGGCGTAGTGGGTACCTTGCAAGTGTAGTTTTATCATTTGTCCCGTGATAGTTCACAACAGGCCCCAGAGAGGCCACTCTGCTAGCTTTCGCCGAGACTGGGCTGCATGTTGCACACCGGGCAGGCCTTTATTAGGATCGTTTCTTGCTTATTAATGTGAAAGCCCTAGATTCATTATCAAACACGAAAATTGAGAGTCGGCGCCTGAGGGATTCAAGAAGACCTAAACAAACTACGCGAGAAGGATGTCGGCGTCAACTCGATTGATGCAAGTATACGAGCGAAACATTTCTTAAAAGCGAAACATTTCTTAGCGAACTTTGGCGACTTTGAGCGTATCTATCTATCTAGCCAGTTACGTTTGGGTGCTCTCGCGGTCACCTCCTTATCTTGGCGTGAACCAAAATTAGCATGGGAGGGTAAGATAGTTTGACAAATATGACGCACTGGTCAAGACATGAGTAATCTAACAATTCTGTCGCGGTCGTCGTCAAACACTTCCCGACAGACCGTGGCACATACTCACGGGTGGGTATGTGCCGCTGCGGGTACGTGCCACAGGTGATTGACACTTGGTGTCTACCCAGGAACGACGAGAACACACGTAGGCAATTTTAACGCGTGAGCCTTAATAAATACCCGACATTGGTAGCGTCGACCCGACGAATGCAAAGAATAAATGTCAGGGTCCCAGCTGGAATCAAACCCAAGCATACTGCGTGGCAATGAAGCATTTACCACAGAGCTACGCCAGGTCTCGGAACTGATTTTCAAATAGACGCTGTAGTCTTCGTGAAACGTCAATAGTGGTTGCAGTGCTGGCTACACAAATATATAAACATTACATATGTACTCCTTTGATAGACGTTAACCCGACGTTACGGGTTAACGTCTATTGTAGTTAGTTGCCATGCGCTGAAGTTGATTTATGTAGCACTGTCGAGGGCCAGCATCTCGCGAGCATCAGCGCGTCATATCAGTTTCTGGTGTGTGAAACATTTGTACATATATTTAGCGTAATTTCATGACGTGTCGCTCAATAAAAAATTGCAATACGGTCACCTTCTCTCCGCATGCTTTTTATAACGTGCATTCTCAGGTATGTGGGATCAATCTGCCAAATTTTTTTTTATGTCAAATGAGGACGTCACTGTAGGGCTCCATCGCTTTGTGACGTCATCGCTGTTTCGCCGACCCTAGTGTTGGTGAAATATCGCAGACCAGTCTGTCACAAATAAATACGGCCTTATTGGACCATCCCCACGTCGCTCCTGCTTTTTACTGTTTCTATTTTTTTTTCGGGGAAACGAGATTTCCTGCAGAGTCAGCCTAAAGTAAAGACGTTATGGCGCGAGCCCTCGTTTAGTGCGCAAAACCGGAACGAAATCAACTCGCGCACACAATATGCAATTTGTTACCCCCGTAATCTTGTTTGCTAAAATCTTCAACAAAGTCCCTTACGAGATACACTTTAGCTTTCTGCTTTCGACGATCCCTTCAACCAACGGAAGTGTTCGTAGTGGTCTTATTTTTTTTCCCCTCTCGTATCCGTCGCTGTCTCACTTTGAGAGCATATCCGGAAATGGGACTTGATCGCCGCCATCAAGGGGCACGGAAGAACCTCAGCTCAATATAGGAAGCAGCAGGGCCTCTGAGTTTGCGCGCGAGTGCCCCTGATAACCGCGGCGAATTCCCCATAGCGTGGCACTCGGGCACGGATCTTCGTTCACGTCACGCACAACGCCCGGAGCAGGCGGAGTCATGCATTAAGACAGGCGACATTTCTGCTCGTCAAGTCGCGGGGGCATCCCTAAATGTATGCCGGATATGCGAGACACTCTCTTCGCATTTGAATATTTTATGCCGGGAAGAATATGCGAACGAAACAGGAACCTTCGACGTACCGTATGGCCAGCACGGGAAACGATTCGCTCTTTGTGTTCACATAGAGTGTGAGGATCATGCGTGAGTACAAACTTGAAAAGCAAAATCTCGGAAACGGCTCGAAATCGAAAAAATTAGAAATGAAAACTCGAAAGTTGATGCTTTTGAAGTAGCAACATCTCAAGAACTTTCTCAAAAAAAAAAAGGACAGCTAATGAGCAGTGTATTTTCGCGAACCGATACAAACACTATTGTCGACGAAAGTTTCCGTCGAACATATAAAATACCGAATGCTCCCAATTTTCGAACAAAGTGGAAATTAAGAATTTGATGGTCCCTCTTTCCGCAAAACGACTAAACTGCATCAAAGGAAGAGAAAAAAGATGACATGAAAATTGATGAGCCATCTCCGACACGACACGCTGGGATCACATACCAACGGCTGTCATGACGAGCATGAGTGCATACCGAGGAAGCACGCAGGCATTTTGGCACACTACAGGAAGCAGGGGAAGTGGAACCCGCCAGCACACAAGAGTCTGAGAAGGAAACAAGCGATGACATGGATTGATTGATTGATTGATTGATTGATTGATTGATATGTGGGGTTTAACGTCCCAAAACCACCATATGATTATGAGAGATGCCGTATTGGAGGGCTCCGGAAATTTAGACCACCTGGGGTTCTTTAACGTGCACCCAAATCTGAGCACATGGGCCTACAACATTTCCGCCTCCATCGGAAATGCAGCCGCCGCAGCCGGGATACGAACCCGCGACCTGCGGGTCAGCAGCCGAGTACCTTAGCCACTAGACCACTGCGGTGGGGCACGATGACATGGAGAAGACTACAAGCCGGAACGTACCTGCGAGGAACATTGATGCACGCTATGTATTCAGGAACGTTCAGGCGGGACTGCAAGTTTAGTCCTCCAGACACGCGCAACACTCTGCGCCACGTGGTGCTGGAGTGTCGCAACAGTCCGGACATACCACCGTCGTCACCGCCAAGTGCAAACGCAAACGAGGAGAAAGAAACGGATAAAGATGAATCATTCGAAGAACAGTGGGAGACTTTGCTGGTGACGCAACACCCTGACAACCAGCTACTACTGGTGAACCGGGCTCGAGCGGCGGCAGCGAGCCATGGCTACCTGGGCTGAGGAGGCCACCCACCTTAGGGCTGAAGTACAAAGGGCCTGGTCCAAATAAAGTTCATTTCATTCATTCAAGGAAGTTAGGCAGCGAATCGGGGTTAACATGCGTGATTTCCTGACTGTTCTCGCTGCCAAGAGCTGATGTAAGGACGACACTAAAACAGGCAAGCACAGGGTGGGGCACTTCGTGCCTGCTTGCTACTCGTCCTTACATCAGTTTTTGACAGCAGGAACAGTCGGGAAGGTGATGAATTTAGCAGCACACGAGCGAGCACCCAAATACATACCATTGCCTCGACAATGCATGCCACGTGTGCCATTCACAAGTATTTCACCTTACGCCTGAATGCAGGTACGCGCATTTCTATATACTATATTTGACCGATGCGCTCACGTGTCATGCTGGTGCGTTAACGTTGCTATATTTGCCTCTGTAGCGTGTGTGAATGAATGGTATTACAGAAGGCGCCCAAAAATGGCTGCGCGGGCGTGTTTGATGCTTCGCAGCCTCGTCAATTTCTCGTAACGACATTCAAGAGTGATTAGCCTCTCGCATAAAAGCACAAAATGGCGGCACCTCCAAAAACCGGAAAGGAACTCGTCACTACATTCAACATATCTCGTTTCAGTAATGAATGACGTCCCTCCAATTGTGCTTATCTTCCCAGTAGCTGTTATCTGTTTGGACAGCGTTGTACCGACTCAATTAGTCTGTCCCCCGGAAGTGCGACTGCTATACGCCGTGCTCTTTTGCTCTCATTTGGCTATCCATAGAACTGACAAGACGATAACCTCAATTGGCAGGCACTTCTGCCAAAGGCTCGTGCGTCATTGAATTCCGGCACGATTCCTCCAAAGAACCACTGGACACTAGCACATAACTTTGCATCAGATGTGCTATCGTAGTATACGAAAAGTTAGAAGTCAAGTTACACGCTTTTACTCCGCGTGACTATTGTGTATGTGGATCACTGCCAGTTCAAGTAGCATGCACGTGCGCTTTCTCTTTTGCCGAGGACAGTCAAGCGTGATAACATGAGGTACCCAGAGGATAATATTTTATATATCAGGCTCCACTTCACCACCCACTACTTCAAACTCTTGAAGTGCGCGTTTGCGGAGATAATAGAGAGTTTTAGTACTGCGTACGCTGCGTACGTGGCGGCGTTGCGTACGTAAGGACGCCACGTTCTGCGTAGTGCGCATGCGCAGACCGCAACGTGCACGTATCGCGTTACGTACGCAGCCGCTACGTACGCACGCATGATATGCGTGCGTGCGTACGTATGAGCTGATCGCGCCGCTCTCGAAAAAAAATTGCCCGCAGCTTCCCTCGGGGGAACACTGAGGAGGATGCGGAGCATATAATTGGTTAACGGGGTGTTAAAGTGCGACTTACTTGGGTCGATGGCTAAATTGGTTAACGTGGTTGTGAAATGGGGTGTTAAATTGCGACTTACTTGGGTCGATGGCTAAATTGGTTAACGTGGTTGTAGGAGGGGGTGTTAAATGAGTGAACACGTACACACGTATGCGAAAGGGCGGCGCTGGTCGAAGGGACGTCGATCATTGTGTTTGTGGATTCGTTGGAATTCATTTCACCGCGACCTTGGACGTCGACGCGCCGTACAAACCAACCGACGAGCGGCAACTGAGCGAGCGAGCGCCAACCTTGAGTATATATACAGCGCGACGGCGCATGCACTGTCAGCTGTCGAATGTTCAAGAAGGGGGAGAAGAGCAACGGCGCATGCGCGCGCGTCAGCTGCTGATGTTCTCGAAGCGCGACGGCGCATGCGCGCGCGTCAGCTGCCGATGTTCTCGAAGCGTGACGGCGCATGCGCGCTACATTATACAGCTAGCGAATGTTCGTGAAGAGGAGAAGCGCACGCGGTGTGTAGAGGAGGAAGGGTGCACAGATGGTGGAGGAGTGAAGCGCGCGCGGTGTGTAGAGGAGGAAGGGATGCACAGATGGTGGAAGAAGGAGGAGGAAGCTTGCGGACGGCGCCGCACTACAAGCCTCGAGTATTAGATGCTCCGCATCTAAAAGTTCGCGACAGCGCCAGACTTCGTTTTGCAAAATGGCGGCAACGAAGGCAAGCACCGACCGGCTCTGTGGCTTAAAATATGGCCGTAATCTGGCTATAACACTTGGATTGGCTCACATTGGCTGTCAACAACACGTGCTTCTATTTTGATCTACCAGATGACGCAACAAGCTTCACGCTCGTTACGTACGCGGGTACTACGGCGTACTAAAAGCCGATTAGTGGCAAACAACGCCACGTAACGCAAGGTGCTTGCGTGATGCGTACGTAGCACCATTCCGCAGTACTAAAACTCTCTATTAGCATCTGCGCGCGTTCAACGCCAGTGAGATGCGCCTTCCGTCCACCGGTATGTAAAAAGGAGTCTGAACAGGTGGCATTGGGGCTTCAAAGGTCGCCAACTGCAGTGCCAGTGCTAGCGTCCTTCTTTTGGATTCTTATTTTACGTCTGTATACTGCCAAAAAGGTACATGTGCTAGCTTTTAGCGAAGCAGAAGTACTTTACCTCGGAAAGGTATTATGAACACGAGAAAACAACAAAGGTCTAGCGCATGACACTGAATAGAGAACGAATACACACGCGTAGAGTTTAGGACTAAATGTTACAGCATAACCTGCGATATTTTCCAAACAAAGCAAAAAAAATTATTACATATGCTGTTGAAACCCTGGAACAGTACAAATCCAACGAAGCAAAGGCAGAAATACAGCCAAAATTCACGATAACAGACAGTGGGCGTGAAAACACAAACACAAGAGAGAACTCGGGTAAATAACACCGTGTCCATGTTTGCACGCTAACCTTCTGTTTACATAAATGGCTCACAACCATCACTAGAACAGGTTTCTGCATAATACTAAGAGGAAGGACAACGTGAGGTAGACGAAGCTGCAAATCGATCTTACAATGTCGGGGTAATCCGAGTGGCTCTGTTGCACTCCGTTAGAAATAGTAGCGGGCCCAAAGAGTGCCATGACTGCAGAGACGTTTCTTCCAGCGCACACGAGGATCACGAGCACAACATGCGTGGCTGCTGGGCAGAAATCAGCGCCGAAGCGTCGCTGCGCTGTCCGGAGTCGAACACGCGCAAGCCGCGCAGATGTCTGCCGCAGGAATCCGCTCGGACAACACGTCCTGTCGTTTTTTCAGCGCTGTGGCCTCAGTGAACGTATCGAGGTAACTATGGCTCAAAAGCCTGGACTCTGGGGTAACACGGGCGCTGCCTCGACACCACACGGCACAGTTGATACCTGCGCCGACGGCAGCTCGCCAGTGCGTTGCTTGTCCTCGACACCCGGCAACAGCGATGTCCAACAGGTTCCCGCGGCGTCGTCAACACTAAACTCTCCCCTACTCCCTCCTTCTCGGCGACCTCTTCCTTTCAATAGGTGGCTTTCGCGCATTCCACATACCTTCCCTTCCGCATGAAGGCTTACGTTAAGCGATTGCCTAATGCGATGCGGATGAATTCGCCGCTAGCGAAAGGGAAGAAAACTCACGTCCTGGCGTAACCTATACCAACGGATAAGGTTTGCTGTCTCTACGTGGCAGCTTCACAGGAATTCCTGAGCTTTTCTCTTCCTTGCACACACACTCGATTTCAATAGCTCACCGACTGCAGATTTAGGGGAAGCGTTCAACTTTAGAGCAGTGTGTAAGCATGTCCAGTAAACCTTGGTACAACAGTGCTGCATGATCGCAGCACAATTGCACGCCCATTTGGCACGAAAAAAACTTTTGAAAACATCATATAATGTATCGTTTGTCAAGAACAATGACCTTACGTTTATGGCAGTGCTAAGATCAATAAACGTACCAATTTCACAATGCTCAAGTCGGTGCAATGAAGTGGGGCTTAAAATAATTGTCATGACTGCTTTTTGAAATGCCGGCACGGAGTTTCAAGCTAACAATAATATCGGGGATTTTACACCCCAAGACCACGATATGATTATGAGAGACGCCGTGGTGAAAGGCTCCAGAAATTTCGACCACCTGGAGCTTTTTAACGTCCACTGACATCGAACAATATACGGGCTCCATCCATATCTCTTGCACAGGGTTGCGACCAACACAGCCGCGATCGAATCCACTGCCCTCTTCTGGTCCACAGGCAAGCACAGTAGCCACTGACCCGTCGCGGCGCACGACGTGAAATGGTATATTTTCGAGCAAGCTGCATTTTCCCTATTTATCTCTATATCTACCGTGTGTCATTTCCGCGAAATAGTAAATAACATGACAGCCCAACAGAGGCACGAATACAACCTACGCTAACTCCTCAGTTCATTTTGCTGCGTTAAATAAAGGGGTTTCGCCGGATAGGTATCGCAACAACGACGTAACAGGAACATTGGTACAAGCAAGGAACTGAATAAAAAGGCATGTCTAATATTCATCTTTATTGCGCAGCCATGTCACAAAGTACGAAATCTTAACTACTTTAAATTGCCAAGTATGGCTGCTTTGGTTTATTTTAATACTAATTCTAGTATACATAGATTGAAAAAGTTGCAGATTTTTCGCAAAGGGGAAGCAATGAACGCGATAGCAACAAATTGGAAGGTCACGCACAGAATGGCAAGTATATCAAAACGTGCCCCTCATTTCTCACGCACAAGTGACGCACGAAACGTATTCACAAGTACAGGTGAACGTGAATAAGCGTCCCAGTTGTTACTTCGCTGTGTCTGAAAAGCGCGACCTTTCGCAACCGGAGACTGTTCAACGATTGCAGTGACCTTTGTGCGCCCGGTAACTGCAACAGAATCGTTCAGGCGAAACCCAAAGGCTAGCGAAAGCGTACGATTCTTCCCACTGCAAGATAAGGGCGCGTGATCTAGCGTACACCCCTTATTACGCGGGCCAACGTACGCGTAAGAGATGAGAGCCGTTACGCGCTCACTGCGCCATCTTGCTGATAATGCTGAAAGTACAATAGTTCCCCACCCCACCTCTCTGAAATGACCGTTAACAGCGGTAAATGGTAGATATAAATGGCTTGCCGTTTAAACGTTGAAGGAAGTACCCCTCGGCGGCTCAGTGGTTAACGCGTCGCGTTCACGACGTGGAGGCCCCCTGTTTGATTCCGCGCACCCGAGTCTTTTTACTGGATTTTTTTCTTTCTTGCGTTTTCACACACACACACACACACACACACACACACACACACACACACACACACACACACACACACACACACACACACACACACACACACACACACACACACACACACACACACACACACACACACACACACACACACACACACACACTCTCTCTCTCTCTCTCTCTCTCTCTCTCTCTCTATATATATATATATATATATATATATATATATATATATATATATATATATATATATATATATATATATATATATATATAAGGTGCATGACATCGACGCCGACGCCGGCGGCGATATCCAGCCGAGAGTATCCATATAACTGCTATCGCAATAAAACAGCGTGATTATTATTATTATTATTAATATTTCCTCAAAACCAGTTTTATATGAATCAGATTTGTGAAATAAATCATCACGAAAGACAGGCTCGGAGAGAGTACAATGCGAGTGCTGAATTACCAACAGATTTATTTGATGAAAGTGCTACGTTCATCGGCTTGAAGCAGGTGTCACGTTTTATAGCCTTAAAATCTTGCTTTGTGTGCTGAGAGGAGCACGCGCAATGGTGTGTTTTAACGAGAGCTGGAAGTGGGCACTTACATGCTAAACTGTTAAAATGTGTCCAAGTGTGATTTAATTATTGCCATCTTTTTCCCCTCTTTTCCCCCTCCTCACCTTTTCATGTCCATTTCTCTTTCCCCAGTTCAGGGCAACAAACCGGATATTTTCTTCTGGTTAACCTCCATGCCTTTCACTGAACCTTATTCCGTCTCTCTCTCTTGCCATGTTGATCTATATAATCTGTATGGTCTGCCCCGTAGTGGTGGTCTATAGTGGTTGAGGTACATGCTGCTGACCCACAGGTCGCGGGATCGAATACCAGCTGCGGTGGCTGCATTTTCGACGGAGGCGAAAATGCTGTAGGCCCGCGTGCTCAGATTTCGATGCACGCTGAAGAGCCCCCGGGGGTCAAACATTCCGGAGCCCTCTACTACGGCGTCTCTCATATTCTCATGATGGTTTTGGGACGTGAAACCCCACATAGCAATCAATCGATCAATCTGTATACTCTGTTCCTGTATTGTTATATCTGTGCCGATTTCGTTAAAGGACCAGTAAACTGACTCCAACTCTTTTTTACACCCTCAAACAAGCTCGCCAATTCGGGCAGTAGACCACTGCGACCACATTTGCTGAATATTACAGCGCGTCGCGTCACACAGATCCTCCATTTCGAAAAATAATCACATTCTTCGCCTGACCAATCCCCGAAGTACGCGCAGTCTGACGAAAGCTTGCTTATGGGCAACGCACGACTGGGCTCGTCGATTCGTTCTTTGCCTTCCGAAACAGCGGCTTGGCTCTGCCGTGACGCAGCTTCTAGCCACGCAGTCTGCATTTGCATTTTTCTGCGCTTCCTTTGCCGTTTTGTAGAGCCCGAGACTCCGGAAAAAGCGGTATTGACAGAAGGAAAGCCTCCGAGATAAGGAGGTGTCTCACTACTTCATCGCGAGGGGTTCCGCGTTTTCTACACGTACTGATGCGGAAGAAGCCCCGCTCAGTCGTTGGTTGCGCGCCGATGACGTATCACGGACGTCGTGTTACGTTGCCGAAGTGGGCGGAGTCACGATGACAAGCTACTGCTCCGTCTCGGAGAAAGGTAGCGAGAGGCCGCTCGAAAATTCGAAACCGGCTAATATGGCTGTTCTAACCCCCGTCACGTTCTTACTATAGCACATATTCACAAAATTATCGCGGCAGCATGTTCACATAACATAAGTGCGCATATTTCTCATCGTTGAAATTTTAAAATTTGGTGGTTGTTTAGTGGCCCTTTAAGAGATTGCGTTCATTATTGGTGCTATATTAAAAGTTTTTTGCGCGTGGCATCTTGATGGTGGTCACACGTGACACTATAAAAAGGAAGTTTCTTAAAATAGGTCCCCTAGTGTAGTTCCGTAGCCGTCTTATTGCACTGAGTCTTTCGTCCCATCTTTCATGCTGATCTGTTTCGCATTGTTGCACCAACTTCCCTATACAAATGTCCCGCTAAGCAGAATAAGAACCATCAGAAGGATACCTAAATATATGAGATTTAAAAAAAATATTTAGAAGCACACCTGATCACACGTTTCGAGTGTTTTCGTAACTACGCCACAGTTGTTTCCGTGATCATGACGGTACGGGCAAGTGCCCAGCGACTGTTGTAGGATCATCTTAACGAATCATAATGTGTGGACGTTTCATTCGTGTGAACATTCATGATGTGTGGGCTTTTGCTGCTCCGTAAAAAAGTACATTGTAGTACTGTGATACGGAACATGATTGTCCATTCCCGTGTATGCATTTGTACAGTTATGCAATTTTGACAACTTCATGATCGAAACTATCATGTAAGAGCATTGTACTGGTTTTCAATACTACTATTCCGTTGATAAGATAGCTGGCTCTATTGTAGCCAACTTTCCCACGCATTTTACAGCAAAAGCTGTTATGAGATCACTTTTTGGGTCACGCGCAGTTGTCCGCCACCGCCGGCATCCGTAACCACATCGCGCGAAATTGCAATGTGATAGATAGTAGGGCTTGAACCCGGGTCCGCAGCGTGTCGGACAATATTCTACACCTGAGTTAAGCCGCTGCTTAAAATTTGTTGTCAAACTTTCTTATAGGCAGGCATAACCTAGCACCAATGGTACAGTGGGGCTCAAACCCGGGTTCGCTGGGTGCTAGCCCTGTATGCTACCAATGAGCTACTCCGGTGCATGTGTCTTGTTGTCAAAGTTGCCTTAGGCAGGCTTGATGTCGGGAAAGCAATCGCATTAATGCGACTTACAAAGCGTTTTACAACAGCGAAAGAACGACCAGTAGTCGCACAATGAGATTAGCGTAACGAGTGGGCCGTCCAATGCTCCAAACCATGACAAAAGCTTTTTTTTGTTCCCCCATTAACTGTGGCGCATACCCACTTCAGTCATAACTCCTCATCGTCGTCAGCCACTGCATGGACAATTGCCACAAAATTCCTTGCAAGTGTTTAGCGGACACCACTCTTCTCAGAAGAATGACGAAAAATAGCATAGCGAATACCGGCCTACTCCCCAAAAGTTTATCATTAATGCCCTAGTGGGTACCAAGCAAGTATGCTTGCAGTAGTTACCCAATAACTGTTTTGAAAAGGCTCTGAAAGGCAGCTCTTCTAGCTTTCGCTGTGACTGTGCTGCACCTACCGCGCAGGCCTGACGTTCTTTTTTCATATTTAAGTGAAAAGATAGTGTAGCCGGAGCCACGAATAGGTATCATCCCGTTCATTTAAATACATTCATTTAAAAGAAAAAAAAATGGAACTGTAAGATGGTATATCTAGTACATTGTTGCGAAACATGCTACTATTATGTTGATGGGATAGCCAGGCATACTTTAGCCTACTTTTCGAAGCATTTTTTTATATTTAAGTAGAAAAAGAGAGTAGCCGGAGCCACGAATAGGGACCAACCTTTCAATATAAACACATTCATTGAAAAGAAAAAAAAAGTAACTGTAGTAAGGAATATCTGGTGCATTGTTGCGAAAAACGCTGCTCAGTAGGTACCTAAAACAAAAAAACATTTGAAGATGCAGTTTGAATAACTATAATGCTTCGAACACACACACCTGTAACGTGCCTCTAATTCAACTTTACACCAGTATATATTTCGGTGTTTTGGACAAGCGAAAAGCAATGAGTGGTGTACATACAAAGCGTTTACAGCGCTTCGCAAACGGCAGCAGCTAATTCACGCGCCAAGTTTACGCAGCTTGAAACGACACAGGAGACAGTCGCGTTCCCGTTTGTTGAAAAAGAATAACAGCAGGAAACAGCGGTGTAAGCCGTTGTCGCAGGCGAAGTGCTCGCGAAAACGCCGCCAACTGACTCAGTGCCGCCGCCTCATTATCGCAAGCGGCCGCTCCAGTTTCAAGGGCCAGCAAAGAAACTCAAACCTGGAGCGCGAAGTTCTTCAGATAACGCCATTCATGGTAGTGAAGTTTGTGCGTCGTATATGCAGTGAACACTCGGGTGTAGTAACCTACGACCTTGCTTGAGCCGGGGTGAAACTTCTAGGCAACTTTACCTTAGCTCTCTGCCTAACCGAGATCTGCAGTGCGCAGGGTGTTACGCTACTGCTAGTAATGATATCTACGGTTTTACGCGCCAAAGGCACGATACGAGTACAAGGCCCGCCGTAGTGGAAGGCTGCGGAAATTCCCTCTATCCAGTGTTTTTCATCGCGCATGCACTGGAATCACACAGCTCACAATCCTTAAGCATTTCGCCTAATTCGAAATGCTATCACAGCTGCCGGGATCGAACCGGCGACCTTCGGGCCAGGTGCAGAAGACTGAGGCGCAAAAAAACATTGTGAAGCAGGAAGAGCAGAAGAGAAGAAAGAACAGCGCCAACTACCAACTGTTTAATGGCCGTCTAGGAAACGCACAGGAAAAAGGACAACACTGCACATGCGTGCACAGCCAACAAACATCGCACAGCGTCATGATCGAGACACTAAGTTATCCAAAAACTGCATTTTTGTTGAGTACAACACAATAGATATATCACTGATACAATCGGGCCCTTTCTTTTTGATAAAATAGGCTTCCAAGAGCTCTCTAGCTGTTTGTTTTTTGCTCCTACCAAGAATCACCGTTTTCTCAAACAATGGCACACATCCGCAGGCTTTACAGCCTGCGGATGTGTGCTATTGCTTCTGCTCTTCCTGCTTCACGATATGTTTTTTGCGCCTCAGTCTTCTGCACCAAGTATGCACCAACTAGCCCAAAAACAAGTCCTTTTGGAATATCTTCGGGCCAGGAGCTTAGCACCTGTTTCCACGCAGAGAGCAGGGTGTCACACTTCTGAAGAACGTTACGTGAGAGTGAACGGAAACCGACGGTAGCACAGCTCTCGAGTATGTGTTACTGCGTCAAGTAGTTCGGTAGAGTTGAGAAATAATCAGACAAAGCTTGTAACGTGCAGTTTGATTTTTACTCAGACCAAGCGTTCCACGAGACGCCTGTTCAGCGCTACTAAGGAGAAACGAAAATCTGAAATAATATGCGTTATTTTGAAAGGATAGAAAATATCAAGATTTTTAAAAGTTACCACCGATATTCCTGCGTGAACCTCAGACAGCTATCCGGAACATGTTTGGAAAAACGAGCAACGTTAAACCAGAAAAAAAAAGGAATGACGTGTTTTGATTGAAGGTATGTTTTTATTTCTTCTTTCGCTTGCGTGTTATAGTTTTATTCGTTATAAGCTTACCCATCTTCATTCTTTTTTGCCCGAGTTAGTGGCGGTGCATTTGAGTACCGATAAGTGTGCGTCCTGAATTGTGTCATAGAACTATACTGTATAGGGGATAGATTCTCTCAATAGAGAAAAATAAAAATGCATAAATGGAAAGTAGGTTGCCTGTAGCATCGCGTCTTTAAAGAACTTCGTTTAATATTTTTGGGGAACCACTGACGGGGAACAAAGTCTCGAACTACAACTTTGAGAGCACGTTCACGTGTTTTTTTTTGTGTGTCTTGTTTGCGTAATTCGCGCAATTGTTCACTAATCCTTCATTCCAACCATTGCAAGTTGGAGACTATCTCTCTCTTCCACGGCGCCTTATAACCCGTCTAGTTTTTCTTACCACGGATGATAAGCGCAGGAGAAAAACAAAACAGTGCACTCCGTTGTGGAAACGCAGGTCACTGATGAAAGAGGTACAACAAGCTAACTTCCCCCTAGGGTCAAAATCACCATGTCCCCGGAGAGTGACAATGTATCGCTTGCAAGTCTCCACTTTGTGATTTCTCTATATTTATATGAACAAGGTGTTGTCGTGAGAGGAATTCTGGCACCCGCACTGAAGAGCCTTAGAGCCTCGCAAATGAGGCGTGTATGCAGACACACACAAAATAGCTATATCGCTTTTTTTTTTGCGACGAACTAAAGATGCAGCCAGGAAATTCTTCTGCATGGCAGCGTTTATTTTGATGTTTACTCGCCACAAATACATATCGAAGTTTGCGTATATGTTCCTTGTGTGCGTTTTAAACGAGACGCTGTCGCGGGCTCCGGGTATCATCCCGCTTATCTATTTTCACGCATCGTTTACGTACGCGTACATGTCGCAAAGTTTTGTATAGCTTCCATAGAGATAGTAAACTTTGCATACATGAGTATATTGGGCTTGTCGTCTCCAGTGGTGTACTTGAAAGCCTACCAAATAGGTAACCATTGGCTAACATTCACATTGTCAGACGTAAGGGCGACGAAAGAACACCGGCGAGTCTGGTTTTGCATGCGATCATGGGTGCTCAAGTGTTCAGAGTCGAATCTTACTTCCCTAAACTAGGGCGAGCTATAGTTCATGCACTTATTTGGGATATTGAACGCTGGTCGATTTTTTTTTTCATAGGGGAATGCAGCAGTAGGGATCTCGAGCATGATGTTTTCATAATCAATTAGAATTTTCGAAATCATAGAATAGCCGAGACTTGCATCATATGCGAGGATATCAGACTGGGTATAATAAAATATACCAGAGTATAACCAACCACTATACATAGCCTTCATAGATTACGAGAAGGCGTTTGATTCAGTAGAAATATCAGCCGTCATGCAGACACTGCGGAATCAGGGCGTAGATGAAGTACATATAAACATTCTGGAAGAAATCTACAGGGGATCAACTGCTACCATAGTGCTTCATAAAGAAAGCAACAGAATACCAATCAAGAAGGGTGTAAGGCAGGGGGACACAATCTCCTTAATGCTATTTACCGCGTGCTTACAGGAGGTTTTCAGAAGCCTAGAATGGGAACAGTTAGGGATAAGAGTTAATGGAGAATACCTTAGTAACCTGCGCTTCGCCGATGACATTGCATTGCTGAGTAACTCAGGGGACGAATTGCAACTCATGATTACGGAGTTAGACAAGGAGAGCAGAAAGGTGGGTCTTAAAATTAATCTGCAGAAAACGAAAGTAATGTACAACAACCTCGGAAAGGAGCAGCGCTTCGAGATAGGTAATAGTGCACTTGAAGTTGTAAAAGACTAT
Source organism: Rhipicephalus microplus (assembly GCF_043290135.1). Lineage (NCBI taxonomy): Eukaryota > Metazoa > Arthropoda > Arachnida > Ixodida > Ixodidae > Rhipicephalus > Rhipicephalus microplus. The sequence continues at coordinate 212,936,640 of NC_134700.1, forward strand.
GTCTACTTAGGGCAGGTAATAACCGCAGAGCCTAACCACGAGATTGAAGTAACTAGAAGAATAAGAATGGGGTGGAGCACATTCGGCAAGCACTCTCAAATTATGACAGGTAGATTGCCACTATCCCTCAAGAGGAAGGTATATAACAGCTGTATCTTGCCGGTACTTAGCTACGGAGCAGAAACCTGGAGATTTACAAAGAGGGTTCAGCTTAAATTGAGGACGACGCAGCGAGCAATGGAAAGAAAAATGGTAGGTGTAACCTTAAGAGACAAGAAGAGAGCAGAGTGGATTAGGGGACAAACGGGGGTTAAGGATATCATAGTTGAAATAAAGAAGAGGAAATGGACATGGGCCGGGCATGTAGCGCGTAGACAGGATAACCGCTGGTCATTAAGGGTAACTAACTGGATTCCCAGAGAAGGGAAGCGGGTTAGGGGGAGACAGAAGGTTAGGTGGGCAGACGAGATTAAGAAGTTTGCGGGTATAAATTGGCAGCAGCAAGCACAGGACCGGGTTAACTGGCGGAACATGGGAGAGGCCTTTGTCCTGCAGTGGACGTAGTCAGGCTGATGATGATGATGATGATGATGATGATGATAATAATAATAAAATAGAAGTGATCAACAAGCTAACATGAAAATTAACCTTGATGAGATTGATTGATGTGTGGGGTTTAAAATCCCAGAACCACCATATGATTACGAGAGACGCCGTAGTAGAGGGCTACGGAAATTTCGACCACCCGGAGTTCTTTGACGTGGAATTTTGATGATAAAAAGAGGGGTTGGAACATGAGGCGAGAGAGAGAAGTTTACAGTGCATGCGATGTTTTGGCTCGTTACAAAATTCACAATATCAGTAAAGAAAGTAGCGTAATGCGAATGAAAAGATTGAGCAATCTTCAACAAGAAAAAAAAATATGCGAAGGTTGTACTATAAGCCCCGCAAGACTTGAGACTGGGAAACAGGAAAGTTCTGAAGACTAACCCGGTTGCTTTTAAGCTACTTCTAGTACTTAACTAGGCGATGCAGGTTGTTTTTAGGTTGCCGCGCCGTGGTGGTCTACTGGCTAAGGTACTCAGCTGCTTGCACGCAGGTCGCGGGATAGAATACCGGCTGCGGCGGCTGAATTTTCGATGGAGGCGATAATGCTGTAGGCCCGTGTGTTCAGTTTGGGTGCACGTTAAAGAACCCCAGGTGCTTTAAATCTCCGGAGCCCTCCACTACGGCGTCTCTTACAACCATATAGTGGTTTTGGGACGTTAAACCACACATATCGATCCATAACTGTTGCCTTTTTCATTTTTAGTGAACTGGGGGTGAGTATTGGGATTCACCTTGTACCTTGTATTTTCCTTGTACCCGCTTATGATGATACTTTTCTGGTAGGACGCACAAAATACAGCTGGCTCAAACAGCGTCGTCGTTAAAACAATACGGATATGTCTGACCTTGAGCTTCACGCTTGCTACTCGAGCAGCAAGAATCTATAGGTGAAACTTGCGATGGCCACAAAAACTTTTCACAAAGACTTTCAACCTGTGCACCATTCACGAGGTCCGCTCACTGGGCATAACTGCGCAAGAATCTGCCAGCTTGAATAGTTTCAGAGTCGCGGACAGTGTGGCGAAGGCTCGGCTGTCCTGATTGCCTCAGTAATTTCATCTTCAAGTTTATATATATATATATATATATATATATATATATATATATATAGAGAGAGAGAGAGAGAGAGAGAGAGAGAGAGAGAGAGAAAGTGTATATGTCTAGGCAGTCGAAAACTTATGGCGTTGGTGATCAGAGAGTCAGCGAATGCGCAGAAACTATAGTGAGGACGCAATGCCAGCCAGCATACGCCACCTCGAACGTTCTCAGCGCTGGCAAAATATAGATTCTCTGTCAGCATATAGAGCCAGTGATGATAATCGCTGCGAAGGTGATGTAGTATACTTTAGGCTAACGTCGAGAAACGTGAACATTTAAACACGCATCTATTAAACGTGCTGATAGCAAAATCAAGAGCTATGACAGAAGACCCCTAGATGTATCCCAGATCGCGATAAACACCGGGGCCCACTTTTAAGGTTCGTTGGTTAGTATATTATACGGGCGAGCAAGTTGGTTTTGATTAAAAACGTAGGGAGACGCGATTGGCACGGCCCACACAAAGAGGAGGATACGGGAAGATGTGCTGGTTAACAATACGTACGCTCTACAAAGGCACGCAATACATATACGGTTAACAATATGTAACAATGGTTACTTCAATGAATAATTCGAAGTTATTTGGCTGTGATTATCGAAAAGACGTATTTATAGCGTCAGCTAGCAGCTCCAAGTAATAACAGTGAATCGATAAATTATGACAGGAGACACGCGCTTACCGTCGGCCCACCTTCCGGATCGCTGGCACTTGGAACGTACACCTTTCCTTCGCACGCCATCGTCTGCGACGTCTGCCCCGCGTTCGCGTGCGAAGCAAATGACCGGCGAAGGGCGCTCGATCGGCCCCGAATATCGTGAGCGAACGAGTGCACGTGCGTAGATCGCCTCGAGAAAGGCACTAACCGTCCACTTCCCGTGAGATCTCGCAATACACCGTTCGCGAGGAGCGGCCAACCGGACGCCACAGCCAAGTCATGGGCGGCTGATCGGAACAGCCTTGTCGACAGTCCAAGAGACGCCTTCTTTCTACTCGATTGAATCCTCGCGAGCCGACAAGGGGCTCTCGAAATCGAGGAGGGGGCGAGACATTTTTGGGGAACGAGTCCACTGGGCAAAAATGACGCGGCGGCTTACTCACTCCGTATGGCCCGATTCCTTGTATGGTATCTCGGAACAAGCCATTCTCTCAGTGGCGGAGGAGCCTCATGTAAACAAGGCGGCTACGCAAGTGACCGTTATCTCTATCTTTCAGAAGAATGAGGCTTGTGGGAGTGGTGAGGCGTGCCCGATAACGTACGTGTCGCACCGCACCTGCAGCGCGTGCTGCGAAAAGCTTGCGTGTGTACGTGTAGAGCGTACGCGTTCTGCTTTTTTTTCCACCTCTTTTTTTTAAGTGTTTAGACACCAGATATAGAGCATAGAGAGTTGAGAGAAGGAGAGTCATTTTCGGAGAAATAAAAAAAATATATGCGCGGTATATCTCGATAAAGAAGCAGTTACACAGTTCTTTGGAAATGAGTAAAACACGTGGTAGTTACCTTAGGCATAAATGACACGGGTTGCCTGTAAACATGTAGTGCAAGATTACATGATTGGACACCTTCCGAAATTTACATCGAGCTTCCTGGCAGTAGATGTCATGAGATTCTAAAAAAAAAAAAAAAACGTTAATCTGTTTTAGCAGATTGCCAGTTGGAATAACAGAATGACTGCTCTCTTAAATATGCCAGGACGCTTGCTAGAGAATAAGCCGAAGAGAAAGACAAGTGGCCATGTTCTCGTAACAAATCGAGACACTCTGGCTGGCGAGTCGACGCTCACGACAATCTTCATGACGTTATTGCCGCTGTCACTCAATCTTATCATTGCCTGGCGTTCCTTAAAATCAGGCAGCCATTTGTGTCGGATGAATCCATTCACAATGAATGGCGTCTCTGCCTCCTAGTTGTTTAACATCGAAATTCCCTCAGTGCGTGATTCTATGCTGTCTGAGTGTCTGCGAAGATATGGTAAAAAGCTCGGAAGAGAAGAGCAACCTGCACACTGACACGAATGGCGCTACTTGAGTGGCGATTATAGGGAGGAGACTTCATTGCGACATGAATGTTCCCTTGGCGAGTAGAGCACCTTCACATTGCAGATATGTTTCTATAAATGGCAGTCCAAGTAGATGACCTTAGAGTAGAAATCCACGTTTGTGTCTCCGATCTTAAATGGACTCCTTGAGTGCCTTGGTCAATCTTGTGGGTAATCCTGACACCAGTGCTTAGCCAAAGAATGTTTTAGGCACTAACGACGAACCTTTAAACTCATAATATGCCTAGTGAAAACCGTTGGCTAGTACTGGACTATACCCATTTTTTTTTACGGTGCACACCCATTTGCGGTTGACCGTCACTACGACATGACGCGCCGAAGAGCCGAGACACTAAGGTGTCTCGCCGCTAACAGAAAGCAATTACAGGGTGCGACAAATTTCGAGCTGCGGTCGTACTTCACGGATTCTAAAAATGTTTGCTGTGGTAGATTTGTGAAGAAATAAATGCCCTCAATAATGACGCCATTCGATGGTCACTCGGGAAAGCGTTGCAGGGACACTTTAGGTGTCAGAACGGGGTTCGTTGAATCAAACGCAGACGGCAAAGCTGGCAGGTGATTTTCACTCCAATGGTTTCGAACACCACTCATGCGAACATGTGCCCACCATGGCCGTGCGTTCGAACGACATACACAGCCTTGTAGTCGCTTTCCTTGCATTTTTTTGAGTGAGTGAAACTATGGCCGCAATCTCGAGGGTTCCTAAACTCGGTCCCCGACAATCGACTAAGTGCAGTCAAGGTCACTCCTTGAGAGAACTGGTCACTGCACTTTTACGATAGTATTCCTGCCATCTTGTAGAGTATCACGTGCGAATATGACCCTAGTATATTTATATATACACGAGCCTTTCGCCTTGCGCCCTTATCTCGGTTGCGCTGAGACGCCAGGAGGACGTTAATTTTGCTTTGCGCTTGACAAAAAGAGTTTTCGACCCTTCTCGGAGACAGTGTGGGAAAACCATACCGGCGGATTCAGTCACTCTTAGCATATAGCTTTTCATTATGCGTTTCGTCGTTCACTGCCATTGTTTCGTCTTTCATGAATGGGTATTCTAGCTTTTTCTTCCATTTTTTTCTGATTTGTACATTTATTTTGAACCTTTCTTTCCTCCTTTCTCTTCTCATGTTTCAATTTCTTTTCAGTTAACCCTTCACCGTAATCAAATACAGCTGCATTGCAGAAATTCGCCTCTTTGAAAGCATTTCCAGCTATTGTATTTCTATTTCTCTGGAGCGAAATGTTGACCTGAAACGATAATCGGATTCCGAATCTCTCCTAGTGTGTGTACCATGTCGTTCACTTTGCTTGCGTTTCTTTATATCTAGAGCTGCAAGGCACTGAGACGCGCAGCTGAGAAAATATCTTCATAGTTAATTAACAACAACCCACCTGAAACGGGGACCTTGGTCGTCGTTGAAAAGTCGGGTCTTTTTACCAAGGCGTATAGTCCTCCTAAGATGCGGATCGTAAAGAGGGTTCGTCATGCGAGCTCCCGACGGATGGCGAAACAGCTACCGACCACCCCTAGTTCTTTGTTGAAGTAAAAAACATGGATATAGAGATGGCTACATCGTAATCCTATGAAGTCATTGCTTGTTTGCTACATTTTTTGGCAGTAAAAAAAAACAAGACAAAACATAGCCACGTACTTCCTCTGGTTTATGTCGCTACTCACGTCAACGATGGGTGGAATGCGATATTGCTTCGATGGCATAATTTGCAAGAATTACCTTGTTTTGCCGGCTATTCGCAGTGCTATGAACATTGTCAATGAGCTAGATCAATGAGCTAGATTTTTCTTATTTGCTCGGCCGTTCCTTTGTATTGAAGTTTTTAATGCTTTTCCGCGCACGACGAACGCAATCCAACTCGACCAGTTTCACACTGTGCTGCAATAATTGTGCGTTGTTGCTCAACCTACGTTTGTAGTTGGCAGGGAGTGCAAAGGGGGAACAGGCATGCAGGGGAACATTTCCTGGGGCGGCCGCCCTGCCCTTGTCCGCTTTCATGAACTGGAATAAGGTCCGTATACGCCTGTGGTTGTATCTTTCCTTCTGTCTGTCCGTTCTCGTCAGTAGTGCGCTTTTTTCACCTCTGCTTTTTTTCATGTATTTTTAATTTCAGTGCTCTTATGAGAACTCAGAGGAAGCAATGCCAATGACGGCAGGCAGGAATGACAATATGAGGGCGGGAAATTTGTTTGTGTGCGCGCGTGCGTGCGTGTGAGTGTGTGCACGTCTATGCGTGTCCTTGCGAGCGTGCGCCCGCGAAATGGTAGACGGGCAAGCTAGGGGGTGTGGTAGCGCAGATAACAGCCCCCGCAACTCTTTTTGGCCAACAACATGGCCTGGTTTCCGCTTTCATCCGTCTCGCTTCATAAAAACGTGTTGCCCGAGTTCTCATCTGCCAGCAAACGCTCATCCGCTCCAGACATTTCAGACGGCGAGCTCAGACCACTGCTGGAAAGATAAGGCACCTCTGACGGTTTCACAAGGAGTGGTAGTGCATATCCCCCTGCGATACGCCGTCTGCCGGCCTCCCTTCACAACTCGGTTTTCCCAGTGGAAAACGAACTCGGAAGCAGCGGAAAAATTTTCCTTCGCAAGATGAGACAACTGACGTGCTATCGCACGAATCCTTATCGCCAAGTCGATCAGGGCGGCGCGTCTTAACGCATACGGCGTAGCGTGTCGCGCAACGGATCATATAACTGTCGTCCGTGACGCAAAGGTCGCTAGCGTTCTATCCCGCTTCCGGCGCTAAAGCAATAGGGAGTTTTAGAATAACGTCTGCAGGCGCCGCGGGCGTTGCCGGCATAGCGGGTGCCATACGAGTTTTAGAATGGCGTTTGCCCTCCTGCAAACCGCAACGCACAATCGCAGCGACACCGTAGCCTCGGAACCAGCGTTTGCGGGCCGCACACGTCGCCCGCTATTTCGGATTTTCTGTGGGCGGGCCGCGAACGCGAATGGTTGCTCGCGTTACGACGCATGCGCAGTGGCCGCGACTGCACCGCAAGGGCTCGCGGTGCGCTATTTTAAAACTCCCTAATGAGCTGAACGTTTGATGAGACGATGTGTATATTTAACAGTTTGTGTATATTTAACATTTTTGACGGACTTTTGCGCTTACCAACGGGCATGTATTGTTGGAAAAATCCACTTGGCAAACGACTTTCACAGAAGTGCGTGCCCCGCCCATGTTTATATAGGCTGTAGTACCATAAAAGTTGTGTAATCAAAAAAGCCTCTACAAGTCAAATATTAAATTAAGGTATAAGCTTCGCAATCTGACAGTGTTGAGCAGGAATATTTGCCAGAAATTTATGCTAGTCATTCAATGGAGAGCTGTTGCTGGGAGTCGGAGAAAATTTATTCTACAAAAAACATATTTCCGAAGGTCCGCTGCATGTATAAAGTGTAGAGATGGCCTTCTCCAGCAGCTTTGGTTTCCAGCAGCTTTGGTTTAACTCGTATTCTTATATGAGACACATGGCCGGATCTAGTGTCACTATAGTCGCTCCTGTGGCGTCGTTGTCATGCGCACATGGGTGTGCACCGACGCCGCGAAAAACGCGCGCAGCTTGAAACTGTCTTGCAACCATACCTGGAATGAGTGAGCAAGGGCTTACCCCCGTATTCTAGAACACCCCTTCACTCAACGCTTCACCTTCACTTGAGAAAGCCGACGGAAGCGCCGCCTCTGGACACGGAAAGTCACTGCATATCAGCGATAATCTGCTGGAGTCCTGAGTATAGCGCAGACAGTCATTTTCAGCCGAGCGGCGGCGCAGTGCTCAACTCTGTCAATCAAAGGGTGAAAGTAGAGTCTAGGAGCGTTTGTGAATACGGGAGTTAGAGTCCGAGGATGACAGCTCCTCGGCTTCAAGTTTTATGGCGACGATGGGTTGCATCATCCCGAGACATCTACAGCCATTCGTATGTTTTGTTTACGGTCTCAAGTTGTCTCCTTCGCCGAGAGTGCGCAGCTGCCGACCTTTCTGCACAATCTTATAGCTACTCTGGTTACGTGCGAGGTCCACACATCACTGAGGCGCGGTGTGATCGCGTCAGACGCACTGCTTCTGCTCAAGACAAGAAGGCCACCGGAGGGAATCTTGGCGCTGAATACAGAGAAGCGCGAAACATTTTAGTACTGCGCGCGATATTGTCAATTTTATAATAGGACGTGCAAATATGTAAATAAATACGCTTTGACACATATATTGAAACGCCGGCATATCCGAGTGAAGTGACGCCTGGAAAGAGGTGACGATAGACGAAATAGCGAAGTTCATTGGACATCTGATTTGTTAAGGGATAATTCACAGCACGGGCATCTATCTATATTGTAATACCTGCAGGCTGTTATCGCAGAAAAAAGAGAAAAAAAAATCACAGAGAAGTGTACGAGTTCACTCATGAAAAAAACCAAGCAATGCTTCACCGCATGTCATGAGCAATGAAGCAAGACCTCGGTTCCAATTTTGATTGATATTGATAGATATGTGGGGTTTAACGTCCCAAAACCACTATATGATTATGATTGATTATACTAATTGATTATACTAATTGATTATACTAATTGATTATATGATTCCGATTTTCTTTGTGTGATAAGAAACATTTTGTACAACATTTATTATTTTGTGCTATTCCTGGGTCATTAACCTCCATAATGTATATTAGGATTAAAATTATTTTTGTATATATAGTGTTTTTTGCCCTTCTTATAAGCTGGCCACTAAAAATTACACGGTTTTCACATTTTTACTTATTTCAAAATATTTTTGTTGGCCTACAACAATTTTTTTGGAAAGAGCATTTCGTAGTGCAAAACTTGGTATGCTGCATTGCGTGCTGGAGTGGTTTTCAAGTTTGCAAAAATTATTTTCCGGAAACATACAAAAATTACCATTTTTTGCGTAGTAACGAACAAGAATGTCACTGCCAACTGGACGTTGCACGTTTGATTCCACTAAAGACGGCCGCTACTCCATGAGGGGGCGGGTAAGGGAATACGTAGTCAAAATAATTTAAGTCTTGTACTGTGCCTCAGTAGCCAAAGTGTGCGTTCGTATCAGGCATGACGCTACAAAAGATGCAACTAAGTTGATTGATTTTATTGATACGTGGGGTTTAACGTCATAAAACCACCTTATGACCATAAGACACGCCGTAGTGGACGGCTCCGAATGATGCAGGCCAAGTTCCAAGGTAGGCTGTGGTTTCATATAAACGCGGTCTCGAATTAGCTAATTACGTTAGCTTATAATTGTCTTCTGTTTAGGATTATCTCTGCTCCTTGTGTTACAAATGGACGCCCTTTAATTCTACGCTGAAAAACACCCACTAGCTCGTCCTTCAAGAGTAGAAAAAGTTGTTGGATTTTTGAAGGTCACTCTTAAACTTAACGACGCTAACACTCCTTTGAAAGATGAGCGAATTATTGTCTGTTCAGACAAGGACCACGGATCTTCTTTAGGAACCATTACTTGCACGCGAATGTTATCTGTGAGATCTTCGTTCTCTACGAGTCGCTGTATTGGTCATATGTCGATACAATCGAATAAAAAGAACGTACGTCGTGAAATGCTTGAGATCTGCTGCACATTTAATCCAATCGACACAGCGTCCTCACGTGTGGCAAACAAGAGGACTCTTTTGATTGGAGAACGTGTACGCGGGGCCAATTTCGAGGAAATACTGCTGGACGCTTTGAGGTCTGTGTATCGCGGTGCGGGATCTTCTGGCAACCGCAATGCAGCCACCACCACTACTACAAAGAAAAAAAAAAGAAGTTGCTATTCGTTGCAAAGTTTCAAATGAAAGATTGAGAGAAGGAAAGAAAAGCGTCTGCTGCTCGATAAAGGTGACCTATTATTTTTGCTCTGGTGACACTGCCTTACTCCCACTGGACATTCGATTGAACCGTATGAAGTGACGAACGTTTTGCTTTTAGAATGACGAGCGCAGTCGTTGTAGCGTAATTTCCGGAAACTTCTGTATTGTCGGCCGAAACTGCTTCCGAGGAATTGAGGCTCGAACAGCAACGCATCTACCACTCTGCTGCAGTATGCTTACATTAGAACGCGCCTTGTACTTCACACATTCCTTCAGCACTGTTTCGCCTCAACGTTCATTGTGCGTTATTTTTTCAGTTGATACTTTACATGATTCGTCTGCAAGGCACATGTCGAAAACCCTTGTGCATCAAAGCACGATGATGAACAGAATAATGATCATATAGCAAGCTTTATAATAGAAGTAGATACTGAAAAGAGTCTAAACAATGTTAAGGATATTCCTGCTATGAATCGTGCATTTGTAGCTGAAAAAGATAACAAAAAAGTGGGGTGCGACTTTGCGTACAAGGGGACAGCGTGGGCTAAGAACAACGTATGCGATTTTCTTGTTTGAATAGGGAGCATTTACCAGTTCATTACGGCGTGTCATCTGAGCGCAGGCTCATGTACATAATATGGGACGGCAATAAGTCGTCTTGGTACTAGGATTAGTGCCTGATGTATATTTGCTGTGGGCAGAGTCAATTCTCTTCTTGAAGGTCATGTTCAAGCTTACTTTTCATGTGCTTCCTATTTTTGTTTTTAAATACCATAGCACAATTGTTAACGCCCCTCGTTGGGTTTTTTATACCACGCTAGATTAATTGGCAGAGTTGTCAGACTGTTTTAACTTTGTAATTATTTATATTTGGTTGGACATAAATCTATGTTGATATCAAAAATAGCAAACTGATAACTTTCAGACAAATTTATATCTGTTCGTTGCAATCTAGACAACAATAAGAAATATTCTTTTAAGCAAAAAAAAAAGTGATATTCTGGTTTCAGATGTCATTGGCTCGAACAGCTGAGAAAACAATAGTGTGTTTTAACGGCTACAGATCTAATGACTAATAATAATTGTGGGGGTTTAACGTCCAAAAGGCCCCATACGATTATGCGAGACGATGTAGTAAAGGGCTCCGGTAATATCGACCACCTGGGGTTCTTTTACGTGCACCTAAATCTAGGTACAAAAATCTTAAGAATTTTCACCTCCATCGAAAATGGGGCCGCTGCGGCTGGGATTGGATCCCGCGACCGGCGGGTCAGCAGCCGAGTTGCCTTAGCCACTAGACCACCGTGGCGGGTCGATCTAGCGACTGAATTTCTTGATTTCAGACTATGTGTGTCTGACATCCTTCATACAGTGATTTGATTATTTAGAGCGCAGAAAGTTAAAGAAATGAACAGGGAATAGTACACAACGCACTGCCCCCCCACGCTTCATTTGTTCAAATTTCTGCGCACTAGAAAAAGTTCTTATGTTAACGTTGTGTTACCTATGAGCCAGCTCTAATGTTGTATTCTGCAAGAGCCACAATCTAATCGGTGAAGATTTCAGGCTTATGGCAGTTTTTATCGCATACGTGACGCCTTGTCCACCACATTTCGTTTCTACTAGCCTTCAAGCACAGTCCTGGCTTCCATTCGCCGAGGAAGCTTAGTGCGATGTGTCGTTCCGTTAAGCCACAGGGCGCGATTTTGATGCCATTTCAGGGCTGGCGCATTGCAATGGGTGCGGAATACAGTAACGCGCGCATGCTTAGATTTACGTGCCCAATAAAGAATCTCAGAGGTGTCAAAATTAATACAAGCAACCCACTTCCCACTAGGCGTGCCTGATAATCATTATGGTCCTGGCACGTAAAGCTTCACAGTTACTTCACATTATTCTTAGCTTGATTTGTCAGCAGCATGCTTTGTAAAAAAGCCGTCCGGAAATACACGGACGCTTCGTTTACTACCACTAAAGCTACCTTTCATCGCCGGCCCTTTTTCAAAGGTCACGTGATTGGGGCCAAATGTTTGCGTCCTGCACCTGAACGTCTAATTACTGCACGCTTGAGTTCCCGCAAACGTAATTTTGTTTTTTCTGAAAAACTATATGACGTCTTGTCACGGTATACAGTGCCTAAAACACATGCGTCGCGATTGCGTGCCTCGTGTGCCTTCGGCCTTGCAGTTTCAACGGCACTGCTAGCAGAAGCGGTGGGTCGATACTTCTGTTGTAGGTGCGCCTGAGTTGATGATGAAGTCGATCTTCAATCGTTTCTACTTTAGAAACAAGGTGACGACCGGCAGTTATCCGGCTAGTTAATTGGGTTGATGTATTGCTTCATGGATCATAATCTGGCATTCAATAAAACCCATTCAGCTTTTCGTTCTGCGTACAAGTTTAGCTTTTTCTTCTTTTTTTTACATAATACAATGCTAGCTACGCCCATAACGTTCCACCAATCTTGCCCGGGACGCTGCCTATAGCGTCCACTTACACGACAGCTCTGCCGTTCTGTGCGAATAGTCGTGAAACTTAGTTTTTTTTTTCTTTCACGGAGAGCAGTCGCTCGTGAATCCAACGGTGACTTCTGATACGAGGGCATACTTTGTTCGCGCACTGCTTGACAAGAGGTGAAAAAATTGCGAAAGGAACAAAACGAAGAAAAAGTATTCTTGCACAGTTTATGAAGGAAACTGCGCTAGGGACTGCAGGACTGACTGAAGTTAAACTGTTTTCAATCACTTTGATAGTTCCTGGTAACCTCACAAATGACTTTCGCGACTTTTTTTATCTTTGTAACTTATATTCTCGAGCAGCCGACAGTAGGGTGTAGCAAACCAAAATTTTAGTTCTCGTTAATTTTCTAGGTTCTCTATTTTGAGACTGTATACTTTGACGTAGGTTTTGCAGTAAGCAGAAATTTAGCGTTTCATGATAATCCGGAGGCTTACGAAAGAAATAATGTCCCAGATCACATGACCATTCTGTTTTATACGTATGAAATACTTTGTACGAATCCAGTCCATATCTAAGTAGCTGAACGAAAAACACACGGAGCACAATGCAACTGACCAACGCTTAGTTCGACAATTTAATTTTAGATGTGTAACACTTTCAACATTGTCACACGAGAGGGATAACGAACTTATTACATTTTAAACATGGGGCACAGAAATCTGTCGTACTTGAAGGTGGACTGTTTCAGGCGCTTAGGAGAAGGCAACCGGTACATGCGACATCGAATCGTACATGTCCCTATAACGTGGAACAGGTCTTAAAAAAACTGATATAAAGGGTATTCTACCCAACATTTTCCTAAGGCAGATTTTGCCTCTACCAGCTATCCAACAGCAGCAGAGATTGTTTTTTTATGGCCTTTCATTGATTCATTCATTTATTAGCTCTGTGCTTGTCAAGAGTACCACAAGCCCACTGTAGAATCTTGTGCCTATCTCGTGTTGTTCGAACGGCCCAAACTAAATAGGTGTAGTAATATTATTCGCCTGGAAAATAAAATCGGCATATTTGTGTGATTGAGGTCATTAAAAAAAGTGCGCTGGCGAGAAGAAAACAAGTCAGCCTCTTGCAAAACTAAAAAAGAAAAAGTGCAATGTTTTGTTTTGCATAATAAGTGTCGTCAAAACAGACCTCAAATGCAAAAGGTAGGCGCGCTGGTATTTAGGCCGCGATGATTTCAAGCGTTTAAATCACAAATGCACTTTAACTGGCGTAGTCGTGAGCGATGGATAAAGTAATCCTGCCAGGTCGAATTGAACTGCTTTCGTGCAACAGTCGATTATCAAAACCTTCTTACATCGCATACTTTACGTCTATTAATGAGCTTCGAAAGCTCTGCCAGTTTTACTTTGTCTGTTGTACTTGGCACAACAGAATACTAGTACATCAAAAAATGTACTGGTATTCGATCAAGGGAGCCTGATGTATACAGGTGCTCCGAAAGTAAAATGGAGCACTTGAGCAGTGGCTAAAATACGCAAACGTGAATATCCGCACGCGTCATAAAAAAAGCGGTTCTTTATTTTTATGCGGAAATGATTGCACTATGCTTTGGTACATTTCCGTATAAGAACAACCATTTCTCTGATGGATCGCGCTGGCATTCACTTTTGTGTAGCTTGCCCACAGCTCGCATGCTGCGTTTTACTTTTGGAGCACTTGTACTACAGACACGGCGGGAACCTGATTACGTTTTATAAAACCATGGAAACCCCGCAGGAAGACACGTGCATTTCTTCAACACCCACAGAGAATACCAACACCGGCGATAAACTTCTACTTCCTGTTCAGCGCCCTAGTTTGAGCGAGGTTTGGCCCCGTTACTCCTACTCGCCCCCAAAGAGAGTTCAGTGCCAAGTTTTTTTTTTTTTTGAGGTAAAGAGTCAATGAAATACACAAATCCCACTCAGTAAACACTTCGCCCGTGGGCAGCGTGTGCCACTTTTTTTCTTTCCGCCGTGTGGTTGGAGCCAGAAAATAAAAAAAAAACAACAACAAAAAAGAAAGAAAACCGAGCGTGGGTTCAATAGCCGGTGTTTTACCTCAACCGGAGGATGGGATCGTAGGAGGTGCGTTTGAGCAGGATGAACTGGTTGAAGAGTCGCGAGCTGAGGCCCAGGCCGCGGCTTTCCATTCGCGGCGGCAGATCGGCGCCCGGTGATGGCGAGGACGACGGGTCGAGGACGGCGCACCTCCGGCAAAGGTTACTGCGGCGAAGAGCAATGGTGGCGGCGGGGCGGGCGAGGGGCGGCAAACTGGTCCGTTCCGTTTCTTGGCACCGGGGCACGAGCGCGGGGACGTGAACGACTGGCTCGAGCTCCCGCAGCGACGACTCCGGCCTGGTCGCGAAGAAAATAGTAAGAACGGGCGCCACTAGGGAGACGGGGCGGGAGAGAACAGCGCTCGGAATAGCAAGCTCGGGGTTCTGGGAGGAGGAGGAGATGCGCGTTCAGAACGGCCGCTGCTGCATCCACCGCTGTCGCCTCGTGAAGTGCCAAGCGCGCAGGTCGCTTAGCTAGCTATCGCGGCGAGTGTACACAGATGAACGGGCGAGGAGCGAATCGTGCCATACGCGCTGGGCATGCGCGTTGGGAGGAAAGGCTTTTAAAAGAGAAAAGCGAGAGAGTGAGGAGGAAGAGACAGAGAGAGTGGGGCGATGCTACGAAAGGAAGGAGGACAAAAGGTGAGAGGAGAGTCGGTAAGGAGGTAGCGCGAATGCAACAGTTGAAAGCACACGAACGCGTAACATCCGGATTGCAGCGCCGCTGCAATAACAACTAGAGATGACGACGACGATGGTACACTGTGCCAAGTGCCAAAATAAGTGCTCCTCGAACGAAGTAAGGAAAACCGCGAAGTGCCGAGGTGATGATGGGGAAAAAGCTTGCTGCTCGTGGTCATGGAAAGCGCGGCAGACGCGTACTCTTCTGGTTATATGGCGTCAGTGCATGGAACGTACCTTTTGCCATGAAATTAAACGCCTGAAAAAATACAGGGCTTTTTACGGCGCCGTCATGGAGTCAGGACGCATGTACGACTTGATTTGACTGATACGCGGGGTGTAACGTCCCAAAACCACCATATGAGTTAAACAATGTCGTACCTGCATACAAGTACGTTTTTAGCCCCTCCGCCCCCCCCCCCCCCCGCGCGCGCAAATATTGGCATATAGGATTAGTGATGAGTAAGAGCGATAAGTGCGTGAGCGTTATCTAAGGTAGCCCTAATTTTATAAGTAGGTTACGGCTACCTAAAGTGCGGCCTATACGCTTATATTTTTATCTGTTTGATGTAGTTATCACAACGTACACATCACGCGTTGCAGTTTGTTGCATTATTTGCTATTGTTTTGTCTGGAGTGCCGGACTGACGCATTCTGGTCATTGTCAAATGACGCCCGACGTGTTAGTGTTTAATGTTACGCGATCTGACACGCTTTGAAGGCTACTGAAAGGAAGCGCCGCTCTATCTAGAGATAACTTTTGCGGCTAAAACCCTAGATGCCTCATCAAGCTCAAACGTTGGCAGTCGTATTCAACACAAATGACAAAAAGAAATGATCATCACGCGATAACATCACTATATGAAGTTACCATGACATCAAATGTTGCCAAAATTAGTGACGTCATCATGAAGTCGTATAACGTGACGTTACACAGTGATTTCATTACATGACAAAGGTGGGCCCGTCCCGGTGGCATTACAAAACTAAGTCAGGTATAGAAAGGTTTTAGGTGGAGGTAGATGGTGCCAAATACATCACTGTGAAGATGAAACGTTTGCGGTGTCTCTTTCGAGTGTTCGTGCTTGCAAGCTTTGTCTTCCAGAATGAGTATTTGCCGACTATCTAAGAACCCACTTGCATGTGTGTATGGGAACCTGTGTCTTTTACCGCGGCGTTACCAAGTGTATTGCTATACAAACTGGTTTAATGAACTACCATAAGTAAAAGTTAACTTTGTGAATAATAATAATAATAATAATAATAATAATAATAATAATAATAATAATAATAATAATAATAATAATAATAATAATAATAATAATAATAATAATAATAATAATAATAATAATAATAATAATAATAATAATAATAATACTGTTATTATTAACAATATTATTATTATTTTAGGATGATCTTTATTTGAGACGAGCTCGAGCTTGTACACACTGATGATGGTATCTAAAGATGAGGAAATTATAGAAATGATGATGACACGTCCAATCAATAAAGAAGAGTTCGTGACTGTGCTCACACTAATTCCCCGTCACGCTGGAAGCGGCCTCCTGGCCGCGCGAGAGACAATATTAGGAAATGCGTCGCGTATACAGCTTCAGTCGAGAAACGTGCACAATCTCTGTACTACGGCAACGATGGTCTGAGGGGGCGTTAAATGGCGAGATACGGTAATTAACGGGGGAAGTTTGTTCAATCACCATATAAGGCCCTCTAAAACGACTGAGGAATTTTTCACATAAGCCGGGCACACGCACGTGAGTCCACAGAAGAACTTCGTCTCTTGGGGAAAAGGTGACAGCACGGTGAGTTGAGTCGTAGCGAGACTTGCGAGCTTCCTGAGAGATGCCGGTGTTGATTCGGGCCAGATGACGGCAGTGCTCAAGGCGAGACGAAAATTGAGCGGATAAAGGGCCTGCTGAGGTAGCAGGAGCCAAAAGGAAGGAGACGTCCAGAGTTACACTTGGAGAGTGGTCATGGACCACAAAATAGGGAGAAAAGCCGGTGGTTCATTGCGTAGCTGCATTGTATAGGCAAACGTTACGAATGGCAAAATGGCATACCAGTTCGTGTTGTCAGTGTACTGGGATCGAGAGGTACTGGGATCGATACCCAGCACCTCCACCACTTATGAGGAAGAGCTTTATTCGAGACGAGCTCGGGCTGGCACACACTGGTGATGGTATCTACAGATGAGGAAATTGTACAAATGATGATGACATGACCAGTTGATAACAAAGAGTTGGTGACTGCGCTCACATTATTATTATTATTATTATTATTATTATTATTATTATTATTATTATTATTATTATTATTATTAAAATTATTCTTCTTCTTATTATTATTATAAATTCGTCTCATATGTGTGTTGTCCCCTTCTATATTTAGGCGCAGAAGAAAAGTTTTTGTGACTTGCATCTTCGGCCTTTTTCTCTTTCTGTATCACGGCTTGCAGGGAAGAATGCTAATGGAAATATTCCAGCCCCGCTGACGCGGTGCTTTTTGTTTCGTTAATGTCCTTCTCGCCGGTCCTTCCTATCTGTTCCACTTGCAGTGATAACAGGATGTGACAGGCCTTCGCTTCCGGACTAGGCATATACGCGCGTTCACACGCAATAAAGATAATAATAATAATAATAATAATAAAGGAAAAAAAGAAGAAGCATAAACTGTCACTGCAGCCCATCACTTCATACTCGACGCAGTTATATGCGTCACGTGTTTACCCGTGCAATTCAATAAGCGTTGTCACGTATATATGTGACGAAATACGTTATACGAGCCCGGATTGCTCAGCACATTGACCGCGCAATGTTTATAGCAAAACCACAGACAAAACAATGTCTTTCGCCGTCGAATGATGCGGAGAGAATGCAAGGAGAGTGAAAGAAAAATGTTTTTTCTTAAAATACTTCAAGGCCTTTCTTCCCAAAGAGAAGTGGGAAAAAGTGTACAGAAAAAAACAGCAAAAAAAAAAAAAGAACCGGAGATATTACTTTGGAGAGAAGGAGCGGATTCCAAGTCGGAATACAGATGACATCGAATGTTTGATTTGGTAGAATGTCACCGACGATCGAGATACTAGCTAAAGCGAAATTTGAGCACTGCCATTTGGGTGGTTTCATTTATGGCAACGACACTGAGCGATACGTGTGCGGGGGGGGGGGGGGGGGGCGACGTATAGAAAAGTTCAAGACCACTAGTTCAGGGCCAACTGTCAAGCTCCCAGCACTTTGTGACTGTTTACGGCCGAACTGTGAAATACGTACCCGCCACGATGGTACAGCGGATATATATGCATGGTGCTCAATGGCAGGCCCGAAGTTTGCGTGGTGGAATCGCGGTTGCGGTGGCCGTATTTTTGATGGAGGAAAAAAAATTCTCGAGGCTCGCGTGCTTAATTTAGTTGAACGGTAAAGAACTCCAGGTGCTGGAAATTTTCGAAGCTCTGCTCTATGGCGTCCCTGATAGTAATGTCGCGCTCTTAAGACTCGAACCCCCACAATTATTATTATTATTAATATTATTAACTGCACAGTGCTTGTGGTAATCTTTTGTACGTCATATGCACTGGTTGAACTGTGCGCTGCTGCGTGGCGTATCGGCGTGGAGGCATGCAAGACCCCGACATCTCGACACGGGAGACCCGAGTCCAGGCCATCAATCTACCGGACAGTCAATAAAGCTTTTCCCATCCACATTCGCCGTACATACATGTTGCTAATCGCGTGTTCCAGAACTGGGCGGATATTTACTTTAAGGCTGCCTGCTGAAGTAGCGGAAATATTCAGCTTTTTTTTTCTTGTGTCTTCTGGTCCCCGTGCGTTTCACGCTGACTGCATGTACTTACGTGCAGTTACAGACTGCTCTTTATTTTTTCGCCGTTACTCATTTCTCTCTATTCGAAGCACATCCTTCTTCCACTCCCTGATATTCACGAAGGAAGCCTCGTTATCAAACACGAGGTCGGTGCACATGTTTCGCAAGGTCGTTAGAGCAGTCGGAGCTTTTATCAGGGCGAGCAACGTCGTGTTCTTCCGCATAAGTGCCCGGAACTTCCAGTCACTCTGTATGTCGGCATTAATGTCGTCTTCAACTATAGCGATATTGTCAAAGCTCGAGTGCGAGGCACAGCACGGACGCTACGTGTTTGGAGAGTGCAGTGGGAGTGAAGTAGACTCCCGCTACACCACAAAGCCATTGGGGAACTTAGTGGCAAACAGTTCAACAATCCAGCGTGTTGGTTTCTGGGCTTGAGACTTGTATACCGTTGTGGCACTGGATTGCACGAAGGGGGGGGACTGCTTGCGTCTGCAGGAAACGTCCTTCTTGCGGTCAAGGGTGAACGTGACCGAGTGAGGTTCGAATGGTGTCCAGAACGGCTCTAAATCGCGCGGCTTCACTCGTCCGCAGTTCCGGGTTTGCTTGACGGCAAGCCCTCTTCGCTTCGGCCTCCCGGGCTGTCACCGCAAGCCCAAGTTGCTGCTCCTTTGGGAGCCCACTGCACTGCTTCCTTCTCTTCTGAGGTGTTCATGCGGCCGAGTGGTAGCGAAGATATTTAACTGCGTGAGCTCCCGGCGAAGAGAAAGGAAGCGCACGTGCCGAAAGTCGAGAGTTTTAGTACTGCGTACGCTGCGTACGTGGCGGCGTTGCGTACGTAAGGATGCCACGTTCTGCGTAGTGCGCATGCGCAGACCGCAACTCGCACGTATCGCGTTACGTACGCAGCCGCTACGTACGCACGCATGAGATGCGTGCGTGCGTACGTATGAGCTTATCGCGCCGCTCTCGAACAAGTTCGCGAAAGCGCGAAACTTCGTTTTGCAAAATGGCGGCATCGAAGGCAAGCAGCGACCGGCTCTGTGGCTTAAAATATGGCCATAATCTGGCTATAACACTTGGATTCGCTCACATTGGCTGTCAGCAACACGTACTTCTATTTTGATCTACCAGATGGCGCAACACGCTTCACGCTCGTTACGTACGCGGGTACTACGGCGTACTAAAAGCCGATTAGTGGCAAACGACGCCACGTAACGCAAGGCGCTTGCATGATGCGTACGTAGCACCATTCCGCAGTACTAAAACTCTTTAGTATCTCTGAAATCACCGGAGAAGTGTACATGCCGGCGCCGGACCAGGCGCGAGCATAAGAAGCTTGCCGAGCAAGCTCCCAAGATCGACACTACGCGACCGATTTTCACCCTTGCGTGCGACTTGTGCCCGCAGACATACAGAATTCACAACTGCTCAGATTGCTCTTGCAACACTGCAAAATAAGTTGACGCGATGACCCTGCACATCTAACCGATTCAGAAGTTTGCCACTGCAGTAGCACGACTGATAAAGTTGCTTTGCGCTCGAAGCGGTCATCTGCGACCGTTGGCGCTTTGCAAATAAGTTGGACGCGCTTCCGCTTTTAGTGCCTATAGTGTGAAGACTGAGCCTTTTGTTTGCAGACGGAAAGCGTGTAAACAAGTATTTGGCAGATCACACGTACAGTGGGAATCGATGATATGAGAAGCACGAATGATAAAGGTTGATCACTTTAAACTCAGCAAAATGTTACGAGGTGGAGGTGAATGACGTCTTATATGACTTCCGTACGATGATTATTATGTTAGGATGTGTTCTTTACCTTCGCCATCTATTCACGTCACGTGATACCAAATTTAGCATATGTTGAGCTAGTGAAACGCCCGCGAGCACGCTATGAGCGTGGTAAATTGTCATGTTCTTACATGACACGCGTGTCTGGATTATCACGTTTGCACCAGTCATATATTTCGTCATCCATTGACGTCACGTAACGCCTAAATTTGGTATACGTGGAGCTCGCAAAACAGCCGCGAGCGCATCACGAAGGGTCCATTATATTCCAATGTATCGTTGACACGCGCGCACGCTGAGCATGAGCGTCCAGCGCACGCTGGACGCTACGTTACAGAACGCGAGCACTAACGCCAGGCGCGACCGGTGCGACCAGCGTCCTTTGGCGTGGCCCGACGGCAACCGGCGCGAAATGCGACATGCTGCATTTCGCGCCGATGCGTTACCCAGATTACACTGCGTCTCCCTCTTTTCGTGACGGAGGGACGCCGGACGCGCTGAAGCGCGCATGCGTCAAAGCAACGCAGTGCGCCACGCGCCTGCGAGTGTATGGCAGGACCGGCGCCTGGCGTGGAAACGCCGTCTTGACGCACCGAAATGAACGCCGGCAAACACGCGCCCCGCGTCACGTGGAAGTCTATTGGCGCCTTGACTGTAACATGTAGTCATGTTCTCACATGACACGCATCTCATGATTACCATCTTTGCACCTACCTTCATCATTCATTGGCATCACGTAATACCAAATTTGGCATATATGAAGCTAGCGGAACGACCGTGAGCGCATCATGAGTGTGGCATGTCATGTTATTACATGACGCGCATGTCGTAATTATCATGTTTGGATGTGTCATTTACCTATGTCGTCCGTTCCCGTCCCGCAATACCAAATTTGGTATAAGTGAAGCTAGCGAAACGACAACCAGCGCATCATGAGCGTGGCATGTAGTCATGTTGTTACATGACACGCATCTCATGATTATCATCTTTGCACCAGTCACATACCTTCATCATCCATTGGCGTCACGTAATACCGAATTTGGCATATATGAAGCTAGCGGAACGGCCGTGAGCGCATCATGAGTGTGGCATGTCATGTTGTTACATGACGCGCATGTCGTAATTATCATGTTTGGATGTGTCATTTACCTATGTCGTCCGTTCACGTCTCGTATTACCAAATTTGGTATAAATGAAGCTAGCGAAACGACAACCAGCGCATCATGAGCGTGGCATGTAGTCATGTTGTTACATGACACAGCATCTCATGATTACTATGTTTGCGCCAGTCACATACCTTCGTCATCCATTCACGTACCGTAATATCAAATTTGTTATTTGTGACGCGAGTGAAACGGCCGCGAGCACATCATGAGTGTGGCATGTAGTCATGTTGTTACATTACACGCATGTCATGATTTTCATGTTACGCTCTGTCGCTTGTGTTCGCCATGCAATCATGTCATACCATACCAGTTTTGCCACATGCCATGTGAACGAAACTACCGCAAGAGCTGCAGGACCATGCCATTTTATGATTTTCATGTTATGACTAGTCAAATATGTTTTGCATACAGTCATGATATCCCATACCAAGTTTGGTATTGATACCATTATCTAAACTGCCAGGAGAGCTAAAAGTTGTAGGCGGCTAGATAAATAGATACGTTCAAAGTCACCTAAGTTCACTGAGAAATGCTTCGCATTCAATAATTGCTGGTGGTTTGCTTGCCAAAACCATGATACGACTAGGAGGTACTGCGAATTAATTTCAACCAGCTAATGTTCTTTAACGTGAAGCTTAAACTGTGTAAACGGATGTTCTGGTCGGGGTGAATCTCGAGCTTAGTAGCATGGTAGCAGGCACGGAAAGATGGAGCTTGGTAGACCTATCTTCCAATTAGAGCAAGAGAGAGAGAGAGAATTTATTTTTAAGAAAGGTAGAGAGGTCGGCCTGAGCTATAGTTTGCTCTGGTCTGCTACTCTACACTGGGTAACGGTGACTGGGGAGTGAAAGAGTGATGAATGACGATGGTAAGGTAGAGAGATGATATGTTCTTATTAGGCTGGGTAACTCTACAGACGTGCATCCAGTCCAGTGGCTTCTAAGAAAGCGATGACGGCTCGTATACCCACATGTGTGCTGCTGGCGTCAGGACAAGGACCTAACACAACCTGATCGGTTAATGGTCGACTAATATATCGGCCAATCGAAGATATCAGTTGCTGACGTTCGCTTGCATATGCTGGAATAGTCGCAAAATATATGTTCGAGCGTTTCTGGCAACTGACAGTGACCACAATTGGGACCTGTGTCATCACAGCCAATCAAGTGGGTGTAACGTCTTGTGTAAGCCACACCGAGGCGAATGCGGTGGATAATGCATGGAGATGCTTCGCTTTGACTTGTGAGGCATACGGAACTTCATTTCCGGGTCCCATTTGTGCAGCCGCTTATGCTGGTGTTCTGGTTTCTGCCAGTGCTCTAAGATGGAGTTGCGCATTACGCGTCGAAGTAGGATGTTAGTATCTTGTCAGGAAAATGCGATGCACACTTCTGGGGCACTATTTAAAGCTCTCTTAACTTCAGCGTCCACTTCTTCATTGCCCATTATGCCACAATGAGCAAATATCCATTGAAATGTTACATGACGTCCATTTTTTGTGGCAATGCCAAGAAGCTCTGCAATTTCAATGGATAAAGTATGATATGGACCTTGTCTCATGAAGCCATCGATGGTTTGAAGAGCAGCTTTGGTATCGCACAGTATCGTCCATATACGAGCGTGCTCTGTCGACATGAAACGTATTGCCTACCGAATAGCAACAAGTTCCGCGGCTTATGATATGGTCTTGTGATCTATCTTTAAACGTCGAACTATCTTCATCTGCGGGATGACAAAGGCTGCGGCGGAGGTACGTGACGTGGTAGATACATCAGTATATACGTGTGCCACACAGTCGTACATAGTATAAATGTGCAGCAGTGCAAGTTGCTTTAGGCCGATCGATGATGCAAGGGACTTCTTCATAATCCCAGGAATCTGAAGTATGACAAGTGGTCTGGGCAGGAGCCACGGAGGTGTCTCAGGAACACGTGGGGGAGAGAATCTTGGCGGTATGATGTTATCGAGCCGTGATATAGCTCTTGAATAACTGCAGTCTCGGTGGCTGGCAGGGAGCGCTGATAGGGATGTTGCCTGTGTCGAGTCAACAGGCGAAGGTGGACTCGAAGAGGCTCGCAAAGCACATATACATTGATTGGACAAGCCCGAGCTTCGGCGAGAGTTCCCTTGGTTGATGTGCATTGAGGTAAGCCTAAACATGTGCGCAACCCTTGAACTTGGATGCTTTCTAGAGCAATGCTATCTTTGTGCCCAATATGAGTTAGAAAATGAGTTACAAGCACTGGCGTGGCTGAGTGATAGGCTGGTATGCAGTGAACACGGGTTCGAATCCCACTGTGTCCTTGGTGTTTTTTTTTTACTTACTGCGTTTTTTATCTACTCTGCAAGCTAGAGCTCTCCACTGACCACATTTATAACTGCGATTCAGAAGTCGGGAAATAAATGACTATAACAATGCTTTCATGAATTACCATATTTCACAAGGGCGCCGCAGTAGAAAGCGCAGATGATTCTAGGAAACAGTTTGGCTGAAGTTTAACCCGATAACATACTTCTCTTGACAAATATGCACTACATACTAATATATATATATATATAGTTATTTTACATACCAAATAATATTTATTATATTAGTTATGACAAATTGCATTGACAATCGGTTTAACAAAACTGCTGGGCCTGGGCGGAACGCAATACACAGCCACAGCAAAAGCTGAAAAAGCGGCATTTTATAGACTTTCTAAACATTCTTTGAGTAACTGCTACAAGCACACTTGTTGTGTACCCGCTACATCATAAATAATAGTAGTTTTTGTGTAGTAGGCTGGCAATGTTTGTTTATTTTTTTCAATAAATGACACGTGCCCACTTTGGGGGATTGGTCATGAATGGCTGGAATTCACCATGCTATTCTTCGTCATTGTTAGAAAATTACGGAAGATAGAAGTGGGGCGCGGTAACGTGACACGTACTAGAGTAGAGAACAACAACACAAGCGCGCACTCACAACTGAAAGTTTATTGAAGGTGCAACACATATATGACTTACAAAAATTGTCACATGATACAAATTATTCTGTCTGAAAAAAAACAACTGAAAAGCCGTCGTCATTCCGCTAAAAGTCATCAAAATATCATCAAGGCGCATACGCATGAACAAAAAATGATAAGCATGAATGCACAAGTGGATGAAATAAAGAAAAAAAGGTTATTACAGCGATTTTACCAAATATAAGTATACTTACATTTTTTTCTGAATATACTCTTTCTCTGAAAAGTACTCTTTCTATGAAGTTCTGTTAACTCGCGGGTAATCTTACCCCTGTGCCTTGATAGGACAGCAATGTGCAAGGTTTCCAATGTTTGGAAACTATTTCAAGAGCATAGTCGTGGGTTACAATTCACAGGGGACCTACCAAAAGTAAAAGAATTACAGTTTTTGAATTAAAGACTAACCACTGAAGATAACCATGTGTGCTGGTCGTACTTTCCATGCTAAAAAAATTAATACCTTATTTTAAATCAGGACATTTTAAAATTGCAAAAACGGGGATCGCAGTATCTTGCCATCGAGCAGCGATAACCAAATCATGCCAAGAAAAGCTGCCCGGAAGTTCCAGCAATCAACTACAAATATTAGCACGTGCTGGTTTCCCGCAGACAGTCATGCGCAAGGAAGCTCAGAAGTTATTTAATGGCATGAAATGAGGTTGGGGGGCACAAGAAATAGAATATGAAATATCACACACATCTAAGCCAGTAGTCATACCCTGCATTCATAAAATATTCCATGGGTTGAAGATTGTGGTTAATCGCTTCGACGCGAAAGTGGTTTTCTCGGCTCCGAATAGAGTTAATAATACATGTAAAAAAACAGAGAGAAATACAGCAGCGAAAGCGAAGTGCTCAGAAAACAGGAAATGCCAGGCCATACACAGCTGGCCTTTGGTTCAATGTGTCATAGGAGTTGTGCACTTGATTACACTGTCATGCGAACGTGTATACGTCGGCTAAACCAGCCGTTGTTTAAATATTTGTTTACAGGAGCCTTACAGGGTGGCAACCTTGAAGGACGGTGCCCACTTGGCGGCACATTCCATTATGTGTGGCTGCTCACCTTTTTTTGTACACAGGACTGTCTTATATCAAGGCAAAGACATAAGACCACCCGCGAAATAATGAAATCATCCCACTTTAAGAGAAGCGGTGAAAGATGTGTTAGCCACCCCTCCGTTGCCATTTCAGAGAAAGAGTATTTTAAAGACGATAGTCTTTCTTGGGGACCTTCAACGCAAAAACTTGGGTCTGCCTGTCTGTCTGTACATTTGTCTGTTTGTCCACCGTTAGTGCGTACCGGGTACTTTAAACAGTACCAGCTCATACTCCGAATGGCCGACCAAATCCGCAGCGCCAACCAATGTTTCTCAAGAATCAGCGTTCATACTTGTGCGATTGTCAATGAAAAAGCAATTATTGCGCATATCTGAGACACCAAAACAACGCATATATATTCTGCATGTGGGTCTTTTACTAGAAAAGGCATACACAAGATTTTCTAAAAACCATTGCGTATATCACGCTGCGCTAACCATGCAACGCTTGCACGAAGAAGCGAGTGTTTCCAACGCTTTGGTAAGACGACACGGTGGTGGCACCTACCCGTCGCCTTGCGTTCTACAGCTTATCACTGCTGAGACGGGCGCGCACGCCCGTCTCAGGGCCACGTGCTTCGTTTACCAAAAAAAAAGAAAAAAAAACTGCCAGATGGCGCTCATGTCTCACGTGTGACATGGCTTTATGCGCTCGTTCGCCTCCGCTGCATGCTCGAGGCACTCTAACGCAGCACCTCCGGAAAACCATTCACCGATTTTCTTGCGCAGAACATCAAATAAATGTTCTGTTCACTCTCTCTACACGCAAGACTATCATCGTTTGACGACATTTGCAGATTACATGCAGATACGGGGCCAATTTTTTATTTGGTGAAATCAATGTACTAAACTTTTTTGATTATTTCATTCGCTTATGTATATTTATGTTTATCTTTTTTGTTCAGGCGCATGCGCCTTGATGATATTTTGATGAATTTTTGTGAAATGGTGATGGTTTTTCTGTTTCTTTTTTGTTTTTTAGGCAGGAGAACTTGTATCAAGTGACAGTTTTTGTAAACTATAGATGTGTTGCACTTTCAATAAACTTGCAGTTGTGAGTGCGCGCTTGTGTTGTTCTTCTCCCCTCCAGTCCGTGTCACGTACCGCGCCCCACTTTTGTCTTCCATAATGAACCACCACCAGCTAGACCAAGTGGCTGTTTTGCAACCTTCTTCGGAGAATTTATTGATTGATATGGGGGGTTTAACGTCCCAAAACCCCGATCCGAAACCCCGATATGATTATGAGAGACGCCGTAGTCGAGAGCTCCGGAAATTTCGACTTCCTGGGGTTCTTTAACGTGCACCCAAATCTGAGCACACGGGCCTACAACATTCCCGCCTCCATCGGAAATGCAGCCGCTGCAGTCGGTATTCGATCCCATGACCTGCGGGTCAGCAGCCCGGTACCTTAGCCACTAGAACACCGTGGTGGGGCAAATTCTTCGGAGAAGCGTGGTATTCGCTACACACTTGCAAGTGATTTTGTGCAAATTGTTACGCAGTGGCTGACCACGATGAATTAAGCCTGAGGTGGATATGCGCCTCAGGTAATAGGCGATCAGGGAGATATATATATATATGGTATAAAGAAAGGCAGGAAGGTTAGCCGAAAAGCAAAAAAAAAAAAATAAAAACAAGCTTTTGTAAAGTGTAGGAGCATTGGACGACCCACTCGCAACGCAATTCGCATTGTGTGATGCCTGGTCGTTTGTTTGATGTTCTAAAACGTTTTTTTATAAACAACATTAGCGCGATTCCTTTCCCGACATCAAGCATACCTAATGACAGTTAGGAAAAGAGTTAAAATCACTGGCGTAGCTAAGTGGTAGGCTGGCATACAGTGGACCCGGGTTCAAATCCCATTGTGTCCTTGGTGTTTTTTTATTTACTGAGCTTTTTTTTTCCATTTGTTGATTGATTTGATTGATCAAGGGTGTTTAACGTCTAAAAACCCCCATATTGTAGTAATGCTGAGGCAGGCAGGCTAATAAAACAAGCGTATTTATTAGGGCGAACTTCTGCCCACGAGTCTAATGACTATGGTCATTGAAGTCCGAGCCGTTGAATTCCACAGACCCAACTATCTTCCTCTTCCTCGTAGTCGAAGCGCACGAACGCGTGGCGCATGCCTGCCGGGTCTGGCCTGGTGCTAGTGCCACGATGGTCGCGGTGGGCTACTTAGGCGTGGCCAGCCTGTCTCGGCAATATTATCATGAGAGACGCCGTACTGAAGGGCTCCAGGAATTTCGACCACCGGGGTTTTTTTAACGTATACCCGAATCTGAGCACACAGGCCTACAGCATTTTCGCTTCCACAGAAAATGCAGCCACCGCAGCCGGGATTCGATCCCGCGACTTGCGGATCAGCAGCCGAATGCCTTAGTGTTTCTCATTTTTTTGCTATACTGGTTACGGACACCGGCGGCTGCGGCTGCGGACAACTATATACTGCACCGCACGTGACCCGTGTTCTGATCTCGTAACAGCTTTCGCCGTAAAAAGTAGGCGAGATGCGCCGAAAGGACGGCACACTACGCACTTCCACACGTTTTCCCAATGTCTTTATTGCAGCATTGGCGGGAGATCTCATTTCTCCTGCAAGTACTCTGCCTCCTGCATTCCGAATAATTTGCCACCGCAGCACTGCTTTGTTTTTTTTCTTCATCATTTCTTGCGTGGTGGCACTCCGCAGCAGCTTGCTCCTCCTAATTACGAGTTCGTTCACATTGAATCGTGATGGAAGTGGCATACTAATTTTTTTTTTGCATCCAATTTTGCTTTAGTCACTTTAGCGATAACTCATGTTTCTACGGATTAGCAGGACAAGCATGTACAGTCTGTTTCACACTATAGGTGAAATCTCGTAGCGCGTGGCATCGCGATGCGGCTGTGTTGCGACCAGCGCGGCAGTAGCACGCCGGCAGCGGCTCGCGCGTGCGCAGACGCTTGAGAGGTGTAGTGTTGAACGGCTGAACTAAGTCGTCTGCTACGGCGGCGTGCGCTGGCCGCATGTGTCAGGCAGCTGGAGAATTTCATCGTCACTGCGGGAACTGGGCCGACATCGCTCATCGCGTCACTGTACGCCTCATCACCATCTAAAATGAGCGTCGTCAGCGCCGGGGACATTACGAGGTATTAAGTGAAACTGGAAGCTTGATGCGTGAATTTCAGACACGGTGAGTGAGTACTGCCTCATGAAATGGATGCCGTCGAGAAAAAGCACGTTCAGGTTGTTATCTTAACCTACAGTTTTCCTGAACTCATTGATTGATTGATATGTGGTGTTTAGCGTCCCGAAACCACCATACGATTATGATAGGTGCTTTAGTGGAGGGCTCCGGGAACTTCGGCCACTTGGGGTTCTTTAACTTGCACCCGAAATCTGAGCTCACTGGCCTACAGCATTTTCGCCTCAACAGAAAACAGCTGCCGAAACCTGTGACTTAACCAGCAACCTGTGACTTAATCACAACCTGTGACTTAAGAGCCGAGTACCCTAGCAACTAGAACACTACGCCGGGGCGGCTTTCCTCAACTCGTTTTTTGATTGTTCCATTGTGTTGAAGCCGCAAACTTGCACGGCAGTCGCTATAGAATGCTTCGTTTTGCTTTAATCTGAACCAAGTACCACGCATGGTACAGCCATCAGCAAGCTTAACACGAGCGATCCACAGCGTGCCCTGAAGCAGTTTGATTGACTTTGCGTAACTTTGGAATTTGTTTCCGAGATGTTACCCATTCATGCCGACATACCGAGCTATTCCTTCCGAGCTATTATCTCAGCAACAGGGCCCAGTGCTTTGCGGCTGACATCAGTCGAAGTAATCCAGGTCACGCGTCAGAGCGTTCATGTTAAGCTTTGCCGATGACTGTACACTGTCGTACTTTATGAAAGGGAACACGCGAACGCGCGGCCTGCGCTCCGCGGCGGCTGCCTACAGCGCCATCAACCGACAGCAAAAGGAAACACGTTCGCTTTCAGCGTCATCTGTTGCCAAAAAAAAGAACGTGTTGTGGCCGGTAGACAAGCGCTGCTAGAGTGCACTCCATCTCGGCTTATGCCTGTAGTGCGTATAGTCCACTGCCAACATATGAAACGTTGTGCGCGACCACAGCGCAAGCATCAGTAATTGACCGATATCGCTCACAGGGCGAGCGGCAGGGAACGTAATCTAGCAGCGCTTGTCTACCGCCCATGACTCGTTATCTTGCTTGGCCATAGATGACGCCAAAAGTGAACTCAGAACGCCAAAGCCTCCGCAGAAAGCAGGTCACGCGTGCGCGTGTGACGACAACGTGTTTGTTGTGGTCTTCCCACCTAGTAAATATATATATATATATATATATATATATATATATATATATATATATATATATATATATATATATATATATATATATATATATATATATATATATATATATATATATATATATATATATATATATAAACATTGAAGGGTTGATATGTCTAATATCTTGCATTTCAGTCCCAAGCATCGAACGATCGAACGCGTTATTCGAAGGTCGTAGGTTCGATTCCTGCTCACGGCTGGTTATTTTTTCATCCACTTTTCTTTATTCCTATTCACATTCCATTGGTTCTAATAACTTCCCCTGTACATTACTTGGCATTACTGTCTGTTAGATCTCATTATTATTGTGTTAAAACACGGAAAAATGAGCCCTTAGGTATACACTTCTTTCCCTTATTTCATTAAACAAGGGTCTCGTACTGGCAGACTTGGCGTCATAAGGTTGTATACGAGGGACTATTAATCAGCTGCCCGCTCATAATAAGTTCACGTGCTACGTGACGCAAACATGCGCATAAAAAGAGTGTTTTCACACTCGTCGCTTGGCTTTTAGATGGCGCTGTCACTCCTACTTCTAAATTCACATATAAACCCAAAAAAGTGGATGGAGGGAAGGCCGCTGTGGTAGCTCAGTGGTTAGAGCATCGAACGCGTTATTCGAAGGTCATAGGTTAGATTCCTACTCACGGCTGGTTATTTTTTTCATCCACTTTTCTTTCTTCCTGTTTACATTTCATTGGTTCTAATAACTTCCCCTGTACATTACTTGGCATTACTGTCGGTTAGATCTCATTATTATTGTGTTAAAACACGGAAAAACGAGCCCTTAGGTATACACTTTTTTCCCTTATATATATATATATATATATATATATATATATATATATATATATATATATATATATATATATATATATATATATATATATATATATATATATATATGAGATATAGCAGACAGTAATGCCAAGGAATATACAGGGGAAGTTATTAGAACCAATGGAATGTAAATAAGAAGAAAGAAAAGTGGATGAAAAAAGAACCAGCCGTGAGCAGGAATCGAACCTATGACTTTAGAATAACGCGTTCGATGCTCGGGACTGAAATGCAAGATATTAGACATGTCAACCCTTCAATGCTTCAGGTTCAGATTCCTTATTTTCTGCATTCATTTGAAACAAGTGCTAGGACAGGATAAAAAAAGCCGCTATCACAGCTGTTCGACAAAGGCCCCTGCCCTAGTAGAAATTGGCAGCAGGCAACACACGCACGCACACACCAAAAATTGCAATGCATTGTTAAACAGGTCTTATACGTAAAAAAAGAAAATCAAACAATTAAATATAACACTGACATGCGTTTTGTAATTTACTGCCGATCTAAAATTTCTTTCTTTTTCTTACGTAGGAGATAACATTTTTTTTGCGAACAGTACAGAAGTTTTCGAACACAATCGTAGAATATGTGTAGCATGGTAAAACCATACAAATTTCGAGGTACATGAAAACATGTCAGATGACTTTCACAAGTAAAAGATGTACCACATACCTAAGAAACAAGCAAGAGAAAGGAAACTCATATATGGCATACAAATATTCACATATAGGCACACGGCCAAAAAAATATTCCTGTAGAATGCGACACGAGCTGATATTTAAAATAATGTTTTTCCCCTCAACATTGTTGAAGGAACACTAAAGTCAACTATTAAGTCGACGTTGATTGTCGAAATGGCGGTCGAGAAACTTCCTAGTGTTACTTTTGTGCCAAGAAAGGGCCTATGTTGAAATGAATTTCTGTTTTAGTCGTCCGTATCGGGTTAGCGCACTTCAAATTACCCGCCTCAAGAAGTGGACCGCCCGGTCCGCCTCACGTCACTGTTTCCGTGCACGACGTTGCCCGGCTTTGCTGCGCTAGTAGCAGCAGACCGAAAGCAGCGGGAGTCATAGCAGCAAAAACGGCCATTGATCGATTTCCCTTCATTGGCTCCGAGATTGCAGACGCTTTTGTTTCAACTGCGGCTCGCTAGATAGCACCACCTGCCCCGTGTAACCACGCGAAAATGGAATTTTTGAACCACTCACGCAATGCCCCATAGTAACGTCCGGCGGTTGTTCTTTCCAGGCATGAAACAGAAACGGACAAGCCGCATTTTATTGCGTCTCTTGATGCACGGAAAGTTCTTTATTTAGTGCAATTAGATTGATTACTAGTGATTAATTGTTGGCGGTCCATCTGATGTCATCGGGATCATTTTCAAAATGTCGTACTGCAGCGCTTGTGTTCTTTTGCATTTACCATAATTTCTTAGTAAGTAGGGCACTGTTGTTGATGATATTGTCATTTTAGGTTTTGTCATACATTGAGCTTTCACTGTGATGTAAATTGTCATTTGACTTTAGTGTCCCTTTAAGCAGTATAGTGATATCCGGTTCGGTAGCCGGTCTTTTACATGCTTGGTTTGCGAAAGAGGGACAACCCAAGTTTCACGCTCTAAAATGTCATAATGAAGGTGATATGGCTTGCTTAAGTTACAAATATGAATAAATCCTGTGTGGCCCCGTTTTACGCTTTCTTTACACTTCATCGCGAGGTTAAACTAGAAATCGCAACGACACGAGAGAAAATAAACTAAGTATATAATGGACTTCTATAGCTGTCGCATGGAACACACGCAACTTGCCGTAATGCTTTTTGTCGCATAAATAATGTATTGACATTTTTCTGTGGCGTTGTTCTCCACACTAAATTAGAATAGTTAGCCTGAGACAGGAGTATTGTATTATACAACCGTAGCCGTATTTTTCATGGAAGAACATCTTGAAGCCCACCAAGTGGTCCGCATGTTTTCGCCATACGTGTTGCAACAGGTTCGATGTGTCTGTGTCCCACAATAAGTGTTGATCAAAGATTACACCTAGCTTGTTCACGTCAGCAGTAACGCCGATACGTTCTGATCGATAGAATATGTTTAGATTACGATTTATGCGTTTTTGGGTTGATGTGAAAAGAACAGCTTTTTTTTTGTTAATCTGTACCGAATTTGCTTCGCTCTACAAATACAGCGTTTCGGGAACATTGTTAGCTTGTTGTGATAAATAGTCAGTACTACGTGACTGGAAGGAAAGGCAGGTGTTATCTGCGTATATTATATAATGTGATAAGTGGCTAACGTTCGCCTAAATATTTATACAGATGTCGAACACTACGGGTCTTATTATGCCTCCTTCAGGAAGACCAGCTCCCAGCTTCAGGGGGTCTGAGGTTTCACCTGAAATGCAAACACAATTTTTTTTTTCTCTTCATTAGGTAAGACCTGAAAAGATCCAGTGGTAATCCACGGAATCCATATTGTTCAAGCTTTTTTAGTAAAGTAACATGGTTGATCCTGTCAAAACCTTTGGAAAAATAAATAAATACACCTTATGTTGATTTTTGTTTTAAAATTCATTTAAAATAAACCATTCTTTGTTAATAGATCCAATTCTTTCGATAGAACTTTACGGGAATCAAATTGGTATAGAGATAATAGCTCATATTTTTCACAAAACGACACAACCCTTCTACAAATAATATTTTCTAAGACTTTTCAAATGACAGGGAGCACTGGCACCAGCCTATATTTCGACATATCATTTTGGTCGCCTGATTTGAACAAAGCAATCACCTTTTCCTGTTGCATTTTCATCAGGAACACACCAGTAGACAAGGAAATATTGAATACGTGGATAAGGGCATCTATACTAAGAAGTCTTGTGCAAATTTAGCTGGTTTAATCTGCAGACCATCAATGTCCCTTGCCTTAGTGTTCTTTGATGATAAGAAAGCAGAGTAAACTTCTTCAGGTGTCGTGGGCTCAAAAAACGCCGTGTTTACATTGGACGCTCCCATGAAGTTGAGAGCGTCTGTATTGTGAGTGCCAATTTCTAAACTTGTAAAGTGTTGATTGAACCGATTTGCTAATTAAACACCGTTTAGTTGCTTCCCATTCTAACTAACTTCGAACTCTTCATTACTTACGCCTTAATTCAGAAGGTTACTAAATGCCCGCCATAATTAATCACCGTTACAATGCGTATCACTAAACAGTTTTTCCACGTATGCCTTTTTTGCATCTCCAAAAAACTTAGCTACAAAATTACGGTATTTTTCAAAAGCAGAAACAATCATCCCGGATTCTCGAATGCTCAAAGTGGCTGTATAATTCGTTCTTCTTATGAATTAGCTTTAAACATTCATTTGTTAACCAAGGCTTGCGTAGCTTTCTTGAGGTCTTTACCATTTTTAGTTTAAAACAACTAGTGTAGATATTTTTATCATGCGCATTAGTGTATCGTAAGCTGCGGTAGCATCGCTACAGTTGAATACGCGTGTCCAGTCAACGGCTTCAAGCTTATTTCGAAAATATTTTATTGTTCTAAGATTTATCTCCTTGATTACGAAAGATTTACATTCGCATCGTCTTGCTGTAATTGTGTTGCTTCGTTTAAAAAACGTGTGAATCGGCAAATGATCGCCTAAATCAGTAGCAATGGCACCAGCGCTATTCGTAATAAATAAGTCGATAAAATATTCAGTAAGATATGTGACATGAGTGGGTGGTTTTTTTACGTTTGCACAACCATAAGAGTTAAGGAGTAATGTAAAAGCCTGGGTAGTTTAAATCCATTGCAGCAGATTTATATTGCAATCACCGCCTATGTTTATGCGCAATACATTTTGATATCTTTCTTGTCCCCTTCCCTAATCCCCCAGTGTAAGGTAGCCAACCAGATGTCTTTCTGGTTAACATCCCTGCCTTCCTTTTGTTGCTTCTTCCTCCTCATTTTGATACACATAACATAGCAGCTGCTCTAAGGAAGCAAAAAACTTTCACTATTACCGTTAGGCGGTCGATACAAAGCAGCGAAAATATTGCCTTCACATTGTATTGTTAGCGCTGCGTAGTCGGGCGTGGTTTTGAAAAGATTTGCAATCAAGGTAAATGAAAGCCCAACTGACACCATCTGCATGACTTCTTCACCACGGCGGCTTGGTTGACCTAAATCAAAGTTTTGATAACCTGGCGAATAAATAACCTCATCTTCTGAACCATGTCTCAGTTATCATTATATCACACTGAAATCATTGAATTATAAAGCCACTAAGAAGTGCTTCTATCTGGTCGTGTTTATTACGGGCTGACTGAGCATTGAAATAAAGAAAAGTAAGAGATCGGCGCAGCCATGAAGTTCGTTGCAACAAGAGGCCAAAAGATGACTATGCAAAAAAAGCTAGCTGTAAGTTGTTCGTCAGCAGTGCGCGGGCTCTAACGTACAAGTGAACGAGATTATCCCGCAAGAATACCATTCAACTTTCAGAGCAGGGTAATATTTAGCTACTGTTCAAGTGTGCACAACTGCCGAACTGTGTCGTCGATTATTACGATGCAAGTCCTTTTAAGCCGTTGGCCGTTTCTGCATACCTCACGGAGAGGGCGTTGCTTAGCGCTGTTCCGCACTATCCCAGATGGCGCACGCAAGCCTCTGTTCTTGCCAAACCTCTTCTTTTCGATCAGCAGCGCAACACTTTAGCTGTCAAGCTGTCATCATGGGTGGCAACCATGGCGTAAGAAAACGCGTAGTGCAATAGTACGCCAAAAGGCATATTGGGTGCTATTTTGGCCCCTCTCAAAGTCCGCCATATTGTCGAAATGCGTACTGGTGGTATTCTAAGCCAATGACAGAGTCCATAGCAGACCTCTAGGCCAATCAGAGTTTAGTGATGGCGGAATTGGAGAGCATGGTCGAATGATGATGGACAAGTAGTTTATCGTCATTTCTTAGCATCGTTGGCGTAGCTATTGACATCCTGGCATTGATTTTTGAAACAGAGGAGAAACGAAAGTGTAGCTTTTACTGTACTTCACTACTCAAAGCAGGGATTCTGATAAATACAGTTTCATTGTAAACGTAATGGCATAAATGCGCGAACTAGGAATGCTCATAAATCTATCTTTATTGTGCAAAATGGAATTGACGACAGCAGTAGGATATCGGCATTGCGAACATTTCTAAGCCTTCGTCATTTTTCCGCACCGGCATTGCGTAAATTTCTAAGCCTTTGTCGTTTTTCCGTACCTGCATCTGTATTGTACAAGTAAATACCCCCCCCCCCCCCGTTCCACCAGTGCTTCTAACACTTAACCCGACGGGCACGCAGGGTAAATGAAAAGAAACCACTTATAAATTATACCTCACAGCCACAATTAGTCTCGAGGTATATCCATTTACCTTTGGGCTTTTTGGTTGGAATAACGCAATTTTTGAAGTTCTTCATTTCTTATGCTTTGTGAAGAACGTAATACGTTCAGTCTTTCGCTTACACGCACAAATAACACGACCATAATGTAGAGTTTGAATTAACGTTTTATTGAGTCTGAAAATAGCGGCAAAGCAAGAGATGTGAACACAACGAGAGAAAAAGGCCGAGAGATCATAGGGTCGTATTGCTGTACAACGCGTACGAACGGCCCTCCTAACAGCAAGGAGCAAGTTGGCTGGGAATTCGCTGAGAAGTAGAGGACAAGAATATTCGCCGGGTATAGTCAATCAGAAAGTCCGCTACACTCTCTTCGAAAGAAAGAGGTTGTCATGTTCTCTCGTACTTATCACAGTACTGTATTTCATCTAAGATCAAACAGAATAGTAACGTGTTTTGATTGGCTTACTTGTTGGAGTTCTTTGAATTGCCCATAATACTTTGCCTTACAACCGTGTCGGTGTCCTTCAGCTCCGCTCACCATAAGCGTTCGGAGGTCAGGGGGCACTAAGTTTGTCGCATATAATGACTCGGTCAGGGCTCACTTGTCATTGTGTAGTGTGCAGGTCATGCGGGTTTTGGACAATAATGATTGATTGCCAAGGACCCCTTATGTTGCGATAAAAGCATTGTCTGCTTCCCACGTTGACCCTTCCTTCCTGCCCCTAAAGCAGCGTGCGAATTGCAGACCGTTGTGAGAAGCCTGTCATCACTTCAGGATACGACCTCTGTTGATAAGATTTTTTTCTGTCTCACTAATCTGAACCGGGGAGTAGGAGGGGAATTTCGCAATACAATTTAACCCATTCTCTTCCCTGCTAAGAGAGGCTGGCATACCGTCAATCCTAAACTTGCGTATTTAAATGCTACGATGGTGAGTGTCCATAACAGTTTCTTGCGCAATGTGTACGCAAGAAACGGGTTGCTTTGTCACCCGATGAAGGTTATAAAGATAAGCTGTCGCTGTGGATATCTTTAGAGCGCATAAATAGAAAGATAACCCACGAAGAGAGTACCCAACGGGCTTATACAAACGTGGTATACGCGTAACAGGTAGAGCTGAATGCGCGCGAAATAACATGTTTTGGAAGCATCTTCACAGAAGCCTCAAGAATATATTGTGATGCTTCTACCCTGCCTTTTAAGTGCACAGAATGATCCGCAACAGAATAAGATTACACAGCAGTGTATGAATGCTTTTAACAGATACTGTGTTGCCGCTTTTGCATTTTGCATTGTCTGTTAAAGCCAACGAAGCTGGTTTAAATAACAGGCCGTGTTTTATCAATGCACGAAAAAAAAAACAGGTAAATTCTGTGTACAGTGTTAGCGCTGTGTGAAGATCTACACGCTTACTTCTACCGGTAACAAAACGAGAAGCATGCGACATGAATAGGAAGACTACGCTACATAGAGATGTCGTGGTGTGGAGAAGAGGATTTCGTTTTGTATTGCAGGTGCCGTCGTTGAATTATGGTGTCACGGGACTATACATTATTTCTAGGTAGGACACAAGGCGCGACTGCTAATATAATGCGAGCTGGGACACGAAATGGAACGCCACGGGAAACACGTATGGGGATCAGTTCCTATAGGAAGAGTGGAGGTGGGAGCTTGATAGCCTTTCGAAAACACTGCGGATGACAAAGTGAACTGGTGAAAGAGGCAATAATTTAAAACGCTACGTATTTTCTAGCAGATCATGAATTGATTTATGCTGCTCTCACAACGAGCAACCCACAGTGAACTATAGCAACGTAGTGACAGCGATCTAATAAAATATAACACGTTCTAACGCTATTGAACACACATTTATGACACATATCTCTTTACTTTCGCATGCGTAGACAACAGTGCCAAGCAACAAATATGACGATTGAAATTGCCGATTGAAACCACAAGGAAATAAATAAAAAAGAAAATGCAATTGACTGTGTTTTGCGTATGTCCGAATCTTCTCAGTGCACTTTTTTTGTCGTATAGCATCTTCATGACAAAATTAACAACAAACTCTGTTTCTAAAAAGAAAAACCCGAAAGAGAAAGAGATAATCTCACATACAGCTTATATTTACAGCGTTCATGTGTAATAAAAGTGCATTGACACGCAGGAAATAGTCGTTACAACATTTGGAGCTTTGTAAACGTACTCCTCCATCATGAAAATCACAATGACGCAATAGCTGTCGAGCTTATGAAATTGTTCGACATCTACGTGCTTATCTTTTCTCCCATCGCACAAAGAACAATCAGCCCGAACATCAATGCATTCGGTTAGCTTTTCATAGAACATAAATGTGGCAACTTCTCTTAGGATGGCAGCAGTTTCAAAATGTTCATTTACGAATTTCGCGGTGAAAGGAATGGATGTTCGGGTGAACTTCATACACTTGGCGTCTCTCATACTTAAAATTGTGGTTTTGCGACGATAATCTTTCCCAAATATTATAAATGGTTAACCTCCCTGCCTTTATCCATCCTTACTTTTTCATCCTTATTCTCTCTTGTACAATGGTGCCCGGAATCGCGTAGTGTAAAAGAGTAAACAAACAAGACTCAGTCAAAAAGTTTTGTTGGAAAGTGAATAAAAAGTGACTGAATCTGGTGGCGACCATCTCGAAACCCCGCTGTACGCACTCTATGAACTTGTTTCAAATAAATATACCTCGCAAACTTAGTGATTGTTATTCGTGAATTCAAATATGAACCAAAATAAGTAGGCTTTGATCTCTCTTTTTAGTTACTAAAATGTGTATTTATTATTATTTCGCGAATAACATCCACTTCGAGTAATTGAGCTTATAGATTAGGACTTTTTTGCCACAGTCAGTTATGAAAAATAATTTACTGTATTAAAACCAAAAGTTCCTAGCGATTTATTTTCACAAGCTTCTGTGCATGACAATAACTCAGCAACTAGTGACACGCTTAATAAACGCAGAAAACTGGCCTTTAAAATAAAAAAAGCAAAAAAAGAACGTACACCGTTCACCCTATAACGTGTTTGTATTTATTCTGAAGTAAGAAGCTGAGACGTAAACACTGCGTAAACGGTGCCAATATGCTTACGAAATGAAAGCCTCTCACTACTTCTTATTATTCCTGTTCTTTCTTAAATGTCTTATATATTATTGCACCTTTAACCCTCTCCACGTGTCTCCCTGCTTTTCTTCTCCTTTTCTCTCTCTTCATTGAAGCCTGCAACATTCTATTAGGTGCTGCTTCCTTACAGGAAGATTCCTTGCACTGTCTTCACTTCAAATTACGAGGTTTTTTACAGCACTCGCATGAATTTAATCCAATAAATTTAGATAAACAGTGACAGAACTTGACCTAATCATTAAGAAACTTGCTAAAAATGTATCTATCATTTTTTTATACTAATCCACCATATTCACTATTCTGCATTCAGCGGGGTTGCTTATGACACAGAGGAACGGCCTCCGAAGCATAGACATCCAAGGAAAAATAGATGAACAGTGGTGGGTTCATGTGAACTTCCTCGCATGCCAATGTTTTGCTTACTTTGTCTTTTAAACTGCTGCTGGTTTCATACTTCAGGCTTTGTATTAACGTGCTTCTCATTTACATGACTGAAATGAACAATATCTGTCCGCGAA
This sequence comes from Rhipicephalus microplus, assembly GCF_043290135.1. Lineage (NCBI taxonomy): Eukaryota > Metazoa > Arthropoda > Arachnida > Ixodida > Ixodidae > Rhipicephalus > Rhipicephalus microplus. Next base: position 212,976,635 of record NC_134700.1, read on the forward strand.
AAATGGTATGAAGGATGCTCGGTTATTTAGGGACGTATTTCGGAACATGCAACTCCACAGGAACGAAAAGTAAACGAAAACCCGTTTCATGAAAGTTGTTGTTGAGATATTGTTAGCGGAGGTTTACTATTTACACAGCCAACGAAATACGCGCGAAAATTGTATACTGACTTAATTAGGATGCATTTACTGCCCAATTGCGCACTCAATTAGATTAACCGGTATACGCCCGATGGCGCCGAGTTAAGAGCTCCTTCGACAGGTATACTCAACAACTCACAGCCAAGTCCATATACTACAATGCGATTCAAGCGTCTTGTCCAGTGCCGTACCAAAACTTCACTCTTGCTAGTTGCTTCCAGCAGTGGTCACTATGCTAGGTGTATAGATGAAGACATTTACAAGTGGTCGCTTACATGTACACGGAGTTGCCGACTTCCTGCACACTGACTTCTGCTGTTGGTCACTACTGCGTACAGTGTACTGGCGGCGTACGTCTAACGCAGAACGCAGGCTGAACAAGTTGTAAACAACAGTAGTCGTAATTAGACGTGAGCGCTCAGACCAAGTCTCCCGACGACACACGCACGCTCACAATATTGCCGACGCCCCCAGAAACGAGTCGTTCAATTTGAACAAGCAATTACTTCCTTTTTTATGAACAAGGAGTCAGTGAGACCTCGACGTATCCAGCATTCAAGTGCGATAAAAATATTTGACAATGTGTTAAGGACATTTTTTCTTGTTTGTGTGTGTGTGTGTGTGTGTGTGTGTGTGTGTGTGTGTGTGTGTGTGATTGGCAAGAGAAATGTCCGCAATGATTCAGAAAAAAGTTGAAAGAATTCACGGGGTCGATTCAATGAATACCGTTCTTCGCTCACGCAGCACTATCACAAGCACGTCTCCGAAAGGACGTTAAGGAAGAGTGTCTGAGAGAAACACACAACTCTCTTTGGCACATGCATCTTAATGAACAAAGACGCTATATGTAACATCGTGCACTGTTTTGTCTGCAGTCGGCATCCACTATGCACTCGTATGATAATCAGTAGTCGACGCTCGTCTGAAGTAACGCTATCACAATGCGCATACTGGCATCGTGGTGTGTGGCTTCAATTTACATTCCTGCTAAGCACATCTGGGAAGGAGATTGACCACACACTTGGCACGAATGGATGACGTTGCTTTCTCTCCCAAGACACAACAGCCACATCTGCATCAGCGTAGGGTCCATCCCAAGTGACGACGTTCCATCTTGTTTCACGTAACTCTTCTTGTAACGCAACCCGAAAGCAATGCATCAATGACTCGATGAGAGAAAAGCGTAGCACTTCGATACCGATGATGTGTCCTCCAGAAAAAAAATACGCGCGTGTCCGTTCCGCAAGGAAGTTAGAATGGCACGAAGTGGAGTTCTAGCCGGGCGAAAACAAGATGTTTGCAGTGCTCGACGTTCAAACGGGGTGATTTAGTTCAGGGGTTCTTCCTCTGGTGTGCCGTTGCGTGGAAAGCTGTTCTTCTTGACGGAGCCGTTAGGGTTGAGCGAGTCTGCTACTGAGGTGACATGCGTGGACACGGACATGCGGGTCATGGCCAGACTGTTGCCCCTCCTGCTTGAGAAGCCTCGCTGCAGCCGGTAACGACCGTACGAGCGCTTCAACAGGTATAGCACCTGAAAGAGCAAGCAGTGGAAAGAAGACGGAGAGTCACTGTATCGTTCGTAATAGACTGAGCATCAGCGGAAGCCTGGGCACTTATGAGCACATACTAAACACACATTTAGACTGATTCACCGCGTGAAAATGTGACCAAACTAGCTCTTATGCGACGGGAAAAGCTGTCTGCAGTAATTCTGCTTGTCACGTGATGTCTACTGCTGCAGTTGCTCAATATTTCCTGTGACATATGTCCGTTTTGTATTACCGTTTATTTGAATGAAGCCCTTCTAACCTGCTATGCAACGTTTGCCTAAGAGAGTATGAGTGCAGGCATGAAATATGATGCAGAGCGCGCCTGCAAACACATAAAATATTAATGTACTAATGAAATAGTACCAGGGCTGCGCGTTGGAAACAGAAAGAACAAATCTAGAATGAATGTTGTGCGCCGACCTTGGGAAAACTTGCGCATGCTTTTAAAGCTTATTATCTGGTATATATGTAATCAGCCGAGCATGAACAACATACTTAAGATAAGCTTGATGATAGAGAACATTGCACCACCCACCAAGCAACAGCGCCATTTCGTTTCACTGAACGCCAAAAGCTATCACATAATGCGGACAGCGCATGCTCCAAAATTTGATAACGAAGGTGTGTCTTTGTGGCTTCAAATCTGCCGTAAGGTCAAGCTGCATTTTGCAATGAAGTAGCAGATGATCTGATGTAGAAATATATAGAGACTCCTAAAACCATGAAGTGATAATATCAGACTCCACGATTTAGCGTCGCCTTAAATTATGCTTTGCCTCGAATGTACATAAAAGTTGGATTCAGCGCGAATGGTGATTAAGCCATGATTTAATTCCCGCAATGGGTATTAGACAGAAACGTTTTGACAGACAACGAATGCAAAAATACGCAACACACTGTTCATTGATATGAACTAGCATCACTACGTTTGACATTTTATGCGCTCACTTAATAGTTTGTTGCGCTCAATTATAATGTGTGATAACTTTCTAGTCATAGAAGAAGCTGTAGCCCAAGGTCTAACCATGTTTGATAGTTACGGAAATGATGTCTTATGAAAACGTTTAAAGGCCAATTGCTTACATTTTTAAAGAACGCAATTTCTGGTGAAGTCACTGACTCGAAAACAACCACTGCAAGGCCTTTTCTCGTGATAGCAACATTTGAATACGTCGTATTATACCTGTTCCGACGTGCGTTGACGCAACGCCTTGACTAAAGGTGAGAGAAAAAGAAAGATATATAACGGGTTCTGTCGTGAACCAGCGTAATGACAAGTGGTTTTTTGGGCATTGTTTGGTTTCGTTCTCTGCAAACAATGGTAATGAATTGACGACTTTCGCTTCAGTGTTCCTTTTTGATACAGTAATCTAAACGCACAGACGTAATGTTATATTTGGCCGAAGTTAGATTTAAATACTATGTTACTAACATACAATGAATATCGTGAATAACTCAGCTCAGCTTTTTATTACTCACATTATTTCAATGGTTTGGAGGCGGACGACAAACACGGGCCCCAACCGAAGCCACGTGGGTGGAACTACTGTACTTATTTGCATAATACCACTACTTGTTAGCAGTGACCAATGTTGAACAAACTTGGCCAAATTGTAGCTAATGTCGGCTAATGATCACTGCATGGCTGCCGAAGTTGGTTGTTTACCTATTGGCCAATATCAGCTATTTTTGCTAAGAGATGGCTAACGTTGACTAGCGCTGACTAATTCATTTTGGTTATCGAGTGCTATAGCGACAACACTGTCCTTATTGAATATCAATCTGGTCATTGAGTTGTCCAGCTAACATTTCTAAGACATCCATGAAAGGTGCAGTGAAATCTAAGGTGTACAGCAGGAGACACCAGGAAAGTGGGCGCGGACAAGAGAATACATCTTGTGTATTTGGGTTTAAAGACCTGTCAATGGCGGGGCCGTTCGATGTCTAAGGTCACGGACATAACCGAATGACACAGGCCCATAGTAGGCTGAGGTAGTCGCTTTAACGGTAGGGAAGTGGGGTGAGCAAAGGACCCCTCATGGTGCAAATCAGGCAGGCACTGATTGAAAGAAGGTAAGCGGGCATTCGACTCACAGGGCACGGCCGACAGACAGGGACAACGCCGTGCACGACAGCAGCAGCGGCGTCCTGTCGGAGAGGAGGGCCCCCGACTCAGCAAGCTAGCACCTGGGTGCGCGTCGAACGCCGCCGGTCACTCGCTCTGGCCAGTGAAGACTCCAATTTCACGAGCTCGATGGACCGCGTGATTTGTCCCTGAATCTGTCGGGGGACGGTATAGCAACAATGCGTTAAAAAACGACAATGCATCGTGCTCTTTTCGGTCGCTCTTTATTTATTTTTTTATTTACAAAGCGTGTTGCGTGGTACACGCGCACTTCGCGTTTACATAGCTACAAATTAGTACTGCGGCTGTGCTCAATACTAGTATATTGCCTAAAAACAGTGAATATACAGGTCGCATCCATTGCAACGCAGGATTAACAGGGCCAGACGGTTTCTCACTTCGGCTTCACCAGGTTTGGCGTGTCTGCTGTGTGGAGTGCTCCGAAAAATGGCTGACGTTTAACACTTCTAAGTCAAGCTATCACGAGGTAAAGGTTTGTTTGGCTTAGTTTTGAGATTATAGATAGATTTGTGGGGTTAACGTGCCAAAACCACCATACGATTATGAGAGACGCCGTAGTGGAGGGCTCCGGAAATTTCGACCACCTGGGGTTCTTTAACGTGCACCCAAATTTGAGCACACGGGCCTACAACATTCCCGCCTCCATAGGCAATGCAGCCGCCGCAGCCAGGATTTGATCCCGCGACCTAGTTCTGAGATGGATATGCAATCAGTGTTAAAACACTCGCCTAGTCACGTGGTATCGCAGCGACGAGGCTCCGAATGAACGTAACTGTGACGCCTCACCACAGCGGATCACGTTTCGCGATATCACGCCTACCACAATTGCGCTCCCCTTGCTCACGATGTTAATGCGACACGATGTATCAGCTTGAGGGACAACATAGTAAAGACTTCATGCTAAAGGCTACACGATGCTACGAAAGCCTGTGCCACAGCTCCTGATGACGTAGTCAATAAACACCTTTTGCTCGCCTTTATTTGGGCAAAGTGCGAGAGAAACAAAACGTTAACAGGGAGCGCGGATCAGCGCAAGTTTCCCTCCACATCCTCGTCTTTCAATCTCCTTACGCATTCTTCAATGTCACGTAACCAATCGCACTTAGTTTTGACGTTTCTACCTCTTTTCTTATGAATTATGTCACTTTCTTTTTCTCTCTCATAAGGCTTCCACATGTTATGTGTTTGGAAAACCACTTGAACTTTAGTGACTTCGCTTACAGCCTCTGCAGGATATTTGTCCTAACTGTACTAATACGGGATGCTAACACAGCCAGGCAGCATCACAGAAAATACGGGTCTCTTCGAGGTGATAGAGTGTCTTATGCTTCGTGTTAGTGAGAAAAAGCGTTTCCTTATCATCGCTTGAAGAGCTGTACAACTATTCTAACTGCTCGCCCAGAATAGAATATAAGAGTTTTTCATGAAACGGGAAAATTTTATGCAGAATTGTTCATGTGGGGCGAGAACACTGAGCTTATTTACAAATTTACGTCAATTTAATCTTCTACTCAATTTTTTATCAGGTGTGATGCTCATTGCAGATTGTGGGAATAAAAAATGTTGTGCTAGTGTTTTTACACTTACTATTTGTAGTACAGGACCTAAGCAGAACTTTAATTTAGAATTTAGAAGTGTTGTAAGAAAAACGAAATGGCGCTGTTACAAAACCGAGGTTGTGCAACTGATGGTACAGCTGAAGTTGTGCATGCTTTTATTATGAGATTGAAATTGTGTGAAATGTTAGCTAGATGATAGTTTCTGGTCGTGCAATATAACTAATTTTAATGGTTAAAATTTACATTCAACACAACTTTATTTTATACGTTGCAGGCATGAACGTAGTGTCCTCTTAAGAATAAAAAAAGAAACGAAAAAGAAAAACACTGCTGCCAAAGATTACGGTTACTGCACATAAATCTTTGCACAACTAATGTCGAGAACTGTCTAATATGGAACCAGTACGGCATTTGAAGGATTGTACACGCTGCAAACTAATGCGAAAGGGTTAATGCAAACAAATGTTGAAAAAAAAAACGCAGTGAAGGGATCAGCACCTGTATTGAAGTTTCCGACGAAACGTAGTTTAAAAAGTGCTATTTATAACAACTCGCCCGATTTTATGCCTTACGCCTGCCTACTTCTTCAAACTGGCTTGAAATAGTGTAAATAGGGTACAAAAACGTGAGCGACCCGCGACGTTCACTGCACAGTTTGAAAATTTCGTCCCGTATTTTTGGACGCTCACTACCATCGTTCCAGACATGTAGGAGAGGTTGAGGCGGATGTGGATTCTCTGCCGTTTGCCCGCCATTTGACGAATCGTAAGCATGCAACCCAAGCACATGACATGTACGGGTGCAAAATTCATTGTTTAGGCGGTGGTTAGATGAAGAAAAAAAATATTCTGTTACACTGTTTGTATTCACATGTGTGCAGAACGTGGCAAATATTTTGGACCGAAACGTCTACTTTCGCATATTTCTGAGATTTAATTGTCCTTTTAGTTACGTATGCCATAAAACTAGGAAAGCAACCGGTGCCAATATACTGACCGACATCGCCCATAAACCATGTCGTTATATGCCTTAAAGAAATGCTGAGCTTCATACCTAGCAAATGTCTCCAAATAGGAACCGTGGATGTGCTGAATGAATAAAGTTGCAGTTCGGAACAATATACACATCTGCGCTATTATGAAATATTCTCTTATTTGGAATATCAGTGTTCAATGACAGCATTTCTCTTATTTTTTTCTTGCGTGATACAAAACTTCTCCTGTCATTAATATATTAGAGCTACTACTGAACAGTCATTTATGACTACGTTTGACCCAGTGGAGACGCATCACTTACCTCTCCATTGAGATAGCAGAATATCACAGCTACAAAGAATCCCTGCAGAGAGAGAAAAAGAGACAGATACATATATATATATATATATATATATATATATATATACATATATATATATATATATATATATATATATATATATATATATATATATATATATATATATATATATATATATATATATAGCGAAAAACAACCAATTTTAAGCCACCGACTCTTTAGTCATTTCCGGTAACGATGTAATCAAATAAGACGACGACATGTTCCCTTTTGCAAGCATTCATTGAGCGTCAGTGAGAGCCTGAAGTAGCTCAACAGCTCTCTGTATGACGCAAATAGAAGCAAGAAGGCGGCACGATGTTCTGACTTCCGCCAGGAAAGATATTTTTTTTGAAATTTGGACTAATATTTTATGGTTTGTTCGTCCTTGTTCAATGTGCATAGAAATGTCGCACACACAGGACAAGCTAGGCCAACGCTTGAATTTGGGTGATACTAACGGCCTTTTTAGTCCAAATCTTTCTTCCAACTGAGTTGTTTCGCAGGATACCCTACAGCGTGACTTATTCCACGTGACTTATTCTGGAAGGCTGGGCAAGAATATTCGACATGCCTGTAGGGTCCTGTCCAGCCGCAACATAACCAATGTTCCATGTTGTAAATTCTCGTATTATATATTTGGATTTTATCTAGTGACATGTACGGCAAGCTAACATCGTAGATGAGTGCACCTTGACGTAAAGTACGTCAGAACTTGACATCAATCCGAACCACGTCTGATGCGTGATGTTCACATTGAAGGGGGCATAATATCGATGCATTCATTGCTGCGTAGCGCTGTCAATCCGCCATACTCCCAGTTGGGTGTAAGGGAAGGGCACGAGGGACGCAACCTGCAGATGAATGCTTGCCGACTCCTGCATTATAAACCGGCCATTTACCCCGCAGTATGCGGAGGCGTTTTCCCGTAGGAGAGGTCCACCAGCACTCGTCCAGATTACTGGGTAAATCGAGCTCTGGTCGTTCAAAATTAAAGCGCCTCACATTCCAGCGCGAGAATTGCGAACTGGGCGATGGGAGACCGCGTTCGCCAGCGAAGAAAGGCAGGCCCATGCGGCTCTCCTCGAGCGAGCATGGTGGGTTGCTGAGGCTATAGAGCTCCGAACCAGGAGTTCAACCCACATACTTACCCAACCCTTCCTTTTTACGGTGAACGTATTTCAACGTAAGTAGTACCTCTGCATGTATTGATTTGATGATAAAATCAAGCTACTATTTAACGTATATGTATCGACTAGCAGTCTTTCTTGCTTTCTCTGCAATTATGGGTAGAGTTTCTGAAGACATACGCAAGGCATCTTTGTTAGCACTCTTAGCAAGTAAAAATGTGCAGAGAGCAGCGTTTATGCCAAACTTCGCGCACACATTCAAATGAGTCAGCAAGAAAAACTAACCGATGCCTTGTGTAGTTTGCATTTTCGATGAAAGATGCATTTTGTATATTACATAACCGATATATACTGTTCTGTTCTGTTCTGTTTTAACTGTTTTGCTGTGGAGAGGTTGAGGTGCCTATTGCCTCGGCTACTGCATATCACAAAGTTCTGCAGCGAAAAATAAAATAATAATACAGAACGGTACCCGAAAATTAACAATACAGAAAAGAAAAAAACACATAATCGGACACTGAAACCAGTTCAAATAACATGCCAATACAGAGTTTCCTTCACGCAGTTCACACAGTCATAAACTACTTACACGCATGCCTTACTAATATAATGTCAGTATATACATGACCACATTTTACATAATACCCATTTCTGGCTGTCAGTCATAGGCACTTGTCCAGTCCGGTCTCCACTAAAAAGTCTCCACTAAAAAAAAACGAACAGTGAATTTGGGTTCCTTTGTGGAAATGGTATAGTAATCCCTCTATGAAAACGCAGGGTATCCTGTAATTTGTCGCTTTCCTTCCGTTAATATAGCTGTACGAGCAGCAATGCATGCTAATTTCGCCGGCACATGCGCAATGACATTGAAATAAGTTGGCAGTGGTGTGTGACTTTGTGCGTGACTGTGCGCGTGACCCTGTGTGGCAGCAATGTCTGATATCGTGGAACAATGGCTTTGAAGCCGTCCCTTTTACATTTAAACGACCCGTTTTCTCAACGGCATGAGGGCGAGCAGCAGCGAGTACGTTGTCTCAACAGCACTCGAATGAGTGTGATATAGAAAGATCGTGACAGAGCTTGCACGCAATAAGAACACCCACGTGTCATACCTGCAGGCCGTCAGATGCTTTGCTGATGTACTGGTAGATCTCCCAGGCTCCGCAGTTGGCAGGACTTCGGTACACCGTCATCAAAAAGTGCATGCCGAATAGGGGGAACAGCACCAGCACGGCACGTACGGCTTTTCTGGGAATGAGTATAACGTTGTACAGGGCATAATGACAGGGATGGTTTTAAATTTAGTATAAAAGTGACAAAATGCGTTGTGACATTAGTCGATGGTGGACGAGGTAGAGTAGGGCAGAGTGCAATCAATGGGAATGGATGAAAAGCGCTTTCACTACACCAAAATTAAGTACATTAAATTGCATAGTTCTCAGAAAACCTGAATTTACGAACATGAAAGATGTGAGCATTGGCCTAATGTGAAGCGCGAAGCATGGCATTTAGTTTTCTCAATTCGTTTCTCCTAATGAAAAAAAAGCTGGGAGCGAAGTTTGTAGCTGTAGTCTCGTAAATGAATTGCCGAGTTGCAGTGTGCACTCTATGGGAGTCTCCACATATAGGGTTTCATCAAAGAAGCGAGAAATGCTTCGCGTACACTTGTGCATAAATGAGCAAGCACTGGAGATTTATTCCAGAAAGACTAAAAAAAGCATATAAATAAATGCTTACCAACAAAGGCGTAGCAGCCAGGGCATGTTGGTCATTGATTATTAAAAAAAATTAAAGTGCAAAAACAAGAACAAATTCTTCAAAGTAGGTTTGCATGCCTTTTTTGTTCGTGTTTCTTTGCTATTTTATCTTTATTAAATGTAATAGGTACCTGGCACGGTTTAGAATATTGCACTCTAATATGCACTTACTGAAACAGAACCACCATCTCTTATTGATCCAGATCAAAGCACTCGCTAAAAAGCAATGAAGAATGTTTTTTAGTATAGGCAAGAGATGACTTAAACCAAAAGAAAGAGGAAATTTTTTTACGTGTTTTTTGTTCTCGCGACTTGATTTATCGTTTGGCTTAACCTCACAAATTTACGCTTACGACTTGAACTCTATCAGATAAAGAAGCTCCTTTCCCTCTTCAGAAAGAAAAAAAAGAAGAAATAAAGGAATGTGCTAGGCAAAGAGGCAAAATAAAAGTGCAACGTGAAACCGCGGCAAGGTTTCGTTCTGCCTAGGTGGGCCACTCTTTAAATTCAGAAAGTAGGAATATGAAGTTTGCGAAGAGCTCACCGAAACTGGCTCGGCTCGTTTGCATGGGTGCTCCTAAGCTTGGTGACGAGGACGCGGATAATGTTGCACAGAAAGACGAAGTTTGCCTGGAAAAGTCAGGCAATGGTGCGACAGTAAGGACGCTGAAATTCAAGCTTTTGCTGAAGTGTTAGGCAAGCTGCGAAACACCCAATAGAAATTGTACAAGCTCTCATGTATCACTACAAAATAAGCCCTACTTCTTTGAATAGACGTTTAACTTTCGTGTTCTACCAATTTCTATGACGGAGGGATCAGCCATGTTTTTTGTTGTTTTTCTAATGTCATGTAGACAATCCCGTATAGCTATTTAGTATCACCTTTGATTTGAAAACGACGATGTTGTAACGACAGCTTAAGTTGAAGAGGCTGAAGAAACGTTACAACCTATTTCATTTTGACATGAGACAATCTGCAATGCGGTAAAACTTCAGATAATGTCTCTGTGTTCGGTGTGCAACAAAACAGGCCACTATAACGGCAATCTGAGAGGCTAGCCATCGCATCAGTGCTGGATCAAGCAAGTGCGCTGGTAAAACAAGAGAACAAGTGTATCGACACTTTTCGGCAGGTGATGTGACAGCGAAGTAAAACATCACATGACCACGAACAACGTATATTAACTACAAAAAAAAAGTAACGGTAAGCAACAGACATTGCTGTAATGCTGGAACTTGCTTTTCGTGTTCTGCATAGACTACAGATAGCAAGACTTACAAAGAGGCAAAAGAGGCCAGGAGCCAGCGTGATCCAGTTGTATCCTTCTACGTTGTCCATCCAGCAACTGCGTGGACAATGTGCGTCAGTGAAACCGAGAGTAGGTCAGAAAAGTGCCTATTTGAAGTGCGCATGCAGACTATGCAAGAAGAAATTGTGCGGCGACGTAAGTTGCTTCATCACCAAACAATGGGCCAAGTCACCCCTCTGTAGACCTACGAATGCATAAATGCCGTGCATCCGTCAACATTGCACCAAATGGACACTAAATAAAAACACATTGCGTCAAAGACGAATAAGAACACTTAACTTTGACTATCTGTTTTCTTCTTAAACGCCTTTGAGAGTTTGCCATTGTTGATTGATCATTAGAAGCGAAAAAGAAGTGCTTGTCCATTTTTCATTTTAAGGAGCTTTGGGCCAAATCCATGGCAGATGTACGTCACTGATACTTCACTCTAGATGAATACGTCCTTTTTTCAATTGATTATTGTGATTGGGCGTTTTCGCCTGACTTTGCAAAGTTGGATGTATGACATTCTATTTGATTAACTATACACTTATTCGACCTCCGAAAATAGAAAATTAGGTAAACACGAATAAAAAAATAAACGTCTGTGACGTCACGGCAAACTGTTGCAGTTGTATGACGATTGAGTCACCACCAGTCGTTTATTCCCGGGATTTCCTAGAACGCAGGACGTTTTCTCTAGACAACAGAGATTTTTCAACGCATCTTTGTTGAACGGTACTTTACAAATATGAAATGAAATTTCGTCGTTTTTGCTTTAGTGTCCATTTGGGGCTTCAAGCCTATAGTGGCGCGAAGCACGGATCTATCCGCATGCAATGATCGTTTTTCCATGCAGGGTATAGACTATAGGGTTGCATTAGCCTAATGCGTGTGTGAATAATCGTTGGAGAGAAAACTGTGCGTGTTCAGTGCTCAGTTGTCCATGTTCACTTGTACAGTGCTCGCTAAACATTTGGTGAAATTGTGAAAAAAATAATAATATTGGTGTGCAGTTAATCTCACCGGACGATTTATTTAGCAAATTGTTTCGGCCTTGCACATTGCACTGCTAGGCTGCTGTCGAAAAACTTAATTAAGTAGCATAATCAAACGTAACCACCTGGAGGTGTGTATATTCATCCTCAGGTTACAAAGGGTGGAAATACGATCGCAAAAGAAAAAATAATGAAGATTTTAGAATATACTCTCTTACACAATTGCTAAAATTGAGGCAAGCGCAGCCCTCTGGAAGCGTTCTCACATTTTTGCTGACACCTTGATTCGAAATCAACATAGCTGGTTTCAAATAAGTTGCGTTCCGTGACACCGCTGATGAAACTATTACGTTCGTATTGTAGCCCCACCGCGGTGGTCTAATGGCTAAGGTACTCGGCTGCTGACCCGCAGGGCGCGGGTTCGAATCCCGGCTGCGGCAGCTGCATTTCCGATGGAGGCGGAAATGTTGTAGGCCCGTGTGCTCACATTTGGGTGCACGTTAAAGAACCCCAGGTGGTCTAAATTTCCGGAGCCCTCCACTACGGCGTCTCTCATATACATATGGTGGTTTTGGGACGTTAAACTCCACATATCAATCAATTACGTTCGTATTGTATGCGCACTATTTGTCACGGGATGGTTACGTCGTTGTGACGTCCATTGAAGCCTATCTCTTCTCTATTTTCTTTCTTTCTACCTCACTTTTGTGAATAAGCACTACGAACATGCCATAATTTGAGACAGCTAAGCGTTCTGGGTGAATATTTCATGGCAACGGTCAAAATTTTAGACTTCCAACTTGATTAAAAAGCTCCTTTGCGTCACTTCTGATAATTTAGCGCGCACTTCTCGGGTTGATCTCGTTACGTGCATACCGTAAGCATGCTATTCATGCAACGATTAGAACGTCTTCAGTGTGCGAGTGCAGTGGCATAGCCAGGGGATGGCACACCAAACCCATATCCCCCCCCCCCCCCCCGAAATATTTTTTCGGCATGGCACACAGAGCAAGAAATGACCACTTCAAGAGCCCCCCCCCCCCCCCCCCCCTTCAGACCAAGGAGGTGCCTTTCCGCCCCCGAAAAATATAACATTTCTGCCTGTGCCCCTGTTAAACTGGCCCTTAAAAAATCTAATGCTTCTCCCGATTCTATAGGCTTTGGAGAATGCAAACACCCTTTTTAGCATGACTAAGATAAACTACCAATATGCACTGAAGTAAAATAGTAACACAGAAGTACGAACTCCCAGTCATGCACAAAGAAAGGATGGACATCTAAATTGCAGGCTTTGGGATGTTCCTCTAGGTCTCAGTATATCACACGCGCGAATGAAGCAACCCCGACAAGGTGCAGGAAAACGTAGCATCAGGCAGGTCAGGCACTCTACCCAATCTGAGAAGAGCCGAGACCACTTCCCTTGCGCACTTACCTAGAGTCCTCTCTGGTGGTGTATGAAAACGAACACAAAATACTCATTTAGACAGACATTTCTGTTTTTCTAGCCAGCTTATTCACATCGCAAACACACATCCGTTCCCAGTGTGTGCTACAGGAAAGATCTGGGAACGAAATAGTTGTGATGAAAGTGTTCTGTTGAATTGGTTCATGTTCCTATGTGCTTAATGAGATTTCAACTCCACTATAGGCCCCGAGGATCTGCAGGCATAGATTTAGAAGGTAGGTGTTGCGTCGCAAAACGCGTGATGGAATGCACAATAAATCTTTTCACTGAATGAATATTTCCGTTTCGATGAGTTTGTTTGGTCGGAATAGAAATACAGATAGGCCAGATTCGAATGAAAAAAATACGCGAAGCTTGTTTTGGTGTCATAGTTTGTAAGCAAAGATAATGTGTTTTTCAGTCGGCTATTGCCAGAGAATAGATGAACACTGACCTATTCCTATAGATCAAATATCTCTGCGAAACTCGTGCGTACTACAATGGCAGTGACACGCTGCAATACACAATAGCCGAATTTGTTTTCTGGTTTTCGAAAAACCAATAGTGATCTGGCACCCTTTTCTAACTTATTCGCAAAGGCTTTTACCTCTTGAAATGTTTGTACAACTACTATATTGAAGGAAAAAAAAAACGTTTTGCGAATTGTCAGCGGTCGTGAACATTTTTTAGAACTTTGAGATCCTGTTTTGTGCAGGTTATAATTTGGAACTTGCTGACCTCCAGATGAGCCGTAATTAGTAAAATTGTTTCCCGAATAAGATTATTAGGCACCACTTCCTTTTTTCCGCGAGCAATAACTGCTATGTTATTTTTTATTTCCCGGCAGTCATAATAGCTTAAAAGTAATAAATACTTTGCCAATGTATATTTAGATCAGGTTTGTTAGCACAATTTGATACCATATAAGCTCCGCGTGGCTCTAGCTTACTGAGCAAGCATGGCATTACGAAACAACAACAACAACAACAACAACAACAACAACAACAACAACAACAACAACAACAACAACAACAACAACAACAACAACAACAACAACAACAACAACAACAACAACAACAACAACAACAACAACAACAACAACAAGTTGAGCGGCGAGTCTGTCCGATAGCGTTCTTTTAGCCAAGTTTAACGTCTTATTCAGTAGCCACAGACAAGCAATCTCAATTAGTGATTACCATAGAACTGTAACTAGCAATTAATCAAGCCCAGTTGAGGTGATAACGTCCACTCTTGAACAGTACAAATAAGCAACAATAAAAGCAATTAACAAACACAACTGCAAACTTACGGGTGCCCAATCCGCACGGCTCGAAGGACGGCGCTGATAGTGACGAAAATAGCGGGACAACCTGGACGTAAAAGACGTGCGATTTTGCCCGGGCTGTCCATCTTCAGTGACGCAAAGTATAAAAAGGAAACAAAGCAGCAGGACGACGACAACAACAACACAAGCAAAATGACGCACATGTTGCAATACTGCAATGAGGCTGTTTTGATGTCGTCGTCGTGGTTGACGAAAATAGACAGAACAAGAGAGGCGGCCTATATGAAGTCGTGCTCCTCAGAGCAGCGGCGGCGGTTGAAATGGACGCTCTCCTGCCAGGACTGGATGTTTTCCAGTCACCTGTGGCGAAATATTTGGCTCTGCATTCGTGTATACGTTGGGCAAGTTTAATCTTGCGCCTTAGGATTGCACCGGCTTTCTAACTCGAGAAGGTCATTAGTTCTTATCGACTCGGTTAATGTTTTCACGCATGTACGTGTTAGTGCGAAAATAACATATTATGAGAAATAGGTTAATGAGTGAAACATAGAAGTAACTAAGACTATTACAACAACAGCAACACCAACAACATGGCAGCTCACTATAGGTCATCTATGCTTGGCTGCCCTTTACCGATATAAACAATATGAAAGATTGAACAAAGACAAAAAGAGGAAATCACACTTTCTGCGTAGGTGCTGTGACACAGTAAGCCAGGGTGCAACCTGTTTAGAGACGCATTGACTGTGCCCCCTGCACAGACATACAATGTAAGACAGCGTCACAAACTGTCGCACATTCACGCTTAATTGGCTGCGCGATTTATTTTAACAGCAATATGACGTCACCTTTTACAGTCGCTAAATCTAATGCACAAGCGGAGTAGAATTTCGGTTGCTATGTCTGAACAACACATAAAGGATAATAGATAGTCAGCACATCATAATTACGTACAGTCATCAGCAAGCTGAAATCAAACGCTCTGCAGATTGTCCTGGAACAGTTCGATGGGCGCCATCACCGTGTAGCTTTGGGTTCCGTAGCCGAGATGTAACCAATACATACCGACATACTATCCGAGTATACCCAAGTATCTCGGCAACAGCCTCTAGTTCTTCAAGGCTGGCATCGGTCAAACCAGCCGGGGCCACGCTGCGAAGCGTTCGAGTTAAGCTTGCTGACGACTGTACGTTAGGATTCTCAGTTATGGCTACCTTGCTAATAGTGAATGTGTTTACACTTGTGCTGTGCACCTTAAAGAACGCCCTTTAAGAGCTACAAGAGGGGTCGTGCAGTGGCTGGTGTAGATATTGTCACTACACAAGTGTATAGACACAGCGGAACGACAGCATCGAGCACCAGTCTTTTTTTCTGGTGAACATTTTTATGCATGACCGCCCATTCTCGTTTAATTCTGAATAAAAGTGGGAGGACGAAGAATAGCAAACTCATTTTCTATAGGCTATCTTACGCATGACAAATGGCAGCTTTAAACCACCATATCGTTAATAAATACCCATGATGCAACACCTGGTAGAATTCTACGCTTCTCTCTCGCAATATTATATTGCTGCTAATGTGGCATCTCCTATTTTCGGGTTATTTTCCTGCGCAGATTCCTGCACTGACGTGGCTGCGAGGTAGAATATTCGACCACCAAGTAAAATGGCTGGTTCAATATCAGCTCCATCTCTAATTTTTATTCTTTGCATCCATAAAGACTTCTTGCTCTTGAATAATGCCGCCACCAACGATGACACGGAGTTTTCTGCGACGCGAGCTCCCCATGTAGCAGTCGCGTTAAAGTTTTCAGATATGGTTGCAACTCAAGCCAGGGCACTAAAACTTCGAGATGAAACGTTGAACGTGAAATGGGTGGATTCAATTGTCCGTAGAACATTATTGTAAGCTTTCGACAGTTATTACTCACCCCAACCAATGACGTAGAAGACAAGCAGCGACTTCTGCTCGGCGAATGCAGATGCAATGAGCTTGTGCAGGTAGAAGCCTTCGCAGAACATCCATGCGTACTGGCACAACCGGAAGTAGCGTGATAGTGTGTACAGCACCTTGCACAGGTTCTGCGAGTAAAAACGCCGGTATATGGAGGTCAAGTCACAGGAACGGTAACCCGAATATGCGCCTGAGCAAAAAGAAGGAAATTTGAATGTATCATGGAATTTACCTCCGATAATGATCGAAAATTTGATCAATGAACTTCAGCAGCGGTTCTTGTGAAACTATACGGCAGAACGACCGTATAACCCGCCACAGTGGTCTTGCGGTTATGCTGCTCGACTGTGAACCCGCAGGTCGAGGGATCGAATCCCAGCAACGGTGGCCGCATTTTTGATGAAGGTGAAAATGCTTGATGCCCGTGTGCTTAGATTTATGTGCACATTAAGAAACCCCAGGTGGTCGAAATTTCCGCAGCCCCTCGATTCTCTTATAATCATATGGGGGTTTTTGGACATTAAACCCGAAATATTATATTTTGTAGAAAGATCGCAATTAACACATCACTATTTCTAGACATCATCATTGTTTTGTAAAATTATTACGTATTTCTTTTTATTCAGCGCACTTACCGGGTTCTCGTTGACTCGAATGTTTTTCTCCTCACTGACGTGGTCCAGTATAAAAACGGCGTCCACTAGTATGACACTAATATCGTACAGCACCATGGCGACGCAAAAATTCTTGTGCAAAGAGATGCGATGAACTTGAAGCTGCCTGCATGCACCACGAAAACGAAGCAGTAAGACATTGCGCGCTCGTTGCTTGAAACCACAACACGTACGTGGGCTTGTCTTGCCATTAGGAGCTCTTAATCAAAATATTTTTCTCCTTCTTCGGCAACTACACTACTCGTAGGGAATAGCTTTATTGCCACCTTATGTATCTTTCCAGTGCAGTGAATATTTATCTCTGTCTTGTACCACGAGATGTATTAATAGCTTCGTGCGACTTTCCTAGAGAACCGGAATGAACTATCTTAAGCAGGTTGTATAAGGGGCTCATTTCAGTACTTTCCGACCCACTTCAGTCTTACATCTACCGCTGAATGCAAGAAAAATAATTTGTCCTGAAAATGACGACATAAACCATGCAGATTTTTTTTAATGATGTTCCTGTCCCACGCTTTCGTGCTTAATCGGGGATAGAAGTGACACACCACACGCGTCATCGGTGGGTTAGGGCAATCGTGTACGGTGGATGGCGACAGCGACGTGGAATAGAGGAACAGGCGTCATTGCTCCACATGTGAAGTGGATTCAGCGGGATACAATGAGGACTGGTGTAAAGAAGGGACACGGACAGTAGCGCTGGTCTCACAACCAACTTTATTAGCACAGCAAGACATATTTTAAAGCACAACCTATAACCACGTGAACATACGCCGATGACGCCAACATAGAACATAAAAAAAAACAATATTAGGGATGGAGTAAGCGTAACTTTATCAGGTGACAATACTATTCAGGAAAGAAATTTCTCTGTCATGCAGGATAATGAACGGGGTGCTTTTTAGCCTTTTTATATTCCCCCAAAAATGCTCTAGTTGTGGAACCACGCGGTCTATTGCTCTTAATGACAGATAAATTTCCTTCCTGGATAGTTTTGTCACCTCATACAATTGTTTCGTCCACCCTTTATGGTTTTTTTTCATACTCTGTTGGCGTGATCGGCGAGTGTTCACGTAGTTATAGGTTGTGGTTTAAAATATGTGTTTCTGTGGTAATAAAGCTGGAGAGACCAGTGTGGGTGTTCGTGTCCCCTCTTTACCTCTGTCCTCGTTGTATCGCGCTGAATCCAACCCACATATTTAACAGCATCCAACTCACCCAAGGTCAGTTCTTTTGTTTGTCATTGCTATACCAGAATGCTTGGTTGGCACGATTAACGATTCCATTCAGTATAGTAAGGAAAGCCCAGCTAGTTGGTACGAATGCATTCTGGAACAGCGCAAATAAGAAACAGGGACACAGGCTCACTCACCCGTGTATCGTCTCACTCGACTGTATCGCTGTGTCTTATTTGCACTATTTCACAATGATTTCAATTATTCGATTAAGTCTGTTTATGATGCAACACTAATCCAACCAATGCGAGTTATAGAGCAATGGTAGAGGTCTGCTGCGGAAGCCAACGTTTTTAAGTGCCAAAAAGAAAGCATTGCAACGTAACCCCCGGGACAGCATCCTTGGTAGTTATTACTTTACATCATAAGCAGTTTAGTAAAAAAAAAAAAAAAACGCCAATATACTCACAATAGAGTGCGGCAGAAGCATGCTGATTGTATTTCTGTTACTTGAAAGAGATAGTGAACAGTAAAGAAAGAGAAGGTATACGCACTTGTAGATAGAGAATATGGCTATGGCGGGAACCAGGACGATGACGGACAGTGAGTGCAGAACGATAGAGAAGATGGTCATGGAGCGGTGGTACTGCAAAAAAAGAACAAAAAATGAAAAGAACGTTTAGGTTAATACATAAGCACGGTATAAAGTACTTAAGCTGGAATACATTCAGGCCTTACAATTTTATCTGTAAGCAGATGTAAGTACAGAAGGAGGTTTCATAGAAAGAATGTCAGGTGGACATTTTTGTTACAGGATTCATAAGGTAAAACAGCAAGTTCTGGCAACCAAATAATTGAAAAAGAGAGCAAGAAGTATAATAATGAAGAGCTGAAGATGTTTGCCATACATGCTACTTAAGGTGTTGGATAATAATTATGATATACAACACACACAGCCACACATACGTGGATTGCACTACTTCCAAAGTTTGATTTAAGCTTCTGACTCACAAAAGAGTCGACAGCGCTTTCGTGGCGCGTAACGCACTGGTGCTGCTTTGCCTTGTGCCCAGAATGTGCCGCAACTTCAAGTTCTAGTTCCATTGGAGATTCAATGACTAGTATGTAATTGCGCCAAATACAGCCTGGAAATGTGCCCGCCTAAAGAATTAGACAAGGCAGATACTATCCAATTGAAAATATAATAATATAAAGATAAATAGGAGTGAGTGACTAAATTGAACCTGTAAAAGGTAATATTTACCGAAGTCATGCACGTCGTACGTATGAAACCGTACTTATTGAGTTAATTAGCTCCTGGTTATTGTTTTCGTGCGACCACTTGATGCGCCTGGTAGAGCACTTAAGGTACGCATCGGGACGATGCCTCTTTCGGAGGGAGGCAAATGTCACGTGCTTGCTCAACAAAGACGATGGCAGTCGTGCATGTGCCATGAAGGACTATGAAATGGATGAAAAAGAAGAACTCGCTTGCGTGTTCTATTAAAAAGATCGACCTGCTTCTTGTGTCTCAATGTCTGTGGCAAGACCTCTGTTTTGACGTCATGACGATATTGCGTTTCAATGTCATTCGCCTGACCTATTTGCTTGAGCACGGATAATGCTATTACACACATTCGCAATGTAATACCCTTCTCACATTCGTAAGACAAAGAAATGCAAGTAAGAACCCGCATACTGAAGTTTGACAACTATGAGTCTACAACTTAGTCTACTAGACTTCTAGCACTAAGTTCTTGCTGAGCGATGAGGAAAGCTCAGTATATAGACTTCCGCCATTAGTAGGAAGCCTTAGATTGAACGCATATCTGACGCCGCCTTATTCAAATACATGAAAAAAAGAAAAAAAATGCAGAAATGCTTTTATTGGGAAGGCTTGCAGATGTAGATGCAGTTTTGTGCGTGTGAGAGTCTTTAATAAATGCATTTCTTATTTAATGCAAAAATGTTGCATAACATACCACAGAAAGTGGTAGCAACAGCAGAGGTGGTAAAACTTGCTTACGTTATTGGAAAATGTCTAACTAGAGACTCGCCTGTGTAGTCAAAAGTAACTAGTCGTCCTCGACATGAAATTCGCCAAGTTTAAGAGCCCACCTTTTTTTTTTCAATGCGAATACTTGTTTTATGGGAACACAAAAAGTTGCTTACCTGTGCATTATTACGTTACTGTTTGGGATGGTAACATAGCTTCTCAACATAACCTATCACACACTACCCTTCAAAAATTCCAGTGAGTGCATGTTATTGGTGGGCGTTAAACAGAGCATATAAGTTTGTGCGCACACCTCCAGTGAGCCGCAGTCGTAGAATGTGTACTCCTTTCCATACTCTTGGCTGTAGAACCACGTGCCATTTTCCCAGCATGTTTTCTTTGACATCTCTGCGTTGAAATAAGGCGTGAAAAAAAAACATTAAGTCACACACCATCTACCAATATGCATATCTGCATCGTGATTCTGTAATCGTCGACATTAATATACTAGTTCAGGACGAAAGTCTTGCACGTTGAAGAAAAAGACACACAATAGCATCACCAGCCCAGGACTAGTTATAGCGCGATGTCGAAACCAAAGGCTATGCCTCAATTTCATGTGTGTTTTCTTTATATAAGCAGTTTTAATGAACACAATTAACATATTATAATTAAAATAATGGTATGGATGACCAAAAATTATTGGTGGTTGCACGCGACACACACACACACACACACACACACACACACACACACACACACACACACACACACACACACACACACACACACACGCACGCACGCACGCACGCACGCATGCATACATACATAAATGCAGATGTTCCCACACAGGTTATGAAGTTATTTAATAAATGAAAGATTGGCAGTCATGCGTATGAAGCACATTCTTTTTCGGAAGTAATGCCACTTTGGATTAAGATAGAAGGAAGCGTCCACATTAAGCTCTAGAAATATCGGAATTCCGTAATACCTTCTTGTTCACACAGTTCAGAGCAAGTGCTCCCTGGACTTCTGTATGACCGGGTGTTTCGCTCCCTATAGATACCCAAGAAAGTGAGGCATTTGTGCTCCCCAATCCTCTTATAAAATAAGAATGGAAGCATCTTGCTGAAGTAATCGCATGCACGACTTCGAAAAGCCCCTGTCGTTGGCGGGTGATCCAGCGCGCCGTATTGCGTCTTCGATGGTGAAATAATGCCTTGTAAATTAGGCACAAAATGAACATGTAGGTGCTCTCTGAGTCATCGATGTAATTTTTTTATTCCAGCAGCTATTTAGCACACTGCACATAAAAAAACCCGAAAGCGACGTTACTGTAATAGTGAATGTACTTCGCAGCATTCCTGCACGTCATGAGGTGGATCAGTGCCATCTATAGGCTGTTCACAAAGCTCTAATAAAACAAAGAATTGCATACTCTGCGGCAATTCTACACAACCTTTCGCCTTCGCCTGAACAAGGACTTCAAAAACTCTTAGCTGCAGAACTACGCATATGCCTAGGAGTTTCACGAACGATTTCCAGCTCTTTTGTAATAGCAGAGACTCGCCAATCGCTCTTTATAATCATCGGATGTATAGAAACATGTAGGCATTTTCTTTCCTTCAGACACGACATAAAAACCACCATTAGCTCTGGTATTATTCTACTGAGAAATCAAGGATGCTACCAGTGTATTGCCAGCAAGTCGTTTTTTTCAACTCAGACATCGATTATCCTCCATGGCTGCTTACGCTGCCAAAGATAGAAGTGTCAGTGGATGGCATGATCAGAAAACGTGACATGTTCATTCGAACTACCCAATAAATCGCGCTTTGCCAGATATTCATGCAATATCTGGGTTACATGCGTGTATACTGACCTCGAGATCTCGGAGTGGCGCCATCTTACGTGTGGCGTCCGCTCGAGGACTCCGCTACCAAGCGCGCTGCACCAGTTACTGCACCTGTACGCGGATCGTCTGCCTCTGGCAGAAACTTTGTCGAACGAAGAGCCTCGCGAGGGTCGACTAGAGCCCGAAATTAATGTTTTCGAGTGCAATTATGAATTTGTTTTAATTGGGGCCCAATCTACAGGGCCAAAAAACCTCCCAGATCACCGAAGAACACGGTGATGCAGCCACCCGCATTGCGGGTAAGAAAGGGAAACAATGGTGTAAGTGTTCACGCTCGTCATCTGCAGTTGCTGCCGTGTGATATAATTAGTTCGTGTGATTTGAAATTTCAATAACCGTGCCTTTCTCGAGCCTCTACAAGCATGTAGATACAGCTTGCGAAACGTCGCCGTGTCTCATCGACGCCGCAATGGTGTACGACGCAGGCCACGTTGTTGAATGCGCTGTCGAGGCCGTCAACGGAGTTCGCATCACCGTCGCGGCCACAGTGGTCGTGGTGCTGCCAGTGCTGGTACTGCAAACAAGCGTACTTGCAAACCCTCCACACAACATCTCCATGGCGATCGAGTGCTGGGCAGTGGTGAAGTACTGCTCTGGGCCTCGGTGTACTTCACCCACCTGAGAAAAAGGACGTAAGCTTTCACGATAATACGAGAGAGAAGGGCACGCCTGCCCTTTTCCTTAAGGTATTTTTTCCACAGTGCAACAATAGCGACAGTGAACACGAGGTTATGTGTGAGAATCGCTGATTTCTACCACTCTGCCATTAGAAAACAACACACGAGATAATTACTGCAGTGCAGCTGTTTAAATTGTAGCTTCG
Organism: Rhipicephalus microplus; assembly: GCF_043290135.1. Lineage (NCBI taxonomy): Eukaryota > Metazoa > Arthropoda > Arachnida > Ixodida > Ixodidae > Rhipicephalus > Rhipicephalus microplus. The sequence goes on from NC_134700.1 coordinate 212,999,805, forward strand.
GCACTCAATCAACCGTCCATGGCGCCCGCTAGAAATGCAATTGAGCAGCATTAAATTACCCAATTTGAGGTAATCGTGCTCGCGGACTGCACCGATGGGCGTGTGTTATCGCAGCCCGTGTTGTATCGCAGTATTAGGAGTCTTAACGGTTAGGTGCTGGTGTGACTCGGGGACGGGGCAAGTTTCAACTTATCGTACACCCTTGGCGATGCAAGTGGCTGCAGTTTGTCTCAGTAATGTTTATCCAGTGAAAGCGACATCACGAAGTAGTGCATGCCAATACCACACAGGGGCGTTGCTTGGGTATCAGAATATAACAGTTCTCGCTGAATATATATACCGCGCACAGGGCCGCCAAGATTAACGTTGCAAAGGCAAGCTGGGTGAGTTCGCGTTCACGCCTGCAGCCTAACAGAGAACTTAAGGAGCTCAGCTTAAAAGAGAGATTAAGGCTGACTTAAAGGCAGGAAGGTTAACCAGAAGAAAATTTCCGGTTTGCTTCCCTACGCCCGGGAAAGAGAAATGGGCGGTGTCTGCACTGCCTTATGTGACAACCTTTTGTCAATGTGCACTGAATAGATACTGCAGGTTTCGCTTATGAATTTATGGTAATCAATGTGCTAGGCGCGTGCTTGTCCTGATCAGTAAACTACGTATACATGTACGTATACTCCAACTATGTGAAACCGTGGTCTTGAATGTCCTGCATCACTCAGCTGCGCCCACGAGGCGCAATTAATTGAGGTTATTCGGAGGCCCCGGCTCCCTGTCTAGGAGCCTTCGCGGTAGGCTTTAGGACGGCACCTAACCTGGTGTAAGTCGCCTACGCTTGTAGGCTGCATGCAATGAATGGATGAAGCACTGGCGAGGCGCTGAAACAGGGCTGCAAGCTTACAGAAGAGTGGCGCGTAGGGCGAGTATTGCAAATGCCACTGTCAGTGAACTGCTTTCTGCACACGGTCGATGAAGGTGTGGGGCGCTATACCTCACTGAGCTTGACTATCCACTTCTTCCTCAGCTTCGGGTGCTTAGGAGTTTTGTTAAAGCTAACGCCCCTTTCACGAGTGGGTGATCGTATAAGAGGCACAGAGTAGTACTTCACCCTTTCGCAGCCCTCACAGCGGGGACAAGCGGCCGCAGTTTTGGGAAAGGAAGGGCTGTACTTTTAAAATAAGCGTTAAAAGTGGACACCCATGGTTGTTAGAACAGATTCGGCTGTCAACACGCACAAGACTACCAATTGAACTTCTTTTTTATTGAGTCGTACCACGACACTGGTGTCTACATGGCACCGCGCCTCGAAAGTGTGTGAATCCTTGAACTGAGGTCATACAAGAGCGGTTCGCAGCGCCACCATCAGTCACACACCAGGCCAAAACAGATGGCTCCAGCACACCAACATCTTCAACTTCACCATTTATTGTACTACCTCTCAACCTATGCAAGATTCATTTGTATCGCGTGACATCGCCTACAACAGCTGAACTTTTCGCTATTCTAGGCACTTCTAAATTTATCAATTCTGTTGGAGACACTGAAAAATGGGCATTTTCAGTGATTATTAAGCGACACTAACAAAACTCTGTAGCACGAAAGCGAAAACAATAAATGAGAGCCCAATTTTCGAGACACTTAAGTTCTCACAAAGGGAAACCAAAAACACAATGAAATAATGCTCCAGTGGGCACCGGGACATTGCAACATACCAATCAACACAGCAGCTTATGAAGCAGCATCATAAGAATTAAAAAAAAATGAGGCGATCTCTACTCCAAAACTGAAAAATGAATTGCGCCGCATTTCAAACGCAGAATCCTGCAATATGTGTAACAATACGTGTTTTGAACAAAGCTACAAAAGCTTTGATTTACATCGTGTAGATCTGCTAAACAGATTTTAAAATCCTGTTATCTTTAGACAGAAATGGGGGAACGCTTAGTCACTGATTAATGCGAGACACTACCTACAGCAAGTACTTTTCACACAGATTTGACCTCGCCGAAGCTCCTGAATGTGATTGCGGATGGTATATAAACGCCGACCTAAATTATTGTAAACGACATTATTTCACAGCTAAGTAGGTTTAGGGAAAGTTTTGGGACCGTGGTAAACATGAGGTTGCAGAAGTGTGCTTCAAAAGCACTGAAAATTTTTTTTGTCGACTGTTTCATTCTTGGCCAATACTAGCCCATTACTTTTATTTAATTAACCAGGGTTCAATTATGTAACTGTTGGCTATTTTTTGTTTTCGTAATTCTATACATAGCGGTTGCTCTTCCTTTATTTAACATCACAATGTGTATGCCTATATGTGGCGGTTTAATATGGTGTTTTGGCTGCTATAGTTATGTTATTACTGCTACGCTAAGTTGTAGACTGTATGTGCTGTGGACTTTTTATGCATATAAATTTAGATCCTATGTTTGGACCCTAAGTGCACTATGGTAGACACTTCTAAGGGCTAAGAAGTAGCCAGCTGCTTATTTGTGCACCATCACGTTGCATTATGCCAGTATTAAAGAAAAAAAAAGGCAACATGACTGACTTTAGAGTAAATGAATTGTTATCATTGTGTGACGTGCACAAAAAAAATCCTAGAAGAAGCATTAGGACGTTTTGAATTTTGTTTTCTGCAGGGTATGCGGCGTTTTGAAATACTGAATTATGAAATTTTGACTCACTTATCGATATTCAATGAGTCAATATGCTCGATAGGAATGTTTTTTTTTTTAGTGGCAGCCAGCAATAACTGCACCAGTGAAATTTAATACCTCTGTTTAGATGACAGTGGAACAGACCAGAGAAACAGAAAGCATTAGTAGAGCATCAGATAGGCCTTCACCGAAATCATTTTATTATGAAGCACTCGCACGACGCCTAAGCTCGGAAGAGTAAGCAATAGGTACACTAACTTTATTTCATGTCACACGCTTTTACGAGGACGACAGGCTCCAGCGCTGAAAAAGAAAAGATACAACAAAAAAAGAAGAGGCTTACATTCATTTCATTTTTCAAACGATGCAGCTGCCGCCCGTAATGGTCTATATAGAAGAAAGTATCGGAAATTCGTTGTAATGTTCTCTACGGGCCAAAGAGAAATCCCTGTTGGCGCGTCGGGATGGGGATACGAAATAAAATGGATGATCGATAATAATAAACCCTTCCTCGCTCCACGAACACGACGAGACTGCACTAAGTGTGCTACGTACCCTCGGGAAGCTGCCCATCTGCAACGAAACAAAATGTTTGTGACGTGCTCTCCCCCCCCCCCCCCCTAATATATAAAAAAAGAAAAGTTTTGACCTTTGAAAGCCTGTGACCTGCAATAGTGCTTTATTTATCTTTCTTATTGCTGCTGTTATTGTCGGAGAGACTAAAGATATGAACGTTTCAACACAATAGCTTTTAGGTCGTAAAATACGGCCGTTCAGGGTTTCAAGCACGCTCATGATCCCTTCATCCATGAGGCAAAGCACGCTTCTCACTGATGTCGAATCGGCGCCGACGTCTTTTTCTACTCTACGCTGGGCGATTTTTGCCATCGGCCATGTATGAGAAGAGGGCAAACTTTCAGATAAAAACAATAGGCGATATTTGAAACGTAGCCACTATTACGCGTTATAGACTCCGCAGTCACTTCCGTTGTATGCAGCTCATATAATTTCTAAAACCCATTTCAGGTATAAGGAGCACTATTTGACACCTTCTACATGCAATAAAAATAGGCCTAGTTGAAAAGTATCTCTACACAGACTAAGCGCAGATAGGAAGGAACAGTGAGAGTCTATCGAAGAGCACGCACCAATAATCTCAAAAGATACGAATGAAGCGTTTGTCATCATAAAATTCAATTCCACTTAAGGCACAATCACGCTCAATGTAAGTCGCAACATACTGTCTGTAGTCAAATGGCACCGACACTGCGAAGTAGCACCTACAGAAAAAAAAAGAGAGGTGAATTTGAACTCTCTCAGTTAGCGGCGCTTTCTGAACCAATTTAGCGTTTGTCGGTGTCGTTGTTCAGCATTGGGGGCACTCTAACCACAGCTCGCGTGTGTCAAGCCATATTAAGCATGAATGTACATTCGGAGTAGTGTGTTTTCTTGAGTGGAATGTTTGAGGACGTATAGTGAGCTTATCGACATCACAGCCTTGAGCCGAATGTTATTCGACAAAAGTTTCGTAGTCTATAGATGAAATAATACAGTGATTGCGAGCCATGAGCTCCTGTAAATGCTGACGTTTACGGATGTCTCGGATGTTTTCATTCAGGTAGGACATTTAGCTTTTCCCGGGGAATTCATATAAAAAAAATGGCAGTGGCTTAGCTCAGCTATGCCAGGATATACGCAGCGTTAGCAAAGGTTCAGCTGATTATTCTGAGCTTTCCAGAGTGTCTAGGATTAGCTTGATTATCATGCTTACTGCTGCTGCAATGGCACACGTATATTTATTTTGCCGGGCAACTACTTCGGGATCCGATGAGTTAAGCTTCTCCGCTCTACTGCACCGTTGAGCAGCATTTGCACTCTCCTTCTCCATGGCTATACCACAGTGGCAAACGCCAGTCAGAGGCGCTATCAAGCGGCTCCAGCGCAGTGTCAGATGGCGACTGCACAGGGAAGGCGCGCGCATCGGCGTCCATATGTCTACAAGGGCTATAACGGCACTCCTCTGGAAAGCGCACACCGGCGGCGGCGAGTCGCGCGCGGCCGCGGCCGAGTGCGAGGGAGGTGCCGGCTCCGGTGCGTGACACCACTGATCGTCTGCGCAGCGCATCGAATTGCGCGCACACCGGCGGCAAGCCGAGTGCGGCGGCGGCGGAGTATCATTGCGCATGCGCAGACCAGTGCCACGCAAAATTGGCTCAGCGAGGCCAGTGTAGCTAACGCTACAAAAGAGAGAGTTCACGACAGCACTACAGCGCATCGTCGGAGACGAAGGGATTATACGAAGTGACTGACCGAATGAGCACGTAAATGACGATAGCGTGTTTGCCCCCCAAGATCCACAAGTTTAGGAAGTGCGGAGACAGCTCTGGGAAATGAATCGCAACGACGAGATTTACTCATTAAGTGGCCGGACAGTTTGCCCGGCCATTGGCAAACATAAAATATATACTGGCCAGAAGAAACGCCACTATAAAGACCGTTACTTGCATGGATATCAAACGTAAAACTGTTATTTCGCGGTATAAAAGTATAGGTACTACACACGACGAACAGCAATAAGTGAACAGCAATAAGGGGGAACAGCAATAAGTGCATTCAGCATATATAAGAAATGAAAAAAAAACAACGTAAGGAAAGCTTAAACATTGCTCGACACATCGATGGTGAAATCGTATTGGATAGATGGATAAACGTTATTCGGGTCCCGCGGAATGCGCAATAATAATATTGAAACGTGTTAGAGAAGATTTGAGGAACGACAGGGGAACGAAACTGAAGTGGCTCCAAATTGGCTGCATAGTTTTATTTATTTATACTTATTCACATATTACTAACTGCTCGAAAACTGGCCGAATAGCACAGCAGTGAAAACAGCACATGTAATCTTAATACCAAGCCAGGAAAACGCTTGCAGCTGGAGAAATTCGAGACCTATATTTCTCCAATCTTGTGTGGTAAAGGTCATGGATCACGCTATTTTAGCGAGACTAACCACCTACCTCACGGACAAGGACTTGTTTCCCTTCAGAATGCTGGGTAACAGATACAATATTTCGACGCAGGATGCGATGCTCCAGCTTAAGCACCAAATCATAGACAACCCTGGCTTATACACTATAACCATAATCGGCCTTTTTATTTATTTATTTATTTATTGTACCTTCAGGGCATACAGCATTATGGAGGGGAGTGGGTTTAGAACACAAAAAATACAATTGAAATGTGAAAAACAAATCACATTCAGTACACGCGTACAACACTCGAGAACAACGTGTAAATGACAACGCTTACACAATATCTAAAAAAAAAAAGAAGCACCGCGACAAATCAAACAAGGAATCAAAAAATCAAACAAGAAAGCACCGCGACAAAAAAAAATACCGTAATGACGATCTAACACACAAAGAAAGTACCGAGGAAAAAAAAAAATATTACAACATGGCACAACGAATCTGCGATACACAAATGAATGGTAACCGAACAGCAGCAAACAAAACCAGGGAAAAAAAAATGCGTTGAGCACATCAATGCATAAAATTTTGGAGTGCCGCCCGAAAGCGTTCCTGATTAGTAATCGTGACTAGTGACACAGGCAGGTTGTTCCAATCATGGCATGTTTTTGGTAAAAAAGAATGGGAGCATGTTACGGTGTTTTGGCGCGGAATATGAACCTTGTAATGATGGTCGAGGCGTTCAGATACAAAAAAGGAGGGTTTAGCCAACGTAATTTAAGTATGGGGTTATGGTGATACGCTTTATGCAGCACACAAAGGCGAGCAAGTTTCCGGCGAGTAGCAAGAGTAGCAAGGTCAAGGCTGGATTTCATGTTAGTAACACTGGAAGTGCGGTGATAGTTGGAAAGTATGAACCTCACGGAGCGGTTTTGCACAGCTTCAATTTTATTAGATAGTGTTACATAGCCAGGGTCCCAAACTGAGGAAGCATATTCAAGCCTAGGGCGCACATAGGTTATATATAGCTGCTTTTTTAAGGAAGACGGGGACAGCGAGAAATTTCTTTTCAAGTAGCCTAGCATGCGGTTTGCATTAGATGTTACATATTCAATTTGGCGCGCCCAGGATAGGTTATTGGTTATGTGCACACCGAGATATTTGTAAGATTCAACTGACTCTAGTAAGGTATCTTTAAGAAAGTAATCAGTGCTAGGTAGTTTGTTACGCGAAATTCTCATTGATTTACATTTAGAAACGTTAAGATCCATGTGCCAGAGGTTACACCAGGAAATAATGTTGTTAAGGTCGGATTGTAGACAGGCAATATCAGTATCAGTAATTTTACGGTAAAGCACACAGTCATCAGCAAAAAGGCAAACTGGAGAACAAATGTTAGAAGGCAGGTCGTTAATGTATATTAGAAACAGTAAAGGCCCCAGCACAGAACCCTGAGGTACTCCTGAATGTACCGCCACCTCGGGAGAGTCAGTTTCGTTAATGGATACAAACTGCGTGCGGTTAGCAAGAAAGATTCGGATAAACTGTAGTACTTGTGGATCAATTTTCAAATGGCTGAGTTTATGTAATAGTAGCTGGTGATTTACTTTATCGAATGCTTTTGCGAAATCTAGAAATATGCAGTCAGTCACAAAACCTGAATCAAGATATACATGCAGATCGTTAGTAAACGTGACTAGTTGTGTTTCACACAAAAATAATTTCCGGAAACCATGCTGCGAGTAATGGAAGAACTTATTTGATTCTAAATGCTTAACAAGGTTGGAAAAAATTATGTGCTCGAGAATTTTGCAAGGAACTGAAGTAAGTGAGATGGGTCGGTAATTAGAGGGGTTATGTGCTTCGCCTGATTTGTGAAGGGGTACCAACCGGCCTGTTTTTCAATCTTTAGGCAAGTAACCGTCATCGAAACATTTAGTGTAAAGGCAATATAATATAATCGACATATACTCTTTAGTATTCTTCAGAAATTTTGAATTAATACCGTCAGGGCCACATGAAGAAGACAGTTTCAGGTTGCTGATGACGCCAGAAATTCCAGTTGGATCGAAAACTATAGGGTCCATTGGGAAAAAATTTACACACTGAAGATCAGGAAAATTATCTACAACCGGGTTACAAAAAGACCTGGCGAAGCTATTATTTAACAGCGATGCGCAGAGATGGCTAGAAACTGGTACACCGCGATTATCAACCAGGATTATTGTGGTGTCGTTTTTAGGCTTCATTATGCTACAGAAACGCTTAGGATTTGTCTTTAACAGTAACGGTAGAGTTGACTGAAAAAAGGTACGTTTTGCAGTTTAGATAGATATGTGGGGTTTAACGTCCCAAAACCACTATATGATTATGAGAGACGCCGTAGTGGAGGGCTCCGGAAATTTAGACCACCTGGGGTTCTTTAACGTGCACCCAAATCTGAGCACACGGGCCTACAACATTTCCGCCTCCATCGGAAATGCAGCCGCCGCAGCCGGGATTCGAACCCGCGCCCTGCGGGTCAGCAGCCGAGTACCTTAGCCACTAGACCACCGCGGCGGGGCCGTTTTGCAGTTTGAAGGGCCTTGGTGTAGGATGCGGCTGCTAATTTGTAGGCTGACCAGCGTTGCGGCCCAGTAGATTTCTTGGCAGTACGATAGAGCCTGGCTTTCTTGTTAGACAATCGTTTCAAATAACGGGTAAACCAGGGAGCATTAGTATTACTATAAACGCGCCGCAACGGTATATGTTTGTTGATTAATTGATAGACCTGTTGTTTGAAGGAATTCCATATGTAATCAACGCTTAGTTCTCTATAACGTGGCAGTAAGCTATCAAAAAAAAAATACAAAGCCCCGTATTAATAGCTTCGAAGTTGGCTCTATTGTAGTCCCTGATGCTTTTTATGCGCTTCTGTTTTCTTGTGGCAGGAAGGGAAAGAGCGAACTGCAATACATCATGGTTGCTCAAGCCGGGGATGTGTGTTATTGACTAAATAATATCTGGGGCAGATGACAGGACGAGATCAAGCAAAGACGATGATTTCGGTGTTACACGGGTTGGCTGATCGACAAGCTGGGATAAGTTAAAAAGGGAGCAAACGTCGAGAAACGATGATGCATCAGCAGATGCAAATTCGACTAAAGGAGTGGAGTGCAGCCATTGAATATTGGGATAATTAAAGTCTCCAACCAAAACAATTTCTACTCCGGGATATCGTACCATAATTTGATTCAAACTATCTTTGACAATGTAACGTACACAAAAAAATGGCAGCATATCCACGGAGTGAATGATGGATAGTGGGGCGTAGCATCCGTCCGTCCATTCGTTCTTGCTTCCGTCCATCCATGCGTGCGTCTGTGTGGCCGCCCGTGCGTACATCCGCCTGTCCGTGCGTGCGTCTGTTCGTGCGTCCGCACGTTCATCTGTGCGTCCGTCCCTGCTTTCGTCCATGCATCCACTTCTGCGTCCGTCCATGCGTCCATTCGTCCATGCAGCCATCACGTGCGTCCGTCCATGCATCTGTCTCTGTGTCCGTTCGTCTACCTATTCAACACTCCAAGTACCACCATCTCGCATCTGTTCATCATATATTCCTCATATAGAAGCACCGCCATCTAGCGGACAATCCAAGGACTGAACGAGAGGAGGCACATGAACACTTTCTTACGGCTTGCGCTTCGTGCCTACTTCCCACCTTTAACCACCTCGAGTTCATGGTATATACTAGTTCACAGTATTCATGGCACTGCGGCCCAACGCTCGCTAAACCTTTCTAAGACCAAGGAGGTTACGCCCAGCGAGTATAACGTAGCGATTCTTTCTTGTCTCCCGTGCGTTGTTGAACAATAAAAAATTTGCAGCGTGCGCGTTAACTAAAAGCCGAATTCTGCTAAGGGGGAACCCTTAGCAGCCATTGGCATGTACATTGAGCACAATCTTTCGCTGTTCAACAACGCACAGAAGAAATCTCTCACCGGCACCACCTTGGAGGTCAAAATGTGATAGTGGTTACACACTACGACGACTACTACTACGGCTACGAGAAACGAACGGGTGCCGCTGTAAGGAGCTTCGCCCCTAAAATACCCTGCAGTCTTGAAGAGTTGGGATTACAAAAAAGAACAAAGAATCACGTTCGTGACTTTCTTACTGAAAGAAAGGCACACATTACCTTGGGAGATCTTTTCTCGGAAGAGATTTAGATAAGTAACGCAGACACACCACAGGGGTCTGTGATATCAGCAATGATTTCTAAAGTGGCGATAATAGATTTACCAGCCAAACTACAAGAAGTTGAGGGTCTCAATCACACTCACTATGCCGATGATAATACCTTATGGGTAAATGAAGGTAGTTATGGGCGAATAGAGCAGTCACTCCAGAGCGCCATTGAACCAATCGGACAATATCTACAGGGCACCTGAATTATATGCTCGAAGGTAAAATCAGAAATAATAATTTATTGGCCGCAACGTAGGGTACATAAACCAAACGGATACAGACTCGAAGGCAATCTCGATGCGGACATACTGTTAAAGACCGTCGAAGGTGAGCTTACACCTAAGCTGAATAAAATTAGTCTTGGGGCTACTAATTGACGCAAAAGGAATCCATAAAGACACCCTTCGAAGCTAGAAGGGGAAGTATCTCAAGTTATGAGATTGATCAAAATAACAGCCAAAAGACACAGCGCGATGGACGAAGGAAGCGTGATCAGACTGGTGCAGGCGTTTGTTATTAGTTGGGTACCATATGTGGCTCGCTATTTTAGGTGATACGATGCAGAAAAGATAAAATTAGTCTGCTTAAGTAGGAAGCTTTATGAACAAGCCGTAGGACTAATAATCAGCGCTATTACTGACAATTTTTCAGATTTAGGCCTGCACAATACGCTGGAAGGGCTCATAAATGTTCAAAGAGTAGCGCAGTACCAACGCCTTCCTAAGACCAAGACAGGAAAACACATACTAGAAAGACTAGGAATTGGGTAAAATACACTACACGAAGCCAATGTCGACATTTCAAAGGATGTCAGAGATACGATATATCTATTCTAGACATACAAAAAAAAAACACGCACCCAGCTTATCACAAAGGCAGAGAAGAAAGCACAGCAGTATATGTAGAACAGAAATTGGGAAATTGTAAAGACGTAGTCTTTGTAGACGCGGCTAGATACAAGTTCAGACGTGGCTGGCTTTAAAACCATCGTGATGGACTACGGAAAGATGTGCAAAAATTGAGTTATGACAAATACAGCAAAACAAAAAACAAAACAAAAAACGAGACTGTGGAGAAGGTATACTTCTTCCACAAGCCGTATTGTAGACAGAAGCGGAAGGAGTAGTTACTGACTCTTAAAGAGACAATAGAAAATGTTGCAAACCGTCCAATGTCCCCCAAGTAATATGAATCTTGATGACAGGCCCCACGAATTAAGAGAGAAACATTATTTGATATGGGCACCCGCTAACACCCCCCCCCCCCCTCATCAAGATAAAGCAATAATGATAAAACGATGCCCGATGTGGCTCTAAGGTTTGCGAACCGAGTCACGGCCTAATAGTATATCCGGCACCTCAGTGTCTACCGAGAACGAGGATGGAGAGGAGTGGGAATGGGGAGATCACCTGTCAAGACTTAATTGTTGCATGAATTGTTACGTTAAGGCACACTGGGAAACAAGGCGCGTGTACAATGTATTTACACTATGGCCAAGTGTAGCCTAGGATAGAGGAGAGCACTCCCTACACATTAAAGTCACGTCGTCTTTGTTAGGGCCTATCTTGCTGCTTCAGCGTTATTATTCTGATCAGTAACAATGCAACACACACTGCAAAATGCATTTGTTTTTTTTCACGTCCTCATTAAAAGCCAAGCAAAAGGGAGTGTGTTGGCTGATGGAGATTAAAGACCAAAACCCATCTAAACCCGGTGGTCTCACACTTCTTCTACCCAAAGACACGCAAGACACATAGGTGCAAGAATTGTGGCTTCAGAGCCACTCTGGAGCGCATGCCATGAAATGTGCTGGGATAACGATCAATACGGGGAAAATAGCCTCTGGTGATCGCCTCCGCGTGCGCTGGCAGACTGTTGCACAGCTGCGCGACCTAAGCGACCAACTTTGGGTGGTCCAGCGGGACGTTGAAGCCGCCAGGAGTCAAGACCTCCTTGCCGACATCTAGGCGGGAACTTGGGCCCGACCCACTAGCTGGATGGACGTTTCAATAAAGTTATTTGTATGCTTGTCCGTATCAGCAAATAACGTTTATCGAATGCTTTCCATAACTATAATCCTGAGCACTTCTAACGAATATTTTCAGAGCTGTCAAGTATCTAAGCATGAAATTTAATGGCAGGAAAGTGCTTTAACGCTAAGGTGTACGGTACCGTTTTTTTTTTTTTTCAAAAAGCAATTTTCTATGCGCCAACCTTGTTTGGGGATAACGTGCCTTCGTTGTAAAACAACCGAAATCCGGAAGTAGTTGCTCAACCTAGTAATTTACCGAGCGCGCATAACAAGCACATTGTTCGTCCGATGCAGGTGCTCTATAATATATCGAGCGATCGCGAGATAACGCTGCTTAACGCTGCGACAAAGGTTGACGTCATTTGGGGCAAGCTTCACTGCAGTGCACAACTTAGGTGCAGCAAAGCCTGCGTGCTGAACAGCAGTCGTGTTTTTCACAAGCAACGTTCGAATGGAGAAGTTAACACAGATGTAAACATGAATTTGAATGGCAAAATATTTTGTGCTAGAAATAATGCACAAGTTTTTCCAATATTCGACGCTTGAATGAGACCCGGCACTATATGCTGATTCATACTTTAGTCGTAGCATACTGCTCGTCGTCTACGCCAAGTTACAAGAAAAGATACAAGCTGAAGAGAGTGAGGCACAAGTATACGTGATAGAAATAGATAGGTCGCTGAAGATTATATGTATAACCGCCGCGTAAACAAGACACAGCAAATTAGTGAGGTGTGGGAAGTGTGGTTTATTATAGTAGTAGGCTTGTATGAGATGGTGTCTTTGATTACTTTACCTTGAGTATTTCCCGCGCAAAACATTGATTTGAGATAACCGACGTGATAACTGTGGTAGACCCGATACAGCCTTATTATGTAGTCCATAATGTACAAAATAATAAAAAACTGCTGGGATGCTCTTTCGATCGCAAGATCTACCTCATTTTGACGCCGCAGTTTCTACGGTGTCACTTTGTGAGACTTATCTTACTTAATATTTCTTTCACCAAGAAGGATCGGATAAGACGAAACAGATAGCTATACTAAAAAAAGCTCAACGGAAACTACCGGTGTAGTGACTGAGCGCGGACAGAGCAAGGAACGTCAAGATCGTAGCGGATGAAAACACCAACTTACCGCCGTCAAATTTTATTTCTCCTATCCTTGTCAGTTTTCCTTTCATTCATGGGGCAGTCAATAATATACCTCACGCCTTCATGCACTTCATCGCATTTTGACGTGATATTATATGACAAGATAGAAATTAGGCGAGCCCCTAGGCTGTTCTTTTTCTTCTTGATGACTTCTTTGAATATATAGTTCAGAATGAGTAAACTTATTTCCGAGTAAAGTTACAAGTACGGGCACCAGAACAGTTCTGTAAATGTTCCTTGCTATCAGGATTTCAGATCCAAGTCATATTGGCGTTTGCTATAAATATAGGAGACTCTACTGCAAATGTAATGAAGAGTGGGCAAGTTTAGCAGGAATTCATTACGCGTGATGATTTCACCACGCTCTATGCACGCTGAAAATCAGGAAGAACGTGAGAAGGTCCCGGAAGGTATCTGAGAGCAATCGCTCACGCCTCACTTAATTTGATTTTCGAAACTAATCGTACACCCGTCAATCAACTACGAATGCGCGAAAGCAGAAGAAGCATAATTAATGGCGGGAATACCGGTGATTGTGTTTAGCTACTCCGTTTCTCATTTCGCGGAATGAGATTACGCGGACATCGGAATCTGCGAGAAACGTTTAATTTCCGGTAACTTCGTGGCTGTAGCCGGTAAAAGACTGCGCGTGCACGACAGCAGATGCTTTTAATGCCAATCTTACTCCGCTCGCGTCAAAGTTGTTGAGCTTTTCAGCTTGTTCAACGACACACGTTTAACGTATTAGGCCTAAAAATTCAACGTAGAATGCCTGGAGCCCCACGTCGAGATGGAAATCAGAATCGAAATTAGAGCCTGTGGCCGAAATAGAGTCGTAGTTAGCGGGAAACGCAGAAAGCGAACTTTATATTCGGCTGTGGAAACGGTCATCGCCATTTCGAATTGTTGTTTTTTAATTTTTTCATCGCAGGAAATGACGTAACGACATGGCCTGTTAGTGGAGAAACTAACGATGACGTTTTTCTGTTGGAACTACTGCCTATAAACGAGTGACGCCGGTGTTTTCAATATGAAGGCCAATCTTTTTGTTGTAATTAAACGAAATAATTTTGTTGTATTTTAATGGCTTATTTTGCGCTGGAAGGAATACCATATTGGACTTTCGTTTATAGTCATTTCCAGTGTAAGGTACAACACCATTTTTTTTTGTCAATGAAACAAATTGTCACTCGCCAGTTACGACAATTCGCAGCCTGATGATGACCTTCTGATAGCCATTCAAGACAGCAATAGTAACCTGACTAGCCCTTCGGAGTAACATCGTTCTTTCTTTAGCATAATAAAGTTACCGGTTTTTGTAAAAAAGTTGTTTAGCAGCAGTGATTGTACAATGCACCAACCTAGCTTAATGTAACTGTATTAACGCGACAACGTTAAAGAACTCGTTTCGCAGAAATTCCGGCATCGACATCGCTGTCGAGGTCGGCGTCGTTGGTTGTGAGCGATAAATCGGCGTTTTGTCCGTAACAAAAAAAAAAAAAAGGAGAAAGGTGCAAATTAAATAAATGGAAAAAATTTCCGGGGCCACGTGAGGGTGGAACACATGTCGTCTGCGTGTCAAGCAGGTGCTCTATCACAGAGCAATAACATTTCTAAGGTTAAAGCTTGGGCGAGTCGGTTCACATACACAGTAAAAAACGAAGTTTTTTCCACATCAGTTTCATCAACACTGTTAGTTGAAACTGCCGTGGAAATAAAACACTATATGAATGTCATGTAGATGAAGAAGTCTCCTTAAAGCATCGTATATTGCATGACAGAAGCGTAGAATCGCGCCGGCGTCGAAAGTTGTGAATTGAGCAACGAGCGTGTGTTTTAATGGCCCACTCATAACAAAGTGCTAAGGCATCTTCAATCATCACCAGCAGAAGAACCGTCCACAAAATGAACAGCTGCGTAGGTTCACGTGTCGCCCTACGGACGTGTAGACGCTTAGTTGGCCTTTCGCTGGTTCACCAAAGGAATAATTGTGGCATAGAGGGTACTTAACAAGTGTTACTCACAATAGGCATTCAATGATACATTGAAACGGCCAATGCTACAGACACAGTCATTTGTTTCATACTGAATGGTTGCTTGGTAACCAAAGCAGGCTAGCAGTTCAGAATGCGGTGCGCACGAGGCCCAATGACGCTATCGTGATCTACTCTTAAAGGCGAAGCTCAAGTGCCCTTCAAGTTTTTTAGAGACGATAGCCTTTCTTGGGGTACTTCAACGCAAAAATTTTGATCAGCCCGTCTGTCTCTCTGTCTGTCTGTGCATTTGTCTGTTTGTCCGTCGCAACAATGCCCCAAACGGCTTCAAGCGATACGCCAAACGCCCTCTGCAGCGCCCACCAATATTGCTAAAGTTGTAGCGTTTATACTTGTGCAATGGTCAATTAAAAAGAATATATTGCACATATCTGAGGTACCATAACAACACATCCATGTTTTGTATGTGTGTCTTTATACTCGAGAAAGCACTTACAAGTTATTCTAAGGACCGCTGCGTTTATCACGCTGGGCTGACAGTGCTACGTCATGCTAAAAAAGGCAAGGGTTTCCAACGCTTTGCTAAGACGACACGGTGGAGGCACCTGCCCGTCGCTTTGCGTTCTACACCTTATCGCCTCCGAGACAGGTACGCATCTTTCTCAGTGGGCGCGCACACCTTCCTTCGTTTTCGAAAATAAGTGCCAGGTGGCGCTCGTGTCTAACGTGCCTAGATGCGCTCGTTCGCCTTCGCTGCACGAATCAAGACTCTCTAACGCAGCGCTTCCAGAATACAATTCACCGATTTTTCTCGCGCAGAACATCAACTAAGCGTTTTGTTCACTCTCTCCAAACACAAGACTATCGTCTTTCGACGAGATTTGCAGTGAAACATGCAGATAGGGGTCCAATATTTTTTTAGGGGCGAAGCTCCTTATAGCGGCACCCGTTCGTCTCCCGTAGTATGTAACAAGTATAACGTTTTGACCTCCAAGGTGGTGCCGGTGAGAGACTTCTTCTGTGCGTTGTTGAACAATGAGAAATAGGGCTCAATGTACATGTCAATGGCTGCTGGTGGAGAATGAGAGACAGGAGCATTTGGCTTTTAGTTAACGTGCAGGCTGCGATCACCATTAGCAGCCATTGGCATGTACATTGTGCACTATCTGACAAGAAAGGGTTGCTACGTTATACTCGCTGGGTGTAACCTCCTTAGCTTTAGAAAGGTTTAGCGAGCGTTGAGCCGCAGTGCCATGAATACAATGAACTTGTATATACCATGAATGAACTCGAGGTGGTTAAAAATGGGAAGTAGATACGAAGCGCAAGCCGTAAGAAAGTAAAAGCCGAATTCTCCGCCTCTCATTTCCCATTAGCAGCCATTGGCATGTACATTGAGCACTATCTGACTGAAAAAGTTTGCTACGTCATACTCGCTGGGCGCAACCTCCTTGGTTTTCGAAAAGTTTAGCGAGCGTTCGGCCGCAGTGCCATGAATACAGTGAACTAGTATATACCATGAACTCGAGGTGGTTATTGGTGGGAAGTGGACCCGAAGCGCAAGCCGTAAGAAAGTGTGCGTGTGCCCCCTCTCGTTTAGTCCTTGGAATGTCCGCTGGATGACAGTGCTTCTATATGGGGAATGTATGATGAAAAGATGCGAGATGGTGGTACTTGGAGTGTTGAATAGATGGACGAAGGGACACATAGACAGATGCATGGATGGACGCATGAACGGACTCAGGGGTGGCTGGATGGACGAACGCAGGGACGGACGCACGAATAGAAGCACGCACGGACGGGCTGATGGACGCATGGACGGTCACACTGACGGACGCATGGACGGACGGAAGCAAAAACGAATGGACGGACGAATTCTTCGCCCCACTCTCCATCATTCACTCCGTGGATATGCTGCAATTTTTTTTCTTTCGCTTAGCGTCTCTCTATAAGATGACGTGCCGCATTGTGAGCTACTCAGTGGACAGGGCCGGGTTCATATAGGGCACGCAGCTTACTGATGCACTGTGGTGTCTCCGTGAGGAAGTATGCATGCGCTGGACACGGCTTCTGTACAGTGGTCCCCGCGGGAGTGTCCTTGTAGCACGTCCAGCCATCCCATGTTGCAGGACAGTGAAGTCCATCTGAAAATAAAAAAAAAGAAGTGACAATCCTTAACGGAAAACAGGATGATGGGGACAGGTTCATTTGCTGCCTCGTGCATACTGTGTGAGCGGAAAAAAGGAAAATTTATAATAAAAAGAGAGAAACTGAAAAGTATGAAGTCACACAATTTCACTGGCAATCGTCATTCGATTTGCCTCGTGTGAGAATGAATGCGAGGAAGAAATTGAGGAAATTAGGTGTGCTGAGATGCCTGTTTTATGTGTAAGAAAGGCAAGCATACACGCAGGTAACACAATTAACTAGTTTTTTTTTCTCTCAGCTAGCAGAGGTAAAAAGTACCTGTCGCAAAATATAAAGCATGTTGAAAAATAATTTTGCGTTGTACAGCTGTATAGTCGTAAAAAGCTTACTATACTGGTATAAAGTTTCAAATGTTACATAATACAGCTGTTAAAGTAGCTTTGTGCCATCAAAGAGCTTTGGAGAAAGTCCAAAAATCTAGACGTAACGTAGCAATAGATCTTGCGGTATCAAGCAACGTAGAACTAGTTTCTTAATGTACAGTTACTTGTAAAAACGATAGAAGCAGTTAGCTCTCGCAAAAAAACAAAATTCTTTAAAAAACAGACGTATTTCTAAAGAAGTTGGTGCCCATGCGTGGTACCGGCCGCTCGTCTTACGTGATAGAATTTCTCGTAAAATTGTAAGCAACAAAAACAGTTTAGGTGACAACACATGGACCCTCGTTCAAACACTGTCTGAGTGCTACAATACGAGCGTTCACGCAATAAGAGTTCACACAGCGTGATTTCCACAGAGCTTAAATTTTGTTGTTTTATTTATATATAAAAATGGAAGATAATCTAACGTGTATAAAACTGCAAAAATATTCTAAATGACGAGAGAAAAAAACAAAACAAGAAAGGCGACAACAAACTATAAAAAAAAAACACCCAAATAAAGTTGGCTCTGTTGCATAACGCAACAGCATTCCGTAAAGCCCCCTTTTGAATTGAACGTTTGCTAGAGGGGAAGCGCATCGTTGGACAGTTCGCGACATCGAGCGCATGTTATAAAGACAAAAGTACTGAAAATCAGCTTTCCGAGCAACACCACCATCCAAACGTGAGGCAGTTTCCAAGAGTTTTGAACTGACTCTGTGAGGCATATAAAGCAATGACGCGTGTACGAAAAATTGTGTACGATTGTTGGCAGTAGAAGCCGGAACCGCGCCATTGAAATGCGAAGACGCACAGAAGCGTAAGAACATTTTAACCTAGCAATTTGTTTTCACTTCATGTAGCGCTCCTAAAACTTTAGTTATATGCAGTTTTATGCAACCTGCACTCTGCTCAGCTGTTCGAGTTTTGCCGCTTTGATTGTAGTTTTCTAAAGAAGTGATTCTTTTTGAAAGTGGCCACATGCAGTGGTGTTCTTTACTTTTGTTTTTACAGTCATTCGCCGCCTTCTTTAATGCACAAATGATGCTTATGCTACCGGATGCACGTTTAGGGACGTGCACATTGTCGCACTTTCCGTTCCTAGCATTCTGGTCTAGCATTCTAGCATTCTAGTTTCTAGCATTCTACACCCTATGCTATTCGTGACGCTTCCCTGAGTGAACTGCCGTCCGCCGTATTCCTTTTTGTTCCGCCTTTGAATCGTTCTGCACAACACTTAAGCAATGTGCTTGAACTTCCCGTTTTGTGATCACTGACAGTTCCTGTGACCATAGGCGTGTGAACGGGGGAGATGGACGCAGACGCCCCTCCCCCTTTTGGTCAGAGAAGAGGGGGAGGGCGCAAATTTAGCAGCATACATCGACATAATAGGGAGGGGGTGCGAAGTGTGCCCCTTACATTTACCTAATTAGGAAAGGGGCGCAATGCGATGAAACTTCACCCCCCTCCCCCCCTTTTATTAGAAGGAGGCTTCTGCTCGCGCCTATGCCTGCGACTGCTCGCAGTTCTGTGCACCGTGGTAGGTGTTATTCTGACTGATATACTACCTTTTTCCGTGCTTTGTCCGGCATGGTTGTTGGCGAGCATCTCCTGGCAGCACTCGCGTGCCGCCGAGCAGCAGCTCTTCCACCGGTCAGCAAAGAGACCTTTCTTGAAGGTCTCCAGGACCTGAACGTCACTGTCGTTGCCGTAAGGCTGGAAGCACTCGCCTTCGCAGTCGCCGCGACAGAGAGAACCCTTGCCGCAATACCTGAAACGAGAGAAATAAAGTTTAGAGAAGCTAGTCTCTCGGTAAAAAGACGAGGCGATTGAGCAGCACCTTATAAAAATAAATTGTTCTAAACTTATACGCGGGTCCTATTTCAGTGCTTAGACGCAATCATTCTTTTATTAATAGGATGTGAGCACATATTTGTTCACAAATAATAATTCCTGGAATTTTACGTTCAAAAACCGTGAAATGAACATGAGGGGAGCCGTAGAGAAAAGCTCTGAAAATTCCGACGACCTGGGCTCGTTTGACGTGCGTCCCGATCAAAGCACACGGGCATCAAGCGTTCTGTCTTCATCGAACTGAAACAGCCGCGGCCAAGATTCGGTGCCACCACTTTCGGATCAGAAGTGGATCACTGTAACACAGAGACCAACCCGGGCGTGGCGCGGAAATGTGATGCAGACTATTGTAAATGGCCCTGAAACTCATGCGAATGAACATAGTATAATATTTCAATGGGCACCGGATTCGTACATAAATATGGTTTTTCTTAGAAGGTGTTAGTGCTATTAGGCGTTTGCCGTTATAAAGCAACGTTGTTATCTCTTCATCGTTATCTCTTGATCTTGATCGTTATCTCTTGATGGAAGGCACACTCACGAAAGCTTACTCATTCATACGTATGTCATACCTGCATAACACTTCTGCCAGGTAGAATAGATTATTGAATTTGACCTGTGTTTTTTTTTTGTTTCCGTTAGAACGCCTCACTTAGTCCTTTATGAAGGGCGTTCTAGCAGCTGAATTCACGATTAACTTTACAAAACAGGGTTCGAAAACCATGATCGTGTGAGCTACTAGAACCGAATGCCTTGCTACCGTATTTGAAACTTATAGTGGTCTGTAATGCATTATAGACATGTCTTGTACCTGTAGATGTGAGCGCTTATGGTGCACTCTCAATGCTTTCTTTCTCTACCACTTCTTTAGCTGTGTTCAATGTAGGGTAATGAATGCGTTTGGTAGATATTTCTGGCTTCGACGAAACTAGAAACTATAGATAACAATGTGCGTGAAACAATATCGGCTGTCAAAATATATAGTTATATAGTGCATACTATGAAGCAGCGTACCCACCCATACTAGAAGTTATCAGTTCTCCAATACTTTTTAGGAGGAAACAAAAGCTTTTCAAAGTTACGCTAGTCAAAATTCTCTTCATACTTGAAGAATTGAATAAGGGTGCACGTGGAAGTAAGCACGCATTTGATTTTAACGTAAGGATGAAAAGTACGATTCACATATATGCTTCTTACAAGACTTCGCAGTTTTAAGAAAGGAAATGATCCTTGGGCTGGGATATAAACGGTGACGAGTGCCTGTTCACCATAATGGATCATCCTACCTGCCTCTACGGCTATGGTGTTGTCGATTGATATACGGCCCCTCACTGAAATGTGTTAGCATCTTAGTTAGCTTATGTATAACGCAGTGTGACTATCTCGGAAAAGCGGTTTGTCCAACGTTTGTTTCTGAGACTGTGGAACAAATTTTTCCTTGCCTGCTGAATTTGTCTCATCCTAGAAGCTTCCATGTGTACCTTTCGTAGATACCTTCGTGCTGCTGTTACATGGGAAACAATTCGCTGTTTCTTGCACCTTCTTCCACCTTGTGGAACTTTACAGAACTGATTTGCTCGTTTTGACAAGTTCGCAAGTTATTCTCCTTCTTTGTCTAATTCTTCTGCAAAGTGCGATCTTTTTCTGAAAAGACTTAACCTGTTGACTATCAAAAAAAAGTAGGCTAGATGAGAATATCCATTTTGAAAACTTTCTTTCGAAGGTTCTACAAGTGCAAAAAGAAAAAAACGTTGCGACAAACATTTCTTTTTCAAAGGATGAAACAAGATTCTTCACAAACATCCATATTAGTTTTTAATACCGTAAGAAACAATAGAAGTGGCAAAAGAGGCAGTAAACAAATACAGCAGCGTCAAAACAGCGAGAAATACACTTTGTATATACAGGAAAGAATAAAATGCATGCTTAGAAAGACAACCAGGGAAATACTATCAGCAACTTCAATGATATATGTTTGGCGACAGATGAATCGTACGCTGAACTTTACACGCTGAAATATTCAGTTTGAATAGGATTCATGCAATATTGAGTAAAAGTGGCGATGAGGAGATTCCATATGTAACAACCAGTCAGGTTAGAAATGCTATGTGCGATATGCCATGAGGAAAAGCACCTAAAGATGATAAAACAACAGCCGAAGTAATTAAAGATAAAAGAGAATTTACTTTGTGAGATTCGTTTCACTTTGGTCTCCTACTTTACATTAGGCGAAAAAAAAATACCCGTGAATTTGGGCTGGTCACGTAATCCGTAGAACAGAGAACCGGTGGACACTAGCAGCTACAGAATCATCACCAAGGGATGGGAAATGCTCTAGAGGAAGTAGGAGAATTCGACGGAGGAATGAAATTAGGAGGTTCGCAGGAAAAAAAAGTGAAATCAGCTCACACCTGATAGAATAAACTGGATATCAGTGCGAAAGGCCTTCGCTCTATGGTGGACTAAACAGGCTGAGAATGACGATGACAATGATCACTATAAGACGACCCAGATAAATGTTCAGCCTAGAAAGCAGAGCTCCAGATATTTCTAGATCATTGTCAGAGTACAAAAACATAACTCTTGTTCACACTATGCACATTGTATGAAAATAACCAATTACGAAACTTCAAGTAGTTAGGCCAAAGCAGTCTCGCGCTGCGCGAGCTGCTCACCAAAGTTTATATCTGTGCGCGCAACAGTCACTGAAGCAGATTTCAGCTGTTCACTCGTGCATGATGGGTAGAAGACATTCTGGATGATGAAGGCATGACTTCTGAATAACACTGAGAAGTTTGATGTTTTGAATTTGGCTAAAGAAGTGATGTCCGCGAGCGTGAACATAGGTGGCGAAGAGGTTAAAAGATCTCCTTTTAAAATGGCACCTTTAGTAACACAGTGTATAAAAGAGAGAAATAGGACGCAAAATTTA
Source organism: Rhipicephalus microplus (assembly GCF_043290135.1). Classification (NCBI taxonomy): domain Eukaryota; kingdom Metazoa; phylum Arthropoda; class Arachnida; order Ixodida; family Ixodidae; genus Rhipicephalus; species Rhipicephalus microplus. Next base: position 213,022,187 of record NC_134700.1, read on the forward strand.
ATATAAATCCGCTACATTGGCCTCAAGTTACATAGGTGAACGTTTTGTGGAGGTTGCCGTGGTGCTTACGTGAGCCTGGAGGCATTCTTGAAGGCCAGGCTGGGCATGTACTTGTAGCAACGAGCGGACGTCAGCCTGCTGAATATGTGCGGCTCCAGGTAGTGCTGGGTTTCCATGCGGCAGGTGTCGGGAGTTTTCTCGTACAGGTTCCTCCGCGCCGAGACCGAGCACACTGCTGCAGCCAGCAGCTGCGAGTCGAAAACAAACAATAAAATGAACGCAATTAAACAAGATTCGTGATTGAAGCAACAAGGTAAATTATCTGGCCCACATTACATTTTGAAGACAACGTCCTTCTGTGTCTTTTCCACCCGCGTACTGTGTGTTATCGCGTACAATTTAAACTACTGTATTTACATACATATTGCAATAACTGACTCATAATTGCCAGCACTAGATAACTATAGCTGCAAACAATTATTGGCTAAAAGATGGTTATGAATGACAAGTTTAGCCTTCTTAGAGTTCTAGCGGCTTGGGCAGCATTCAACGGATACTGAATGAGATGTATTAGCCACCGTTGGCTTTCGGTTGTTAGGGCATCAACAAATGTGTGAATTTAATCCGAACAGGGTGATTTTTTCAACGCTTCCGCTTCGAATGTCGTTGAACTGGGTGCTGTCGCGGGTTCACCAAGAGGAGTTACAGACGATCTCCAAGCATGTTCTTATGGTACTAGAACACGAAAGCGTTTGTTATAAAGTACGCCGAATATAACTAACGTTTTCTTTTTCCCATTGAAGACGGAACTTTCTTTTCTTTTTTTTTTTGCTGCGGGGATTCCAATGCTTCTGACTGCAGGTGGTTGCTGTGGCATAGTGGAGTGCACACCGCGTGTCGATGCCACCGCGTCAGCTGAATGCACGATTTTCTTTCCGACCCTTTTCCCCACCCCCGTACAGGGTAGCAAACCAGTTCGTCTAGGTTAACCTCCGTGTCTATTTCTTTTAATTATTTCTCTCTCTCTCTTTGCCAACGTGTCGACAGGAAACGCGACCGCAAGGTGCGGAGGTCAGTTCCGCTGGGAGAGGTAATTTGTGCTAAAGGACAGGCCATACAAGCGTGGACATAGCAAAAAACTCAAGACACCACAGATCCCGGTGGCTGCAGTGTCATGACGCCCTTCTCGTGTCCGTGTTTGCACGAATTGTCTTTTAGAATGAATACCCGCTAACTAGCTAAGTTCTTTGTTATGGTAAGGTCAGCTTTGCGGGCACTGATTTTGCGAACGCGTTTTGAAAACACGTTTTCGCCAACTCCGCCAAAAAGCGCTTTCGCGTTAAAGGATCGGTGGTCGAATTTGTGAGCGACAGTTCAGTTGGGTAGTCGTAACCCTATAAGTTAAAGAAAATTTAAATGTTGGTCTTCCCTGAATTTGCAGCAGATAGAACACGCTAACTTGTAGCTAAGGGGACCGGAGACAAAATATCTTGAACCACAAACTAAAAGTCCCCTTGAACCTGAATCCACTATTGAGATTTATAGAATCCGGAGTAAGCGCATATGTCTTGAACGAAAACACAGTATTTCTATTTCGAGGATCAGTAGTATGTGATGTGCGAGGTCTTACAGTTTTCCTTACAGTTGCGGTCGTACGTTGTAAGTGTTGCTTTAAGTCCTCATGTTTTCTTGCTCAACGTTTTACCTTCCAGTATGCTACACCAACTTGCCAGCATCAAGCTTCTTCTGCTTACTGTTTTCGTAAGAAAAGGAGCATAACTAAGATTGTCCTAAACTGCAGTGTACTTATCAGATCGCCTGTATTGGTTTCACTTCAGGGTAGATGTATATGCGTACTTGCACGACAACTATAGATGTCATACTCTGCTAAGGCGGCGCTGCGGAAAACGCCCTCACAAGCGCTCTCATCACCGCCCTGGCCATAACTGGGTATTGCAAAGAGAGCCGTCCGCAAGTGAATGTGCATATAGGCCACTAAAGAACACCCCTGTATCGTTTGTGTTGAGGCGTGGCTTGATGAAAATTAAAGACCCGGAAAGTTTATTCCATCAATCCACCTTCGCTTCAGAAAAGTAGAAAGCCCATCAAAGTGAACTGCGAGTACAATGCAAAAGATGTTTCGGTTATTTCGGCATGCTGAAACTCGCATGTACAAGCCAGCCTCGCTAGACATCGAGTTCAAAGCAAGCCCTCCAACATGTGTTCTGTAACGCTTAATTGCGTTAGAGTTGGACATGCAGATAATGTAAGAGCCGTGAAGTACGTACACGAGCAATATATGTTACGATAAGTGGTACGAAGCTCGCTTCGTCACGCACGAATGGAGTCGGCGATTTTCATCTTTGCAGTTGCATTCACCATCCATCACTTCCTTCCTGTGCATCAGGCTATTTTATTACGCATCTTCGCGTGCTATGTTAATGACTGCCTTCCACTTTTACCGAGAGCTCCGAGATAGCTCCGTCAGTCGCGGAGACCACGGGCAAGAAAAAACCTGATAGTGGTCATAACCAACGTTTTGAGATTTACTTGTGTGGCTCTCGTAATAGCATTTGCTAGTTAAAACCGGAACTTTGAGCCTTCAAAGCGTACATGCGTGATGCTGTGTGGTGGCGACCAGTTCCGAGTGGTCACGGAGCGAGCGATGTTTATCGCGCGCATCACCAGTCTGCATTTAACTGTTGCAAGGCGCGCATCGCGGTCATAGGCTCTGCAGAGTTTCGTAGTTCAGGGTACCGTGGTTCTGCGTCAAGGCTACTCAGTACTATAACTGGAGACCAACATTATCACATTTTTCTCACTTGACCGGCTGTGGAAAACGCAAGTAATTCGCTTACTCAACATATTTGCAACGGCCCTTATCCAGCGCTCTCGGCGTTATGTTTTGCGCGACAGCTACGGAAAGAATTTTACGCAAGTGGCAATTGACAACGCAAGAGTAGAGTCGACTGAGGCCTTTCTTCATAGTGCATAGAGCTGTTGTGTCTACTTTTGTTTTTCTCTCGTTCCAGCAAGTGATGGCCATTCGGTTGTACTTTTAATTGGCAGAGAGAAAATCGCAGCTGTTTTCCTCAGTTTTCAATGCTCAAACACACCTCATACTTAGCGAAATTGTTGTTACGCACACAATAGTTGAACCTGGCTGCACAGCAAACTGTGCTAGGGACGTCGGACTGTGCAATACGAAAGCTGCTTCGACAGTTGGCGCTACGTGTGTGCAAAGCTACAGAGCCCGACGACTATCAATAAACTCGGGTGTGTGTTTGTAGTCAGACAGTTCTCGTACTGCGTCACTCGCGTTCAGCAGCGAAGAGTTTAAGCGACCCTGACTGGACACCATTACAATATTCCCGAGCGCGTAAAGTACAATGCCACCAGCAAGCACCAGGTAAAACTGCTTGTCGGGGACATTATTTGGCTTGGGAAACTCACCAAGGAAGTGGTGAAGCGAATGCGAAGATTCCCTGGTAGCATGCTGTTTTCGGATGACGATGGAGCCACCAGTGCAGGTGACGTGAGCTCTGTTTTCTCGCCTACTGTTCAACTCCGTGTGCAGTGAGCCTGAAAATTATCACGCGGTCATAATGTGGTTAAAACGCACTGAGATGACGATTGTCCCCAACACAAGCCATGCTCTCGCACCATGGTAGCACATAAATCAAAACAAAAGCATTCAGGGGTTTCTTACAGCTTTCTAATGGTATATAGCTACATGGCACTCTGAACCATGGCCCTTTCTTCTATAAACACACACAGACACCACTTTTATAAGAGAATGGCTCATTTTAGAGTTAACGCGAATATGACCAGCGGCCACAAGCCGAGTTACATTGCCACAGCTCTGCTCTTTATGGCTTACGACGCGTCCAAGCGTATTTTGTGCTTAAAAAAAGATGGCAGTCTTGCAAGCGCTGCCAAATTTGAAGGAAGAGTGAACCTGGGTGGCCGGCCTTCCAGGTTACTTTTTATTATTTTATTTTTTTCCTACTTTTCTTTCTCTTTCTCTCTGGCTCTTGTGTGCGTTTTTTATGTTGTACTCTTCTTTATATGTTTTCCGGTCTTTTAATTTTTTGTGCCTTGATTCTCTCTTTTTCTCTCTATTTTTTCCCTGCCTCTTTCCTTCTATCACTTTCTTTGTCTCTCTTTTTCACGTGTTCTTTCTCGTTTGACAGTCGCATCCGCTGCACGCGTAGTGGAGTTTTCCCAATACCTGAGGCGCATACCCACCACTCTAGCTTTATGTTCTTCTTTTGTTTCAACTAACTCTTCTTCACGTCTTTCCACCTTATTCTTTTACTATGATTCTGTTCTTCCTCTGCACCACTGCTGAAGTGTCCCCTTTATAGTGAGCGACAGTTGTGAGGTGCCCAACCACCTTTTTTTTTCTTCCCCAACTAAGGATAGTTGGGGAAGAAATCTGCACAAAATGCAGGAAATCTCTGTAACCGAACTGTTGTGCCCTTCCATGTTAGCAGCCTCGTTCTTCGTGCCATGCCCGCGGGTAGGTAGACCGAGATGCTGATTGGAAAGCTGAAGCTGTTGTGAGAAGGCTAAGGATGCTTCTCTGACCAGCAAGCGTTCCGGTAAGCCCACGGAGCTTTCTTTGCCGATCTTACCGATCGTGCAAACTCTGTTTTATCGTGCTTACGCTTTGCGAAATGCACTTTACGTGTCACTGCGTGCAGCTATCTTTACGCAGGTTCGTATAACCATAAATGGCGTATCGCATAAATATTGAGCAATCGATTGTCTACGCCAGCATAGATGCCACCACACGGAAAAACTCTAAAATTGTTTTCGTCGCCTTTCACTTGATTTCAGTGGCGTGACATTGTCCCTATGGTTTTTTACTACTCGTGAAATATACGAGTGCCTTTAAAGAAAGTAATGTGTTCCTGAATAACTGAAAAAATTATGACATTTTGACGTAGTTCTGGCCTTACCCCATGGAGGTTCCTGCATTCAGTCGTACTAGAACTTGCGCAGCAGGGGGTGAGAACTTCACCAAGAAAACAGGCTGCTTCGAGGCTGGATTTATCCATAGTTGAACCTGCGAGAAATCAGCTACTGCGAACAGGCAACAAAAAAGAACAAAAAAGAAACAGTGTCAGCAGCAAAGGCAAACGAAATGAAACGCAATGGTGCTCCTGCGTTTTCCCCTAGTTCTGAACTAGCTAAGTGTGGAAATTGATTGATCGATTGATTTGTGGGGTTTAACGTCCCAAACCACCATATGAATATGAGAGACGCCATAGTGAAGGACTCCGGAAATTTCGACCACCTGGGGTTCTTTAACGTGCACCCTAATCTGAGCACACGGGCCTACAACATTTCCGCCTCCATCGGAAATGCAGTCACCGCAGCCGGGATTCGATCCCGCGACCTGCGGGTCAGCAGCCGAGTGCCTTAACCACTAGACCACCGCGGCAGGGCAAGGGTGAAAGTAAACAAGATCATCTTTGCGGGCCCGCAACAGCCCATTCGAAGTCTACGGTACTGCTAGCTGTGGCTTTTCAAATAGGCGCACCGGTGCCATTTTTTGGGAGCCCTCCTGACGAACACAACAACGGGCAAACTTCGAAGTGCTAATGCCGGGTGTCAGACAAAACGTCAGACAATAAAGAACTCGTTACCCACTGAAAATAGCACAGACGGACTCGTGAGCACGCCCGTGTAAAAATCGGCGTACTTGATATTAGGTTTGCCAAATACCTTTCCTAACGTCTTTTAGATTTGTTCCCATAATTTTCAATATTATATTGCAAACTCAATTGCGCTGTTTTATTCAATATAACGCAGGATCTGTGTTCATGTACCAAGTACGCAGCCCCACCGAGGTGGTCTAGTGGCTAAGGCAATCGGCTAACCCGCAGGTCGCGGGATCGAATCCCGGCTGCGGCATTTCCGATGGAGGCGGAAATGTTGTAGGCCCATGTGCTCGGATTTGGGTGCACGTTAAAGAACCCCAGGTGGTCGAAATTTCGAAGCCTTCCACTAAGGCGTCTCTCATATGGTGATTTTCGGGACGTCATACCCCAGATATTTTTGTTATGAAATGCAGACATGCAATTAGTAGTAATGACGCAGACAATAAAAATAAAAACAAACCCGGGAATGAATACAGGAGCAGGTTACAAAAACAATGTACAGTAAAAAAAAACTACACAGAGGACTAGGTAGTGTGTGGGATACAAATCGAGGACAGCAAGGATCATTTGTGCTAACAATCAAGCTATCATTGAAATTTTCTTGATTGATTTAGAACAAAGAACAAAGAAATAGTTGGCTAAAACATCCTCTGTTGCATAAATGTTTGATCCATCGCATCTAGCGTCGACAACGATGGTACAACGGTCGTTGGAATCTTATTTGCGTTTAAGTTTATGTGAAAGCAGCGAGACACAGAGCTACCCCATACTTCCATCAGTGAGGCTTTGCAACGAAACACCATAAAAGACAAACACCAATAATGACACTATCATCATCATCAGCAGCAGCAGCATCAGCATCATCATCGTCATCTTGACTGCGACCGCTGCAGCACAAAGACATCTCACATTTTCCGCCAATCGACTCGGTCCTCTGCTTGCTGCTGCCATTTGCTGCTGCCATTTGATTCAGTTCAGATATCAGCCGTCGTACAGACACTGTGGAATCAGGGCGTCGACGAAGAAAATTTAAACATCCTCGAAGAAATCTACAGCAGTTCAAGTGCCCCTGTAGCGCTCTTTAAAAAAGCGACATAACACCAATAAAGAATGACGTAAAACAGGGGGATATGATTTCTCCAGTGCTATTCACTACGTGCTTACGGGAAGTTTTCAGAAGCCTTGAATCGGAAGAGTTAGGGATAGGAGTTAACGAAGAGCACCTTAGTAACCTGCTCTTCGCCGATGACATTGCATTGCGGAGTAACTCAGAGGACGAATGGCAACAACACTATAGTCGCATCCAAATTTGTGTGATAGACGCTGCACACAATAGAGTACGCTGAGCAATACCATGGCTTCAAAGAAGGTTCACGGAACCGACAATGGTAAAATGAAAGAAAACATCGAGAAACAAAAGGACGGCTTTATGTAAATGTTCGCGTGCTCGTTATTGTCAAGGTGGCTCCAGCGCCATCACGTGACTCTGCAAGCAGCAATAGTGGTGCGCCTTGAGCTAACTTTCCATGCTCGCTGGAGAGCTCTGGTGCGCGCGCACACACACACACACACACACACACACACACACACACACACACACACACACACACACACACACACACACACACACACACACACACACACACACACACACACACACACACACACACACACACACACACACACACACACACACACACACACACACACACACACACACACACACACACACACACACACACACACACACACACACACACACACACACACACACACACACACACACACACACACACACACACACACACACACACACACACACACACACACACACACACACACACACACACACACACACACACACACACACACACACACACACACACACACACACACACACACACAAAAAGAGATCTTCGTTAGTATTATTGGGATGGGTTTGTGGTAGCAGTGTCAGCTTATGATGGAACATTCGGCTGACGTTTATTGCTTGGCATGCTGGGATGTTTGTGGCAGTATCTTGTATTTTAATACACACGATACAATAATGTATGCATCGGAAGTACAGATACAGATACTCGCTTTGCGAGACTTACGGCGATACAGATGCAAGATACTCAAAGAGTGTCTAAGATACCTGTATATTCGATACTGGCCAGCCCAGGACTTAAGTACGCTTTGCTCATGTATGTTGAAGGCTAAGAAATTTTAGAGCCACTGACATTTGTTCCTATTTTCGTATCATGGTGGTGTTGGGGACATGCTTCGGGAGGTCGAAATTCGGAAGTTTACCGTGCGAATCGGAGGGTGGGAAGGTGTGCGTGCATGCCCGCGCTAGAATCGCAGTGCCCGCGCGTGATTACTTTCTTTTCCGTGACATCATGGGCAACGCCTTTGTGTACCTTGTGGTAGCTTACGTTTGTATCAAACATCGCAGGGTGAAAATGAGATAACAACAATCACACTCTATTCCATTGCAGGCTTAAAGGCTATGGTCGGGACCTTAGAAAAATTCGTATCACCCCTAAATTTGTGCGAACCGTGATCGTATCACCGGGGTTCGCTTGTACATATTCGCTGTAAAGAAAACGATTAAAATGTAGTGAAAATTTGTCTAATTCATTTTCTATCGAATTCTTGCACTCTTCACATAAGTGCACCGGATCTCACGAGTCCTCAGGGATATACAATGCGTTTTCTTGAAGCTTTCAACACTCACGTTTTTCTCTCGCCTATCCTACGCCGACCGAGCAAGAGGAGGAACGCTGAGACTGCTGATGGTTGCGAAGGTGCACCATGCAATTAAACCTTCTGTTTTCTCCAGTAGCGTTTTAAAGGACGACACTGGAAATCTTCACTTTGCATTGATTCTGTATAACGAAAGGCATCGGCTTATTTTCTCCATTATATCCACGCATGGGTAAAGATTACGGCGTGCGACTCGTTTACCGATACTTGCATCGTTTGATGCAGAAACCTAGAGAGAAAGAGAGAGAAAATGCAAAATGTAAAAAAGAAAGGAAAAAAGATAGAATAAAAGAAAGAAAGAGAGAAAAAAGAAAGATAGAAAGAAAGAGAGAAAGAAAGAAATAAAGAAAGAAAGAGAAATGCTTTCAATATGAGCCTGAAATGAAAGGGATTCAACGTGTCGATACGAACCAATAGGCATCTTACGCAGCCTTGAAAAACTGCTCGTCGTGCAGAAGGCGGAAGACGCGGGTCGCTTGATTAAATGCGCAATTGCGAAATGAGACAGCAAAGAGAAGTAAGAAGAAAACGATGGAGAGGGTGGGTAGATAACAGCGGGAAGTTCTTGCTAATAAGCGGCTAACAATTAAACGAACACGTGCGCGCAGCATCTGTCTCCTACACCGACTGACTGTGCCATTAGGAGGACGCGATTCATAGCACCGTTTGCATAAAAAAGCGAGCGGGGCTCGAAACGAATAATATATTCTATTATTGAAAAAAAAAAGAAACCCGGCAGACTCGAGCGGTGGCCTTGAAGCTGTGCGATTTTCCGCGAGTACGAGATGGCGTGACAGCAACATGTTAACCCAATGTTTTATAACACACATAATTCTGAGACGGCGTGGTGAGCGAAAAGAAAAAAAAATCAGGCGAAGCTCGCACTGAGCCGCGCAAGGCTTGAAACATCGAAACTGGATGATTTTGAACGCTATAACCCAGTTGCCTAGGTTGTTTTTAGACCTTAGCTAGGTGATGCATGTTGTCTATACGTTGGTTATCTCCGCAAAGAGGTTCTATAGTTGAACCACAAAAAGTCACGTATATGCACCACCCAGATCACCCAAAGACCAGAGACACAAGAGACTCGCCGTGAAACCAAGCGTTCAAACCTCACGTAGCCGGCACGTAGTCGTAGGCCTTCCATCGCGTCGTGGTGTTCTCGCAGCAGGCGGTACATTTCCAGTTTGCTCACGTTGCACGTTACTCGAGGTCTCCAGCTCACCGTGGTCGCTTCGCAATTATTAGTTGGTCTGATTGTTGCTTTATTAATTTTAGTGAACCAGCGATAAGTAGTCAGATTCGCCCATGTTTGTTTTGTTCTGTTTTGTAGCCTAGAAGATCTTGGCTCATAGCCACAAGGGGCATTGGCCTCACTGCACCTTATAACGTAAACATTTATACAATGCTTGTTAAAAGAGAGAGCAATCAGATAAGGACGAGACGAATAATAACGTACCTTCAAAAAAGAACACGAAAAAGGTGAAATAAATCAATTAACCATTCTTTAATAGCAAAAAAAGGGGGGGGGGGCAAGAATCGAACTTATATGGTGGTACCACTAGCAGTGTATACTTCCGGTTTCTGTGGCACGCACCCGGTTATCATGATGATAGTTTATCGCTGTTAACCGGCTTGCTAGGCAGCCTCACTGTCAAGGCTCTGTGTCGGCGGGCGCAAAGAGATGCAGAGCTCTCGAATGCGCGCTGCTCATTTGCTTATATGTGTGGACCATTCGGCCGCTAGGGGCCGCAATTCCCATGAAGACGAAAATGATTGAGGTCTGTGTACTTATACTTGGGTGCTCCCTAAAGAACGCCCAGGTGATATCATTGTTATGGGATGTTAAACCCCATCTGTCATTCGAATTTTATAATTAGTGAGCGCAGTTTTGCAATCAAAATAATCTTCTCTCGACAGTGGATGTGTCGGTGATCGGCCGCTTCTGACGTGGCGATGTAAACGTTTATCGAAGTGATATGCAAATTTAGGTTGAAAAATTTGATCGTTGTCTGGATATGAACGCGCGACTTTTGTAGCAACTGAAGAGCTGCGGTGATGGTGTTGCGCGCGAATAAAACGCACGATTCATAACACGAAGAAAGGAAGCAGCCAGGGGGGAGCGTTGCGCAACGAGAGATAGATAAAGAATTAAATGAAGCAATAAATAAAAAAGAAAGAAAGAAAGAAAGAAAGAAAGAAAGAAAAAAAGACAGAAAGGTGGCACGTCACGCAACAGACGCACAGCTTCGCTTTCCCCCATTTTCCCGCTAGGGCGAAAGCTCCTGGAATTTTTGTTGGGTAATGATCGATAATCCGGATATCTTTCATTTTTCTTGACAGCGTCTACCTACTACTGTAGTTGATGGTAGTGTGACTTGTTCAGTACGTTTGCATATATTGATGTGAATGCTAATGTGCACTGTGAATCAACCAATATAGCACATGTGTCTCGTGCCTTAATCGTCCCGCCCCGCCATGGTGGTCTAGTGGCTAAGGTACTCGGCTGCTGACCCGCACGTCACGGAATCGAATACCGGCTGCGGGGGCTGCATTTTCGATGGAGGCGAAAATGCTGCAGACCCGTGTGCTCAGATTTTGCCGCACGTTTAAGAACCCCAGGTGGTCGAACTATGGGGAGCTCCCCACGACGACGATTCTCATAATCACATGGTGGTTTTGGGACGCTAAACCCCCCACATATATCATCAATGCCTTGATCGTTCCGACTTCCTAACGTATCGACATGCGACCAAATATTGAGCACTGTCAGCGTGTTGCACGAGGTTGTGTCGGAATTATCGCATTGAACTACGCTAGTGACAGTGCTCCAGAACTTTTTATGAGATACCTCTGGGGAAAGACAGTAACCATGATTGGTGCGCCATTCTCCAAGATTACAATAACTTTGGTTACATGAAAGGAAGAGCTTTTACAGGGTAGGCTCTTTCTTCCAACTGCATATCATAGGCGCCGAAAGGCTTCGTATATTTCATGTTGTGGAAAACAAAAAGTTCGAAATTGTTCAGGAGGTGTAAGAAATTGATCAGGCGTCACAAGTTGCTGGTCATTTTTCCGACTAAGAAACTAAAGCACATACATACATACATACATACATACATACATACATACATACATACATACATACATACATACATACGTACGTACGTACGTACGTACGTACGTATGTATGTATGTATACATGCATACATACATACATACATACATACATACATACGTACATACATACATACATACATACATACATACATACACACACACATACATACATACATACATACATACATACATACATACATACATACATACATACATACATACATACATACATACATACATACATACATACATACATACATACATACATACATACATACATACATACATACATACATATAGACAGACAGACAGACAGACAGACAGACAGACAGACAGACAGACAGATAGATAGATAGATAGATAGATAGATAGATAGATAGATTGATAGATAAATATACAGATAGATAGTGAAGTGACAACTACAACGGATATTTACATATACTGCTGTCTCATTGCGAGACATTGAAGGGGTGGTTACAAAATTTGCTTGGAAATCAGGCATAACATAAAACAAATTAGCACACAAACTGAATGCTAAACTGCGTGAATTAGCAAGCATATAAAAAAAGTTATACAAATGCATCAACAATGCATCAAATATCGCTTATTATTTGGTAGAAAAAATTGCACCAATATACAAAAAATATACAAAAAGCGCACCACACATTTAGGACTCCAGAGGTACGTACTGATGAATTCTTTCTGCAAATTGAGCGGGAGCTAACTGGCGAAGTGAGCCGTCTAGACCATTCCATAGTTCTACTGTAGATGGGAAAACAATGAGTATTTAAAACAATTTAAACGTGGACGGAATAGTTACACATTCGAAAAACGCACCGGACCAGTGCAGTTGTTCTACTCAACAAAACGCCTTATTTAGAACAAGTATATCACAGTGTCATAACTGGCCGTTGAAACTGTGCTGCGAAGCCGTCTATATGACGCAAATACGGCTAACCGTTGCAAGAGCGCTTGAACTCGTGCGAAGACGAAGCTTCGTCGGGTGACAAGGAATCACATACTGTTACGCAATACGTCTCGTTGTCTACCTTGACGCATCTGGGCTCCACACACCCAGCACCTGTCGGTTTCCAAGGACTCTCATTTCTGCCTCACCCTCACCCTTCTTCAACCTCGCCTGAAATTCTAGAAACACGGTGCAAGTGAGTTCCTAATTAAAACTTTCGGATTTCGCGAGTGGCGTTAGCGTGTGAACTTTTCCAGCGTGAGCTGGAACCTGAGGGAGTCGGCACTCAATTAGGCGAACGATGGTCTCGTCCACGTCTACCATTTCACTTTTTTTTTGAACTGCAACGTAAAGCAGTAAATCGATACCAATAAGTAAAGATGGGGGGGGGAGGGAGGGTGCGGGGGGGGGCGATGGATTACGTCGAAGAAATATTATCGGTTTCCCCTGAGGGGCACACATCAAAGATTCCTCCCAATGGGATAGCGAAAGTTTTCTACTCCGATGGCTGCCAGTGAACTACGTTCATTAAAACCGGGATAACGAATGACTTGAAACCGAACCTTTCAGGTATATCATGCATCTTCTGTACGTTGTTTGGTTGGTTGTTCCGGGGTGTCCCTGTCCCCAGCCTTGTTCGCTATTTATCAGTCTCCTTATTTTTCACGTAGATATATTATTGGACACAAGAACACACTGAGAACAAAGAACAAACGGAGCAGAGGCGTCTGCAGCCATAGCGTCGGCACGATGACAGGTCACTTGGATGCAGTGATAACAGGCATCCTTTACGGTTGCCTTTCACGAGGTGAGAGAAAAAAAATAGTTCGTTAAGAAAAAAATACCAGAGAAAAAGAATACCAGTGAAGCAACGAATAATGAAACGTAATAGCGGTTAGCTGTTATACCGTTGTTACCGAAACAGGCGAAGCAATAATAACGACACCCGAGTTACCCGCATAACGAGTGGAGTCGTTAAGCGGGCCGCGAGATGTTATATACAAGCTGATTTTGAGCCGTCGAGAGCAGAAAGCAAGAGATGAAGGCGGAGAGAGTAAGGGGAGAAGGAGAACGCCACTCGGTGTGGCACGAAACAGCAAACGAAAGAGAACATACAGCGTTAATATGAAAGGTGGCTTCTTCGCCGACGAGCGTCAACTTCAATTCTTTAGCTTAATTGTCATTGCGTGTGTGCGTGCGCACCTGTGTGTTCTTTGCAGCCACTGACGTCGCGAAAAGCCGACACCGCGCTTAGTTGCATAAACGCATGCGTCGTTTCCAAGAAAGGAGAAAAAAACAAACAAACAAAGATGGAGGGAGTTTCCTGTCAAGCCACTGCAGCCATCGCGGCTCAGGCTATAGCAATTACAAAGGCGCAGCGCATCCTTTGTTCCTTTTTTTTTCGGGTGTCATTAGCGGGAGCACATGGTAGTTAGTTGCTGGTACGAAGAAACGGCGACTACCAACTGGAGAGATTGCCTTTTCGAGTTATCCGACCCGTTTGTTTCGGACCGGCGCCTCGTGTATAGGATGACGAGGCGAGAACAGTATAATATGTAGAATAGCAGGGGGCTGAGGGACTGAAAGTTGGGTGTTAAAGGGGGAAAGCGAGGATATCTTCCCCTTCCACATCAACGACGTTTATTGGCTCCGTAACGAGGTGACTGCTGCTGTGAACGCGAACATACGTGTTGCGCTATAATTGAGCGCTAAGGGCGGTTGCTTTCCCGATAACGTTGCACGAGGCCTCTATGAAACTGAAGAATGCCGCGATGAGTGGCGCAAAACTAAATGGAAGAGCGCGCAACATGCTTCTGGAGGAGGGGACCTGCATGTTTCTTTTTTTTTAGATCGCACGTGACATCAAAAGTGTAATTCAAGAAGAGCTCCGTGGACGCGTGGTGATGGCTTGTGTAATGCGTCTATACACGTACGAAATAGGATAGATGAGGTGAGGATCGAAACTTTTTCTTGATTGTTGCGGTTGGTTTAGGTCGTTGGTTATACGACAAGCCGCAGGCTAGTGTAGATTAGTTTGCACGTGGTCTTGTCTATGGTGTCTTGTACAACAAGAACTGTCAAAGTGGTTGGGCATGTACACGCATATGTCTCAAAGCTGTGTACCTTGACCTGTTTTTCGATCTACATCGTAATGTTTTTTTTTATTTACTTGCGAAGGTACTGTTGAAACTATCATAAAGAGTTCTCGAGAGACGTGTGGTGTACACCGAAGAATGCGATAGTTATGTTCGTAGTCGGGTCTTGACACTGCGAAGGGTTTTCCGAAGGTCATGCAGAAACTCTGCTTGCATGAAGCTTTTTGATAAAATATACATTTCGAAGAGGCCATGCGTCGTGTGATAACGTGTTATGGGATCTAAGTAAATGCCCAGGCTGATGTCGAGTCTCTTGCCAGGAGCATGCAGGGCATTCGCGATGTGGCTATATGTGCAGTGTACGTGCAGTCCTGCCAGAGAGGAAAATCGGTGCCTGATGCACAACGAAGTGAACCACTGTAGAAGTTTAAAGAAAAGACTGAGGAAAGTGTACGAAAAAAAAATGAGACCCTTTCGTTACTGTTAAAGGGGAAGCCAATTCATGTGGCTAAATTTCTTGCGTCAGCAGCTTCCCGTTGTTTTCTCGCTGATTCGCGCTTCTCGGCGCACTGGTGCTCCTTCACAATCCCCTCCTCTTCCCCCAACTGAAGGACACGAATACTGCCAAAAGAGTTCCAAGGGTAACTGCTGATAGGAGCTCTAGCGTGGACCACGACGATTAGTGGGATGCGTCGACACCGAGTATCTCGCCACTGCTGATAAAAACATAGGTGGTGGTTATAGGAGCACAAAAAATTGCTCTTCTGCGTGTCATTTGGTCCGCGGTCACGATCCGCCATCACCTGTAGCCACAAAGAGCTTCGCTGTAAAAATGCGTGCGAACGGAGTGTGTTGGAGGGCAACGTCATACGTTTTCATCGCGATATGGACACTTTCAGCTGGATTTTGCAGCCGACATCGACGTTAGTGTCGCCATCATTCACAATATATGTGTATGTATGTATATGTATTAAATGCAAGGAAGAGAAAAAAAACCTTAGAAAGACCCCGGCACGCGGAATCGAACCTTTGACCTCAGCGATGTGAGTTCGAGGCGTTAACCACTGAGCCACGTAGGCGCACCTCTTTCAACATTGAAACAGCAAGCTGTTTGTATCTACCACTTCCCGCTAGTGAAAGGGGTCTCGGCGGAACTAATATTGTGTTTTTAGCATTACCAGCGAGATGGGGCAATGAGCGCGCGTGACCAGATCGTCACGACGCGGCGGCGCACGCTCATCTCACAAGCGTCATTTGCCCTGCGGAGAGGAGACGCTTTCGCGAGTGCCCGCGTATCTCGTGGTGGGGCCTATCCTACGCTTTTGGATTTCACCGGGACGATTCTATTGTAGTTACCAGGCGCACAATGGTCACTGCACTCGTAGCAAATTCACAGTTTGCAAAAAGGGCGTGCTTTTCAGACAACTTAGTAACAACTGCAATGCTTATTCGCGTTCATCTGTACCTGTGAGTACGCTTCGTGCGTCATTTATGCACTAGAAACGTGGGGAACGTTTTGATCTGCTTGCCATTTTTCGCTTGACCTTCCAATTTGTTGCTATCGCATTCATTGCTTCGCCTTTGCGGCAAAGCTGTAACTTTCTTGACGGAGAGTCCTGCTTTCAAGATATGGGCAGCTCTGAGTGGACACGGTATAATTACTTTCTACGTCTAAGGGAATGAACGTTTTTATGCTTTCTTTTTCTGATTTTTTAGGGCTGCAGCACCAGCACAGTCATACAGTCATAGCGCAACCTTTTAGGCGCCACGGTGTTCTAGTGATTATGTTGCTCTTCTGCTGACCCGAAGTCGCACTATGAAAGCACGGCCATGGCAGCCGAATTTTCGATGGAAGGGAAAGTGCATGCTGCGCCAGCACTCAGACTAAAGTGCATGTTGAAGAACCAGATCTGGTCAAAATTTCCGGAGCCCTTGTCCATACGGCGAGATCATGTCATGGTAATCATGTCATGGCTTTGCAACAATAGACACTAACAAATATTATTATAATTATTCTCTGTCTTATTGTGCTATTTAAAAATTAATACAACTAGCAAGTAATAAAGAATTATAGGCCAATATCTTTACTTCATACACGCTCTATAATTTTGAAGCACAACATTCATAAATACATTCTGAACTACCTAAATGCACACAACATGCTTTTCCGATCACAGCACGGCTTTCGTACTGGCTATTCTATTGTCACACAATTACTTAAATTTACGCACGACATTGCTTCTTCTCTTAACGATCGAGGACAGATGGACGCCATACTCATTGACAATTCTAAGGCCTTTCACTTGGTTTGTCATACTAAGCTTTTGGTTAAACTTCGGCCATTTTTTGGTGAAACAAGCTTGTTGACTGAACTGTAGATTACTTGCAGTTACGTACACAATTTATAACGATAAACTGCAGGAAGTCATCTGAAGTACAAAACACTTCAGGGGTGCTCAAGGCTCGGGGTTCGTGGCGCTCTTGTTTATTATCCATACAAGTGACGTAGCAGAAATTATTGGTGACACTTCAATTAAACTCCAATATATGCAAATGACTGCGTTATATGTTACACCATCTCTAACGTTCAACACCAGGAAGCGCTGAACAGTGTATGTTTATTGTTTTGTAACTGGAGTAAAACTTCGCAAAGGTTTACTAACTTCAAAATAACTGTAGCCATTACCTTTTCAAATAAGAAAAAGACCTCTTTTATTCGCCTATACTAATGACAGTGTCAGGTTAGCTCGTATCCTGAAGTTTAAATATCTTGGTATCGCTCTCACAACAAATTCAAAATGGCACTCGCACGTTGAAACAATCTGCAACAAGGCTCTTAAAAACCTTTGGTATCTCCAAGGCACGTTCAACAAGTCCACAAAAGAATGCGAACTGACGGCGTACAAAACCTTGGTCAGGCCCATACTCGAATATGAGTCAGTTGTTTGGTCACCTCACCACAAAAATGACATAGCTATGCTAGAATATGTCAAAAACAAAGCTATAGAGTTTATATTTCGTCGCTATGATCGACGGTTCTCGCCTAGTTCGCATGCGCACGTTTCGTCGATGCAGTCTCCCGAATGTCGGCGCGCTTGCGATCGTGTCATTTTCCTGCATAAAATAGTTCACACCAATTTGAATTCTCTAACGCCCCGCCCCGTTCTATCGTTGCAGCATCCGCACGCCGTACCCGAGGATTCGATCTCCTAAATATTGATTGACATGTGGAGTTTAACGTCCCAAAACCACCGTATGAATATGAGAGACGCCGTAGTAGAGGACTCCGGAAATTTCGACCTCCTGGGGTTCTTTAACGTGCACCCAAATCTGAGCACACAGGCCTACAGCATTTCCGCCTCCATCGGAAATGCAGCCACCGGAGCCGGGATTTGATCTCGCGACCTGCGGGTCAGAAGCCGAGTACCTTAGACACTAAACCACCGCCATGGGGCGATCTCTTAAATATTACCCCATTTAGAGCTAGCCTTAACTGTTTTAAGTTTTCCTTTTTTCCGCGGACCATGGATCTATAGAATGAGCTTTACGGGTCTCTGATCAGACTCGATGCTAGTAACTTGAAAAAGAGTTCCGTAATCATGTATTTTGTTAAATTGTATTTTCTTTTCTGTGATGAACATTTGTATCAATATCTGAGGCAGCAGTATTTGTAAGTAATAATAAGTATATACTAATAACGACTGCTCAAGGGGCATGGCTAGATAGAACAGTCCGCCTCAACTTATCCGAGTTTCGTGCAGCCCATCATGATTGCAGTTTCCCCATGGCTCTGAGCCCCGCTGCGGTGGTCTAGTGGCTACTGACCCGCAGGTCACGGGTTCGAATCCCGGCTGTGGCGGCTGCATTTCCAATGGAGGCGGAAATGTTGTAGGCCCGTGTGCTCAGATTTGGGTGCACGTTAAAGAACCCCAGGTGGTCGAAATTTCCGGAGCCCTCCGCTACGGCGTCTCTCATAATCATATGGTGGTTTTGGGACGTTCAACCCCACATATCAATCAATCATGGCGCTGCGTACGTATATGTGACAGGGGCGTAGACAGACACACATCTCGGGGGGAGGGTGCTCTTTCTTAATTTCAAGGAGGGGGGGGGGCACTCCCTTTTAATGGTCGCTTTTCACTCTGTATTTGAAGGCAAAAAAATGACGGGGGAAAGGGGGGGGCGGTGTGTCACGCCCTTGCTACGTCACTGACATGATGATGAATGCCCAAAACCCTCTCGTCCCTTATTTCGAGATTTCGATTAAGGTATAAAATGGGCGGGAAATCAAGGTAAGAGAAAACCCGTGCAATAGAAATTATGGAACGAATTTTAGCACTTAGCGCGTTCGTTAATTAGGCGAAGTGTCCGTAGATTGTACGCGGGTGCTCAGTTTTGATGATCAACCATAGTCAAACAAGAATACGCCTTGTAGAGGTATTAAAAACGCTGTCAGCCGTTTATAAAAACGCAAAAGAAACATTCTTTTCATTCTTCCAACTGACTTCAAAAATTGAAGTATATAGCTTCACTGACAACGTCGAGAAGTCTGACTACGCTGCAGCAGGGTCGCAGACAGAAATTTTTCCGGGGTGGGGTTGTGGGGCGAACAGACGCAGAAGAGATGCTGTGGGCAAGTGTATTAACAGCAAGGTACTAGGGCACTTCCTGCTAAGGCAGCGGCACACAACAGTTTCCCAAATTGTCGTCTTCTTCATTGACGTGTTGCTGCTTAGATGACTGCCCATAGCTATATTAGTCTTTTAGAATAAACCTGTGTTCTAAGGCAGTTTGCCAAAAAAACGTTCACACTTGTGCTCAAAATTTATGAAGACTTTCAGAGAGACAATGACGTATATGAAGTACTAGCATTTGATCTTCAGTGATCTTTTTTTCTTTTTCGTCTAGCAGTTTCCACAACAGCGTTCTGTTCAATCGTTTATTTTCTATGCCCTTGGCATACAGTTCCACCGGCCAAAAAGAATCGTAATTTTGTATTCGTACTGTTCTGCGACACGCAACATTTTGTGTTGAGTTTCATCAAGAGTTTATAAATATTTCTTGGAACAGGATAACCAATATTGTTTTCTATTTTGGCACCAAATCTATAAAAGATGCGTAATGGAAGGCTGTGTATCAGAATAATGTGATCGAACATGGCTCTGTCATAGTTTCCCGGGCACAGCACAGCCCTGTTAGTTTGCACAGCTTTTTTTCTTGCAATGTTTTCCCCCAAAGACCGTAAAAGCTTATGAAAGCTTGCTCGATTGTTCGCTCTGGAAATTATGCCAAGCCTCATAAACATCCACTCTTGCACTCAGGGTCAACCTCTGAGCTTTTGTGTCAGAATAAATCACCCAGTTTATATCTTTTTTGTACACAAGGCATTTCGTGGTTGAAATAATCTTGTTTGTTTATAGTATGATTTTGTCATCGAGTCATCGCATTCGTAAGCTTGTATTCATTAAGTCCGGGTTTAATTGACTAAAATCGAACATGGACGTCAATACATAAGAAATGCAATGTCATTAACATTGCGACGGGATTTTCTAGCCGGTATTCGTGCTTCAAGAAGAAAAATAAAACAAGGAATTTTTTCATTGTTTCATACAGCCCATTGCCAGCATATAACTTTTCCATTGAACGACATTTTTGTTTAAAAACGTGAGCAAGAGACTAGGAGACATAGCAGTTTAGAAGGCGCACTAGTGTTTACATCGAATGATTCGCATGAGCAAGAGACTAGGAGACATAGCAGTTTAGAAGGTGCACTAGTGTTTACATCGAATGATTCGCACGAGCCTTGTTTCACAACACACCTGTTTAATCAATATAAAAAGAAATTCGGAGCGAAAGAAAACAAACGCAAGAAAATAAAAAGTAAAGCGAGACCAGTGTTCGCCTACGTTTGCGTTACTAAGTCCTCCGGCAAGAAGTACAGATCCATAAACGTAAGTACTGATCCATAAACGTAAACACCGGAGCCCTCACGAGGTTCTGGCGAAAAGAAGACTTTGCCGGCTCTATCAACTTCGGCAAAATTTGATACAGCAGTGTCCGCGCGAGAGGCAACTCGCAAAGCTGTGCTGTCGTAGTCATTTCGGACATTGAATTTTATTACAGGATGCAAACCGAAAACTGTAAAAAAAAAACTATGCTGAGGGAAAGAGGCCACCCTCCAGGCACAAGTTGTCGTCATGCGTGGTGCGTCCACATAAATATGGCCCGCCGACCGTCAAACGTGGCAGTTTGTATCAAGCCTACTTGACCGTAAAAGAAGCGTACAGAGCGTAGGCGATGCTGCCGCCCTTTACCGATGTCGACAGCCCTTTATGCGACGAAACTTCAGACTGGAACGGTGGGGTTATGAAGCCCCCTGAAGGATGCTTTTATTCCTTTCTCTCTTTTTTTAAAGCTTGCCATGTCGCCGTCGGCGGTGCGATGGAAGACGCTTACGAAAGCAGTTTGTACACCCGCGTAGAAGAGATAAATATATATTGCGACGACTCACGTGACACGAAATATTGAGAAACGACTGGTTCGCCTTGCTTTTGGTCCGAGTGCTCACGATGCGCCTCGTTCGTTCCTTTTCGATCGCCGTTGAAAGACTCACAGAGCTAGAAACGCTGGAGCGTGACCAAGCGGAGGAGAGAGTAAACAACAGATGTACAAGGCAGATAAAAAAACGAACGAAAAAGCAAATGGACGAAATACACAAACAGATAAACAAGCACATTAACAAGTAAGCAACGCGCAGTGCTGAGTACGCTAAAGGCAGTTTGCACGCACCCCATGAAGTGTGAGCATCGGTGTAAACTGGCTACACCGAAAGAAATGTCATGAACAAATAGGCGGGAAAGACACACGTTTTTTTTTCTTACACCTGTCTGCGCAAGTCAAACACAAACGAATTCTCGTGTCCCCATATATACGTATACGCTTGGGGTGGAGTATTGAACGTACTAGTAAACGGAGGGATAGACGCGAGTAGACAGGAAAAAAAAAGAAAGAACGTATGGGACGCAATATTGAATGACATCAGGCACGAAGTTCACTCACTGTCGAATATCTTTTTCTCCTTGTAAGTTTCTGCGCTTAGACCAGACACCTGACGGAGAGATGAAGTAAGATGACGATAATTGACGCATCAGCATATGCAAACAATCTGTGCAAGAGTATGCGGCAAACGTTGGAACCCGACTACTTGCACAACCTAGAATGAAATCTTTCAACTCAAGCATGGCTGGGGCTTCGTCGTGCAGTTTTATTTGGGAATACGTGCTACGCAAAACAGCATGATCCATATGCAGGCTGCGATGCTCTGCTAATCGTAACTGCTACAGTCATGGTCATTTGAAGATGGGCAGAATTTATCGATAGTTGGGGAGGGAGATGGGCACTGCGACTCTCGCGTGGCTCAAAATACATCTCAACTGTGCACTTAAAGACCTGCTTTAGATAGTACAGTTTATGGGTAGCCTGTTAGTCTTGAAGGGGGTGGCCCCGCATCTTTGTTTAATAATTGCGATGTTATTGCCGGGCGTGGACAGGCGTTAAACTCTATAATCAAATGAGCTTCCAGGTGAATTTGCGTACTGGAACATCCCAGCACTACTTTTATTTAGGACAGAACAACGCCCGCCTTGTCAAGCACTTCTCTTTACTGCTCTGGCTGCTTACACGGAGGTCGCGGGTTCGACTCCAGCCGTGGTGGTTGCGCTTTTATGGGGGCTAAATCCGAAGGGCTTATATACTGTGTGATGTTGTTGCACGTTGAAAAAATTTCACATGTTCGAAATTTCCTCCACTCAGCGTCTCTCTTTATCATATCGTGGCTTTGGAATGAAAGGCCACAGTTATTATTATCTGACCTGTCCTAATCAAAAGTAGGGCTGGCGCGTTTTAAAGGGACACTAATGGCAAATATTAAGTCGATGTTGATTTCTGAAATAGCGGTCCAGAAGCCTCGTAGGGCTAATTTTGTGACTTATTTTGACACGAAACCACGTTTTAGTTGTTGGGACACTTCAATCGCGTCAGGACACTTCAAGTTACCCGCCTCTAATTGGAAACTTTCACATCACTGTTGCCGTGCCCATCATTGCCCAGCTTTACTGCTCTGCCATCGACACTAGTATCAGCAGTGCGAAAGTCGCGGAAGCCCCAGCTGCAACAATGGTCTATGAAAAATTTCTTGCCATTGACTCTGAGATGGCAGACGTGCTTGGTTCAACTGGGCTCCGCTAGATAACGGAACCTGTCTAGCTACAGTCACTGTATAAGCGGCCTTCAGTTAGCAGAGTAGCGCTTTTTTTTCCAACGCCGCTCGCCACCATGCAGGCGGCTTGTAGCGCATCGCCGAAAGTAGTCGCCGTCCACCTGGAAACGTCGTGCTCTCTGTAGCTGGTTAACTACGAACTGTTGCTTTTATTTGCTTTCAATTCATGTCCTTAAGCATCGACAGCAAAGTATTTGCGTGGATTTGGCACCATTTTCGAAAAAAAGACATACTGAAAAATAATCAATTCTGCAGGCTTAGTCGGGTGTTTTTTTAATCTCGAGGGACCTATATTTCGTATTTGTGAGTTGTTGCTTATCGTTCATAGCTGGCGCCACTTGATCACGTGGCTGCGGCGGTGCATGTTATTCGGCCCTACGCTACATCTTTACGCTTTGTGTTACCGGATAGAAAAAAAAACGCTTTTGGACTCCCGTGGCATGGTCCCGAAAATAGGCGATTCTTTCTTCACCGGTCGTTGACACGTCAGACACGTCGAATGGCGATCGGCGACGAGCTTCGTCGATAAGTGACAAGCAAAAACAGAGCGTGGCTTCGCAGCGTTGTTATGGTAGCTACCCAAGCTAAATGGCGAACCTATGCGCTACTCGGCCCCCGTGAGGAGTATATACAGTGACCCGAAGTTTAACCAGGCGAAAATTCAACTTTTGAACCACTCGCGCCATTTCCCTTTGTAACGTTCGGTGGTTATCTTTTTCCATGGATGAAATAGAAACGAACAACAAACAACATTTTATTACGTCTCTTGATGCACGGAAGGTTCTTTATTTAGCACATCTTGTTCGATTACTAATGATTATTGTAGGCGGTAACTCTGACGTCATCAGGATCATTTTGCGAATGTTCTATTCGTGGTATGTGTTCTTCTACCTTAAGTTCGCGGTAAGTAGGGCTGTTGATAACGTTGTTGTTTTAGACGCTGTAATACATTGAAGTTTCACCCTGACATAAATTGTTATTTGACTTTAGTGTACCTTTAGGAAAGTTTCACCGAGAAGACCAGACTCGGCTGCTGACCCGCAGGTGGCGGGATCGAATCCCGGCAGCGGCGGCTGCATTTCAGATGGAGACAAAATGCTCGAGACACGCGTGCTCATATTTCGGTGCACGTTAAAGAACCCCAGGTGGTCGAAATTTCCGGACGACGTCTCTTATAATCATAGGGTGGTTTTTATATGTGGGGTTTAAACGTCACCAAACCACCACATGATTATGAGAGACGCCGTAGGAGAGGGCTCCGGAAATTTCGACCACCTGGGCTTCTTTAACGTGCACCCAAATCTGAGCACAAAGGCCTACAGCATTTCCGCCTCTATCGAAAATGCAGCCACCACAGCAGGGATTCGATCCCATGACATGTGGGTCAGCAGCCGAGTACCTTAGCCACTAGCCCACCGCGGCGGGGCACACAGGGTGGTTTTGGGGCGTCAAACCTCAACAACTGCCCTGTCGCGGTGGTCTAGTGGCTAAGATACTCGGCTTCTGACCCGCAGGCTGGCGGCGGCGGCTGCATTTCTGATGTAGGCAGCCGGAAATGCTGTAGGCCCGTGTGCTCAGATTTGGGTGCACGTTAAAAAACCCCAGCTGGTCGAAATTTCTGAAGCCCTCCATCACGGCGTCTCTGATAATCATATGGTGGTTTAGGGACGTTAAACCCCACATATCAATCAATCAAACCCCAACAATTAATTACCCTTTACTGACAAGCCAAGAAACGCGCTTTTGTACGCGAACTGTGCAATATTCGTTATCAGTACGTCATGCACAAGACCTGTTTCATGCAGAAACAACCTTTTCGGAAGGAGCATGCAGTATTGCCTTCTGACCAACAATGATGCGCTACTGGTACGCATTTTCTCGACTACAAAACACGAACATCAAAGTCATGGGTGTCTACGCCATCACTTTCTCGATGATTGCTGGCGGTCAAATGTTTTCCCGGTTCGTATGCCAGTATGTCCAACATGCAACAGTACGCGAAGGCTTGTTTGACATGGAGGCGGAAATGTTGTACGCCCGTGTGCTCAGATTTGGGTGCACGTTAAAGAACCCCAGGTGGTCAAAATTTCCGCAGCTCTCCACTACGGCGTCTCTCATAATCAAATGGTGGTTTTGGGACGTTAAACCCCACAAATCAATCAATCAATCAGGCTTGTTTGACGGTACGTGCATGCGTGCGTCACCAATAAGGAAGGTCGAAAGCTGCTCTGGCTCTCGGGATTTCAAATACGTAAGGATGAATGCTCCCAAGTTCGTCCATATATAAAAAAAGCAGAGAGCTGCTCACATTGAGTAGCAAAATAAGATACAAAACAAAAACGAACAAGAGAAACCGGGAGCACGTCAGCGCTCTTCACAACGCGGTATTCGACGTGCAGATATTGAATGGCAGAGACGGAGGAACCAATGAAGCGATGCAAGGAAGGAAAACGATATATGATACGAAACAAGAAAGGAAGAAAAAAAAATGAACGGGACTCACAGAACTGTCGCATATACGTTCCAGGCCCGGTAATATCGCCACATAGCGGTAGCCCACACGTTCGCAGGCCAGGGAAAGTGATATACAAAGAATGCGGGAGTGACGCTGTGCACATTGGCCACAAGCATTCCGCGCATTCGCGTGGTTTCCTCATTCCAGCGTTCGCTATAAGTGAACGACTACAGCAGCGCTGTGCATTGATATCTTCAGTGTTGCGCCATTGAAGGGCGGGACACAGGAGCAGAAAGAGCGACAGAGAGAGCGAGAAGACCGAATCTATAGCGAGTAAAGACAAAAATAGTGGGACGCTTGTAATTACCGATCGGCGTCCTTTAGGGGGCCAGAGCAATCAGCGTCTCAAGTGGTGCGGCCCAGAAATGGCCGCGCACGTCATTTCGTTTATCCCGGCTTGCTTACCGCATGCACTCGTGTAAGAGACGAGCTTGTTTTTCAAGTTTTTTTTTTTTTTGCGAATATTACGAGTTGTGGTGCTCGTGTGAGAACAATTTGTTTCTCTTGCCACGTGTAATCAACGTAGCTCATATATAGCAACAAAGGGCAGGCGTAGTCCTTTTCACAATGCGGCTCTTTATTATTAATAGTATTTTCTACGTCGTGCACATCACCGTCTTGTTTATGCTTTCTATCCTTACCAGCGTCACTGTGTTGCTGAGGCTTGATTCTTATACGTAAGTTGATAGTATCGTCGGCCACACAATGTGCGGAGGCGGTTAATTCCAAGATTTGTATTGCTCAAGGGCAAGGCACACAACGCCCGCAGAGTCCAAGAATAGGGTAGTTGCAGTTAAGCTGTCTTAGTCATGGTCTTCTCTTTTTGAGTTTTCATCCGCCTCCGCCGAAGATTTCGTTTGCTGTCACCAATTGTGCTCTCCGCCGCTCCTCCTCTTCTTTCGTTACAACAACAACAACAACAACAACAACAACAACAACAACAACAACAACAACAACAACAACAACAACAACAACAACAACAACAACAACAACAACAACAACAACAACAACAACAACAACAACAACAACAACAACAATAATATGAAATAATAATAATTATTATTAATAATCTTCACTAGCAGATGGCAAGTAAAGGATAAACTGAGAAAGTTGTGGGCTTGTTGCTGCGTACTGAAATTTTAAGAAAGCGCTGTTTCATTGCTTCTTTACTGTGTCCCGTCTTAGCTCCCATTTATGGATGTGTTTGGATGTGGATGTGTCTCTTAAGGCAAGGGCACCTTACAATCGAGTGTATGCGGTTCTTCCCGATACGCTGTCTCGCCCGACTGGGCGCGTCGCCAGATCACAGGCCGAGGCAGCAGCAGCAGCAGCAGGCGGCCCGTGTGAATGAAATGCATGTACAAACGGGAACGTGACGTAATAACTCGCGATTGATATGTCGGGACGAAGGAAAGCGGGAGTTCTCAGCCGTGCGTCTCGCGAGGTTTCTCTATTTGTTCAAGAAAGAACTTTTGTCATTCGTTCTTGTATTGGATGGACGAAACAGAAAAGATTTGCGGGCTTAGAATAACACAGACTACTCGTTTTGAAGGTACAAAAAAACAAATTCGTACTCCTCCTCCTCCTCCTCCTCCTCCTACTACTACTACTACTACTACTACTACCACTACTACTGGTACTGCTACATCTAACAATAATATTAGTAATAATAATTATGACAACAACAACAACAACAACAACAACAACAACAGTGGTTTAACGTCCCAAAAGAAAGATATGATTATGCGCATGCTGTATTGAAGGCTTGCGGAAATTTCCTCATTCTGAATTTTTTTTTTACCGTGCAGTGACATCACGCAGTACACGGGCCTATATCATTTCGCCTCGATCGAAACGCGACCGCCGTGGCCGGGGTCACAACCGCGGCCTTGGGGTCAGCATTTGAGCACTGTAACCGCTACACCACCATGGTGGACACAAATTCACAAATAACATAGGATATAAAACATTTGGTGATTTCTTGTGGGAATTTCAAGAACTGCTACTTTGTCATTGTCGCATGTTGCTGATCCCCAAGCCACAGCCCCCGTGGCTCGACTGCAATGTTTATGTGTAGCGTCCTATAACATAAGCATGCGTTAAACAAGTATGTTTATTCACAGATGTAACGAATATGTAACCACCCTCTCTGCAAGAGCAATGCACTATTCGACTAGAAATCAATCATCATTTCTTTATGGGTAAAGTATATTGCGATTCGTTGACGAAGAGTGTACTGATTCGCCTGAACTTGAAGCTTGCATATAAATATGCGACATTACGTTGCCTCAGTGTGATCTCCATTTTTGCCACCCTTAGTGAATCAGACGCTGATGTCACATTAGAAGTACCGTCTACAATAGGGGGTTTTGAGCTCAGATAGTTTTTAACTTTGTTGTTGTCTTTGTTGTTTACAGAAAGTGTTGTAACTTATATTAAAAAATTCGTCGTTACAAATATCTAATTTCAATCTAGATGGTTCCCATTTCATATTCTAGTGTACCTTTAAACATGAGGTATTGCTGTTAACCATTATTATTTACTACCTTGCTACTACTACTACAACAATTACTCGGTACTGCACCAAATAAGAGTTGATCGCAAAATGGTGATTACAAAAAAATGTACGCCCCGCTGGTACAATCGGTATAAAGTGCTCGGCTGCTAACTGGAAGGTCGTTGGTTCGATCCCTTTCATGGCAGTCGCACTGCGATGGTGAAATAATAGAGGCCCGTGTACTGTGTGATTTCGGTGCACGTTAAAGAACACCAGATAGTCGAAACTTTTTGTAGCATTTGACTACGGCTTCTTTCATAATCATATATCGTGTTTTCGGGACCTAAAACTCCAGATAATATTATCGTTAGTGATTACAAAATAATACTCCATGCTAGGAGCCCTGCAGATTACAGAACAGCGACGATTGGAACGAAGGTAGTGTCGTGTAGTATTTTCGCGCTCGCTAGTGTTAGATGCGTTGTAACGTCATCGGAATCGCACGCCCTCAGAATCGCTCCAGCGTACGCGATGTTTACCATTTCGCATCGATTTATGGCGTCCGCTTGCGTGATTGAAGAGAATAAATGCAGTGCTGTCATAGTTTGGGCGTGTCACCAGCCGACCAGATGTCAAGGTAAATAGTGTAATGCGAACATCGAAGGCGTAAGCACTTAAATATGTAACATGTGCACTTATCTAAGGTCATGTCACTTATTTTGCATATACCAATGGCTTTCGCTACGTGCTGCGTCTGTGAGCTGTGTTGCTCACTGCAAGGAATACAGTTCTTTCTTTCTTTCTTTCTTTCTTTCTTTCTTTCTTTCTTTCTTTCTTTCTTTCTTTCTTTCTTTCTTTCTTTCTTTCTTTCTTTCTTTCTTTCTTTCTTTCTTTCTTTCCTTCTTTCTTTCTTTCTTTCTTTCTTTTCTTCTTTCTTTCTTTCTTTTCTTCTTTCTTTCTTTTTGAGCACGTGTACAGGAATCAGTCGTATTTAAACCAGCAGTGATAACTTTATTAATCGAACAAGGAAAATTAATGAAGAACTTCACTATATGCGTGTTATGATTGCAGAGCATAATCGAAATAATCTAGCAGTACCTAACATGTTTCTTACAGTGTCATCAAGCACTACACCTTTTCGGCACAGGTTGTGTCGGAGGAAGTTTTATTGATTATCACAATTTTATGGCATACATAGCAGGTAATATCATTAATACGTCCCTCGTATTCAGCAGGCATTCAAAGTGAAATGTGAAGATATCTTGCTTGGGGAACACAAAACAAATAGAAGGTGTTATAAGACTGGCGTACCGACGAAGAGCGCGTATAAAAGAACGCAGAACGTTTCGTGCCGCATATCCTTTCGCATCGATGGGCCTCCCAACCTGTGGTTCTCACTACCGCCAATTAAGCGTGATCGTGTGGACACACTAATATCGAAACCACTACACATCGCTTATTCCTTACAGATGCCGCAGATTACTTTAAATTTAATCAATAGGTACGGCTCGCGGCATGGCGCTGAGCTGCGTGAAGTGCCATGGGCACGCACAACTTGGATATTGAGAAGCAGGGAAGATGTTGAGGAAACGCAGGCTGATTGGGCCTGTGATGCGAGGGGGCACATTGAGCCAGAATCCTTCAGTTGTCACCCAGTTCGTAGGAATGTGAAAAAAAAAATGGCAGCATATCCACGGAGTGAATGATGGAGAGTGGGGCGAAGAATTGATACTACGAGGGACGAACGGGACGAGGAACGAACGGGTGCCGAGGAACGAACGGGTCCCTCGGCACCCGTTTGTCCTCGGAGCTTTGCCCCTGAAATGGTCCCTTATCTACATGTTACACTGCAAACGTCGCCGAAAGACGATAGTCTTGCGTCTGGAGAGAGTGAACAAAACGTTTATTTGATGTTCTGTGCAAGAAAATCGGTGAATGGTGTTCTAAAAGTGCTGCGTTAGAGTAGCTCGACGCGTGAAGCAGAGGCGAACGAGCGCACCAAGTCACATCACGCGTGAGACATGAGCGCTATCTGGCAGTTATCTTGGAAAACGAAACACGTGGCGTGCGCGCCCGTCTCGGAGGTGATATGGTGTAGAACGCAAGGCGACAGGTAGGTGCCACCTAGTCGTCTTAGGAAAGCGTTGGAAAGTCTTGCCTTTTCGTGCAAGCGTCGCATGGTCAGCGCAGCGTGATAAACGCTACGGTCCTTAGAATTACTTATGTATCCTTTTTTTTAGTAAAATACACATATAAAGAATATTGACGTGTTGTTATGGTTCCTCAGATATGCGCAATAATTGCTTGTTAATTGACAATCGCACAATATAAACGCTGATTCTTGAGCAATATTGGTGGGCGCTGCGGATGGGGTCGGCCGTTTAGGGTATCGTCTGAAACCTTTTAGGGTAGCGTTAATGGCAGACAAACAGACAAATCGACAGACAGACAGGCGAAAATTTTTGCGTCGAAGATTTCTAAGAAAATTTATGCCAGGGAAAACGATCCTGCCGTGGCAAAGGTCAATCTAAATAGGTCACAAAAGTCGGAACGAAAAGTGGTTTTAAACCTGTTGCGACAGACATCAACAACCGCATGATTATTGAAGCGCACCTAGGTGCGTGGGGGACAAATAGCGAAAACAAAAATAATTAAACGTTGAATTTTCAGCAATTGTACTTTTGTTTGTTACAAAAAATTAGTATATTGCTTTAATAAAGCTTTGGTCTTTGGTATGTGGTTGAGGACCCACTTTTTTTTGTTTAGTTTCAGAAACGGCAAGCACATGCAGGCAGTCGGGTAACATAAGCGAACGGATTTGGGGGCGTATCTAGGCAATATGCTGTCAGAGCTTGTGTTTAGCTCGGCCCGTTCCTTGACGCGGCGCATCGCCAGGTCAACGAGGCATCGCTCACTTTTCCGTGGTGGTTTCGTGCGTACCTTCAGAGGTTTACCTGATTTTATGTGCATTTAATAGCTCAAAAAGCTCACAGAATGCGTAAATAGCCGCTCCTGAGACTGCCGACTGCTTTCGCTGGCGCACAGCCGGCGTGCTTTCACCTTTGGTGACTGCGAATAAGACCGGCTAAGCAACAAGATGCTCTACTGTACGGCTGTCAATGCTATATTTTGAAAGCTGATGTATTGCTGCGGTGGTTTTCGACGAATTGGCTACGTGAGTTGTCGAACCATTATGCTACTGTGATCGTGGGCAGTTGTCTCACAATTGCCTCCGCGAAGTTTTTTGTGCATATTGCAAGTACGTCATTTGGCTAATAAAGCAATTTTGCTTCCTCAATCTTTGTTATTTTCGTTTATTTTCTCGCCGAATGAATTATCGAGACAAAAGTAAGGCGTAATAAAATTGCGAAATAATGAAGGCACGTGGCAGGTCAGCAATTAAGAAAAATTTCAATTTCTCGCCATGTCGGACAGAAGCGCGACGTCGCTACCACTTCCAGTTGTGACGTCATATTTTCGGATTTTTTTTTTTTTTTGCTCTTAGTTGTCCCCTTCTCACGTAGATGGCGACGGTGGCAAAGAGCCGCCGACTATTGAATCCAAGGGCTTCAATGGAAGTTACGCTACCCGTTTACGTATACCTTGCCGTGGCTTGTTGCCGCCGCGGTAAGCGACAAACGGGGAGAGCAGACACGGGCCGGGCCCTCCAGTGGATTTCGGCTGCCCTCGAAAATCGGCGCTCGAGCGAAAGCACCAGGTGCTCGCTACCACATCAGCACGCGGGGACGGGCACGACTGCCAGAAGAAGGTGGGAGTACAGCGAGGGCTGCTCGCCGAGGAGAGAAAGACACGCCTAAGTGATGTGTGACCACATCGCGATGACCCTCTCGAGGCTTGGATAATCGTCCACCGGATTATTGAATAAAGTATTTTCGCTCTCTCTCTTCCGCCCTTTTGCCTCCCGCTCACAGCGTAAGGAGCGTGGAAAGGCGATGTTTTGTAGTACCTGATGTTCATAAGAAAGTCTATAGAAAGAAAGAAACAATATATGTGTTCATTAGAGTTATTGCTCTTAATTATCGTTTTTCAACTGGTCATCCCCATTTGCCGCAGGAGTTTCTTTGAACCAATTCCGATGCTGGGGATTTTAGCGAAGCAGGCGGACCATCCGCTAAGAGCACTTGCGAAAAAGCTGAATGCAGGTTCACGCCCAGATTAGGAGGCAGGGGACGCTGTAGTGGTTTAAAGATAGGCAAGACGCTTATTCCTGCAAAGCACAAGAGAACACGGGGTAACGTAGTTGCGGCGTAGCGAGGAGGAAAGTGAATAAAGTGTGTAGGAAACAGAGACACTTTTTCGAGATATGACTACCAGAAGTTCCAGTGCAACGTCGGCATACTCCTCTCCCACATGGACGTTAGTAACCTGTGTTTACTGCCGGATTCCTTTTAGAAAGTTGGCATCTTTTTCTAGGTACAACAAATAGAAGAAAAAAAAAGGAAGCAGTGGAAAGATGAAAAGCGCACATCACGCGACACCTGGTGAAGAAAAATAAAACTTTTAAGTGGACATCTTTTTTTTCCTTTTATTTTTATGAGACCTGTGCCTTTGCACTAGATAGCGAGGTAACCGGCATCATACCTTACATTTCACTGCACGTCTGCCCCGCTCCTCTTGAAGACACTGATGATCTTTTCGGAATGCTTTTATGTACCACCGATGTCACAATAAGTTTTTTTTTGGCCAGGACTGCCAAATTTTCTCCCGTAGTAGAGTACATCGTACAGCGAATCGTTGAAAATTTTTTCCAAAACACTTTTTCTCGCTTCGAGTGCCAGGTAGCCATCATCAACGACAACGAGTATGTGCGTTCTTGCTAGAGTCACGTCATCGCACGTGTAGCATCGCCACTGAACGCACTCGCACGGTTACCCGTAAGCCGTCTTTTTATCGATCTTTCTACCTGCGTGTCGTTTAACTGCAGGCCATCGACCTCATTGAGTGCAGATTTGTTTCAACACACATGTCTGAAGGGTTATGGTGGTCGCCCACACGAATCCCAGATTGCACCTGTCGGGGACACCATGCCATTGTAGTATGGCCGATGTGTCCAGCAAGAGATAACGAGCAAATGAAAGGCTGTAAAGGAGCTAGAACCAGACGTGCTCAGAATCTGCGCGGCTTGTAGTGATGCAACGGACAATCATGGCTTGTGCACCTCTGCGATAAATTTTTGTTTACCTTGTCTTCTTTGCCTATTCTTGCATCGCATTTCTCGATGGCTTCGGCTGCTTTGTGACGTGTGTTGATGAAGCTATATTGTAGTTGCAACACTGGCATGAAAAGTGCTATTCTAGACTTTGGCCCCGACGGCTCGTGAGATTTACCCGTGGTATTAAGAAAAAAATCTATTGCCTTGCTGTCTCCGTTACTTCCCCGCGTACAAGTTGAATTCCACTGCGTCACAGATGTCGCAATGGCAGGTTCATCAAAACTACTTCGGACGTGACAGTTTTTCGAAGTCAGCACAGTGTCTGACCACACTCTCCGCAGTAGTTTGTGTTGCTGCAAGCACGAGTATGTTGCCTGATGCTCAGAACCCGCCTAGTGCAAAACGTAGGAGGTCTATTGCAAAAACATATACGCTTCACTGAGCGGATTGGTCGGCTCGTAGTTTTGCATGTGCTGTAACTGCTGGCCGAATGATTGGACCTGGCGTTGTATGACATATTGCGCCAGTTTGTCGACCCTTCTATCATGCTCAAAGGAGCCATGAAGCCTTTTTTTCAAGTAACCATCGAATTGCTTCAGCATCAAAGCTTACGGCCTCACGTGTCTATTGCCGCAATAACTCCTCTAATAGTATCTTGGCTTAAGGGGGTATGCGGCGCACGTTAATGGCTTTCTCTTTTTTTTTTCTACCAAATGGTCACTCTGGAAGCTAAGCAGTGAGGGATGGCCCTTGCGAAAGCAGTTACGTCAGCGCGCGTCATGACCATGAGCGTGCTTGATGAAATACGGTTGCTCTCTGCCGTTGTTATTTCTGTGCAGCAGCGTGTCTTACTGTGTAATGCTAGCATACTGTGGAGTGCTGCGTCAGAAGCTGGCACCACTCTGTGACGAAAACCGTACGTGATACAAATGCCACACCAGATTACTGCCGGCTTTTGGCCATTAGCATGCTACTCGCTGTGTGACGTCAAACAGCAGCTACCTGACACTCCGCGGAGAGTGAGAAGGAACCTCTGAACAAAAAGAGAGCGCCAGAGGAAATTGTAATATTCCTGTTCTGTATGTAAGCTCTCCTTGATGCGAATGACTGCATGATTTGGCCAAGATGTTAATTAGCAGTGCCTACTACCTGCAGCATGTGTTTTCCCACTTCTTGGCGAGTTGTTTGTCTTCCATTTCAAATATCCCTCTTCCTTCTGAAATGTCGATGTTCGTTTAATTAGGATCACTTGTTTGTTTAGTGTGTTCATCGCTGCGTCATTTAGATGTTACAACGATAAAAGAAGTGGCGCAGCGTTTGTGCGGCTCATTCACTACAATAGTTCTAAAACGAAACTACTGCCTTCGCAGTAGTGTCAGGTCTATCGCGGTTGAGAGCGAGGGAGAGAGAGAAATAAAGAGAAAAGACAAAGAGGTTAACCAAATTTGGCTCGGCTGGCTACCCTACACGTGGGGTTGAATGGTTCAAAGCACTGGTCGGCTACGTCACCAGATTGTCGCAGGAAGAGCGTCAATTGAAGTAGAGCTGAGTGCAGCGGCTGGTCGCACGCCACTTCCTTTTACGGCTAGGACTATGTAACCGAATTATGTAACCGAAGAAGTTCAATCTGACTATTGTCACTGCGGTACTAAATGAATCAAGAGTTTGACTGCAAAGTTCAGGTCGTTATCTTCCAGAATCAAGGATGATGTTTGGTGGGCCTTCGTCGAGCGCTGCCTTCCAGGCCTGAACAGGCTTGTCACATTACAGGCTTGTTTCGACTTGTTTCGCCAGAATGCGAAACAAACTACAGCGCCAAAAACAAACTCAAGCAGAAGAAAAAATGCACACATTCAATAATGTGTAAACATTATTGCAAAGATCATCCATTAAAAAAATTAAAGACGCACTTATAGCTCTGGCAAACTGCAAATAACATCGTGTAACAGTGCAAATACACTTTTCAAGTGTACGTAGTGGTGTACAACATAATTCGCGGGAAACATAGCAGTCAAGGAAGCAATGATTTAATCTAAACAGCAACCGCAACAGAATAATTAACAACTATGTTAACAGTGTAGAAGAAGTTGGTTCCATTATTCATGGGATTGAATAAGCTACATTTTAAGAGATTTGTTCTGTAGTCAAAAAATAAATATAAAAGATAGCAATAGGTTATCTTTCATTACAATTTGTTGTAATTGTTAACAACAGACTCTGAGAGATAGCAATAAGTTAATAACTGAACATGAGATCACCTAAATGCAAAAACACCTAGTTTGCAGTGATTTCGGTGGGAAAACGTCCTTTTGACGAATGCATTTATAATGTGGCAATGAGACCTGCAATCATATTTTCATGGACCCATGTCACGTGTATAGCAAGAGCATTCGGCTTGAACCTATGCTGATATGCTTATCTATCTTCTTCCTTTCAGCATACCTACTGCAACGCAATACGTCCTGATGAAAGTGCTCATCCCTATTCAACGTCTTTTCCAATCCAGGTGAGACAACACCTCGGTCCTTTACTCTTAAAAACCTGGTTTCTTTTAAATGATGTGTTTGCGATAGAAGCACATGAATAATTAAAACGGAGGCCAGACTGTGTATGTATGCGCAAAAAACAGATGAGCGTAGAAGCTGCAGAGCTGAAAAATGATTATATCGTTCCTCTAACGTCTCTAAAATTCGCTTCAAAAACTCTAACAAGCAAACAAAAAATTGAAATAAAGCACCACAAAGCTTCTCGCACTTCGTAGTTACTACTTGAAACTGAATCCAGATTGAACAGTCAAACGAATGGTGGAGATTTTATGCGGTCGTTCTCATGAAAAGTAAGATAGATAGGTCATTTGATTTCCAGTTAAAACAATTGTCATGTTAATTGCTTACTTTCGCTTGACTCCAGTTTAAAGAACCTATTACCGTTTTACCACCGGACAGGAAAAATCAGATTACTTTTCTTTTTCATTCAACTTGATATCTGGGACATAACCTTGACAGGCGTCCTACTCAAATGCCTTTATCCCGTAATTTATTGGGCGCAGTTAGTTAAATGTTTTCACCCCATGTGCTCATCATGCGTTGTTCTATACTTTTTCTTAAGGTTATTTTCTCAAGCCACAGTTATTCGATGCTTTTTTTCTTTTATTGCGATAGCGTTTAAGACCTGGTATCGCTAGAACTTCGGTGTCGGCGTCATTGGTTGTGAGCGAGAAATCATCATCTTGTTCGTGACCGAAAAATCGAGAAAGATGCAAATCAAAATTATTACATCTGTGGTCCTAGAGAGGGTCGAACCTCGGACGTCGACGTGTAAAGCAGCTGTTCTACCACATACTTATGCTATTTGTTAAACTTGCTTCAGAAAAAAGAAAAAAACGTGGTTATGAATGTCATGTAGTGGAAGGCGTCTCATTGATGCATGCAATATTATACAGTTATAGTATACCGGGCTTACCGGGATATTGGGCGTACCGTGATAGGAGGACCGAAGTAAGCATGCACAGATACGTATGTTACTCGCACCGCTTACTGTACGCGCGCTATTTTTTAGATTTAACGTTACTGTGTTAGCGTAGGTGTACGTAGTGTACGTAAAACATGGCGGCGCTCTCGGACGCCCGCTCGGAAGTGATTTTGGCGTAGTTGTTTAAAGATTCATTTTGTTCGCAGCAATCTACTGTTTAGAATGACTTCGTTTGCCTTCAGTTAGCTTTGATGACCGAGTATTAGGGATGAGCTGGCGTAATGTTTGAGATAGCTACCTATTTCGAACGTCTCTAGGCATAACTAGAAGATAGATGTAAACAAATCAGCAGCATAAACCTTTTCGCGTTTGGTTCATGGCTCACATTTATTTACATTTATTATAATAAAAAAACTTGCAACAATGCTGTCACAGAACGAGCACTCAAAAAGGGCGCGCCGTCAAATTCTCGCGACGAACCACCGGAGTGACGCCGCGAGGTCAACGAAAAAGAAAGGAAAAGAAAACAAACATCTAAAGGCTCCCCGGGAGCGCGAGCCTCTCCTCTCGGAAGCGTGGCTTCGCCGACGAACCTCCTCACCCCACAACGGCGGCCGAGCAAGCACTGGATTTTTCTAGAAGGAAAGGGGTGTGGTCATACCGAGCTGAGTCATCCGCCGCGGAGGGCATCCCAACCGTCTCGCCCTCTCCCCAGCCTTCGCTGCGTATCGCGCCGATGAAATGACGAGAACCTTCTGGAATCTCGCGCGGAAGGTATTAAATCGAGCAGCAGAGACGAGAGAGCAGGAGAAGACGGAAGTTAGCGCCAGAGCGCGAAGGGATTCCGCCGTGTAGTCGGCGGTTTTGTCTGTAGGGACAAAGGAGGAGAAGACGGAAGTTAGCGCCAGAGCGCGTAGGGATTCCGCCGTGTAGTCGGCGAAGGTTTTGTCCGTAGGGACAAAGGAGGAGAAGACGGAAGTTAGCGCCAGAGCGCGTGGGGATTCCGCCGTGTAGTCGGCGAAGGTTTTGTCCGTAGGGACAAAGCAGGAGAAGAAGAGGATTTCCACCTGAGGGGTGAAGGCTCGAGCTACAGGCAAGAGCGAGTGTTTACCGCTATCGAGTGAAGACGCGTGGCAACAGCTGCGTGTGTGAAGCCGACGTGTTTCCGGCGAAGAAGTTTGAAGCTTGGAGAGTGGCGTATTGAAGACGCGAGGTTTCCTGGAAGAGAAACTTCGGCGAGGTTTCCTGGAAGAGAAACTTCAGGGGCAGCGGAACGACAACAACGCTGGACTTTGAGTGAGTGATTCTCGGAAGAGTATCATCCCGACTTTTCTTCCAAGAACTTTGGACTGAATAGATTTTCTATCTCTTTAGTCTTTAAGTGAATTGGTTGTTCAATGCATGCGACTGAATTGTAGTGTGTATTGTTGTCTGTGTCCGTTGATTCGAGAGTGGCTGATTGTACTGTGTAGTACGTTGTTTGATTGGTTTGATTGGTGACATATTGTATGCAACTATTGTGGAGTGTGCATTCTTGTGTATTGTTTTCGATCTGCCATTATTGAGAATATTATTTGTTTGTTTATCAACTCTCGGCTCTGTCTTGTTCTTTAGGCCAGAGCCGGCGTCCGCTGGCGCGCCAAAAAGGACCACTTCTAAATTGTCCACGCTTTCGTGCTGCGGTTCGGGGGGCCGATACTTCGGCCCTTGGAATTAGCCCGGCGATCGCCTCCCTAATTGACGGGACCTGTGTGTGACAATTAATCTGGTGTCCGCGACACAGGACCTTTGGTGCACAGTGTGTCCAAAGTAGTGAGAAAGAGCCTCGAGTTGTGATAGTGCTATCGGAACGATTTTGTGTGTTGTTCAGTGTTCTCGTGACCCAGTGCAGGGGAGTGTTCCGATAGACTGATTTAGGCAGATACTTTTTACACGCGGCAAGGTTTTATTTGCGAGACACAATGGATCTCGAAAAGTTAGTCGCTCTTGGTGAGAAGATGGGTCTTTCTGGCGCCGAACTACGGAAATGGGTAAGCCAGAAGGAGAAAGAGGCGGTGGAGAGAGAAAGGTTGGCAGCTGAGAGAGCCAAGGAAGAAAAGGCAGCTGAGATGGAACGAGAGAGGTTGGCAGCTGAGAGGGCCAAGGAAGAAAAAGCAGCTGAGTTGGAGAGAGAGAGACAGGTTGGCAGCTGCGAGAGAGAAGGAAGAAAGAGAGGCAAAGAAGCGACAGCTGAAGGAAGAAAGAGATCAACAATTGAAGTTGGAATTGGAGAGAGAAAAGTTGGCAGCTGAAAGGGCGAGAGAAGAAAGAGAGGCAAAGGAGCGACAGCTGAAAGAAGAAAGAGAGGCAAGGGAGCGACAGCTGAAAGAAGAAAGAGAGCTGCAATTGAAGTTGGAGCTGGAGAAAGAAAGACTGGCAGCTGAGAGGGCGAAAGAAGAGAGGAAAGGGAACGGCAGCGACAGCACGAGATGGAACTCGAGCGGCTCCGTTCGCAACAGCGAAGTGAAACTCCCGTCCAAGCTAGAGTTGAAAGCAGCGAACGGGAGGACCACGGCTTCCGCTTGAACCCAAGCAAGCTGCTCGTAGCGTTTGATGAAAGGAAGGACGACCTTGACGCGTACCTTCACCGATTTGAGACGATTGCAAGGAGCCAGAATTGGCCGGAACATCAATGGGCAACTGCTTTGAGTACCTGCTTGAGTGGCGAAGCGCTCAGTGTGTACGGCAGGCTGACGCCGACCGATGCAGCCAACTATGCCAAGGTGAAAGCTGCTTTGCTGAAGCGATTTAGATTTACTGTGGAAGGATTCCGGGACAGATTTCGGACAGGAAAGCCAGCTGATGGTGAAACGGCTACGCAGTACGCCGCCCGACGTAGCCGTTATTTCGACAGATGGATTGAACTTTCAGGGACAGCGCAGGAGTACGATGAACTTAGAGAGCTCCTAATTAGAGAACAATTTCTTACTTGTTGCCATCCAAGCCTGTCGCTGTACTTGAAAGAGAGGAAGGCTGAGTCACTTGAAGGCATGCTCAAATTGGCTGATCAATTCTTGGAAGCGCAAGGTGGAACTAATTTGGCCAAGGTCAAGAAGGAGTGTCCTGAAGACTCGAAGAAATCGGCTCCCGAAGAAAAGAAGCGTACACCGGAAAGCATTCCGCGATGTTTTCTGTGTAACCGAGTGGGTCATCGCGCGAAAAACTGT
The DNA here is from genome assembly GCF_043290135.1 of Rhipicephalus microplus. Lineage (NCBI taxonomy): Eukaryota > Metazoa > Arthropoda > Arachnida > Ixodida > Ixodidae > Rhipicephalus > Rhipicephalus microplus. The sequence goes on from NC_134700.1 coordinate 213,061,927, forward strand.
CGAACGATCTTTACGAGCCCCACGGTAGTAAAATGTTTCAAGTGTGGTCAGACTGGGCACAAAGCAGACGCATGTCGAAACGGAGCGAGTCAAACTCACCAGGTATCATGTGTGCAAGCGGTACCGAAATGCGGTAATAATGCCGCCACCGACGAATTCGTAGAGTTGAAAAATGGGGAGAAAATTCCTATTGTGGGTGCTGTAATGTCAAAACAGCCAACCGGTGTTACGAAGGGAATGCCAACTCTGCCTGGAAAAGTTGCGGGCAAAAAGGTTGTGGTGTTAAGAGACACCGGTAGCTCCACGGTTATCGTGCGGAGAAGTTTGGTACGGGAAAGTGAGTTAACAGGCAGAACGAAACCGGTTTGCCTAATTGACCGTACAGTTCGGATGCTTCCCGAAGCAGAAATTAAGGTTGAAACCCCGTACTTCAGCGGGAAGGTTACCGCATTATGCATGACGACCCCCCTGTACGACCTTGTCATCGGAAACATCAACGGGGCGCGAGGACCGAATGATCCGGAATGTTTGGGAGAAGACCCTAAGATAGAGCCCTCGCCAACCCAGCGACCGCGAGATACAGTGGAGGAGCATCCCGTGACGGATCTCACTAGAGCCCAAGGTGAAGCCGCGGCGCAAGAGACAGCGAATGAGAAGATGCTCGAGTTGAATGAGTTCACGGGGTGCGCAGCTGGACGTACGTCGGCACGACCCCAACCGACCGAGAGTGTAAAAATGACGGAGTCGGCCAGCCAGGCCCAATGCCGTGACATGAACAAGCTGGTAAATAAACCGATAGGACCCGTTGAACGTTATGACCCGTTAACGGTGTCGGAAGTGACAACGATGGCTGAGACGCCGCCTCAGATATCGTCGTTGGAAAGGGCTCGCCGAAAAAGAACGTGGAAACACAAGAAGAGATCGAGCGAGCACCGCAAGAAAGGGCGCAAGCGCCGCTCAAAATACACAGGATAAGTGCTGAGGTCGAATCAGAATGTGTTTGGCAGTGCTGAGTGACATATGTTGTGTTGATGTTCTTGTTATCCTGTGTCACAAGTGTATGTCGAGCGAGTCAACGTGTTCTGTGTGATGATGTGATGTATATTGTTGTAAAGACAGAACCTTGTACGTTTGTATTGTTTGGAATGTGTGATGAAGCGTTGTACTCATGTACCTGCGGTTATATTTCATGTGTGTGAAATTGAATTGTAACGTCCAATTGTATTGAGTGATATATTGTGAAAGAGACGTGTCATGAGCGACGGAATATGTTAGAGTCTTTGAGAGTGTGTGGGGACTGTTCGCGCTCGTTTGTGTGGTTTTGAATATTATGAGATAATATTCTTAAAGTGGAGGGCAGTGTCACAGAACGAGCGCTCAAAAAGGGCGCGCCGCCAAATTCTCGCGACGAACCGCCGGAGTGACGCCGCGAGGTCAACGAAAAAGAAAGAAAAAGAAAACAAACATCTAAAGGCTCCCCAGGAGCGCGAGCCTCTCCTCTCGGAAGTGTGGCTTCGCCGACGAACCTCCTCACCCCACAACGGCGGCCGAGCAAGCACTGGATTTTTCTAGAAGGAAAGGGGCGTGGTCATACCGAGTTGAGTCATCCGCCGCGGAGGGCATCCCAACCGTCTCGCCCTCTCCCCTGCATTCGCTGCGTATCGTGCCGACGAAATGACGAGAACCTTCTGGAATCTCGCGCGGAAGGTATTTAATCGAGCAGCCGAGACGAGAGAGCAGGAGAAGACAGAAGAAGTTAGCGCCAGAGCGCGTAGGGATTCCGCCGTGTAGTCGGCGAAGGTTTTGTCCGTAGGGACAAAGGAGGAGAAGACGGAAGTTAGCGCCAGAGCGCGTAGGGATTCCGCCGTGTAGTCGGCGAAGGTTTTGTCCGTAGGGACAAAGGAGGAGAAGACGGAAGTTAGCGCCAGAGCGCGTGGGGATTCTGCCATGTAGTCGGCGAAGGTTTTGTCCGTAGGGACAAAGCAGGAGAAGAAGAGGATTTCCACCTGATGGGTGAAGGCTCGAGCTACAGGCAAGAGCGAGTGTTTACCGCTATCGAGCGAAGACGCGTGGCAACAGCTGCGTGTGTGAAGCCGACGTGTTTCCGGCGAAGAAGTTTGAAGCTTGGAGTGTGGCCTATTGAAGACGCGAGGTTTCCTGGAAGAGAAACTTCGGCGAGGTTTTCTGGAAGAGAAACTTCAGGGGCAGCGGAACGACAACAACGCTGGACTTTGATTGAGTGATTCTCGGAAGAGTATCATCCCGACTTTTGTTCCAAGAACTTTGGACTGAATAGATTTTCTCTCTCTTAAGTCTTTAAGTGTCTTGGTTGTTCAATGCATGTGACTGCATTGTAGTGTGTATTGTTGTCTGTGTCCGTTGATTCGAGAGTGGCTGACTGTACTGTGTAGTACGTTGTTTGATTGGTTTGATTGGTGACATATTGTATGCAACTATTGTGGAGTGTGCATTCTTGTGTATTGTTTTCGATCTGCCATTATTGAGAATGTAATTTGTTTGTTTATCAACTCTCGGCTCTGACTTGTTCTTTGGGCCACAGCCGGGGTCCGCTGGCGCGCCAAAAAGGACCACTTCTAAATTGTCCACGCTTTCGTGCTGCGGTTCGGGGGGCCGATACTTCGGCCCTTGGAATTAGCCCGGCGATCGCCTCCCTAATTAACGGGACCTGTGTGTGACAATTGCTTCGCGCGGTGGCATAGGCAAATAATCTCGTTTTTTCAATGTTCTTATTAATCATTCGATAGGCGACGCCACCGTCCCTGCTGGGGCACGCAAACCACGTAAACGCTATCCCGCTAAACTATAAGACGCTGCACACAATGAACGTTTGCTGCACGGTAACGCCACTCCCTTAACCTCCGCTATCACCTTAACGGTAAGCCAAAACTCTCTACTGTGTGGCAGAAGCGTAAAATGGCGCCAGGCATCAAAACACGTGAATTGCGCAACAGTGCGAGTTTTAAAGTCCCACCGATTGCAAAGCGATCAGACGTATTTATTCTTTATCCACTATCAAAGCGCCCACAAAGAGGGCAGCTGCGTATGTTTGCATGTTGCTTCGCGGATACGTAGAGAGCCCTTCGCTGATTCACCAAAAGAGGAACTATGGCATCGTTAATAATAATAATAATAATAATAATAATAATAATAATAATAATAATAATAATAATAATAATAATAATAATAATAATAATAATAATAATAATAATAATAATAATAATAATAATAATGATAAAAATAAAAATAATAATAATAATAATAATAATAATAATAATAATAATAATAATAATTGCACTTATAATCATCAGCCTGACTACGCCCACTGCCGTGCAAAGCCTTCTTCCATGCGCCACCAATCAATCCAGTCTTGTGCTTTCTGCATGCTGCCACGTTAGACATTTAAACTTTTTAATCTAATCTGATCGCCCAGCTTTCGGTCTCCCCCTCAAGCGTTTGCCTTCTCTGACGATCCAGTCAGTTAACCTTACTGACCAGCGGTTATCCTGCTTACGCGCGATGCACCCGGCCTACGTCCATTCCTTCTAGATTTCAACTATGATATATTTAACGCCCCTTTCTTCCCCAACTCACTCCGCTCTCATCCCGTCTCTTAAAGTTCCTCCTATCATTTTATTTTCCATCGCTTGCTGCGTCGTCCTCAACGTTGGAGTAGTGGGCACTTGACAACAGTGTAGCCATTCTAGGATAATAGAAAAAAAGCAATGTTTCGCACACAGTTGTCGTTCACTCCCATTCGACACGGTTGTGGTATGCACTGCGAACTGAATCTAGACTAGCAATCGAGATGGCGAAGCTCAAGTGACCTCTAAGGTTTTTATTTTTCATTTGGGAGCTTGTTCGACAAGCTTCTTCTGCTCATGCCTTGTCCGGTGGCGGCAGCCGGTGGCCTGCGTGTACACCAGTGTTGCTAGTGTACACTTTTCCGGTCACCGCTCAAGCCCTCCTCTCCCGTGATTTAAACGATGCTCAATAGATGGCGCGATGCCACCGAAGGCGTATAATTTTCGATGGCACGCGTGCTTTTTTCTTCGCGACTACGTCCCCTTCGTTCTCTTCGCTTCGTAGGCACAGCAGCACTAGGGTGGCTAAAAGGGTAGGTGTGCTGAGCGCAGTGGTATGGTGGCTGGAAGGGGAGGTGTGATAAACGGGCAGCAAAAGTTGGCCGCCATTCGCGTGAATGCCGTGGGGTGGCGCTGTGGTCAGGGGCGCCGTGATAATCTTTGATAATACTCGGGGTAGTTCTCTACTGTTTGAGGCCAGAACGGGAGTATTGCGAACAAAGACATATCGGACCAAATACGAAGGGGTAGACACGGTATGCAGTGCGTGTGGAGAGGAAGAAGAAACTGCCAAACACTTGATAATGTTCTGTAAAGGGCTTCACCCTGTAGTTCAGGTTGATGGCGCAGAGTTTTTCAAAGCACTGGGGTTTAGGAAAAGTGAGGGCAAAATAGACTTTAAGCGGGTGGAATTAACTAGAAGGAGGTTATCTGATTGGTGGCTGAAGTCAAGGCACGACTTAAAATTGAACCCTTCGCTGCAAAGTACGAATCCAAAGCCTCACTATTTAAGGAAAAAAAATAAATCTAGTTTTGTTTCATTAAGTATTACGGCTTGGTGGCGCTAGCCACCGCCCGATCTAAAGGGTACAGCCATATCCATCCATCCATCCATCCATCCATCCATCCATCCATCCATCCATCCATCCATCCATCCATCCATCCATCCATCCATCCATCCATCCATCCATCCATCCATCCATCCGGTAGCGATCACGGCCGTTCTGTGCGCTCAGCCGGGACTACGCTTCACTGGAGTGGATATAGATAGATAGATAGATAGATAGATAGATAGATAGATAGATAGATAGATAGATAGATAGATAGATAGATAGATAGATAGATAGATAGATAGAACTGAATACCTCATCAACGTCATCCCATTTGTGCTCACTGCGGCTACGCACTGGCTCTCCCTTACCGACTTTTGCCCTGCCACCTTCCCTCCCGCTTCTCTTCCCCGCTCATCTCCTTCTTCACTTTACCGTCACTAGTTAAGACATTTGTAAAGAGGCAGCAGCAAGCACAGGACCGAGTTCATTGGCTTGAATTTGGCTTGAGAAAGTTTGCCCGCAAAAAAAAACACACAAATTACGAAAAGCGGGACATTAATGACAAAGTTTTTTTAATTGCTAAACCCTCACGAATCAAATATAGGCTTTACACTGAAAGATAAACCGTTTAAATCTTATATTAGATCACTTTTTTTTTCGTCTGGCGTCATTGTAGACGCATAGTTATTCACACGTAAGAGTACTTGTATGCTTTGTTTTGTTTATTTCTCTGATTGTTCACCATTATTCTAAAATGGGATTGGTTCTGACAGTATCTTTTTTTTTCGCAGTACTGAGTGTCCTCTGAATTATTCTGAATGTATAATATGTGGAACAAAGCGTGTTTTAATACGCGTACTTTTGTTTTTATATGCCGAAAATGCATGTTCTGAATGTTTGATTACTTTGAAGATATAAAATAAATATATCACAGCATGTCAGTATTTTCTACCAATAAAATGTGTAAATACGTGTGAAATATGTAACCGGTGTATATAGTTGTGTGTTACTGGTGTGTTAGTGTATATGTCACTTATGCAGACTGTTTAGATTAATAAGGGGTGAGACCTCGTCAGGCTTTTAGCCTTTAGTCTTTGCCTCCCACAGAGAAATTCCGTACTTTTTCCCTGCGAATAAACAATGTTGATGTTGGACATATGAGAGGCCTTTGTCTAGCAGTGGACGTAGTCAGGCTGATGATCATGATAACGTTGATGTCAAGACACTTCTGTGCTTAGCTATGTTTCATGCTCTCGCACCTTCTTCCTAGCCCCCTCTTTTTCCTCCTCTCCACATCCCTTTCACCCTTCTCGCCACAGGAGGTTTCACTCTCACCTTTGCTCAGTTTATGCTATGCTATCCTTCTCGTGATGACCTTTCTCTCTCTCTCGACTTGGCTATGCTGCGAACACCATTAGGACCCATCTGGAGGTGAGTAGCGCAGCTGGTCTATTTTCTGTTGCACATGACCACTTCGCTATTACATGAACGTCAACAAGCCCGTTTAAGCAGCCCGTTCAAGCAGGAATGTTTTGTTATCTAGCAAACTGTTTCTGAGCGCGTGGACACTCAATAATTAGTTGTAGACTGTTAACCTAATTATGTCGGGAGAGTATTAACAGCCCGTTTCTTCGACACCCTCTGTATGACGCGTGCACTCCTATTCAAGTTTGACCAACCAACTGTCCCCGCAAAATCACGACTCTGAGCCATGATTGAAGTCCTACACTGGGGTGTATCGTACAATCTCTGGCTTCGTATTGACCATGCGCGAAAAAGGCAGACTTTCTTGATTCACTTTATATCACCCGAAATAAGGCCAGCACAGTGAAAGAGTGGCAACAGCTGGTGGTGGGCGTTGTGCCATCGCGGCGATTCTCGCGTGAATTTGCACAGTATTCAGCCCTGTTGACAAAAAAGACGAGAATCAATATTACAAAAACAAATCGCCTTAGAGTTCGAAATTTCATATTAAACTCCCCACAAGAGTTTCATTATGGGAGTCTCTGCTTTTTGAACTCACTTGAAATTTTCAATTTTGGCGGACAATGGTAACTTCTTATATTGTGACCAGCGCGATATTTAATTCTCCTCATCGTAAAAGTTAGCTTTCAATATCACTCTGCTGTCGTGTGTTTGAAATTGAAGTGACGAACATTCCAGGCGCTAGTAAGCGCCCGTCTGGGCACTTATTTGATGACAGCAGAGTGTGAGTATATCTGACATTGGGCGTCTTTCTCCCTATAGTGGCAGGGATATGCATGGCATCTTCACAACAATAACTCTTCGTAGGAGCCAGATGTTAGGTCTCTACAGGGAACCGAGCCCTAGCCGTCAGTCGTCGCAGCTGGGAACGGAGTAAACAAAGGGTTAATAAGTTCGTTCCTCAAAGAAGCGCTGGTACAGTTTGGCATAATGTGCCTTGAATGGTGAAGCTGTGGTGATGAGAAATACACTGGCACATTTTGCCAGTAGTTAATTATTATTCTCGCTGCTCTCCGGGGCAAGTCTAAATTGAGAGTCAATCACTAATTGCGTTTCATTGCCGTCATTATCACCTTCGAGCTTGAATTATGATCTGCTGTCCGCAAATTCATCAAACGGGCATGACATGATTCGGAGACACTCAGTATTACATTCCATCAAAGGTAATGAAGTGAGTTTCAGTAATTATTGGTCATTAGCACGTCCATAAATATAAAATTATTGTAGCAGTCACTTCAATCTCTGGATAAAAAATTACATATTAACCCCAAAATAAATGTAAATTTAGTTTTTTCCTATATGTAATTAGAGCGGAGAAAAAAAACTTTTGCGTTGGTCCTGGAACGTGGCACGCTGAATGATCGTTGAACATGGTAGTGTCTCCAGCAAATTGATTGTCTGAGCACAGTATAGCATGCAGAAGTGCGAAGCAAAATGGCCGCTAGCTGTCCACTCAAGATGTCTGTACAAGCGTGCACAGTGATTTTCAAGCCGTTTGAAGGAATACATCGTGCGTGAAGTGCCTGTGAAGTTTATGTGCACAGTTGTACGCATCATCGCTCAGCGGGCTATTGTTTGCGCGAGCTGTACGGGATGAGTAGTGTAGTTGATTGCACAATGAACCGCTACCGTCTATGTCTAGAGTACTGGAAATAAGCATCCTCAAATAGTTTTACAACAGGTTCTCTGGGGCCCACTCTTACGAAAATTCCCGTGGTTGTGAAGTGTTTTTTTTGTCTAGGCTTTTTCCTTTTTTTGCACAAGGGTGATGCCCTAGAGTAATGACAAGACAAATATGGGCAGCCGACATCGCAAAACGTTTCGTTTCTGAGCTCTCATCATCAGTTATCTGTTTTTATATTCCTATAAAATGTAAATAGTCAGGATTGATTTGCCTTTTACGAGAAACAATTTTAGTAGCGTAGCTTGCTGTTTGAGTAGGTTCATTATGTTCGAAAGAGGAAACAAGCGATTACAAATCCCATCTTCTGCGTGGTTTTTCTTCATCATCATCGTCGTTTTACAATCACTGGTTCTCGAAAACATTTGTAGCGTGATATGCCCTCTTTAATACGGGTCCTGTATATTATCGTCCTTTAGGCAAGCAACAAAACTTTTTCAGCAATATGCCTCAGTACTGTATTGCAGGTCATCGATTGCGCTATAATTTTGCCCCTTAGGACTAAGAAGTGGTTCAATATGACCTGCCCTTGGATGGTGCTAGGGGAAGATGCTGCTCCTTAAAGAAAGCACTACAGCTGCACTTTGACGTTATAACTGCAGTATTTATAAAAGAAGTGACAAGGAGTGTTACATGCATTATTCACTGTCGAAAAGCCGCCGTTAGACGCTCCCGCTGACGTGTTATGCCGTGAGGGTAAAACAAAGGCAGGTTTCATACTACCTGGTGGTTGTTGAGTTGTAATTTTTTTTTGTTCCTTAAAATAAAATCTCTTTTGCAACTTTCTGCTTATTTTACTAACAAAATATAATATGCCAGAATATAAAAGCCATATTTTTACTTTGATTGCTATATTGCGAAAACGGAACCACAATTTGAGTCAAAATGCTGTTTTTCCCAATTCCCTTACAATATTTTGGCTATATTTTTGCTTTGTTCGCTCCTGAAGTATTTTATTAATTTAATAGGTGAGCATATAAAACAAAAATGTAAAAATATTACTGGGGGAAAATTGTGCTTTTTATAAAAAAAAGGTAAAAGTGCCGCATACTGTAATTTTTTGGCCAAGCGAAAAAGAAATAAAGTCAAAACACAAGTGAATACACTTTCATAGTCATGAAAGATTAGCGCCTTGGTATTAGGGTAAAAATTATTTCGTAGTAATTGCTCAAACTATAAATTATTTAGCGCGGCACAGTTTCGCTTGGGTGCCCAATGTTTAAAGCACCTTCTAGGCGACACGAAAAAAAAAAATTGGAAAGTATAACACCTCAGTAACTACTACTCAAATTCACATATACCTCCACTGTTTTTCTTCAGCATGATCGCAGATGGTCGAAAACTGACCGAGTACACTTGATATGGAATGAGACTTAGAAATACCCCAAAGGTTATACTTATATTTCTAAATATCCTCAATATACACATAGGAAGTATCCCAATTACATACAATGGAAATATTACGAAGTTTACAAAGGCATTTCTTAATATCCCTAATACACCTACTAAAAATATCTATAAGTTTATGCATAAATTTGGAAATATCCCCTAAACATAAAAATATTTCCAATTTTTGACAAAAACGTTAATGATTTTTGTACTTTATAAAAGCAAGTCCAAGTTTATTCTCAGTGTAGTAATCGGCTAAGTGACACACCACAGCAAGCATATCAACAATGGAATCCCGCACATTGCTGACATTGCCCAGGAAATAAAGTATTTCAGCACCCATTCTATGCATCTTTTCTTCGAGTATCCGGCACGCCATCAGCAACCTACCGTCAATATTTATTTTATGCAACGTTACAGAAGAGCACCAGTGAGCTGTAAACTGCAGACGCAAGCCAGCCTATTCTAGCCTTGAACCTTAACCTGGTAGCTTCAGTGAATGGCAGCTGACACGGCGTTATTTTTACATGCCTCTTGGGAGATATGCAAGTTCGCTGAAGAGAGGACTTCGATGTAAGCCGTAAGCGAAGCAGATAATCGCCTCACGCTGGGCATATGTGCCGACGTTGCCGGGCGCGGATTTCGGCTGCATCGCGTGCTTCGCTGACCCAACGCCGAAGCGATAAAGTTTACGGACCGTCTACCACCGAGCTTTACGACATCCGCTAACGCTATCGCAACGCCGCTCGGATTCCCGATGCTACTTGTTCGCGGAGAAAGAAAGGGTTCACGCACGAATTCATGACTGGTCTCTCTTCTCGGAAGACCGAGCGCATTTCCAAACCATGCTTGCATCATTCGGGCCATATGGCGCACGAACTTCAAGGGCAAACACTTCAGCACACTGTTCGAGCCAGTTGACCCCGACGATACGGCACCGTAAACGCGATAGCGTAGGCAGTTTTCGTCAGTGGGGAGTGTCCCTCACTTGGCGGAACTATGCATAACCCGCGGGCGTATATGCATCGTGCCAATGCAACAAATAAAAAAAAGAGGGAAATCCAGGTGGTTTTTAAAGGCAAGTCCTCAGCCGCATAGCAGGGTGTCATCTCGGTACGCACGACGGTGTTGGCGGTTAATAAGCTGTGAGCTTAAGTTTGGGTTGATTTGTTTCTTTACAGGAGAAAGAGAGAGGAATGGAAAGTAAAGCGGTGTCCGCCGCGCTTGTACTGTTGTTACTAGTGCTCCACTGCTGAGCCGAAGGTCGTAGGTTCGATTGCAGCTACGGTGGTCGCACTTCGATGGGGGAGAAATGCTAAAGGCCATTCTACTGTGCGATGGCACAGAATGTGAGAGAGCACCAGATGGCTGAAATATTCCTAAGACTTTCGCTATGGGGGGTCTAATGGTCATATCGTAATTTTGAACGTAAAGCCCCTTTATTGTTCTTATTGGTCGAAGGATGCTGTAGAGGGAATCTAGGAGACGTTTACAGTTGGCTATCTCGTCCTTGGAGACGGGAAAAGGGATGCGAGAGAAGACGAGTCTGTGACGGCAGTGCACAGCCATCATGACTGTGCCAATGTCTGAGTGTCAAGGAACATTGTCACTGAACAGCCACAATCTGTCGTGCAGTCCAGCTTATTTGTAAAACTGTAGCAATACCCTCATATAGACATTATAGAAACTCGAACACTCAACCATGGCTACAACTCAACTAACCCTACGCAATGGATACCAGTAAGTGATAAAGCCGGAGAAGTTAGCTTAATTATTACGGTCAAGATAGAAAGAAAAAAAAATAGTCAATGAACTCTAGCCCAAAGCCAAAATAAAAGTCACGGTACGAAAATGGAGGATTTGTCCAATGGCTTGTTTTTTTGTCTGTGTGTGTTATAAACAACCGACGAGAAAGACAGATAGTTAAACCAAGGAAAGCATAGGGAACATTAATTGTGGGTTCTTAATTTCATTGTAAAATTATTTACTTTCATTGAAAGAAATTAAAATCGAAAAAATTACCATTTCGTTTGTGAGATCTTAACCCCCATTTCGAAGATTGTGCGTATGGATCCCCCCCGAAAAAGTGTAATTTGTCATGCATTTCAATTTCTTTCGATTCAATCAGGAATCATTAGACTGCACTTAACAAACCACCAAAAATGCACGTATAATTTCGGAACTGTATGCCATTTTTATAAGTTGCCTGTAAGGCTACTCGAGTATTGCTACACAACCAGCTGATGGTGGCTTGACGTCATCCAACAACCCCATAGAGGGAAGCACTTCAGTTAAGGGAAAGTATCGTTTCGAACACTACAAAGCCCCTTTGTACTCAAAAAAAAATTTTTTTCCATTGACAGCCCGCTGCATGCAAGCGAACCTATTCCATCAATTCACTTGGTAGTGGTGTCCTAAAAAAAAAAACGGGTTGGGTTTCGGAAGTTCAAGGATAGCGAACAAACGCGCAGGCTGCCTGCGTCGTGACGAAGACATGGCCCGAAGCTTGCGCAGACTTTTTCTGCAAATTTGCTTGCTAAACGCGCCTAAAATTAGATGCGAGTACAAGAAGAGAGTTTCGCCAAACCTCTTGCGCCACAGCGTTGACGCACGCCTTCTAAGGCCATGGAGTATTGCTCTATGCATGAGAAGACACTGGTAAAAGTAGAGAAAAAAATATCAAGAAAAACTTTAAATGTGCATCGAAGGCGTGTCTTTGAAGAAGTGTCTCCTCTTATATGCACACGCTCTGGTTGAGAGCGGATACACAAAGTGACGTTGTTTACACTGCTTATAGAGAGAAGCGAGAGAATGAACTCGTCTGCAATGTCGCGTCGAGAACTAGAGAGCATACATAGTTAGTGATTTTTTTTTCGCTAAAAGCGCTGAGTGGGAGGTCACAAACTGCTCTAAGCGCAAACAGAGGAACCGTATATTTTGTAGGTCTGTTAATCTTTTTCCTTTTCAACACTCCTTACCAGCAAGTGGCTTAATTGGGAACCTCTCAGAAAAACATATTCATTAAAGAAAAGCACAACAAAGGGTGCTTCAGTGCATTTCTGACTGTTTTTGATGATGAACAGCAATAATTTGAAGCTTGAGACAATTTAAGTTGACGCGAATTTGCATGGAGTGGTGTACACGCATGACTTGTTGCATAGATGTGCCATACTGGCAACACCAACGGGGCACTTTGTCCTTTGGATATCGAGATCACAAAGTATGGAGGAGATATCCTCCACTGGCACTATTCATACTTAGGCATGATAATTTTCGAATATGAGAGATAGCTCAAGCTTTTTCGGTTGTCAAAAATAGTGACCCTCGTGTAAGCACCCCGTCAAATGCGTGGCAGGACTGTGAATTTGCATATACAGAAAATATGGGAGGATTCCACCAGTCATTTTAATATTTTTTTTTTTCGCCTGTAAATCAGAAGTCGTATATTGTGCAATCTTTTCACTGCATCGCATTTTGCTCTGCTAAAACATAAGCCTCCAGTTCTTATTACGAGCTACTCTCGTTCTCTTTTCATTCCATGGCGTTCCTTAGAAAGATTACATATTCTCTAGAGCGCAAAGAACGTCTGTCAACTGCAAATGCTGCGAATATATTGCGCCGTTGTTTTCTTAAATGACCGTTAGATGGTTTGTCGGCTGTTTGCAATCGTTTGCATACGCGAGCAAGTGAATGAAGTCATAGAAAGAGTATATGAAGTTTCAGATCTACCCATCGAAGTGTGATCTGCTAAAGGTTAATCCTGGATTATATTAAGTCATCTGAGTAACTCAACCACCGCAAGGGAACAGCATACACAAAAGTCAGTTTAATGTTTCCCGAATTTGTACAACGGCAAGAAAGACGACATACTGCACATGACGGAAGTCTGCCTCGCGCTCTTGCCGGAACAACGCGTCTCTCATTGTTTTCGAAGGTGCCGCATCTGCGAATAACCAAGTGTGCAGGGGGACGGAATGAAACACGAACAATGCGGAACACTGTTTTCATTCCACTCTAATTAGGCCAACAAAAACAACAACAATAAAAAACTATAATGGCTCTTTATTAAATTGTGGATGACTCTTGCGGCCCTTTATTATGACCAAGACTACAATCGCTTGAAAAAAAAAAAACAACTCATCAAACAATGTAGACGACGCACTGTTCACGCTTATTTCCATCCAAACTGTAGTTACCTAGATTTAGTCTCGCTTCTCATCATGTACGAATTATACTGTATAAAGCTTCGCGAAGTTATTTGCAGTTGCGTAGACGCGAACGGTACATCTCCCCTGTTATCAGCGCACATTACGTTATATCTTTATACGAGTTTTATGAGCATGAGTTATAGTTTGGTTTGAGATATAGTAAAAAAAAAAACAATCTCTTACCTTATCAGGCAGGCTAATAAAGACCAGTCATCTGTTTGCCTGCGAGAAAAAAGTAAATATTCCTCAAAACATAGAACAGTGAAGGTAATAAAACAATGCACCATTCATTCATGCATTCATTCATTCATTTCACGCTGTTTTCAAATAGCTGCTATGTAGTCACCAACACTGAGTATTATATTAGTGTCAAGAGGTACGCTGCATCCATTCTCACGACTGAGGAAGACTTTGATAACTAGAAGCTAGTTTCCTTGCAACAAATTGATGCGTGAGGCGAATACGCCTTCTTCGTTATTTCGAAGCTTTTGATGTCAGTATGATGGGTACGTGCTAAATACTTGCTCATGTGGAGTGTCACCAACAAGAGTCTTCAGATGATTACTCTTTCTAGAGATGTAAAGCAACGAATGAGGCAAACCTAGGCACCACCTTTGATTTGACGGTTGCGCGTAATTATTGGTTTAAATTGTATTCTTGTTTGAAAAAGTTAACATTGATTATTAATATTGCATTCACTTATGGTGTCGTTGTGCTTTCAGGGCATACATACCGTAATAAAACAATTGCAATAGTGTCGCGCTATTTAGTGCGATTTTACAAGCTTCATCTTTCGTTACTCGTATCGTACCTCAAATTTAGAGTGTAACCTGCTTCGCAAAATTCACTAATTTACTTACAGAGGGCGCATCGACCAATACCCCAAGTTCAATGGTGGTTTACCAATCAGTACTACCAAGAGAGTTTGCCTACATATTCTAAGAAATGGTTGATGACATGATGTACCGGTGTCGTCATCCCACGAAGGAGCTTAATCTCAGTTCCTCACGTGATCGTAAGTTCTTGCAAGCACAGTACAAGTATGCCTCCCTTCTTCCAACACCAACTCGTGCAAACGGCTGAGGGGCAGTGTGGGTTGACAAACACAACTTAACGAAATCCTCCAGCTAAATCTTTTGTGAAGTTGTGCGATGGCTAACTCACATGCGTCACATCGATGATACCAGACCTGCTAAAAACATAAGAGCCCAACTATATGGATCCAGTCAAGATAAAAAGCACCCACGCACAGCCCTCGAACTCAAGCACAACATTAGGCTAGCGCAACTAGTGCCAAGAAGGGCATCTAAATCATCAACCAGACTCCAGAAATATCAGTTTGGCTCCGTAGAACATTGCTATTGGGTTATTGTAGTCGCGAAAACTGTTCGCCCCGAAACGAGGGAGCAAGTAATACAGCACAAAACTCACCACAAAAACCCAATATGGAGAGTTACGAGGGTATTTCCTTTAACGCGCTGAGGCTAGCGCCTTGAAACGGGCAGAAGCATTATAGATGAACCTTCTTAACGACCGCCGATATCCGCAATATTTCGATACCTGCACTGTACATGCGCTAAGTTTAGGTACTCAGACACAGGCCACGCTAACAACGTCGTGTATTTTTTTTTCTGGATTCATATATGCTGTTACATCTACCCGTCGTTAGTCCACGTTCATTAATATTGCCGTATGAGCGGACAGAACCGATGTATCAGTCTTAAAGCCTTGGAAAATGTTACCGCAAGGCGCAAACATTTTCTCCTGCTTCTGACGAGCAACACGGGAGTGCTGAATGACCGCGTATATGTAACGCTTTTTTGCGGATACGTATCATGTCTGGATTTTGAGGCTGACGTTGATTAACGAGGTAGACGTCGTACATTGTCACTAACACAGAAATTACAAAAAAAAAGAAACAAGTAAGAAAGAAAAGGCGCAAAGAGAAAACGAAAAGAAAACGAGAAAGACCAATCCCTCGAGAGCTAAACGGTTTTGTCGGCGAAGGATTTCTTCAAGTATTCCTGCAGACGCAACGGCAGTAACATAGTGACGGTAATTTCATTGCCACCATGTAACTTTCTTCGCGAGCTAGCTGTGAAGGCGAGGGAAGAGCTGACACGTTAAGCCGAAGCTAACTTGGATCGCAACTGTTCATTCCTGGGAGAAATGGCGAACGACGTCGTCTCCGAGAGACGCCGCAGGAAAAGGGTTAAAGCACTACCGCGGAAAGAAGCGCAGATGCCGTAAACGTCGGCGAAAGCGTAATTAATGCGTCCTCGGGTGTGTATATATATCTATACCGTATAGTAACGACTGTTTTTTTCTGTGATCAGATGTGTTCTATATTTGGATTTGGCTAAGGGTTACTCATGAACGACGAAAACGAACTAGCAAACAAACAATTAAACAAAAAAGACACCAGGAGAGATATGTGCTCTGCATGCATGAGAAAATGTTTGCTTTTCCAATAAACAGGATACTTTGTGTGTAAGCGTCACTTGGCAGCAGTTTGAGTTCTTGATACACAAAAGCGTAAATTGTTTCGGATGACTTCTATGCCAGTGCGGGTATGGACCTGCGGTATACATAAGTTTATGCATGCTCTTGGTCGCATTCGAACTGTCACTTCCGAATCCCGTTTCTAACGATTTGTTACAATTTATTGGGTTTGCCTGGAGCGAGAAGCTTTTCCAAAAAGTTTTGGCATGAAGCCACGCTCAAGATGCCCGAAATGGAGAACTGAGGGCAGTGTACTATAAACTGAGATATCTTGTTTTATTGAAAACGAGGTTCAGGGTTCCACCTTGTCAGTTCTCATCCAGAATGAAAATACGACGTGAATATAAGCGACGTGTTTGGAAGCACTTTTTTTTTCACGGATGAAATCACACAGTTCTTATCGTTCTGCCTATATAATGCCTAATCTGCATGTATTCATGGAGATACATGCGCGTGTTTGCATTTTTTTTTGCGGATACTTGGAGTAAGAAGAGATGTACACCCATAAAAACGTTGCTCCTGTGTTTGTTGCACGTTGCTGCTATAGTCTTGGCTCGAGGTATATCTGTTAGCACCCGTACCGTCACCAAATATGCTGGCAGGCTGGGAACTGAGGTCAAAATTGCGCATGCTTGCTTTAAACGAGTAGTTGGGAGTAGGAAATAATGGTATAACTTGGTCTATGCACTTATGACCATCGGCTTTTCCATTAGTTTAGCTTTATAAGTGGGCATTGATAACAAAGGAAACACTTAAATAGCTGTTCACGTAGGCGAGCTTTCCAGTCAGGAGCCCTGGCTCTGGTTTATATGTAGCCAGAAAAGCCTCCCAGGATCTCGTTTGGGAGTTGTCCAAGTGATGCGAAAGTGTCACGTTTAACTGTTTGAAAGTCTCTGTTTACTGCCAGCCCTGCCAACTTTGGCACGACATGCTTTCGTTCTTTCGTTTTCTTGGAGAATTTGTCAGTATCTGAAACAGCAATACAAATAAAGTACACCCCTTCTTCCGCAATAACTAAAACGCGTGGTTGGCATTAAGTTTTCTTAATGTCTCCATTTTGCGGACATGTGCAACACTCAATGTCGATATTTCACGTTGTGCCAGAGATGGCTTTTGTTCCCGCTTCACGAAATAATTTTTTTAAATCAAGGCCTTCATAGCAACTGTTCTCCTTTTATATTTTTATCTGTGCTTAATGGAAGGCGGCTATCAGTAGCACCTGTCTCAAATAACAGCTATATGCCGTTCAATGAATCACGATGCAGCAGATTTGTTCTTTCTGTTCTGGCATAGGAGTGACCCACTAAGTGCTAGAACGCATTAAAAAAGACCTTGGCGTTTTCCCATCCATACATTGACCCCCTACGGCACAATAATATGGTTGATATATATCCGTATAAAAAAACTTAGTATGTATGTCGCCCCGCCGTGGTGTCTAGTGGCTAAGGCACTCGGCTGCTGACCCGCAGGTCACTGGATCGAATCCTGGATGCTGCGGCTGCATTTTCTATGAGGTGAAAACGCTCTGGGCCCGTGTGCTCAGATATCGGCGCCCGTAAAAGAACTCCAGGTGGTCGAAAGTTCCGGACCCCTACACTGCGGTGTCTCTCATAATAATATCGTGGCTTTAGGGCGTTAAACCCTACATATCAATTAGTATGTATATCATTGGTTAAAACATTAGCATTCAGAGTGGGGTAGGGGCTGGTGCTGACTTCAAACTTCAGCAGTGGCAAGGAAACATATTTTGTTTTATAGATTAATTTCTGTTACGTGACAGACGGGGGCACACAGTTACAGTCAACTATACTCAGATCAAGAGAGATAGTCAGTAATCTATGACGAAATTTCCAGAGTTGTTAGCCTCGTTTATCACCAGGCTTGGCACTCCAAGGGACCAGTGATGACTATAAAACAACGATCACACATGTACACACAAGTAATAAGTCATTCGGTCGCAACACCATGAAAGCTGTGCAAAAATTTGGGTCTGTAAAATGTATAACTACGCACGTATCATGGTCGGTTTCTGATATTTTAAACGTTCGCGAGAGCCGAGCACGAGTACGCGTGTAACACGCCGCGAAGGGGCACGAATGAAATAAAGAAACAAAAACAATGACTGGAAGATATGGTAAACAACCCAGCCGAACCGTAACAAACGTACAACGGCTCTTTGATTGTAAGGCACAAAATACCTTAGATTACCACTTGCCGTAATAAAGCTATATGAGTGTTAGTCGGGACGGTGAGAATATTTAAAATCCCTGCAAAATTTGCTAAGTGACCTTCGAATTGCTTGATTGAAGAAGCCTATTGCCTTACGGTTAGAGCATTGCAAACATTTTTAGAATTCATCAAGTACGAGTGGAGCTGGAGAGATTGGTGGCACTGCGGCGGCTGCGTTTCCGATGGGGGCGGAAATGTTGTAGGCCCGTGTGCTCAGATTTGGGTACACGTTAAAGAACCCCAGGTGGTCGAAATTTCCGGAGCCCTCCACTCCGGCTATCTCATAATCATATGGTGGTTTTGGGATGTTAAACCCCACATATCAGATTGGTCGCACGCAATAATTGCTTTCTCTCTTTCGTCCCGACGCGCTCGTTGTACGCTAAACGGGGAGGGATGGAACGGGTTAAAGAAGTTACGTCAAGCGTGAATCTTTACCTAGAGCGCTTTTTATGGGTGAAACTCCGAAAGCCGTGGGCCTGTCCCTCCTAGCTCGTCGTGGTTCGTGGCCACCTAGTTCGATGACTCACTCAGCAGGTGCAGACAGACAGACAGACAGACAGACAGACAGACAGACAGACAGACAGACAGACAGACAGACAGACAGACAGACAGACAGACAGACAGACAGACAGACAGACAGACAGACAGACGTATGGATGGATGGATGGATGGATGGATGGATGGATGGATGGATGGATGTACGGACAGACAAATGGACGGATGGACTTACGAAAGCAAGAACCCATGGACATACGCACAGATGGACGGATGGACGAACGCATGGATAGGCGGACGGAAGCAAGAATGAACGGACGTACGGAAGCACGGAGGGACGGGAAAAAGCATGGGCGCATGGATGGACGGATGGATGCTTCTTCCCACTCATCATCCTTTACTCCGTGGAAATGCTGCGATTTTTTTTTTCTTAAAACACGCTGCTTACTTTTGGTGTGCCTGCGAGTGGCCACGCGGGCAGAGTGTTCTATAACTGTTGAGTGGCGTGACCGCGCCTAGCCGCCTGATGCTTTCCGCGTTGCCCGTAGCGGCGGCGCGGCAGTCGTTTAGTACTGACAGCATAGCGCTCCGCGCGCAAGAACTACTATGCGCTTTGGCTCTCCCGGCGCGCTTTTAAGGGGCGAAGCTGTTCACGCCGTGAGTCTTTCCCTCCTCTGTACTACTTAGTAGTAGCAGTAGTAGTAGTAGTAGTAGTAGTAGTAGTAGTAGTAGTAGTAGTAGTAGTAGTAGTAGTAGTAGTAATACTATGTAGCCACATCTTGTTAATGAGTTCCTCAATAGATGGCGTTATATCTATATGCCCCTTAGAATAACATAACTAGATGGAGTGTGTGGTTTACACAAAATATCTAAGAAGTGGATAATGATGAGTGGGCCGAAGCGTCAGTCCATCCATGCGTCCATCCATCGGCCTGTCCGTTTATGCTTCCGTCCATTCGTCTGTCCGTCCGTCCTTGCGTCAGTCCATGCGTCCATCCGTCTTCCGTCCATTCGTACTTCCATCCGTGCTTTCATCCGTCTGTCCGTTCATGCTTCCGTCCATTCGTCTGTCCGTCCGTCCTTGCGTCAGTCCATGCGTCCATCCGTCTTTCGTTCATCCGTACTTCCATCCGTGCTTTCATCCGCCTGTCCGTTCATGCTTTCGTGCATCCGTCCATCCGTACGTGATTTTGTTTTGATGCAATAAGGCCATCAGCTGCTATGGAGAGCGTACGGAGCAGACGAGGAGAGAATGTGAATGGGTAAAGAGGTGGAGAGGAAGGAAAGGGTCACACAAGGACTGTGGGGAAGCCACCTTTAAGGGTTCACCTTTCGTCATGATGCAGCTAGGGCTCAAACAAGGGCGCGCATAAAACAATGGTCATTTGCAATTCTGCTGAGAATTAGGCTGGAAGGTACCGAGTGCACCGACTGAAGTATTCGGCGCGTTTTTCTGCCCCAGCTACGGGCGGCCAGACTAAAGGGACTGCGTAATGCGATTTTGTTGGAAGAACATAACGAAAACCTAAACACACACACACACACACAAAAAAAAAAAAACGGAAAGCTCCTGCCACTGAGACAAGAAAACTTCGTTATAGCAATTAGAGTGTGGGGCTTCTAATGTGCTTCCATAGCTATCTTACGTGGAGGTCGAATTACGTCCTCTGGTTGTCGATTCTGATCTATGATTCAGTGATTCGGGACTGCTGTTACCGTATAAAACCATTTATTCCTGGTAAATTGATCGATTTTCCAGGGAAACTTTTATGATCATATAAATAATAGGTTAGGAACAGAGCCGCAGAACGAAACAAGCTAGTCTCTGTTGTCGTTTCACTCGTCTGATCAAGAAACTCATTTTATCAGGCAGCTGCTTAGAACTTCATATAACATTCAAGATATAAGATGCAATAACATGGCTCGTATTTGCAAAAAACACTGTACGGTTAAAGTTTTTGTAAGAGAGAGTTTCTGCCAATCACGATGTGGGACATATTATTAGTGAAGTCGGCTCTCCAATCAGAAAGCGCACTTATGAAAGAGGTTGTGTGAATTGGGACCCACGTCCTCATCAGCTCAATAGTTGTTTTATGTAAAATTAAAAACAAATTTAAGGAGCTGCTGCAAGTAAGGTAATAGAAAAGACCCATACGTGCAATACAAAATGAAAGTTGCTGTTGGTTTTTAATAGACGCGGAAAAAGTTCGTAAGTAGATCGTGCACTAGGTCATGCCGAATAGACGCGTTGCGTGCGAAGAACGTGTGCTAAAACGATGTTGCAAACCATGAGTTTTCAGTATACGTTCGCTGGTATCACAGAGTCACGTGTTGCCACATTACTTGCCTCCGATATTATCTATCTATCTATCTATCTATCTATCTATCTATCTATCTATCTATCTATCTATCTATCTATCTATCTATCTATCTATCTATCTATCTATCTATCTATCTATCTATCTATCTATCTATCTGTCTATCTATCTATCTATCTATCTATCTATCTATCTATCTATCTATCTATCTATCTATCTATCTATCTATCTATCTATCTATCTATCTATCTATCTATCTATCTATCTATCTATCTATCTATCTATCTATCTATCTGTCTATCTATCTATCTATCTATCTATCTATCTATCTATCTATCTATCTATCTATCTATCTATCTATCTATCTATCTATCTATCTATCTATTTATCTATCTATCTATCTATCTATCTATCTATCTATCTATCTATCTATCTATCTATCTATCTATCTATCTATTTATCTATCTATCTATCTATCTATCTATCTATCTATCTATCTATCTATCTATCTATCTATCTATCTATCTATCTATCTATCTATCTATCTATCTATCTATCTATCTATCTATCTATCTATCTATCTATCTATCTATTTATCTATCTATCTATCTATCTATCTATCTATCTGTCTATCTATCTATCTATCTATCTATCTATCTATCTATCTATCTATCTATCTATCTATCTATCTATCTATCTATCTATCTATCTATCTATCTATCTATCTATCTATCTATCTATCTGTCTATCTATCTGTCTATCTATCTATCTGTCTATCTATCTATCTATCTATCTATCTATCTATCTATCTATCTATCTATCTATCTATCTATCTATCTATCTATCTATCTATCTATCTATCTATCTATCTATCTATCTATCTATCTATCTATCTATCTATCTATCTATCTATCTATCTATCTATCTATCTATCTATCTGCCAATGCCTAGGTGTTCTCGTGAACACCTCCTCAACTTGGCGCACACCAAAATTAGTATGAAAAGGCAAGAGTGTTTGACAACTATGACTGTCTAGTGATGACATGAAGAACGCCAAAATCCCGTCGCGTACGACGTCCAACTTTTTCCTCTAGACACGTGTGGCATATACCCGTATACCATGGGCCGTGGTATGCGGGTATGCGCCACAAGTGTTTGACAGTTCACCGTTTATATCTACCACGCAATGGTGTGAATAGAGATTGGCAATTTAAATGCGAGAGCATTCAGGAAAACTGAGATTTCCTGAATGCTCACGACAAACCAAACGAATAAGTGTTATGGTAGCAGCTATAACCAAACCCAAGCTTACAGCGTGGCAATCAACTACTCGTATTCTGCCACAGAGCCACACCAAGTGTCTGAACCGGTTCGGAAAAATTCCCTATTTTACAGGCGTAATGTTAGTGAAAAGTCAATTGTGATTGCAGTGCCGCCCTTTTAATTTTATAAACATTCATATGTACTCCAATGGTGCAGGCATCACGTCGGGTTTGCGTGAAGTGTACTTGGCTGTCATTCACTGAAGTTTGTCTACGTTGCACTATTCATAGATACCATTCTGGCAAGCACAAGCACTATATTTCAGCTTACCGCTTCTGCTGTTAGTATCACGCGTGCTGCTCTTGGCATTGTTTCGAAACTGTAAACAACTGGTTATAAGAAATATATGCGACTGTTCAAAGTACATTTGTATGTGTATTACATTTATACATATGCTCAACGTCATTTCATAATGTCTCGCTCAAAAACAAAAAAAAAATTACACCAGAGTCACCTTCGCTCCGCGTGCTTCCCGTAACATTGATTCCCATGGTACGTGGGATTTGCCGAATTTGTATTCCTCAAAACATAGCTATGTCGGGTGCTTACTTCTTCCGTTCCCAAATTTTCATGTGCAGCTCAAGGACTCATGGCTGCCATCTAGGGGAAGGAGACAATTCTTCCACATCTTGCAGTTTTTTTTTTAGTAAAGTAATTTCCTCCTCCGTATTCTCAAAAGCACTCTATGAAGCAACCTCCCGAGATAAAAGAAGACCGTGCTTATTTGAGTTCCAGAGTTCGCTAAGGTCAAACGTGTGTTTTTTATTGATGAATAAGCTGAAAAAGCGAGGAATAATAACTTTTTTCGCTTGTTCAGTTTTGTTCACGTTCGAAGGGATTAAAAAAATCCGTGCTTTTCAATGCCGGTACTATTGTTTTATTTGATGACGAATAGTTCTTCAGTGGGGTAAATACGTGGAAAATTTTATGGATTCATTTCCACCAGAAATCACGAGAAGGATTGCTTCATCTTTTTCAGAAATTTTTACGTGCCAGTTGAAAGAGAAACTGGTGCAAAAGTAAATACCGAGTTAGCTGCAATAAAAATAAAACAGCATCGTTTGTTCGTGCATAATCCTTAATCGAATCAAGAGTGGTATTAAAAGTAAAAAAAACTATCTTTTATAAACTCTGCTTTTGTACTCAAATGTAGAGTGAAGAATAGCGCCAGAAAAGCCAAGACACACAATTTTGTGTTGCAGTGTGTGTGTCTGTGTTTGTGTGGAAATATGAAAATACAAACTCATACTTCTAATAAGGCAAGATGCATTAGGGAGTTCTCACACAATTTGGAAGTCCTGCGCAGGTGCATCTGCCATACATTTGTTTGACTTAGGTCTTATCGGATGTGTGTGCATGCTAAGTTGTCTTTATGCTGCACCAGCTTCGGTATCCATAATGTATCTACGCTTTCTCGGTATCAAAAAAATTAATGCGCGTCACGTTTTATAAACATGAACGCGATTAGTTATTCTAGCGAAATAGGAAAGCACTGATTATTCCTATTTGTTTTCTATAAATTTTCTCTCACTGATGAATGATGAAAACATTTTATTATGAAAATTGAAAGAAAACTGGGAGGGTCCCTATTCCAGGACTTCTATGGTAGCCTCTGCGACAGCTTAGGCCCTGAGAATGAGGGCCCGGCAGACCTGAGTTGTTTATTTTTACCACACTTCTAGTTTGTTCAATAGCCGGTCTTCATATGCAGTCAAAGCTGTTACAAATATAGATAACATTACACTTGCGTTGTGCAACGTGGAAGAGTAACTGTTACAGATAGTGCACTGCGTGCTCAATATTGTTTTGTGCTAAGTTTTTTGTTTCCTGGAGTAAACTTTCAGAGGCGTAGAAGCCTGAGTCGTAATCGTTCTTGAAGTTGTTGCCACTGCTGCTAATGACGATGATGTCTATGTTGATGCTTTTAAGAGTACTGGTGCCTACCCACATAGAAAATTCAGCCAAGAATGGGGTTGATATAAGTATGATTTTAGAATACTCAGTTTCGTTACGTGTACTCTTAGTGAAAGTATAAAGCTCGACTTTTCTTCCTTCCTTTTCCACTGTAGTGTCTATACTGAAGCAATTTTTGATTTTTTCGCTTTTTAGTGACACATTCACCACGATTTTATAAAATTTATATTTGGGCCACCTAATAAGTAGTCCTACATCTACCCGTGAATAAAACGTCGCCAGGGCCGTCCTAATGAACACAAGAAGAAATGAACCATAATATAAGGCTAATAAAGCAGTAGTACACAATAAAGCAGTAGTACAATTTTTGTGTGGGGATCCCAAACTATGGAGGCGTACTCAAGTTTAGGCCTAATTAAGGAAAAGTAGGAGAGGAGTTTAACACTAGGCGGAGCAGTCTTGAGCTTGTGGCGGAGAAGGCATAATTTACGTAAAGCGGCAGAGCAGATGTTATTTATGTGCTAATTCCAGAATAAGGTACTTGTTAACGTTAAGCCTAAGTATTTATAGGAGGCTACTTTTAGTAAAGGTGCGTCAGCTAAACTGTATGTGTAGTCTAATGGGACTTTTTTGTGCGTTATGGGGAGATACACACATTTGCTTGCATTAAGAAGCATTCCCCATTGTTCACACCATTTTGATACATTGCCTAAGTTAGTATTAAAATCACATTGGTCACTAATGCAGGTTACATATCTAAACAAAACACAATCGTCAGCAAATAAACGAATTTGTACCGGGGTGCTAATTACATCGACAATGTCCTTAATGTAGACCAGAAACAGAAGGGGGCCTAGTACGCTCCCCTGCGGAACGCCAGAAGTCACAGGAAGGCAGCCCGATTGTTTTTCTCCTACCTGAACATATCGGTTGCGATTGAGTAGATAAGCTGAGATCCAGGAGATAAATAATTCTGGTATACCAACTAACCGAAGCTTTATAATTATTTTATCGTGTGGAACTGTGTCGAATGCTTTACTGTAGTCTAAGAATATTACATCAATTTGGCCGTTAGCATCAAGACAAGCTGCAAAGGTATGAACGATAGTAACCAATTGTGTTGTAGTAGAAAATTCTTTTCGAAACCTATGTTGATGATTTGTTAAAACTGAGCGTTTTTCTAAGAATTCATTTAATTTATGAGCTATTATGTGTTTGATAAGCTTGCAGCATGATGATGTTAAGGAGATCGGTCGATAATTTTGTAGTACTAGGTGGTCACCTTTCTTGAATATAGGAACTATTCGTGCCGACTTCCAGTCATCTGGCATTTCCGCTGACAACAGAGAGACTCGAAAAATAACGAGTAAGTATTTTGCAACAGACTCTGCAAAGCGACGCAGAAATGTGTTGGGGATATTGTCGGTAACGCAAGAAGTCTTAGTCTTTGAGTTCAGCAACATAGCAACGACACCAGAATAAAAAATAAAGTTTACATTTGCAGCATTGTCCGCATTCATGACAGATGGGGAAGCAGTAGGAGTAGAAAATACACTATGAAAATACTCATTGAGGTGTTGAGCAATGGCAGCCTGATCAGACACCATTGAACCATTGACAAAAACCTGTGATATGGGTTTCTTTTTTTCCCTAATGTAGTTCCAGAACTTCTTTGGATAATTCTTTATGAAGTTTGCGAGTGACGTATTGAAGTAGTATTCCTTCGAGGTGTGTACGGCATGCGCAAGCTTATCTAGAGCGTCAACTATAACTTTGGGGTCAGCATGCTTTTTCTTTATTCTTTTAACTTTACGCTTGAGATGAATAATGCTTCTCGTCATCCAGGGCGTATGTTTATGCACCTTTTTACGTTTAGACGGTATAAATTTTTCGATAAAGTAGAATCATATGCGTTTAAATTGGTCACACAATCTACAAACATCGGTAGCTACAAAATCTATCAGACAGATTTCTAGGTGCTCGATAATGCAAGCATCATTGGCATGTGTATAGTCTTTCACACAATGAAAGGACAAGTTGGCAGTTTACGAAAGCGGTACCAGAGGGATAGAAACTGACACAAGGCAGTGATCAGACAGCCCTTGCTCAATTACTACAATATGTGTACTGAAATCTCGGGGAATAAATACCAGATCTAAGATAGACCTAGCAGTACCCTGATGATGCGTTGGTTCATGAACCGATTGCACCAAATTATGTGCGAGCATGATGTCAAACACTGCATTTGCATTGCTGATATTGGCTGTAAAGGTTTCAAAACGCTCCCAATCTACTAGGGGGACATTGAAAGCGCCAATCAAAAGAACTTTGTTGCCATGGTATTTAGACATGTGTTCCTTTACTTTTAATAGGTATTCAAGAGTTGAGGCCAGCGGTCTATATAATGCACATTCGATGAATGAGTGGCCCCACAAAGGTACTTTAATACAGATACATTCAAGCTCCGGTACATCATCCAACAAGACAGCATCAAATTTTCATTGGATTAGGACGGCCACACCACCTCCCCTTGATTGCCTGTTCTTACGAAAAGCCGTCTAGGAAGGTGGAAAAATGTCGCAATCATTCACTTGTTTATGTAACCATGTCTCATAACAGTAATGTGAAAATCGTACTGCAGTAATAGGATTTCTAGGGGCTCGGTTTTATTCATAACACGAGTGTGTTATTCATAACACAAGTGTGACGCATGCCGTCGCATGCGTCACACTTGTCTTGAATTTCACTGTCAGGGTAAATTTTATGTAAAAAATACGGAGTGGGGTAAGTTACGGTTTGCAGTAAACGTAGCGTGACTGCCTGAGCCCTGTTCGATTTCGCGTGTGGCAGTGGGAATTGCCTGTGCCCCAAGTAATAATATTTTGTGATGTCGTTGTATGCGATTAAATCATCATTATAGTCCCCGTAATGAATTGACTCGCAAAGAATTTCGAGATAGTGGCACGCCCCAGCTGACCCAAAACAGAACATTGGAGCGAGCTTACGACAGCTGTATATCGCTCTAGAAACCCCTTAACCACCATGTTGACGTCACAACGACAACAAATAAACTGCCCTTTCCTCGACTCCTTTTCTACTTGAAGCCTCATATGAACGGGTTCACCGTAACAGAAACCGAAGTCCGTCGTGGTTAGTAACGACGAGTGCTATGAGTAGGAAATGTTGGTGAAGAGTCGTACAGTTTGCAGAGCGGCGACAATGCCGCACTGCGGCTCTGGCGGCAAGATCAAAGGAAATTGGGGGCATGCGCTGCATTGGGCGAAGGCGATTCAGTGTGTTTGAACGCAGTGGGAGCACATGCGTCAGGCGTTCAGGAGTCGGTGCGGGGAACTTCGGCCCCTTGTCGTCGGCTTAGTGCGCTGCGTGGACGGTCGCTGTTCGGCGTTGCTTTTCCGCGAGAGCAGAAGCGACAACACGGAAGCGTTAGTGAGGTCCAAAATATTAGAGAGCTTTAGTACTGCGTACGCTGCGTACGTGGCGGCGTTACGTACGTAAGGATGCCACGTTCTACGTAGTGCGCATGCGCAGACCGCAACGCGCACGTATCGCATTACGTACGCAGCCGCTACGTACGCACGCATAAGATGCGTGCGTGCGTACGTATGAGGTGATCGCGCTGCTCTCGAACAAGTTCGCGACAGCGCGAGACTTCGTTTTGCAAAATGGCGGCATCGAAGGCAGCACCGACCGGCTCTGTGGATTACAATATGGCCATAATCAGGCTATAACACTTGGATTGGCTCACATTGGCTGTCAACAACACGTGCTTCTACTTTGATCTACCAGATGGCGCAACACGCTTCATGCTCGTTACGTACGCGGGTACTACGGCATACTAAAAGCCGATTAGTGGCAAACGACGCCACGTAACGCAAGGCGCTTGCGTGATGCGTACGTAGCAGCATTCCGCAGTACTAAAACTCTATATTGTTCTGTGCCACGAGAGTCCAAGACACGTGATTCACCTGTAAAACCTTCGGTTGCCGGATAAATTGTATGAGAGAGAAAAAAAAACAACAAAAAAGCAAGCATGAATCACCGCAGTGAAAATTTAAAGTAAGTTCTCACTCTGTCTCACCTTCCGATTTTCTCAGTTCGCTTGAAATCATTAGTTTCGACTACCTGAATCAGTGCGTAGCACGGCACGTCCATGTACGACTGCAGTAATGATAGCCCGCTGTCTCCTTGCATTGTGAAAATCCAGTTATGTTTGAAAATCCAGTTATGTTGAAAAAAAATTGTGTTTTTCTTCTTTTTATTTATGAGACGTAGCTGACGATGTTCGCACTCGCATAAGTCACACCGCGGTTAGAGTTTTTTTATTGTAACTTTCACATCCATGTAACAAAAAATGTTTGGTCCCATAGCCTAACTGGCTAGTAGAGGGACCAATTGTGTGACATACCTACATACTTGCACAAGCGGTTACACAGCGACAAAGGACATCAAGCTGGTTACAATGTTTAAAGTTGCTTTGCTGGTTGTTTTTTACTGGACTGCGCATAGTGTCCAAGGTTCACCGCCTTCAATTCGCACATCGGAAAGGCAGCATCATCACATCGGAACGAACTTTTGTGCATTTTCAGCAAACGATCAAGGCATAGCCTTGCTGGTTTGTTCTGTCTGTCGCTTCATTAGGAAGTTATTTGTTTGAGCCACTGATTCGAATTGGCACCTAATACATTCAGAGATGTGTTGTTTTCTTTCACGCGCACCGTGTGTATGCCTGTTACGTTCCGTAGAGTGCTTCAGGTGTGCATTTACGTGTGCGCTTGTTGCGCGAGCTCGTCGCGCAGCTGATGTAACACCGTGACTGAAATACGGCACCTCTCACGCAGAGCCGCGTTCGAGCAGCAAGCCATGTAGATGCCATAATAGAGAGTTTTAGTACTGCGCAATGGTGCTACGTACGCATCACGCAAGTGCCTTGCGTTACGTGGCGTCGTTTGCCACTAATCGGCTTTTAGTACGCCGTAGTACCCGCGTACGTAACCAGCGTGAAGCGTGTTGCGCCATCTGGTAGATCAAAATAGAAGCATGTGTTGTTGACAGCCAATGTGAGCCAATCCAAGTGTTATAGCCAGATTATGGCCATATTTTGAGCCACAGAGCCGGTCGGTGCTTGGTTTTGATGCCGCCATTTTGCAAAACGAAGTCTCGCGCTGTCGCGAACTTGTTCGAGAGCACCGCGATCACCTGATACGGACGCACGCACGCATCTCATGCGTGCGTATGTAGCGGCTGCGTACGTAATGCGATACGTGCGCGTTGCGGTCTGCGCATGCGCACTACGCAGAACGTGGCGTCCTTACGTACGCAACGCAGCCACGTACGCAACGTACGCAGTACTAAAACTCTCTATTCTCGTAAAATGGGAGTGCGAGCACGACGCGAGATTCGAAGAAACAACAGCAAAAGAAAAAAATGGCAGGTCCCACGTACAGTGTGAATCGATTATATGCGAAGCACAAATGAGGAAGGTAGAAATGTCACCTCAATAGCACCACAACGTTACGAAGTAGAGGTATATTATGCCGCACACGACTTCCACGTCATGAGCATCATGTTTGGATGTGTCGTTTACCTTCGTCATCTATTCACGTCACGAGATGCCAAACTTAGTATATGTAAAGCTAGCGAAACCGCCGTGAGCACGCTATGAACGCGGTATGTTTTCATGTTCATGCATGACACGCGGGTCATGATTATCACGTTTGCACCAGTCATATATCTTCGTCACCCATTGACATCACGTATTACAAAATTTGGCATATGTTAAGCTAGCGAAACGGCCGCGAGCGCATCAAGAGTGTGGCATGTAGTCATGCTGTTACATGACACGCATGTCGTGATTATGATGTTTGGATGTGTTATCTACCTATGTCGTTGGTTGTTGTCACGTAATACCAAACTTCGTACTTGGGAATTTAGCGAAACGGTCGCGAACGCATCATAAGCGTGGAATGTAGTCATGTTGTTACATGACACGCATCTAATGATTACCGTGTTTGCACCAGTCACATACCTTCGTCATCCATTCACGTACCGTAATACCAAATTTTGTATATGTGACGCTAGCGAAATGGCCACTAGCGCATCATTAGCATAGCAGGTAGTCATGTTGGTACATGACTCGCACGTCATAATTTTCAGGTTAGGGTCTGTCGCTTGTGTTTGCCATGCAATCATGTCTTACCATACCAGTTTCGCAACACTTGAGGAGAACGAAACCACCGCAAAAGCAGCTAGACCAAGAAATGTTAATCATGACATAATGACATACATATAATCATCTTCATGTTATGACTGGTTAAATATGCTTGTCATACTGTGATGTTATACAATACCAAGTTTGGTATCGATACCATTATCCAAACGGCCAGGAGAGCTAAATGTCGTAGGCGGCTAGACAGATAGACACGCTCAAAGTCACCGAAGTTCGGTAAAAAATGCTTCGCGTTTAAAACGGGGGTAACAGTTCAACTTGCTTCGCAGAAGTCAAAGCTATAAGCTAGCTGCCTAACAGCCGTGTCAGCGGGTGCGGGTGATGCTGCAGTGGTACAGAGGACATGAGTCTAACCTTATGAGGCTTTTTAGTGCTATATAACCACGTCATCTCTGTTTTGTTTTTGTTTTTCACACGCCGCGAAAGGTTGTTCACTACAGTAAGCGTCTGCTACTGCCAGCATGCACAACGAAAGAACAACCATGTTTTATGGGCGAAGATACTTAAGGCGTGGGTCTGTCAATCCTCCGTTGTCGTATGTAGCCACCGGTGGCACATACCCGCACCGGTGGCACATATATGGGTCACAGGGGATGCGAGATGGGAGATGACAGTACTTGGAGGGTTCACTAAATGGGTGCCCGGACGGACGAATGGACGGAAGGACAGACAGACTAGCAGACAGACGGATGTATGAGTGGACGCACGCGTGGAGCGGGTATGTGCCACAGGGAATGCGAGATGCGAGATGGCGGTTCTTTTAGTGTTCACTAGATCTACGCACGGACGATTAAAAGACGGACGAAGAGATGGACAGACGCGCGAACGGACGGGCAGACGGATGAACGGACTCACAGATGGACGCGCGGAGAGACGGACGGACGCATGGATGGACGCACGGATGGTCGCGCGAATGGGCGGACGCACGGACGGGCTGACGGACGCTTCGCCCCACTCATCATTATTCACACCATGGATATGATGTGATTACTGTAGGCGAATGTGTATGTATCAAGTCATGCGCTGTGTTTCTAAACAGGTGTTAGTT
Organism: Rhipicephalus microplus; assembly: GCF_043290135.1. Taxonomy (NCBI): domain Eukaryota; kingdom Metazoa; phylum Arthropoda; class Arachnida; order Ixodida; family Ixodidae; genus Rhipicephalus; species Rhipicephalus microplus. The sequence continues at coordinate 213,093,423 of NC_134700.1, forward strand.
CTCTTTGACAAGGCGTTCTAAAGAGTCAGAAAGAAAATTTGCGGGAGAATTTTTCTTCGCCGACCACGTAGAACATTGATCACGTGCGTGACTTTACTTGGCACTGCACAGAGACTATTAAGTATTTTTAACGTATCACAAGGAAGCTTACCTTAACTTATCGTACACGGTATTATCGTGGGTATAAGGAAGGGAAATTCGCGTTAAGTCGGGTGTCGTTGTCTGCTCCACAACGTGAACGGGGTTAACAAACTTCAATGATTTGATTACGTTTGCTTTTCGAAGTACCTGTTCAGCTGAGAGATTTTTTTCAAGCGGTGCGCGGTGCTCCAAATGCAGTGCGAGATCCCTGCACGTGCACGTAAGAGAGCGGAAGCGCGGCGAAAAGAAGGAAAAACTTGCAACGTACATCCCCACTTTCCATTTTTCTACCAGAGCCTTGATGGCGCTGCCTGTCCAGTGTCGCATTGCCACAAAGCGTTGCTTTGTGTCCCTATACACCTATATACGGTGCCCGGGAGAAGTCAGCAATATCGTCAACGCACGAAGATCTAGGCTTACTAAGAAACCTAAGAGGGCTTCCTTCCTGAGGCTGACATCCCTTCCTTTGTCTCAATTTATTCTGTCTCTCTTTTTCCGTCGCCTTTCAGGTCACTAGCGTTCTAATCTTCTTACACACCCATAGCTACAATTCTATTCTTCCTAGCTCCTTTCTTGGACCTATCACCATAGTTTTATTTGGGCTGTAGTGTATCGTTTGGTACTGAGTGATAGACGAGCCGCGAAACGCAATGAAATAGCTACAAATCAACGAAAGATTGTCTGAACACCTACCCTTGCATTCTGGTTTTATATGTTCATTTGCAGAAGTATCGTTGCCCGCCGGCTTCCTCGAAAAGTTATCTCGGTTGACGTGTTCTTGTCGCCGCACGCAGCGTCAGCAAGGACACTCAAAAAGAGGCGACCATGCGAACGGCGTCCAAGCGCCTTCGCTGAAAAGAAGTAGTTTCTGTGTCTAAGCGCATCTCGATTTCAAAACGAAACGCGGGAGCTAGAATGCGACTAAGTTGGGAAAGCAGCAAAAAGAAAAAAAACCGAATTAAGATGATAAACAGAGTGATGTAGAGAGAGGAACATATATGTTTTTAGATTCCCACTGAAGATGCAGCCGCACCCGAAGCTAGACAAGTGGCCCTATCATGTGTCACCTTACTTCAGCCAACAACACGCTAACTTTCGTCCTGACGCTTCAAAAAGAGGGAAAACACCCACAGAAATGAAATATCGCAAGACTTGCAAAAACGAGCACGGAAGAATGATACTCAGCCGTTGTTAACACGAAGAATAGTTAGAACAAAAGTGTTCAGCGGACAGGAACGACATCTTGAAACGACGCGGGGAAGATACGAGTGATAAAAAGAAAATACAGAGGTGCAATGTTTTCTACACGCCCGAAAGAACATGAAATTAAGCTCCATCTTGTAGCGTACAGCTCTGCGCACAGCCACAGGAAATTCATCGGCAGACAAAACAAAACGATGACTTTTTTTGCGTTTGTTCTTTTTCATAAAAATAACGAAAAGATTCAGAGCAATGAGCCACTACACCATGTCGCCCTTCAGCATTATTGTTTTTTGTTTGTTTGTTTTTTACCCGAAAGATTCAGTGGAAAATATCATTTTAGGGTATAACATACACGTCTCTTACACATAACTTTTAGCTTATTATCAACGAATAAATTATGAACTGCCACGATTTAGTTTACAACTCCTGAGAGAAATTCTCTTTATTTCCCGTGAACCATATATATGATCCCGCCTAAACCGTTGCGGCAAATATTGCGTTTTTTTATCTCTTACAAACGTTTTTGATCATTATTCTTGCCTAAGACCAGCCCAGTGCTTAACTATTTTTTCCTTCCATTGCTTGCGTAATTGTCCGACAATCCACCCGAGCTGTTTCCGCTGATAGTGGCTCTTGAGTATTGCTAATGCTTCATTGATTTTTCTGGTTTACTTAACACTCCCTTCTGCAAGGACAGGCTTCAGCCAATGTTTGAAATTTTTTATTTAGGATTTTTCGTTTGGAATTCTTTAGTTGCAACTTTTATGTGTCGTCAGCATTCTTGTCTAAAAACAGTTCATCATATCAGAGGCGAGAGAAGCTCGGGGACATAATCGCGTACCAAGTCGAATCTTCTCACTGACTGGAACGTTAAAAATGACAGAATTTATTCTTAAAACTCATTTCTGGTGTATATATTACGCAGCTGGCCAAAATTTACCCGTGTACCTGAATGACAGAATTACTTCTTCATCTTTACTTTCGCAAAAACGGTTTCCATTCCTTTTTTTTCTCTTCTGTAATATTCAAGCTGTGATGTAATCTTCTGGTTTGCGTTGCGATGTTTACGCCTTTAGAAAATTGTTTTTGCGTATTTGCGGTTTCAGAGGTGAAACTTCACGATTTCTTTTTTAAACATTAAAGTGACAAAACAGTTGACATCAAAGTAATTGTTCACTTTTAAACGTTGACTAAGAAAATAATGATACGCCTTATCCGTACAGCTCTGCATCAGTTCTACATGCATGTGACTTTGTAATGGTGATGGAGACGTTTGGAATCGCTTCAGCGTTCAACTTGAAAAAAAAATTGCCCAGACAATGTGCATGGGAATAGACGACTAGTCTCACATGGATTCCTACGTGCGCCTTCACTTCATCAGGGTTAACCATTTCTGAAACAAATTTCTGCGGAAGCAATCATAAATTTTCAAACTGAATTGCAATGTGTCACTACTTCAACAGAAGACGCCCCCTTTACGCCACACGTTTGAGGCAACTACACTTCACACGTCTAGAAAGCGTTCCAAAGTTCGCCGGACCTTTTTAGCGCTTCTCTTGGTGAAATTTCAGTCAAGGTTCGAGCTGATGTGTGTAGCAGACATTATTCATTTTATCTGTACGAAATGAAAGCCTTGTTGTGCAACTAGAGACATTGCCGCTTAAATAGGCTAACTGATTAATGGTGAGGCAAATACATCAGAATTTCGTAATGATGAAGACATGGGTTAACCACCCCGCTGCACATAGCTATGCATGTATAAATTGAGTGGCTTCTGCTTCTTTCGTTTAAAAATATATTACCCTAAAGACAATATTAGGGCTTTTATGTAAAATTGCTACGCATTATCGCGTTGCAATGTAATCCAAATAACGAAATCGCTCTGCCCTTATATTCGCAATATTGAAGAGGCTGCGGAAGCATTAGCATGATCTGTCGACAAAGCGTAGCCCATGTGCTCGTTCTTCGGCTCGTCATTGCCTGTGTGGCTGTACACAGTGCCGGCAACTTTCTTAATAACGGACAAATAATAGTTTGTCGAAATCAATCAGAGACGTGTTCTCATTGTCGCCACCACCAGCAGTTCTTCTAGTTCTCGTTTACTGTTTTTTTTTCATAGACCATTTGCCGTCTTTTTTTCATGTGTTCGAGGCGGTATGCCGTGGTGTACGTTTCTAGAGATAATTAAATTTGTTTATTCAACAACTACTTTACTACTACTACTACTACTACTACTACTACTACTACTACTACTACTACTATGACCACCACTGTTACTACAAGTACTATTAAACAGGGAGCTAATAAATAGTTACTAGCACAGCGTGAAGAGTCGGACGAGTTGCCACATGATTGAAGATGACAAACTTGTTGGGAGCCCGATCAGGAAAACAGAAGAAGAATTGATTCAAATATAAGATTTAACGTCCCAAAACTACTATATGAATATGAGAGACGCCGTAGTGGAGGGCTCCGAAAATTTTAACCACCTGGGGTTTTTCAATGTGCTTCCAAAGCTGAGCACACGGGCTTACAGCATTTAACGCCTCCATTGAAAATGCAGCCGACGCCGCCGGGATACGATCCCGCGACTTGCGGGACAGCAGTCGAGTATCTTAGCCGCTAGAGCACCGCGGTGGGGAGGAAAAAGAAGAAGGCAAAACGACCAAGCTGACAGTGGAAGGTGGCAGAGAATTTAACGGGGTGTTGAAATTAGGAGAGTTGCAAGAATAAAATGCTATCTGTGAGCGCCAGGAAAGAATAAGTGGGGTGTGGCGTTCACCTTGCAGACGACATAATATAATGGGATACTAATTAGTGAATAACAAGCCATTACTAACCACATGTTTGGGAAGTTTCGATATCCCAAAGGAGATTATATTTATTAGCGGTCGAAAGGCATTAACCGGATGCGTGAACGGTCATGTTGGTAGTCCACTATTGAAGGTACACTGCCCACGGGAGAGAGACACGAAAATGAAAAGAAAAGAAGTGAGATACGGCCATAAAGAAATAAGCGAAAACAGAAATCCATGGAGGGAGGTTTGCCTGGTATTAGTAAGCCGTTTGCTACCCTTCACTTGCGCGGGGAAATAGGGGTAGAAAAGAGGACAGAGGGATATACGAATACAGCGACAGGCGCATGATATTGGAGCGGGAAACACGTCTATCACATCTGCGGGGTAAAGCACTCGGAAGCACGCGTGACGCAAGGAGCCCTTCCCGTCACGTAGCGCGTCTCATCACGACCACTCTCTGAACAAAGGTGGAGTGATGGCTCCCGCTGAGAAAAGCTTTGCGTTTGCACTGGCAAAGAAAGAAATAAAGGAGACGTTGACCGGTTGAACGCAGAAAGTGCAATAGCGGGTGTTAACAGTCCTGTTACACACACACACACACACACACAAAAGAAAAAAAGCGAATGAGCACAGGACTGAAGTTCTGTCATAAGTTCTGGGACACGGACGACATGTCACGGGCCTATACACTATCCGTGCAATTCAGAGACGAACACTCACCTCGGAGTTTTCCAACTCGAGGATTAATCGGAGATAAACGACAGCATTTGGCTCGCTAAAGAAAAAGAACGAACGCCTGTCTGCGTACGTCTATAGGCTTATATTCACCTTGGCATCCGGTTAGGCGCACGACGGCGTTTGAATGACATAGCTCTTCTCACGTCTCGAACTTTGATCATTCCTTTTTTACTATAGATTTATTTTACCCCGGGCTCTCTCCGTACCCTTCACACACGCCCGACTGAGCCTGAAACGGTGGCGCCTTAACGAGTGTCGCGTTGTTTACGACGTCCTAGTCACGCTCGCTCTAAACCACGTCAAATGCAATCGCTGCTGCGCTGCGGTGGAGTAGTCCTCGTCGGGCGATGAACGACTGCCCTGTAAACGGCCTCCCGTAGACTGGATGGCGGCAGACCGAAGGCTGTAACCAGTGGTCATGCACATCCCACTGCCAGGTGCTTTATTGCGATCGGAAGAAAGTAGTTTGTTTGGTTAGTTGCAGTTAGTATATGCTCTCAGGAAAAAAGTAAACTCGTTTCTTGTTGGAGACCGGAGGCCAGCAGGTGAAAAGTGAAAAGGTGAGCACACGTGTAAGAAAAAAGTTTGACGAGGTATGTTTAAAAGTGAACTTGGTGCGATAGATATTCTATGGAAGGCGCACAAGAAGCTGTCGAATCACTTTCAGCCTGAACTCATTTTTAATGGGCCGAAAACTATTTCTTGGTGATTTGGCTCTGCTACCCCCTCAACAGCTCAAAAATAATGTATTTTGAGCACAATTCAGTATATAAGAGAAATCACGCCATGTTTTATATGTAAGGTACCAGGCTGGTAAGGGAAAGTTCATTGAATTTCACTTCATGATCGTCACCTTTAGCTCTCTCACGCACTCCTCAAGCAGTGCAGAAATCACGTTCCCATTCATTACGTAAAATCTAGCTATCGCAGTGCCCTTAGGTATTGGGTAAGACATTCTGGCTGGTTTCTCGTGTACAGAACAATAAATCGGGGACTGTCAAAGTCCACGACTCTGGATCAGCATGCAATGTATTTAGAGCTCTGACAACTACTAAGTTCTGGTGTTCATTGTTTAGGACATGAAGGTTCTAAGTAAAAAGGGGTAGACAGCGCCCTAAAACTGAAACTATTTTATTTACGGCCCCACCGCGGTGGTCCGTGGGTTAAGGTACCCGGCTGCTGAGACACAGACCGCGAGATCAAATTCCGGCTGCGGCGGCTGCATTATCGATGGAGGCGAAAATGCTTTAGACCCGTGTTCTCAGATTTAGGTCCACGTTAAAGAACCCCAGGTGGTCAAAATTTTCGGAGCCCTTCACTATACAGCGTCTTTCATAATCATATGGTGGCTTTCGGACGTTAAACTCAACATATCAATCAATCATTTGCGGTGACATCAATAAAAATGTTATTGTCAATACAAGAAAGGAAAAAAAAAAGGTGACGTGGGAGGGATCGCTATGCTTCGCCTTGAAGAGTTGAATGCGCCAGCGATATCCTGGCCCTATAGTGCGTGCTACAGTTGATGATATTTTCTTCTTCTGTGGCGTTACTCGAGAAGTTTACCTTGCGGATAACTGCAATGTAATCCATAAAGTTGAAAGTGGCTTATGTCAGTGCAGCTTTCACACACGGCTGCACTCCGCGTGCAGTGGAGGGTTGCATGGTTTAAACAACGAGCAAGTACGTGCATGATATCTTCTAGAACTTGCTATACAAACTACATGGCCTTGAGGGAATACGCGCAGTAACGTGTGTGCCCTGTGGAATGCGTGCGCGGTTTTGAACCATGAAGTCGCAATGATAATGACGTGTTCCGACGGTGGATGGCAATGCACGCTTGTACGACGCAATATTGCTGCAATATTACATGTTGTATCGCGAAGCCTGTATACAGAATGCGTGTGTTTGTAATGCAGTAGGTATTTTTTTCAAGGCATTTCCAAGCATATAAAGTTTTTTCACTGTGTTAGCAGATGCCTTGATTTGTGGTAGAACACCTGATTTAAGCGCAGAAGGCCAGGGTTTGATTCTCACTCGGACGTGGGAGTTTTTATTATTTCTTTTGAATCTTTTTCGACTTTTTCGTCACGCACAAGATGATGCTTTATCGCTCACAACCAACGACGCTCACGCCAACAACGACGCCGACGCCAACAACGGAATTTCTGCGAAACGAGCTCTTTAACGATCTTACGTTAAAAGAAGCAATCCCCCAGTGGATCATTATGGCATACAGAGATGTTACCAAGCAGCATTTCGAGCCGTGCTTGTTAAGCAGTATATTACGCGATATATAACCAGACGCTTAGATGGCGAAACTGTGTAGCCGTGCTTGAATTTAGCCGTTCTTAGGGCATCACTATGCCAGCGGCACGGCTGCCATCGAGGCCTGGAAGAGCCTGCTAACTCCAACTGAGCTGCAGAAATAATGGCATGAAGAGAGCTCCGGTTTCTCGCGGAGGAACGAGGTAAACCGCCAAGGCCTTGTACGAGCGACTCTAATTACGAGTCATCGCGAGGGTAAGAGTTAAATAAATATATGTGACAGTTGTGACGCAACCACTAATCCTGTACTTTAGTTTGCTTAAATCTGAAGAACCGACGCCACCTGCCCTTGCAGAGCACGCGTAATTCAAGAATAGGTTAATAGCGCCGACATTTGAGCTTGCCAGGATTAGGCCGTAATGCATGTGCGAGGGCTTTGGGGAGAATTAGCGCACTCGAATAACGGATTTGGCAGTGTCGTTGGCGTAACATCAGTGATTTCTGCTCCTTCATTTCCGACATCGAGGTGCAGTGCAGAGGTTAATTATCCCGAGGTCGTTTCGTTGTGCGTAGGCATAGCCACACATTAATTTTATGTCTCCGTTGGGAAACCCTATACGGGCGTGCAAATGGTGCACTCATTTCAGCGTTGCGAAAATGAAATTCCCGAGGCACAAAGAAACGGTTAAGTAAGAGTGCATTGAGAAAACAGAATGGGCTCAAGATGCGCGAGTCAGACTTGCTTTTTTGGTACTAAAGAAAACCTGCTTAACTTCCACGAAGTCGCGCAAGGCTGGGTCTGAGCAAAGCCGCTGGGCACCTGGCTTGTCTTGGCTTGGATAGCCTTTCCACATGTCTCTTTAGTGACGTTTGCTATACTATACTTGGCTATGTCTGCTCTCTCCTTTAGCAATGCGTCGCAGAAGTTGGGCAGATTCCATGACAGACCTCACTGGTCCTCTGGAATTTGAGGAAACACATGGATTGAAAACACCGATTATGGGCCACAGGTTCTAGCTGGTCTTATTAATCTTTTGTGCCAAGTGCGTGAGCTGTGCTCGAGCGTGCGCTGGCTTTCGAAGATAACTTTCCACCTACGACACGCAACAAACCTCCACCTTAACAGCCCGGCTGTTAAAAGACTTGGATCATGGTCGTGTTCTCTGGAAAAGAAATACGTTCAAGTCCACGAAGACATGTTGTTGATAACAAAACAATTATTCAAGTTTCATTCGCAAACTCTGAAGACTTTTTCGTTTACATTATGTCCTGACGTACGAAATGCTCGTATACAATTACTTCCTCGTTGTTACATAGGCAAGCAGTATCCCAGCTACTCTTTTGTTGCTGCCATCTATGTGGTGCCCTCGAACTAAACAACAACGACAAGCGCCACCTACGTTGCGCTTCTAAATCTGTTTCTGGAGAATAAACCGTTCCAATTCTGCTCTCGACTGGGCTGGTCCCGTGTCTATCGCGGCCCAACAACAACTCAACATAACACTCGTCTGTGTATAACAGCTAACAATTTTGATGTACAACCATAAAAGATGAAGCTATTCCTAAACGTTCGGGCCAGAACTGCGGTTCACTTGAAAGATGAGTGACCCAGACATGTTGTATTACACCGGTAAACATTTGGGCTCTAGGTTTTCTCTTTTAATCACGGAATAAAAGCTGTGTGGGTGTTTTGTAAGTGATGTTACATGATGTGCCACTAGAATACCATTTGAATTATTTGGCAAACCACTGAGGGAGAATCAGCTTTTGCTTTTATGGAGCGAGAATACAACGTTTCAATAGGTATACAGTTGTTTCAAACATGCATATTCACCTCATATTGGACCTGACTAATGCGTCAAAGAATGGAGGATTTGGTTAGGGAGGTTAGTTTGTCTTACATGGGCCTCATGCAAGCGGCAAGTTTAATCGCAAGAGAAAGTATAGTTTAGACCAGAAGTTCGACGCCCTCTATTTTGCTTCTTGAATAGTTATGCGTGGTGCTTGTCTGGTCTGTACTTAGAATTCCACATTGGAACGGCTAGATTAATACACATTAGTGTAGCCTTTGGCGTGTTACCGCATATATTCGTAAAAAATGCGTGTTAATTAAAAAGTCTCAGTTTCGGAAAAAGGCCGAAGCAATGATTGAGATAGCAACACATCAGGCTGCTATACGAAGTAAGGCTAGAAAATTTAGGAATCACGCAAAATGTAGTGAACATGGCCGATTGTGCTTGAATACACAGGAATACAGTAACCACTGTATCTAAGCAGGTATTGTTGTGAATAGTGGACTGCGTGACGTCCGACAGGATTGATTGACTGATTTGTGGGTTTTAACGTCCCGAAACCGCCATATGATTACGAGAGACGTCGTAGTGGAGGGCTCCGGAAATTTCGACCACCTGGGGTTCTTAACGTGCACCCAAATATGAGCACACGGGCCTACAACATTTCCGCCTCCATCGGAAATGCAGCCGCCGCAGCCGGGATTCGAACCCGCGACCTGTGGGTTAGCAGACGAGTACCTTAGCCACTAGACCACCGCGGCGGGGCACGTCCGAAAGGAGGCGAAGTCCATGTTCGGCATCGAGAAACGTGACAAGCCACTGGTTCTCCCGTCGAAGTATACGTTAACGTTGAAGTCTCCAGAGACTATCACCGGCACATCGTGTAGCCACGCCGCTGACACCGCTGCTGGTACAGAGAGTTGCGTCACCTCGAAGCTGTCATAGCCCGTGCAACGTTCCGTGCCTCGCAGAGATCGCCAAATAATATACATAAACGAAAGGAAAGTACAGTTTCTCCTGTACATGAACTCCATCAGAATATGACATATACAAATGGCGTCGTTCTTGATGAGGCTTTGGGTATGAATCCCGTTGACGCATACGCCTCTCCTAACTGCCACTGACTTATTTATATATTTCATTAGTCCTGGTTACCGCGTCTGACAGTGATGGCACAGCAACAACCATGTGCACGTGCTGTGTAAATGCACCAAGTTTCTCTGATATACGAATGAATACGTAGCAAAAAAAGAAACAAGTGATATTTTTTGACATTGAAGGTTTTATTTCTTTTTTATGAGTACAAACCTAGCCAATAACGTATGTGAAGTGCCTATATGGTGCTTTAGAGTTGAATACAATCATACAAATTAAAAAAAATGGCAGCATATCCACGGGGTGATTGATGGAGAGTGGGGCGAAGCATCCGTCCGTCCATTCGTTCGTCTGTGAGACCGTCCATGCGTCCATCCGCAAGTCCGTGCGTGCGTCTGCTCGTGCATCCGCACGTCCATCCGTGCGTCCGTCCCTGCGTTCGTCCATGCACCCACCCCTGCGTCCGTCCATGCGTCCATCCGTCCGTGCAGCCATCCATGCGTCCATCCATGCATCTGTCTGTATGTCCATTCGTCCATCTAGTCAACACTCCAAGTACCACCATCTCGCATCTTTTCATCATATATTCCGCATATAGAAGCACTGCCATCCAGCAGACATTTCAAGGCTGAACGAGAGGTGGCACACGCACACTTTTTTATGGTTTGCTCTTCGTGACTACTTCCCACCTTTAACCGCCTCGAGTTCACGGTATATACTAGTTCACTGTATTCATGGCACTGCGGCCCAACGCTGGCTAAACCTTTCTAAAACCAAGGAGGTAACACCCAGCGAGTATAACGTAGCAACCCTTTCTTGTCAGATAGTGCTCAATGTACATGCCAATGGCTGCTAATAGGGAATGAGAGACAGGAGAATGCGGATTTTAGTTAACGCGCACGCTGCGAATTTTTCATTGTTCAACAACACACAGAAGAAATCTCCCACCGGCCCCACCTCGCAGGTCAAAACGTAAGACATGTTACGTACTACGACGAGGGACGAACGGGTATCGCGTTAAGAAGCTTCGCCCCTAAAAGAAATCCGCGTATATATCCTCGAAGCGAATGATTGCGAGAGGGCGAAGCAAGACCCTAAGGCCCATAATGTCTACGTTTAAGTTGCCGACTAGTTTAAAGGGCGGCGGACTCATGGACGCATGGACAGACAGACGGATTAAAGGACAGATGGATGGAATAATGGATGGACGGACGGGCAGACGGACGGCGCACGTGGTTTTTCACAACTGTGTAGCAGGTGCTGTGGGAAAGACTGTGGATGCTGCTACATCACCATACATGGGTAGTCCCAAAGGAGCTGCGCCCCTAAAAAAACTTTGTAGCAATTATAGCTTTTCCTTTTTTGCAAGTCATCTTTGCTGTTGGTCTACCAACGACATGGATTTGTTGTTAACCATAGGCCCCCAAAAAAGGTTAGTTAAAGTTTTATTTCGCAGTCTTTTCTACAGTAAATTGCTCTTGTTAACACGGTGCATGACAAAGCAAACTGAGTGAAGGAAACTTCAGCGGGCTGCCTGAACGTGTTGTTTTGGCGGGCAGGACATTTGGGTGCTCTGTGCCATTCCTGAGATATAGGGATCCCCGATCCCAGGCACTTTCATTTCGTAATTTCCTACGCTGCTTAACAAACGAAAAAACGATGCCCGTACCAAAACTTTGGTTAGCATGCTAATTCTCGAGCCACGCCCTTATTATTTTAGACTCTACTACACCAATGTAAACTGTAACACGTTTTGCTCATTCCTCATTAATATGTGTTCCTCCAGATGATGGTAAAAGACCATGCAAACTAGAGGCGGCTTCCTGTGCAGACAGCCTGACGTCAGGTGCCTTCTTATTTCCCCAGAATACGGTGACTTTCGCAACACGGCCGAAACACGCCTCTGGCTTGACATTCTTGTAAGTAGCTGCGTACGACGCAAGCACAGTGTACACGCACATTAGAAAGGAGCCTTTACCTAAAAGAAGCTAAATTGGACGAGCAGGTCGTCTAAAACGTTCATCAGAGTGTACGCTTCACAACCAGCTTTGTCGCAACGTCATTATAGCAAGCGCTTACACGTTCCTTATCTACTTTAAGGCTGTTTAGACGGGGCTTTCTTTCTCTTCATCTTACTTAGACACGGTCTTCCTTTGACTGCTGGCGCAAGTTCAGTGATCGGCTCAACGTGTCTTGCGAGCTGGCGTAGACACAGACACGTTTGTCCTTACCGCCGGGTTGCCGACCTGCCTAGTATGGCCTCATCTTCTTGTAGGCACGTCAGGAATTAGGCGGCCTGACTTTTGAAATTCAAGTTTGTGTCTTTTCCTGAGCAAGAAATCTGCTTCACGAGGCTTAAGTCGGCCCCTTTCATCGCGAATCGTGTTAAAGTAGTGATGTATATGTTAGAATGTTTCACTTTTCAGAATTCTATCGAATTAGGCTGAAAAGAAAATTGCGTCAAGAGAGAAAGACTGAAATGGCAAAAACGGTCCGTTGGGCAATGGCTTAAAAACGGGAGAGAGAGAATGACAGACGACTGAAGAGGCATTCCTGATGACTGTACAAAATTGAAAGAAGAAAACATACGCGCTTATCTGCACATCCACTCAGTGTCTCCGCCACAAAAAATTAAAAAACTTGAACGCTGTCGTTGTTTTGGCTATGCGTGGGCCACGGGTGTGAGAATTTTTAAATCAAAAGCGGGCTGTTCCTTAGCACCCTTTGCGATGATTGACTTTCTTTTTTTGTTCTTGTGTATTAAACCAACCGAACCCCCTGTATACAAGTGCAGCTTGGTACTGCTTTCCAGTCGAGATTTCTGGTTCACACGTATGCATTCTAGAAATGAAGTCTAGCGTGTTTGCGAAGGACGAAACCAATAGAGCTCTTTTTCGCGCTTGCGTGATGCTTTGCCTAAAATTGGTTTCACGGCTGTCTGAAGCAGAATGTGTCCAGCGTTCACAGAAGGGAAACATTGCTGGAAGAAAAGGTTTCACGAATGGTATCCTACAGCCGTGACAGAAAGACGGAGACACATTTTACTGTAGTTTGCTGCAAGCGGAGAATCTCAGTCACCGAGACAGGTCATGGTTATTGAAAAAATTTTGAGTGTGCCAAATGACCATACAGGTAACGTTTCCGTATATATAGCTGTCTAACTACATGCAAGAGCCATAGGCATGCACACAAGAGAAAAACTACCCAGCTCCCCCCTCCCCAACATTTTTTGAAAGAAGTACCGAGTTTTCCCCATCCTTTTACTCAGCCGGACGTGTCCCATCTTTCTTTAGTGTGCAAGGTGATGGCATGCAAGTTCTTGAAATCGTGAGAGCGAAAAAATCACAGGATCTCCACAGGCTGAATCATGATGAGTGGGGCGAAGCGTCCGTTAGTCCGTCCGCGTTACCGTCCATCCGTCCGTAGCTCCGTGCGTCCGTTCATGCGCCCATCCGCCTGTGCGTCCGTCCGTACATCCGTCCGTGCGTCCGTATGTGCGTCCGTTCGTCTGTGAATCTGTCTGTCTGTCCATCCGTGCATCCGTCTGTGCATCCGCCCATCTATTTGTGAACACTCCAAGTACCGCCCTCTTACATCTTTTCATCAATGAATGAATCAATTATTCAATCAATTTATTTTTCACTTAAGCAAGTAGAGGGCATGGGAAGAAAAAGCTTCTGCGCGCTTGACTAGGCTTCCCAGCCGGTTACAGTTCAGCAAGCAGTGATTGTATACAGAAACTGGCATACGCAAATAAATGCACAAAGAAATACGTTATTCTTATGCATAGTCACCGAAAGAGCACTATACGTGCAATTCAGTAAAAAAGAAGTATAACATCAAAAAACGAAACACAAAAGTACAAAGCACAAGACTGACATTTCAGCTATCTTACGAAGAAAGCATGCAGCGCAGCCCTGGAAGTTGAACAACAAAGACCACTTTGCGGTAATAGGTTTAATACAGTGGGCGAAGTTATTCATAGTACCCGGGCCCCGTAGTTTGTGCGTGGTGTTCTTGTTTCAAACTTTTTCATGAAACATAAGGGGTACAAAGAAGAATATTCAGCTAACTAGGCTAAATTGACCAGCATTCAAATATTGTTCTTTATTTCATACTGATAGCGAAGAACAAGATTCAAGCAGTAAGTTTTGAAAGCCGTTGGAATATCAGCAGCTTGGAAGAGTTGTGCGGAAGGATGATCTCTGGCTAAGTTGTACACGATGCGTAAAGCCTTTTTCTGTACAACGTGAAGCTTTTTTAGGCTGTATGCGTGCCAGGGCCCCATACAAGTTGACAATAATTCACTAATGACATAAACAACGATTTTAAGAGCAACAACTTGAGATCAGTTAGAAGAAAGTGACTATTGCGGTATAAAAAACCAACAAAACGTGACACAGCTAAAGACTAGTGAATAATATGTACACTCCATAGGAGCTTTTCTGTTTTAAATGCCGGCACAAGAGTTTTAAATGCCGGTACAATTTCTATATTTTTGGTGCCATAAGTCAAAGACTCACAAGATGATACAGTTACACCCCTAGGGCGAAAAATGACCGCTTTTGTCTTGGCCACGTTACTGTCTAGCGCATTTCTTTTCGACCAGCCTTCCAGGGCAACTAGCATTTCATTAGCCGTTCTTCTCGATTCGTCAGAATTTGTACCGCTGAAAAAATAATTGGTGTCATCGGTATATATAACGTAGAATGGACTTTGGTGCCATTTAGAGTACCATTCCGGGGGGACACTACTTAGTGTGAACCAAGGGACGGCTGTCAGCTCCCCCATAGTAGAGTACGGAGTATTCTAAATCGTTAACCACTTTCCCTTTACACACATGAGTTATGAATATTAATGTATAGATCAAACAGGAACGGCCTCAATGTACTTACGTGCGGCACACCTGAGTTAAGACCTAGCAATTTTGATGAGTGCCCGTTAACGTTAACGTGCTGACGTCGACGCGGCAAATTAAAGTTCACAAGTTCAGCGGCACATCCTCCAATCCCATAGCTTTCTAGCTTAGCAAGCAGTATTTTATGATTCAAGCTGTCAAAAGTCAATAAAGAGAGCTAATACTAGGCGTTTTTCTTCAACGTTCCATAGAATAAATTCTTTCTGTGCGAACAGCGCAGTTTCAGTTGACCTATTTTTCATGAAGCCTTGTTGGAATTAAGCCATAACGTTATGTCGCTTAATGAAGGTAGACAAACGCGTCGAAAAGCTTTTTCTAAGTTCTTAGAGAAAACAGGGAGCAGTGATATCGGCCTATAGTTAACAACATTATTCTTGTCACCTCTTTTAAAGACCGAGATCACCTGAGAAACTTCCATTTGAATAAGGAAAGTAGATGTCGCAAGGCAAAGGTTAAAAGGACTGTCTACCGCTTGGAAACATTTTTCTGATTGTGGCGCAAATCGTTCATCGCATTGGGAGCAATGAGCATGCTTTCGGGCTAGAAAGAAGGAATTATAATTTTTACTTGATGTTAAAAGTCAATAAAAAGTGACCACTAGCGTCACTCAACAGCGTATGTGGTCAATCTTGACAATCTATTGGTAGGTCAAGAAATCCTCGCAGGTAAACTTACTTTGCTTAAAAAATAAACAGGTTTAACTTGAAACTGTATTTTATGCACTTGAGGCAGCTTTAGGTTACGCCAGAGACTAATTTTTGCTTCTTTATTTTTCTCACGCGTTCAAATAGGTGCCTGGTGGCGCTGCCAGCGGTGTGTTCGCTTGCCTGCATGCTTACCTGCAAACTGCGGAGAAACGCGACCACGGCGCCACCGCCACTCATGAGAACAACAAAAAGTGTGTGTGCCTAAAATGACCACTAAAATATTTGTTTTATTAATAACCAAACTGGATGAAGCCTGCTAAAACCACACGTGGTTTCAGTTTCTGACTTTCACCGGCATTGACCAGTGTGTTGGGCATTCATCCCACCAATGGAAGGAGACATAACGCGGACAGAAAAATTCTGTTTTAAAAATTTCTACGCACTTTCCAGAGAAACCGCTGCAGGTTTAGACACTTTACATGGTACGCTTTTCATTGTGACACAATACAGTATAGTAACGACGGACGGTAGACAGTCCCTTTAAAAATTTGAGTCAACGGAGCTGCAATCAGGTCGATAACATGTTTATTAGGCAATATCTGTAAGTCGTCTTTGTCTAACGAAGTGCTGTTTTTAATGTTACAAAATATCGTGATCACCTCTTGGCTATCAACAGGAGAAAGAAAAACACTGTCTTGGGCACTCGGCGAAAGAAATTGTCGTGCATCTACACTACCACTAGACTGGGAATGGGCAAGGAAAGATTTGTTTCTCTATCTACATGATATTCATGATGTAGAAGTACCGCCATCCAGCGCATATTTCAAGGACTAAACGAGAGGTGGCTACCTACTACTACTACTACTACTACTACTACTACTACTACTACTACTACTACTACTACTACTACTACTACTATACATCGCAGAAGCATGACACACGGCATAAGGAGCTTCGACTCTGAGGAGTAGCATCACTCTCTTGCGAGCCCGCCATCCAGTCGGAAACGCGATGCCTTCGCAGCATTCATGGAGAAACCTTGTTTTCTTCATAATGTCTATCACGTCTCTTTAGGAGCAAGAGCGCTGACAGGACCAGACGTAGTGATGCCTATCTCCAACCATATCCCAAAGACAGCTTTAAGTGACGTTTCTTGGGACATATATCACGGAAGTAGTCGCTCACGTGCAGAAATCGGCTGCCAGATTTGCCAGGTTTATCCAGCCTGTGGCATTACCACCACAATCAGGCTTTTGGCAATAATGGTGGCTCCCTAATATTGATGTTTCATTCTTAGAGCTGCTTTTGTAGTGGCACCGAATGTCGACACAACGCTGCCGCGACATCGAGAAACTTGCTTCAACGCTGTAGCAACACTGCTTGCTACCAGGGTTGCCTGCCACGTTCGTCCCTGGAAATGCAGCTATGGAACCAAAAACAGGACGTTGTGGAAGCCGGTAATCAGTGCGTTTTCATTTTTGCATTCACTGCAAAGCGTGTTTTCCCTCGCAATCGAGTAAAGTGCTTTGGAGGAGAGGGGGGGGGGAGCTTAATTGCCAACGTTCTAACTAGACAAATGCAGTGAGTGACGAAGCCCCGCCGTGGTGGTCTAGTGGCTAAGGTACTCGGCTGCTGACCCGCAGGTCGCGGGATCGAATTCCGGCTGCGGCGGCCGCATTTCCGATGGAGGCGGAAATGTTGTAGGCCCGTGTGCTCAGATTTGGGTGCACGTTAAAGAACCCCAGGTGGTCCAAAATTCCGGAGCCCTCCACTACGGCGTCTCTCATAATCATATTGTCACGTTACTCTCGACAAACTTGATAAAAAAATGGGCTCGTTTAGTCGACTACTCAAGCAGCGGCTCAGAGAGATCATCTTCGTCTTCTTTCACACTTCGATCTCACCCAAGCAAACCAAGTGGCAATAGTCTCCTCCTTTGAAAGCATCGACTCGATGCTCGTAAATAAAAAAAAATGAAGGTATACACACGCAGATATAGAGAACCAAAAGAGGGAGAGTGCCACTACTCGCAGAGCAAATGAGGAAGTTTCGCCAACGCTTCCGCCAAGCGCAAAAAGAAAGGGCATAAAAACACACGAGAACGCAAACAGCAGCAGCAACGCAATGTCACGGCATGTCGTAGCACGTGAAACCACAAGGGCTACTGTGTGAAGTAGGGCTTCAGCCGAAGGACATGCACGGTTTCGGGTCGAAGCTGTCGACGAGAAGACGCTGCGCCGTCCGGAAATACCTCGTAGGTAAGATCTGTGATTCGTCTAAGAACCTTGTACGGTCCAAAATAACGGCTTAGGAGTTTTTCGGATAAGCCTGGTCGCCGGACAGGGATCCACACCCACACTCGGTCCCCAGGGTGGTAGGTGACATTTCGATGGCGGAGGTTGTAACGTCGTGCGTCTGCATCTTGTTGGTGACTGGTGTTTATGCGAGCTAGCTGACGAGCTTCTTCGGCGTACTGAGTGTATTGCTCAGCATCTTGAGCAAGTTCATTGCTTTCGTCGCACGGAAGCATAGCATCGAGCATGGTTCGCACGTTGCGTCCGTAAACAAGTCGGAAAGGCGGAAATCGCGTTGTTTCTTGCGTTGCCGTATTATAAGCAAACGTGATGTATGGAAGAATCTCGTCCCAGGTTTTATGTTGTACGTCCACGTACATTGACAGCATGTCCGCTATGGTCTTGTTAAGCCTCTCTGTCAGTCCATTGGATTGCGGATGATAAGCCGTTGTTTTTCGATAACTTGTGCAGCTCAGTTTAAAAATGTCCTCCATCATTCGTGCTGTAAACGACGTCCCTCTGTCCGTAATCACGCATGACGGGGCACCATGCCGTAGGACGATTTGGTGCACGAAGAACTGCGCGACTTCAGAGGCCGTGCCACGGGGTAACGCTTTTGTTTCAGCATAACGCGTAAGATAATCTGTCGCAACTATAATCCATTTGTTCCCAGAGGACGACAAAGGGAAGGGCCCGAGAAGGTCCATTCCCACGAGGTCAAACGGTGTCCGTGGTGGTGCGATCGGCTGGAGCAGGCCCGCGGGTCTCACAGGCGGAGTCTTGCGGCGCTGGCACTCACGGCAGCCTTTCACATATCGATGTACACTAGTTGATAGTCGCGGCCAGTAATACTGTTGGCGTACTCGGGCGAGAGTTCGCGAATAGCCCAAATGTCCTGACGTGGGCTCGTCGTGGCACGCCAGGAGGATTTCATCACGCATGTCGGTAGGAACAACGAGTAGGAAGGCCTTGTCGCTACCACGGGCGTTTTTCTTGTAAAGAATGCCTCTTCTTAGACAAAAAGAGGACAGTTCGCGAGCAATGTGTTGAGGGACCTGAGAGTTGCGGCCTTCCAGGGAATCAATGACTGGGCGTAATTCATCGTCTGCCCGCTGCTTTGACATAAATTCGGAGTCACTAACTGCTCCGAGAAAGGCATCTTCATCTTCGGAGCCCCTGACAGCGTTCCCCACAGGTGCTCGAGAAAGCGCGTCGGCGTCTTCGTGTTTGCGCCCTGACCTGTACACAATCGTAATGTCAAACTCCTGCAAACGCAAACTCCACCGTGCGAGACGGCCGGATGGATCTCTGAGATTTGCCAGCCAGCAGAGCGAGTGGTGGTCAGTCACCACTTTGAAGGGACGACCGTAGAGGTAAGGCCGAAATTTGGTCGTCGCCCACACGACTGCGAGGCATTTTTTTTCTGACGTAGAATAGTTGGTCTCAGCTCGAGAAAGAGTACGACTGGCGTAAGCTATCACATGCTCAACGCCGCCGTGTCGTTGTACAAGGACAGCGCCAAGTCCGACGTTGCTGGCATCTGTATGAATTTCTGTAGCAGCGTCCTCATCAAAATGGGCAAGAACAGGGGCTGTTTGCATTCTCTGTCGTAACTCTGTGAACGCTGTATCTTGTTCTGCGCCCCAAGTAAAGGGTACGTCATCTCGGGTGAGTCGCGTAAGAGGTTCAGCTATCTTAGAGAAGTTGGCGATAAATCGGCGATAATACGCGCACAAGCCGAGGAAACGGCGTACTGCTCTTTTATCTGATGGGACAGGGAAGGCGGCGACAGCAGCAGTTTTGTCTGGATCAGGTCGCACTCCATCTGCACTAATGACATGTCCCAGAAATTTCAGCTCTTCATAGCCGAAATTGCATTTTTGGGGTTTCAGCGTAAGTTCAGCTGTGCGAATGGCTTCCAGAACCTTTCTCAGACGCTTCAGATGTTCTTCAAAGCTCTCGGAAAAGATGACCACATCATCGAGGTAGACAAGGCAGCTTTGCCACTTCAAGCCAGCGAGAACTGTGTCCATCATTCTCTGAAAAGTGGCTGGTGCAGAACAGAGGCCGAAGGGAAGAACTCGGAATTCGTAAAGTTCGTCTGGAGTCACAAACGCGGTTTTTTCTCGGTCTCGTTCATCCACTTCAATTTGCCAATAGCCACTCTTTAGATCGATGGACGAAAAATACTTCGCACGTCGTAACCTGTCGAGGGAGTCGTCTACTCGTGGAAGCGGGTAGACGTCCTTTTTTGTGACGCTATTAAGCTTCCTGTAGTCAATACAGAATCGCAGCGTTCCGTCTTTTTTCTTTACTAGAACGACTGGCGAGGACCAAGCGCTGCTGGATGGTTGAATAATCCCGTCATCGAGCATCTCTTTTACTTGTGTCTGAATAGCCTCGCGTTCTTTGGCAGAAACGCGATAAGGCTGCTGCCGGATGGGGCGGACGTTATCGTCGGTAATAATTCGATGCTTCGTGAGGTGTGTTTGACGGACTTTAGAAGAAGAGGCGAAGCAAGATCTAAACTCCCTTAAAAGGTCGTGAAGTGCAGCCTTTCTCTCGTCTGACAGCGTCGAATTAATGTCGATGTGGTCCAGAAATTCCTTATCCTCATGCGTTTCCTCGGACGCGAAGCACTCCGTGACGTCGGTAACAGGTTGTCCATAAGCTAGGGTGGTTCCACGGAAAAGATGCCGGTGCTCGTAATTGAAGTTCGTAGCTAGTATCGTTGACTGTCCGTCACGGACGCGCACAACACTTCGGGCGGCGCATACACCTTGGAGCAGCAGAAGTGATAAGTTGCTTTCAGCCACCACGTCGCCGTCTTGGAAGTCTTCACAAGTGACTTCGAGGGGAACAGTTGCTCGAGGTGGCAGCGTCACACTGTCGTCAGCAACACGCAGCGCAAGTCTACGGCAGTTATCGACGTCTCGATCTGTTGCGCCTTGAGTCGAGAAGGTCACGATGCGCTCACGGAGATTTATGATGGCACCGTATTCCCGAAGGAAGTCCATGTCGATAATCAGCTGACGCGAACAGTCGGGGAGAACGAGGCAGCTGAGCACAAACGTTGACGCACGAATTTTCACTCTTGCGGTACAGCGACCCAGCGGTGTTACAACGTGTCCTCCAGCTGTTCGAATTCGCGTTCCATTCCACGGCGTGATCACTTTCCTGAGATCTTTCGCTAGCCTCCCGCTGATGATTGAATAGTCTGCACCAGTGTCTACCAATGCACTGACCTGAAGACCGTCAACCAGCACAGGTATGTCGAGCGACACGCGGTCACTAGTTCAGATGCGGATGTCGGCGTTTCTTCGGCACTGCGATTATTCTCGGACGAAATGTCTTCGGCGTTGCGTGCAAGCATCGATGGGAGGTCTTCCGCACTTTGAGTCCCAGCGACCTTGCCCCCGAAGGCCGCTGCCTTCAGTTTTCCCGACGAGGGCTCGGGGAGCGTTCCCGTGCCGTCACCCCAAAACGTGGCCCAGTGGCTGCGGGTCTCCTCGGAGATGGTGACCGCGATTGCCGTCGTGTAAAGGGTGCACGCTGTTGCGCGAGATATTCTTCGATATCCCTTGGCCTTTGGCCAATTCGGGGACGAGGGGAATTGACGGAAAATCCGCGCAGTCCAAGTTGCCGGTATGGGCATTCGCGGTAAATGTGACCAGCCTCACCGCAATGATAGCAGAGGGGTCGTCTGTCTGGCGTACGCCAGAGATCAGACTTGCGCGTCGGTGTACGGCGACTATCGATGTCCAAATCAGCGTGCGCTGACTGAATCGCGACTGACGGCATCATTGTCTGGATCGGGACGTATGGCATTGTCTGGATCGGGACGTGCGGCACTGGCTGGATCGGGACTCCTTGACCCGAAAGAGGAGTGGCAGATCGCAAGGCTTCCGCGTACGTACGACGGCGAC
The DNA here is from genome assembly GCF_043290135.1 of Rhipicephalus microplus. Taxonomy (NCBI): domain Eukaryota; kingdom Metazoa; phylum Arthropoda; class Arachnida; order Ixodida; family Ixodidae; genus Rhipicephalus; species Rhipicephalus microplus. The sequence goes on from NC_134700.1 coordinate 213,115,244, forward strand.
TGTCAGTAGACACAGGAGCCGTTTCCAGATCAACCGACGTGGGCGGAAAACGATGGGCGTGCAGCACCTGCTGGACCTCATCGCGGATGACACTGGTGATAGAACCAACATCGATTTGCCTTGTCCCGTACATCTTTTCCATTTCTTCCCGGACGACAGATCGAATGATCTCGCGAATCCATTCGGGGCTCTTGCTCCTAGGGGTGGCGAAAATCTCGGGAGTTGAGGCAGCATTCACTTGACGGTCAAACTGGGCAGACCGTTGGTGCAGTACTCGCTCCATTGTTGCCGCTTCAGTAAGAAACTCAGCAACACTTTTGGGGGGACTACGCACCAAACCAGCAAAAAGTTGTTCCTTCACACCACGCATGAGGTGGCGCAACTTTTTTTCTTCTGCCATAGCAGGATCCGCTCGCTTGAAAAGCCGTGTCATGTCCTCGACGTACATCGAGACGGTCTCGTTGGGCATCTGGATGCGTGATTGAAGTGCACGCTCCGCCCGTTCGCGGCGGTCGGGACTCCTGTAGGTCTCCAGGAGGCGACGCTGGAACTCGCGCCAAGATGTCAGAACATCATCCCTGTTCAAAAACCACGTCTTGGCACCGTCTTTTAGGCACGTGTACACGTTCCGGAGCTTCGCGGCATCATCCCAGTAATTGATCGCTGCGACACGTTCGAACTCACTCAGCCAGTCGTCAACATCTTCATGCTGCGCTCCGTGAAAGGGGCTAGGCATGAGCGGGTTCTGGACGGTGCAGTAGATCGGCGTGGAAGGTGTCGGAGCTTGCATGGGATCTTGTGTCGAAGTCATAGTCGCTGCGTCAGTGGTTGGTGTCTCAGGCGGTAGGCCTCGTTGGCGGCGACTTACTCTATGAACAGGAGTGTCCACGGGTGCAGGGCTTGTGTTCCGGCTGCTGGACGGGGTCTTGGGCATCGGGTGGATTGCAAGACGTTGTACCCAGCACCTCCACCAGTCTTGTCACGTTACTCTCGACAAACTTGATAAAAAAATGGGCTCGTTTAGTCGACTACTCAAGCAGCGGCTCAGAGAGATCGTCTTCGTCTTCTTTCACACTTCGATCTCACCCAAGCAAACCATGTGGCAATATGGTGGTTTTGGGACGTTAAACCCCACAAATCAATCAATCAATCAATCAATCAATCAAGCATTGAGTGACGAAGAGGTGGTGGGGCACCGCGTCGAGACTTCGCCTTCACTAACAATCAACCCTGCGCACCCCATTTTCACGTGAACAGCTATGAAATACAGCTGGAATCGTAAAGCTGGTAAAGGTGTATACTGAGCATTTGTCGGCGCACGTAACATATAGGTATTTGCAGGCAGCTTCAGAGAAGTAACGATTCCGGGGTAAGTGCCCCATTAGGCATTGTGTTATAAAGTGTCTGAAACGACGTCTGGCACTGAATCGGCTTAGGCATTTGTCATGTAGGGCTCACGTCGAGATAAATATTGCTCACCTCCCACTAACAATCAAAACTGCAATTTTAGAACGGAGAGGAGGTTGTCTGTTGAAGTAACAATTGCCAATAAAAGCTTTTTAATTGAGCTCGTCCGCAGTTCAAGTACGCTCTGCTCTGCTTATGCTTGTGCATTACATTTCAAACGTGACTTTCCCGTCAGAAACAACACGAAAGCAAGTTATTCAAATTTTACAACACCGCATAAAGAAGAAAAACAAAACAAAAAGGAACCTTCCTGCGCGCCATACTTTTTTCCTCTTTCTCCGCCCTGTAGGTATTGTATTGGATACACAATTTATGCCATGGTGTATAGAAATACAGACATAGGAGTGTTTTTCAGTTTCCTAACGCAATTACGAACGCGACATTCCTTATGTTTTAGGCAAAATCAGGTAATAATAAGTTTTTTGAACATTAATATTGGTGCTACACGCGGTTGAAGAAGATGATTGGGACAAGCCTTTAAATCATGGGCAATTAGCTGTTGCAACAAGATTTTTCATCTCAAAATTAGTTATTTTTAACGCAAGGCCCTACCATGTATCAGTATCTGTTCACAATAAGATACAAAAAACAATCACCGTTTCACCGCAAGTCGAAGCAAGGAATGCGATAGCAACAAGTTGTAATCTTATACGAAGTAGGGCTAGCAGCTAACTTTCATAGATCGAGTCTCATGTCACTCTACAAAACGCCGGTGTAAGAGAATATGGCCGCTCCAGAGAGAGAAGCTTATCTCACACAGTCCAGAACCCAGCACGTAGAAGGGTATATGCGACCTGTCCGCTGACGCCTGTCGAGGTCGCATTAGCACCCTTAGAATCAAAGTTCACAGTTGGTGCTTGAGCGACTGCATCCACCAATAATTTTCGCTCACTGACAATGCTTATTTTTCGCTCGCAGCCAACGACGCTAGCACAGACACTGATGCCGGTATTCCAGTGAAAGGAGCTCTTTAACGCTATCGCGTTAATAGAACCGTATGTGTGGTATGTGTGTGTTATGTGCGATGTGTATCTCCTCTCTATCTTTTTTCTCTATTATTTCCCTCCTCTCCGTGTAGGGTAGCAAACTGGACTTAGTCTAGTTAACTTCCCTACCTTTCTGATATTTTTTCTTATCTTTATATACAAATGTATGAAAATGGTGTGCGCGTTGTGAATACGGCAGTCGGTAGCACGAAATATAGTCGTCGGTAAGGTGCATTTCCGTATAGGAAAGCGCATGCGAAGAAGCACAGAGCCGTACAGAAAAGACTCGCCCAGTTAGCATTACTCCTTCCACCGTAACAAACACAACACACATATGAAATATCTATCGCTACGCTCGAACCATCAACTGTGGCGCAGTAGCACGGTTACTCCTCGATTATTCACGCAGCACACCGTACTGATTCGCGTAATTGTGCAAGTGGCGCTGTAGTGCGGAGTCGGAGACGGCAGCCATTCAATTATAGACTTGAACTTCCCACTTAAGCCTTGCGTCTTCGGCCTCAAGGGGAAGAAGACGGCGTCGTTCGGTCGAAAAACTTCGAGTGAGGGTCTCGCGTGAATTTCATCGCCGAACTTTTTTTCTGCAGGAACTGACGAAACGTCAGAACATCAGCGCAACCTCGCCCGTAGTTCTCCGAAGCTCCGACGATGGAGAGCCTCCGGCGCGGCGGCTCTAACTTCTTTATTTTCTAGAAATCAAGTTTGCGCGAAGCGACTTGAGAGAAAAGTTTCAACTGTGACTCGGAAGGAAGGAAAATTACCGATTAGCCTCAGGGAATTAGTTTCGAGTTTACACTGCGTGTGTGGTCTTGCGGTGCTAAGCGAAACGAGAAACAGCGCGACTGTCAGAGGCAACGCGTGGTGACAATGCGTTGGTTAAAAGGTTTAAATTGGATTCGCTGGTTACATGGATCGAACTCAGATGAGCCTCGCGAAATTTAGCGAAGCAAAACTGATCTAGACGAGCGCCTGAACCAATTTGTTGCGCATCTTATATTTGAGAGAATGATTTACGGTACCACGCTTATTGGTATATTGCGTATAGGGGAAAGGATTATTTAATGTAGGTATTCCTAATCATTCCGGAACGCACGTATCCGAGAAACATAGATGCTGCCAAAGAATAAATAAAATCAAATTTCAGCCGCAAGGGCGAGGCAAATAATAGAATAGCAACAAATTGGAATTTCGCACAATCAACGAGAAGCAACGCGCTACTTTTGAAGCGTCGCTAGAGCGAAAAAGACGCAAGAAAACAACACGTTTGCACACAGGACCAGAGCGAAGTGTCAACTGTCACAACTTGACAGTCACACCAGGCTACTCAAGCACAAACAAGGGCGCTGGAAAAGAAACACAGCTATACATAGGAGAAACGCGAGCTAAGAACATGAAGAATCCTTAAGTTTTGCCTCTCAGAGTTGAACGCGATAGCGTTTTCTGTCCCTATAGTGCGTACTTAAACTACCCATTGCATATTTATTAAATGCGAAGCATTTCTTAGCAAACTTCGGTGACTTTGAGCATATCTATCTATCTATCTATCTATCTATCTATCTATCTATCTATCTATCTATCTATCTATCTATCTATCTATCTATCTATCTATCTATCTATCTATCTATCTATCTATCTATCTATCTATCTATCTATCTATCTATCTATCTATCTATCTATCTATCTATCTATCTATCTATCTATCTATCTATCTATCTATCTATCTATCTATCTAGCCGCCTATGACTTTTAGCTTTTTTGGCCGTTTGGATAATGGTGTCGATACCAAACTTAGTATGGCTTGACATGACTGTATGACGAGCATATTTGGCTAGTCATAACCTAAAATTATGACATGTATGCCATGAATGTCATGATTTACATTTCACGGTCTTGCTGCTCTTGCGGTGGTCTCGTTCACTTGACATCTTGCAAAACTAGTATGGTATGACATGATTGCATGGCGAACACAAACGACAGACCCTAACGTGGAAATCATGACATGCATGTCTGCCACAAAACGAGTGCTCAAAAAAGGGCGCGCCGCCAAATTCTCGCGACGAAACGCCGGAGGGACGCCGCGAGGTCAACGATAAAAAAAAGAAAGAAAACAAGCATCCAAATACTCCCTGGGCACGCGTCCCTCTCCCCTCGGAAGCGTAGGTTCGCCGACGAACCTCCTCACCCCACATCGACGGCCGAGCAGGCCCTAGAAGATTCTCGATGGAAAGAGGCGTGGTGATGCCGGGTTGCGTCATCCGTCGTGGACGGCCTTCGAACCGTCTCGCCCCCTCCCCAGCCTTCACTGCATATCGCGCCGACGAAATGATGAGAACTTTCTGGAATCTCGCGCGGAAGGTATTTAATCGAGCAGCCGAGATGGGAGAGCAGCAGAAGAAGGAAGTTAACGCCAGAGTGCGTAGGGTATCCCGCCGCGTCTGTCGGTGAAGGTTTTGTTCTTAGTGGCAAAGCAGGAGAAGAAGAAAGTATGCGCCGGAGAGCGTAGGGTGTTCCGCCTTGTGGGTGAAGCCTTTTGTCTTCCGTGACAAAGGAGTAGAAGAGAAGGATTTCCACCTGAGGGGTGACGACTCGAGCTACAGGCAAGAGTTGTGTCTACCGCTATCGAGCGAAGACGCGTGGCAACAGCTGCGAGTGTGAAGCCGACGTGTTTCCAGCGAAGAAGATTGAAGCTTGGAAAGCGGCCAAGTGAAGACGTGAGGTTTCCTAAGAGAGAAACTTCGGGGGCAGCGGAGCGACAGAGGTTTCCTGGAAGAGAAACTTCGGGGACAGCGGAACGACAACAACGCTGGACTTTGAGTGAGTGATTCTCGGAAGAGTATCATTCAGACTTTTGTTCGAAGAACTTTGGACTGAATAAGTGTTCTAACTCTTTGGCCTTTAAGTGTCTTGGTTGTTCAATGCATGTGACTGCATTGTAGTGCGTATTTGTTGTTGTTGTCTGTGTCCGTTGTTTCGAGTGTGGCTGATTGTACTGTGTAGTATGATGTTCGATTGGTGACATATTGTACTCAACTATTGTGAAGTGTGCATACTTGTGTATTGTTTTTGGTCTGCCATTATTGAGAATATAATTTTGTTTTGTTTATCAACTCTCGGCTCTGACTTCTTCTTTGGGCCACAGCCGGCGTCCACTGGCGCGCCAAAAAGGACCACTTCTAAATTGTCCATGCTTTCGTGGTGTGGTTCGGGGGGCCGATACTTCGACCCTTGGAATGAGCCCGGCGATCGCCTCCCAAATTAACAGGACCTGTGACAATGTCATGTAAATCATGAGTCGTGACTACACGCCATGCTCATGATGCGCTCGCCGCCGTCTCGCTAGCTTCACATATACGAAATCTGGCGTTACGTGGTGCGAATGAATGACGAAGGTATATGACTGGTGCAAACATGATAATCATGGGATGATAATCATGACATTATGACTACAAGCCACACTCATGATGCCCTCACAGCTCAATTTGTTGTATGTGAAGCTAGCGAAACAGCTGCCCTCACAGCCGTTTTGCTAGATTCACATACAACAAATTTTGTATCATGGGACGTGAATGAATGACAAAAGGATGTGACTGGTGCAAGCATGACAATCATGTGATGCGTGTCATGTAACAACATGACTACATGTTACGCTCATGATGCGCTCATGGCCGTCTCGCTAGCCTCCCATGTACCAAATTCAGTATTACGTGACGCGAACGGACGGATATGTGAAGGTCATGTCCAAACATGAGAGTCATGACATGCGTGTCATGTAACAACATGACTACATGCCGCTCTCATAACGCGCTCGGGGCCGTTTCGGCAGATTCATACATGCCAATTTGGTATTACGTCACGTGAATGGATGACGAAGGTATGTGACTGGTGCAAACATATTAATTATGGGATGCGTGTCATGTAAGAGCATGACTACATGTCACACTCAAGGCGCCAATCCACTTAGACGTGACCCGGTGCGCGTGCGCTCCAGCGTTCGTTTTGTCGCGTCATGCCGGCGATGCCACACCATCCGCCGATGTGCCTGGAATATACTCGCAGGCACGCGCCGCACTGCGTTGCTTTGACGCATGTGCGTTAGAGCACGACCAGCGTTCCTTCGTCATGAAGCTAGGTAGACGCGGTGCATTCTGGGTAAGGTGGTTGGTGTGAAATGCAGCATGTCGCATTTCGCACTGGTTGCCGCCGGCCTGCGCCGACAGACGCTGGTCGCGTCTGGCGTCAGACAATAAAGTGTTCGCGTTTTGCTAGCATAGTGTCGCTGCGCCCAGCGTGCGCTCGTCAACGTTACGTAGCAGTATATTGGGCCCTTCATAATGCCCTCCCCGCCGTTTCGCTGGCGTCACATATTCGAAGTTTGATATTACGGGACGTGAATGGACGATGAAGGTATGTGACTGGTGCAAACATGATAATCATGAGATGCGTGTCATGTAACAACGCGACCACATTCTACACTTATGATGCGCTCGTCGTCGTTTCTCTAGCTTCACGTATACCAAATTGGTATTGGATGACGTCAATAGACGACGAAGTTAAATAAATGACATGTCCGAACATGATAATCATGATATGCGTGTCATGTGAAACATGAGTACATGCTACGCTCATAGCAAGCTCGCGGCCGTTTCTCTATAGCACCACATATACCAAATTTGGTACCAGGTGGCGTGAATAGATAATGAAGGCAATGGACACGTCCAAACATAATAATTATGACATGGAAGTTATGTACGGCATAATTTACCTCCGCCTCGTAACGTTGCTCTGATTTTAAACTGACATACAAACCTTCCTCATTCGTGCTTCGCATATCATCGATTCCCTCTGTACGTGGGATCTGCCATTTTTTTTGCTATATGATGTTACTCGAGAAGCTTCAATTGTGAATAACAGCAATTTAATAGATTAAGTTGAAAGTGGCTCGTGTGAGTGAAGCGTTCACATATGACGGTGTTCTGCGTGATGGTTTGCATGGTTTAAACCACGGACAATCACGCGCGTGAAAATTTTAGGGGCGAAGCTCCTTACAGCGGCACCCGTTCGTCCCTCGTAGTCGTTACCGTAGTCGTAGTGTGTAACCAGTCTTACGCTTTGACCTTCAAGGTGGTGCTGGTAGGTGATGGTGATTTATCCTGTGCATTGTTGAACAATAAAAAAAAAATCGCAGCGTGCGCGTTAACTAAATGCCGAATTTTTCTGTCTCATTCCCTAATAGCAGCCATTGGCATGTTCCAGTAGGAAACATTAGTAGAAGTAGTAGTGTTAAAAGGCGACTTCTGCTGTCTCTCATTCTCAGTAGCAGCCATTGTTTACCTCCAAGGTGGTGCCTGGTGAGAATTCTCCTGTGCGTGATTGCACAATAAATTTTTTTTGTTCAAAACGCCGTTGATTGATGAAATAAACCAACGGAAGACGCCAGATATTTTCTAAAAGCAAAACGAAAAGACGCCAGATGTTTCTAAAGCAAAACAAAAAGAAGACACCAGCTGCTTAACGAAAGACACCATGTGTTTTCTAAAGCAATGGTTTTATAATCAAAACCATATTGATACAGGTTTGTAGTTGCCGATGCTTGTTACCATCGGTGTGTGCTCGTATGGATAAGGATGCCGAAAGGTGGGCTCACAGGGCAGCGGCGGCGCGCGCTCGCAGACAGGACCCTGAAGTGAGAGCACGCGAGGCAGAAGCGCGCCGGGAAGCTGCGCGACGTCGCCGCCGAGATCCCGCTGTACGGAGACAAGAATCCACATCAACAAGGCAGCGTCGGCAAGATCCCGCTGTACCTGAACAAGAAGCTGCAGCGGCACGTCAGCGTCGGCAAGATCCTTCCGTACGGGAACGAGAGGCCGAGGCAGGACGTCAACGTCGCGAAGCAGATCTTGAAAACGATCGACAATGGGAAGCGGTGAGGAAGCGCGCATATCGCCAGGGGAATTAACGGAAGAAAATTTCACGGTATTACTTCCAGGAGCTTCGCCCAATCTCATCATCATTCACCTTGTGGATCTGTCGTCAATTTTTTTCGAACATGCTACACAACTTACGTGGCACTGAGGGAATACGCACAGTAACGTGTGTGCCTTATGAAACGGGTGACCGGCTTTAAACTACGAAGTCTTTATGATAATCACATGTTCAACTGTGGACGCTAGTGAACGCTTGCAGCACGCAATATTGTTGTATTGCGAAGCTTGATTACATGTTGTATTGCGAAGCCTGCAGGGCACGTGCGTTTGTAAAGTGGTAGTTATTTTCAAGGCGTTTTCAAGCAGAGAAACTTATTTTTGCTCTGTTTTCATGCACTGGCATGGCTGTGTAAAAAAGAAAAAAAAATGGTCTCGTGGCTCTGTCGTAGAACACCTGTTTGCCAAGCAAACAAACTGGGTTTGATCCTCAATCAGAGCCAGGAATTTCTGTCATTAATTTTATTTGAACTTTTTTGGAATTTTTGGTCACAGACAAGATGATTGTTTCTAGCTGACAATCAACGACGCCGACACTGATACCAACGCAGATGCCGGAATATCAGTGAATCTAGCACTTTAAAAGGGGCACCCTGAAACAGTTTGGGCAATTTTGTAAAACCTGTTGGACCGGTAGACCAAGTCGTAAGGGTCACTCTGCGTAATTGGGTGATTTATTACAATGCTTTAAAGCTGCGAATCACTGCAGATCGGTGCAGACTGCTTCGACTCGTACAAACGCGTTTTACATCGCCCATTTACAAAGAGACACGCACTGGCTACTTGACGTCACTGTGGCTGTTCATTTGATTGGCTGTCATGGGCTGTTGACATCGCTGAAGTAATATTGACTCGTAGAGTGGCGTCACTTGTCGGATCAGGTATGAATAATTCGGTGATCTTCGTATCTGTTGCTGCCAAACGACGTGCGTACTGCCGGGCGCACTGTGTGATGGCCTCCGAGACTGAGCACAAAATATCGGCGTGCGATCTCAGAGGTCAAGACTGGTAAAAGCTCGAATCGTCGAGCACGCTCATCAGAGCTCTGCGATCACCAGCGGTGCCTGCGGGCCTCATAAGTTGAGGAGGCCAGGTAGCGGTGAGAAGAAGGGTATGATATGATTGTCCGCTGCGGCCCTGGTACATGGCGTGTCACTAAATTTGTGGTGCGTATTGTTTGAATATGCTCTTGCCTAAACGCTTGCAAAACTTCGAAAACTCAGTGTCAGGGTCTCTTTGACGCTATTGCGTTACAAACTGTCACAGTTGTCCTTGTTTGATCAGCGTACTTCATGTGTCGGCTATGCGAGTACCTCCTAGCTGATTACTGCAGCACGTGGCGTGACCCCGCTGTGCCGCCTACGGCGTGTGGTAGTCTAAACATTGATTGCCGGCGTTACACATCGTGAATGCGTACAGAAATGAGCCACTTGTAGTGCGTGTCTCAAAAGAAGTTGACTTAAAACCTGGGAGCGTTGTTTTAAAGCACGCTCTTTACATCATCTCGTGGGCAGTATACACAGAACACGCTAAAACGGTTCCAAAATTTGCGTACCGCCAGCGATAAACGCTCGCCGTTAGCTTTACACAGAACTTGTAGCACGTGGCAGAGCTGTCTAAAGCGGCAGGCTGTGGAGCGAGGGGTCACAGGTTAGATTTCCGGGGTTAGATTTCTGATTTATATTTCTTTGTGGCTTTTCTTCATATACGCATACATATACATATTCAGTACATGACGGTGACGGTCAATATTTGCCGATAGAGTTTATATAATTACCGTTGATATAAAAAATCATTCAGATTAGCGTTTGTGATCTCTTACGGGTGCGTCCGAACGTAAAGACATACTATTGGCGCATGCCAAGATGTGACAGTGAGATGGTTTTAAGCTACATGAGGTAACCTAGCACTTGTGGTTTTCAGTCTAGAAGTCCATACCTTTATCTACCATTACCACTATGTTTTCAACAAGAGTACTTGTAATGAACATCAATGTACCACTTCTAATTCATAACCCTGAATCCGAACTAGCTTTGGTGACAAATTACCACCCGTTCCACAGCTATTTTATCATGAGTTGTTACGCACAAAAGCTGTTCTCTTTCTTGACGATGTATTTTCAAACATTCCTTTCTACAACCTTGTCAGCGATAGTAAGAGCAGGGTTTATAAACGGTACCTAATTGCTTTTTATTTTTCATAACTCCTCTTCTGAATGTGTTCTGCACCTTTATTAACGCGCTAGCGTAAAAGGCTCGTCTGCAGAAATATCGGTGTTCGCATCGTCGGTTGTGACGCGTGAGCGAAAAATCATCATCTTGCCTGTGACCGAAACATCGAGAAAGATGCATAAAAAATGAATAAAATGAAAATTTTCAGGTCTGAGTGAGAATAAAACCTAGGAAATCTGCGTGGCAAGTAGGTGTTCTACTTGAGAGACACGATCTTTGTTGAAACTGATCCGGAAAAAAATGTCATGTAGCGGAAGGAGTCTGCTTAACGCGTCTCATGATGCGTGGCAGAAGCGTAGAATCGCGCCGAACCTCACGACATGTGAAGTGAGCGACGAGTGAGTGTTTCAAAGGAAAATCCAACCATTACAAAGTGCTCAGACGCATTTAATCATTGAATCAGCAGTAGAACGATCAACGACGTGAATGGCTACCTAAGTTCACATGTCGCATTACGAACGCGTCATGGGGCCTTCGCTGATTCGCAAAAAGGAGTAAGTATGGCGTACTGGGCCCTTAAACAACTGTGCTTGCAGAGGGCATTCAATGATACCTTGAAACGACCAATGTTACGCATACGGTAATTTGTTTCTTAACTGCACGGTTGAGGCATGCACCGAGCCCCACCGCGGTGGTCTAGTGGCTAAGGTACTCGGCTGCTGACCCGCAGGTCGCGGGATCGAGTCCCGGCTGCGGCGGCTACATTTCCGATGGAGGAGAAAATGCTTTAGGCCCGTGTACTCAGATATGGGTGCACGTTAAAGAACCCCAGGTGGTCGAAATGTCCGGAGCCCTCCACTACAGCGTGTCTCATAATCATATGGGGGTTTTGGGACGTTAAACTCCACATACCAATCAATCGACCAATCAATCGATCGATCGATCGAGGGATGCACCGAGAATAAAAGCATGCTGGCAGCTCAGAAGGCGATGCGCACGGGGCTTCGATCTGCTCTTGAAGGCCAAGCTCAAGCGTCGTCCAATTTTCGGTTCACATTAATAACACTTAACTTTTGTGCGCAGTAATAACTGTTGAACCTTTTGACGTAGATAATAACTAAGCCCGTTCATTTACATACGACAGAAACAATAAACACGAAAAATAAACTTGAACTTCAATATAACTTCTTATAGTGCCTGAAACATTTGGTATGATAGCCGATAGACTACTTGGTGGTTACATATACAAAGGCTAAAAATGCTAGAACTATTTACGTGCTGCATTTGACACCACTTTATTTTCTTTCTTTCACACCCACTTCTGCGACGCATGCTTGCTCTCTGTGGCGCTAGCCCGGCAAACCGGCACAACTAAAAGCTTTAACAGATCTCCTGTTAAAATTAACTTCATTATAGGTTTCCGCTGAAGCATCGAGCTGCATGCATGCTAAAAGGCGGGGCATGCGAAAACATGCATAAGTGCAGTCAAGACACTGTCTAACGACTTACAGCTGTGTGTTCTGTCTTGTGCTCCTGTTCGAACAACCAACCTTTCAACATGAATACCTACTAACTAGCTCATCTCTGTTCTGAGCTTAATACCTACTAACTATAGCTAGCTCAGCTTCGAGCTTAATGCGTTTTTGTGACGTCGTCGCACAGAGGGTGTCATACTTTTAGGAGTTTGTCTTTTTCTCAAAAGATTTAAACATTTATTCCACAAGAAAAGTATTCACGGACCACTCTACGTTCAGTGTCACTGAGTTTTTTTTTTCTTTTTCAGGCACATGAAGGGGTCGAGTTAAGCGTCTATTACCACCCGGAAGCTAACGAGCATGGCGGAGTTAAAGCAAACCTGTTTGCGTTAGATACGCAACAAAGTTTTCGCGAGGTGATGTTTCTGTATCGTCTTGAAAGTATTGCGAAGCGTGGGTACAATATCTACAAAAGTGAAATTCTCGAAAAAAACGTGCCACAGCAGTCGTCGAGCACATAGCCAGACGCGACCGGCAGCCATTATGACGCTCGCAGCATCCTTCACAATCATGAACGGACAAATGGAAGAACTAAAAAAGCGGCATCGATCAAAGGCTCATTTTTTTTTCTTAGACGCAACTTACTGAAAGCAATGGACAACGAATTAAAGAACGCACATTCCTCGACTTCATTTTCTGCTGGTTGCACCATGAATAGAATGAAGATTTTGTGCCGGAAGAGAGAGAGAGAGAGAGAGAGAGAGAGAGAGAGAGAGAGAGAGAGAGAGAGAGAGAGAGAGAGAGAGAGAGAGAGAGAAAGAGCGACTGAAAGTCACAGACGGCTCCGATGGAGAGTGGTAACTCAAAACGACTCGGGCAAGAAATCCGTATACGCAAAGACGACGCTTCCCAGGAGGCGGCAATCGTATCCCTGCAAGCTGAGAAGTGAGGAAGTAACAATGGCGGACGCGGTTGGCTACGCTCACTTCGTTTGCATAGTCACACACAGCCGGGCAGAGATGATAAGCGACGAAAAGTGTCGGCGAGGCCAAGTGGTAGCTCTTGCGCCTCTCGGCGCCTTCCGTTGTTTATGCAACGACGTCAGAGAAGTCGACCGTTTCTTTCGCGCAAGGCGGTGTGCTCGTTGGTGGGGCGAAGATCAACACGTCACAGCAAAGGCAGCGTGAGGAAAGTGTCGGGCTGGTGCAGGTGCTAGGCGTTTCCTGTGTGTCTCTCTCGTATCGCGGACTACACAGTCCGCTCAGTAAGAGTCAATCATGAGCTCACTATAGGATGGGGTACTTCGTTCCAGCATTGTGTTTTTGCGCCGAAATATTTTACGAGATCACAATAAGGGCCGATTTTCGGTGGCGTAGTTGTCCGCCACCTTCGGTATCTGTAAGCACTATTGCGTGCGATGAGGACAAAAAGAAAACATATTCAGAATAGAGAGACATTTGAGCCCAGGTCTTTTGTGAGGCAGTAAAGTGTTCTATCGCAGAGCCATGCCAATGTTTGATAGTGCTTCACAAAAAAAAAAAAAAACCCTGTACAAGCGTTATTCCACGCATTGAATCGCGCTAAGGATTGATTTATTGATTGATTGATTGATTGAATAATATGGGAGGTTTAACGTCCCAAAACCACCATATGATTGAAAGAGACGCCGTAGTGGAGGGCTCCGGAAATTTGATCACCTGGGGTTTTTAACGCGCACCCAAATCTGAGCACGCGGGCCTACAGCATTTTCGGCGCCATCGAAAATGCAGCTGCCGCAGCCGGGATTCAATCCCGCAACCTGCGGGTCAGCATCCGAATACCTTATAGCCACTAGACCACCACGGTGGGGCCACGCTGAAGTATCTAACGCAGTGTTGTACAAGAGCAAAATGACAGCCCACGTGCCACGCAATGGGAAGTACGTAACTAGGGGGGGGGGGGGTGTTAAAGTTGCCTATTTATTACAATGGGCGCGGCTATACTTTTTAATTATCATCAACTACAGCATCAAAACGAAGGAACATGTACGACGCCTTAGAGATGTTTAGTGGGCACTTACAGCTTCTTCCCAAAATGGCGAAGTGGCACACTGAGCGCTTCCTTACATTGCAAAACTACGACTATTTATGGCGTCGTGTGCACTTTCCAACAGTTCTTGCAATACTGACCCAAGATAGTTTACAACAGAATCTAAAAAGTTCACTCTTCGCAATAGTACCTACATGGACACTCGAGGCGAGTTTTTTTTTTTGCCACCGTCCTCGTCATCATGTTGAGTGTAAAGCCTAAAGTATTAACATCGGATTATCTTTGTGCGACCCAGAACTTTTGAAAGCAGCAGATGGGCGCTGCTCCCCGGCTCTGTTGGGCGAACGCGCACGAAGGGGTGCCGGGAGGTGGTTGGGTGAGTTGGTGGCTGCGTTGTGGGTCAGCTAGGGAGAAATTACATAAAAAGAATGAGCGCTATCTCGACTGGAATTATCAACAGGGAAGCTGTTTAACAAATCAGGGCTTGTCTGACAAACCAAAAAAGGAAATCTATCATCATAAATTGGCATGTGCCCCAGAGATTGGCTTCGCCAGAACTGGGGCAGGCAATAGCTTGCCCAACAACAATTGGCACTGTAAAATATTCTATGATCCACTAGTGGCGTTCGCCGTGGTGTATCAGTGGCTCCGAATGCTCGGTCGCTGAACCGAAGGTCGCGGGTTCGATTTCGGTCACGGTGGTCGCATTTGGATGGAGGTGAAATGGTAGAGGCCCTCGTGTAATGTGTGACGTCAGTGCACGCTATAGAACACCGGGGGGTCGAAATTTCCGGAGCCCTCAACTACAGCGCGTAATCTTATCGTTCTTGTTGGACACAGAACCTCAGATGTTATTATTAACAAGAGATGGCTGCAAAGCGACATCGGCGAGCCGAAGACCACGAGTGAGCACCAGGAAATATTAGGCAACTTGAAAGGCAGCGGCGGCTGCGCGAAGACCTCACAAGTGATTTTAAGGTGATTCAAAATTAGCGTAGTGACGACGTACCATAAGCTAGCGACAGCCTAGCAGCAACCAAGAAACGATCCGCATAATCTACAGCTAAAGCGTAGAAACGACTTAGACGGAACCAGGTTAGCCTTCGAAATCATGCAGTTGCGATGGTGCTGCGAATCGAGGCTGAAAAAACTTTTTTTTAGCATTTCTTAGCGTTTTGCATTAGCACTGTCGTAAAGTAAACGGCCCCACACAATACAGAGGATTAGTGGGTTAAAAGCTACGGTTTTGTTGTTCTTTGAAAAATATTCTGTTGCCTTTTGCGTCTTTTTCGGCGGATGAACCTTTTATTGGCGCCTACACTCATCCTTTCGCTCTAGCAAGGACGCAGTTGACAGTGCTAAAACCGAAGAGATTCTATATATACGCGTCATGAGGACGTTGCAACGAGACTTAGCTGCGGGCAGACAAGGATGCTGCGCTTAGCACATGTTTTGTAAGCACTTGCCTGAGCCTTAATTCATGATGCTGAGGAAAGGGCATTCCTGAAATAGCGATGCAGATATTCGCTTCTCATTTTTCGTGGCGTCAGTACGCCTATAAACGTGTTACCATCTCATGGGGCGTGTTTTGCTTTCTTCCTAGAAAGTACATCGCGCTGCGCATAGCCGAACTCACAACAGCTACACGTAGTTCCTATGCGCATTGTGGTCTGACTGAGCATATGGTGCAGTTTGGTGTCGTGGCGTCGCCTAGAGCTTCCTTTAGATGAACGATGACAGTTAGTGAGTGCCTTGGCGCTTTTGTGCCGTCCTTTCTCTTTTGCATCTGCAGGTGTATATGACACTGCTATTTGCGCCATAGGACTTGTAGTACTTAGAACCCAGCTTATGTACTATTTTGCCTTTATATATCTCGGATAAGTGTTTGATAAAGAACGGGCTTCAAGCAAAGCCATTCGTTGAAAGATACAAACATTAGTTGTAATTTGCAAGCGAAATAAATATCACGCATCTGGTAAGCAGCTGCATACCTTACACAAAACACTTAGTTTTGTTAGTCCAAATAGGTAAATAAGTTTTTAAAGCAGTTGAGTGACAGAAATATGCAAAGGACGAATCAACTAGATACAAAAACAGTGTATTTGTGGCGGTAACATCCAACTGAATTTTGTAAAAATGACCGGAAGTAACTGATCAGACATGTAATAGTATAGTATTCATTCGATGTAAGCTGTACTATGAGTAAGCCTTGATCGAAGAAGACTTCAGAGAAGTTTTCAGGTTTGCTACTCTGCATGGAAAGGCGTGAAGAAAAATAGAAAGGTAAGAATAGAAAATGAAAAGAGAAATGAATAAAAATAAAAAAAAGAAACAATTAAAAAAGTCCTCGCGATCGTTCTTCAAAAGACTGCTTTGAACGATTAAACGAAAAAAAAAATCCTGCAAATCACTCCCGACCGATGAGAGTGTCAAACTGCGAATGGACTCTTGGTTTGAAACGTTGCTTGTCGACGTCTTGGTTATCACTAACGAGATATTTTAAACACAGACGAGCCAACGCCTATACTGTTGTTGATTTGTTATTGCGTCAGCACATTACCTCCTTTCGTTTTTTATCTATAACAGACTTGTACGATAGTACGCCTGAATTACACGGGCGACAGGTGATGCGACGCTTCGAAACACGACTGTAGTGATGAAACCGTCGCGTATATAAGGCCAACACGTTAGTCAGTTCATATATAGGAGTGAAATAGGACACTTGTGACCTCTCACGTGACGTTATGACTCTTCGCTCACTGCTATCTGCTACATTAAAGTGAAAGCGTTACACGCCTAACCAAACGCGAAAACGAACAGTCCTCGTCGGCG
The DNA here is from genome assembly GCF_043290135.1 of Rhipicephalus microplus. Classification (NCBI taxonomy): domain Eukaryota; kingdom Metazoa; phylum Arthropoda; class Arachnida; order Ixodida; family Ixodidae; genus Rhipicephalus; species Rhipicephalus microplus. The sequence goes on from NC_134700.1 coordinate 213,132,205, forward strand.
CCAGTGCCAGTGATTAAAAAAAAAAGCCCCATCATAAGATGAAGTCACCACGTGATGCCATCACATGCCAGCGACCACTACTTTCGGTGATCTGCGAGGTCATGAAGCTCTTGATGACGTCACCATAAACGTGATCATAGTTTCACCTACTCTGATGTTACGTGGCAGTCGCTTGCACGGAGGTTCTGTTAAACCCCGTAAGGTACAAAAAGCATTCAATGCCTGCGATACCAGGGGCCACTGCACTGCAAAACCGAGTTGAGTGAGTGAGTGAAACAACTTTATTAGGTCCACAATAGACGCGAGTTAACTCAGCGTTACCTGGGTAGGCCCATTCGGGGCGGTCAGGTTAAACCTGACCGCAGTCGTGTGGGCCCTCTGGACGGCCAGGATTTGAGAAGTGAAGTCCTGGTACTTAATCCGATTGTTCATTTCTTCTTGGTGGAAAGGGGGACCGGCAAAGGCACAGCCCCACAACACATGCTCGAAGTCCGCATAACTACCACACAAGGGGCAACCCAGGCTTGAGAAATATTCGGAATATATTGTGTGCTGTACCAGAGGGCTCGGGTAGGTTGTTGTTTGGAGCAGTCTTAGAGTAGCCTCTTGGGCCCTGCACAGCGAGGAGTGTGGCAGGGGCAGCCCTCTTCTTGAGAGACAATAGTAGTTGCATATCCGGTTTTGCTAGCAGAGAGGATCGGATCGCCCACGAAATGACGCGTTACCAGGCACACTCTCAGACAAACCTCATACAGCCGAGTGTTCCTCTTCATTCGGATTGAACGAAGCACCCTCAATAGTTCAAGGTGTGCAGGAAACCTGACCAATGAGCGATTTCTGAGGTCTTGGGCTTTTTTTGAGAATCTGCGGGACAGGGGGGGGGGGGGTAACCGTACCCATTTAAAATGCCTTGATAGCAGCCTTGGAGTCCGAATAAATTGTGTCATGTACACCATCCGTCTGACCAATAATATCGCATGCTTAAAAATACTTTTCTTTATCGGTCCTGCGTGATACTTGGTCTATAGGGGCAACCACTTGCTCTAGATTACACACACAAAAAAAAATGGCCCCGTATCTGCATATAACAAAGCAAATGTCGTCGAAAGACAACAGTATTGCGTCTGGACAGAGTGAACAAAACGTTTATTTGAAGTTCTGAGCCAGAAAATCTGTGAATGTTATTCTGGAAGCACTGCGTTAGAGTGGCTCGAGCGTGCAGCGGAGGCGAACGAGCGCATGAAGTCACGCCAGACGTGAGACTTGAGCGCTACCTGGCAGTTATACCGGAAAACGGGGCGCGCGCTGAGCGCGCCCGTCTCTGAGGTGATAAGGAGTAGAACGCAAGGCGACGGATAGGTGCCAGCACCATGTCTTCTTAGCAAAGCGTTGGAAACACTTGCCGTTTCGAGCAGGCGTTGCATGGCCAGTGCAGCGTTATAAAGACTACGATCCTTAAAATTACTTATGTATGCCTTTTCTAGTAAAAAATAGACATACATAATATTGAAGTGTTGTTATAGTGCCTCAGATATGCGCAATAATTGCTTGTTAATTGACAATCGCACAAGTATGAACGCTGAACCTTGAGCAATATTGGTAGGTGCTGCGGATGGGGTCGGTCGTTTGGAGTATCGTTTGGTTACTTTGGTGCCGTTCAGGGTATCGGTAAGGGTGGGCAAATAGCCAAATGTACAGCCAGACAAACAGGCAGACCAAATTTTTTGCGTCGAAGGTCCCCAAGAAAGACTATCATCCTTAAAGAAGCAATGGCTTAGCTCAGCTATGCCGGGACTTACGTGGCATGAGCTACGGGCGGACGGATTAGCGAGCGAGCTCACGTGACTGACGCGCGAGACCACTAGTGACATGGTACTCCAGGAGCTTGCAGGCCTTCTCCGGCGCGCCAGCTGTGTGCCATGTGACGTCACTGCTCCTCGGGCATGCGCAGCATGACTCTGCTCAACCTCGGCCACTCAACCTGCTCAACCTCGGCCAGTCTACAAAAATTGCTTTATTTGTTGTGGTACGCACGATCAAGTCTGGTCTTTTTCCTTCTTTGTTCGTTCTGCTGCGTGAACATTTATGTTGTGGGAACACTTCGACTGCGAAAACATACCTTTCAGCCAACATGTCCGTTTCGCGAGCATTCGCGCAGAATCATTTAAACACAGTAAAATGACCCCCGTTCATGTGCTATTTTCTCAACTGGGATAGAAAAATACGACAGAAACTGCTGATTGGTTGATATGTGGGGTTTAACGTCCCAAAACCCCCATATGTTTATGAGAGACGCCGTAGTGGAGGGCTCCGGAAATTTCGACCACCTGGGGTTCTTTAACGCGCACCCAAATCTGAACACACGGGCCTACAACACTTCCGCCTCCATCAGAAATGCAGCCGTCGCAGCCGGGATTCGAACCCGCGACCTGCGGGTCAGCAGCCGAGTACCTTAGCCATTTGACCACCGTCGCGGGGCAAACAGAAACTGCTGAACCAGAGGAAGGGCTAGCTGGCCCAACTTGTATATGCCCCAACCTTTCTTTAATCACGCTTGCGTTATGCGACTAATGTTCACAATAATACAAACCCACGTTACAGTATATTTAAAAACAATCCTATCGATATGTACCATGGACGCCTTGAAAAGAGGCTCTAAAGGAGCTGTCAACCTTCATAAGCTGTAATATTGTCACGGGGTTGTGACGTCGACAAAGAAGCAGACAGTGCGTTGAAGATTAAACTGCTTATTTGGGTGAACCCGTGCCCGGTAAAGTCAGATCCCAGTAGCAAACTTGCACTGATAGTGACGAATTCAGCGTCGGCCGTCGATAAACTGACAAGCGGCGAAGCGCATCGGCATTTATACACTTGTCATCGAATGCTCTAGCGTTATCGCTAGCGGCGACCTATAGGTTGCAGAATAATCTGAAATGTTCGCGAAGTGGGCGTAGTCTTACCAAAAACGTATACTACAGCCACGAAGCTTTTCGAACATCGTAGGTACGATTTGCGCTGAACGTATACTGTAACGGGGTGATAACAAAACTTGAGGAAAGGAACGTGGCAATATTTTGGCAACCTGATCGAAATTCTTCGGAATCGTCTCACACCGCCCTGTATAGCGCTCCTTCTTGAGACACTTCGCCTTTCAACTCGACGTGATGAGAAATAGAAAAGCAGCAATGATCTGATCTAATCCTTGAGACTCTAAGTACCTCTAAGCTTCTTTGAAGGCAATTCAGTTTTACTTTGCTCTTAAGCAACGTTCCTAAGTCACACGTGTTTAGTCGCGAACTCTGTTTTGTATGGCATCTTTTGAGGACAGAAATGAGTGCGACTTGGTTTCTTAGCCGCAGGCTCAGTAAACAGACACGCCAGTGTGCCTTAACTGAAGACCACCTATCATCTGATTAGCCTTAAGCCTCTCTCGGAGATACAGCAATGTTTAGAGACGGTGCGCACCCTGTACGTGACACCTGGAACGCACTAAACGCAAGAAGCGAACTTGAAGTATTTGGATAAGGGCCCGGGTGGAAAGCCAAGGAGGTAGGATAGAAACGTTGAGAGCAGGGCTTAGCTCCCGAGTTTCGAGACTCTCTTCATTTTCCCGGAAAAAGGTGAGAGCTTTTTTTGTGCGTTTTATCTTTTCTCTATTTGCCTGGCCGGAATTCAGAGCTTTTTGAGGCTGGGCCCCATACACGGAGTTCTTAACCCGAAAGAGTTGTTTGCCATTGGTCTGTTGTCTTTACTGACGGCATGTTGAAAGTAACAATTGGCTGGCATATGTGTGCTCTGGCAAACATCTCTGGCGCGCGATGTTTTATCTGACGAAAAATAATAGTCGGCATACTGACGCGGTTTCAGGTGCTATCAGTAAGGTATCATAAAAGGCCTAAATAACAACATATACCATGAACAATAAAGCTCGGAATTGCGCCTCTCGCAACTTGAGCGACAACACAAATAAATAAAAAGGAAGTTGTGATAGGATCTCCTAACATCGTGACTGTCCGCATAATGAAGCTATACCTTAGACGGAGAGGTAGACCGTGACTAATTCCAACACAAGACGAAGAGTTGACGGAAGCTGTTATGTTGCACATGTGTTGTTAGGGCTCAATTAAGGTTTATTTTATACGTGAGATTTAACGTCCGAAAACCACTATATAATTACGAGATACACCTGAGGTTGTTTAACGTGCACCCAAACATGAGCACACGGCACACGGGCCTACATCATTTCCACCTCCACCGAAAATGCAGCCTCCGAATGCGGGATTTGCTCGCGCCACCTACGGGTCAGCAGCCGGGTACCTAAGCCTTTAGACCATCGGTGCGGAGTGGTGTTCAATTATGCGACTCTGCGATTGCTACAAATGGAGAAGCGAAACCATAATACCAAATAAAAGATAGAGAACACGACTATTTTCATCGTCGAAATACACACCGGTGAGATTTAAATGAATCTGACCACGCGTCTATTTTTGTAAGCTTTAGGCACTTGTGTAAACGTTGGAAGACTTATAAGCAGAATATGTATATGTCTATTTAAATCGCCTTGAGTATGCATTTAAACTGCGTTCTTCAGCCTGTTTTGTTTAATATAACGTCTCGGTTAGGTTTACAGGCACCGGCCATCTGACGCGACATCGAAAGAACCCTTCAGAATCCTCTAGCTGGGAGCGTGTGCTGTGCTTTATAAACATATACAGAGCTGGATACTTCTACTGAAGATATGGGTTATATATTCAAATATTGGTACTTATCTATTCATATATCAGACGCAAGCAAGTGACTTCCAGGAGAGGCCGCCAAGTGAAGGCCATGAAAGCAAACATTTCTTATCTGTTATCAGGACAATTTTTCAAAATGAACTTTGAACCATTATTTGTAAGAAATTTCTGCCCATTGTTTCGGGTCACAGCTGAAGGAAGACACTTCCCCGCGTTACGATCTCGTTCCGTATTTTCGAAACGCCATGTGTTGACATTTGTTGGTAATAAACATTGCGAGAGAGACGTATAGGTTTTCTGTGGTGTCATAGATCAAGTCGTGTTGCGGTAATATGACTCCTGTCAGCGCATATTAAGGGGCGCACTTACGCGTTAAATGTTATTGTGTTTGTACCAGACTCCACTGCAGTCTGCGTCTGTGTCTATACAAAGCACTCTGACGTTAGTTTGAGTGAGATTTATACAAAAGCACCATACTTGTCTCCAGTTCGTAAAAGCGAGTAATACAACGAAAGATTGGCTATACTAGGCAATGAATATAAAACATTTTCGGAAACCGCGAAATACACACGAATTGTCTGCTTTGATCCTTGTTACGAAGGCCTCGATCATGAAATGTATTGATCGAAAATTACGTCGAGTGGTTCTGACTGCATGCCTTCTTCGTTGCATTTCCTCCGAAGACGAGTTCAAGGAACAGTCTTGATTTTCAGAGGTCTAGAATGCAAGGACAAATGAACTAACGGACGCTTCGCTCCACTCATCATCGTTCGGACCGTAGAAATGCTGTGTATTTTTAATTTCTAGGATTGCTTGCAAATAGGAGAGTTTTAGCCCCCTCTTCAAGGTTGCAGATCTGACCACAGCCGTGGTCAGTTGCTTCGCAGCCGCTTGGGAGGTAGTGGCCAGATACGGCTCCAGGATGGCCAATCCTTGTCTGGTGAGGGAGTGCGTTACCGGTGGTGGTCACCGGTGAGGCCGCAACCCAGGCCTCTTAATGCAGTTCCATCACCACGCGGATATTTTATACAGTTGGCAATATCGCGGCACCGGGATTTTAACCACGGAGCTCTTGCACGCGAAGCGGATGCTCTAACCACTACACCATCGCAGCGATGGCGTAGTGGTTAGAACATCAGCCTCACATGCAAAAGGCCATGACAGGTACATTACCACTATCCCTCAAGAGGAAGGTATATAATAGCTGCGTCTTGCCGGTACTTGGCTACAGAGCAGAAGCTAAGAGACATACAAAGAGGGTTCAGCTTAAATCAAAGACGATGCAGTGAGAAATGGAAAGGAAAATGGTAGGTGTAACTTTAAGAGACAAAAAGAGAGCAGAGGGATTAGGGAACAAACTGGAGTTAAAGATATCATAGTGGAAATTAAGAAGGGGGAATGGCATGGACTGGGCATGTAGCACGTAGACAGGATAACTGCTGGTCATTAAGGGTAACTAACTGGATTCCTAGAGAAGGCAAGCAGGTTATGGGGAGATAGAAGGATAGGTGGGCAGATGAGATTAAGAAGTTTGCGATTATAAATTGGCAGCAGCAAGCACAGGACTGAGTTGAGTGGCGGAACATAGGAGAGGCCTTTGTCCTGCAGTAGACGTAGTCAGGCTGGTGATGATGATGATGATGATGATGATGATGATAAGGGAAACACTTCTTGGTGGTTTGTTCTGGACACGCCGTATGACACGTGCAAAACCTGCCTGCAAATGACAATTTATTTTACTTTTCGCCGTAGCAGTCGAAGATCTGACAACGACGCTCTTGGGCTTCACGAATGGCGAAGAAATGATCGCGAAAACATGATAGACCACTGTTTACACTGATGTAGATGACCTCTTGGTACATCAAGATAGGCCGTTTGACGGTCAAACTCGGGAAGACAAAAACACCACAGATATCAAGGGAAGTATGTGGAAGGGATATGAAACGTTTTCAAGGATATGTAAGGTCGCAGCGACAGACGGACGCACGGATGCACGGACGGATAGATAGACTGGCGGAAGCAAGAACGAACGGACGAACGGAAGCACTGACAGACAAACAGACGGACGCATGGACGGACTGACAGAAGCAAGGACGCATGGATGGATGTTTGGCCCACTTCATCATCATTCACTCCGTGGATATTCTGTAATTTTTTTACATCTAACTACAAAGCACAAAAAAAACTCGTACACATTAAAAAGAGAGTCCCTTACATGGTTATAAGCTCCCAAAATAGATTATACAACGCCATTAAGCACCACTGAACGCATGTAGCTGTTGAACGTGTGCTTGTACCACGAAGCGTCTGTGATATTTAACAACGCTGTTGTAAGGTGTTTGTGTCCATCAACAACATATAGTACGTAGCTCATGGGCATCACGTTTATTGATTAGGTGCAAAGCGCCTTAGGGAGTAGGTCTTGTGGCGTGTCATAGTCGCGGTCCACTATTAAAAAAATGGGGAGGAGCGAAGCATGTAGAGAAGTGCGTTTGAGCTCCATTCAAGTAAAACCTGGGGACGGACGAAGCACTGCATGCTTCGTCTTTTTCGTTTTCTTCCTTTTCTACCCTACATGCCCAGTATAAGTTCCATTCGGCATGTAGGAAAGATTGTTTTAGCTCCACTAACGTTGTCGTCACTTTGTTGGCCTTACCATCGCCTTCTGCCCTTTTAGAGGATTGGTGGTGAGGAGTTGGATTTACCTCATTTTAGCGGCGTATACCCGTTTTCATGATTGCCTATGAACACATCGCACACCAATGACCGTGGCTACAAGGCACTCCGTGATGAGACGAGACGCCGACGTCGCAGAGCCTCGTCGCATGAGTTTACGATGAAAGTGACCTGACGCGCGACGTCGCAGAGCCCGCCTGGTGGTAATGTTCTTCCTCCATATACGACACAGCTTTCTCTCTCTATCTATCTATCGCCGTTTACGTTGGAATGTTAGTACAAGGCACACCGTGTCTACATGGCGCCCCGGCAAGTCTAGGCTCTGAGGTGCTTCACCACGAAAGAAGGAGTATGGGCCACAATGGCTAAATGCCAATAAGCACTACGGCAACAGTCAGCCCAACAAATAGCCGACAACCTAAGTGGAGCAGAGACAACTGTCCTTACATACCGAAACTGGGCACGTGAAGAAGAAGAAGAAGAAGAAGAAGAAGAAGAAGAAGAAGAAGAAGAAGAAGAAGAAGAAGAAGAAGAAGAAGAAGAAGAAGAAGAAGAAGAAGAAGAAGAAGAAGAAGAAGAAGGGCACGTGCTTTATAACGAGACGGTCCCGTGCACTTCACCATGCATGCTCCAGACTTTGGCCCAGCTGAATCAAAGTGTTCTTGCAGTAACAAGCCTTTTAAAATTCACAGCCCAACTTTCTGCACCTCCTTGCCGGTTAGCTTTAGCTTTCCTGCTCTTTTTTTGTTTTCTTCACGCCGGTCCGCCATGATGGCGTGGCGGTAACGATGCTCGGGAATGCTGACGTGTAGGTTGCGGGTTCGATATCGGTCATGTCAGTAGCTCTTTGACGGAGGGGACACGGTAGTGTTAATTACTTGTGTTGTGCGATGTCAGCGCAGGTTAAAGAACACCACAAAGTCGCGATTTCCGAAGCCCCTCTACAACAGCGTCTCTCTTAATGCTGTCATGGTTTGGGGTCTAAAAAAATCAGATATTATTATATTTCTTCGCGCCTGCCTTTCCGTCCCCATCTTTCCGGTAGTCTTTTACTTATTTTTGTCGCCACCCTTTTACTTTTCTGAGGTCCCTAAAACCCAAAAGTTCCTTTATGCACTTGACTAAGATGACTGTAGTAGCTAGGAAGCCAGCGCCATCGCAGAATTTGAAGCCTTTCTATGCAATGAACGAATGAGAGATGGTGGAGAAAAAAAAACAATGTAAGGGAAAGGCAGCAATGCTAGCGGAAGAACGTGTGACGTGTTATCCTTCGTCTATGTTCTATATCAGTGACATGTAGATTGATGAAGTTTCGGTGTTATTGAAATAAATATTTAGTTTTCGGGTCTGTTGAGTAGCGTCTACCCTCGGAGGTGAATACATTTTTCGCTGATCAATGACTACCGAAAAGTGAAAATTGCATCATTTGAACCCTTTGTCTGACAGAAAAAAGTTGCATCTCCACCCTACAACTTCAAGCTGGTCGAAATACTTTGAGAACGACCTACAAGTACTGTCATTACCCTACGCTTGACAACACTGGCTGGCCCTCAATGTAACCGCTCGAACGAGTGCAGCGAAAGATCTCTCGGCTTGCGCGCTTCGAGTCAAGCGACACTCTATTGCTCAGAAGGTCGTTCTAGCTAACCATAAAATAAAATATAGAAATGCATATAAATATTTACTTCCCTTTTTGTGTCTTCAAATGAGAACTCGCGTTTCTCTGTGCTAATGTTTCGCATTAGGGAGGATCACAATCGTCGGCCATTTTTTGCCTCGTCTGCCCCACACACTTTTGCTATGGTAATTGAAGTGCTTATGCGGGTAATCTAGCAAGAGCCGAGCTCTTGAGCTGCAGCAGTCAAGACGCTTCATGATTAGTGGTTGCCCTTGAAGCTAGTTCTTTTTCTGAGCAATCCGGCTCGCCAATAGGGCTGTGTAGGGGTCATTCGTGCGTATGTACAGTGGACTTGATTTTTTGTTTCTATTATTGATTACATGGTTTGCTCGTAGGAGCGAAGTTCGTTGCTATGGTCATTTCGGCACACACTATCTTATATCACACACTGTACGTGTGATATGTGCATTTAATGAAGTGCTTAATCACGGGAAGCTCACGAATCTTGCGTATATACTGCAAGGAAGTGACAACACAAGAAACGAGACAAGATCATTACGCTAATCTTATTAGTTTATATCTGCATATGGGTTCTTGTCCAAGTGGCAGCAGCGTAATTGGGTGATCCAATACTCTCGTTGCTGCATCTTCGCCTTATCAGGTGGCGTTCTGCAACATTAACACCAGCCTATTCCAGTATAGACTGACGGTGGTTTGCTCGTTCGCAGAAGAGCATTTTTCGGCTACTCGCAGCTTCACTCTTAGGGCGAAGTGTCGGGATCATTTGGCTATGTATCAGGTAGAGCGTTCATGCTTGTTAACACACAGGGGAATTACACTTAATAATAATAATAATAATAATAATAATAATAATAATAATAATAATAATAATAATAATAATAATAATGAGTCCTGTGCTTGCTGCTACTACTTTGTACCCGCAAAATTCGTAATCTCATCTGCCCACCTATCTTTCTCTCTCCCGCTGACCCGCTTGCCTTCTCTGGGAACCCACTTAGTTACCCTTATAGATCAGTGGTTATCCTTCCTACACGCCACATGCCCGGCGCATGTCCATTTCTTCTTCTTGATTTCAGCTATAATATTCTAAACCCCGGTTTGTTCCCTGATCCCCTCTGCTCTCTTTTTGTCACTAAAGGTTACATCTATCATTTTTCTTTCCATTGCTCGCTGCATCGTCCTCAATTTAAGCTGAACCCTTTTTGTAAGTCTCCAGGTTTCTGCTCCGTAGCTAAGCACCGGCAAGATATAGCTGTTATAATCCTTCCTCTTGAGGGATAGTGGCAATCTACCTGTCATAATTTGAGAGTGCTTGCCAAATGTGCTCCACCCCATTCTTATTCTTCTAGTTACTTCAATCTCGTGGTTCGGCTCCGCTGTTATTACCTTCCCTAAGTAGACATAGTCTTCTACAACTTGAAGTGCACTATTACCTATCTCGAAGCGCTATTCTCTTCTGAGGTTGTTGTACATTACTTTCATTTGCTGCAGACTATTTTGAGACCTACCTTTCTGCACTCCTTGTCTAATTCAGTAACTATGAGGTGCAATTTGTCCCCTCAGTTACTGAGCAATCCAATTCTATCAGCGAAGCGCAGGTTACTAAGGTACTATCCCTTAACTCTTATCCTTAACTGTTCTCATTCTAGGCCTCTGAAAACCTCTTGTAAGCTCGCGGTAAATAGCATTGGGGAGATTGTATCCCCCTGCCTTACACTCTTCTTCATTGGTATTCTGTCACTTTTTCATGGAGCACTACGATGGCAGTTGATCTTCTGTAAATTTCTTTCAGGACGTTTAAAAATGCTTTGTCAACGCTCTGATTCTGCAGTGTCTGCATGACTGCTGATATATCTACTTAGTCAAATGCCTTCTCGTAATCATTGAAGGATATGTATTGTGGTTGGCTGTACTTTGAGCACTTCTCCATTACCTGATTGTTAGGTCGATTTTTGAGTAGCCTGTACGACTTTGCACTTATTCTTTTGGTTGAATAAATTGTAGTGTTCTCTTCATTCTGTTAGCAATTACCTTTGTAAATAGCTTTTATAGGACGAAGAGCAAGCTGATCGGTCTTTAATTCGTCTAGCCCTGGTGATTACCTTTCCTATGTATTATGATGATGTTAACATTCTTCCAAGATTCTGGTACTCTCCCCATCAGGAGACACTTCGTAAATAAGGTGGCTACTTTTTCTAACACAAATTGTCCTCTATTTTTCAGCACATCTGATGGTATAACTTATCCTCACCTGCAGCTTTGCCTCTATAAATTCCCTTCAAGGCTTTTCTGACTTCATCTGTCATCACTGGTGGCATGTCGTCTGGGTTACACTAGTTTTTATATTAATATCATTGTTGTCCCGGCCCCGGCTGCTGTACAGACCTCTGTAAAAATCCTCTGGAATTTTAACTATCCTATTCATATTGATACACTAAATATTTTTGTGCAAATTAAACTTAGGTGTATGCAGGCTTACCCACCCAGGTGAATTTGGATATTGCTATGCTATCAATTTGCTATACTTCACACGCAAGTCTGTGGTGTGCTCAGCGTATCTAGATAGCAATGTGGCTACACGACGCTCAACTCCGTATCACGGGTACGCGCGTTCGAACCTTGCCGTGTGAAGAAAGCTTTCTGCCCAAAAAACACCAGAGGAACGCGCTTGGAAACAACAGATATGACCAGCTACTCATAACTATCACAGCTTCTCACACTGCGTATACCTCTTTAGAGGGCAGGCCCTATCGCGAGCCGTCACCGTGTCGGAGAAGACGAAGTTGAGCTTCAGCTGCTCCGTACATTCGAACCTAGCGCGAGAGAAGAAAACAGCTGCAAGAACGACAGCGTCTGTGGTGTTCCAGCCTAGAGCAAGCTTCAATAAAATACGTGAAAAATCAGACGCCTCACTTCTTCCCACAAATCCGTTTCTTTCTCTTTCTATCTCTATCCGTCTATCTCTCTTTCTTTAACTGTACCTGTTCTCTCACCCATGAGAGCTCTTGCATCTCACACCGGATAAAAAGATGCCTGGGTGCAGGAAGCAAGAGGCAAAAGAGCGAAGAGCACGAAGTTGAAGAAGTGTGCGTGCCGGTTCATGATTACGATACTTTTGTATCTAAATCATGCATCACACCTCGACCTTAACAGCTCTGCTTTGGAACAGCTCTGATTTGAAATTATCGGCAATTTATCGATCAAATGGCCACGTCCAACTCCGAACATACGAGCCCATCACAGGTAAATTTTTTGTAGGAAAGCGTGGATCTGCATCTACGAACAGTGGATAAACTATACAGAGGTGCCCGAAGCTGGAGCTTGACAACGTGTACGTGTCATGGAAAACTAATACGTTGGTTGCGCGCGCAGCCAACGTACCCCTTTGACGCTGTGTATAAGCCTACATACTGAACTTGTCAACAGTGCACCACTTTTTCTTTGCCTGCGTTAGTGTCGGGGCGAGTCATTACGCACGTATAGCGGCGTTAGGGCTTTACCGGAGGAGCGCAAGTTAGCAATACTCTGATTGAGTTTCGCGTGGAGAGAACGCGTCGGTATACGGTAGCATCGAGGCTTGTTCCGCGCCACCTGGAGGCGCTGGAACAAAAGGGTTGATTTATGTCGCTCAAAATATTTACTCGCGCTGATGTGCATGCTTACAAGACAAGAGAATACTGGGAGGTCATCTGCGAAAGTGAGAAATTTATAGCCACGCTGGCCGAACGCCCAAGCCTCTCGCAGTGCCCACGGGCCCAGCGAACGTGCGGCTTAGGATAACAAAGCTCTCAAAACGCATAGAAAACAAACAATAATAAATAAAGGACATAAAAAATAGTGTGTTCACTCGGGTACTGTGGCTGCTCACTACTCAGTTTAAAGAGAAATCTGTGCCAGACCTTTCTGGTGTAAGTTTTTTTCCTATTGAAATTAGCGCTATGTTTTCTTCGATATTAAAAATGATAAAATAATTTTATCGGTACTCTAAAAGGCACGCTAAAAATTTTAAATGTCAATAACACTGTTCTCGTTCGCTGCATTTGATGTTGTGAGAAGTGGTGGAAAATAAATACTTGCACAACCATTCGAGCTAAGCACGATAATCAATCGTTATGTTGTTGCGCAATGCAGCACAACCTAAGTTATAGGGAATATTCTTAAGCTTTATTAACCTTAGCTTGAGCGACACCAGCACACACACTATATCGATATCGAGTATGCAAGACATAAACATGGCCTTCAGAACAGTCTAATTCACAACCTAATGACGGGATTACAAAATAAAGCCAGCAAGAGCCCATAAGTTTTCTCTTTGACGGATATCATAATAAAGAAACCCTAATCGAAGCAGACAAAGCTATAAGTTCCAGCAGGATGCCGAACCTGTACCTTAAGCACTACGCGTGCATTATTTTTATTATTCATATAGGCTACCATAGTGATCACACCCCAACACTTTTTTTCTAAATATTTGTGTGTTAATACTAAATTTATTTTGGAAGTGTTAAGGGGCACCGCTTACGTAAGGTCAGCGAGCTGTAAAAACCCTTCTAAACGCACGCGCCGCTGGTAGCAGGGCTTGTTTTGTACCCCTTATAAAATGCCCAAGAAATTGGGCTAGATATGGGTTAGGCTAACCAACGCAATTAAGGATATATCTTTATTCATATAAATTGACAACCCTTGAAAAGGAAGAAACAAAGTCTAAATATAATATTTTCGTCTATTCGTATTTTACAAATAAATAGTGCAAAATAACAAAAACGCTGACCAAGGTGAAATACACAAAACTTAAAAACACGTTTCGACTTCCCACACGGGAGCCTTGTTCACTGTGAACAAGGCTACCATGTGGGGAGCTGAATTGTCTGCTTAAGTTTTGTGTATTTCACCTTGGTCGGCGTTTTTGTTATTTTGCACTATGTTTGTCCCCGACCAGACGGGATTCCGTCGGACTCTTAAATTTACGAAGAAATGAGTGATGGAACTGCTGTGAGCGGTACTATAAGAATGTAAACTATTATTCCTCTGTACGCTCTTAATACGACATGCTGCTCAGTGCAGCTTTTTTGCCTGGTCTCCTCGCAACCTTCTTGCGAAAAAAAAAACTTAATTGACTAATTCAATAAAAAACGTAGAGATACATATCAATGGGACTGAATGTACGAGTTGCAATCTAAAACGCCGTGAGAGCCTCGCAAGTCGCGTAAGCGTCGTGAATTATGTAAGGGACTCTTTTCCTCTGTGAATAACAGGTAACTATAACTGTGCCTATATTACAAGGCCACTGTGCCCTTTAAGTGGTGTTAAGCTTGACGGAAGAGTCAGGCGAGAGAGAATAACGCAATAAACTATGATGATAAGTGGCGTGGGCCAAGGCCCACTCGAGAAGAGCCAGGCTTTGCGGACTATGAGGACTCCGCGTGGGGCCCCATCGACAGGCACAATAAACACGCTCGCCAACCCGCTTTGTTTACGGACTCAGCGGCTTAGTGTAAATAATTTTTCAGCCGCGATCGAGAGGCTCACAGCGCTAAGTGCTCCTTCGTCCGTCCTTTGAGAAGCCGTGAAAGGCGTCCCTGGCAGCGTATCAGCTGCTTCCACTTTGCCGTTACGGTAATTCGCTGGCGCGATCTTCTCTTTCGAAGGCCGTCTTTTAAAGTGTAGTAGACGTTTGGTTAGGGTGCAAGCTTCCAGTTCATACTTTGCCTCAGATGTTTGACGATTGATACGTGGCGCGTAACGTTAAAAAAACACCATATGATTATGAGAGACGCTGTAGTGGAGGGCTCCCGAAACTTCAACCACTTGGTGTTCCTTAACGTGCACCCAAACCTGAGCACACGGGCCTACAACATTTCCACCTCCATCGAAAATGCAGCCGCCGCACCAGGGATTCAATCCCAAGAGCTGCGGGTCAGCAGCCGAGTACCTTAGCCACTAGACCACCGCGGTGGGGCATACTTTGCGTCAGGTTTCTGAAGACAGAAGCCTAGTGAGAATAGGAGAAAGCAGGAAGGCTTACAAGACACAATTTTTTAGGTTAGAAACCTTTGATCTAGCGGGAAAATAAAGGTTGGAAGGAGGAAAGGGCAAAAAATAAAAGTAAAAAAAAGAATGCAGCAAAGGCGTTGTGAATACAGGCCGGCGAATTATGCAAATAGTTGTAATTACAGGCCGGCGAATTATGCAAATAGCTTAAAAAGTGTGCTACTGCACAGTTGCAAAGTAAGAAAGTGAGTTACAGAATGAGGTTGTCTTGTGTGAAGAGTTGTCGGCAGAGCGAAAATCTCCGCACAAGTGCCATACGTGTTTCATGAACGAAGAAATATGAGCCATTCTATCTTACTTTGGGCACAATAGCGATGACTCAAGGTAGAAAGAAGATGCGCAGTGCTGTACAAGTTCGAAAGCGTGCGCCATCTATTCACCTCGTAGAAAAAAAATCAATCAGCAACCACCATCTCGATAGCGCATGTCACAAAATAAACAACAATAACAATAAAAGAGCTGCGAGAGCTGTCTTTGAGCATACATTCATAGATAGAACTTTTCCCTGCGGATTGTGTGCTTGTGTATGGATTGGAGGGAACATGGGCGAGCAGGATATTAGGGGTAGAAATTATGCCTCGTCTTTAATTAGTGCGCAAGCGATGATTACGAGCGAGGTGAAAAAATGGTGGCCATGCGCTGAACAAAAAGAAGAAAAAGAAGAAATGAATACGAAAAACATCAAGACCGAAGCCCCACATTTGCATTTGGTATGTCAGAGCACTGGGCTTTCCATACTTCGATGTTCTCCACCGACCTAATTTTACTTCTCTTTGTCAGACTCACAACGCATACACGAGGGTTACTTTTTAACAAGTTGTTGATTTGTTTCCAACGGTCATCGTCAAGCTGTATGCCGTCGACTAACCTCTGCATTTGCTTTTTTTAATGAGTGGTTGCTATAATTGTATAACTGTACAATATATAGCATTGTATAATTTATCTATGTTCGAAACACTGTTGAACAGTGCTTGGTTGGTAGGGCCATTGTCAGGCACTTATTCTGCCTTCAGCCGTACCAGCCTTTGATATGGAACATTTGGTGATGTAACATGTTAAAAATAAACATTATTATTATTATTATTATTATTATTATTATTATTATTATTATTATTATTATTATTATTATTATTATTATTATTATTATTATTTTATATTATATTATTATTATTATTATTGTTATTATTATTATTATTATTATTATTACGGCTCCTATGTCATTTGCAAAGGCACGTATACGTCCTCGGGTCCAAGGAAGTCCGCGAAAACGTTAAAAAAATGATGACTTCGTTGATACGTCATCGATTTCTTTTGCAACAGATATAATACGCATAGTTAAGCGCCTAGTACTGAAGAACCAGCTGCAGGCAAGCGAGGCTCGTATTTTATGCCCTTATAGTTCATAAGAACAAGATTGCAAGTGTACAACAGTTCAACTGTAAAAAGCCTAATTGCCCCCCCCCCACACACACACACGAACACGAGCATACGCAAGTACACAAACACACGGGTGCGCACCTACCTACTAACACACCTGTATACAACACTATATATGCATCTACGTAAAAAAAAACATTTATATACGACAATGTGAGCCCCATGTAAACAGACGCACACACGCAACAACATGCGCATGCAGGCGCACATGTGTCGAAATTGCACACAGCCAAATTGATGCTATGGACATGTAGGGCAGACATAGCATAAAAGCCAATAATTTGTCGTCTTTAACTGTACTGAATTAATAACAACGTAAATTGTCTTGGAAAAAATTGATGAATATGGCAATGATCTGTTCTGTCCTTCACATCATGCGCTGCAGCAACAACCCGTGGAGTCAGGCTGCGGTTGATTGTAAATAAACCCCGTTTCCGCACATCGGGAGGCTCTATTCTCTTCAAGTGGTGCCGAAACACAAGTGCCAATACTTCTCTATCTTCATGGAGCCACATGGTGTCTCGTTGATTTCTGACCGCATCACGCTTTATTGACTAGCTTGAACGGCAAGGCTCTGATATTGATCAAGTCGGAAGCCCAAACGCGATCGATGTCGAAATCGGCAGTGACTCTTATTGGTCATTTGTCACAGGAAACATGCAGAATTCACACAACGGACTCAAAGACATGGAGACCAACTTGAGATGAAAGCTACATGGACCAGCAACTTATGGCGCTAACGCCACGTATTGCAACAAGGTCATCGTACTCAAAGTGTAAGTGACCAACCATATGATCACAACAGGGGCTTGGGAGTCGTGAGAATGAAATGCAAGAGACGTAAGAAGACGAACAACGGAAACGCAGACGCAGTGTCAATCGAAGACGTGTCGCAGCTGCGGTCAGAAGTCAACGAGACATCATGCGCCTCCAGGAAGATAGAGAAGTTCACTTCAAACCATGTACACTTTCTTGGCACGCAGTCAATGCATCCTTAAGAGCAGCGTGTAAAAAAACTGAAAAAAGAAACCGAAAACCTTGACAATGGTATGGCATCCTGACACCGGTGTATTTTCATCCAGTCGGAAAAAATGCTGCGGAATTCTCGCAGCAAAGTACCACAAATAAACGGCACCAAACTTTCACGCCACAAGCAACCTGTCGCCTAGACGACACTCTCGGCGTGTTGGATTGCTCCTCAGTAAAGATGAAGGACCATAAAAATCCGACCATACGTGTCTATTTTACAAGAGGAGCACGGGATCGTGAATCCTTCCTTGTCCCGTGGGAAGAACACAAATGGCTTGCTTCCGATGACCTATAGAATGGCCACAAAACTCTACCGACTGCGTCAGAACTTGCCTAGTGCAACGTGCCTCCAAGAACAAGCATAACAATACATTTAAGGGAGCCTTCACTGCAAAATAGATCAAAGCCGGCGCAGCATGCCTACCTTGCGACATTCATTCAAAGAATGCGTTTCGGAAACGAGAACAACGTAAAGCGAAAAGTTAACGCCCCGTTTACACTGGTCAAGCGAGCCCCGGAAACTACGTAATATTTGAATAGGGGAGAATCACAGACTACGGGGTATAGTTTCTGTGAAACTGGCCTTTGAGCATCTGTACCCGCTGGAATTGGACTTCTTTCGAAACTTTGCGTGCCGGGCAGTTTGTTGGAAGGCGATCGGCGATAGAGACGATGATCTGTTCTGGCCTTCGATTCACGCGCTGCAGCACCAACTCATGGAGTCGGGCTGTGGTTTATTGTACATAAACCCCACTTCCATGCATCGGTAGGCTCGATTTTTTTCAAATTGAACAAAGTGCTCCATGTGCTTTAATTCGCTTCAGTTTACGCCGTAACTACATCACTAGGAACTAAGACAATACTAGCAGGCTTCTATTTTTTGTTGTCCTAATATTCTGTGGCATCCATTCAGTCGTGTTTAAAAAAAAGAGGCCCTTTGAGAAAACAAAACTCCCCACACACATGCATACAGGAATGTAGGGACGCAAAACACTTGAGGGAAGCGGTCTCGCGCCACGACAACTCAATTTCACAGTGAACGCCGGCATCCAATGGCAATACAACAGACGCTTACTAAAGGACAGCTTCGATCATTAGAAAAACGCCTACAAAGCGATTTCTGCCTTTATCTGCAGCTGTAAAGAGTTTCTCAAGTGAGAATAAATGCGAACATTGCGAAATTGTGTGCGGTACACGAAGGAATTTGCAACGCAGCCTTTATACGAACAAGCAAGACAAAAAAAAAAGGGGGCATGGAAAACTTTCCTACGCTATATATGGCGGGATGTCAATACATGCCATTCGCTTGCAGAAAAAAAAAGTTAAACGCTGTTCAGGCAAGAACTGACTGGGAAGCAATTTCACGCTACGTGCGAAAACCGCCGTGCCTATAGTGTGGTTCAGAGGACAATTCCGAAAAAAAATGTGCGCGACCATGGATATAAATAGGAAAATTTTCGCATTCTTTCGAAGCAATAAAGTTCTACTGAATTGCTCTCCTTGCAAAAAGTTCAGTGCCCAGAAACTGATTTTTGTTTTATTAGTCTTTTCTGTGTTTGTTTCTATAGTGGTACAATCTTTCACTGCAGCCTCTATGCCAATTTTTGTGAACTTTCAAAGGACATTGGGTTCGTCAATCTCTTGGTGTGCACTAACCAATTAAGGGACCGAGTGGAACTGATAGTAGCAGAACAGTTGCAGAACAGTAGTCAGGGTGGTGACGTGATAGCAAGCTTTATGGATTCATTTGATTGCTGGACATCACGAAGACCAAGTGCTGGCGTTAGCAGCGAAGTTCTGAATAGCTGAGCCGCCGTGTAAGTTGTAACTCGTAATGTTAGTTACAATGCTTTGGGGTGATAAGCATTATGTTCAAAAGTCCGGAATTTGTATCGGCTTTCTTGTAGAACCCGCCCGGTGTAATATATTTCGAAGTTATTTTGATAAGGCTTTGTAATTATTATCTTGATGTATGTGGAGGATTACCTCGTGCTTGTTCATTCAGCTTCCTTGGAACAAAACCGAGATAAGATTGTAGAAATCTTCGAACAAAAATGCCTTAGGTTGCGTTTCACGCACGAGGTTTTCAAAGATAACATATTGCAGTTTCTCGATATTGAGTTATTTTTTCATGCAGATCACCTAAGCTGGCCTTAGTCTTTCCATCCAAAGAAACCAATTCCAGATTATTCATCTTCGCATTCTAAAGTAGTAAAATCAGATATTACGATTAACCTTCTGAAGTCAGCTGTTACAAAATCTTCTTACCACAAAATGGCCTGGAGGGGAGAAAGAATAAACTTTTTTGCCTGTGTTTTTTTTAAAATGATTAGGTTGCAAGAGGCAGGCTTTCCAACTAATGATCATGTGTTCGCCGCTCAGAAGGTATTGAGAATGGAGAAAGAAAGGGGATTCGCCTCAAAAGATGCTGAAGCACGACGAAAGTTTCCTATAGTCTTGTGTGCACGCAGATTTTCGTATAAGATGAAAAATGTGCATAAAATTTAACCTTCATGTAGTCTTTTTTCCGTCATCGGGAAATTGGAGCAAATGAGTCCCAGAATTGACACGAAAAGCCGAACGAAGGCAAACCTCGTGATGAATGGCTCTGGTGTTACACATGACAATTGCGTCACATATCAATTGTGTCAAGAGTGACGAAGCATAACCTTTTCAGGTGCTCAATTTTCGCAGCCCCTATTCCACGTCTTAGTGCAGGCCACTGAAGCTCAAGTTTTCACACGCGTATTTTCTCCGCATTTCCATCTAACCGTATCGTATTCACCCGATTAGAAATGGGTATCTATTATTCTGATGTGTAGGCATCACGATGGTAGTGGTTCCCATGCTGCATGCGTGAAGTACGCTGAAAGCACGGCGCAATGCTGAGCTATAGAGTTCCGCTGAATGCTGAGCAGTGCCTAGAAGTATGAAATGAGGCAAAGTGATGCGATGGAATCACAGTGAAATGCCTTAAGTGCATTCTCAAAGCGTCAGCGAGAATGTATGTGTTCAGTGGATGATCACGCGTGATGACGACGGGCATCCCCCCCCAAAAAAAGGAACAGGCGTCGCATCTATCCCTGAAAGAGGCCACTCTACTGTTCCTGCACGAGACGCACAATTGACGCCTTCCCGTTATTTATTTATTTATTTTAAATACCCTCAGGGTACAAACGTACATGGAATAGAGAAGGGGCAAAAGTTAGTGCATAATAACTACTTGATTATAGGTACAAAATATAGATAGGAAATATCACAATGTCACTTAATGTGAGTCACAAAACAAAGGCAAAAGTAGGCGTAATTATTATTGCATCAATCAAAACACCTAATTTTCCCGGGTGTGTTAGAATAAGAGCTCGTTTAATATACATACACTCAATGAACTGCTGAGAGGTAAAACCATAACGCGAAAAATGGTAAAAAACGTGATAATGGTAAAAAAACATAAGGTGCAAAAGTAACAGTTTTTAAAAACAAAATTTTTAGAAGCATAGCAAAAACATTTATAACAATGAAGAGCTAAAAAAACACTGATGTTGATTTGAAATTAATCTCTCAAGTGTGGTTTTGAAGTTTTTGTGTTAGTTATGCTTGTGAGTGTTGCGGGTAGATTGTTCCAATCCCTTGTTGTTTTGGTGAAAAAATCAATATGAAAAGCCAATGGTGTTACTGTGTGGAATGTTTACGTTTTGGTGATGGTCCATGCGCGATGAAATGTATGCTGGTGGCTGAATGAATATAGAGTGTAAATTTGGGTTGTGGTAGTAGGTTTCATGAAAAAGACAGAATCGAGACAGTTTTCGGCGGTGTGGTAGTGGTGCAAGGTGTAAGATGTTTTTCATGTTTGTAACATTGGCAGTTATTTAGTATAGTTGGTAAAACTGAAACAGACTGAGCGTTTTGTATTTTTTCTAGTAGTTTTATATGGTTCTCATATCTGACGTACCAAATTGACGATGCATATTCAAGCTTTAGACGAACGAAAGTTGTGTACAATAGTAATTTTAATGATACACGGATGGATCTGTTTCTTTCGTAAGCTTAGCAGGGGTGGTGGTTATTCTCCCAAAGTCTGCCACAATTAGGTTCAATACATAGCACTTGACGTCATCGACGGCTGCAGAACTCGCCGCCAAATGTGCAGCACTGGATCTTTCGACTGAAGAACCTTCGCAAGCGTGGTCCATCTTCTCGGACTCGAAGACAACTTCACACCTTCACATCTGATGCCAGCTTTTCAAAGTCTCATGTGTACCTTTTACCACGGACGTAATGAGCAGTTACTAGCCGATATAAGGCTTCTTCACCACCAAGAAATTGAGAAACAACGCACGTTAGGGTTAGTGGATATCAGGTCATTGCGGTATATATGACAACGACCGTGCACATGAGGTCGCTAGATCCGCACATGCCGTTACGCAATACACAGCCATGCCGTTCTGAAGAACCGACGCAGCTACAAAACTTCCTTCCCCTGCAAGTGACCATCGCATTGTCTCGGTGGCACTGGATAGAATTCACAAACTCTCGCCTGTATATACCTTGAACCCGTTCTAAAGCTTCGTCTTCCCCCAGGAATATCTCGAGCTGAGGAGACTCTTCCGGGCCGCCTGTGGCTTGGAGAGGCCTTCACGAACGCATATTTTTTTATTGGAATGGCCAGCTCCTCTACCTGCCATAACTACAGCAGTGAAGAAACAATCGCGTCCTCTGTGTGAGCACGCCCGTTTCAACGCGCCAGGACAAGAACTTACCGAAGCTCTAGATAGACTAGATGAGCTCTTTGTCGGAATAAATGATTTTGGGTCATGGGCCGAGTCCATCATCAAGCCAGAAAGCTTTGAAAGCTTAATAAGTTTTTTTTTGCGGACAACTGGCCTTAAAGACAAAAGACAAAGTTTAATTAACGTATTCCCTTTATTCTCACTCATTTTCCCCTCTTTCGCTATATTTATTGCCTTCCCCACCCTCTCTTTTTTGATCGATTGATATGTGGTTTTTAACGTCCCAAAACCACCATATGGTTATGAAAGACGCCGTAGTGGAGGGCTCTGGAAATTTCGACTACATGGGGTTCTTTAACGCACACCAAAATCTGAACACACGGGCCTAAATCATATTCGCCTACATCGAAAATGCAGCCGCCGCAGGCGGGATTTGATCCCGCAACCTGCGGATTAGTAACCGAGTAAATAAGTCACTAGACTACCACGGCGGGGCCCCCTACTTTTGTATAACCTTCTTTTTCATCTTCTTTTATTTCCCTTACCCCGTCAGCACAGCGTAGCCAGCTGATCTGAGAACTGGCTACCCTGCCTTACTTTTTTCTTCTCCTCCTCATTGTTCCGATGCAATCGCTGAACGCGCCCTGAGCAGTGGCTCACGAATTCATAAATAAAGCCTGCTTGGCGCCTTGCGAAATTTTTTTTCTTTCGGAAAATACCCACGAAAAGTTGAGCGCTAACGATTTTCACTGAGATTTTAATTGTATAGGATGTTGAAAAAAAATACTCTCCTGTCTTCAAGTTGACATTTATTTGCTCTTATAAGACCTTTTGTTGAGAAGCAACTGAATGTTTCCGGTAAATTTTCGCAAGGACATGTTTTACGGGTAAATCGTTCTCAAAGTTCATTCATTGCTCCATTTGCATGTGGTAAATTTAAAACATCATGCAATGCCCAGCAAAACAGAACGTGGCTACTTACCGCACCTTCATACAGTGTATAAGCGTCATAGTATACCGTACTCAGGGTTGCTGCCCAATTTAGCGATATTCAGCAATTTTATACATAAGCAATAGTGATGGGATTGCGGATACGCTTATCGCTTGCGCGAAAATCAATAGGTGCCTATCGTACAGCTCTTTAGGTACACGCACATTTCTGCATGACCTTTGTAGCCCTTTTGAATACATTGCTCACTCTCTACTTGGTTGTCGCTCAATCCCCCTTTATCCTTCCCAACAGGGAAGGGCGGCAGACCGAATGCTCACTTGCAATGCATGGTTGTCCTTACTATACCATTCTAACCTTTGTTTTCTTTTTCTCTTGCAAATAGAGAAGGTATATATATCTTAATGATTCCTTTGTGCAAGTGCATGACCGTAATGCCAAGAACAAAAAAGAAAGCAGTATTTGAAAGAAACCTTCCGTAAAAGTTGCGAAACTCTCTTTCGCTGATTGAGATGAAACAAGAAATATTTAGTGCCATAAGTGGAAAAACCCCCTTTCTCACAGCGCTTTAAATCAAACTTTCTACGCCTGGTCACACGTGGAAAAGAATTCACCTGCCAGTTTCGGCTCATAAACGTCAACACCACGCGAAAACCCTCTTGCGATTTTGTTATCTCCTTTTCTGAAAATTCTCCCTGTTCGTCTACTTCAACATAATTGTTTCATACTATATATCCACGATCGCAGTGCACCAGCTTTCCTGGTTGGTTTCGTATTAGAGGACATCAATTGAGAAAGTAAAAGGCTCTCCCCGTGGAGACATCGAGTCAATTTCCATAATCGAACGTGTATAGTCGTGACGGCACCGGAGCACCAGCATGTACTGGACCGCGAAGAAAAGGGAGGCATAGAAAAAATAAAAATAAGGATGTCAGTGTAGGTTTAGTTACGTAAGAAGCGTGGTACACTGCTAAGTTCTCCTTGAAAGAAGGAAAGAAAGTCATATATTTGCTCCTTGTTGAGATTTAAGGCACCTTCTTTTTCCGTCATGTGTTTTTCCGTTGCTGACCCGCGAAAAAGCCTATACTACTGATACAGATCGACATTTCCGGGGCCTTTCAATAAGTAAATCAATAATCAAAATAAAGAATGACAACTTTGAAACGTAATCCCGTGATCATGCTTCTGATATGCACAGGGGTACGACCCATCGCGTGCCGCTGTAGATATATCAAGTCTCCGACGTATATTGCTCCCAAGCGTGAGATAGGCACGACAAAGTAAGTGTCAAGGACGACCTACGACCGATAGTTCCTTGTTTGCGTGCAAAACAGCGATGACTTTACAGAAGAGCGCGCCAATATGCAAAGGAGTTGAATCACCTTCCTCCCCCCTCTCTTGTTTTAGTATGTTGTTATGTGGTTTGTTTTGTGGAGAATCCCCACTGACCAAGCAGATTTCGGTTGCTTCGAGTTGTGCTTGTGATTATTGGCATAGTGATAGCTAAAGCTTCCTTCCAGGCATGACATCATCTTAATTGCTCAATGGTGGTTTTATTTTTTCATCATTCGCACATTCTACTTTTCTTCATGTGCTTGACTACGGCATGCCTCATTATACAATCCTGATTTTGGCACGTAAGATGTCTGCAAGTTATTCTTATTATCGAGTTTCCTTTATGACCCAAGTCTGTTTAGTGGTGTTCAGGAAGAGTTAGCTAGAAATCCTTATAAATAGATAGATAGATAGATAAATAGATAGATAGATAGATAAATAGATAGATAGATAGATAGATAGATATTTCAGTTTTCGTTCATCAAGGTTATTGCGTAATAGACGTGTGAATAATTTAACGACCTCTCAGCTACCGCGGCCCTATTCGTGGTCTATTTGGGTCTGTGTAACCTGCTTTCCGTGTGAAATGCCTCAGCTACGAAATGGCCTAGAAATTCAACATTTCAGTGTTAAAATAATCAAGCGAAAAGTCATTTGAACAATAAGTAACAACATTTGTAGCTGACATATTTGTTTTTTAATCTTAACGAAACTCTGGAGCATTTTGTTTTGTTCAATTGAATTTTTTCTGAATTTGATCAACAACAGCATCAAACCGCTCACACCACAATTTAAGTGACTCCGTGTGCATCAAAGCAACTACGGGCAATCATAAGGATAGCCTCCTTTTCGCTACTGCCTAGAGCCCTAGACGCATTCCACACTCTGCCGTCCCTGATGACTGAAGCGCACTCATGGGCGCTCTCGACGGGTTGAGCTCCGTCGAGTGCCAGCCGTAATAAACAGCGAAGCTCTTTAAGGTATTTGTGTGTGCGGCTTCACAAACTGGTATCACAAGCGGATATGGGAACACAGAAAGTGGGTAAATCACACTAGTCAACAATAGCCTACTGTAAATGGAAAGCCAACAGTTGACCTAACGTATGACTATGAAGCGATGGTGGTGAGCGTCCTGATACATAAATTGAAAGAGTACTATAAGGAACGGGAAAGGCAACAGACACTGCGAAAAGACGGTGAAGTGATAGAAAACAATGACGACGCACACGTAGATCTATAAAAAGAGCGAACCCTCTGTTTCAGCTTGAGGTTCTCTCTCTAAAGTTCGGGGACACGTGTCGTGTCTGTGACTGAACTCGAACCTCTCTGCGCTGAGAATTAATAAAGCAACAACCTATAGCATCACTTAGCCAACACATTTTGGTGACCTAGAAACAATGCAGAAACAACCTTCATCACCCAAGGCCTAGAAGCGATCTACAAGCAACCGGTTTAGTCTTTGAAATCGTCGAGTTTCGTTGTTTCAAGCCTTGCGTGGCACAGTAAAAGTTTCGACAATTCTTGTAATTTTATTCCTATTTATGACCACAGACCAGCAACTTGTATTTGAGAAAGCACGCCAATATGCGTAAAATCGAATGGCGTAGTTGTGTCTTCAGGGACAAAGTTACAACCACAGACACGCGTACCTTGGCTTCGACCGCATAGCGAGAACCGGACGCTCGCTGCAGCGACGACTTCAAGCGACTCTACTCGCCAGTTGACTTGCAATCCTTACACGATGTCGCAGCGTCGTAGCGTTGCAAGTGACCAATCGCTGAGGGAGACAGGACAGCTAGTGGGCGATTCATGCTGTCCGATAAAAGCAACCTCAAAAGAAACACTCTCGCTCTGCTCCCGTGACCACCGAGCACTTAATAACAGAGGCAGACGACATTCACTGGCCCCGTGAGGTTCAGCGACGTAGAATGAGCATACCCAAACGGATTGATCACCGGGAGCTACGTAACATGGAACAATGCTACGTGAGCGAGAGTGCAAGAAATTGAAAATTCGTTTGGTTCAACCGCTGGAAACTGTAGCGATCTGCACATTTTATAATCAATGGAATTATTGACACAGGTAGCTTAAATCAGTCTGCAAACAATTCTTAGGACTTGTTTTACCGGCTCAATACATTCTGACAAAATCGTCAAAGCCGTTTCAGGATCTCTTTGAAAACTCTATTGCGTTCATTATTTCACTCTACGTGTCGTTTCCCTCTATGGTGTTGAATCTGCGCTATTCAGTATTTAAAGAAGGTTATTTGGACGTAGTAACCTATAATTAACAAGTAATACCCGAGACAGCTTTGTCTCCTTAGCGTTATTACAAGAGTGCTCGTGCGACACCTATTTTGCGAGGACGATGTCAATCTCAAGCAAGGTGGAAAGGCAAGACTCGTGCCTTACCACGGTGGTCTAGTGGCTAAGGTACTTGGCTGCAGACCCGCAGGTCGCGGGATTGAATCCCGGCTGCGGCGGCTGCATTTCCGATGGAGGCAGAAATGTTGTAGGCCCGTGTGCTCAGATTTGGGTGCACGTTAAAGAACCGCGGGTGGTCGAAATTTCCGGAGCCCTCCACTACGGCGTCTCTGATAATCATATGGTGGTTTTGGGACGTTAAACTCCACATATTATTCAATCAATCAAGGCAAGAATCATAAAAAATAATAGTTTGGCTCACATTGGCGGATGTAATTGAATAGTTTATTGCTCATTAGGGTTTCTGGACACAGAAGCACAATATTTGGTGGAACCCGAATTAATTTTCAGAGAGAGAAACACGAGTTTCTGACATTCTTTTGGTTCTTTTAGTGTAGCTGTGGCTCATTTTGTAGTTAACGTTAGAGCTTCAAAAGAATGCGTTATTGCCCTAAGAACCAAGGTGTCACGGGTTAAAGAAACTTCAATGTTCTATCTTGCAATCAGCGACGAGATTAAATTGAGATTTTTTTTTCATTTTGAGGTGAACGCACCAAAATTTTAACACTAAAAACTTCTCGGTACGCAACGAAACAATTACAGAAACTAATTTCGAAATTTGTTCCTATCTATTTTCAGTCGCCACTGTTGGGGATACGAACTCAGGACCTCGACATCAGGAGTTGAGAGCAACAGCTACTGATCTGCCACGGCAGGTAAGACGAACATAAGCTCGGCTGAAGAGTCTGTAAACACAATACAGATTACAGTACATGATAAAATGTGCTTTGTTTGTGTTTTGTGTGACTGAGCGTAAAGAAGCCGTTCATTCATATCGAGGTGCATGTGTTTCGACAGCTGTGACTAAAAGAAATAAAGCCAAAATAAATATAAAGAAACACAGTGAAACACACAATAAACAGAAAACCAAGAACAGCAGTATACTTCGTAGTACGGAACTGTCTTATGGGCAGCGAAGCGAACA
Source organism: Rhipicephalus microplus (assembly GCF_043290135.1). Taxonomy (NCBI): domain Eukaryota; kingdom Metazoa; phylum Arthropoda; class Arachnida; order Ixodida; family Ixodidae; genus Rhipicephalus; species Rhipicephalus microplus. Next base: position 213,160,195 of record NC_134700.1, read on the forward strand.
ACAAAAGTGCTGTTCACATTCAGAAAATGGGGACGCAGATATACGGGAAAAAGAAGGACCGGAAAAACATGACGACAGGCTTCATAGGAAACTGGAAGGAAGAGTAAGATTTCAACCGCAAGGTATTGGGAAATCTCAATCTTCCTGACCGCGTACGTGATGACGTGTGAACCTGTAAACGAATCGGCGTATTTCTTTGTGCCAGCACATAAGGCTCCACTACGCTGCTGCCAGACATATAACCTCCGCATTCAAACATCCAACCTACCAATTCAGCGTATATGTGCGCGCAGGAACACCGCGAAGTTATTTTACTTTATTTTGTAGCGTCCAGGCACACTGCAGATCACACCCCGCAAGAGCTTTTTCTCGCGCGTTTTCGTTGAGTTCTCTTTATTTCTTTTTAGTAGCTTGACAAACTTGATGAGCCATGTTCGTTCACGCTTTGAGATCAGGACGTGAACTACTTTCGCAATGGTCGTGGGACGTGTATGAAAAAAAATATTTTTTGTGATTTCTACAAGTTTGAACAGTTTTGCTATAACCCGTTTTCTATACGTCTGACACTCGGGTTAAGCGGTGGTAATTTACAATGTCGATGACAGCTTCGGTTGGAGCCTCTGAATATATAAATAAATAAATAAACTCTTTACACAGATGTAGTACAGCACGCTCTAGGTCCTGTAGATAACGAATGGAAGAGGGGAAAAATAGAAGCACGCAAAGGAGCATAACAGATAGCCTCATACACCACACTTCATACCATTGAGGTCGATTTTTTTAATTCATTTTCATTCACTGTTTATTCAGACAAAAACAATGATTGCCTAGGTTGAAGGGACTAAAGGCAGATTACCTCTGCCTGACTGAGGTCCCTCCTCTCATACTTTTGCTCAGGTGAAGTGGAACAAAGGATACAAATTTCATTCTGCTTTTGAATGAGGGGACACAAAATTCAAATTCAACAAGTATAACAGATGTCGACACATACGTTTTAAAATAACACATTACAGTCATCACCAATTTGCAGTTCCAATATAAAAAATATATATATAAAATGCAACAAGGAGAAATTTTTGACAGAAATACTAAGTACCATAGAGAAATACATTTGAAAAGAAAGAAATTGACCAATTTTCATCTAATATGCAAAAGCACGGACAACACAAAAGAAATATTTATAATAAATAATACAATTAAGGCTCCTTACAAGAAAGGAAGTACAGATTAACTTCTTTTCACACTTTTTTAGTGTTATGTTCTTTCAAAAGTTCACGGACATAGCTATTTTCGTAGAGTAGATAAGGTATTTGATATGATATTATACATTAGCTTTCAGCGGAATTGTGAAAGCGCAACGACGAGCAAGTATTTTTAAATGGTGAAAAAGAAAAAAATACATATGCGGTTCTCACCACGTGGTCAATTGCGTATTGTACCACAAATTACACCCGGTGCCGTAAGTTCGTATCAAATAAATTTAGTTAAACGTGTATTATTGATTCATTGTGCCGTTACCAGAGCTCAAACAGTTGCGAGACGAATAGGCAGCCTCTTATATCATCTGAAACTTCAACAGGAGGTTCCCGAATATTAGGTGAGCCACTTGCGTCCACCGAAGACGAGAGACAGGCCAATCAACGAAAAGGAATTAGTACCGACGTACTGAGGAAGAGAAAAGGGAGTGTGGCTGTGACGCGGATAGTACATTGTTGCACACGCTAGTACTTTATGCCGTCATTTAAACACATATATCGTAAAAATTAGGTATTCCTGTTAGTTTTTGCCGATGACAAAAGAACATTCATAATCGTTGATGTGAGGCGCCAGGGTAGGGGAAAAACTTCTGGATCTATTGGGAAAATGGGGGCAAACGAAACTCTGCACCTGCGTAGCTGGTGGCCTTTCTTTCTTTCTTTCTTTCTTTCTTTCTTTCTTTCTTTCTTTCTTTCTTTCTTTCTTTCTTTCTTTCTTTCTTTCTTTCTTTCTTTCTTTCTTTCTTTCTTTCTTTCTTTCTTTCTTTCTTTCTTTCTTTCTTTCTTTCTTTCTTTCTTTCTTTCTTTCTTTCTTTCTTTCTTTCTTTCTTTCTTTCTTATATGGCTGAATTCATTGAATCTTTATGCTTGGAAGAATTCATCTCATTGTGCAATGCCCACCAACCACTGGTTTCCTTCCTTCATGTTGTGGGGTCTCGAAGTGGAGAGTGTCATGCTCTTGGAGGGAAGAGACACAGCAGACTCGGTCGGAACGAACGAAACAACGCACATTTATTTAACTAGTTCTAGATCGACGATATCGTCAGCCGAATTAGTACACACCAATTGTGATCAACACGCTAAAACAGCCTTACACAACATTCCATAACACTCACCACAGAACAAATACAACGCGGCGTCGCCAACGCGGGACTCACCACGGGGGCCCAGAGAAGGTGACCCGTGGCGCCGTGCACCGTGTACCCACGCGAAAAATAACCATTCGTGCCAGCCGCCACGCGCCAAAGAGAACCGCTCATCTCTCATGTGCCGCTACCCAGGCTTGCCGCGAGGCGACACTGCCGGCGCCACGGCCCTAACCATGATAATGATGGTGGTAATAAATGAATGAATGAATGGATGGATTGATATGGCTGTACCCTTTAGATCAGGTGGTGGCTAACGCCACCAAGCCGTAATACTTAATGAACCAAAAACTAGATTTATTTTTTTTCTCCCTTAAATAGTGAGGTTGAGGACTCGTACTTTGCAGTGAAGGGTTTAATTTTCACTCGTGCCTTGACTTTAGCCACCAATCAGACAACCTCCTCCTAGTTATTTGTACCTTAAAGTTTATTTTGCCCTTTCTGTCCCTAAACTCCAGCGCTTTGAAAAACTCTGCGCCATCGTCCTGAACTATAGGGTGAAGCCCTTTACATAACATTATCAAGTGTTCGGCAGTTTCCTCCTCCTCTCCACTGCATACCTTGTCTACCCCTTCGTATTTGGCCCGATATGTCTTGGTTCGCAATACTCCCGTCCTGGCCTCAAACAGTAGAAAACTACCCCGAGTATTATCATAGACCCTGACAGACTTCCTCTGCGCGAAACACCTGCGCAACAAGGCGTAAACAACTCTACAGGAGGTGTTAGCACCCCCCTTATTGTCCATTATTGAACATTCACCGACGTGCTAAGTAGCTCAACACTTATCTTGCTAATAGAAGCATTGACGAATATGCGTTAATATGCAAGCAGCTGTGGAATACGACCATGTAAAATAATAACTCACATCCATAAAAGCTATCATTGTCGTATCAGGAACGGCTGATAACCGACAAGCCAATGATTGGGGAAGGATCAATAATTCGAAAACGGCGCATAGAAATGCGCAATGATCGGCGCACCTTCGAGCGCTGCGTTTCAGTAAATCCACCAGTTTTTTTTAGTATTATGCTATCGCCACCAAACTTTCTAACCAATAACCAAGGGATGGTTTTCAGCTCTCCCATAGTATAGTATTCTAAATTGTTAACACTTTTATATAAACGCACTTCGTTGAAAAAATTGGCAGATCCCACGTTGAAATGTCGATAAGTAACTTTAAAATCAGCACAACGTTACGAAGTAGAGGTAAATTCTGCCGTACATGACTTCCGTGTCATGATTATCATGTTTGGATGTGTCGCCTACCTTCGTCATCTGTTCATATCACGTGTACCAAATTTAGTATTTGTGGAGCTAGAGAAATGGCCACGAGCTCACCATGAAGGACCCAATATACTTAAATGTAGCGTTGACGTGCGCACACGCTGGGCACAGTGACGCTACGTTAGCGAAACGCGAGCACTCTATAGTCTGACGCCAGGCGCGACCAGCGTCCGTCGGTGCGGCCCAACGGCAACCGGCGCGACATGTGACATGCTGCATTTCGCGCCAATGCGTTACCCAGACAACACTACCTCCCGTATTCAGAAACGCTCCTCGACTCGAATTTCACCCTTCACTTGACTGAGTTGAGCACTGCGCCGCTGCTCGACTGAAATTGATGCTGTGCTTCTCAAGAATCGCTGCAGAATATGGCCGATATGCAGTGACTTGTCCTGCCAAGAGACGGCGCTCCCATCAACTTTTTTAAGTCGAGGAGAGTCCTTGAGTGAAGCAGCATGTGTGAATACGGGGGTACGTCTCCCTCTTTTCGTGACGGAGAGACACCGGACGCACTGAAACGCGCATGCGTCAAAGCAACGGAGCGTGGCGCGCGTTTGCGAATATATGCGGGACCAGCGCCAGGCGTGGCAATGGCTGCATGAAGCGACTAAACTAACACCAGCGAGCACGCGCACCGTGTCACGTCGAAATGTATTGGCGCCTTGACTCCATTGGCGTCACGTAATACCAAATTTGGCATATGTGAAGCTAATGAAACGGCCGCACGCGCATCATCAGTGTGGCATGTAGTCATGTTGTTACATGACACGCATGTCGTGATTATCATGTTAGGGCCCGCCGCTTCTGTTCGCCATGCAATCATGCCATACCATGCCAATTTTGCGCCATGCCATGTGAGCGAAACCACCGCCAGAGATGCAGGGCCATGAAAATTAAGTAACGACATTCATGGCATACATGTCATGATTTTTATGTTATGGCTAGTCAAATACGTTCTTCGTTCAGTCATTTTATGCTAATCTAAGTTTGGTATCGATACCATTATCGAAACGTGCGGGAGAGCTAGAAGTCATAGGTGGCTAGATAGATACGCTCTAAGTCGCCGAAGCTGCTGTTCGTGTCCCGCCGCGGGTATTAGCCACGGATGGTGCAAAAGGCATGTGCAGGCGAACGTAGGCTGGAAATGAAGCAGATGCATCTACAGCTGTGATGTTGATTGATGTGTGGGGTTTAACATCCCAAAACCACCATATGATTATAAGAGACGCCGTAGTGGAGGGCTCCGGAAATTTCGACCACCTGGGGTTCTTTAACGTGCACCCAAATCTGAGTACACGGGCCTACAACATTTCCGCCTCCATCGAAAGTGCAGCCATCACAGCCGGGATTCGATCCCGCGACCTGCGGGTCAGCAGCCGAGTACCTTACTCACTAGACCACCGTGGCGGGGCCAGCTGTGATGTTCTGGACGAGTCTAGGCAGATATGTGGGGACAGCGCTAGCCTTTGTGCCACGCTTCTCTTGATGTGTCCCTGTTATTAGGCCCCGGTGCAGTCGTAGCATCCGTGACTTTAGTCAGGGTCCATTGCTATTGAGCAAGCATCTGGTCTGGTACACAGCACGCCGAAACCACGTGGGGATCCTGTTGGGACCACGTCGGAACCACGTCAGTCATGTTTACGTCACGTTGGGCCCACTTTAAGCCACTTTGAGCCAAGATGTTTCATTGTTTTTTTTTGCGCGTTTGTTTTCCAGTCGGAACTGAAGGATGATGTACATAAAAAAAAATAACTTGTTCTGTATACGGATCTACTCATGAACATAGCGTGTGAGTAAAATAGTACTTACGGGGTTAAAATTCATGCATAATTTTCATTTTATCACTTCTCACAATAGATGTTTTACTATCACGTTTCCATTGAGTCCTTTCTTTCTATACATCAACAAACTTCACGACAAGTGACTGCTGACAATATACATCTAGTATGGTTCTGGCATTCTCCAAGTTTCGTTGCTTACAGATGCTGGTTTAGTCCTCCACTTGTGTGAGCGAACTTCCATAAGTGTAGGCACACCATGTAATTGCAACTAATCATTTTTTAAACTCTGAAATCATCCCACAGGAAACATAAAAATGAATGCGTACGAACATGCTTCCACTACATTGTGATCCTTCAAGTAGCATTCCAGCACAAGCCCACATTCTGAGAAAGACTTGTTGTTAGCTATATACGTTGATACAACATCATAGAATCGAATGAGGATATCTAAGATTGAAATTATGAATATTTTACCGACAGAATGGTGAAGCTTGTATACATCTCAAGATGAAGAAACACTGCGTAGCTGCTGTTTGTTTTTACACTAAAATAGAAATATTCTTTTTAATGTACAAAAATTTTCTTCCAAATTTTGACGAAGTTCTAAACATTGTGGTTATATTGTCACGTGCTTGTCAAAAAGAAAGACAATGACAGTTGTGCATGTGCCATGAAGTACAATGAAATGGATGAAAAAGAAGAACTCTCTTGCGCGTTCTATTAAAAGAACCTACCTGCTTCTGGTGTCTCAGTTTCTGCCGCAAGACCTCTGTTTCGACGTCGTGACACTGGTGGAGGTCCTGGAGCCTACACCCTGATGCAGGACAGTCTTACTCGGACCCGTTCACCTAGTCCAGAGACTCAGCCCCTCGTCACGACTCCAGTGCACCGATTCAGTCGGCGCCTACTAGGCCTAAGTCCAGAGTCCGCACCTGTTCCGCCTCTTTCCAGCATGGCAGCTCCTACGACATCCACGGTTATCCCGACATCGCAGACCACTCTTCCCTCGCAGGTAACTCTTGAACATCCTCGCGTTCCTGAAGTTTTCCGTGGGGAAGAGTACGAGGATGTCGAAGACTGGCTCAAACAGTTTGAACGGGTCGCTGTATCTAACAACTGGAGCGAACAGCACAAACTTGGCCGTGCATATTTCGCACTGGAAGATAGCGCTCGCACGTGGTATGAGAACCGCGAGGCTACATTCCAATCTTGGGAAGACTTCCGTCGAAAGCTACTCGCTACATTTTTGAACTCGGACCGACGGGATCGCGCACAGCAAGTGATTGAGGCACGCGTGCAAAAACCCAATGAAACAGCCGCCATGTACGCAGAGGGTATGATCCGTCTGTTTCGACGAGCTGACCCTGACATGCCCGAGGCGAAGAAGGTGCGTCACCTAATGCAGGGCGTTAAGGAACAAGTGTTTGTGGGCCTCGTAAGAAATCCACCTACAACTGTAGATGAATTCATAAGAGAGGCGACAGTCATCGAGCGCGCACTGCAACAACGACGCCGACACTTTGACCGCCTGCAGAACCACACGGCAGTAAGTGCTGCAGCTCAGAACACTGCCGTATGCGAAAGTTCCCTGCGGCAAATGATTAGAGAAATACTGCGTGAGGAACTTCGGGCCCTCTGCGTTCCCCCTGCCCAACCACCAGTCGCATCTGTTGCCGAAATCGTCCGCCAGGAGTTGAGGCCAGCCATTACACCACCCGCGCCAAACCCTGAGCCACATCCAGCGAGCTACGCTGATGTGGTCCGTCGTCCTCCACCGACATTTGTGGCGACGCCCTTCCAGCCACAACCCACTGCCGTACCTTGGTGGCAACGAGATTTTACGAGACGACCACCAGTTCGCCGAACTGACTTGTGGCGCATGGCCGACCGTCGACCTATTTGCTACCGCTGCGGAGAACCCGGTCACATTGCCCGCTATTGCCGTCACGGCGATTCTGGGTTCGGGAACTTTTCTCGTCCCGCTTCTTTGCGCTCAGAAGACCGTCGTGCCCACGATGCCGATCAACTATCGCCTGCTCAAGCAACCCCACCGCGTCGCTGGCGATCTCCATCACCTGCGCGTCACCGTGACTTCCCTCAGAGCTACGCGGACGTCACCAGAGGCCGTTCGCCTAGCCCGCGCCGGGGAAACTAACTGATGCGACCTCGCGGGGCAAGGTTGCCAATCGTCGACACATTGAAAAGTTCCCCCAATCATCGCAAGAAGGTATGACGACAACGACGATGAATACGACGACGAATAATAATGCTGAAGAAGTTGTACGTGCCGATCTGAGCGTTCTCATTGACGGACATCACGTTACAGCACTGGTCGACACTGGCGCCGACTTCTAAATCATGCGACAAGAGCTCGCCGACCGCCTCAGAAAGGTCAAGACACCGTGGACAGGGCCGTACATAAGGAGTGCTGGTGGTCAGCTGATGACACCCACGGGTAAATGCACCACTAGACTTCGCATCGGAGATTCTAGCTTCGTGGCCACTTTCGTCCTGTTGCCAGACTGCTGTAAAGAGTTAATTTTGGGCATGGATTTTCTTCAAGATCCCGGCGCTGTTATCAACATCCCTCAACGTATGGTGACGTTTCGCGCTCATCCTTATGCCGACAACAGCAGTGAAGAACCACGCGGCCGTTTGCGAATAGCCGATGATGTGACACTCCCACTGAGATCCTGCTGCCTTGTGTCGGTGTCCAGTGGGTGTCCTTGCTATAAAGATGTGATAGCGGAGCACATAGTCACTCTTTTGTTCACGCAAGGCATTTCCATCGCGAGGGGCGTCCTGGCGCTTACTGATGGACTGGCGGAATTGCTGCTCACAAACTTCAGCAACGAGCGCCGTCAAATCCAGAAGGGTACCGCAATTGCCTACTACGACGATGTAGACCAAGCCGGGGATTGTTTTACCTTGCAACCAGATGACGCGGCTGTCCCCGCCTCGACAACTTTGTCGGTGGACATCTGCTCTACGCTACCGCCCTCTGATAGGAAGCGCCTGCTTGAACTTATACACCAATTCGAAGACTGCTTTTCGCGTACGTCAAAGGTACAGCAAACACCATTGACCAAGCACCGCATCATTACTGAAGACAACACGCGACCAATTCGGCAAAACCCCTACCGTGTGTCTCCGAAAGAGCGCGAGGAGATTCAGAAGCAAGTACACAAGATGCTCGCGGATGACGTCATACAACCTTCGAAAAGTCCTTGGGCGTCCCCCGTGGTTTTGGTCAAGAAAAAAGACGGCAGCCTGCGCTTCTGTATTGATTATCGCAAGTTGAACCAAGTCACGAAAAAAGACGTCTATCCACTGCCCTGCATAGACGATTCACTCGATCGGCTGCGTCATGCGCGCTATTTCTCTTCAATGGACCTCCGAAGCGGCTACTGGCAGATAGAAGTCGACGAGAGAGATCGTGAAAAAACGGCCTTCGTGACGCCCGACGGCCTCTAGAATTTAAGGTGCTTCCTTTTGGGTTGTGCTCGGCGCCAGCCACTTTTCAACGTCTCATGGACACCGTACTATCAGGCCTGAAGTGGCAAACATGCTTGGTCTATCTCGACGATGTTATTGTATTCTCAGCAACATTCGAGGAACATCTCAGCCGTTTATTCACCGTCCTCCAAGCCATACGTTCGGCCAGCCTTACTTTAAAACCGGAAAAATGTCATTTTGGTTTTAACGAACTCAACTTCCTAGGCCACGTCGTCAGTCACGAGGGTGTTCGACCTGACCCGGCCAAAATAGACGCCGTAGCGCAATTTCCTGCACCATGCGACAAAAAGGCCGTGAGATGCTTTTTAGGGTTGTGTGCCTATTACCGGCGATTTATTGAGGACTTTTCGTCTATTGCGGCGCCATTGACACGACTCACACGTGAGGACGTCCCCTTCTTTTGAGGTGAACAACAGCAAATGGCGTTCAATGAACTACGACAACGCCTGCAAACACCTCCAGTCCTCGCGGACTTCGACCAGGAAGCCCCTACAGCACTTCACACTGACGCCAGCAATGTAGGTCTGGGTGCCGTTCTTGTGCAGTGGCAAGACGGCTGTGAAAGAGTAATAGCCTACGCCAGCAGAACTCTCTCTCGCACGGAGGAGAACTACTCGACTACCGAGAAGGAGTGTCTCGCCGTGGTGTGGGCGGTCATCAAATTTCGTCCATATTTGTACGGCCGCTCCTTCAAGGTTGTTAGCGACCATCACTCTTTGTGCTGGCTCACCAACCTTAAAGATCCATCTGGCCGTTTGGCACGCTGGAGCCTAAGACTTCAAGAGTTCGACATCACCATCGTCTATAAATCTGGGAAGCGGCACACCGACGCCGACTGTCTCTCACGGTCGCCAGTGGAGACTGTCGGTCGTGATGACGAAAACATCAACGCGGCATTCTTGGGAGTCGTCAACACGGCCACTATTGCACAGGAGCTGCGCAGTGACCCCGAGCTGTTACCACTCATTGAATATTTAGAAGGACGACGTAAGGACGTGCCGCGGTTATTTGCCAGAGGACTGCCATCTTTTCGCTTGCGAAACGATGTTCTCTATAAGAGAAACTTCTCACCAACCGGCAACCCGCACTTGCTCGTCGTGCCTGCCTCTCTTCGAAAAGAAATTATGGAAGCGTGCCATGATGAAGCAACTTCTGGTCATCTAGGCTACACCCGAACATTGTGCCGACTGTGATGCAAGTACTACTGGCCAAAGTTACCCGCTGATGTTAACCATCACGTGCGAACTTGCACCGACTGCCAAAGACGCAAAGCACCTCCTAGCAAGCCAGCCGGTCTTTTACATCCAGTCCTAGCACCAGCGAAGCCGTTCACTCTGATTGGAATGGATTTCCTGGGCCCCTTTCCAACTTCCACAACAGGTAACAGATGGATAATCGTGGCCACCGATTACCTCTCCCGTTATGCGGAGACTAAAGCTAAGCAGCGCGGCACAGCAGCAGAGGCCGCTCAGTTCTTCATCGAAAACATCGTCCTTCGGCATGGCGCTCCGACAACAGTGATCACAGACAGAGGACCTGCCTTCACCGCAGAACTTTTGGAGTCGGTTCTCAGACTCAGCGGTACAGCTCACCGGAAAACAACTGCTTACCATCCGCAGACAAACGGACTGACAGAGCGCCTCAATAGGACCCTCACAGACATGATCAACATGTACGTTGACACAGAGCATAAAAACTGGGATCAGATATTGCCGTACGTGACCTTTGCCTATAATACCGCTCGACAAGAAACCACTGGAATGACGCCGTTCAGTCTGATCTATGGTCGCGAAGTCACGACAACGTTGGACGCCATGTTGCCGCATGAGTGTGACGACATTCATGTGGACGCCGAAGAGTTCACTTAGCGCGCCGAGGAAGCCAGACAGCTCGCGCGTGTGCGCATCTGTCATCAACAGCATCAACATGCACAACGGTACGACCCCCGACACAAGTTTATTAGCTACACACCAGGCGACAAGGTCTGGGTCTGGATTCCGATACGTCAACGTGGACTGTCGGAAAAAACTGCTAAGACGATACCTTGGCCCATACAGCGTCACGCGACGCTTGAACGACGTGAACTATGAAGTTGTTCCTGACACTGACTGTAGTTCTAAGCGTCAAAATTATTTACCCGAAGTCGTACACGTCGTGCGTATGAAACCGTATTTATCCAGTTGACGCGACCACTTCATACGCCTGGTAGAGCACCTAGGTTGCGCATCGGGACGATGCCTATTTCGCAGGGAGGCAAATGTTACGTGCTTGTCAAAAAGAAAGACAATGACAGTTGTGCATGTGCCATGAAGTACAATGAAATGGATGAAAAAGAAGAACTCTCTTGCGCGTTCTATTAAAAGAACCTACCTGCTTCTGGTGTCTCAGTTTCTGCCGCAAGACCTCTGTTTCGACGTCGGGACAATATTATGTTCCACACTATCCTTTGCAGGGCATAGCGAAAGACGGCCGAGAACCAATAAATTCAATCGCTTTATTTTATCTCCTCCAAGCAACATTTGTCCGTTTTGTAGTGGTTTTTGTGGTCTTTAATATATTTGTGATCTAGTGTAGCCGTGGTAAGAACCAAAGAAAATGGTATGGTTTGCAAGCACAGGAAGGTGATCATAAAAATGCGTAAGCGATAGTTAATGTAACCTTCTTCGTGATTTTAACTTTGGAAAATGATTTGGAGGATATATGTGGTGTTTAACGTCCAGAAACTACCATATCATTATAGAGACGCCGTAATGAAGGGCTCCGGAAGTTATGACCACCTGGAGTACTCTAACGTGCGCTGAATCTGAGCACACGGGCCTACATTCTTTTTCCCTCCATCGAAAATGCAGCCGCCGCAGCCGGCATTTGATCCCGCGACCTGCGGGTCAGCAGCCGAGGGCCTTAGCCACTGTAGACCACCGTGGTAGGACGGTCGGAAAAATAAGAAAACCCAGGGTAAGAGAAGGCAGAGGAAGTCAAAAAGCAAAATAAGGTGAATTGGTTAAGGTGGATGGACAATACAGAAACAAAATGAATCACAACATGTTTCACTATTTGAGTGGCTATGTTGTTGCATTGTTGAGGGACGATGAAGCTAACGACGAAGCCATAGAAATGGGCAAGCAACAGTGTAAAGCCATAATGGTTGGGCTTTGCATGTCAGCACTGTACTTGAAGGGAAGGCTGTCAGAAGAGTGGCAAATAGATGACCCGTGGGCAGTTCATTACATGTGGTAGCTAAGTAGAGAACTTCTTTCTTAAATTGCTTGTCCACGCGTATCGTTATCATCTATGTGTCACTTCCCTAAAACAGATGGCAAAGTAAGAAAAAATAGTAGAATTATTTTACTCATAGAATGCTGAGCAAACTCGTCACGCGCCTAAATTACGGCTGGGTGTCACATGCACCCATGCGTATGCGTTCCGTATGGGGAAAGCCAACACCACCACCTGGGATCATTACGGAGACAAATAAACATTTCGACACGTTCTGTGCGACTATCAGGAATAGAAAACTTAGAGACTATCTCTTTGTCTGGTTCCCAACAAGTTAGATGACCAGGCTCTAGCAAGAAGGAAGACTTGCAGTTCATCGTCTAGACTTAACATTGCCGAGGGCCTTACAGGCGCAAATAGGCTTTTGGCGATCTATTGCATGACTTGTCAGGAGACTCAAAGTACAACGCTCTCGCATGTGTGTGTAATTGTGATTGTTTGGTTTTTGCCTTATTATGCATTTTTTAACCCTTTTTTTTTCTCACGAGCAGCTATTTCTCAACCCCAGTGTCAAGGAAATACCAGATCCTACCTTCCTAATAACCTCTCTGCCTTTCTTTTTCTTTTTCTCTCTCTCTGAACTCACAAAACAGCAGACCGATTTATCTTTGAGCGGACAGTGCGCCGCGAAAACGCAACTGTACTTTCGAGCTGGAAACATGCTGCAGCCGTCCGGAGCACACGTACAATAAAACAAAAGAAGGAAGAACACGTGTTATTCCCCCCTCTGTAGAAAAACAGATTTCGCAATAACGTGGCAGCAAGACTTCGCAGCAAGATTCATCCTGTTCCGCAAACAGCCCCTACCACTCCTTGCCGTGAGGATAAGCCCATCTGTCTCAAGGCAACCGCTGCCCCTGGACAATACCAAAACAAAGCCGCAGTCCCTCTTAATGTGAGCCTCATGAAGAGCGTACGGCACAGACAATCCGAAGAGGCAGTATTCATTGAACGGATTAATCGGGGACCAACAGAAACGCTGGAAACAAGGTCTATCCTTCTTAAGCCTCGCGTTGAGACTACATATACGTCAGATTACGACGCTGTGGCTCCCTGGAGGACTGTTTCGCTGTACGCACGGGTTAACGTAACTCTCTGGGCTTAATAGCGAATCAGAAAAGAGCACGGGATCAGTAAGCCCGAGAAAGAGTCAGAACTCACCTTCTTGTACACAGAAGCACCAGTGTCAGCACACAACAGAATTCTATTCACTGCACGTCTTATCACACAGCACACACACACACACACACACACAAACATACGCGGCCAATGCTGTATCCTTGAGCCTCGCGGCAGTCTCGCAGGGGGGAAACTGTGCGTCAGATGACGCTATATGGCTCGCTGGGGGCGTTCTCTTACTTTCTGTACACGACACTCCTCGCGCGTTATTCGAGCCGGGTCCATTGTTTCCTGAACGAGAAGGAGTGAGACACCGGGCCGAACACCTGCTCCCGTGCGTTCGGCGTGCGAGTGTGCGTGCGAGGACTGTGCTGGGCAAACGAAAGCGACGGCGAAACGCCGTCTCCTTAGCGTTGTCCGACGATGCTGTACCACCAAGGTCGCACTTCTTACCTCCGCCCTATGCACCGTAAATATGGGTAGAGTATCGCGACCGAGAAAATATGTGGCGTGCACTGCGGCGCGTTCCCTGCGACTCCTATCACTCAGAGTTTTCGTATAGCTTCCTATAGTAAGCGCTGAGCTGGTCTTCGAGGGGTATCCGCGGGATAAGACTGAGGAAGGAAGAGTTCGTAGGCAAGGGTATGTAGCGAGCAAAGCGCGAAATGAGTACATACAGAGTGCGTGCGCTATGTTCTCCTTGTGTCCTCGTGTATTTCCCTCTTTACACGCAATGCATTGATGCGCTGCTGATCGCGTTTACATTAAAGCTTTGTTAGACGCAACCATTGTTAAACATTATTGATTATGTGAGAGGGCCTCACAAGATATCTGGTTAACGGTTGAAGACGGGTTGGTAACAAAGCAAGATTACAATAATTGTTAGATGATGGTTTTGTTTAGAATGCAAATAATTTTTATCTGGGGAAATAGGATAGTTTAGAAGTAAACTGATCAATAATGAAACAAATATAGATGCTTGTGCTTTCAATAAAGTGTGCTAAGAAAGAAATATGTATACTGGATTCTAAAGACCTTCGTACAATGAGTGGCTTTATTGTTCGTTGTGTGTCAGTTTACAAAAGCAGTACTGTGCCAGTGCCGGGATCCCATTACGGAACATGGGTATTTTATATTTTGCATGTGCAGCATGTAACAATCAGGACGATGCAAATTTCTCACGACAGTTTTCACGTAATGAGACGTTCTCACGGAAGGATTATAAATACATTACGTTTTCTCAGCTAATGGTGTGTTTTGGGCACAACACACTGCGCCCTACGCTTGATAAAGGTATTTCTTTTTTTTGAAAAGAAGGTGGTTGCATGGCTAGAAGAGCCATTGAAAGTGATCGCGCGTTGTGCATAGAGATGAAAGCAAACAACTGAACAAAGCTTTCACAGGATAAAAAAATCTATTGTCATAAAAATAAGACAGGCGACAAATGCTCTTTGACTTACCATTAAATGCTGTGTTCAGTTCCTTTCGAGGTAAGTGTAATTGACATGGCACACGGATGTACCTGCAGGAAAAAAAAGAAAAAGAAGCAAGCTTAAGCGGGTAGGGCAGCGGTTGCAAAAGTGTTAGTGTTGTTCGTTTCACGATAACGTTGCTAAAAGAGTATTTATTTGGTAATGATATGCAGGGTTTAACGTCCCAAAACCACTATATGATTGTGAGAGACGCCGTAGTGGAGGGCTCCGTAAATTTCGACCACCTGGGGATCTTTAACGTGCACCCAAATCTGAGCGCACGGGCCTACAACATTTCCGCCTCCATCGGAAATGCAGCCGCCGGGATTTGAACCCGCGTCCTGCGGGTCCACAGCTGAGTATCTTAGCCACTACACCACCGCGGCGGGGCTTGTCGGTCATGAGTAGGGCGTGTGTTCATTTTATGTTGAACACTGCAACTAATCAAAGAAAATAAGTCCTCGCTTTGTTATTTTCTAACAATACTTTTGAGTGGTATTCGAGTGTAATCCTAACGTTTGACAGAAGCACTAATGGCACCATTTTTTATTATGTTCTTAAGCAGCCAGAAATCACCCGAAGTTTTGGCATCGCAGACACAACAATTCGACAATGCGGGGCATAACGCATTGCAACAACTATTCATGATGAAGGATAATAATGATATATGCAATCACACTATGTATGCAGAAAGTACAGTGTTATACTTCTGTTTTGCTAATGTTAAGTAATAGGGCATCGATTAATTACGCCGTCGGGTGCTGCTCGCCCAACGGATTTCTTATTCCCAACCAAAACCGAGATTCATCCCCGTCAACAATATCAGAATTTCAGGCATTCATTCACTCAAGTAAAGGGCTTCAGCCTGTTTAGTTTTCAATGCATGTATTCATACATTTATGAAAGTCTGTCCTGTTCCTGATGTTAAGAACATGGTGGTCGCATCATTTTGTCTATGCAGGTGTAAGTTTAGTTGAGTCGTTTTTCGCACTGCGCTCTGCTCCTACATAATATATTTACGAAAACAAAAATGTATTTCAAATCCACTTTTTAAAATAGACCCAAAAAAGTTATTTTCGTCTCATTTTTATCACCATACAGATCTGCATTGACATACTTGTGCTTTGTAGCGTATAGTCGGTACCCATATTGCTCCTTTTTAATAATGATTCTCCAAACTTCAACACCCTGAAACCTCGACATGATTATGAGAGACGCCGTAGTGGAACGGCACGAAAATTTTGGTCAGCTGGGGTTGTTTAACCTGCACCTGCACAAACCTCATCCCTCTTCTTTAAGTCCTTTGTTACCGCGCAAAATGAAACTTTTTCATATGCCTCGCGAAAATTGTTTTTGCCAGTTTCAAAAGTACTCTATAGCATGCATTGCAGCATACCAAATTTTGCACGATGAAATGCTAATTTTAAAAATATATGTTGTAGAGCAACAAAAGAAATCCTTTAGAAGGAATCAAATTGTAAAAAGGGTGTGTAATGTTTGGTTGCCAGCTAGTGAACGGTGCAATCAAAAACACTATACGTGCAAAAATATTCATAACAAACAAAATTGAAAATATACCACGTGAAAATAAATTACACAGAAACACTATAGAACTAATAAACCTTGTATGTTTCAATTCATATAGAGAAAGAAAATCAGAACCAAGGTGCTGCTTCATCGCTTGTGCCATGCGGCGAAGCGTTGCTTTGTTTTATGAGAGACAAAAGTGAACTCGTCAACATTTCTCGGGAAATTTTTTGTTATTTTGCCATAAGAACCTGCACGTGTTCCAATATAGATGGATGTCCGTGATGCCAATGATCCCTCTATAAATCAGATGTACAGTGAACTTTGCTATTTCGTCTAACGTCATCTCTTTCCACGAGCCACCTCACTCAGCATAGGTTGGCGTTCCAATGTGTCATAGCATATTTTTTTGCCCTTTTTGCACAATGCACATCGTATTAAACAAAATAGCGTGGAGATCTAAGGCATTTTGTGCTATTCTGTAGTCGATGCCAAAATGTTATCCGGTGGCCTTTTTGTCAAAATGAGAAGCTCTGCAGCCGGTGCCAGCCCTCCACGCCACAGCAAACGTCTGGAACTCACACGTAAGCAGAATATCTATAGGATTGCGCCCAAAGGTCAGCAGCTACGCACTTGGGGCGAATGAGACAACGTGAGGCCGTAAACAAAACAAACCAACGAAAGGCTGCAGATGTTTGAGGCTGACCCGAAACACCATTGCCACAAAACCTGAACTGGGGTGCTCTCATCTTAAGACTCTAAGCTCGCCTTCACTCGATTCAGGTGTGGTTGCAAGGCAGTTTCTAGCGGCGTGTGTTTTTGCAGTGGAAATATGCATCGATGCGCGTGTGACGCCTCCGCCATGGGAGCGAATAGTGACACAGGATGTGGCCCTGTGTAAGTTATCAGGATACAAGTGAAACCAAAGCTGCTAAAAACCGGCTTAGAAGAAGGCCACCTACACACTTTATGCATGCGGTGGACCTTCGGAAATATTATTTGTAGAATGCGTTATCTCTTACTCCTAGCAACAGCTTTTTCTTGACTAGCTAGCCCAAATTTCTGGCAATTATTACTACTCAACACTGTGAGGTTGCACAGCTGACACCCTAATTTAATATTTGACCTGCAAAGGTTCTTTTGATTACAGAAATTCGATGTACTGCAGCTTAACCACGAGAGGCACTCCCTTCTGTGAAGTTCGCCAGTAAGGTGCATTTTCTCAACTACATACGCACCTCAATTACGCGCAAAGGCCTGTCAAAAATCACAATCTTACCGAAACGGGCAAACTAAAACTGATTCTGAAATTCGAGTGGTCGGACTAACAAGAAAGTGCTGGGTGCAAGAGAAACAGATTCAACTTGCCAAAATTGACAATCCAAAGCGTCGATCACCGGTGATTGATATGAATAGGCGTGGTAACAGACGTTAAAAAGGTCGGTATGCAGAAACTCCGGTGTGGCGTTGATGGTAATGTCATTGTTGCTGAGCCTGAAATTGACGTTATCTCCGACCAAAAAATTTGAGGTAGATGCACAGAAATAAGCAATGAAAAAACCTTTGATACGAGTGAGATTCGAACCCAGAACTGCTGCGTGGCAAGCAAGTTTTCTACTTTGGAGCCACGCCAGTGCTTGATATTTTGTGATATACAAACGCAACGAGAATGCCATGCATAGCGGGAAGAGCCTCCTCAACTCATGTAACATTGTTTCGCAGAATCATTGAACCTCAACAAGCGTGGTTTGTTTGAAGCTGCCCACTCGTTACAGAGCGCGCAGCAGCACAGATGAGCACAGCACATCACAGATGCATCACGGGTACTTCGCTCGATTGCAAAAAGAAAACATTACTCCGTACGGGAAAATTCGCAACTGTACTTGCAGTAGCGTTCTAGGATAGTTTTAAATGTCAAATTTTATGCACACAAACGTTCTTTTCCTCGAGGCTATTCACTGGGTTCCCGATCACGCTGTCGCGTTTTACTCTCGAAGGCGAAGCTCAAGTGCGCTCCACTGCTTAGACGGCTTCCGGCCTATTGTGGAGCTTGCCATGTCACGTAGGTATCTGATTAGACGCGCGCATATGCGTACGAGCGTGTGTGCAAACGTTGTAGTGCCCCGAAAATTTAGCGCGAGTGTGCGAAGCTATCTCAATAATAGGGGTGTGAAAACAAAGGTGATTTTGACATCGTTTTCATCAGCCCTCAGCAAAAACAAAGCTTAAGCTAAACTGTGCGTGCATTAGGTATTTTATTAGTGGGAATTGACACTCATATAATTAATTATTTAGCTCAACTAGTAATGACAAAATGTTTGCAGAGAGAGTCGGAAAAATTGATTTCCAACTCGGCCAGTCTCCTCTGTTGGGTGTGAGCCATGTCCGGAGGAAAGCAGCAGAAGAAATAACAACAACAACGAGATGAGGAGCGTACCGAAGAATTTAATGCATCATGAGTCTGCAGATGCTTTGGACATCAGGAAACGCGTGATAGTTAATAACGCAGCTCTCAGTATAAAAAAATGACAGCTTTGCCACAAAGTTGAAACAATGAACGCGATAGCAACAAATTGGAAGACCACGCACAGAATTTCAAGCAGATCGAAAAGTGTCCCGCGTTGCTCACACACAAATAACGCACAAAACGTTCTCACAGGTACGTTCGTTTGCTACCGCAATAAAACTTCATATACTCGCTACAATTCATTTGCTAACATGCATCCTATGAGTGTCCAAATAAAATCGACCCCTGACTCGACACCTCGACATGCTCTTCTCTTCTACTGGACACCCTTATTGCATTCACAGGTACAGAAGAACGCGAATAAGCATCTCAATTGTTGCTTCGCTGTGCCTGAAAAGCACGCCCCGTTTGCAAACGGAGACTGTGCAACGACTGCAGGGACCTTCGTGCACCCGGCAACTACAACAGAAACGTTCCGGTGAAAGCCCAAGGCCAACCAAGGCATACGATTGTCCCAACTTTAAGATAAGCGCGCGCGTTAGCGTCCACCCTGCTCTTTCTCCGCGGAGCAAAGTACGCGTGGGAGATGAGAGCGCGTGCCGCCGTGTCGTGACGATGTGGCGACGCGCGCTCATTGCGCCATCTTGCTGGTAATGCTGAGAACACAATAGTTCCCCCCGAGATGCCCGTCACCAGCACTAAGTGGTAGATATAAATAGCTTGCTGTTTGAAATCTGAAAGAGGGGCTCCTTCATTGATGAGTGGGGAACACCTCGCACTCACGATTAAGAGGTCCCACGAGCGCCAGACTCTTTTTCTGATTTATATTTCTTCCTTGCGTTTTTCTATATAGAGATCTGAAAGAGGGGCTCCTTCATTGATGAGTGGGGAACACCTCGCACTCACGATTAAGAGGTACCACGAGCGCCGGACTCTTTTTCTGAATTATATTTCTTCCTTGCGTTTTTATATAGAGAGATACGTATATATAAAGGGTGAGTGACGGCGACGGCGGCGTCGACACCTACGCCGGCGGCAAAATCCAGTTGAGATGTGTCCATATAATTGCTATCGCAATAATACTTCATATACCCACTACAATTCCTTTACTAACAGGCACCGTATCAGTGCCTAAATAAAATCGACACCTTACTCGACACCTCGACATACTCTTCTCTTCTACTCGAAACCGTCGTTGCATTCGAGGATTAAAATGTGCAAGCTGTTTTAGCTGGCTGCATTGTGTAATAAAAATAATGATAATAAAAATATATGTTTGACGTACCAAAATCACGATATCATAATTCGAGGCACCGTAGTGTAGGGCTCCAGAAATTTCGACCACCTGGGGTTCTCTAACTTGTTGAATTTAAGCACACGGGCCTCAAACCGTTTAGCGTCCATCAAAAATTCAGCAAAATTCAGCCTCTGCAGCAAGGATACGAGCCCGCGACCTTCGTGCTAGCAGTCAAACGCCATAATCACTAGACCACCGTGCCGGGGTAAGCTTATCATTATCACGAATGGGCCAACGGGTACGTGCCGCCGAAATTGGGCGACAGAGTTGCGGCGTATTACAAAGGGCTGAGAAAACGAAAGTAATAAAAAGATTGAAAGGAAGAGGGATAAATACCTGGCAAAAAAGGAGGAGGAGGAGGAAGGGAAGAAATGAAAGGCAGGGACTGGCGAAAAAAATGTCTAAGAAGAAGGGGCAGAATCTGAACCCGCGTGCCCACGAGCTGAAGGCAAGTGTTTTAATCAAGTCAAGTCAAGATCCTTGACGATGCGGCGCATACCCACGCTGGGGGATTGGCCAAGAACCGGATAGTTTTTATGAATTTCTTGTTTAATAACAGATTAAAATTAATCTATTTACGAGTCATAAAAGAAAGATGCAGCAAGACAAATTTGATGGTAGAATTGTAAATAATCTGTAGTATAATGTAATAAAGCGTCGTATTTCATTTAATATGAATTTGGAAATTTCAAAATCTATTGAACAACAATTTCAACACTTAAACCTCTTTGAACTTTTGAGGAACTCCTTTAATGCGTCAACCATCTTCCCGTCGCTATGGCCTAGACACAAAGCCCCGAAAGAAAGCACATTTTCAGTATTTAAATCTATTTTGAGAAGGTGACAAACAGCTCCTAAAGTGTTTTTACGTAAGACAGAGAATCTATCACAATAAATGAGATAATGTTCAGTTGACTCATTTACTCCACAAACAGGATAATGAGGGGAGGCTGCCAGACCAGCTCTGTGTAAATATAAATTCAGCTGTGGAATTTAACAGCGCAGTCTAGTGATTGTGACTTCCATTACTGGCGTTTGACATATTTTACTATTCCAATTGTATGACAAGTGCTTGAATTCTGGTGTGGCTGTTAGTGAAGGTGTAGAAAATTCCTCTAACAGTAGCTTCCTTCTTAATCTAGTGCCTATCAAGAATTTCGATGCCGGTAATACATCAATAACAGGCCCATTTAAAGATGACTTGGCCAACGCATCTGCCATTTCATTCATATAAATGCCCTTATGTCCAGGAACCCCATCACTCGGCTATTCAGGCTTCTTTTTTTTCTTTATTGCACTCGGTTATTAAAGCACGTTCACATGGATATTGAAGTACAGCTTCGTATAATATTGGATAGCAAGAGGGTAGAGCAGGAAAATCACGATGAGCAAGAGTGTTGTGAGGGGAGGAGGATGGAAAAAGAGTAAAGCGTAGCATATAGAGAATGAGGAAAGCAGAAATATAGAGAAACAAGAAACAGATAAAAAAGAAATGGAAATGGGAAGCACACAAGAAATTGGGATACGTATACTAAGACAAGTCAAGGAAAACGAAGTGCATGAAAGATGAAAAAAAAAACTAAATGAAAGAAAGAGACAGAGAGACAAATAGAAGTACATAATAGGAAAAAGAAAGCTCAGGTAGGTTGCACAAAGTCCAATGAAGCTTGGCTTTGTGAGGTGTTCAATCCTGGAGCGAAACCTTTTCGACATACAAAAACCTGCGAAGAACCAGCTACAACGTATAGCAGCAACCATGGTTAGCCCTGAAGACTTGAGGATCGAGCAGATTCCTTCTGCCAAGCTTTGCGCGGCGTAGTACTAACTTCCCTGATTTTGTTTCGCACCTGAAAGCTTCTCGCCTTTGAGACTGTACATTTCCACATAGATTGACATTGTTATAACCGCGAAGACGTGAATCATCATGGAGCACACGTGCGATTGGGAAAGATTGTGCGGCTGGAAACTAACGCACCGTAACCTCCGAGTTGGAAGCGCATCATCTGTCGGGATGGGAGGAAATGCTTTCTGGTTTCAGTTCCAAAAAAAAAAGAGGCAAGATTCAGGAGAAGATTGAAGGTCGTAGCAAAAAATTAGAGAAGGGGACGCGATGGCGATGTCTTTTTCAAGGCTTCAACTGCTTTCCTTTGCGCTTGCCTGTATTGGCCTGGTGTGCGACCAATGGCGGCGCTGCGAACCGCGCTTGTATGAAGTCAGTTCGAAGATTTGCGCACTCTGGAGGCGCGGCGCCGTATGAAAACCTCCGTGTGGGAAAACTCGACAAAGAAGCAGTTCAATTGGTTATCTCGTGTGAGATGACTACCGACGCTGTTCTAACAACCATGGGTGTCCCCATTCAACGTTCATTTTAAAAGCACTGCGCTTTGTTTCTAGAACTGTGGCCGCTTGTCCCTGTCGCGAGTGCAGCGCAATGGATAAGTATACTGCAGTGTGCCTCTACATGATCCCCCACCCGTGAAAAGGGCCTTAGCTTACACAAGTATCCTAAGGACCCAAAGCTGAGGGAAAAGTGGATAGTCAAACTCAGAATGGAAAAGCGTGCCACGCCTTCAGTGACCGTGTACAGCGTGCCCTCTCCTTCAAGCTGGTCATTCGAGGAGGAGAGGGCTACTAAGAAAGCTGAGTGGGGCGGGGAAAGGACAGGCTGCTGTGATGAATAGGGCTAGCCAAAAAAAGAGAGATATTTCGTGAAAGAGAAAACAGTAGAGGGGGGAGGGTGGGTTGTCGTCTCGCTTAATTATGGTTCCCAGAAGGACGCACCACATGACAACAGTATCTCTAGGCTAGAAATTCCCAGAAGAAGGCCTTTGATCTGATTGGTTGTCGTTGTGTGTGTACCATTTAAGCGCCTTCAAATGTGTCACATTGTAACGGGTACCATATATAGACTGGCACGTCTATGTCGAAACGCGTAAACGCGGGGATTAGCCAATCAGGGTCCGAAGGTACATGTGAAGCGATGAAGGTGACGAGATTTCCATTCAACCGCAAAACAAGCCCCACCATGTTTTTGCTAGTACTTTTAAAATTATTTATCTTGGCATATCCAATACGCTCAAGCGTTCGCTGGGATGTACTTGATGCTAAACCTGAAAAAGCAAGGGTGGATGAGAACGCTGGATAACGAGCTCATATCGGTCGTTGAGACATCGATTATAAAAATAAGAGTGCATAGTCTTCATTTTCCGTGGGCAGAACGATGTCACGAAACTGCATAGAGAGCAGTGACGCAATCACCGTCTCGGAGACTATTCGAGCGAAATAGGCTCTCAAGGTGGAACCGTAAAATTACTATACTCACCTTCATTTTGAATTCATTGCAGGGTCGGGTTGCATACAGCACGAGTCAAAATGTCAATCTCGTGTATCCAATCTTTCGAGACAACGAGCACGCAAGGAGCAGATAAGACGAGCGATAGCTTTTTTTCTGTTTTTGTTTTGGGGGGGGCAAACATTTGTAATTTGTTTTTCTCAATACCGATGTCTGCCGCTCTTGGCCTCACGTCACAATCTCCTCTCATGCGTGAACATTTTTGAAAGTGGGCGAAAAAATAAAAGTACTGCATTTGCTTGATTCCTGCTCGGCACTGTCTGCATATAAAGGAGCATTGAGCGCCTTCTTGCCGCTGAAGATTGTGAAACTTTTACTGGAGATTATCAGAGTGCCCAGATGGAGATTGAGAACAGGATTTACAGTCTGCGAAATTCTTTTTTTGTGTGTGCTTACATTTCCGCTGACTGTACTCGTGTAACCACCACTTGCGTGCCCCTTGGCGACAAGAATATACAACGGAGATCCAGTGATAGATTCATAGGTAAAGTTAGCAAATTTCACAGCCTGCCACGACTATTTTTTTCTCGACCCATGTAGAAACATATAATAAGCCCGAAGCAGCACAAGTTTACTACATACAACTATAATCACGGAATTTCTTTGCCTCGTTGCATTCCAGATCAGTTATCATGTATAGAAATTGATGTAAGATGGGCTTATACTCTGATTCGTTTGAACTTGTTTTATAGCAAGAGAAAAAAAAGCCTTTTTAATTATTACGAGCAAGAATAACGCATAATGACAGAAAAAATCTGCTTGAAGTCAGGGACAGGATGAAATCGACATTAAGCAAGATGGAAAACTGCGTTGTTGGTGAAGATTCATCGTGAATTACAGCGCGAAACACCCGAACATAGACTATACAAAAGGACATGGTACAGTGCTGCACCCTGTATAATTCTGTAGTCTATGTCTGGGTGTTTCACGCTGTAAGCCACGGTGAATGAATTCAAAACTTGCAGTTGCACAATATGCTGAGATACCATTTTCCGCGACAGAACATTGATTGATTGACTGATTTATTTATTTATTCATTTATTTACTTAGTAAATTCATTTTTTGTAACCCCGAATACTGCTTCATAAAAAAAATATAACCCCCTTTATAGAGGTGCTTCACTCGGCTTACGCGAGATCTGTCTGCTTGCTTGCACATGTTTCGTTCTGTTTCGGGCAGAAATATATGGAAATACTCGTTCGCAATTCAGATGTGATGAAGTAGTGAAGACCTTTCTTCAGAACAGCTTAGCTCAAAATACAAAAGTGTTTGCCGACCGTACAAAGGAAACCTTTGAATCGAGGACCAATGTATAGATAGGCTCGATGAGCATACTCAGAACGTTACAGTCAGCGATTCCGAAGCGCAGCCAGTAAAGCAGCGTTGTGATTTGTAGATGCGTGGATATTCGCAGAACTTCGACAGGCGCATTTCCAAGAGTAATTAATGGGATGCCTAAGGAATAAAACGTAAAACAAGGCGCGTCTCTTGTAAAGATAACAAATCAACCTAGCATGAGCTAACTTTTGGAAACATAGCGCAGTGAAAAGTCACCAACTAAAAAAGGAAGCAAGACATAAACTACAAGAAAACATGAACTGCAGCGCAGCGTCATGTATGTACGTATGCGTGTTCAAAATTCAGCGTGTTTACTAATGTGCGTACTTTGTTTTGAACAAAGACACACAAAAAAAAATTTACAGATCCCACGTACCTGAAAATCGACGTTATGCGAAGCATGCAGAGGGAAGGTGACCATGTTGCATTTTTTCATTGAGTAACACGTCCTGAAATGACGCTAAATATATACACAAATGTTGCACGCACAGACACAGGTTGGAAACTTTCAGATGCGTATATAACCAGTTGTTTGCACTTGCGCCACGATGCCAACAGGGACATGCGTATTAGCAACACCAAAAGCTGATAACACGCGCTGATTCTCGCGAAGATGCTGGCCCTGGACACTGCTACATAAATCAGCTTCAGCGCATGGCTGTATCAAAGGAGTACATATGTAATGTTTATAAAAGTTGGTAGGAAGCACTGCAACCACTATTGATGTTTCATGAAGACTAGAGTCTATTTGAAAAATAGTTCTAAGACCTGGCGTAGCTCTGTGGTAAAATGCTTCATTGCCACGCAGATTGCTCGGGTTCGATTCCAGCAGGAATCCTGACATTTATTCTTTGCATTCGTCGGGTCGAAGCTACCGATGTGGGGTATTTCTTAAGGTTCGCGCTTTCAAATTGTCTGTGTGTGTTCTCGTCGTTCCTGGGTGAATACTGTGTCAATCACCTGTGGCACATACCCGCATACCAGTGGCACATACCCGCCCGTGGGTGTGTGCCACTGTCTGGCGGACGGTCTTTGACGACGTACGGGAAGAGATTGTGACATTATTTATGTCTTGCCCAGTGCGTCATATTCGTCAAACCACCTTGCCCTCCCAAGCTAATCTGGTTCCCGTCAAGTTAAGGAGGTGACCACGACAGCACCCAAACGTAAGTGGCTGGATAGATAGATAGATAGATAGATAGATAGATAGATAGATAGATAGATAGATACGATATCTATGTAAAAGATAGAAAGATACGCTATCTATCTAAAAAAGTCACTAAAGTTCGTTAAGAAATGCTTCGCATTTAACAAGTCAGCCTTGGACATGTACACATGAAACCATGCGCACTCTTGTTTAGAGAGACCAGCCGGCCACTTCAGTTGTTGTTTTCTGCAGGAATATGCAAATCCCGATGCCACGAAAGTTCTTAACCTAACCATACTGCATGGTAGGTCCCTGTTCTATAAACGCAGGCACGAACGGAAGCTTGTAGCTAGCGTGAGGATGCAGCTGCGGACGACAACAGCGTCCACAGGCGCGCTTTGCACAGCTCCAAACATGTGTGATTCCATTTGCACTTAGACAAATCCGCCTTATTCATCTGAACTAATTGAAATTGAGAATTTTGTTTACTCGACAAAGTGCACATTGAGGTCCGTGTTGTAAAAGCCTTATTAACTTCGGGGCCCAATTACGAAGACAGAGGGCAGATTAAGAGAAAGGCAGGGAGGTGAATCCGAGTTGTAGCATGAGGTTTGCTACCAGGTACTTAAGGGAAGGGTAATGGGGATTGAAGATGAGGAGGAAAGAGAAAAGAAACAAAGGTTTGCAAAAAAAATAAAAGCAGGGGTTCAGTTACGGAGGGCATAATTCCAACCCAGGTGAACTGAAAACATAAATCTTTAGCAGAAAACTTTGAAGCTGTGCGTCCCCAACAACAGCAAACCCAAAATGGAAGTTTAGCACCCTTCTAACCGCTTGTGACATGCATTTGTTCACAATTGTAGAGTACTAATGCATATCGGGGCACAGTTTTATGACGGATATAAGGACACTGGTTTTATAGCTTCATGGCTCTCGCTGAGAAGACAACCTTCATTCAGCATGACATTGGCACCCGGCTATATGTGAGCGCATGCCAGTTCCGTTATTCCTGCTAATTAAAAATTACTTCACAATCGTTTCAATAATGCTTTTACAAAGCGTGCTCTAGAACAATTAGTTAGGAGTTGACAGGGAACTTATATGTATTTATTGTCATGTAAATAGTTCCCCGTGTATTCTATAGGTGTAAATGAATGCGCAGAATATGTGTTTGGCACACGCCGTTGCAGTAAGAAAATGTGTTCTCGAAGCAATCGAATGGGTGTTGATTGCGTATCAACGTACAATACTGAAGAACATTTTTTCTGCTTTCTTTTCAGTATACTGCATTTCACAAGTAAACTGACGGGATGGATCACCAGAGAGCCTCGAAATGTGTTGTCATAGATGTGATTCTTAATGATTGATTCGAATATGAGTTTGCGCAAAGGTTTGATCAGTTGCAATTGCTCACCAAAAATTAACAACTTGCGATCAATGTGCCACTGTGTCAATTTTTTCTGGACAGAGAAAACGAAAGGGACAGTGGAAAACGTGGGGCAGTTATCAAATGGTATACTTCGTTTGCTAGGCTACAGTAGGAAAGGAAAAAGCGAGGAAAAATTTACATAATGTGTGTGTTTTTCTAATTCGGCAGATCCCACGTATCTGGAAATCGACTTATGCAAATGATTCCGAGGGAAGGTGACCATGTTGCAATTTTTTTTTATTGAGCGACACGTCATAAAATGACGCTAAATATATTCACAAATGTCGCACGCACAGACGAATCCTGAAGGGTTGCAGATGTTGATATAACTATTTGTTTGCACCTGCGCAATGATGTCAACTGAAACATGCGTATTTGAAACATCAGCAGCTGATATGAAGCGCTGATGCTCGGAGGATGCTGGCTCTGGACACTGCTACATAAATCAACTTCAGAGCATGGCACCTAACCACAATTGACGTCAACCCGACGTGACGGCTGTATGAAAGAGTACATATGTAATGTTTATAAAATTGGGTAGGCAGCACTGCAACCATTCTTGACGTTTCAAGAAGATTAGCGTCTACTTGAAACGTAGTTCCGAGACCTGGCGTAGCTCTGTCGTAGAATGCTTGACTGCCCCACAAAACGCTTGGGTTCGATTCCTGCGACCCTGAAATTTATTGTTTCCATTCGTCGGTGGTCAAGGCTGCATATATGTCAGGTTGTTCTTAAGACTGACGTTTCTTTTATGCCTTCGTTGGGTCGACGCTACTGATGACGAGTATTTCTTAATGCTCACGCGTTAAAACTGGCCATGTGTGTTCTCGCCATTCCTGAGTAGATACTAAGTGTCCATCACCTGAGGCCCATACCCGCATACAAGCGGCACATACCCGCCCGTGGGTATGCGCCACTGTCTGGCGGGAAGTGTTTGACGACGTACGCTACGGGATTGTGACACTACTCATGTTTTGACTAGCGCGTCATATTCGTCAAACCATCTTACTCTCCCATGCTAATTTTGGTTCACGCCAACTTGAGGGAGTCACCACGAGAACACCCAAACGTAAGTGGCTAGATAGATAGATAGATAGATAGATAGATAGATAGATAGATAGATACGCTCAAAGTGACCGAAGTTCACTGAGAAATGCTTTGCATTTATAAACTAAGAAAAAAGAAGTCACAAGTTGTTAGCAGCTGAACTAACGTGTGTGTGTCTGTGGTCGCGAGAAACAGTAATGCTGCACGTGTCCCACGCATCAAGTGCCTGACTTCAGCAGGTTCACTTTGGGGGTTAGGGTGCACGTGCACGTGATAAGCTGTGATCTAACCAGGAAGTATAGATAAAGGGAGCAGGAGGGGTTTAAAGGGACCCTGAATCGATTTTGACGATTTGGTACAAACACATTGGTCCAGTAGACGAAGTTAAAATGGTCCTTTACAAATCAATTTGAGCTCTCTGTGTAAACTGCATAATTTATTACGACGCTTTGAAGCTGTGAATCGCTGAAGATCGCTGCGGCTTGGCCAAACGCGTTTTCAACCGCCCATTCACGAAGCAACATGCTCTGCCCCAATGACGTCACCGTGGCAGCTGATCTGATTGGCTGCAGAACACGTGAAACAGGTCTCGTGAAGGCGGAGCTTAGTCTCTAGCCCTCGAATGAAACGTTGAAGTAGTTCAAGGGGAAATGTGGAGTGGAGGAAGAGGGTACTTGTTTATTACTCGTAGCTCCGTTAGTAAGGGACGTTTCGATTGAATTGTGGTGCCAATAATTTGCTCCAGCAGCGTTCCGGTCCAAAATAGAATGTGAAAAAACTGTTTCAGGGACATTATTCGGCTAGAATTAAGCCCGATGCTAGATACCTGCATAAGTCAGCCGCTGCACTCTGGTGGAAAGACCCGTCAATTAATTACGTGGCAGAGTGCCTGGAATGAAGTATTGAATACATTGCCGAGGAAAAAAGAGCAACAAGCGTTCTCAAGGTGACCTTAATTCTTCACGGAGGTGTCTGGCAATGGCACTCGCACGTCAGTGTTAGTGTGACTTGGCGTATTGTTTGTATGGACGCAATGTTTCATGCACCGTCGATGTGAATCACTGAGGCCACGTGGAAAGAAGACCACGGTTCAGATCTGCTACGCCAGGCAGCTCAACCGAACCAGCTGCTCATGATGATGATGATGATGATGATGATGATGATGATGCTCATTGGACTAATGACACCTACTCACTCGAGAAGATCGGCCAAGAGTCGGGCGGATCAATCATACTAGATTTATGATTAATATCATAAACCCTCCCTTGCGTTAACTCCGTATTTCTCCAAAACTAATCTCTTCAAATTCTCGTTTTTCCCGCGCGCAATCTATGAGTGGAACAATTTACCGTTTGCCGCCCTGCTGTCAACAAATTCTATTGACGCACATGTTTTTCTGAGGATGTAAAAATTTGTTGAAGTTTTTTTTTCTTACTTTCAGTGCCATGTTGTTTCCCATTGTTTCCCTTTGCGATTCACGCAATCCCACTTAAATCATCGCTGTTACGATACGTTTGGTTGCATTAATGTTGTATGTGTGTGATGATTGAATCATTGTATGCTGTGTGATGCTTGCCTTAATTGCCTTACTGCCTGTACCATTCCTGCTTGGGCTCCATGCCTGCAGTATCTTGTAAATAAAAAAATAAAATATTTAGTAAGAGCTAAAATAATTCTCAGATATTTTTTAGTGTAACGTTACTTATGAATAACTGTAATTTTTAATTGAACTATCTTTCAGTGAACTGAATCAATTATTTTCCATAATTTCGTCTTTGAGTAATGTTTCAATATGACGTGTGCCAAAAATAACTCTTCTCTTGAACCAGAACCATCAAATTATATTTTTTAAGAAAACTATTTGTACAAAAAAAAAAACAGAAATAGGAGTCCGGTAGGATATGCTGGGAATACAAGAGTGTCCTTCGGTACTTGTGCTACTGCAGAAGTGGGGCCATCGCTTAAATACTGTTGAAAATGAATCTTATTTTAGTTATATTATTATGGCATGCCATGTCACAAGCGTATAGGGAAGTTGGGCGTAAGATTCGTGTGGCATCCGATATGATGTGATATACTAGTGGTGCAACGAGAAGCTAACTACGCTATGGGTCATTCGCTTACCTTTCTAGCTGAAGGACAACCTGAATGGCGTGCCACGCCAAATACGCTTCTTTAATCACTCTACCTATACACTCGGCTTCTTTATTTTTTTTTCTTCACTGAATCGGGTTCGCTCACTATCAAGGGCAGGAGGTCGAAGACTTCGACACGGAAAAAAAGTAAATAAGGGTCGACATGAAGAAAGTGAGTGATCTTGCTTGCACCCGGGAAAACTTTTAACCAGCGATAGTGCTTTCACATACTTTTATTATCTTATTGAATGCACTATCTGGAAGATGTATGATAAATGTGCCGGCTGTCTTAGCACGGGTCATTTTGAAGACAATCGCGGACCAACGATGTGTGATAGACACGCCAAGCCTGATTAATTATAGATGCGCAGAGAGAATTGATGACGCTTCATCATTATTTTATTTATTATAAATGGAAGAGGTAAAAAAGGAAACAAACAACTCAGAAAATGCAGCCCAGGCCTAGAAAGCTAGAGAAGGTAAGAAAACCAGCTCATAATGCAGGCGAGAAATTCCTATCAACGTAAGAGACACTTAACGAGGTTTAGGTGCCTTTTGCAAAAACTGCGACAATAAAAAAAAAAAAAAACGTTACTTGCTCGATGCGCCATAGTTTCGCGCTAGTCGTTAAGTTTGGAAGGTGCAGGAAGATCTTCTTTTTTTTTTACGGCACTGTTTCGACACACGCCGAGAATGTATGCAGTGTGTGGAGACAGGCTCTGGTTGAAAGCTGAGGTGGCGTTAACCGGGATGCCGACAGTACGCTCAGCTTGCCGGTGCCTTCGTACTACAATGTTGCGAACTCACTTAATTGGCCTTCGATCAATGTCGAGAAGAAAGGAAAAAAAATAGCGAATAAAAATGAAACTCACATGGTCGACTTAGCGCGAGACGCTTCCTTTGTAGAGTTTCATTTAGCTTTATTTTTTACTCTCGTTTCGGCAGCTGTTGGTTAGGCTGCGGTGATTGAGTGTGTAACGAGCGCACTAAATTACCCTACCGAGACTTCCCCGATGCACCACAGAGGCTCGTTTGCCTTACGCAAGAATATTGGGGTGGCAATGAAATGGCCCCTTTTCCGATGTAATGCAGAGGGTATTGTATGAAAACGATACCGTACCGCAACTGTTCCAACTATGTTGGCCAAGTGAAGTAAACATCTTACGAGAGATTGTACCCTAAAGTGAGACTTATATTTCAAGAAAGGTTGTTTCGGTTTGTGTTTTATTTTTTTTCTGTAAAGGGAATAGAAGATTTGCATGTTAGTATAAAAGCCATGTACCGAAATTGATGATTGGGAAGAGCCATTGATGCCGCAAGGTTGATGGCTGATGTGCCACTGTATCATCGCAGACGCATCTCTGAACACAAAAAAAGATTCCCTAATGTCGCTCGAGTGTGTTGCGACAGCGTATTTTTCATTTCATCCGCATTTGGTTGCATCATCATAATTGTCTCTTCCTTGCTTAACTCAAAATTTTGGAAGAGTTGGCAACAATATGAGCCGAGGCTTATCAGAACGTACACTTCTGAGAGCTATTCATTCTCGTGATAAGCCAGGTAATGATTGATTGAGGGTGCGAATGCGCATATCGATTTAGACAGAAATTCAGAATATGTGATGTTTAACGTATCAAAACCACAATATGATTATGAGAAACGCCGTAGTGGAAGGCTCCAAAATTTTTACCACCTGGGGTTCTTTAACGCGCCCCCACATCTGTGCACACGGGCCTACACCATTTCCGCCTCCATCGGAAATGTAGCCGCTGCAGCTGGGATTCAGACCCACGACCAGCGGGTCAGCAGCCGAGTACCTTAGCTACTAGACCACCGCGGCAGAGTAAAATGGTTTGACGAATAAGACTCCTGGTCATAACATGAATAATGTCACAGTCCCATCGCGTACGTCATCAAACACTTTCCAAAAAACAGTGGCACATACCCGGGGGCGTGTATGTGTCACTGATATGCAAGTATGTACTACAGATATTTGAAAGTTTTTTTACTACCCTGCAGGAACATCGAAAACCCACATGGGCAATTTCAACACTTGTTCAGGAAGAAAAAATAGGATATCGCCAGCGTTGACCAGATGAATGCAAATAATAAATGTCGCTATCCCAGCAGGAATAAATTGATACGTGCGGATTAACGCCCCAATACCACCATATGATTATAAGAGACGCCGTAGGGGAGCGCCCCGGAAATTTCGACCCCCCGGGGGTTCTTTAACGTGCATCCAAATGTGAGCACATGGGCCTACAGTATTTTCGCCTCCATCGCTCAGCAGGAATCGAACCCCAGCATCCTGCATGACATAAGTATGTTTATGTTCTGCCATGTCAACAATTACTGATTCAAACCTCTACGCATACATCACGACGTTTACACAACAGTCTAAGCATTAGGCGTACTTTGGGAATGACTCAGTCTCTTAATTCGTCTGCTCTACCTCGCGCCATTTCACTATGAAATAATCTTCCCGAAGCCATTTTCACCATCACCGATCGTAAAACCTTTCGTGAAACAATTGAACTGACATTTTGAAACAGTTGCTTAAAACTTACATTAGAGGCGAGACAGAAATTTTAATTTTGTGTAATGATTACCTTTTCGTTACTGCTTTACAGCTTTTGGCCTGTGTTTTGCTTTTGTGTTCAATTCACTGTGCTTAGTGTTTATGATACTTATTGCTCTGTACCCCCCTCACTGAATGCTTCTTCAGAAGCCCTGTGATGTATACTAAATAAATAAATAAATAAAATATTCTGCCACAGAGTCATACCAGGTCTCTGAACTTCCTTTCAAATACACTTTATTGTTCGTGAAACGCCAATCGTGGTTGCAGTGTTTGCTTTCAAATTTCACAAACATTACGTGCGTACTGCTACGATACAGCCGTCACGTTGGGCTAAGATCAATTGTGTGCCGGTGTCATCCGCCTAAGTTTATTTATGTCCAGGGCTACGGTCCTCGCGAGCAGCAGCGCTTTATATCAGCTTACCGCTTCTGGTGTTGCTAATATACGTGTTGCTGATGGCGTCGTTACACAACTGTAAATAACTGCTAATATGAAACATGCGAGGCTGTTCAACGTATGTACGTGCGTGGATATGTATACGTATATTTAGCATCACTTCATAACGTCTCACTCAACAAATAATAAAACACATTTGCTTTCAACCCGCATGCTTCGCATAACATCGTTTCCCAAGGTACGTAGAACCTGCCGAATTTTTCGTATGCTTCATTATTATAATCTCCACAACCTGCAATACCTCATTACCCTTTCCCTAACGTATACTATAGGATAGCATATCGTACGTGCGTCCGATTAACTTTCTTCCGTTTTTTTTATTTTTCCTCTTTCTCTCTTCGTCACATCAGCACACAGACGCGTTTCTGTGCGTATTGGTGCTCCTTGAATGCTCACTGTTCTTCCCCCGAGCGAACAAAAAGCGGTTTTCCCATGGCGAGTGCGGGGGTTTAATGCTGATAATATCGCTTGCACCATCTCCACGTAGTGAGACAAAGGGGCATAACCGATGGTCGGACTACTGTCGAGAATCACGACCCTTGTAAAAGAGACATCGGCGGTGACGAGGGTTCAAGGGGTGGGAGCACCGCAAATTGATGTTGCGCGAGTCGTTCTGCTCGCCAATGGGATGCGTCAGAGCCTATCCACATACAAGTTCAGTGTAAAACTGCGACGCATATATTCCTGCTTTCTCATCACATCTTTGGGGGGAACTATAGAAAGAGCTTGCATGCAGGCACTAATTAGGGAGTGTAGAGTGATGATTCCATGACAATATAAAACAAATCATAAGACATGTGTATAAACACGTTGAGAAGGTCGTTGAAAGCTTGCTCATTCGATCGACGTAGAACCCGCATGGAATCAGCTAACCCCAAACTTTTATAGCTAAACTTGTCATTCGTTCTGTCACGAGTGATTACACCCAAGCGCCGAGCCGCTAAATCATGGATGAGAAGAAATATTCGCACTTGATTAACAGACGACATCGCCTGTAACGACGGTACTGCAGATCGCCGACACCTCAACTTTACAGCGACTTGAAGAATGTCGGCAAATGAATAGCGAAGGAAATGCGAAAGGCAGAAGGCACGTATCTAAAAACACTAGGTGAAAGAAATAACGACTAACCTGAAAGAAGTGTGGAAAGACATCAGAAACGAGCAAAGCTCACAGTATGCTTTTCCAGATGTTTTAGATGACAACCACTACGGTGATGACTACAAAGGGAAGGCAGAACAGATTAACAGCTACTTCGAATCAGTATATTCTTACAGTTTACTCCGCAGGCCAGAGGAGTACAGACTACTCGAAATTTCTCTCAGATGAGTTCTATAACCTTTTAAGAAGAGGGAACAGCAAAACTACTGCTAAAAGTGAACGTGAAGTCAGCACCAAGACCTGATCACATTTCAAACTATTTAATAAAAAACTGTGCAGTGTCACTTGCCTCTTTCCTCGCGATCCTTTTTCAAAAATCATTTGACTCCGGAACCTTGCCAAACTGGAAATTATAGACCTGCTCTAGGGCACTAGAGCACTATATTTATCACAACTTGATCGCTTATCTTCAAGAAAACAATTTTTGCAGCTCAGCACAGCATGGTTCTTGAAGGAGACTATCTTGTAACATGCAATTGCATGATTCCGATGGAGGCGGACATTCTGTAGGCCCGTGTGCTCAGATTTAGGTGCACGTTAAAGAACCCCAGGTGGTCAAAATTTCCGGAGCCCTTCATTATGGCGTCTCTCATAATCATATGAAGGTTTTGGGACGCAAAACCCGACAAATCAATTAATCAGTCAATCAATCAATCAACCAACCAATCAATCAATCAATCAATTGCATGGTTGAATTTTCTCACAACGTACCCTTATCACTTAATAACGGTAGTCAGGTTGACTGCGTCTTTTTAAATTTCCAAAATTGATTGATTGATATGTGGCGTTTAACGTCCCAAACTACCATATGATCATAGGAGACACCGTCGTTGAGGGCTCTGGAAATTTCGACCAGCTGGGGTTGTTTATCTTGCACCCAAATCTGAGCACACGGGCCTACAGCCTTTTCGCTTACATCGAAAATGCAGCCGCCGCAGCCGGAATTCGATCCCGTGACCTGCTGGTCAGCAGCCGAGTACCTTAGCTACTAGACCACCACGGCAGGGCAGATTTAAAAAAAAAATTGATTTTGTAGCACATATTCGGTCGCTGGTGAAACTTGATGTACTATATATTTGTACGATTCTTTTACATTGAAATGAGGCCTAACCTTCTGAATAAAGATATGGTGTTGTTCTTTACGGGACGAGTTCATTTTATAGAATGGTCTTATCAGGTGGCCCCAAAAAAATCGGTTCATGGGGCCGTTTTTTTCCAATTTTTATAAATGATATAGGTGAACAGGTTTTAAAGGGACACTAAAGTCTAATAACAATCTACGTCAGAGTGAAAGCTCACTGTATGACAACATCTAAAACGACAATAGTATCAACTACAGTGCCCTAATTACCGTGTTATTAAGGTAAATGCACAAGAACACAAGTGCCGCAGTAGCACATTTTGAAAATGATCCCGATAACATTAGAGGGAGCGCCTACAATTAATCACTCGTAAGTGATCTAACTGCACTAAATAAAGAACCTTCCATGCATCAAGAGACACAATAAAATGCTGCTTGTTCGTTTCTGCTTGATACATAAAAAAGAACTGTCTCACGTTACTATGGGCAATGGCACGAGTGGATTCAAACATTCAATTTTCGCGTGATTACACGGAACAGGTAGTGGCATCTAGCGGGGCGCAGTTGAAACAAACAACATTTGCAATATCGAAGTCAATGGCGGGGCGTTAATCAATGGCCATTGTATCTGCTGTGTCTCCCGCTGCTTTCGGTCTGCTGCTACTAGTGCAGTAAAACCGGGCAACGTTGTGCACGGCCACAATGCCGTGAGTCGGTCCCATCGGTCTGCTTCTTGAGGCGGGTAGATTGAAGTGCGCTAACCCGATGCGAACCACTAAAACGTCATTTCATTCAAAATAGGCCCTTTCTTGGCACATAAGGAACACTACGAAGTTTTTGGACCACGATTTCAACAATGAACATCGATCTAATAGTTTCCTTCAGTGTCCCGTTAAGCCATCTCAGATTGTATGCCGACGACTGTTGTCTTTACCGCGAAATTACTTCTTTGAATGATAGTGCCCAATTACAATGGGACCTAGACGCGATAGTAATGTGGTGCAATAAATGGAATATGAGGCTGATATTTAAAAGTGTAAAGTTGTCCAGTTTACTAACAAATGCCACATTTTTTATTTGACATATTGTCTTGATGGCGAAAACTTGTCGATTGTGTCAAATCACAGGTGTATAGGTGTTTTGTATAAAAAGGACTTTTCATGAAATGGCCACGTTAACTATGTAGAAGCTTCGAGATAGCTTCTACCAAGTTTAAAGAAACTCTTCACTTTTCAAACGTGCGCACGATTTTGGAATACGGATGCTCCACATGGGACCCAGGTACAATGACTTGCATTCCCGAATTGTAACGCATTCACAAGCGTGCAGCGCGGTTTGTTTCCTCCAACTACAACTTTACGATTAGCTCCTTCATTATAACAGCCGATCTCGGATGACCGACCTTGCAAGTCAGACAGAAGTACATGCCCCGAAAGCTCTTTCACAAATTTTTTATTGGAGCAAGAGGCCTATGGAAGGAAACATATGTCCTTGATCCTATCTACAAGTCGGCCCGTCGCGATCATTCTTTAAAGCTCAGAGGATATAGCTTTCACATTGACGTACATAAGCATTCGTTTTTTCCGAGAACATGCCATGGTCATAGTAGTCTAATGGAGGAGGATGTCTTGTCGTCAATCAGTTCCTTTAACAATGTCCTCGCTGAATTCGTTTTTCCAATAGGTATCACGTCACCTGTGCAGGACATTCAACTTTTCTTTAGCATTTTGTAGTTATTCATTTTGTAGTTCAACTGTAATGTACTGTTCTTGCTTTGTCTCAATATACTCTTTTAGATTGATCTGTTCAGAATGTACATGTGCCATGTCACCTCTAATCGTAAACCTATTGCTGATCATGTTATGTTACCTCTTGATGTTGTATACCACCTGTAATGTATTATTTTTTGCTTTCCCCCTACAATAAGGCTCATTGGGCACTGTAAGCATCTGTATAAATAAATGAATAGATACATCAATAATAATAATAATAATAATAATAATAATAATAATAATAATAATAATAATAATAGGAAGAACATCAAGAAGAAGAATAACAACTACAAAGACTCACACACTGAGTTGTGTGCTTCATTGTGCAACTTCATCTCGTTGATGAGTGCAATACAGCAGTCAGTTAACAATTGTTTAAACTGAAATTGGCAGCCGAGCGCGCACATTGCGACTATTCCGAGCAGTCAGTGGTGAGTTAGAAAACGCCCTCTAGGTATTGATGGAGTACTACCAAATCAATGCCTGAACAAACTTAAAGCTGTATTCCGAATCGCGTAACATTCCAGTGAACTCCTGCTCACTGGGGCGTGATGGGCAACATTGACGCGGATGCAGAAGCTAAAAGAGCTTTAAATAATGCCCCAGAAGTCTGCACTGAATTTTCTCTACAAGACGCTAACATCTTCGATGCATAATGCGCAACTTCATCTCAGAGCACTGGAAGAAACGAGAACACCAGCACAAGCGGCTGCACAAACGGGGCCCGTAAATGAAGTTCAGAATGCGTCACAAGTTAAAGTGAAGCATCTGGTGCATTTACCACCGCATTCGCCTCGGTGTGGCTTACACGAGACATTACACGCACTTGATTAGCTGTAACGGCACAGGTTCCGATAGTGGCAAGTGTCAGTTGCAAGAAATGCATGACCATATGTGTGTCAGTTGCAAGAAACGCGACTCTCCAGCTATGCAATTCAACGTCAGCAACTGATGCTTTCCATTGGACAATATATTAGTCGACCATTAACTGATGGGGTTGCGTTAGGGCTTTGGCCTGACGCGAGCAACATGAGTGTGGTTATAGGAGCCGTCGTCGCATTCTTAGAAGCCACTGCCTAGATGCACGTCTGTAG
Organism: Rhipicephalus microplus; assembly: GCF_043290135.1. Classification (NCBI taxonomy): domain Eukaryota; kingdom Metazoa; phylum Arthropoda; class Arachnida; order Ixodida; family Ixodidae; genus Rhipicephalus; species Rhipicephalus microplus. Next base: position 213,198,932 of record NC_134700.1, read on the forward strand.
AGTTACCGTAGCGTAGGAAGACTATGTTCTCATCTCTCTTCCTTACCATCGTCATTCATCAGTGTTTCACTCTCCACTCATCCTTCCCCCGTGCAGAGTAACAGGCCAGAGCAAACTGTAGCTCAGGCTGACCTCTCCCCATTTCTGTAACTAAATTATCTCACCCTCTCTCTAAAGTTGCATTACCATATTTCTCTTAGTGCATCGCATAAAAAGAAATGAATGCCCCGAGGCGTTAGAAGGTTGGAAATAAAAAAAAACAAACAAACGCGAAAAAAATTTGCGTTGCAACATCTTGGGGTGGTTGCAAAAATTGTTCATATGCTGAACAGAGCTTTTGCCTGAAAGTTGTTAGTTTATAATATTGCGTCTGTTGAAGAATCTATGAGCTCCACGTGAACTGCCCGAGATGAAAAAAAAAAAACAAGGAATAAACTTTGGCAAAACAACAATAAACTTTGTCGTCCTTGGAATAAAACAGCAGGGCAATCCTCACGTGGAGTAATGCGTGTTTAGAACGTTTCCACTTTAGGAAATTTGGGCTTAACCTATTTATATACACTATCCCAATGAATGGGGATTTTCATCACGACCAGTGCGTAAACTACGTTCACTAAAATAATGATTCTGTGAGTGTTTGTGAAACAGCTGTGCTGAATGACTGTTGTGGGAACATCTTTTCAACCCTTGGCCTTTCGTGTGAAAATATAGGTGCGCCGTGTTGCGGGCATGTCTTGGGTACATACGATGTGGACAAAATCACGGCGAGAAAGGTAAACATGCCGAGCAAATAAGACTAGGCTCTAGATAAACTAGGGCATTGTTGTGGGTTTTTTTCTCAATGTCACGTTTGCCTAGCTCTTGTATGGACGTCTACTATACTTAGTAGTCGTGGTTCACTTCCGGAGTTTCCGGAGTACATATAAGTAGTACGACTTGCTGGCTTACTCCCCGAGAGATGCACAAAGACAGAAATGAAAATCAAGGTGGACGGAGAAGTGACTCTCTCTGTGGCTCCGTTGACAAAGTTTGGTGTGAACATTGCGAAAATTGTGTGTTCTGTGTCCACCAATGGTGAATTTCTTTTCCTCCAATTGATTTCATTTTCCCTTCATTTCACAGATAGTGCACGTAAATTGGGTACACACGCATCGTGTTGAATTTCCTGGTTGGCTGGATTATGTGTTGTTTTTATGCTGTGTGGAACAAAAAACAAACCAGAACTATAGGTCAATCTCATTTTCTTTGTTCATTTCTGCAATACAAAGGATTACAGCGACACAGCGTGCTTTAGCTCGAGAGTCGATAAAGCCTGACCAAGACGTAAGTTTGGCAAACAGACAGAGCAGCGGGGTACCGGAAACGGAAACACGTTCGCACTCCATTTGTTGAAAACAAACGTGACGGATGTAGAAGAAAATAAAAGACGGAGGCCCACAGGCAAGGCTTCCGCCAGAAATCCCCCAAAAGACAAGGCGCTTACGACGGAAGTTGCAGTGTACAGCTACGTGATCGGCACTCTGTAAGAGTTCACACACTCCCATTTAACGATCTGGCAGAGCTGTGCGAGGGCTCGTATCTAAAGCGTGATGCTCCTAGATGTGTTCCGAGCAAACCCTTTTCGAACAGACTCTTCGGCCCTGCTGAGTTTATAGTAAAGCATGCTGACAGAGCACTCTGTTTAGCGCTGCAAATAGAACGCTAACATGTACTACGATCGAACGCCGGTATACTGCTCACTTGTTACTATATATAAAGAAAAAGTTAAGTCAATAAGTCAGTAACGAATTGACACACACACACACACACACACACACACACACACACACACACACACACACACACACACACACACACACACACACACACACACACACACACAAACACACACACACACACACACACACGTGCGTGTGTGTGTGTGACGCTATGACGTGGGAGACGACGCCTGGCTCATACGCTATGTTTATTCCATTTCTCACTTCTTCCTTCTCTGCCTCTACCAACCATCGCTTCATACGTCACATGATTCCCCCTCCCCCCGAAAGAAGGCATGGATTACGAACAAGAAAAAGGAAACAAGGAGAGGCTGAAAAGTCACAAATGTCAAAATGCACAATTGGTTGCATGGCCCAGTGGTGTTCCGTAAATACGCATAACTTCAGAAGAGTGTAGCAGTCCGGTAAATGGGGGATCTCTGGTGGGCGAGGATAGCTGAGCGTTCTGGAGAAGGTAGCCGCGTCTCGCAAACCTGCACAGACCATGACATAATTTGAGCAGCTGCGAGGAACCAACAAGGTTTGAAGTCCTTGCAGCACTTGAAGGTCGAATGTCGTAGGCGCCGAATTCTGTGTAGTATGCGCTGTATTCTCTGTCACGGCTGAGACAGAATCAGAGCTTGCAGCCTGCGTGTACAAGAGCTGAAGTTTAACGATTTATTTCTACGTTCGTGCATTGTACAAATGATAACGTTCAGTCTCTTTTGTAGTTTTCTGTGGCGTTGGCTCCGTTGATCGCATCTTGGACAATGTTTGGATATCTGGTGTAGAAGACTTCCTTGACGTTTCTTTCTGCGAAGATAGCTCGGATGTTGACTTTGTCCTTCCTTTAGTTGGTGTCATCTCTGATGACCTTCCTTAGGTCGTAACTGTGCTTGTGATGTAATTTCAGTTCGTCGTCGGGCTAGATCAAGTAACTTCTGTTGTTGAGAAATCTGACAAGGTAGTTTTTTTTAGTAACATGAGCCTGCTGTTCTTTCCAACTTGACGTGACAAGTAAATAGTGGGTACTCATCGAGGCCTCATGATTCTTGTCAGGCAAAGAAAGTTGCGGGCTAGAATGAGCTGAAAGATCTTCGAAGGCTTTTGCGATGCCGTTCTTAACGGACGCTTTTGGTTCATGGCAATGCTTGAGAGGTGATGCTTCTTTACCTCCTGTGTTGTTTGCACTCTCAATTGGCTGGACACTGGACATCGACGCCGTAACAGGCGTGATTTCGTCAGATATTACTTGTAAATGTCGGTCCGTTTGCGCAACTAAAGAGTTGAGCTCATCTAATGCGTGAATCTGTATTGAAGAGCCTGGGTTCAGTCGAGTACTCACCGAATTTTTTTGCTCTCTTCCGGCTGTAGTGAGTGTGTTATAGGCACGAGGTGGACGAAGTGAGCAACCAAGGGGTCAAGTGACGGAAGACCAGGTGAAAGGTTGGGAAAACGTCCGCGTGGTCTTTCTGTGAGCACGTGGCTAACTTCACCTGACGGGAATTGTAAATTAATGCTCTGCGCTCGAATGCGTGAAGGCTGCTTATGACTGCGATGACTGAGTTCGAATGCACGGAGAGTGCGTGTTCTAACAGAGTCTTCATTATAGTCTTGAAACCAGGCGATCATTTCTTCTTTTCTCTTTTGCCAAGGCTCGTCGCTCTCGAATGTGTGGGTAAGGTAAAATTTAAATGCCTCACGGGTGACGTAATTGCTGAAGTTCGTAACAATTTCCCGTTCCGCCCAAGATGCAGCGGTAGCGTGGAGCTCGAACAGGTCGAACCAGTCTTCTACGGGCCCATCGTCCACTGCGCCGGTGTACTTGGTAATGGGAAGGTCAGTAGATGATGCTGTTATAATTCTGCTCATGATGTAGGGTTGGGATGCACTTGTGTGGTCCAGCTCCAGGCTTGTGTGACGCTAGATGTGGGGAACTGCGTCCATGATGAGCGACTGATGAAGGAAGGAGCTGGCAGGTCTTCATCCTATCGACTCGTGTGACGCTATGATGTTGGAGACGAGGCCTCGCCCACACGCCGTGTTTATTCCATTTCTCACTTCTTCCTTCTCAGCCTCTACCAACCATCACTTCATACGTTACAACACACACACACACACACACACACACACACACACACACACACACACACACACACACACACACACACACACACACACACACACACACACACACACACACACATATATATATATATATATATATAAATATATATATATATATATATATATATATATATATATATATATATATATATATATATATATATATATAAAAGCCATTATTTCTATTTTTATGTCGAATTTACACAGCCTAGGCGAAATAGAATTGGAAGAATCATGTTTTGTTCTTTCAGTTCCTGTTTATTGCACACAGGGGAGCCCAAGGCACAGAAAGGGGTCTCTTGTAGGTGATAAAAGCAACCGTCAGAAGCCAGAGATCCTTTATTTGAGGGCGGACACGCATTGAACCAGCTGTGAAGTCACATAATGAATATCTAGAAATGTGGTAAATAACATAATGTACAACTTTCTTCAAGAACAATTCTACGTTTCATCTAAAACGTTCGGTATCACATTCTCGGGACATTCTTTCTCTCTCTCCATCTTTGAAACTCCCTCATTTCTGTCCCCAGTGTAGGGTACCACACCTGTGAAAACCCTTGCCATTCCTTTCCCTCCAGTTATGCCTTCCTTCCGTATGCTTTTCGTATAACGGTACAAATCATAGGCAGGTTCTTCATAAATCCCATTAAATTGACTGAAAGCCATACCAAATTGTTCAGAACCATTAGCGTGCATACCTTACACTTGTTTGGGTTGGTAAAATAAATGAGCATTCAATGCGACATTGGCGGGGTTCCCGTCACCTCGCCGACGTCGCATTTATGGATGGATAAACCATCGACGGCTACCTATCTAGAAGCTATTTCTCTTTATTTTTTGACAACCTATTTAATATACAGATTACCCAAAGAAAACTGCTCAAATCAGAGACACCGGAACGATCTCGAGTAAATATGCATGACTATCTGTGTTAACATCTTTCTCAGAGTGCAGGACATAGAGTGAATCCGATGGTAAATGCGCAACTGAAACACATCTGGCAATCACAGGCTTACGACGGCACTTCAAACATGCCCGTCCAACATTTGATTGATTGGTTGATTTGTGTGGTTTAACGTCCCAAAACCACCATATGCTTATGAGAGACGCCATAGTCGAAGATTTCGGAAATTTCGACCACCCGGGGTTCTTTAACGTGCACTCAAATCTGAGCACACGGGCCTACAACATTTCCCCCTCCATCGAAAATGCAGGCGCCACAGCCGGGATTCGAGCCCGCGACCTGTGGCTCAGCAGCCGAGTACCTTAGCCACTAGAACACCGTGGCGGGGCGTCCAACATTTAGTAACGTTGCTCCAATCAGTGTGGCGTTGCCGGATCCACTACTTGCGCCCGCTCTTCAGTATACCGTCTGTTCTTTTGGCGTCACCTAAATGCGAGAGGGCGTGACGACATTAATAGCATAATAATAGGAAATCAAACTATAACCGATAAACAGCTGATTGCGAATGAATTTAAATGTTTCTTTCAATCCGTTTATTCTGATTCAGTGCCTTGTAATGATATTGGAGAGATACATAATGCAACCGGACTGAACTCTGACTTTATCAGCTATGAAGGAATAGTTGCAATGTTACTTAATCTTAAATTGAAATCCTCTGTAGGCCCTAATAAGATTCCAAATATGTTTCTCTATCGGTATGCCGAATCCATAGTTAGATTTCTAGTTGTTATATTCCGTCTTTCCTTTTCTGAAGGTGTTGTCCCCGCCAAGTGGCGTATTGCACGTACAGTTCCTGTTTTTAAAACTGGCGATCGAGCCATCGTTACTAACTATCGCCCTATTTCGCTTCTCAATTCATGCAGCAAACTCATGGAGCATATTATTTCCAACTATCTGGTCGAATTTTTAAATTCCCGCAATATTTTAACACCCTTCAAGCATAGTTTCCGTAAGGGCCTATCTACTACCACTCAACTCGTTTCTATTGTGCATACCTTTTCTTCAGTTCTTGACAAGTCCGGCCAAGTTGACGCAGTATTCCTAGATATAAGTAAAGCATTCGACAGGGTTTCGCGTTCAGGTCTTCTCTATAAACTTAATACACTTAATGTCCCGCATCTTCTAATAAAGTGGATTGCCTCATACCTTGAACATAGAAAACAATTTGTTGATGTCGGTGGTCACGTTTCAGATCTTGGATCAGTTAACTCCGGAGTGCCTCGGGAAGTGTCCTGGGGCCTTTATTATTTCTGGTATATATAAACGACATAACCTCTTGTGTGCACGAAAGCGTTGCTATTCGTTTATTTGCGGACGGCTGTCTTCTGTACAGAGCAGTTGAATCAACAAATGACCAAATTACCCTCAACGACAGCCTGAATTTTAAATCTAATTGGTGCGACATTTGGGGAATGAAGTTTAACCAAACTAAAACGGTGTACATGCGCATAACTAATAAACAATGTCCTCTTATGTTCAATTACTCTGTAAAGGGAGTCAAAATTTCTCAAACCAATAGCTTTAAATATCTCGGCTTAACATTTACAAATAATCTAACCTGGTCAATGCATATCGACAAAATCTGTGCATCAACTCGGCGTAAGCTCGGCCTCTTACGTCAAAAACTAAAAAAAATCCCCCTCCCATGTTAAACTTCTTGCATATAACACGCTAATCAGGCCTCGTCTTGAATACGCGTGTATCGTTTGGGACCCGTACACTAAAAAAGACATTAACAAACTTGAACAAATTCAGAGGCTGGCTGTACGGTTCATATATAATCGTTACCGCCGACATGACTCGCCTACCTCTTTAATGCAAACTAACAACTTCATGACCTTACAGAGTCGCCGTAAAATAACAAGACTAAAATTTCTTTATCAGCTTTGGAACCGTAAACTTGCACTTGACCCCGCTCTTTATCTAAACCTTTTGCCCCATAGACCCACCAGGAACTTTCATCCTTTTAAATTTAACTCGATCTTTGCACGCACAAACAAATTCAAACATTCCTTTTTCCCGCGCACCATAAGTGATTGGAATGCCCTACCATCTGAAACCTTTTTATCAAATAATGTTTTTCAATTGTTTAACCAGCTCGCAGAACAAATTTGCCTTTATCCTGTGATTGGTTTCCCATATCTAGTTGTGTAAAATCTGAGCTACGCTACAGTTATGATCATTGCTGCCTTGCTTCGTTTTTTTTACCTTCTTATGTGCCATATGTCTGAAATATGCACTGATTAGTCCTCTCCTGTTCTCTGGTGTTTTCTTCGATTGTTCATTGCTTATTTCTTCTTGCTCTCAATATGTATTTCTTTTTTTGTTGTTTAAATCTGGTTTTCATCATTGATATACAAACAAACCACTCCTGCTTGGGCCGCCCTGGGCCTGCAGTATTGTATAAATAAAGAAATAAAAAATATAGAAGACCTTACGCTAAGAGGTAACGTCAGTGCTCAGTTTGCTTTCTCTAATAAGCTCGCCGTAATGCTGCCGCAACGATGTCGCTGACTCTCGGCCAACACGGGACGCCGCCCTTACGCTGCGCCACGCAAAACGTAGGGTGTCGCGCGTGGCCTCCTCCACATATTGCTCCGGTGTCGGCATTCCGATATTGCTCGGCTGTCCGCCATCGTCCATCACTGTGGATGACAGCTGCAGCTAAGCGGAAGAGAGGACGCACACTCCACAGCGGCTGCCATTACGGGAGTGTACGTAAACGCGTGGCGCTCTATCATTAGAACAACGGAAATAGAATCCGAATGCACCGACGCATGAATCGAGCGGAGTGAACCGCTTAGCTGCTGACGAAGACACGACAAAACATGTGCTGTGCTGTTGTTGTTATTCTTTATTATCTCTTGATTTCTCAAGTCATGCGTAAATTAGAGCCAATGAACTTAAGAATAAGAAAACGGCGTTCGCAATGTACGGGATGATTGTTTTTAGATAACACTAATTTTAATACGAATACCGCGAATACGACAGGACGATTATGGTAGTGGCACCTGTGAGGTCGCAGCAAGCGGGATTGCCCTGGCCCACGCGGCCGCCAATTGTTATGCCTTAGCATCTCTTGAATTTTGGGAAACTGTCACCGCATGTCGAACAGCCAACGGTCTTGCGGCAAGATAATTTAAATTCGTTGTGGACTCCTTCTCTCTCGCCCACTTGAAGATGTCGTTGCGCGGCGGACTCTTGCTGCTTCGCACATGATATCTAAATCGAAGCGGAAATGCTTTCCCGCAGCTAATATGATGATGTTGCGACTAATTAGAAAAAAATTGTAAATTATCTTTTTAATTAATGGCCAGAGGGCGGTTGAGTGCATAGGAATGTTAGAGTACATTCGAGTGTATGTGCTACCCTTTTTTGTTGTTGTTTAGAAATCTCGTGGTGGTGTCGTCGGATTTTAAGGGCAAAGTCGACACCGACTGCACCACGGAAAATACAACTAGTTTCTTAGCTCTCAATGCACGTTAAGCGCCCTAGGTTGTCAGCGTTAATTATTAATTCTTAGGAAAACAGTTTAGGCACCTAAACACTGTTCTTTCTCCGCCTTTTGACTTTTTCTTGGTGGTGTTCGCGAGTCGAAATTTTTCCCCCCTCAAAGTGATATTCCTAGTAACTTGACAACAAGTTCTCAGTTAACCCAGAGTGGCTTGGGTAATATTGAGAATTCGTGATGCACAGGTGCTAAACCAGCAAAGACACACAAAACAGGTCAATTGATTGATTGATTGGTATGTGGCGTTTAACGTCCCAAAACCACTATATGATTATGAGAGACGCCGTAGTGGAGGGCTCCGGAAATTTAGACCACCGGGGGTTCTTTAACGTGCACCCAAATCTGAGCACACGGGCCTACAACATTTCCGCCTCCATCGGAAATGCAGCCGCCGCAGCCGGGATTTGAACCCGCGCCCTGCGGGTCAATAGCCGAGTACCTTAGCCACTAGACCACCGCGACGGGGCACAAAACAGGTCAAAACATGGGGAGTAATGATTACTTCAACGTAAAATGAAAACAAGTATACAAGTAAAAATATGCATTCAGTTGCAAAAAAAAATGATGGCATAAACCCAGGACGCGTACACGTAAGGCCATAGTTATGAAAATAATTCAGGCAAAAATAGTCCCATAACAACCCGAACCAAACAAAACCAGTTATAAGTGGAAGCCAACTACGGAAGTCTACCAAAATTTACATGCCTACATCAATTACTGCAAATGGAACTGTTTCAAGAAAAGAAGTTGACTGAAGAACAATGATCAGCAGAAAATCATATCGCAGGCACTCCCAAATAAAACCAGGTAAACTATTCAAGTGAATGCGCACACAGTTGAAGTGCATACTGCCTCGCCGCGGTGGTCTAGTGGCTAAGGTACTCAGCTGCTGGCCGGCAGGTCACGGCGTAAATTCCCGGCTGCGGCGGCTGCATTTCCGATGAATCTGAAAATGCTAGGCCCGTGTGCTCAGATTTGGGTGCACGTTAAAGAACCCCAGGTGTTTGGAATTTATGGAGCCGGCCCCTACGGTATTTTTCAGATTCATGTGGTTGTTTTGGGACGTTAAACCCCGCATATATATCAATTGAGTGGATACTGAAAGTTCTAACATATGGAGTCGTAACTCCGAGAATAATAAAATTTCTCTGAAAAAAATTGGCTGACCACACGTACAGTGGGAATCGATGATATGCGAAGCACGAATGAGGAAGGGTGATAGGTCACTTTAAAATCAGCACAACGTTGCCCCGCCGCGGTGGTCTAGTGGCTAAAGTACTCGGCTGCTGACCCGCAGGTCACAGGCTCGAATCTCGGCTGCGGCGGCTGCATTTCCGATGGAGGCGGAAATGTTGTAGGCCTGTCTGCTCAGACTTGCACGTTAAAGAACCCCATGTAATCGAAATTTCCGGAGCCCTCCGCTACGGCGTCTCTCATAATCATATGGTGGTTTTGGGACGTTAAAACCCCACATATCGATTACATATCGAATCAGCACAACGTTAAGAGGCGGAGGTGAATTATGCTGTACATTACTTCCATGTCGTCATTATCACGTTTAGACATTTCATTTACCCTCGTCATCTATTAACGTCACCTGATACTAACTTTGGTACATATGGAGCTAGCAAAACGGCTTCGAGCGTGGCATGAGCGTAGCACGTAGTCAAGTTTTACATGAAATTCATATCATGATTATCATATTTGGAACTGCCATTTACATTTATCGTCAATTAACGTCACGTAATACGACACTAGGTATATGTGGAACTAGCGAAACGACCGCGAGAACGGTATGAGCGTAGCATGTTGTCATGTTTTACATGAAACGAACATTATGATTATCAGGTTTGGACGTGTCATTTACCTTCGTAGTCTATTCACTTCCCGTGATACCAAATTTGGTACATGTGGAGCTAGCGCAACGGCGGCGAGCTCATCATTAGGGATTCAATATACTCCGACGTAACCATGACGCACGCGCAGGCTGGGCGCAGCAACGTCACGCTAGCAATACGCGAGCACTCTATAGCGTGACGCCAGGCGTGACAGGCGCGACTAGCGTCCGTCGGCGCGGCCCGGTGGCCACCGGTGCGAAATACGTTATGCTGCCTTTCGCGCCGACGACGTTACTCAGACAGCACCGCGTCTGCCTGTCTTGGTGACGGATGGACGCCGTGTGAAATCAAACGCGCATGCACCAAAGCAATGCAGCGTGGCGCGCGCCTGCGAGTTTATGGCATGCAGATCCACAATGAAGGTCAGTGGGCAGATACACTGATCTCCACTAGGGGGATATCGGTGCCTGGCATGGCACCGCTGGTGTGACGCGATAAAACGAACGCCAGCGCGCACGCGTGCCTAGCCACGTCGAGATGTATTGGCAGCTTGAGTGTGGCGTGTATTAACGTTCTTACATAGCACGCATCTCATAATTATCATGTTTGCACCAGTCACATACCTTCGTCATCCGTTCACGTGACGTAATACCAAATTTCGGCACATGTGAAGGTAGCGAAACGGCCGAGAGCGCATCATCAGTGTGACAGGTAGTCATTTGTTACATGTTACGCATGTCAAGATCATCATGTTTGGACGTGTCATTTACCCATGTCGTCCGTTCGTGTCACGTAATACCGAATTTGGTACATGTGAAGCTAGCAAAAGGGCCACTAGCGCATCATGAGCGTAGCATGTATTCATGTTGTTGCATGACACGCATCTTATGAATATTATGTTTGCGCCAGTCGCATACCTTCGTCATTCATTGACGTCCCGTAATACCAAATTCGGTATATGCAAAGCTATAGCGAAACGGCCGTGAGAACATCATGAGTGTGGCATGTAGTCATGTTTTTACATGGCACGCATGTCACAATTTTGATGTTCGGGTCTGTCGCTTGTGTTCGTCATGCAGTCATGTCATACCATACTAGTTTTGCAACATATCGTGTGAATGAAACCACCGCAAAAGCAGCAAGGCCATGGCATGTAAATTATGACATTTATGACATACATGTCATGATTTTCATGGTATGACTAGTCAGTTATGTTTGCCATGGAGTCTTGTTATATCATGCCAAGTTTGGTATTGATACCATTATCCAAACGGCAAGGGGAGCTAAATGTCGTAGGCGTATAGATAGATAGATAGATAGATAGATAGATAGATAGATAGATAGATAGATAGATAGATAGATAGATAGATAGATAGATAGATAGATAGATAGATAGATAGATAGATAGATAGATAGATAGATAGATACGCTAATAGTCGCCGAAATTCGCTTAGAAATGCTTGCACCAAGTCGCTCAATGCTGGGTGGGAGCAGAGCTGGTGGGCACAGCTTTTCTTGGCTTGGCTAGGCTTTTACCGTCCTTTACCCTCTCATCACTATCTTCCTTACTCCTTGCTATATTTTATATACTAAACTATAATATGCATGACTTGTAGGGGCACCTGTTTCAGATTCACAAGATGACGGACTTTATTCTGGGCTATGGTGGTGAGTGAACACGTGGCGCTTTAACATGACAATTTTCTATCTGTTCCACACGACCAACATCGAACATAACAGCTCTACTATAAAAGCTAAGGGCCACGTATACTGCGTTAAGACGGAAACCAGCAGGCGTGACATTGAGAGATGAAAGGATTAGATACAGTTGGGGAGCAATCAAGGTTAGGGTATCTTTCAGTTGACAATAAATGAAAACAATAGTTTTGCACCGGCAACGTATATTGCGAAGGACAGGCAACCATTAATCAGTGAGAATAACAGATTGTATACCGAGAGATGGGAAACACAGCTGAGGCTGGCAGCGAGTTACACAGAGTGACAAAAAAATGGTTCGAAATCTGCATGTTACACCGCAATTATGGAAAGATCTTCTGTTTAGAGAGAGTGAACAAAACGTTTATTTGATGTTCTGCGCAACGAAATCGGTGAATAGTATTCTGGAGGCGCTACGTTACAGTGCCTCGAGCGTGTAGCGGAGGCGAACGAGCGCATCGAGGCACGTTAGAAGCAAGCGCCATCTGGCAGTTATCTTCGAAAACGAAGGCGTGGAGCCTGCGGAGAAAGATGCGCGCCAGTCTCGGAGGTGATAAGGTGTGGAACGCAGAGTGACGGGCAGGTGCCACCACCATGAGGTCGCAGCAAAGCATTGGAAACACCTTTCTGAGCATCGCGTTCCACTGTCAGCGCAGCGCGATAAACGCTATATTCTTTAGAGTTACTTCTGCGTGCCTATTCTAGTATAAAGGCAGGCATACAAAACATCGAAGCGTTGTTGTGGCGCCTCAGATATGCGCAATAATTGATTTTTAATTGAAAATTGCACTGTTATGAACGCAAAACCTTGAGCAATATTGGTGGCCGCTGCGGATGGGGTTGGCCGTTTGGTGCCGTTTGAGGTATCGGACAAACAGACAAATGCACAGACAGACAGACAGACAGACAGACAGACAGACAGACAGACAGACAGACAGACAGACAGACAGACAGACAGACAGACAGACAGACAGACAGACAGACAGACAGACAGACAGACAGACAGGCAGGCAGGCAGGCAGGCAGGCAGACAGACCAAAATTTTTCCGTCGAAGGTCCCCAAGAAAGACTATCGTCTTTAAAAACGTGACTGATCGCCCTTTAAATGAATCAGCAATGCACGAAAGTGAAATGTGTCTTTACAGATGTAGTTGAGCGTTTATTGGGCATTATTTCAGAGACAGCAGCAAATTGCAAAGTCACGCTAAGAACAGCAAGCAGATCGAAACTTGCAGCACATACCTCGAGCAGGAAGCACGCACTAAATCAGCATACACAGGACGAGCGCAGACTACCAACGGTCTTTGTTCGACACTTAAAGCGCACTGTTAGAATAGAAAGATATGCGCACGAAACGAGCTCTTAAGTATACACAGGAGAAGCGCTATGAGCTGCCACACTTCTTTCCGCGTCGTATGTCGGCAGCATGCTATTTTTGTAAACATGGCCGCAGCAGTGTGTGTAGTGACCTTCGTTCTCTTCCGAATGACGATTCTCATAAGCACGCACGCAGGAGAGGCCACGCTCAGGGGAGGCAGTGCTTCGTGCAGGCGTTGACCCTCAGAGCGCGTCCAACGCGAGCCTGTCGTGCCATCTCGCCACTGATAAGGAAAACGCTATAAAGTTCTAGCCTCTGTAACGCTGTCCATCCGTGCCCCCGTGCTAAGGTGCCGCACCGCGTTTCCACCCCCGCAGTTGTTGGAACGATGCCAAGTGGGTCCAGTCAACACCCTCTAGACTTTCAAGGCCGAAAGGCTGCCGCAGTGACGTCGGAGGTTGGAGGCCCAGTTACCCAACTGAGCATGCTCAGTAAGACTTTTTTTTTCCACATCTTTTATTCGGCCCAATCAAGCCGCAGCAGCTGCGAGAGCGGGAGCGTTGGTTCTCCTAAAACGCGAACGAAACACCGGCTTTCCGCCGCGTTCGCGGCGTAACTGGGCCTCCCCCCTCTGACGTCACTGCGGCAGCCTTTCGGCCTTGAAATTTAGAGTGTGTTGGTCCAGTCACAGCTGCACGTTGACGTCACTCTCTCTTTCACCCCCGCAGCAGCTGCCAGCTTCTCCCAACACATATAGGTGGTGTTGCTGCTCCTCCACCCACACGCAACACACTTCTGCCTCGCCTCACCCTCTCTACCACCCGCAACGCTCGATTGCACGTCGAGTGGTAACACTCTTTCGGCGCGTTTATCTGTGATGAAAATTACACGGAACCCAACCCGCCTCCCGTGTCTTCGCGAGGGAAAGAAACGCTTACTCAAGTAAAAGCTATAACCTAGTTTGCGCCACACAAACTGTTATTTATTATTATTTTAAGATTACTGTTATATTCACGATGAATGTAATAAAATAATAAATACCATAATAGTTAGTGTTCTACGCTTCAAAACCACGACATGGTTATGAGGGATGCCGAAATGACGAGATGCGGAAATTTCGGCCATCTGTGGTTCTTTGAACGTGCCCCTAAGCCTAAATATACATGCCCCAGGGAGTCTCGACTCCACCGAAAATGCAGCTACCGCGACCGGGATTCGATCCCGCGACCTTCGGGTCAACAGTTCAGGATTACGTAATATCTGGCGTTACGATTAACGACTTAATTCGCTTGCGCATGCGGCCATTATTCGAACTGAAGTGTAAACCCCCCTTTTCGGGACAACATTCTTCCAATGTGGTGCATGGCGACATGCATTCACGTCAAAATAACCAGGCGTGACATGCCTGTGCAAATGTTTTGTATGAAAAAAAGAAGGTCAGGAAGTAACAACTCGAGCGAATTTATTCCAGAGGGACATCATAAATACGATGCGTTCAACTAACGCAGATTGATGAAAATAATTGTAAGTTTAAGGGCTCGTTTACTTTAAGGGCTCGTTTACCTTGTTAGACACGTTATTATGTGAATCTGTGCTTAATAATATTGTTACTAATGCTGATTTTAACGACAGGTTACTTTGGTTTGAGCACGCAGGCAAATTAAAAAAAAAAGTTCAAGTAGCTCGTTGAGGAAACTGGATATATAATAGGAAAAAAGAATGATAAAAAAATAGTAGGGTACGGGGGGTTGGGTGACTCAGAGATTCACGGAAATGCGATAACTTACTCCAGCTGGAAATAAGTATTTAGTTATTGCTTTTCTTCCTATGTCTGAAGTCTGACCTAAAACGAGGGAAAAAAAAGAAAAGAAAAGGAAAAGGAAAGCAGGTGAGGCAAACAGAATACGAGCCTCGTCGTTTCTCGCATTTCGCTACTGTCAACGGGAATCGATACCGTCTACGTGACTCCATGCATTTAGTAGGTGTAAATTAAATGAAAATAAAATAGCGCAACGAAGTGCTCGTGGACGCAGCCGGAGAACAGGTGGCGTGAAAGTAGAAACATTCGGGAATGAAATTCTCGGTGTTTAGGCGTTACGTAAGTGAGGAACTGCTAGCGTAGATAAAGTAGGAGCTACGTGACCGATTATCAGATATCAAGCTCCCAATACTCAGCGAGCGCTCATTTTTTCGCAGCATCAAAGACAGCCTAAAGTTGATCGATATGTGGGGTTTAACGTCCCAAAACCACCATATGATTATGAGAGACGCCGTAGTGGAGGGCTCCGGAAATTTCGACCACCTGGGGTTCTTTAACGTGCACCCAAATCTGAGCAGACGGGCCTACAACATTTCCGCCTCCATCGGAAATGCAGCCGCCGCAGCCGGGATTCGAACCCGCGCCCTGCGGGTCAGCAGCCGAGCACCTTAGCCACTAGACCAACGCGGCGGGGCCAGCCTAAAGTTCCTTTGCGAAGCTCGAATTTCTTTAGCGTACTTGCTAGATGTTCGGTATGTTTTAGCACAACGCTGCACAAAGACGAAGCCATAAGTTTTTTTTAAGAAGAGGAATAAAGAACTAGATATTGATCATCGTTCGATGAGTATTGTAGCTCGAACGCGGGACATTGCTGCAGCTCATGACTTAATCAATGTTGCCCATCGGCTCGCGGTGAAATTCCCACCGGCTGTGCAGACACGGATATCAAAGTTTGTACACAAAATATACAAGGCTATCTACCGAAACATTTTAGGTTCACTGTGAGAGCAACTAACTTTGATTAATGAGAAACCAACAGAATTTAACAGTATATTGATCCATTTTGTCACAGAAAGGGTTTAGGTGCTCAACGACACAATCGAGCAAAAGAATACGTACAGTAAGTTGAGGCTCTGATAAAACCGTTTTTCTCTAATTTTTGGACATCGACAACTAGCTAAATATAGGCCGTCTATTACAAGGCTATCATTTTTTTCGCGGGAGTACACTGAGGATTTAGCCCCGAAAGTGTTCATTGCAATAAAAAGCGAGTTTTTAGACTTTTCATATTCGATATCACTGAGTGGGAACAGCGCAAAAATGGGACGGAGGAAGAATGTTGAAAACAACGCAAGCCCTGACGAGCAACTGTGTGTAAATGTATTACACCGGGAAATACGTAGCTGAAAACGAAAACAAAAAAATATCAATGTCAATATCAATACTAACCAATATTAATATGTTTCTTAGATCTCAAAGAAAGAGCTGGGCTGGTATGGTACTGTGGCTAATGCGAACTGGGCTCATACTACAGAATAAACATTTGGTGGTTAAAGAAACAGCGATTCAATACAGTGAAATCGACACTTTACAGTAATGTGGACACAGAATGTTTTGGTTACTTTTAAATGTGTCGCTTTTGAATTTGGAAGTCACGCGGCACGAATATTGTTGGAACAGGCAACAGCGTGAGACAACGCAGACGAGTTAAGTGCTTCAATTTTACCCGTACATGCACACAAAACTGGACGTCCTGCGAAGGTGTTAGCGCATTTTAACGCGCACAGATTTCCTTCTAGCGTCTCTACTGCAATCTTCTGTTTACGGTGAAAAGGCTTTCCGGAGTAGTCGCAACTTCAGCGCTGTAGAGATGACACGTTCAAACAAACAAACAAACATACAAACAAACAAACAAACAAACAAACAATCAATCAAACAAAAACAAACAAACACACGCGGAACAGCGCCGGATCAACAAGGTGAACAAGCGGAAGAGCGGGAAATGACGTGACCGAGGCCTGCTGCCAAACATCCGCCCCCCACACTCACACCAACGTCTGGACTGGCGCATGCACCTATCGAGACAGACGGCACATAAAGAACTACGACACGCCACGGCTGTCGAGGGTGCCGCAAAAAAACACAGGCTAATTTACGAGCCGGAGGTACTCAAAGGATGCTCCACGACGCGAGTCTGCAGCGCTCGTCATCCCACGCTGGTGTCCTTCACTTGAGTGACGTTGCAGCGTTCGCCAAGAGGCTCTCTCTTTCTCTCCCTTCCCTACCTGCTCCCACCAATGGCGCCTTGGAGAGCCGCCCTGCAAGTACAGGATCCCTTTTCCATCCCTATCTGCTCTATAGCCAATGCCGCTGTGAAGAGCCGTACTCCAAGTGCCCCGTAGGGAATGAACTCGGTATAAGGTAACATCGACAACATGACAGAGGCCTCACGGTCGGGATCCTATGAGGCCGTCTGTATCGCATTTCGGAACGCATCCGCGAGTCCTCTGAGATGAAAGCTGGAGTGGGTACAGCGGAGCTTCGAATAATACATATCGAAGGCGGGTTCGGTTACATTGCGTATGCTAAAAGTAACGCGAAATGTGACTTGTTCATTTTGAATGACAAACCGGCGGAACGCGAATGACAATTGAAAGGAAAGCAAAATAGGACAGTGGTTAACTGAATGGAGTTAGAACTTGTGGAATCTCGCGTAGAGTGTTTCATGAAGGGCTCAGTAATTTAGTAATAATACGGAGCTGCTGTTCAACGTGAATGTAATGTGCAGATCTCTTTACTATGCACTGGAGTATTTCAATGGTCTTATTATGCAATATACAGGGTCGGTATCTCAGGTTTGTCTGCTTTTTGTCGCCGCTGCATACCCAGCCAAGCTTTTAAAGTGAAAGCTATTATCAGCTGAGAGCACGGGTCACTTCAGCGCCATAGTTGTCCACCGCCATCGCCGACACCAGTGTTTGTAACCAGCATCGCAAGAAATAAAAAAAAAAAAACTCAGTAATAGAAAGTCACCTAGTACACAGTGACAATTGAACCTGGATCCGCTGCGTGCCAGCGTAGTATTCTACCACTGAGTCACGCCTGCGCTAAGAACACGTATTTGAACTGTCCTTAGGCAGGCTTGATGTCGGGAAAGAAATCGCGTTAATATGATTCATAAAGCGCTTTCGAACATCAAAGGTACAACCAGGCGTCACAGAATGCAAATTGCGTGACAATTGGGCCTTCCATTGCTCCAACCCATTAGAAAACTCGTTTTACAGCGAAAGCTGTTATGAGATCCGAACACGGGTCACGCGCGGCGCTTGTAGTTGTCCTCTGCCGCCATCGGCGTCCGAAACCAGCATCGAAAGAAATGAGAAAAAAAGGCTCAGTAAATAAAAACTAACGCAAAACGACACAATAAGATTTGAACTTGGGTCCGCTGCATGGCAGCCCAGTATTCTACCACTGAGCCCGCCAGTATTTTTCTTTAATTAAAAAAAAAAGCCACGCCAGTTTTGTTCGTTTGATTTATTGCCTGTTGCCAGACACTATGTGCATGAACAATGTCGTAAAGGTCGCGAAAACAAGTGGCGGCAGTCCTACTGGTTAGACTCTAGCTTTAAACTTTCTTAAGAGCTGCCAGAAGTTCCACTTTCAACACCCCCCCCCCCCCCCCCCCGGAAACAGACTCCTGTGTTTTCGTAAGTTTCACAAACTTCGCCATGCACTCTCGAAAGTACATACAATCTCTCAAGCCGTGCTCCTGAATCACAGTGAAATCCTATCATGCGGGCCTGCGGTAAACAGTGGAGGCCTGTTAACATTATGAAGTCAGAGGCAAACCATCCAATGCCATTTTCAATCGAGAGAAATCTGATACCGTTCGGGTCTAGCAAGAATTTCTTTTTGGTTTCTCTCTGCAATACATTCCAAAAATACACTCCCACCCAGCAATGCAAAAAAACGTGGTCAATAGTTTCTGTCTATTACAAATGAGCCAGTCTGACTCCCAAGTTAGAAAGTCATGTCGCTCTTGTCGATTCTAAACTGGTCTTAGGCAGTCTTGATGACGAGAAAGGAATCGCGTTAATATGAGGAGTAAAGCGTTTTAGAACATAACAGTCACAACCAGGGGTCACAATTTGTGGATTGCGTAACGACTGGGTCGTCCAATGCTTCGACCGCTTAGAAAGGTTGTTCTTCATCACTTACTAACTGTGGTGCATATCCACTTCAGGCATATTTTTTTTTTCATCGTCATCAGCACTGCATACTAAATTGCACGAAATTCCTAACAAGTGTGTAGCGGCCACCACGCTTCTCCAATCAATGGCGAAGGATAGCATAGTTGGCCAATCCCCCCAAAGTGGTTACGCGCTATTTATCGAAAGATAGCAAAGCAACAGCAATGTGACTGTTGTCCTACTGCACAAAAATTATGATTATTTATGGCGTAGTGGGTACCCAGCAAGTGTGCTTGTAGCAGTTACTGATATACTGTTCAGAAAAACGCCACGCTTGCGTGGAAGGCGCAGCACAGTCACATCAAAAGCTAGAAGAGCAGCCTTTCAGAGCCTTTTCAAAACACTCATTTGGTAACTACTGCAAGCACACTTGCTTGATACCCACTAGGGCATTAATAATAAGCATTTGGGTAGTAGGCTGACATTCGATATGCTATTTTTCATCATTCTTCTGAGAAGCCGGGTATCCGCTAAACACTTACAAGGAATTTTGTGCGAATTCTTCATGCAGTTGCTGACGACGATGAGAAATTATGGCTGAAGTGGGTATGTGCCTCAGTTAACAGGGGAACAAGAACAAGATTTTGTAATGGGTTGGAGCATTGGACGGTCCACTCGTTACACTATCCGCGTTGTGCGACGATTGGTTGTTCTTTCGCTGTTTTAAAACTCGTTATAAGTCATATAACGTGATTGCCTTCCCGACATCAAGCCTGCTTAAGGCAAGTTTGCCAACAAGTCAGAAGCGCCGGCGTAGCTCAGTGGTAGAATGCTGGGCTGGCACCCAGCAGACCCGTTCGTGCTCCATTGCGTCTTTAATGCTACAGTTTTTTCTTTCTAATTTCGCGTGAAGTGGTTACGGACACCGGCGGCGGCGGACAACTGCGCATGACCTGAGTTGTGATCCCATAACAGCTTTCGCAGTAAAAAAGTTCCGAAAGGCCGCTCTTATAGATTTCGCTGTGACTGTGGTGCGCGTTCAACGCAGGCCTGGCGCTGTTTTGGTCCCCTATTAACTCTGGCGCATACTCACTTCAGGTATAATTCTTAATCGTCGTGAGCCACTGCATAAAAATTGCACACAACGTCAAGCGAGTTTGTAGCGGATATTTCGCTTCTTCGAAAAATGACGCCAAAATTATAGAGAATTGTTGCCTACTACAAAAAATATGATTATTTATTGCATACAGGGTACCCAGCAAGTGTGCTTGTAGCAGTTATCCTTATACTGTTAAAAAAAGACTCTTATTTAAAAGTAGCAGAAAATTGCCGAAACAAAGGTGGCAGACCTTTCTGTTTGCGAGTTTCGTTGCCTATATAAAATGAAAAAAAAATCACAGCATATTCACAGAGTGAATGATGATGAGTGGGGCGAAGCGTCAGTCAGTCCGACCGTGCTTCTGTCCGTCCGCGCGTTCGTCCGCACGTCTATCTCTCCGTCCGTCCACGCATCTGTACGTCCATGCGTCCATCCATCTGTCTGTCTTTCCGTACATCTGTCCGTCCATCTAGTGAGCACTCCAAGTACCACCTTATCGCATATTTTTATCATTAAATTCATCATATACAAGTACCGCCATCCAGCGGAAATTCTGAAGACTAAATAAGAGGTCGCTACTACTACATGATACAAACATGGGACGCACAGCCCCTGCGTAAGGAGCTTCGCCCCTAAAAAGAGATGGGGTGTGTGACACCCCATTGTGGCCGTCGAATATACTGCGTTCCGAGGCGACCTATGAACAATGTCCCCATGATGAATATGTGGGGTTTAACGTCAAAATCCACCATATGATTATGAGAGACGCCGTAACTGAGGGCTCCGGAAATTTCGACCAACTGGGGTTCTTTAACGTGCACCCAAATCAACAATGTCTTCACACATTACGAAACAGGATGTAACTGTTAGATCTCTTTTTTTTTCGAATCTTCTCGATCGCACGCGAGCTCGGCGCCGATCTACTTCGTTTTGCTCGCGCGAAGGTGCGAGACACGCACCGAGCGTCGTCTGCTATCGCTCGTCACATGCCCGGGTTTCGAAAGTAGTCATCCTGACTTTTCCCATATCATAGCACTAAAACAAGAGAGAAGCATACATAACTAAACTAACCTAAGCAATTCTATCTTTACAATTTAGAGAAGTCAAGCAAACATTATCTTTACACTTTCATGCACCCCAAACCACATACAAACACCAACAACTATGGACACTTCACAGTACACATGTACACTTATAGTCCGAACAATTAGGTTGCTCCATGTGAGCGATGAGGTTCAGGTAGGGTCTTAACTTTTCTACATCCGCAACGTCAGTTCCCATGTCTGCGAGTTCAATCTCGTAATTCACAACAGACAGTTTTCTCACTATCTTGTGAGGGCCAGTGTAGGATGTGGTCGATTTCACACCAGATGGTGGAGCCTTGAGGAGCACCAGCTGCCATTTTTCAAACACAACCTCCTTGTGGTGCTTGTCGAAGTGCTGTCTCTGTTTCTTTCTTTTTAGCCAGTTGGATGTGCGTGGCCGTGAGCTCTCTGGCTTTTTGTAGTCGTTCACGCACTACTGTGAAATAGTTTGATTCTTCTTTGCGCTCGTCAAGTTATCGGCGGCTCTTATACAACATCTAATGATAGCACTATCATAGACCAGGAAGAAGGGAGTTTGGCGAACCGCGCCTTGGTACCCGGTATTGTAACAGAATGCAACATAAGGGAGGACATCAGCCCACTTTTATACCCCGGCGGTAGTCATGGCAATCATCTGTTTAATTGTCTTATTGGCTCTTTCGCACAAGCCGTTCGCTGCAGAAAGATATGCGGTAGTGGCAGCATGTCTGATGCCCCGATGCTTGAAGTTTGCTTCATTAGAGTGCACCATTGTTTTAGTACCGCCGTCTGTGGTAATCGTGGATGGGCCTTCGTGCTTCAAGATGATCCGTCGTTCGACAAACTTCTGGACGGTGGCAGTCTATATGTTTCGGAGTGGTTTTACCTCCACAATTTCTGCTAGAATCAAGGGCTACAATGATGTCCTTGTGACCTCTTGAAGCCTTGAATGGCCCTATTACGTCCATCCCAACTGTTTGAAATGGGCTGGGGACATTTATTGTCTGTAATAGACCAAAAAGAACTGAAGTCTACACCTTTATCCTCTGGCAAAGGTTGCAGTAACGCACGTATCGCTTTACATCTGAATAGAGCTTCAGCCAGTAATACTTAGACCTTAAGACGTCGAATGTTCACCTCATGCCCATGCAGATTCCGTATCACCCGCCATGCATTTCACAGAGTGCCTCAGCTTGTCGTTTTGTAGGAAAGCTGAGAAGAAATCGACTGCTGACTGGCCTTAGTCTCTTTTATTAAACACGCCGCTATGCATGATAAACTTATTTTGCACCCGTTTCTGTTGCTTCATTGTGCCCAGCGCACCCCTAAGTATATCCAGGACTTAAGCTCAATATGAATAAGTGTCCTGACACTGTTCCACCCTCATGTTGCCGCATAACCACAGTGTTGGAGCTGATACTGCAAGAATTGGTTGTGCATCAACAACGAAAAGGTTCCTAGAATGGCAATCTGGTGCACTGTGCAGGATTCCTGATTAATAGATAGCATCTAAGTCAAATTCCTGCAAAATGAGTTCCCAACGAAGAAGGCGTTGGTTTCCTTCCTTGTGCGCAAGACCCAGCACAGTGCATGGTGGTCACTGACAACTTGAAATTTTCTGCCTATCAGATATGTCCGCCGCTCTTCTCATGATCATTTCACTGCAAGAGCTCCCAGTTCCACCGAATAACAAATAAACTCTGCACCTTTGAGGGATCTATTCAAGTATAGCACTGAACAATAGCGTCACTCTTCATACTCTTGCAGCAATGGACCTCCAAAGCCAAGCCGAGATGCCTCTGTGTGTACTTGGACACCAAATTTGGGCTTTTCGGGGAATAGCTTAAGGACAGGTGGCTGAGTCAACACGTACTTTAATGTCTCAAATGCAACTTGCTGGTCTTCTTCCCACGAAAAAGTAGCGTTTTTCTTTAGGAGTGATCAGAGAGCCTGCTATAACGCTCTAATTCGGGATAAGCTTCCTGAAGTACGATGTGAACCCAATGAACGACAGTAGTTTCTGCGCATTTCGAGGAGGCTGGAACGTCTGAACAGCTGCCAGTTTTGATGGGTCAGGAGATACACTATCTTTTGTGACAACGTAGCCAATATAATTGACAGCAGTACAAAATAAGAAAAACTTCTGTGGCTTTTTCTTTTACAAACCTTGTAAATATGTTCTGAAGGTACGAAGCGTGTTCTTCAATTGTCTGGCTGAAGAGTACACAGCCACCTAGATATACAAGGGTATTTCCGTACTTTATATCACCAATGATAGCAACTGACATGTGAATAATGGAGCACTTTTAAGGCCAAATGGCATCTGGAGGAATTCGTAAAGACCCCATGGCGTAACGAAGGTAGTCTTCTGTACGTCATCTGGATGTATCGTGATCTGATAAAATCCAGACACCAAGTAAATAATAAAGAAGCACTTGCTTCCGGTGAGTGCCGGCAGTGCATCTTCAATTCTTGGAAAAAGGTACACGATGTCCTCCGTGATCGCGTTGCGACGTCGATAATCAACGCACATGCGTGATGTCCTGTCTTTCTTTGCTACAAGGAGCAGGGGTGACGCCCAAGGACTCCTAGAAGGCTGCACTATAGTAGAATCAATTTGGTTTCTGATCATACTCTTGACGAGATCACGCTGTGCTAGGGACCATCTGCGAGGACGTTGTGATATTGGCTTTGAGTTTTCAGTTGGAATGCAATGTCTTTCAACTGTGCAGGAGCCTGTATCTTTATTTGACTGTGCAAATCAAGCAGAATTTTGTACCTACAAATCCTTCACGACCTGCAGATCACTGGAAGATGACATTGTTCCAATGTTAAAGGTGACCTCTCCTATTGCGAATGAATGGTGCTGCGGATCGACGATCGTGTGAGCTGGTGGCGCGTGAAGGGCCTCATGAGAAGGTAGGTGTAAAACTTCGAGGATCTATTGGCAGTCGTCTCCAGAAAGTTCAACATCCTCAATTCCGCTTGCTTCTTCAGTCAGGCGAATTGTCATCTGACATGCAAGAACGACGGCTTGAGAAGAAAAGTTTGTGATCAAAACCTTCGTTGTTTCTTTCAAAGCATCTGTTACCATGGGCTCCAATATATCAATAGTGGTCGTACAAGAGCTAGCTTTGTTCCTGGGATCACCACTAAATGATTTTATTTTTTCTACATGCGTTTCTAGGCCACAGGAACTAACTTAGGCGACTAAGCTGGCAGTGGTTGCTTCCAAACCAGGTAGACCTTGCGTAGCCTTTGGGGAACAGATACAGCAATGTTCTCCAATTCTAAGTCAATGACAGGTCTTGAAGACCACAAGAAGTCATCGCCTAGCAGTATTCATTTGTGAAGTAACTGGGAAACAACGACAAAGTCATGCTGCAGTGTTTCGTCGTCCACTGTCACCACAGCGCTGACTTGACGTGAATTTTGCCACAGATGACCACTTGGTCCTACCAAACGTAGGAATGAAGGCCTTATGCTCAGTTGGAGTTTTTCAACAATTGGTGCCGTAATAAAGTTTTGGCAGCTCCAGAGTCCAAGATGCCTTTATTTGTTTGTCCATTGTGGATGTCAGAAACAGAAAAAGTACGCGCTTCGGAGGCACACGACACCTGCTCACGACACCTGCTCAGCTGTTCGTTTCTCCGCTGTTGTGGGCTGTAAGATTCAAAATCTTCTTGCTCACAATATCTTCCTGCCCGAAACATTTAACGCGACAACGTCAAAGATCCTAGACGTTGTCGCACTTAATATTTCGGGGACCGTTCTGCGTTCACATAGCATTACTTGGCTTCTAAGTACTTGGCCTGCTTAGCAACGTGTCCACGTGTTGCGCTCGAGCGTGTCTGAAACGATTACATTAAAATACGGGGACTGCATAAGCCGAGTGTCAAGTGCTGTGAAATCGTTTTGTTCGGAGGTAGGTGTCGTGTTCGTACTGTTACTGCAACAGGCTGTATAGGCGAAAAGGTAAGGATGGGAAAGGAAAGTTATTCAATGGGCGCGCAACAAACGCACGAATAAACGAGTGTAGAAGTTAGTACTGAAGGCAACTGACTGTGTTGCCACAAACTCAAGAGTCGTCGCTTGTAGACCCGTCGCGTCAGTATGCAACGTACGAAGAAAAAAGTTTCTGGGCGTCGGTGGATGCGTATAAGGCGCATCTGTGGCTGCTTTCTTGTGACGCGAGGGCGTTGCACGCGTCATTGACGGGCCCGTCTAATGTCGTCAACGACCGGCTTCCCGGCGCACGCCAGAGTCTATGACCAGCCTGGGTCCTGCGATCTCCGCCCCAGTGCTTTCCCTTCACGTCTACGCGTGAAATCGATAAGACGCCGTGCGACCGCAGCTCAGTACGACTAACTCATCGTGGTCCGGTTCAATCTGCCTAATTCACTTGGCCAGCCTCGGTCGCTCTTTCTACGGTGTTTTTATACATGTATTTGGCCGCGCTTACCCACCGCCTGAACGCCCGATACACTATTAAGAATGACGTACTCGTAATATCTCGCATTTCTAAGTATATCGCATGCCCTCAACGCCATTTGTAATTTCTAAGGATTATTATAAAGGCGAGTGTTTTGGTGCAGAATTGACTGTAAGACGCTTGTCTTATAGCAAGCTCGACGCTCACAAATGCTGAAGGCAGCTTATTGCTATCACGTTTGAAAAATGTAGTTGTAAACAATGGGGTTTGAGACGTAAACAGACGCTTTGAAAGCTTTTTTTAATAAACCATTGACGTATAGCCACCGTAACATCACTCTTTTATAACTTAGATAGGCATATTCACTTCTTAAACTGACAGGCTGCTCACAAAAGTGGATTAAAAGATGTAATGAATTGAGTACGTAACTATACTGTGGCCGTTCTGGCACTTTAGCTCGGAAGAATTTATAATGTCTTCTTGGCGAAATAGCTTAACCGAAAGCATCGTGTTTACTTTGACTCACTGTTTACACGGGCGAGCTGTTGTCATTCTATAAACACAATCGTTTCTCTTCCTTTAATTTTAGGAGTTCTGGATATGACCGCTTGAACTTGTGTACTTTTCTCCTAGCCTTTTTTCCTTATCTCTCTCGCTCACTCCACTTAATACAAAAATAAGCACATGAAAGGGAACGAATGAACAATCGAATAATTTATTTCAGAGCGATGAAATTCTTTTTTCTTCTTTCTCATTTGGTTACTTGTGCCACGCATTTCGTAGCAATCGAAGTGTGCCATGTTGTGCGATTCTGAAGTTACGCTTTCTCCATACGCGCATTCATGCTGGGAGACTACTGGCGTAAATGCCCCTTCTGGCACACAACCTCTGTCTGGCACACACATAAGCAAGTCCCTGCAAGTTAGCACATCCAATATGCGACCACATCTGTCTTGAACTTCGCACTTGGCAGCGCGCGCAACGGCATGCGTCATACAAATAATAACGGATGCGTAGACAGCCTCTCCATTGCTCAGTTCCTGCTAGCGTGTGGGGCCCAAGTGTGCATTTTGTGAAGTTGTACACGCGCCGAGATTGAGATCACTGAACGTGCGTTTTTGAAAAGAAAACGCATTTAATTTGTGCTATATCTGACGCAAAGAAACGACAATGAGTCAGCCATGTGGTGGCACCTTTAGCACCTTGCGGTGGAGGTAGTAGTCATATTCCTAAAGCTATAGCATGGTTTTAGCTGCTGGTCCCAGTCATGGCGAGAGCGTTCTTTTACGAGTACCTCTAGGTAGAATCTTGTGAGTTTTTTTAGCAAGCTTTAAGGCAGCATTAGCTGTAGAAATATTAGCTCAGAGCCTTACTTCGCAAAGTGCGAATGATATCAGAAATTCACTGCTTTTCTGGTTTAGAAAACCATTAGCACCACGATCGTGTGCGCGCGCGCGCGCGTGCGTGTGTGTGTGTGTGTGTGTTTGTGTCTGTATGTGTTTGTGTGATTTAGATCTCGTTTTGATCGGATTGCATGGAGGAGTGGCGGCAGATACCCAATTACGAGACGTCCGAAGGGCAAGTGATAGAAAACTAAAGATTATTGTCTGTCTATATAGACCTTTTTAAAGAAAAGGAGGATCCCCTCCTTTCTGAACTGTTGCACGGGAACACAAAAGCCGACGTCACAGCCTCAGCAGTGCATTTTTCGGGGAGTCACGCTTGTTAACAACAGCTCTGACAGAACTATAGAGTAATGAAATTTCAGCAGTGGTACGTTTTCACTAGTGGTCTATCTCCCCTCGGTTACGACGTGTTCTCGTAACCGAAAAATGGTGCACACAAATTCATCATTGCAAAAAAAAAATGGCAGCAGCAAAGAAGTGAGAGATTGAGACGTACTAAGAATCAGTGTGGAGAGTACCGAGATTTTATTACAGTGACTAGCTGAAAGTCGAAGGTCCGGAATAGGGATTAGGGGGATTAGTTTGGCCGCTATGAGAGACAGCGAACAAAAGGGATTTCGGAGAAGTAGGAAGTGAGCGGAGCCTTTAATCGGAATAGCTCTCTGGGTCAGCGGTCTGCGCTCAATAGAAAGAGAAAAAAAGTAACATTGATGAGCTGAGGACGAAAGCTTCGCACCACAAGCACTGCCGTGCACGTTCGTAAACAGCGAGCACCCTCTTTTTTTCTTCACTAACTGCGAATAAAACAAAGTAAGGTAGGACTCGACGTGTGTACAACTTCACAACCTCCACTCTTGGGCCCCACGCGCTAGCATGAACTGAGCAGTGGAGAGGCTGTCTACGCATCCGTTATTGTTTGCATGACGGGTGCCGTTGCGCGCGCCACCAAGTGCGAACATTGCACGATGTACAGCTCACACGTGGCATTACTGAAGAATCGTTTGGTCAAGCTTAGTTTCCGGTATAACCACCAGGATGATGTGACACACAAAGTTATTTGTCGCAGCCATCCCGCTTTGTTGCTACAAAGGCTGTGCCTGAACGGTGCCGACGTTCGTACTAGATATAAATATTGCTAGACCTGGAGGTCTGCGTTACGGAATACTAGGTGATGTGCTTCTCGACGTGTTCATCGTATGAAATTGCGTACTGAATAAATAATCAAGACATTGATAGTCATCGACAGTGCGTTCAAATGACGGAAAAGCACTGTCACAATAAAGTGTGTTTTGTGACGCAATAAGAAAAAGAAGACGTATGATAAATAAATAAATAAATAAATAAGTTAGTAAAGCACGCAGTACGTGTAAAGAAGACACGGCAAACATATGCGCCTTCTCTTTAGACTCCACATTTGTTCGAGGTAAGGCATCAGGTCGTGCGAGTAAACGATAGAAATATATCCAGTAATAAAGGTAGAACCAGTTGCTCCCACCAGTAATCGTCATCTGGCCTGCTTGCGTATTCTTTTTTGAAAGATTGGCACTCGCCAGTTTCCTACCAGGAGTGCTATGTCTCGGTGATAACACACAGTCTGTGTCTGACAAGAAAATCACAGTCGTGGTGATAATGCAAGTAAACGCGTGCCACAGATTAGCGGAATGATGGGCCAGTTGGTGCAATATAATGTGGAAATATATAGCGCACAAGATAGAAGGTAAGAAGCACTTGACAGGCGTCTTCAGCATCTTCCCTGTCAAGTGCTTCCTTCCTTCTACCTTGTGCGCCCATATATTTCAACATTAGGCATGCCACAGAACTCACGAATATGGTTGGTGAAAAAATGTTATTTTTTACTCGTCTTTTTTTGAGAGTGGAGTACCGGTTATAAGTTAACGTTTTTTTTTCTACCTGCCTGGAACAAAGACACCTCTCCTGCTACGTGCAAACGACTTCCCTGAACAATTTACCCCAGCACCTTTGTAATTTCACTAGGGAGTTGTATCTTTAATATCAGAAGCCTTCGTTGCGTAAAAACTCTGATGTTGTGATTTACACCATTTGACTGTATAGCCATACGACTTTTTTTTTCTCATGGTCTCCGCCAGAAAAAAAGGCGTAATAGAAAAAAAATAGCTCCTGACGGCAGCACCTAAAAAACTACATATTTCAATTTCATTTTTTTTTTGTCTCCTGGTAGTGTGTGTGCCGGAAACAATCTGGCATAAATCAAATCCTCTGCAGAACCGCTTCCTGCATAAACAATTTTATTTGTTGGTCGCTTTCTACCAAGACGAATGGTGACAGTTGGCTGGCTCAGCTATCCACGCCTCTACGCCGACACCACCCTGGCGGCCTTCCAGGCAATTGGTTTCGTCTCGTGTTGGTCATTCCGGACCACATATTTCAAGACAGGTGACACAGCCTTGCGGTATAAACTTACTGAGCATGCATAATATTTGCCTCAGGAGCAACTTTTATTTTTCGCTTGCATTGTCTGCTTTAGACGGCGCCTCACGTCGCCTAAAAGTGAAAACCTTCCTTCATTTATAAACACAGGCTACATAGAACACACAGAAATAAATGCACGTGGTGCAGAGCCACCGACGTTGGAGCACATGCCACATCAGTGCACAGTATACGCTCACGTGGCTGCTATTTCGCCTCTGCTGAACGGCACTCCCCGATCTATAGTCGTCCGAGGTCCGGGTTGTGGAACTGGAGAGGACCAGCCAACTGGTGATTCCAGACTAGGCCTCGTGAGGTGCTATAGTCAGAGGGGCCCTGGAAGAGGGGCACCACCCGCCGTAACCTACGCAACTAAATATATCAATGAACCTTTTCTCTCTGTCTCAAGCGCAATGATTTCCGGTATACAAGTTACTGAGCCTCAAAAGGCAAGGCTTGGTTTCTTAGCATGTCGCAGGTCGGGTTGGTGACATATTTTTCCCCATGAAAGTATACATGATTTTACGCAAGACTGATGGGCACCACCAAACTGAGCCGTGAAGTGACCATATTACTATATTTGTACATCGCGAACTCAATAAGAACATGCAACGTCGGATGTACTGACACAAATGTTTCACGCGTACGCGCCTACGTTAACACTGTTCGTTTACATGCTAGAGATAAAAAATGACAAGGCTACAGCCCGTTACGGTGGTACTATAATCAACTAGTAGAATGGGCTACAACAAACGGGCCATTGTAGGCAGTCAGTGTAATATAATTTACTGCATTTAAAACGACCATAAAAGCGCAAGCGCCCATGATGTCCTTTACTGTCCAGTGAAGCGTGCGTCTGTTTCAGTCAACATAGCTGCAGCACAGCACCTATTCTATCATGTATTTTACATGTTTTTTAAAGGTTTAGAGCTGGATAAACTTCATGAAAAAAAGTATTAGCATCCCCTTTTATTCGCAGTAGCAATTACATGAACGCTGTCCGCGGATTTTCACCGTGAGGAACAGCAGTTTCTTATCCAGATCTCCATTCTTAAGCTTTGTTTGCCGAACCAGTAAGAACAATAGCTAGAACTGAACTGGTTCACTAGTCGAAAATGAAGGAGGGGATGGGGCTATATTTCAGCGTCCCTGGCTTAGAGAGTTAAACATCTCCATATTAATATTACCTCAATTTCTAATCACCGCCGTAAAAGCAATCTTGATTTGAAATGCTGGTATAAAGGTCGGCTTCAATACGCTTCTAACTTCCTCTTGAATGCCATAAATTGTTTCATTGAAACAAAAAAATAATGCGTGGTGGTCTGGTACGAATAACAAAAATGAAACAAATATGTTCGCCTCCAATAACTGAGAAATATTTAAAGAATTCACCGTGATCGTTGATTTCAGTGCTCGGTGAACTTTTAATTAGACACCTCAATTCGTGACTCACTGAATTCATGTCCTGTTATTTAATCACATGCTGCTTCGCCTATTTTTTGGTGCGTCGTGCTGCTGACTTTAAAATCGCTTTAAAAGAAGCAAGGGAAAAAAGAAAGTGTTTTGACTCGCACACATAATTCCCAAGAGCAAAACGTTGCTTTGCCGTCATATAACCATGCTCCAGTATTGACGGCCTACAAGTTAAATACTTTTTGTAATTTATTTGTAAGTCATGAGAATTTGTTGAAGAAGCTATATAAAAACGTCGCATAAAAATACTGAGCGAGCTTCAAATTGCGATGGATGACTGAGTAATGTACAGAATAAAAAAAGCAAAAATAACCTCTCAGAATTCCCGTTATGCATCCGCCTTTGAGTACTGAAAGGTGAAAGTCTTGTGGTGTCACTATTTTCTGGCCACTATATATCGACGCGCACCGTTAAATAATCAACTTTCACAAATACATCTGAGTACGTCTCACCTATTAACGCAGTAATTGCTTAACTTCTTTTGATTGTTATCGTGTATACGGTAAGTAGTTCTTT
The DNA here is from genome assembly GCF_043290135.1 of Rhipicephalus microplus. Classification (NCBI taxonomy): domain Eukaryota; kingdom Metazoa; phylum Arthropoda; class Arachnida; order Ixodida; family Ixodidae; genus Rhipicephalus; species Rhipicephalus microplus. The sequence goes on from NC_134700.1 coordinate 213,230,550, forward strand.
CGATTGCTTTTGTTTGACTATCGCTTCCCTACACGTCTGTAAGCTAAGTCAAGCGAACGCCGTGATGTTTGTACGCGGAACCTTTGCAAAACGTTTGCTGTGTTGGAAATTACCTTTTTTATTGTCTCATATATCGCCTCAATTTGACATATTTACAAAAATCACGTGCTAAATATTTGATTAAACCACCGCCCTAGCACTCCGTTCAAACAATTAACCAGTGAAGTTGAAACGGGCGGCCGCAGGCGGTTACGGGCGTCACAGCCGAATCCAAAGTGCCGCTTGATAAACTCCCGCCGAAAACGGGGGTCGGGCTCGGCGAACGCGTTCCCACCACGTTGATACTACCTTGCACGCAACGTTGCTTCCTCCGCTCGCCGTTGTTGCTTGCATTCGGTTCAGAAGGCTTGTTTCTCGTGACGGCGGGTTTTTCGTTTCGCTTTGCTATGTAAAGTTTTCACTTTAAAAATAGAAAAAAGCACAAGATGAAGTGAGCGGGCAGGTTATATGACGTGGCTGTCGCTTTTCAAATGTTTTTAGGGGCTAAGCTCCTTATGGCGTGGCTCGTGCGTCCCTCGTAGTACGTAACCACCCGTGGCACATACCCGAAATAGCGGTCCTTACGATTTTGACCTCCAAGGTGGTTCCGGTGAGAGATTTCTTCTGTGCGTTGTTTAACAATAAAAGATAGTGCTCAATGCACATGTTAATGGCTGATAAGGGGGAATGAGAGACAGGAGCATTCGGCCTTTAGGTAACGCGCACGCTGCGTTCCCCATTAGCAGCTATTGGCATGTACATTGAGCACGATCTGACAAGAAATGGTTGCTACGTTATACTCGCTGGGTGTAACCTCCTTGGTTTAAGAAAGGTTTAGCGAGCGTTGGACCACATAGACATGAATACAGTGAACTAGTATATACCATGAACTCGAGGTGGTTAAAGGTGGGAAGTAAACCCGAAGCGCAAGCCGTAAGAAAGTGTGCATGTGCCACCTCCTGTTTAGTCCTTGAAATGTCCGCTGGACGGCGGTGTTTCTATATGGAGAATATATGATAAAAAGATGCGAGATGGTGGTACTTGGAGTGCTGAATATATGGACGAACGGACACACAGACAGATGCATGGATGGACGCATGAACGGACGCAGGCGCGGATGCAAGGATGAACGCAGGGACAGACGCACGAGCAGACGCACGCACGGACGGGTGGATGGACGCATGGACGGTTACACAGACGTACGCAGGAACGGATGGAAGCAAGAACGAATGGACGGATGAATGCTTCGCTCCAGTCCCCATCATTCACTCCGTGGATATGCTGCCATTTGTTTTGCGACATGAAAACTATATTTTCTCTTTTAGTCATGCGAACGTCGTAGAGCTAGCACTCATGATTGTAATGGTAGTAGTAGGAAATATTAATTAACGGTTGTTCACAGGCAGATCCTTCAGAAAATGATGCCCGACTGGGCAAGGTCCCTTACAAAAATGCGTGGAGCCTCTAAACAGGGAACACAGTTTGTCTCCTGCCATGCAGAACCATGGACCAAGGAGCCACTGAGGTGGCCTTGAGGCGAAAACTTTTGATCTGTGAAATGATTTAGCGTAAATTTTTTTTCGAGACCAGACATCACGAAGGTAATACACACAAGTTCTAGTCCCCTTCATGTTGTCCCATCTCAAAAAAAAAATACGCTAAATCACGTTACGCATACTGTACCAACAAAGCCAGAAGTCAGCTTTGGATCTCATAGTTTTACAGGTCGAGTTTTCAGGTTAAGAAAATTAGTGTACTGTTCTCTGAAAGAGTGAAAGAGGGGAGGAAAAAACTGCCTCACTGTAACTTTTGTCTTATGCAACGCATGTCGTTGTATTGAGCAAAACGCCCTGTCTTTGGAGAATTCGCAAACTCATAGTTTCGTCGCTACGTTATGACTTCGCCAGTGTTGACCAGAGTATGGCTAGTTATTACGAAACACGACCGATAATGAAAGTATAGTCCTCCTGTATTTGTGTCGTGCGGTTTGGCTTTTCGTAATAGGTCTAATGTGTGACAGAGCATTGGAATTGCACTGACGTCCGATTAGCGCCCTTTTTGCGCAGCGTATAGGCGTGCAAAGTCTGGTCTTTTGCAAACTTCTTTATATGCACAGCGAGAGTTTGTAATGAGGTAAAAGAGAGAGAGAGAGAGATAAAGATGCAAAGAAAGGCAGGGAGGTTAACCAGACGCACATACGGTTTGGTACCCTGCACTGGAGAAGGGGTGAAGGGGAGAAAAGAGGTTGCAGAGAGATGAGAAGGTACACACAATCACGAGCACACTTGGGGAGCACACACAGTCTACAGAAGGTCGCTCAAGTTTGTTGACTTTAAGTAAGGTAGCAGTGCTTTAGTCGCTTTCTGCGCAACTGAGGCAGATGCCCAATGTCCTAGTATCTTCTGCACACAAAATGGTCCGGGGTCATGTTGATTCAAAACCATCCGGAGCTGGCATCGCTGTGTGTCGTAGCAAGCGCAGCTGCACAGGACGTGTTCGATGGTCTCTTCAGCTCCGCAGTAGTCGCATGTAGGAGTGTCTGCCATACCAATGCGAAAGGAGCACACCTTTGTAAATGCAACACCCAACCAAAGGCGGCATAACAGTGTCGCATCGGAGCGGGAAAGTTGTGATGGTAGCTTTAGCTTGAGCGAAGGATCCAGTTCATAAAATTGACACCTTTGGAAGCTGGTAGATGACCAGAACGTGCGTGTGAGATCTAGAGCTAGCAGGTAAAGTTGTCTTGCTGCATCATTCCTTGATAGAGGAATCGGGACTACACAGGTTCCTTCATGGGCTAAGCGGGCTGCATCACCGGCTAATTAATTTCCGGTAATACCGATACGTCCAGGCAGCCATTGATATATAATATCATGCCCTCGTGCTAGAGCTTCATGATGGCGATGTCTTATTTCGTGTACCAATTGTTCATGACTCCTCCTACGCATGGCAGACTGCAAACTCTGAAGCGCTGCCTTCGAATCACAGAATATGACCCATTTTCCTGGACGTTCTTGGACGAGATATTGTAAAGCAGCCTTATAGCAGTGAGCTCTGATGCCGTAGAGGTAGTGATATGCGACAAATTAAACGTGATTGTCATTGCTGCAGCCGGAATTACAGCGGCACCTGATGAGCTGCTGGACGAGACGGACCCATCAGTGTATATCTGCGTTCGGTCTAAGTACAACTCATGTAATAATAGTAGTGTTGCTTGCTTCAATGCTACTCTGGAGTGACTGCTTTTCTTTTTGATTCCCGGAATTTCTAGACGTACTTGCGGCTGGTCGACCCACCACAAAGGGCATGCCGTTCTCGCAGCTGGCGTATATCCTGATGGAATGCTGTTCAGGTGCTTAGCTATGACGTCTGAAAACGTAGCACGTGGTCTTCCGGAGGGTAGAAGGGCCAAGTGGTGGTCCGGGACACGGCTAGCATGTCGAATGTGCGCTCTGAGGCAATCCACAACTCTATATGTCCTGACCGGATGGTCTTTGGCAAGGATGATTGTGGCATAAGTAGAAGTGCATCGGGGCAGTCCTAGGCAGATACGCAGTGCCTGACCCTGCAAACTCTCCAATGAATGAGTATTGGATTTGCAAGTGTTAGTCAGTACCGGCAAGCTGTAGCGCAATAGACCCAGAAATAGGGCCCTGTACAGCTGTAGCATGGAGGCCACAGAGGAGGAGGAATAAATGAGGAAGGACAGGGAGGTTAGCCAGTTCTCAGACCGGCTGGCTACCCTGTACTGGGGAAGGGGGTAAGGGGGATAAAAGATGAGAGAAAAGAGACGTTGTAAAAAAAAGGGAGAGAAGGTCATCAGACGATCCACGACGCTGTTTACAGTCTGTCTCTAAGACCACTTGCCCGCAGAAAGCGCAACAACGCTCTCAATGCCTTGCGTGCAGAGGACGGTCTCGGCCAGTGTCCTAATACCCTTTCTTCCGACAATTGGCGATTGTCTATTCTATCTAAAGCTTTTGACAGTTCTTTTCTTGGCACGCTGAAGCGGGGACACTCGCAGAGAAGATGGGAGAAAGTCTCTGCGCAGCCACAGTTGTCACATGTCGGGCTTCTGGCCATTCCGATTCGAAACGAATAAGCATTCGTAAAGGCCACCCCAATCCACAGACGGCACAAAAGTGTCTCCTCTGCTCTGGTTATTCCTGATGGAAGACGGAGCTGTAGGTGTGGGTCCAAATTATGAAGGCGGGCGTTGGTGAATGCCGGTGAATTCCACTGAGCGAGTGTCAGTTCTCGTGCAAGTGATCGAAGCCTTGCAGCGGCGTCCGTTCTTGATAATGGTATAGCTACACAAGGGGCATCGTCATGAGCAGTTCGGGCTGCTTCATCTGCACGGTCGTTTCCATCAATGCTGCAGTGGCCTGGTATCCATTGATATGCTATGTCATGTTGTTTCTCTATAGCCCGGTGATGGAGCAGTCGTATTTCAGCAATTAGCTGTTCGTTTGGTCCATGGCGATATGGCGAGGCAATTCCCTGGAGAGCTGCTTTGGAGTCGGAGAATATTGACCATGTCTGTTGCGGTTCTTCAACTAGGAACTCCAGAGCGGCACGAATGGCGGCGAGTTCTGCCGCCGTGGATGATGTCAGATGCGAGGTCCTGAACTTTATCGTGATGGATTTCTCCGGAATTACCACTGCGCCTGTTGAACTTGTTGAAGTGACCGACCCATCTGTGTAAATGTGAATCCGTCCACTGTGTTTCTCATGCAGAAACAGTAATGTTGTTTGTTTTAGGGTCAAATTTGACAAATTTTTCTTCTTTTGCATTCCGGGGATGGTTATCAGGGCTTCCAGTGGATGTAGACACCACAATAGTAATGACGGTCTTGCTTCGTGCGTGAAGTTCGTGGGAATCACCGTGCGATGTGGGGCAATAATAGAGCAGAACGCAGAGCATGGCCTGGAAAGTGGAAGGGAGGCAAGGTGATGCGATTGAATCCGGGTGGCATGTCTTAAGTGCGTTCTTAAAGCATCGACACGAATGTAGGTTGTGATAGGGTGTTCATGTGCGATTGCGACAGTCGCTGCTGAGGATGCGCATCTCGGCAGCCCGAGGCATATTCTCAGTGCTTGAGCTTGTAATGACTGGAGAACGTGAACGTTTGTTATGCGGGCCTTGCCAAGCACAGGTAGGCTGTAGCGCATGAAGCCAAGAAAAAGTGCAGCATACAGTTGAAGCATGGCTCGTACCGATGCACCCCATGATTTTCCCGCAAGAAACCTTAGGACGTGGGTGATCATGGTCAGTTTCTTCTTCATGTAAGTGATATGAGGGCTCCAAGACAAATCACGATCTATTATTACTCCCAGGAAACGGTGAGTCTTTTGATAGCTAATTGTGTGTCCATTAATTCTGATGTGGTATGGCGTCATTGTCTTGCGCGTAAACGCAACTAGTGAGCATTTCTCACATGACAGCTCCAGTCCTCGTCCTTGAAGGTAGTTTGACGTCAGTGTAGCCGCTGTCTGAAGCCTGGCTCGTACGTGTAGACGCGTGACCCCTGATGGCCAGTTGCAGATGTCGTCCGCGTATATCGACAGATGTACGGAGTGTGGCAGGACGTCAATGAGGCCGATGAGCGCAAGGTTGAAAAGTATGGGGCTTAGGACCCCACCTTGAGGTACGCCGCGATAAGTATGATGTTGCCTTGTTGCGCCATCTTCTGTCTGAACGAAGAAGGTTCTGTCTTTCAAATAGCTGTAGACCCATTGGTAAACGCGGCCTCCCAATCCAATGCTTCCCAAGGCGTCCAGGATGGTTTCATGTAATACATTGTCGTATGCAGCCTTAATATCCAAGAAAAGTGCCGCTGATAATCTCTTTAGGCTCTTCTGTTGTTGTACAGACGTGACAAGATCAACAACATTGTCTATGGAAGATCGTCCACGTCGAAAGCCGGTCAAAGCCTCGGGGTATATATTGTTATGTTCCAAGTACCACTCCAGGCGAGTCAGCACCATTCTCTCCATCACCTTTCCAAAACAGCTGGCAAGCGCGATGGGGCGATAGGAGGCCATGTCCAGAGGCGATTTGCCTGGTTTGAGCAGGGGAACAAGACGGCTGCACTTCCACGAAGGAGGAACCGAACCGTTGCTCCACGAGTCATTGTATACAGCTAGAAGGGCACGCCGAGCTGTTCGTCCTAGGTTAGCAAGGGCCATGTAAGTGACTCCATCGGGTCCAGGCGATGACGAGCGCTTGCATGCTGCCAATGCTGCCTGAAGCTCCTCTAGAGAAAACATATTGTCCATCCGAGTGTCTCTGGACACCGGCGCGTTTCGTAGGTTACTCATCTTGATCCCAGACCCCTTTTTTGCAACCCTGGCGCAGAAGTCTTCCGCTACATCGATTTCACGCCGGCCTTGGTGGAGAGCAAGGCTTTTGAACGGACAATTCTGTTGTGGCAATGCTCGTAGGCCGCGGATTATTCTCCATATTTGCGAAAGAGGTTTGTGGGGATCGAGCGACTCGCATAGTGACTTCCATCGTTGCGACTGTAGTGCATTGATTCGACGTTGAATCTTCTTTTGTAGACGTCTCGCTTCCCTCAAGTCGTAGATGGATTTCGTGCGCCTATAACGTCGTTCGGCGCGACGACGGATTGCACGAAGTCGCTCCAACTCCACCTCATATTTGCAAAAATCTGGCAAAGGTCCACAATTAAACGTTGCCTCTTGAATAGTGGCCTTCATTATACCTTCTAGGCTTTCAAGAGAGCCTTCTTGGTTTCTCTCGCATTGCTTCTCTGTGGATGATCTGTACTTTGACCAGTCTATCCGGGAAGTGGGCGCGATTTGCGACTTGCTTAGCCCCTTGATTTTTATATAGGTGGGGATGTGATCACTGCCATGCGTTTCATTGTCCGCAAACCACTGCACCTTGGTGTTCAGGCTACTCGACACAAAAGTTAGGTCGAGACAGCTACTATATGTCAGACCCCGTAAAAACGTGGGAGCGCCGTCATTTAAACAATGTAGTTGGTGGTCAGATGCAAAGGAGGACACATCTCTTCCCCGACGGTCCATCTTCTGGCTTCCCCACAGAGGGTGATGAGCGTTAAAATCACCGGTAATAATCCATGGCCCAGGTGTCGCTGATATAATGGCGCTTAATCTTGCTGGGTCGAAGCGGCCTGAAGGCGAAATATATACTGCCACTAGCGTGAAGTTCACGTTCTTACGCTTAACTGTCAGGCACACGTATTGGTTGCTGTCGTCCGGTGTTACTGGATGCTCAATATATGTGAGTTCGCACCTGATGTAAACAATGACCTTACTGGTTTCGTTACGGATTGCAGATCTGAAAGCCTCGTGTTTAGAAAGTCTTATAGCATTGTGAAGACGTGGTTCACAAATTACGATAATTGGAAACTGATTCTTGAAAACATATGGTCGAAAATCCGAAATGCGGGGTTTAAGACCTCGGGCATTCCATTGGAAAATTGATGCTTCTTTCACTTGTTTACGGAAGGGCTGCAGGGAAAGAGCCATGTTGCTTCTGTAGATTTGATAGCACCGGATTCAAAGCGTCCAGTATTTGAAGAGCGCTGTGGGCAGCCGGAGTCTGAATATTATTCAGGAGTACTCGAATTGTCTTCATGAGGGTCTTAATCACGTCTATTATTTCGTTATCTTGACTGTCATGACTTACTCGCTCTGAAGTAGCTTTCAGTGGGTGATGCTGCCGTTCTACTGGCGGTGTCACTGGCGGCAGCGCTGGCCACGCGTCAGGGTCAATGTTTCTTGCGTCTTTCTGAGGATGCTTGTTGTTGGCACTTGTTGATGCTTGTGGTGGTGAGTGCGTGATATGGGGTAGCGGTGTATCCCTGGCCTTTGCAGAGGATGTCCTAGGAGTTTTCCTATGGCGCGATCGTCGACGTCGCACTTTGGCAGCAGCCTCCCTGTGGGTAGAACCGTCTCTGGCCATCTGCCTCAGCACTTGGATTTCCTTCTTCACATTTGGGCACTGCTTTGATGAAGCCTCGTGAGGACCTTGGCAATTGCCGCATTTGCGATGTTCTGCCTGGCAGGCTTCCGTGTTGTGCGACTCCGAACATCGGGAGCACACAGCAGAACTTGTGCAAACAGCACTCACATGTCCTATTTTACAGCACTTCCGACACTGAAGAGGTTTCGGCACGAACGGCCGTACTGTGTGTCGAAAATGACCAACTCTTACTTGAGTTGGGAGGCTGTCACCCTTAAAAACTAGTTTCACGCATCGTGAGTTCCCGAGACGGCGGGCTTGCAAGATTGTAGTAGCTTCCGTCACTGGTTTGATTAGAGTTGGAAAATCAATATCGCTAATAGAAGTGTCGACGTCGTAGATAACGCCTGCCCTAGAGTCCTTGCCATCTGGTATGAAAGAACGAACGTTGATGTTCCCGAGCACATTCACCTTGGTCAATACGTCGAGAGCAGTACGTTGCGTAACGTCTATCGCCAGAACGTTCTTGCGGCCATTGATTCTCACGTCTGTTATTTGTCCCGGAACGAGCGCCTCAAGTGACATAGACGTGACCTGGCGATTAAGTCGGTTGATGCTGTCAGCGGCATTCAGAGGGACAAACAAAATAGTGTGAACCGGTGGCTCTTGAATATTCGTGGTGGCCTTACTTTGGGAAGGAGATGTCGTAAGCAACCTCCTCTTCGCCTTGTGTCTTGCCACGGGCACAAAGTCACTTTCATCGGAGCTCTCATCACTGGCCGTAGAGTACATGAGCGTGTCCTCACTGTCGACGTCACTTGGGTGGCCGGAGCGCTTTCTTAGAGTGGCCACCGACGACGCGGGACGTATGGGTGGAGGCCCTGGTGATTCTACGTCCATTTCCGCAGGCAGAAGAGCGGCGTCTTCCACTAGCACCAAAGAAAACGAGAAAAAATAACAGAGACTGAAACCAGCGTTCCACTCAGGAAAAACTTCGTCTTCGAGGCCACAGAAGTTCCCCATGCTTTCCCGCACATGAAATTCATTATATGCACAATAGATAGCAGTCTCTTGTTCAAGTACGCACAATGCGGGCTCCACGAAAGACTTCTGTCGATTATTATGCCCAGGAAACGATGCGTCCGTGCATATTTGAAACTCTGCCCATTGATGTAAACAGGATATGACGTCATTGGTTTGCGTGTAAACGCCATCAACGCGCACTTCACAGTTGATATAGTTAGGCCTTGTTTCTGAAGGTAGGCTGTTGTGAGTGTTGCTGCCCGCTGTATTCGTGCACGCACCTGAGGGCGAGTAACTGCAGCACTCCAGAGACAAATATCATCGGCGTATATGGATAGGCACACCGACTTTGGCAGAACCTTCACCAGACCAATGAGGGCAACATTGAACAATGTGGGGCTCAAAACACCTCCCTGAGGTACTCTGCAGTAGGTGTAGTGTTCAGCAGTTGTACCCTCATATGTTTGCACAAAGAAACCCCTGCCAGTTATATAATCTTTTATCCATCGAAACATTCGTCCACCAATGCCCATTGCTGCGAGAGAAGTGAGGATGGCATCATGAGCTACATTATCATATGCACCCTTCACGTCAAGAAAGAGTGCCACTGATATGCGCTTGCGACTTTTTTCTTGCTAAGCAAATATCGATAAGTCAAGGACACAGTCGATGGAGGAGCGGCCCCGACGAAAGCCTGCCATGCAAGAAGGTATTTGGTTTATCGTTCCAAGTACCACTCGAGACGAAATAAAACCATTCTTTCCATCACTTTTCCAAGGCAGCTTGCGAGGGCAATAGGGCGATACGCTGTCAAGTCCAACGGTGATTTTCCCGATTTCAAAAGTGGTATTAATCGACTTATTTTCTATTCTCGGGGAACACTGCCGCTGAGCCAGGAGTTGTTGAAGCATGTTAAAAGTTCTTTTCTGGCTCTTTGTCCAAGGTGTCCCAACGCACTATAAGTAATACCATCAGGACCAGGCGATGACATGCGTTTAGAAGCGACTAACGCACATTCCAGTTCTTCCATGGTGAATGGAATGTCCATTTCTGGTAATCGTGTCTCAGGAACAATCACGGCGCCGATGCTCTCGTTCATAATATTCCCAGCAACTCTCGTGCAAAATTCTTCAGCCACCTCGAGTTCTGTTTTTCCATGATGGAGTGCCAAAGCTTTAAAAGGGTGCCGTTGTTGTGGAGAGGAGCGAAGACCACGAACTGTTCTCCAGATATATGACAGCGGTTTATGAGGGTCTAGAGATTCGCAGAATGCTTTCCAGAGTTCGTTCTCCAGCTTGTAAATGCGTCGTTCAATCTTTTTCTGGAGCCGTCTTGCTTCCCTCCGATCGTAAATTGATCTTGTGCGTCTGTATCGTCGTTCAGCACGCCTTCGTATAGCTCGTAATCTTTCCAGTTCGATGTCAAACTGTGTTATTTTAGACGAAAATGGTAATTTACATTTGGACGCTTGCATAGCTTCCACTATGGTATTTTCCAGGCTGCAGACGAGGCCTTCTTGGCAAGCGTCCTCAACACGCGAACGTCGACCAGTCAGTGCCAATTACAACACCGAAAGAGAATTTTTTTTGATACCATCGACCGTCACGTAGGTGGGTATGTGATCACTCCCATGAGTCTCAATATCGCAAAACCATTTAACTTTGTGAGAGAAGCACCGTGACACCAATGTCAGGTCAAGGCAACTGCCATACGTGAGACCCCGCAGATATGTTGGGGTACCATCGTTCATGATGGTAAGGTCGTAATCGGAAGCGAATGTAACAATGTTCCGGCCCCTGGCATTCATCCTAGTGCTCCCCCAAAGAATGTGATGGGCGTTGAAGTCACCGGTGATGATCCAAGGCCCATCGGTCCTCATTAGGATGTCTTTTAATCTGTCGCAGTCAAATCGCGATGATAGAGATATATATCCATCAATACGCGTGAACAAAACTGCATTCTTCTTTACACGAAGACACACGTATTGATTGTCGTCATTTGAACTTATTGGTTGCGAAAGATAAGTCAAGTCTGTGCGAATGTAAACAATTACTTTGCTTCGTTCATCGCAAGCGGCGGAACAAAAAGCTTCATAACCGGACAATCTATAAGGCGTTGATACGTTTGGTTCACATATGACAAGTATAGGGAATTGATTGGCCCGAACAAATTGGCGAAAGTCCGAGATACGGGACTTCATGCCTCTGGCATTCCACTGGAAAATCGACGCACATTTAACTTCAGTGCGGAAGATGAGATTTTGTTGAGCCATTGTGCTTATACGACGTTAGCAAGAACTGGATTCAGTGCATCCAGTATTTGCAGTGCACTCTTAGCAGACAGAGATTGTATGCTGCTCAGTAGCGTGCGAATCGTGGCAATTAATGATTGCACGATTGCAGTCACTTGCCTGTCTTGGTTGGAAAGATCTCGAACCGGGATCCCGGACTGGCCGTCATGAAACTCCTTCGGTTCGCTTGATGCTGCTTCCCTTTAAAGTGCAGGCCACTCTGTCGCAGTTAGGGTATGCTCACAAGCTTTGTCCTTTACAACCTTTCCCACGGACCTTTAAAGGACGTTATGACGTCAGTCAGGGAAGTTAGTCTTGCTTAACATTTTATCTAAAATTCCGCAACGCAGATACGTCTATCTCCACATGTAGGCCAGACGTGAAATATCTTTCAACGCAAAAGCACGCCTTTTCTATCGGTTTAACTTATTCTATATCTAACGGCACACAAACAAACAGACAGACAGACAAAAAATAAGCAAACAACACGAAGATCAAAATAGATAAATAAGTTATGAAGGGCCCAATAACGCGCTGCGGCACGTTCTGTGTTTTTTGCAGGCGAGAAATTGATAACACATAAATAAAAATTAAGTTCGCGCGCACCTAAGCACGTACACATGCCCCCTGAACTTAGTAAAACGTTAAACACGAATGGTTTTGTTTAACTGAGTCAAAAACACAGACGTTCATTTTATGCAATGTCACCGATCACTATTCTGCCAGGAGTAAATAAAAGATAAATAAATGTGCAATAAAAAGCAAAAATTCATGACCATGTAATTCGCGTTGGTTGCTTTGCAGTTTCCGCTTATTTAACTTTACAGGCTTCCACTTAATTTTGCTTAATTCATACGCTGGCATGTTCCAGCTATTGTTTGTTGCGCTGTCATTCTCAAACCATTTCTTATGAGCCTCTCGCGTGTCTGCAGGCGGTGTTTACTTTAAGAAGTGGAAGGGCGTCGAAACACTAGAAAAGACCACCCTGCGCTGCCACTAGTTCAACTGCGTCAAATGCTCGATGACTCGAGATAAACATTTCATAAGAAAATAAATATTTCTCCACCACGTTTCTTAAGGGGGGAATTTATTAGCTGTGGGAAACCTCCCTTTGCAACTGCACGTCACACGCTCACTATATTAAACATTCGGTGTTGAATTCCCACATGTTTTCCCGTAGTTAACAGTCGCCCCGGAAAACGATTGGCTAAATTCGCTATTAAGCGCAGCGTCTGCCTTGTGTGATTTTCGCTGTTGCGAAGAAGTATGCGAAGAGTTTCTTTGATAATTCAGGCCGTGATAAAACCTCGAGCGGTGCTCTTATTCACAACGAAAGTGCTTCTTATAGAGCCAACGCTTGTTTGGAACCATTTGAAAGTACTCTTTTATTTCGGTATTCAATTGGAACGTTTTGAGGAAGTGGTTATGAAAAGCTGTGTGCGCATGGCCACTGCGTTCTTTCACTCATTCAACTAGTCGAGATATTCTAGTTCATCTTTTATTCGCCGTCCTCTTTGTAATATTTACACGTCGTTTAAATTCACGTGAAAACGACCTAGTCAGGCAGCAGTAACGAAACCCAGTGCGAGTTTGTGTTGTGTGTGTTGCCACTAACTGTTCACTCCTTTTTCTTTCTTCTATTAGTCCCATGTTCCTGCTCTGCACGTGTAGTAGACAACCGAGTCTGATTCAGTTAACGTCCCTGCATTTCTCTTTCATCTTCCACTATTTATGAGAGTCGATAACCTCTTAGCACCAGGCGAGGTAAGAGCAGCATTACTTTGAGTAAATTCATACAAACTTGTAGCTGTGCGCATCAGAGGGACAGTGAGGTGGCCACCCTCCTCCACCCATAATCATCACAGGCTGGCGCTGCACCAGAATTTCTTTCTGCGGGAGAGGTGGGGGAACCCACAAGAAGTGAGTTCCTCTGAGGGGGACGGAAAGCGTACTGTTTTGAGTGTGTTTGCTTTTAGGGGGGTGGCGGGTCATGAATTGGGTCTGGTGATACTTGAGCGAAGGGGCACCTGCCCCTTAGTGCCCCCGCTAGCGCCGCGACTGATCAAAGGAGGGCGCGAAGCCTTTCTCACACTTTTACTCAGTCGGAACTGTCCCGTCATGCGACGCAGGTTTTCGGCGATATCCATGGCCGAGGTCATCCGATATTTCATTTAATAACCACTTACTTGGCACATTTACTCCTGAAAGTGGATGAGCAAAGGCAGGCCATTGTAAAAACATCGTCATTGCTTATTTTTTTTTTTGCATTCATTGCGAAGCTTGCCTTATTTCAGACTCGACCGAAGTTCTGGGTAGAAGAGGGGGGCTTGGATAACATTCGCTTCGGGTTATAGGGTCTCCTGCTTAGGTCTATAAGTACAGAATGAATTTTAGCAACGAAAGTTTGGACAACGCGTTTCGCCATTGCTGCAGGCCTTTCTTGCTTTCGTGAGAATGGATTAGCCTGTCGTAGTGACTACAACTTCCTTCCCTTACCTGGACGCCTGCAAACCTGCTTCCAAGACCTGTCGAGGGATGCCTGAGTATGCTGCGGTCGCAATAACTTTGTTTTTAAATGGTCGTGTGACTAATGCCCAACGCTTCAGTAGGAAATATCGGACGTAAGAATGTCAGGTTTAATCCTGTAGTAAGAAGCTATAGCGGCAGTTTACCAAATCACGATGAGATACTATTGCCAAAGTCTCCGGTTGTGAAGCGAATGACCGAAGGGACGCACTTCGAGGGAAAATGGTTGATTGAACGAGTTGGTAATTCATGAAGCAGAGAAATACGAGCGCAATGCGCAGAAAGGGGCAGGAAAGACACGGACGTATTGCACTCGAACTTCAATCCTTCGAGTGAAAGTCTGCGTGACCTTTGCAAGACGGTCAACCAAGTTTTCCTCACGTGGAAATTTCTGAGAAGTGTTTACTACATACGTGACCGCGACTGTGCACACCTTGGCTTGACTGTGAGCGTCGAAGAATTGCGAAAGTAAACGATGCTTCCGGTGCTGCGAGCTCGGGCGCGTATATTGCCTGATGCCGCTGCTTTATTCTGCCCGACAACTTCGAAGCTCGACAAAACAATCTGAGGTAATTTCCGTGCTTTCTTGAATGTCGTGAAATAGCTGCTGCCTCCCAACCAAGAACCCGCACACGTGTTCTCAGTGTTCCGAGAACAGGAAATCATATCAGCGATAGCATCTCTGAAGTATTTACATTCGGGAAGTCACTTAACAGGAGAAAAATGTTTCTTACGCGATGACTTGGAAGCTGACAAGGCTGATATTTTGCAGCGCCAGCAGCTGACTGTGCCACTAAACGAGTGGAGCGTAACAAATTAGCTCGAGTTTTCCTGAAAAGTTCACTGCAATAGAGAGAGAGAAACGAGAAAAAAGGAAGGCAGGGAGGTTAACCAGATGCTTGTATCCGGTATGCTACCCTACACTGGGGTTGGGGAATAGGGGGTTGAAAGAGAAAGGGAGAGTTTAAAAATAAATAAGAGAAAAACACCGACACACACGCACGCACAAAATCAGTCCACTCAGAGGCGTTCCGACAGGCCAGTAGTTGGTAACGCATATTGCAGTAGTTCACTGCAATAGTCCCTTAAGTGGTACATCACAAGACCAGAAGTGGACAAAGGGTGCGATATTTTGGTCATTTCACAATAGACCTTGGTTTTAACATAGCTCTCAGTAAATGGAATATGAATAAAGACTCAATTAAGAAAAGCTGCACTAGACGTGCTGCATGAAAACAAAAACGTAAACTGTCTTGTACCCATCTACTTTAGTTCTCGCTGCTGTTCCTTGAACCTACTAAACGAATAGAGAAATTTTTCATTTCTTGCTTGATGAGCAGCAAGGCAAAGCTGCATGCCTAATTTGTCTCCTTGCATGAAATTTAACGAAAATCGTGCAACGAAATTTTGCTTACCGTATTGTGAACGAAATCGTCAGTTCAATCGTCAATGTCAACGAAATATCAGTCACAATTTTTAAGCGTGCACGCTTGATGCAGATACAACTAACTAACTAACTAACTAACTAACTAACTAACTAACTAACTAACTAACTAACTAACT
The DNA here is from genome assembly GCF_043290135.1 of Rhipicephalus microplus. Classification (NCBI taxonomy): domain Eukaryota; kingdom Metazoa; phylum Arthropoda; class Arachnida; order Ixodida; family Ixodidae; genus Rhipicephalus; species Rhipicephalus microplus. The sequence goes on from NC_134700.1 coordinate 213,245,945, forward strand.
AACTAACTAACTAACTAACTAACTAACTAACTAACTAATAACTAACTAACTAACTAACTAACTAACTAACTTAAAATAAGTAATATATAATTATAATTATATTAATATGTATTCAATAACTAGCTAACCAATCAACTAACTAAGTAATGTAAAGAGTTTTTCGTTTTTCGCTTTCACAAAAAGGGACCTGACACAATACTTCCTGTGGGGCTTTCAGAGGTAGCAAGCAGCCTGCGGTGCCGTATGGGGCAGACGGACTGGTCTGTATAGCCATACGCAAGGCCCTTGTTTGCTTATGCGTGCGCCGGCGTGCGAAGGGTCACAATGCTGCCGATCTCGTATAGCACACCCGAAGCAGTGTTCCTCGAATTATCGAACGGCAAGCTTTTGTCGCCCAGAACTCTACCCGCCGCCACACCGGCTGGCCACGCTATTCACGCCGTATACGTCTTTGCTTGGCGGTTGCCCGTGCTCACGTTGCCTATATACAAAAGCGACTGCGCCACAAGTGCTTCGTTCACGCATCTCCGTTTCGCACTCAGCTCATTGTGTTCAGCGGTGCTGGTTGTACAGCTCGTGCACTCCGATCCTGGCCATGACCCGAGTATTTGCAGTTCTTTGTTGCTTTGTAATGAAGTCTGTTGGAAACGAGACATTGATGGGAAGCAAATATCGATACACGTCAGAATGAATTGGCGTTCGAACAATGGAAAGACTGTCAGACTCTTGGTAGCTCGTACGTCACGTAAAATAAATACGGAACGTGATCGTTCCGCTTATTGTTCGAATGTTTTGTCTACACGATGGCGTCCCCCAAACTGTGGTCAGCCGCGGCTCTGTCAGTTATGATCCATGCATCGTGTATAGGCTGACTATGACTATAAGGGCAGACAAGTAGTAACTATAGATGAAGAGTGACCTGCAGGAAAGCTGAGAAAGCACCTACAGCTCCTTTATCGTACAGATAGGAGTCCCACATCCACTACAGAGGTGCGTGGGTTACGGTTCCCCGCTGCTGATACAAACTTCGCTGCATGGTTCTATCGTGGCTGTGGCAGTCGCACTTTGATGGAGGCGAAAAGCTTGAGGTTCGTGTACTGCGCGATTTTAGCGCAGGTTAAAAAAAACACCAAACGGTCAAAATTGTAGGAGTCCTTCACAATGACGTCCTTCATGATCATGTCAAGAATATGGCGCATAAACTCTCGCAAATTATTTTTAGTATACACTGTGGGATGATACTGTTTCTTTGCTTGGTATAACGCCGATGTTGCTGAACATATTAGAACCATCGCGTTCAAGCCCAGTTACACTTATAGCGTATATCTTTTGCATCGCCACAGCCTGTCATTACAGACGACACGCTGGAAAAGATATCTGAACTTGAGCTTAAAAGCTAGGCAATAAGGTGTACAGCTTCCTATGCAGTACATGTTCGCAAGGCAGCGTGCGTCTATTCAGACGCACCTTTCTATCACGCGCATGCGCTAAATAATGAAAACATTATTCCCCACGAGAAAATTCAAACGAGGTAATTGCAGTGATCTCCCGCTAATAAACAGCACTGCATCATGCTGCAGTCTGTCTTAGCCATTGCTTAACATTATACTTTGCGCATACTACGAGAAAAGGAAGTAAAAACGTTTGGTCGTTCGTTATACGCGCGCCCTTAATTAACGAACCTAAAGTTATTGTCTCGAATTAATGCTTGGGTATATCTGCTTCGTATTTCGCTGATTGAACTGCGAAGGGGGGGGGGGCACAGAGAAAGAAAAAAAATTAAATGTTTATTTTCGAAACGGCGCTTCGAGCGATGTGTAACCAGAGACAGATGTGAATGAATAACAATAACCGAAGCGTGGCAGACCACTCGTAAGAGTGAAGACAGGATAAGGTAGAAACGAATCAGCTAAGTATATTATTACCAAATTTTGGTTCGAACGTTTTTTTTTTTTTTTGAAACACGGAGCCTGATAACCGCTGCATTGATCACTTTGAAGGTTTGAGACGACTTGCAGAGCTTAGAAATTGACCATTACGTCGTTTTTCTTTTTTCTTTTTTTCTTTTTTTTGTTGTGATTAGATTTGTGAAATAAGCTTCAGTGCCGTCTTATACGAGCTGTGTCGCAGTAGCATACTTACTGTATATACATACATACTGTATATACATACATACTGTATATACATACATAAATTTCCTCGTCTTGCTTTCTCTTTCTCTGTACGAAAGTGATGAACATAGTTATCTAAAACTTATCGGAGCTTGTAGTGCGCTGCTGGATATACGATCGGGCGCAAATGATATTCGAACAAGTACTAATAATACAAACTCGCAGAGTCTCTTATGCATTCGTCTAAGAGAAATCGAAGGGAAATGCCTTCTTCTTTGAGACTGCTGTGACTGGATCGAAGCCCGTATTTTCGGGACAGCAGCTTAGCACCGCAACTACTGTACTACAGAGATGGTGCATAGTATGTTAGATCATACCGTCATCTTTGATCTCACTCTGTTGATGAGAAGAAATTGTAGTTAAGGAAAGGCAGGGCAGATAGCCAGTCGAGAATCACCGGTTCGCTACCGTACACGTGAGAACGGAAAATACCCAGGGTTGCAAAGAGGCCGTGCTAATACGGGATCTCGTAGAAAAAAAATTACTAAATAAAAATATCAACTATATTCGCCGTATACCTATCCCCGTAAGCGTGATACCTCAAGATCGGAGTGCTCTAAATTTATCCGAAGGCTTTCGTTAGAGGGCGCTCGTCACGACAAGATCTTAACCCTGTTGTACGAGAAAGCCTAAGGACATGCCTTTGCGTCTAACGTCATTCGACCCATCACGTGATATTAGGCTCCTTGTTCCGTTAGACGGCAAGAGATGACGTCATTTGCAGATGATGGCGATCACCGTGGAACGAACTAAGAAGCCTCCACTCAATGTTTAAAAAAAATGTGTCATTATGTGTATGAAGCTGTGATGAAAAGTCTTCAATGCACATGGCTGTCAGATTGCGTCGATGCCATCGATGGTACGCCGGCTACACTTCAGACTGACACTCGCACGTGGCCTGACGTGGCCAGGAATGCTCTTGATTGACATCGTTGCTGAGAATGAGGATGCTTGAACTCTCGACAATGAACATGTCGAATTGAATGGCGAACAAAAAAAGAAGTAAAGAAAACAAGAATAAAATAAAGATGTGGTAATTATTGTATTTAATTACTTAACTCTCTATATTTAGTTTGGGTGCAGCCTCTCAGCGAGAGTTCTCGGACAGCATTTTAATTTCAGCAAGCCCTTCCGTTTCCGCAGGCCATTTTCAGTTAATGACAGATTTCCTCTTGCTGCAGCCAACTAAGAATATCAGTGTGAACTTAATAAGGTAAAGTTATATTAATCTTGCTTGTATTAAAAGAAATAATAATATTGATGCATTAGACTTGATATTTTTAACTTATTTGGTCGTTTTTTTTTCTTTTCATTCAGCACTCAATACGACACCGCAGTAGCGGGCACTTGACGAGACACGACGATCTTCGTGAGAGACTCATCTGCAGCCTTGCGGCAGGTGGACCGCTCACGAACGCTCCTCAGTACTGAAAGCTGCTGGGCAAACACAGCGATGGTTACCTTTTCAAACACAGCGATGCTTTCGACACGAACCGAGTTGAGGAGAAGCAAGCTAGAGTTGCGGTGGAGGCTTTCTACCCGGCTAATGGGTCGACCACCCAAACACGCTGCAGTAATACATACACGGAGCAGATGACTGTAACAATGTTGTGGACAGCCGTATGGAATATGACAGTCCACAACACTGCGTCTGCATTTCTTCGCGTGCAGCGTTGTCCGCACGCTACAACGAGGTCATTTTCTCGCGATACTCGAACGTGACTCCATATTTACGAATTCCGATTTGCAACACTTTCTGATGAAGTTTATTTGGATGCCTGGCAGAGTTGTACGTAACCTGTTGCTAGTTATCGATTACTTGCAATCACTTATTCCTGCGATTTTGTAACATACTCGGCCATTTTTTCGAAACACTAATGTTCTGGCCAGTCCTATTAATATTCTTGCTTTTGGTTACCAGCAATCACAGTTTTTTTTATTCAATATGAAGTTGGAAACTACTTTCCACGGCAGGTCTCGTCTAGAAAAATACGCTACCACTCTATAGAGATGCTGCGTCCCGTCTCATGAGAGGTGCATGCAGAGCCATTTTTTCACTTTTTTTTTTGCCTTGCATGTAACCAGAGTTGGCACAATCTATAGTGAGCTAACAGGCGAATACTGATCCCCAAATAATCCCAGAACAGTGGCGCTTTTTTCGCGAAGATGCCTAAAATAAGAGGAAATTTATTTGATCTCATATTCTTGAAAACATTTCAACCATATAATGAAGTTACTTGCATACGAAGGAGAATTTAAAAGATCACAACAGTTACTTTGCACAATAAAAATATGCGTCACTTTGAATGAAAGCACGTGCTTAGTTTCTAACATTGTCTTTAGGTTAGTCTCCATTTGGTTGCATACACGTTGGCGAGTGCGTCATTAATGCCACTCGTTGATTCTCCCGACGTATGTTTGATTTTAACACTAAAATACTGAAGATCATCGACAAACGTGCTGTTAGATACCCTGACATGGTTTTGATGATTTTGTACAAACACATTCAGCCGATAGGGCTAGTATTAAAGGTCATTTACACGCCACTTTGAGATACCTGTGTAAGCAGTGAATTTTATTACAATGCTTTACACCTGCGAATGGCTGCAGATCGCTGCAACCCGGCCAAACCCATTTTCTTCCGCACATTCACAGAACGACATGCTCTGCCCCCTTGACGTCACTGTGGCTGTTGATCTGATTGGCTGTGAAACGTACGGCACAGGACCCGTGCAGGAGGAGGTTAGTGTTGAGCGCTTGAAAAAACAGTTTAGATAGTTGAGGGTGAAAGGCGCAGTGGATGAGGAGGAAAACTATTTATTACTCGTGCATCCGCTAATAGGGATTTTTCGATGGAATAAAGGTGCCAATGATTTGCTCCAGTAGTGGTCCATTCAAAATTGAAATGTAAAAAAAAAACCTTTTCAGGAAATTTTTAATGGCCTACAAACGCGATACATGGGAACGCGATTATCTCTCAAATACCTGTTTGCTGAGAAAATACAGCTCATGATATCTCACGATTGCAGACTGGTGAATGGTTCAAAGGAATACTACACCTACACTCCACTTTAAATTTACATGGCCAGAGCGGGAGCCGGACGCAGCTGTCTGAAATCGTTTGAGCTGATTAAGAATTAATGTGCTTTCTCCGATTCAGAACCATACTGCCGAAGTTAGTCAGTGGGGACCTGCTGTCGTATTAATCAAACAGAGTTCATCGGAGCGGCAAGCACCCTGCTGAACGAGAGCGGAATTATCGACGTCTGCGAGGGATAAGGGAGGTAAATCAAATGAGTTTCGACGAATCTCATAACGCGTAACGAGGACGCTTATAACGAGTAGATGTAGTCGCAGCTTATCAGAACCTGTGCTAGAGAGGAATGTGAAAATAAAGATTACGCAAATGTTATCTTGTACGACTCTTGCTCAAGTGCACATTCACATGGTCCGATCACTAACGCTAACGAGTCTCCCGGTTTGGTGAACCTGTAGACCGACTACCGCAACCTGGCAGTACATTGTGGTACGTACGTACGTATGTATGTATGTATGTATGCATGTATGTATGCATGTATGTATGTATGCATGTATGTATGCATGTATGTATGCATGTATGTATGCATGTATGTATGTATGTATGTATGTATGTATGTATGTATGTATGTATGTATGTATGTATGTATGTATGTATGTATGTATGTATGTATGTATGTATGTATGTATGTATGTATGTAGGTATGTATGTATGTATGCATGTATGTATGCATGTATGCATGTATGCATGTATGTATGTATGTATGTATGTATGTATGTATGTATGTATGTATGTATGTAGAGAGAGATAAAGATGCAAGGAAAGGCAAGGAGGTTGACCAGACGCACATCCGGTTTGCTATCCTGCGCTGGCGAAGGGATGAAGGGGAGAAAAGTGGTTGCAGAAAGATGTATGTATGTATGTATGTATGTATGTATGTATGTATGTATGTATGTATGTATGTATGTATGTATGTATGTATGTATGTATGTATGTATGTATGTATGTATGTATGTATGTATGCATGTATGTATGCATGCATGTATGTATGTATGTATGTATGTATGTATGTATGTATGCATGTATGTATGTATGTATGTATGTATGTATGTAGAGAGAGATAAAGATGCAAGGAAAGGCAAGGAGGTTGACCAGACGCACATCCGGTTTGCTATCCTGCACTGGAGATGGGATGAAGGGGAGAAAAGTGGTTGCAGAAAGATGTATGTATGTATGTATGTATGTATGTATGTATGTATGTATGTATGTATGTATGTATGTATGTATGTATGTATGTATGTATGTATGTATGTATGTATGTATGTATGTATGTATGTATGTATGTATGTATGTATGTATGTATGTATGTATGTATGTATGTATGTATGTATGTATGTATGTATGTATGTATGTATGTATGTATGTATGTATGTATGTATGTATGTATGTATGTACAGGATGTTTCAAGAATTGTGTCCGGAATTTTCGGAAATACCGGGAATGCAATATTTGCTCGCTGCTTTTTCACCTGCTTTTAAGTAGCAGACTTATTAAGATGGCTAAAGACAATTTTTGGGACAGTAATTAAAAGTTTTACTTTGGTAAACATTTTCATTAGCAAAGTAATGCAGTTAGGTCAAATGGATGAGTCGAATTTCTTCATGCGAGAAACCCATCGGAGCTTTTGAGCCAGAATTCAACGGGGAAACCGAAGCGGAAGCACCGATGAGGGCAACGACCAGAATCAAGTAACTGCGCAAGCACAAGATTGCAGAGATGTAGTTCTTCCGCCTTTGCGTATGTGCGTTACGCATCCTATAATTGCACGAGCATGCCGAACACCAACAAGTAGAAGTCGTTGGATGCTTGAATAACGATGCTCGCTCATCATGGATGGGTCGGGAAAATAAAGCAGCTGTGCTCTTACGAGTTTGGTTTCCGGTTTCGCCGATAAATTTGGTAGAATATCATTACTTCACGATGATTAATAAAGGAAAGATTTTGAAGAATTGAAAGTTGCAATACGTTTTTTGCATGAGGTACTTAAGCTTCATCATTTGACATAACCACCTAACTCTGCGAAACAAAAGTTAATAATTGAGCCTTCATAATTGCGGTCCACAAGGCAAACCCGAATCCCTGAAAAGTGTCGGATGCACAGTGCTTAAGTAGCGTGAGCCAGGTTCCGTTTGTTCAGGTGCAATGCCGCACCGCGAAAGCTCCATTATCATAGATGTTCTCGTTTCGACCACAAATTCACCAAGCTCACGTAGATCTCTCCGTCTGGGTAGGTAATCCTATAGTAAGACTGCTAACGGTGGCCGGGAAAGGGACCCTTAAAATAGCCACAAGATGTGAGCAGCCATGGGCAATGCCTGAAAAAGTATAACGAATGCTGTAACAACGTAACTTACGGGTAGTAAGATTTTTATACTGACGCAGAACGGCTGCCTATCACTCCTTGAGCCAAAAAAAAAACAAAAAAAGAGAGAAGAAAAGGAGTCCGCAGAGGAAAAAAGCTATTAGAGCGTGCAAAACGATGGACATCCAAAAAAAAAAGTAGTTTAGAGAAAAAGTGTTCTTGGCATTTTACGGGGCAGAAGATTTGTAAGAGAAGTATTTTTATACCTTATATGTCTTTTTTTGTTATTTTTGTCTGTAGTTTGCTTTTATTCGGCCATACCATAACGTTTACTTCGTACGTTACTGCATATATATTTTCTTTTTCCCAGAATGAATGACACAATATATATATATATATATATATATATATATATATATATATATATATATATATATATATATATATATATATATATATAGATATATATATATATATATATATATATATATATATATATATATATATATAAGGGAAAGAAGTGTATACCTAAGGGCTCGTTTTTCCGTGTTTTAACACAATATTAATGAGATATAACAGACAGTAATGCCAAGGAATGTACAGGGGAAGTTATTAGAACCAATGGAATGTAAATAAGAAGAAAGAAGAAAGAAAAGTGGATGAAAAAATTACCAACTGTGAGCAGGAAACGAACCTACGACCTTCACTGAGCTATCACAGCGGCCCTCCCTCCATCCACTTTTTTGGGTTTATCTGTGAATTTAGAAGTAGGAGCGACAGTCAGCGCCATCTATAAGCCAAACAACGAGTGTGAAAACACTCTTATGCGCATGTTTGGCGTCACGTAGCACGTGAACTTATTATGAGCGGGCAGCTGATTAATTGTCCCTCTTATACAACCTAAACACACCAAGTGTGCCAGTGCGAGACCCTCGTTCAATGAAATAAGGGAAAGAAGTGTATACCTAAGGGCTCGTTTTTTCGTGTTTTAACACAATATTAATGAGATATAACAGACAGTAATGCCAAGGAATGTACAGGGGAAGTTATTAGAACCAATGGAATGTAAATAAGAAGAAAGAAGAAAGAAAAGTGGATGAAAAAATTACCAACTGTGAGCAGGAACAGTTGGTAATTTTTTCATCCACTTTTCTTTCTTCTTTCTTCTTATTTACATTCCATTGGTTCTAATAACTTCCCCTGTACATTCCTTGGCATTACTGTCTGCTATATCTCATATATATATATATATATATATATATATATATATATATATATATATATATATATATATATATATATATATATATATATATATATATATATATATATATATATATATATATATATATATCAAGCTCTGGCGACGTCTTCACACGTTTAATCGGCTCTTGTAGGAAATGACATTGCGACAGGGGGAAGGTGTCATTCCACGAATGTCCCTTTGTCGACTTGGATCCCAAATTTTCTTTGTCCAACCACTTTAGCTGGCAACATTACTTTGTCTTGTTTCGTTGACGCTAGCACTGATGTAGCATTGTATGAGGCATCTGAGGCACAAAGTGACGAAGACAGTCTAGTCTCTCTGCCGCTTCCCGAAGATTCTGCGTTGTAGCCTTTCGTTTATTAAAGTGATAGTGTTGAAAGGCTCGTGTCGCGAAAGTCGCGGTGCTGGCGTCGGTGTCGTTACTTGTGAGTGAAAAACCATCATCTCGTTCATGACAAAAAAATAAAGAAAGAAAGTTGCAAATAAAATAACAAAGTTATAGTTTCGACTAAGAACCCAACCAAGGCTGCCTACGTGGTACGCGGGTGCATTCTACCACTCAGCTGTGCTATTGTGTGCAGCTAGTTTGAAAAAAAAAAAAACATCACATGAATGTCACGCAGTGGGAAGAGACTCCCTAATCCAACGCCCAGGCTATCATTCCCAGAAAACATGAGGACGTGGCGTCATCAGCAGGAATGATGGGCTGTCATTACTGAATGAAAAATAGGCGAGAGAAGTCATATTTTTTTAAAGAGAGATAGTTATAAAAAACAACTCGAAGTTATATCTAGCAAAGACCCACTGGTACTTTTTCGAAAAATTGCAGTATCACACTACAAGGCCTGGGGCTTCCCAGGACAATTGAATACCACCCATAGAAACACGTGGGATTCTATTGTTCAATATTAAACGCTGTGGGAAGCTAGATGGTTTGTAGTATGGCACGGGGCTCTGTAACTTTGCAGACTGTTCAAGTAAGACTGAGCTGTATGAAACCAGAATTCGTTTTTGATAACTAGCTTCCTTCGTTAGGTATGATTTTTTCCCTATTGTTTTGTTCAGTTATGGCAGGTCACCACTGTGGTCGACGAGAGATTGCGGTACATGCACATGTCTCCTATGTTTCTAAATCCTGTTCATGTTGAGGTGAGAATCTGGAACATGAGTCACGAACTGTAGCTCTTTACAGAGCGGGACGAAAACGTTAAAACACGTGGGTTAAGAATGATGACGGTAACTGTCGAGCTTTCGAGGATAGATGCATAACTTCATTGGGTCCAGTGGTATGGGACCAGGTCCTCACGTAAACGACGGCCAGTTGCCCTTGGGACCTGGTGGCATTTTCAGCCACATGGACGCTCAGAGTTGCTCCTCCGGATCCGAGCTTAGCATACAGCCTCGTATTCTTCATTAACTATTTTGCGGCCCTTTCGACACACCCGGGTTGAAAACTACGAAATCTCTCTCCCATCGGCCCGTTCACTGTATAACAGGTATTTGTCATCGCACTGGTCTGGATAATTACGGTTGTAGGCCTACGAATACAGATATGTAGGTGTTGCTTTAAACGAGGCACCACACCGCCGTGTGTGACTTGGTGAGTCTTTGGTGGGCACGAAGATGCCCCACCCTCACCATTCTACAACACCCGGGGATTTCGTCGTAACTAACAATGCACTCTCCTGTATTTTGCTGGTGAGGCTGCTCACTAGCGCAGCGAGTGCTTTCTCGGGACACTGCTTTAGTGGCCATGTTACCAGGGAAATGACATTGTAGGCAGATGCGCTCTTTGCCAAAGAATAAAATTAGCTAAGCAGTAGCATACCGAACTTCATTAGGGAGAAGCCGGCCGGTTTCATGAGAGACTGATGATGACGTTAGGCTCAGGAAATAAAGCTATCGCTGAAAGCAATTATTTGAAAACATGGATGAAAGCTATTGGTGTATGTACAATTTTCAGCGATGGGCGCAGCTGCACTGCCCCCGCATTGGCTCGCTGCCGTGTTAAATAGGCAAATTAACGCAATCGTAGCATACACGAAAGTGAGGTCACAGATAGTAACCAGTTTAAGAACGCTTTGTAGAATTTAAAAGAAAACAAAAATTAGCCCCGTACCTGCATGTTTCACTGCGTCTAAAGACGATAGTCTTGCGTTAAAAGAGAGTGAACAAAACGTCTATTTGATGTTCTGCGCGAGATTACAGTGAAATGTATTCCGGAAGTGCTGCGTTAGACAGTCTCAATCCGTGCGTGCGAAGGCCAGTGAGCGCATCGAGGCACGTTAGACACGAGCACCGTCTGTCAGTTATCTTCAACAACGAAGGAAGGCGTGCGCGTGCGCGGAGTAAGATGCGTGCCTGTCTCGGAGGCGATAAGGTGTAGAACGCAAAGCGACGGGCAGGTGCCACCACCGTGTCCTTAGACGGGCAGGTGCCACCACCGTGTACTTTAACGCTACGGTCCTTAGAATTACTTGTGTGTGCCTACTCTAGTATAAAGGCACACATACATCGAAATCGACACAACAGATCGACGTGTTGTTGCGGTGCCTCAGATATGCGCAATAATTGCTTTATTGCTTTTTAATTGACAATCGCACAAGTATTAACGCTGAAACTTGAGCAATATTGGGGGGCGCTGTGGATGGGGTTGGCCGTTAGAGGTAACGTTTGGTCACTCTGGTGCCATAAGAGGGATCGTTACCACGGACAAACAGACAAACGTACAGGCAGAGAGACAGACAGAAAGACAGACAGTCAGACCAAAATGTTGGCGTCGAATGTCTCAAAGAAAGACTATCGTCTTTAATAATGTGTGCACGTTTCTCTAATCGTGTAACGCTGGAACAAATAGTGTAGCTATGTAGTTTTAGGACCCCCGTGGATGAAGCTGCGTTTCTAACACGGCCGGGAAAGCGTCACGGACTACTTTTATAGAATATTTAGAGGGAAGATGTGTCGTGACTAAAGTTACGTAAATTTACCTTTTGTGGCTGGGATTACCACAATTTTGGGAGCAGCCTGTCACGTGACTATCGTTGCGTAATTTTTGGCGGGAAAATGTCACGTCACTATAATGTTACGTGATTTTACGCTTTATCGCCCGTCAGAATTCATCCCGTGGTGGACAAATGGGCCCACACGTTGTGGGAGTGAAGCAGAAGATGAAGAACAGGACAACGAGAGAGCGTGCCACTTTTTGATCATGGCAACTTCCGTTCTCACCAGCCACCGCTACAAAAAGTTTGGCCAGCTCTGTTGATAAGACGTCACCGATAGCCCGCGTTTCGAAAGACATCACAGAAGTTTTTAAGCTGAATTGCGTTTTTTCAAGCGTGTGTCAAGCACGTAGAGAAATCGTCCCAAACGCTGTGCATCCTGCTTTTTTTTTCAATGGCAATATATATAAGCACCCAACCTGTTGACCGCAGTTTTCGAATTGATCGATGCCCTCTTTCTGCGGGAGTGCCGCAACCTGCACAAGTTTGATCTATCTGGTGCCTATGCAAGGAAAACTGAGCGCCGCTGTGAATTTCTGTGGTAACCCCTCTCGTTTCGTCGAAAGAAGTTTCTGCATCCGACCACTTATATCAAGAAAATGACTGGAGTTTTTTTTTTTTTCAAAAGTGCACCTTGCAAGGCACTGTTATTGCGGAGTATAAATAACTTCATACGCCCAAGAAAGCACGCGCAATCGTTTCTTGGAGCGTCAAAATAATCGAAAACAATATTGGATCTGGGAGAAGGGCAAACATCGCTGGAATGAATGAAAAAACTTTATTTCGGTCCTGCAGGACGCGCTTAGCGCGTAGCGGGCGTCTCCCACGTAGGGACATTGCGTAAAATTTTAGAAGCTACCATCTATCAAGATTTTGTCTGTTTTGTTGTGGTTGAAAAGGGGAGCTGCACCCAAGACGTTGATGCTTTTCTGTTTTCTTCTGATGTTCCGAATAAGCAAATACATTGCCTTAAAGTAGGTTTTAGTATAACCATTCGTGGCCAACAAGTGCGCGTTACACTCTTTTCTGGTGATCAAAATGGTGGAAAGCTCTTCCTTGTTTAAGAAAAGTTTTTTCCTAGCCGTTTTCGCGAATACCAAATCAATAATATTTTTTATTGATTTAGTCTTAGATCTGGGTAGTGAATTGATGGGAATGAATGGGGTTCACTCGGACGTTCCATTTGCCAAACCACTGAGCCTGCGGCTCACCTAAAGCCTCTTTTCACAGCCGATGACGGTTAAGGAGATTAAAGCGCGCAGTGTAGATGCTATTTGAACCATCTATACTGGTCCTCTAACAAATAGAAAAAACAATGAACCCTTCTCATGCGTCACTGGGGTAAATCGAAAAACACAATTAAATACTCACCGTTTCGCGACTATTGTTGAGCTTTCAGCTGTATAGGGACTCTTGTACGAAGAGTGCAGTCACTTATTCTGTAGTGGCCCAAGTGTTCCTAAATAGAAAGCCATAATTTGCTACGCTATACAAGTAGCTTTTAGATTACGACGTATTCGGCAAAAAGGCTGCCTCTTTACTATGGCTTATCTAGCTCCACATGTTTACCTATCACAAGTATGTAGTGAGTACAGATATTGAAAAAGTTACGTTCAGTACAGCAATGTCATCAAAGACAAAATTGCTATTCATTTGACTGCATCAGCAGAGAATTAAAAACCATAATAAAAAATAAATAGCTATTTAGGTAACGAAGCTTCACGTGCAATAAATTTGTGCTTGCCAGGCTTAACCATAAAAAACAGTTCTTTCTGGGTTGGCAATTAGGCAATGTGCAAATGACAACCGGGAGGTTCTCTTTGTACTATCGTTGTACAGCCGAGTTAACGTCATTTCTGCTACAAATAATAATGCTGTATCCTACCCTCTACGAGGCAACTCCAGACATCAACCAATGCTAAAGGCACTCGTCCCGTCGATGTTGTTCATGTGGAGGACCGAGATGCAGTAAAGAATTTGCTGCATACTACGGCGGATTACATTTTGTATTCCTTTTGGTTAAGAAACGTGCCCGTTCATGATGCAGAAGTTGCCTGAAAGCGTGTTTCTTGAAGAGTATAACCTAAAATTAGAGCACGGTATTCTTCAATGTCACGTCCAATGAATCTTGTCTACATATTGAGTTGCGCTGATATCGCAAAAACATTGAAAATAAATCTGGCGGGTGTTTTGTTCCAAGCCATGGATAGGCTACGCAACTTTTCAGAACTGTTGGTCGTGTATTTCATGTGTGAGGAATGACACAAAGTCTGAGATGATTGGTTGATATTACGAAAGATAATATCGAGACGCAAAGGTGATCACGAAAGAGAATGGTGATCGTCTTGATATTTTTCTATATGTGAAATTACTCTGTTATATGATATAATCAGAGTGGACTAGCTGGTCGGTCACGACGTAGGTGTACAATGGGGTCGCTATCCAGTGGCAGATTTTGAACGCAAATACCAGTAACCTAGGTCGGCCAAAAATTAAAAAAAGGCAGAATAGAATAATAGGTAAGGCGTAGGAGAAAAAAAGAAAGACAGAGAAAATGACAGATAGTATGAGCACAAAGCATACAAGATCATGCTAGCCATCACACGTCACTATCTGCTCATCTATAACAATGCGCGGCATTATACATCTTCGCTTATGGGCACCGTTTCGCCAGAAAAATAACTCTTTTTTGCATAACGCGCTGTATCTTGAAAATAACTTATGAACACTATGCTTAAGAGCAGTAAATATAAACACAAAATAATGCAGTAAGATCATCCAGGTTAGCAGTTAGACAGATTAAACAGTGCAGATTAAAGAATCATTCATGACTCCTATATTATTCCGCGATTTTCGGGAGATCGAGATTAAGTAGAATGGCGTGGCTCAGAACAGTGCACCTCGGCGCAAAAACGAAAAAAAAATTGGCAGATTCCACGTACCTTGGGAAAACTATTTATCAAATTGTATTAATCAAAGGGTGACTGTACCTATCGATTGAAGAAATGGAGGGATTGAGGCCATTTCTCAGTCATGTTATAGCAGCAACAGAAGCAGGAGCATTGACGAGCCTATAGAGAAATAGATATCTACAAAATAAAAATAACCGGAAGCAAACAATCACTCGATTCATGAGTGTCACGAACACTATACTGGCAAGAACCTTTGAGCTGAACCTCAGTTCAGCTCAAAGGCACAGCGCTGCCGTTGCCGCTTAACGTCGGTAGTCTTTACCCGTTAGTTCCGAACAGTATACTGGCGCGAGAAGATAAGCTACAGCTACGACTGCGCCAGCGGCAATGCGCAGACGTGAATCCTGAATTAATTTTTCATGGGTCCGATAAACAGTGCATTGCAGACGAACTTGGTTCAGCTAAATCAGGATTTTTCATTGCTATCTGGTTGAGATCGCGCTGGGCCCAACCGCTGCTTTAACTGTGAAGCACGCAACTTGTTGCGCAGGGCGTCCGCTTGCCAGCCCATGTATCAGGCCGGCAAGCGAGGGTAGACAGGAGAAATTCGTGGTCGGCCGGGATGTCCTTTGTCACGCCACGTCGATTCTCGTTCACATCCAGTACCCACTCTTATTTTTTTCGCTTGCTGCGTTTATTACTCGGCAAAATTGTAAGCACCAGGATGCAAGAACTTTCTTTCTTTTGATCCTGAGAGAAACTAACCATATTTTTACCTTGTACTTTTGGTCTTGTTGTTGTTGATAACGATTCGGCCTGTCTCCGTAGCTTTTCTTTCATTCCAAAGGAGGCGTAATTACAGAGTGCATGCTACTTCACGTCGCGTCCTTTCACGGGAGCGAGTGAAGTGGATAGTTCTTTCCCGCCGCAGTGACTCTGCTTCAGTGACGTGGAAGAATGCTCTCGGAGTATGGGTTGGTCGAAGCGAACGGTTTCTGTCCTACCACGTGAACATTATTAGGTCGTAATCGCAACCATGTGCGATGATTGCTTGTGTACTTAAGTGATGTAGGTGATATTCCAATCATTGGCCGCCAGTGTCACAGTATATTAGAGAACTCGGCCTCCTTGAAATTTGAAAATTCTCCATGCTTCCGTTTCCTTAACTGCTCTCTTTGTTACTTTTGACGATGCGTGAATGCAAGTTTTTTTTATAGCTGGCGCGTGCCTATAGTCTTCCAGATTTGATGAGAGCTATAAGCTCAGGCTGACTAGAAGTTTGGTTGCAAACTGACCCAGCATAGTGAATGGAATTAAGAGAACAATATTGATGAAATCTATCTAAGAAATATGAGCAGATAGATTCGGGAAGACCAAAAGAGCATTTAAAATAAAATCAAGTTCATATATTTTAAAGCACCTAGAGCGCTGACAGAAAGTGAAGTCACAATACATTTGAAGTTCCTACCCTGAAGCGATATATAAGGCGATGACTGACGTGGTTAAAAATGTAAGTACTCAAATTTTCCTTATACAGGAACCTGTTAGTGTACAAGCAAATATACACGAGAAGAATATTACGGCGTTAAACAATTTTAGCCTGGTGCTTTAGAGTAATCTCATAATGAGTACATCATCAACGTCGGCATCATCATCAGCCTGACTACGACCACTGCAGGGCAAAGGCCTTTCCCATGCTCCGCCAATCAACCTGGTCTTAGGCCCTGTGCTTCCACGTTACACCTGCGAAGGTTTTATACTCAACGGCCCTCCTAAATTTCCGTATCCCCCTCATGCGTTTGTTTGCCTTTTGGGAATACACTCAGTTACCTTTAGGGACCAGCGGTTGTCCTGCGTGTATGCGCTACGTGCCCGGCCCATGTCAGTTTTTTTTTAAAATTTCGTCCCTGATATCATTAACATTGATTTGTTGCCTAGCTGACCCACTCTGCTCTCTTTTTATCTCTCAAAGCTACGCCTATCATTTTCCTTTCCATCGCTCGCTGCGTCGTCCTCAAATTAAACTGAACCCTCTTTGTAAGCTTCCAGGCTTCTGCTCCGTACGTAAGTACCGGTAAGATGCAGCTGTTATATACCTTCCCCTTGCGGGTTAGTGGTAGATTACCATTCATGATTTAAAGCCTGCCGAATGTGGTCCACCCCATCCTTATTCTCGTATCTGCTACACTCTTATGGTTCGTCTCCGTGGTTACTACTTGCCCTAACTATACATATTCATTTAATGCTTTCAGCGTATCTTAACCTATCGCAAAGCTTTGTTTTCTGCCAAGACTGTTGCACATTAATTTAGTTTTGTGCATAATATTTTCAGACCTGCTGTTGTGCTTTCAGTGTCTAATTCAGTAATCATGAGCTGTACTTACTTCGTCCTCTAAGTTACTCATCAAGGCAATGTCATCAGCGAGTCACAGGTTACTCTCAGAATCCCCAACTTTTCCCAATCTAGGGTCCTGAAAACATCCTGTAAACACAATAGCATTGTAGAGATCGTGTTTCGCTGCCTTACACCCTTCTTCATTGGCATTCTTTCACTTTATTTATGGATAACTATGGTGCCTGCGGATGTGCTGTACATTTGTTCCGGTAAGTTCATGCAGGATTCGTCTATGCGCTGATTCCATAGCGCCTGCATCACCGCTGATGTCTCGACTGAGTCAGACACTTTCTCGTAATCTATGAAGGCTATGTATGGAAGGTTGGTTGTATTCCGTGCACTTCTCTATCACCAGGTTGACAATATGAATATAGTCTGTTGTGGATTAGTTTGTACGAAATCCTGCTTGGTCTTGTGGTTGATTGAATTCTAACGTCACGCTAATTCTCTTAGCTATTATTTTTGTTAATAGCTTGTAGAGAACAGGCAGTAAGCTGATTGGCCCTAAATACTGAAGTCTTTGAAATCTCCTTTGTATGTATTAAGATGATACTGGCATTCTTCCAAGATTCTATCCCGCCAAGAAACACTTCTTATGAAGGGTGGCCAGTTTTTCTAACACGATCGATATAATACAAGGACCCGCTGCAGTCGCTCGACTTTGGGACCCGTGTCCGCAAATACTAACCATGAATCTCTGTTTCTGAATGAGTAATAATAAACTGAAACTGATACTGTAATTTCTCCTTCATCTTTCAGCAGGTCCGTTGTTACGTTATTTTCACCAGCGGCTTTGCCTCTTTGCATTTCTTTTAGGCCTTTCAGTACTTCGCCTGTCGTTACTGGCAGGATGTCGAATTCTTTGGGCTATTACTGCTTCTTGCGGCACAATCCTGTTTTTTTTTCGGCTTCTGCACACTCCTCCACCCCCTCAACAATCCTATCCATATCAATCTGACTTTGCCTTCTTTGTCCCTTAATGCATACATCCGATTTTTGTCTATGCACAATCTTGCCTCCACACGCTTTTAGGCTTTTTCCGCTTTTTGCAGCATGTTCAATTCTCTCCACGTTACACCGTCTTATGTCAGCTACCTTACGCCTATTGAATAACTTCGAAGACTCCGCTAGCTCTATTTTGTCTGTTGCATTTGAGGTTATCATAGTTTGCCGTCTCCTAATGAAATTCTTCGTCTCTTGGGATAGTCTTCTAGTGTCAATTTCAACTTCAACTTTATTATTTCTTCTAGTACGATCTAGAAACGTCCTCTGGGGCTAAAAGCTGCCGTAAGCAGGTTGACTGGGCCCCGGAGGCGTTGTACGTGATAGCACAAGAACATAAACACTTTTGTAGAAAAGAAATTCGGCACTCAGCAGCATGAAGAAAAATGTTGAAAATTCGATGTGACACATATTGGAAAAATAGCAAAGCACTCAAACAAAAGATGATCATTTGATTTACATCGTTATACATGAATATGTCGTATACATGCTTACACTTTAGCGAAATACATCTTCCATTCCTTGTAACATAATTTAGTAACATGAAGATGAGTGTTAAGAATTTTCAGTAAATTGTGTTTTACAGATTGCAGCTTATATTCAGTGCGAAAACGTTTGTACAAACCAATGTTCAGGGTTTCCTAAATGCATAGGTATACGTAGTGGTGTTTTAAGGCCGCTACGGATGTAAGAAAACCACTCTATTCCCTCTTTGAAGAATAAAATATGTGCAAAACATGGTATTTGTAGTACAGAGTCTATCCGAATGATTTCGTGTTTTTGTGACAATGTTCTTGTTGTGGTCTGTGGTTCAATAGTTGCATCGTGCTAGAGAAGTTCATTTTGTAGTGTAATTATTTTCTCTATGTTAGTTCACGTTCTGGTCGCCCACACGTAGCTCCAATAATTAAACTTCGAGGTGAATAATGCGTGACACCGGCTACTGTAAAAAACTTGTTTTTAAGGTTATTAAAATGAGCATTTCAACTCAAATGACATGAATATTTAACTCGGAGGATTTTATGTTCATTAAGCAACTCTATATTCCTAAGTTAAGACAGTGCATGTTCTGTTTAGCGACTGCACGCAGGACTTCCATTGCACACTCTTTTATTATACTAGTAAGATTATCGTTCATTGTATCAAGGCCAACATCAGTAACCTCATTTAGGGCCTCGAACCTATTCTTAAGCGAAACTCTGAATTTCTGTGCTTTCCCTCTCACCCTTTGTTTATTAGTTGACTTCTTGCGTATCAGTTCATGCCGTTGCTCTCTTTAAATCTAGGTGAACTAGAACTTTTCCTATTCTATGGTCACTGCATCGGATCTTGCCAACTACTTCTACATACTGTACAATGCCTGGATGTGCACCCAGAATGAAGTCTATTTCATTTTTAGTTTTGCCATTAGGACTCCGCCAAGTCCACTTATGGTTAGCCCGCTTTCTGCAGAAGGTACTCAAGATCCGTAACTTATTACGTTTGACGAACTACCTTCAAAATCCTCTCTGGCATTTCTAGATCCGATGCCATATTCTCCCACCGCATGGTCTCTGTACTGCTTCTTGCCTACTTTGGCATTAAAGTCACCCATCAATATAGTAAACTGTGTCTTTATTTTATTAATTGCTGACTGTACGTCTTCGAAGCATTGAATGAAATGATTATCATGGTTCAATGTAGGTGCGTATGCCTGTACCACCTTTATCTTGTCAATTTTGTTAAACTTAATTACGATACTTGTAACCTCTTACTGATTCTATAGTATTTCTTTCCCCGCCACGGTGGTCTTGTGGCTAAGGTACTCGGCTGCTGACCCGCAGGTCGCGGTATCGAATCCCGGCTGCGGCGGCTGCATTTCCGATGGAGGCGGAAATGTTGTAGGCCCGTGTGCTCAGATTTGGGTGCACGTTAAAGAACCCCAGGTGGTCGAAATTTCCGGAGCCCTCCACTACGGCGTCTCTCATAATCATATAGTGGTTTTGGGACGTTAAACCCCACAAATCAATAATCTATATAGTATTCTTTCATGTATACAGTGATATCTTCTGGATAAGGAACCCACCTTTACTTCCTATCAACTAATGCATGGTAACATAGGCAATGTTCGTTCTTGAGCCCTGTAGAAGCCTCCTATCTTTGTAGTGACCTCCAATACCTTTTCTAAGTCCTATTACATTCCATTTACCACCATCTAATTCTTCAAATGGCACAGCTAGACTAGACTCACTGGATAGTGCTCTAGCGTTAAACATAGCCCAGTTCAGATTCCAGTGGTGTCCTGTCCAGACCCCGAAATTCTTAGCACCCTCCACTGCGTCGCAGGTCTAACCACTGCCTTGGAGATTTGCTTTGCAGCAGCTTGAGACAGAGGGCCGAGGCCTGAGGGTTCATTATTCTAGGTTCTTCTGTGATAGCCTCCTTAACTTTACGTTGACTAAAGAAGACACGGGTGGGGGGGGGGGGGTATCATGATTTGACAAGAACGACCATCTATTCACGACGTGAACGTTGTGAAAATTTTGTCGCACACGCCGTCAAACCCTTTCGTCCAGACACGCGTGGCACACACTCTGACAGCGTGGTCCGTGTATGGGGGTATGCTCCACAGCTCATTGACAGTTTATATGTACCCAACAACAGTGAGAAAACACACTGGTAATTGAAATGTCAGAACATCAGTGAAAAAATGACCTTGGCAGCGTTGACCCAACTAATTAAAACAATAAAAATTATGAACTCAGCAGGAACCGAACCCGAGTGTTCTGCGTGTAAGTGAAGCTTCTGCCATACAACCAAGTAAGGCTTGTGAGCTCATTTGGAAAACACGCTGTGCAGGCGTAATGTTGGTGCAACATCAAATATTATTGCAGTGCTGGCATATAACTTAAAAAAACATTAAACATATATTTCTACAGTACAAGATTCATGTCGGTTTAACGTCCATAGTGTATGTAGTGTTGTCTCTCATTTTATAGCAGTTTAAATAACATAGCATTGATATTGTTACGGAAAAAAAGAGACGCCATATCGATGAGGCTGTGGTATAGATGTATTTGAAACCAGCGGTATAATGGCGTGACCAGTTCACTAGCGATCGAGCGGAGACCACCCTTCGTCTTCCCCATCAGGCACACGCTCTCGTCTCCCCCTGTATTCTCAATATGCATGCCTGTAGCAATATTAATAGAATCCAGCAAGCTATATTTAATTGTTACTTGACTCTGGAGGAATACGCTAACTAAAGTTACTAATAATGTTCACATTATTGCACCGTAAAGGGAACTTCGTTCTGATACTGCTAAAATTTTCGCTCTAATGCGAAGTATCACGTGACGTCAGACCATAAGTTACACTTAATACGCCCCTGTAGTCAACGTTATACTGGTAAGTCCGTTATTTGCACACAACTATACAGCACTCAGAAAAACACTTCGATCCACCACGTAACGCTTGACTCGGAGCTGAAGAAATTCAACACAGAGAGCTACTCGCCGACTGTTTCACGTGAAAGCGACTGCCACGAGGCGTGCTATCTGCAGAATTTCAGCCGCACGCCTGTTCGATCATATCGTGCATGTAAGTAGACAGAAAGGGGCTATCATAGCGGGTCACGAGGAGAGGTACACACGTGGAAAATATGGTGACTGCTGTCGCGGCGATGCGAACAACTGCTGGACTGCTGGTAGAAATATGACCCAATCTGTTTTGTGAGAGGAAGAACTCACGAGCAGTTTGCACAGGGCAAGGAACCTCACGCTGACGTTAGGCATTTGAATGGCGGTCTTCAAGCACGAAACACTGTGTATTATATTAGAGCAATCCGCTGATCTTGGGTGCGTCACATATATTTGCGAAAACCTTCCCATACGCCAGGGATCGCTGACTGTCTTGTTGACTTAAGCCACCTATTGGGTTATGGGTGCTGGAACCTAATGTATACTCATGAGGCAGCCGATATAGGGAGGTTCGTCACGACACACCAGACAATACAGCTGCTAAGGCCCCTTGCACATTTTGAGCATAAATTTGCCTTTGTGAGAGCCGTTTCTACTTATGCAACCGAAAGCAGAAACTGTCGCTTCTTGAAGGTGTTGAATTGTTTAT
Source organism: Rhipicephalus microplus (assembly GCF_043290135.1). Taxonomy (NCBI): domain Eukaryota; kingdom Metazoa; phylum Arthropoda; class Arachnida; order Ixodida; family Ixodidae; genus Rhipicephalus; species Rhipicephalus microplus. Next base: position 213,268,200 of record NC_134700.1, read on the forward strand.
GCATCTCAAGCCTAGATCTGAGGTGACATATACTTCAAATGCGACTACCCACAGGTTCCTAGTTTTAAGTAAGTGCCGTGAGAATATTAGCCTATTCGCTGCTTCTTTTATGAGGTGACCTTCGTTGAGATTAGTTGCGTTTCATGACCGCACAGCTAGCGCTCGCAATGCGGCTGAGTTATGAAAATGCAGAACAACGACTCAACCTTTGTATGATTGGTAGTTCATCACAATTTCACTCTTCTTGACAACGCCGTTTATAGAGTAAACTCCACCAGCTGCATACTCGGTTCGCTGTCTGCGAATGTTTGGCCTGTTCGTCTATTTTAAACAATTTCTTTGGGCACTGTATTAGACCAGGGCACTTAACCACGCACATGGTGAAAAGACTGTGAATTTTGTTTGCCCGCGTATTATTCAGAGTATGCTTGCGGAGCTGATATAGATGAGGAGCGCAAAGAATAACGTCAAGATGACAAAATTAGTTATTAATTGGTCACACAGATGATTTTACATAAGAGACTATATTGAGAATGCAGGCCAGAAACCCATGTATATTCGCGCATTTCTGTCACGCAACAGCAATCGCCTTCATGTTGGCATTGCATCGATTATGGCCTTGTGTTACGTAGGAACTTGAATCCAAGCTGATATGGCAACGCTATTAGTGAGCGTATGTCGTCTAATTGAACACAAATAGGCATTCATGACAGGGAATGTATATGAGATGTTATTTGAAGTAATGGTAATGTAAGTGTGAAGACAGGAAAATGGACGAACATTTGTCGCCAGCGGGAACTAATGTACACTTTTCTCCTTTATTAAGCTAAATTTATGACACTTAACTCCTACAGCGCCTCAGAAAACTATCGTTTTGCCTAAACTCTAATGTAATATTTGAATCTGGTGGTGTTTTTGTCTTTTACGTAAACGTGAACTCCGACTCGAGCCCGTCAAACCGATCCATGCCCATCGTGCTTGCTTTATGGCAATATACGCTTTCAATGCACCGCGTAACCGGCCAGCGATTAGGCGCGCCTTGTTTTTATTAATGATGTTTTATTTATTTTAATAAGAGTTGGTTTGATGAACGCCACGACCGCGCCCCATTTAATTCAAGGTAAAGGCGTAGGCAATTACAGTTAAATATCACCTTCGCCTAATTTACACAGGCGTGGAGATTTAGTTTGCTGTCATCTTTCGCGAGACGAGACGAACTTTTTTTTTTGTGCGGAGGCAAGCGAAAATGAACGGCAAGCAGTCCTTTATTTTACAAAGCTGGTAGGCTTAACCGAGAGAGTCAGGCGGAAGAGCGCGAAATGTCATGGCAGAAATTTTAGGAAACGACATTTGCTTACGCTCTTGTATACGCGTATTCAACTCGCTTTCTGTATGCACGGGTTCGTTATTGCGCCTTGTCAGCCGCACCCGTCACTCGCTTTTTCGCGTTTGTTTAGGCCGCTATCTAATTTCGTGTGTAGGGAGCCCGCATGCGGAAAACGGATACGTGCTCCAAGAAGTTCTGTAACCCGCCCGCAGCCTTTATTTATGTCGTCTTTCCGGGAGATGAAAAACTCGTTTGTCCGTGAACGAAGTGCACCTGTCTGCTTCGCACGCATTTCATAGTATACGTGGTCACTTGTTTTTTTTTAAACGTATATTTGTTTATTTTGCTTCGAAATAACGAATAAAAAAGGGTGCATGCTGCTTTCATTGCGGCACCAGCTTCAACAAAAAAAAATAAAGTACACAAAGCACCTCCGATAAGATTGACAAAAATTATGCCATGCAGTGTAACACATCATGTGCAAATACCGTAAAGTCTAACCGCCTAGGATTCACATATATTTAAACCCGAGCTTGAAGATTTAAAATAATTTCCCGTAAAAACACAGAAAGTCGAGTATGTTGCATGCCTTGACATACACCGGAAAAACACGCCCAAAACAGCGGGCTACATAAAACACACACTGACCTACTTGTACAATTCTGAACAGGGAACAAGATTAGTGTTACGGATTTTTTCCTTGGTCTTAATCTGCGTATTAACTATCTCAACGTGACAGTGTTGCTTGAGATTCTGATTTTTCTTATTCGTAATGCGATGAAGAATAGAACACGTAACCAATGACGCCGCTCATAGAGCTTTGTAAACGCGAAACGACACCACAAGAAAGAATGCTGGACAAAACTCTACTCAATTTTGGTGACGATAAAAGTTTCTTACGAGTATAGTAGTATAGACCTATTCCTTGTTTGTAAACAGCGGTAGGCGCCGTGGACATACTGAGGCACTTGTAGCGATGTCGGGGTGCGTAGGCTTTACAAAGCCCAAAGCTCGCCACTATTCTCCGTGATCATGTGAGAACTCACTCAGCAGCTGCAAATTCTGTGCATCAGTGAGCCTCCTGTAAGACAGCTAGTTGCCTGGAAGAACACAACACCAGCCAAACCAAGGTTTTTTTTTTCGTTCAACCTCCGTATCTCGTTTGCTTTAAATACTTTGACTTGCTGGTGGTTGCTTAAGAAGCCACTATTTCCTTAACCGGTGCTTCCAAAAAAGTGAGACAGTACCACCTACACATTTTCGGAACAAACTGTGAATTGTCTGACTTGCTATACATGTTTATATTTTCTATTATTAGTAGGAATGTCCGATAACCGTAATCTCGTGTCTTTCAGTGGACACATCAATATACTGAATTACATTTGTCACAGAACATACGAATATTGAATGATGGCTTTCCTTAAAACAACTCCTACAAAATATTTCGGAGATTTTACTGAATTTGTTTACGGCCCATATTTGCCATGGTGGTTCAGCATGTTCTCGCGAAACCCCATTGAGCGACGGTTGCGAAGTTATTGCAGGCGCGGCTTTCCCCGCACTTCTTTAAAGCGGCAGGTTGAATCACACCGCATAATTCATTGCATGCTATATAAATCTTGAAGTCGTATAAGGAAGCATAAAAGTAACACAAAAATAAAAAAATAAAACACCTGCAGTAAGAATCAAGAAACACCCGAGGCGTAGCCATCCCGCAGGCACAAGGAACTTGTTCTTGCAGCAGCATAGCTTTCGTTCTGTGGTAACTCTCCGAACAGCTGTTTCCGTCAAACCTGCTCATGCGACGTGGCAGCGACTCCCTGCACGTACGCTAAATGCTTGTCAATGACGCGCGCGCGATTACGAGGTGGTCACAACAAAACGTTCTTTCCGACACCTTTCTTGCTGGCCATGCACGCAAGCTTAAGAAACTTCAGGTGCTTATGCATATATGAGCGCGACATAGTATTACTGCATTCTCTCGTCGTCGAATGACAACACTACAAAATCAAAAATGTTTCGCGGTGCTTTGTGCGTTACCTTACCATGACATCCAAAGTCAAAATTTATCTTGTTTTTCTCCTCAGTCGGTTGTATTGATTCATCACCCGAAAACGTTCTGCGCAGTTTTGTACTATCTCCGAGATCACAGCCGCTGGATGTTTCGGCACCTCACGTGATTTTGAAAGGCCTCCGGAATCGGCCTTCCTTTGAGCAAGCAGCAATGCTATGTGATGACGACATGATGACTATATGATGACGACATGATGACGACAGCCCCTGACTACGTCGTATCGGGGAAAGAACACAACGGAACTGGCTGCAGACGACGCGTATCTCAACGACCGCTACAAGGAGAAAGTCGACAAATTTAGGTGAACCAAAAAGTGCACCCATAACGAGCATCGAGTTTGCAAACCTGCTCAACAATATTTTACTCGTGCCGGGGAAACCCTACACGCTTACCTCGAACATTGACGTCATTGACGCTTGGAAACGCGGAGCAGTGGGAACGGCACGAACGGGAATCGCTGGGTGCCCGTGAGACGCACTTCCTCAGGTTAAACAGCAGTGCAGTAGCCATGAGCTTTTTTTTCTACTTCATAGTTCTTGTTGAACTAAAATTTAGTCCCCAGCGTGTGATGTTCTCTTTTCCCACACGAAGAAGAATGAAGGAGTACACGGGTGAGTCATTCCGTATAGTCCTGCATTGACACGTATATGACCCTATTTAAAGAAAAGCGCGGCATATCCACGAACTGGATGATGACGAGGGGGTGAAGCAGTGGGATAGCTCGGTGTTACCGGAAATCACCCGTGACATTGGCCACTCGCGCATGTAATTGAGTGCCAAAGCGGTGCACAGCTATATACAATGTTTATTGACCATATATGGTATATGTTTTGCTGAGTAGTGAATTTAGTTTTGCCTTCATTATTGTAGCTTTTGTAAGAATACTGCTAGACGCACGCCGGGGTAGAGCAACCGTTTATTGGGCCTAACAGCACCGAGACAGCAACCAGCGTTTTCGGCAGCAGCTGCAGCAGCACGAGCTTCTGCCTCAACAAACGTCTTCTTCGTCGTTCTTAGATCCCGTATTTGTCACTACATTGACTCCCCGGTGCGAAAGGAGCCATCCTGGCGACCTATGGCACAGACAGGACTGGTGGGTAATAGTGAGGTTTTAGACGCTCGACGTGCACAGTCTCGCGTCCGCGGCGCCGTTGATCTGTAGGTGGCTGAATAGGTTCCACTATGTAGTTGACTGGTGAAGTCTGGCGCAGGATCCGGTACGGACCGTCATACTTGGGTATGAACTTTGAGCAAAGGCCTGGGGCAGACGATGGCACGCGGAGCCACACGATTGCCCCAGGCACGTATGACGAAGGGGATGAGCGTCGGTCATGCGAGTGCTTCTGGCGAGCCTGATCGTGCGTTGTTAGCGAACGTGCTAGTTGCCGACATTCTTCGGCATCTGTGGCGGCTTCGGCTAAAGTTGTCGATTCTGAAGGGTCTGGGTGGTAAAGAAGGATAGTGTCCAAGAACGATGAAGGTTCCCGACCATAAAGAAGGAAGAATGGAGAGAATCCAGTCGTCGATTGAATTGCGCTATTGTAAGCGTAAGTAACGAATGACAGTATGCGGTCCCAGTTCGTATGGTCGTCAGAAACATACATGGAGAGCATGTCGCCCAGCGTGCGATTAAATTGCTCGGTCATCCCGTTTGTTTGCGGGTGGTATGCGGTCGTTTTTCGGTGCACGATGATGTTGCATTCGCGCAGGAGAGCTTCTACATCTTCCGACTAGAAAGAACGCCCACGGTCACTGAGAAGCTCGCGGGGTGCACCACGCCAAAGGACGAGGTTGTGCAGAATTAACAGGCTGACTTCACGCGCAGTGGCCTCGGGAAGCGCCGAAGTTTCGGCGTAGCGCGTAAGGTGGTCCACGGCTACGATGACCCACCGGTTTCCATTTGGTGTGTATGGTAGAGGACCGTACAAGCCGATTCCGATGCGGCTGAAAGGTCGAGAAGGACAAGGCAGTGGCTGGAGTGGCCCTGTAGATGTGCGATGGGAGCTCTTCCGGCGTTGGCACAAGGAACATGAACGGACGTACTGCCTAACAAAGCGGTACATTCCGCGCCAGTAATATCGAATTCGTAGGCGAGCATACGTCTTCACTACACCTGCGTGGGGGCGCATTGCGGATCCGCGTGGAAGGAGGCACTGACGTCAGAACGTAGGTGGCGAGGTATTACCAGTAACCATTTGCGGCCATCAGATAAGTAGTTTCGCCAGTACAGAAGACCGTCACGAATGGTAAAATGGCGAGCAGTTCGTCGAAGTAAACGGTCGTCGGTACGTGGAGACGTCTGAGACAGGTACTCTAAGAGAGACGCTATCCATGGATCCTGGCGTTGCTCAGCGGACATGTCGGCCTGTTCAAGTGAAGAACATTCGCAGCTGGAAACAGACGCTGCAACATAATCGTGGGGAAGTGGCGAGCGAGAAAGAGCGTCGGCGTCCGAATGCTTGCGGCCTGACCGATAAATTACACGAATATCGTAATCTTGGACACGTAGTGCCCAGCGAGCTAGGCGACCAGATGGGTCTTCTAATGACGACAACACACACAATGCGTGGTGATCAGTCACGACGTCAAATGGGCGGCCATATACGTAAGGTCGGAATTTCACGATTGACCAAACAATGGCAAGGCACTCTTTCTCGGTGACTGAATAGTTCTTTTCCGCTTTAGTGAGGGTGCGACTAGCGTAGGACACGACATACTCATCGAAGCCAGATTTACGCTGAGCAGGAATAGCGCCGAGGCCAACTCCACTAGCGTCCATATGGATTTCGGTTGGAGCGTCTGGATCAAAGTGGCGTAGGATAGGTGCTGATGCCAGAAGATGGCGTAAAGACGCGAATGCTTCGTCGCATGCTGGGGACCACGCCGAGAGGTCTTGGTTGTCGGCAAGTAGCGGCGTCAGGGATGCGATTATGGTGGCGAAATTGCGCACAAAACGGTGAAAATATGAGCAGAGCCCGATAAAGCTGCGGAGTTCTTTTAGTGTAGCCGGCCTGAGAAAGTCGGCGACAGCGCGAAGCTTGGCTGGATCAGGACGGACACCATGCTTGCTAACAACATGCCCCAAGATGGTAAGCTGGCGGGCAGCGAAGTGGCATTTCTTCAAATTCAGCTGCAGTCCAGCGTTCGAAAGACAAGTCAGGACGCTTGCTAGACGGCTGAGGTGGGAGTTGAAGTCCTTCGAAAAAACGACGACGTCATCCAAATAGCACAGGCATGTGTTCCATTTGAAGCCTTTCAGGATGTTGTTCATGAGACGCTCGAAGGTGGCAGGCGCATTACAGAGGCCGAATGGCATGACGTTAAACTCCTACAATGCGGCAGGCGTTACAAACACAGTCTTATCAGTTTTATTAGATCCAGCATAAAATTGGCCAATACGAGGTTTGTGAACGTTCCCCTGGTGGTTGCTGTTTGTTTACCTTCATACGAAATGCATCGTAGGTGATATAGAGACGCCGTCAACTACACAAGCCGGTCGTTCTCTGTGATCATAATCTTCATGAGCGTGATCGTCAAGGCGTATAGCGGGTACTTTACATGTGCTCTGCCGTGATGGCAGAAAGAGAATGTGTGGTCTGGAACGCGCTTGGTCGTCATGGTCGTCAGCGTCATCGTCATCGTCAGCGGCGCACAACGCCAACGCCAACAGATAAACCTAGACCATAAAGATCTTCGCCCCTAAAATACACCTGAACTGTCTGGCGATCATTACACTACCTTCATAAAGTGGTGTGACCCAAAACAATGCTAACCTGTCTTTGAAAAAGTGTCCTATATAAAAAGAGTCACACATACTCCTTCATTTTTTTTAAAGCTTGGTATGCCGTTCCCTTGGGGGATTCGTACATTCGTTGTATTTTATTGATACGCTTGTACGCGACTACACTAGTACGCTCAACGCACTAGTCTCTTCTGGAGAAAGCTTCAAAAAGAAACAAAACAATTTGCGGTGAACTTGTCCTCGATGTATAGGGACCATTATTTTTTTTCTTTATTCCGTTTCTATCAGGCTTTCAGCGTAAACGTCCATTTCGCACAAAGTGTTTTCGCTCGTTGAACAATCAGTATCGCTTTTCAAGTAGGATGGTAACATACTTGGCCACCTAAGTGTCACGAAGAAATAAATCAATAACTGATTCAGCCTTCCCCGTAGCTTAGTGTCCAAGGGGGAGACTTTCGGGAACTCGAAACTGCAGGCAAGCTGTCACCCGGAAAAATACCCTGCGTTCTTTTCAGAGGACCGGAATAAACAGGACGTGAGCAGCCGTACGTTTGTCGCGTTATGTCAGAGTCGGACCGAACTCTCCTCCAGAAATAGCAAAATTAACAAGAAGGTATAAATATATATATATATATATATATATAGAAAATTGAGATATATATATATAAAAATTGAGAAGGCAAAGAGGAATTTACTTGAAATCACTGTCTTGTTCTCGGAGTATTTGATTTCGTCAAGAAATCACTTGTCGCACAATCACTTGCGCATTGCACTATTCCTCAACGCAAAAAGTAATTTATTTGCAGTATTTTCGCTCCTGTCATTTCATTAGTGCCAAGTCTGCTTTCTTTGGCTGTGCTATTTAATATTCGGAATGCCCTGGAGACCTGAAGCTATTTGAGTTGAGCTGGCGATTGCGACCAGTTACAGCGCTAAATATTTCACTCAATCTTCTATACTCGGTGATTATTGGCAGTCAGGGACTGAAACACAGAAGTGGTCATTCATCAAAGTTGATTCATCATCTTTTGCAAGATTTCGCAAGCATGTGTTCCAGCAAAGGCGTGTCGTGGAAGGCATCATGGGTTTAACTGCCGTAGGTCACGCCGTGAATGAAAGAAAATAACGCCACGCCTGCACGGTAGGCACAGCAGAGTCCCAGCGAAAGCTAGTAGAGCGGCTTTTCAGAGCCTTTTCGAAACACTCATTGGGTAACTGCTGCAAGTACACTTGCTTGGTACCCACTAAGACATTAATAATAAACTTTCGGGTAGTAGGCCGGTAATATCTATGCCATTTCTTGTCATTCTTCTGAGAAGCGTGGTATCCGCTAAACACTTGCAAGAAATTTTGTGACAATTGTCCATGCAGTGGCTGACGACGATGAGAAACTATGGCTGAAGTGGGTATGCGCCAGAGTTAATATGGTAACAAGAACAAGATTTTGTGATAGTTTGGTGCATTGGAAGGCCCACTTGTTACGCTATTCGCATTGTGCGATGACTGGTTGTTCTTTCGCTGTTGTAAAACGCTCTATAAATCGTAATAACGCGATTGATCTCCCAACTTCTAGTCTGCCTAAGGCAAGTTTGACAACAAGTAACAAGCACCAGTGTAACTCAGCGGTAAAATATTAAGCTGGCACGCAGCGGACCCAGGTTCCAGCCCCACTGTGTCATTGGTGCAAGGCTTTTGTTTCTAATTTAGTGCAATTTGGTTCCACCTACTGGCGGCGGCGGACAAAAACTGCGTGTGACCCAAAAAGTGATCTCATAACAGCCGTCACCGTAAAAAGCTTTAAGCGTAAGTACGGGAATTTGGCGGAAACTCATTAGTCTTATGTATACTCGCCAATGAAAAGGATCCAATGACTTCAAGTTTTAAGTCACAGTCAGCCAGTTTATTACAGAACGGTCTCTCAAAGGTGAGACGTGTGTTTTTCGGTCAACTGCCTCTTGCATTTCCTTAATTATTTACTTTTTGAGCACACCTTTATCACAAAGATGGGCTGTCTAGTTACACCAAATGCCTTTGAAAAGGAAGTATTCCTTCATAAGGTGTCGAAAATCGCACAAGAGTCGCAATTAAACAGCCTAAAGGAGCCCTCAGGCACTTTTCAGACACCTATTTTTAGATGCGAAGCGTCTTATTATCGAGCGCAATCTGACGTGCGGCGTGACCAACCATAAAGCGCATGCGCACCTCCCCCCTCTTCTCTCCTACAATCTCCTTTTTCTCACCCGGCAACGACAACGCAGGGAGCCTCTGTGTTTAGAAAAAAATATTTACAGCATGTACAGAACACAAAGGCTTCATACCATTCCAGTAACAGGGCACATACACTTCGGCACATCTATATTTCACGACTAACATCACTACGTTACAGTGAAGACATTTCCTCTAATATACATGATTATGTTGACATATATGTACACAAGAATTCAATGTGATATCGCGATACAAGGGTGATGCCTCCGCTAGCGAGTTTCTTGATTGAAAAATCCGCCAGATAACACGTACCTGGGAATCGACCTTATGCGAAGCATGCGGAGAGAAGGTGACCTGGTTGCAGCTTTTTTTATTGAGCAACTCGTCGAGAAAGGACTTCAAGTATATGTACAAATGTTGCACGCACAGACATATGTTGACGAGTTGCAGATGTTTAAATAACCAGTTGTTTGCACTTGCGCAACGATGTCAACTGGAACATGCGTATTAGCAACACCAGAAGCTGATATGAAGCACTGATGCTAGCGAGGATACTGGCGCTGGACACTGCTACTTAAGTCAACTTCAGTGCATGGCGCCTAACCACAATTCACGTTAGCCCGAAGTGACGGCTATATTAAAGGAGTACATATGTAATGATTATAAAATTGGGCAGGCAGCACTGCAACCACTATTGACGTTTCACTAAGATTAGCGTTTATTTGAAAAGTAGTTCCGAAATCTGCCGTAGCTCTGTGGTAAAAGACCCACCCGTGGGTAATTGCCACTGTCTGGCGGGAAGTGTTTGACGACGTACGCGACGGGATTGTGACATTATTGATGTTTTGACCAACGCGTCATATTTGTCGAACCATCTTACCCTCCCATGCTAATTTTGGTTCACGCCAAGGTAAGGGGGTGACCACGAGAGCACCCAAACTTAAGCGGCTAGATAGATAGATAGTTGATAGATAGATAGATAGATAGATAGATAGACAGATAGATAAATAGATAGATAGATAGATAGATAGATAGATAGATAGATAGATAGATACACTCAAGGTCACTGAAGTTCACTAAGAAATGCTTCGCACTTAAAAGCTGACTGCCTGCGCTGCACAACTATTCACAGGCCACCCCGTACATATTCACCGGAAGGTAGTGCCATTGGGAGATCTCTCCTGTGCGTTGTTTAACAATAATCTTTCGCAGCGTGCACGTTAACTAAAGCACACTGCGGGTCTCTGTATGGATTGAGAGTCTTCTCTCTCTGATTGCCCATCAGCAGCGATTGGAATATCCCAGTAGAAAACACGGGTCCACCAGTGCCCGCTTTGCGCCTCCTCAGGTTTCTCTCCTGCGCAACGCCTCCACCAGTGTAAGCGTTAGCGCTCGCTACTTCGCATCTGCACATGGTTATCTTTAGCGGGAGATGGTGAACTTGCTAATTTGTGCTTTGGGGAAAGTGATGGCTGGGGATAAACTGAGAATAGGTTCAAGTGCCGATATTAAATTATTTAACGTGTTATTCACGACATAATATCACGGCATTGCTGCCGACCGCCTCAGTACGTAGTGACCCTCGCCATAACAGCTGCGGGCGGAAATGAGAGAGGATGGTTGGAAGTACATAATGTGTAAATGGAACGTTAAAAGAAATTGTGGCGTGACAGCAGAACTGAGACTACTAATGTATTTTTTTTCTGTGTTGTTTCATTGAGCTCCAAACAGAGGCGGCCGCCAAGAGAAAAAAAAAAAAGGATCGCTATAATTACCATACAAAGTCCAAAAAAGACGCTGGCCACCGTTCCGTCTCCAGATTTGTGGCTTGGGCGGGTCGAATGTCCATAAGAGAAGCTTTTTTATCTCTCTCTTCTCTTTTTGCTTGTGTGCGTTTGCGAGCTGCCTCTTTCCGGACGTGTGATAGGCTCTTGATTATTCTTGAAGGGGTGAAATAGACCCTTGTAGCTCGTCGGGCAGTTCGCCCAACTACTCGCGATGGGTCAACAGTATACTTGCCCGCAGCGGTCGCTCGACAAATTCCCTTCCCAAAATGAGAGGATAGAGTGACATGGAATTTGTAAGGAACATCAGAAAATACCTCGACTTGTAACAGTAGCACTCGCTCACGTTCTGAAAAGTCAGGCGCCAGGCTGTAGGTTTGTTACTGTGGCAATCAGTTGAACGTCAAGTAGGCAAGGACAAGAAACAGTAGCATAGAGTTTCATACAATAACACCTAGAGAGGAATCTGGTGCTGTGATCTTGTACTTCCATGAGAATTATGGGAAGTACAGGCTTCGGATTGGATAGGGTTAGCTAGTGAAATGTCTACAGACCTTTTGCTACAGTTTCAGTTTGGTTCTTTGCGGAGCGCGGGTAGTGGGGTGCTGTAAAACAGGCTGAAGCAGTGCCTTTGTTGCTCGAAGAGGCTGACGACCACTAGGTCTTCTGATTCGCTGCGACGTTGGAGCTTTGCGAGTCGCATTTGACAGTTCAAACGAAGCGTCGTCCACTCACCGCTGCGCCTAGATGTAGCGTCTCATGCCAGTGCAGGATATATGCCTCGCGTTCATGTTTTCACAAGCGCATCTTGCCTAAACTCGTTTTAAATTGACTGCAAAGCGATGACGAAGCTAAGTAGACGCACCGTCACACGCCACTGACTCGACTTCACAACAAAACCACAGGTGCGTTGGGGTAGACCACTGGGACATACGCACCTGGCGTCGCAGAACACGAAACTATAAGTGGTTCTCACCTAATACTGTACTGTTATTTGCATAAATAGATAATGCGTACTTTTGAAAGTAAAACAAACATGTTTCTTTTTAAGTGTTGTAAAAAATAATTGATTAAATATCGATGCCAAATCTGGAACGCAATGGCAGAGCGATGCATACCCCGGTGGTCAAATTTGTCCGTGTTTTACTTCTTCGCCATGGTCACAAAAAAGTTTTGCAATAAAGTTTGCGTACAAAACAGTGAAACAAGTTTTAATTTATTATAACTTCATATCATTTTGTTTTACACTCGGAAAAGAATCATCGTGAATCTCAAGAACGTTATCCATCCGAAGCAGATCCGAAGCCTGTACTTCCCATCATTTCCAAGTGGTTATACAAGCGCCGCTGAAGGAGCCCGCGTCGACACTAGCGCCAGATTCCACTCTAGGTATTTTTGTATGAAATTCTAAGAACAATAGTGTGCGAGCTTTCTCTACGTAGGAGCTTGCAGCTAATTTGATTGAGTGGGAATCATCTTACGTCACCGAGCCAGTCAGGGTGAGTGAAACGTTGTCAGGTGGCTCATCGAAAATAAACTTCAACGTATACGCTTTTTGAATTTTATAAATCGAATAAGTTAGGCCTTCATGCTGTTATCACTGCCGTTTTTACTGCATTGATCAGCCTGTACACCAATCTACACAACCGACGAGTAAAATATTAGAGGTTGAATAGTGTTGGAGGGCCACCTCACGCCGGTCAGTCACGTATATCGTCTCCTTCAATCGTCTTGCACATCGTTTCGCTGCCACTAATCAAGAGGATAAGTTAACAGTACAAAAATTCAGACAGCTGAAATTGTAATTGATTACGCTAGAGTGTGATATTGTACCACCACATAGCACTCAAGTTAAACTGCATGTTTTTCTGTTATCGGATCGTATGATAAAAAACACTTAATTGATATTACTAAAACGGTTAGCCTGAGCCATATCATGGTCCACGTCTTCTTTAAAAATTTTGCCTGAGCTTGAAAATAAAACGGAAAAAAAGAAGCTATGGACATGAAAGGGAGTGTTCAGATAGGATAACACGAATGGAAGCCTGCCTATAAAAAAGCTTTGTGATAATGCATGACACCGCTTTGTTCAACCATTGTTTCATTATATGAAATTGAGACTAAGTAATAAATGACGCACGGTTTTTTTTTATTTACTTCTTAAGTTTCCGTGTGGGTAATCTTTAATTATTTTTTTTCTTTTCTTCTTTTTTTCCGCACCACAGATTTTATAGAAACAGAGTGAGTGTTTAGATATAAACCTCGACCTCTCTACAGAAGGCCAGTTAGAACACAACGATGCCGACGATAGACATTAGGAAGGTGAATCGGAGGAAAGAAAGCAGCAACAGATGCCCTCAGCATTATTAACCATGACGTTCGTTTATACGCTACAAGCGGCTGGGCTGTGTACACCTTCGGGCAAAGCGCGTTTTTTATTATGATTTCTTTTTATCATGAGGGATTTCCAGCGAAGTTGGAACGTACACCTGCCTCGAGCTTCTTGTACGACAGCGTTGTGAAAGAACGTAAGTGGTCTGCTTGATAAGAATTTTATTGGCTTGTACAACCAGCGTACACTAGTTACCGATAGCATAAATTAAACTTGAGATAGGAAGGCTCGTTAACCACTTGGTTTTGTCGTTAAATTAACAGGGCTTTCGGTATTGCTATTAACATAATGCCAGTGGGCCTCGCACTCCCTAAATTGCAAAAATTTTTGTTGTTATAATTTAGGTGGCTGCGTTTTGTACCAGTACCTAAAGTTGGCTTAGCTTGCTGTTCCGTGGACAGGGCCACTTACGGGAAGAGGCTGTGCCATAGCAAAGGCTGTGCTACTTACGTGTAATTTGTAGTCCGATGAGAACTCATTGGGAAACCACGAGCATGAAAAATGCGGTGCAAAATAACAGCGTTTGATTGTCATTGCGCCATCTTTGCCGTCGCCTTCGTTCACGTAAGAACGGTGCAATAAGATTAGCTTGCATTATTGCTTGTTCTCTGCAATTAGAACTGCAATTTGAAATAATACAGCAATTGCGTAATCTCTGAAGTAGCCTCTAATTCTTCTTCCTGTCTCACCGACTGAACTCAATTGTGTACAGATTTTTGAATGAACTACAATTCCTTACCTACCCATGGTTCGCGTTGTTACATATATTATGTGCCACAAAGCGATACATGCCTCTAATTCGGGTTACATAGAATTTCTGCACACATGACTCTCGTGACAGGTTGTGATAAACAGCACGCGGCTAACCTCCATTATCCAAGCGAGTGTATTGAACTCTTGAGCGTCAGTGCTGGACTTGTCGCTAAATTTCTTCGGGAGAAGATCCTTGTGCTACACACAGCAAACTTTAACGACAGCTGTAATTACTCTGCAGCGCGTTAGAGCAGCGAGTATTCGGCAACGGGAGTAAGTTGTCGCTTGCTACTCGTGATTGTCGGCCGAGAGCACGCAGTTGTCAGTGCAAGTGGTAATAGGTCAGGAAAAAACAAAGCAACGATAAAAAATGTGGTTTCTTTTCTATGATGAATATTAAGATGTTGAGCATGGTCCACGGTGCAACATAAGCAAGGTTACTCAGCGGGCGGTGATGGTAAGGTTGTTGTCGAGGTCGACACACATTACAATAACTTCAACGTGCGAAGCATCGTTAGCCGCATAAATAGGGCATAAATAGGGCATAAATAGGACAAGTATCGTTTGACTATGATCACAGTATTTATAAAAATTAAAAAAATGATTGAATCTGCCTACACGAAGATCTTTTTTATCAGAGAGAATTCCTGCACCGCCTTTAGATCTTCGCCGAAGCAGGTAAGCATTCGCAGGGGTACGCAGACGCCACATAATTCAGTCTTTTCGAAATTGCTATAGTGCAGCTGATAGCGCGAAGTGTTGTCTGCATACGGGCAGCGGACACGGCCATTGTTGACGTTGATTGCGGTTGTGGGAAATGCATCTGAGAGTCATCATTTCACCTGGGAAGGACCGAACAGCCCCTCTCGTCACTCACGCAAATATCGCATTCCTTTCCGGGGCCCCACTTCCTGGCACTCCCTCCCTTCTCACCACTGATTTTGCAGGAAGCGTTCGCAGTAGACCGCTATCACGTGTACGGCTCCCATGACGAGTACGCTCCACTCATAGAGCCTAGCCTCAGGAAGCACAATTTGCCCTTGGCACTGTGACAGACACCTGGGAAAACTTTGGCAACGTACACGTGTTCTCGGTTTGTCATTGTCGAGAGTGACGGCCACAAAATAGACAGCGTGCGTTTCCAGTGAATGTAACTCTTAAAGTTGCGGGGGAGATACGCAAACACAAAGTATGCATATGTATCTACAAGTGAATAAATGCGTGCTACGTCAAGGCGTATAGGTAAATAAGCAGCACGTCCCGGGGATCACGTATACACTGTGGTAAATCTGACAGTTTTAATGTTTAATGATCAAGCACAAAATGGACCAGAAATTTAACACGTCATGATTGCACACAGCGAAATGCTCAGAAAAGTCAGCATGCGTATTAATGAGTCAGTTTTAATACTTTTCAAAGCAAACACACCAATGACGGATTACACGCACTTTTTCGAAAGGGACCAATATGGGCAAACCCTGCCATGGGGGTCTGGTGGCTGAAACACTCGGCTGCCGATCCGAAGGTCGAGGGATCGAATTCAAATCGCGCGATCGAATCTCGGTCGCGGCGACCGCATTTTCGATGGAGGCGAAAATGGCTGAGGCCCACGTGCTTAGATTTAGTTGCACGTTAAAAGAACCCCGGGTGGTCGAAATTAGTGGAACCCAACACTACGGCGTCTCTCATAATCAAATGGTGGTTTTGGGACGTTAAGCCCCAACAATTATTATTAAATTATTCTTTTTATCATTGCAATTGGTCATGTATGGACATTCTAGGCTGGAGCTTGCCGTCGGCGTCGGCGTAGACGTCGGCGTCGCCGTCATTGACTGTATATGTATCTGTATATATATATGAATACACAAGAAAGAAAAAAAAGGAGACTCTCACGCGTGCGCTCGCTTATATTGTGGTGGGGACGATTGTGCGCCTTGGGCTTTCACCGCAACGATTCTGCTGTGGTTACCGGGCGCAAAAAGGTCACTGCGCTCGTTGCACAGTATCCGTCTCTAAAAAGCGCGCGCTAGACACAGCGTAGTAAAAACTGAGGCACTTACTCGCGTTCATAATTACCTGTGAGTACGTTTCGTGCGTCACTTGTGCGTGAGAAACACGGGGCCTGTTTTGATCTGCTTGCCATTCTTCACATGGCCTTCCGATTTGTTGCTATCGCGTTCATTGCTTCGCCTTTGTGACAAAGGTGTGACTGCTTTATATATATCTAAGAAAAATATCAGAACCTATAGTGATTAAGCCGTTTATACAGGAGTCAATATGTCGTGGCATATAGAGCTATGCCTCCCAACGTCAGTAACAGGTTCCGCAACAGGGAGCGTCGATACAAGCGCGACGCACCAAGTGAAAGAAGAAAAGGCTGCCGATATTGTAAATTTCAGGCAGTTGCGTCACGGTATTCGAAATACCAAGGAAATGAAATAAAATAACAAGGCCATTCGATCCATCTCAACCTTCTCGGTTCGGGCTGTCTCCTTATCCGATGATGGAAATGGTTATACGCGTTGAGGTGGCATCACATCTGTTGCGTAGGGCTGCCACAAAGTCGCCGCGTCATTAGACATTCAAAACCTCCGCATTTAATATCCAACTGGCCGGCAGCAGCTCTGAGGTATTTGCAATACTACACTCGGTGCGAATAAGTTTAATTGCAAAGCCATTTCTGATTTGACGGTCTGCAGGCACTTGTGAAAAAAAAAGACTAAATGTACCATCAAGGTTTGAAAAACGCCAGGTGGCGCAGAACGGAGCAGTCCGGGGTCTTTGGGCTCCCGCTTCAGCAAATGATTTTTGTGGTTTTTCGTGTGCTGTGCCTCAAGATCTTGCTACGAGTCGACTCATAAGCTGCCAAGGTTCACGTCGGTAGCGGACTTTCACCGGTAGGTTCATTTTTGAGCATTTTTCGGACTTTTACGCCACCGACCACGCCTCGCGTGCTTACCAAACGCCGAGTTGGCGTCTGCCGGGCAGGACGCGCCCTTCCTTGGACGCGCCCTTCGTTCCACCTGCTGAGCCAATATGCTGGACGGTGCTGCTGTTATTATGGACGGTGATGAACTCCCTCCGGAAGAGTTTGGAGTGGAACACGGCTGGCGTTCCGCCGCGGTGAAGAAAAGCTCGAGGCGCACGAACGCCAGTGCTACAGAGCGTGCCATGGCATGCGGCGAGAATGCCAGGGGCAATTTCAGTGCTACAAGAAAAGCTCTACACTTGAAGAATCAAGTTATCAAATCATCGAGAATGCCTCGACTGCCTAGCGAGCACTGGAAGATTATCGTCCGTCCAAGGGGTGGCTTGGATGTTGAGAAGGCGGGCTCAGCTAGACTTGGCCGGGCAATCGCAGAGGCGGCTGGAATTGTACCCACGCTCATCAGTCAGGACATTGTCTGCCCGAATGCAACGCAAAATATCATAGTTATTAGCACGGCGTCCCGTGCGAACGCTGACTCTTACCTCAGGATGAGCTGCCTTACATTGGGAATGAAGAAGTATGACATCAACACTTACGAGGCTGCCCCGCATGAGACCTGCAAGGGGGTCATCCGTAAGATTGACGCATCGGAGAGCCAGACGGAGCTGGAGAGGAGCATCCTTACTGAAAGAAACCCCACGGCTCTGGGAGTCAGACGTATTAAGAACACTGAGACGGTGGTTATTGTCTTCGATGGCTACAAAGTTCCCAACTTCATTTATTTCGGCACAGCGCTGGTCAGATGCTCGCTTTACCATCGGCAGCATGACTGCTGCTATGCCTGTGGCAGACTCGGGCACAGGGCGGACGTCTGTCCGACACCGGACGAAGCTGTGTGCAAGAGGTGCGGAATCAACAACCCTGATGAGAACCATCAATGTTCCCCGACCTGTGGATTCTGTGGCGGCCCACACGCCACGACGGATAAAAGTTGCCAGCAAAGGTTTCAGCTTCCATTTATTGTGCGAAGGCGGCGAAGAGAGCGCCGTGCGGAATCAGAGCGTCGTAGTAAGCAAACGGTACCTGCTAACGCCGACGAGGGTGTGAGCCAGCCTGCACACCGCAACTCCAGTTCAAACAGTCGTTCTGCTGCAACTGGGGTGGACAGCCGTGACTCATCGCAACAGGCAAGCAGTTGGTCCAGATCCAGATCTCGGTCCAGAAGTCGCTCCCAAGGCCAGCGAAAGGGAACTTCGTCTAAAGGCCGAGCCAAGTCCCGGTCCAGAGATCGTCGTCGGTCCCAATCCAGAGGCCCATCGCACTCGAGGAGCCAGTCCAGGGACCCGCATGGCACAGTCCGTTTCCAAAGCCCACCCCAACCGGAGATGCAGGGTGGCTCCTGGGCTGACCGGGTGCGCAGCGGAGGAGGTGAAAAGGTAACGGGAGGCACTGCGCCAGAGCATGGTCTAGCGGAGCTAAATCAGCTTAGGAAGGAGAATGCCGAAATGCGCAGCATTATTGAGTCGCTGAGAGCCGAAATGGCTGAGCTTAGACGTGTCAGTACATCTCAAGCTACTCTGGCATCTGCTTCTCCGTGTGTAGGTTCTCCCTCTCCTCAACCCATGGAGGTTCCCATGGTCGTGGAAGCGGGCCCCTCGGGTAACCCAGCCAAGCGTAAGGCTGCGACTTCAGCCGAGAATGTGCAGGCTAGAGCTAAATCTGAAATTAAGGAGACTCTAAATTCAATTTGCCTTGAGATTCACAAACTTAATGAGCGTTTCTCGGCGGTCGATCAACGTCTCACAGTTATGGATCAGAAAATAGATATTCAACATACCAGAATTCAATGTGTGGAGAATCAATTACAGAACGCCGGCCTTATGGTGCAGAGCCCCAATATCAGGGGAGCAGCTCGGATTCACCCGGATTTCTTTCCAGAGGGAACGCCTTTATCGGCGCCCATTCCCATGAGTATCCCCAGTTCGAATAGTACAGTTGCTTCTGTACAGAACCTGACGGCAGGGTCAGGGAGCACCTCCAATGATCAAGATGGCCTCGCACGCTGAATTTCGTATATGGCAATGGAACTGCAGGGGGATCCTTAGCAAAAGGGGCACCCTGCAGCAATTTGTCCGCTCTCACAGCGAGAAGCCGCAAGTGATCCTACTGCAGGAGACGCTGTCTGATAGTGTAACCCTCCCGGGGTACAAGGCACATGCAGTTAAAGGGGAAGGCAGAGGGATTGCCACGTTAGTCAGCAACAAGTTCACCTTTGTGACACATGATCTAGGGGTAAGACCTAATAAAACGGAGCTCTCCTTAGTTGAGGTCATTCCGAGTTCTTCCAACCTTTCCAGCATTTTTATACTGAACATATATAGTAGCCCTAGTGATCATAGGCAGCGTTTTAGGACGATCATAGCTAAGGCAACCAGATTGGCTGGGCTCTCTCCTCTGGTTGTGGCGGGGGATTTTAACTCGCCTTTCCGGGCGTGGAACTACCCGTATGATTCAGCTAAAGGCAGGAGCTTGTGGCAGGAGACGGGAGATGCGGATCTCTCGTTAATTACGGACCCGATGTTTCCTACTAGGCGCGGCACATCCACCACCAGGGACTCCACCCCGGACCTAGCTTTCGTGAAAAATGCTGGCTCGGTAGGTTGGGAAAATCTTCTGACGGATTTAGGAAGTGATCATTATATTACAGTTACTAAATTACAGATGGAGGCAAAATCTAAAAGAAAGTTTACTTACGTGGATTGGGATAAATTTCGGGAGTCACGCAGCGCTCGAGCGGAACAGGGGGAAATCCCGGACTCTCTGGGGCAATGGACAGAGATGCTGCTGCAGGACGTTAGAGCGGTTACCAGAACCATTGAGACAGAGGTACAGACAAACAAAATGGACAGTCGGCTTGCGCATTTACTGGAGGCAAAGCAGTCGCTATTGGCCAGATGGAAGGGTCAGAGACTTAATCGTAGGCTTCGGAAAAAGATAGCAGAGTTAAATACACAAATTGAAGAACATTGCAAAAACTTGTCGAGGCAGCAGTGGGATGAAATTTGTAATTCAGTCGATGGACAAATGCGAACCAGAGGTAAATGGAATCTTTTAAAACACTTGCTTGACGAGTCGGGCACTAAATCTAATCAGAGGGGGGTCCTTGCTAGAATACTTCATCTTGCTCAAAAATCCTCCTCGGGCGCGGAGCTATTGGGGCAGCTTGCTGAGAAGTATCTACCGCTAGCAGTTGATTCCATGCAAGCCTATCCGGGGTATATGGGAACACCTTGTGCCCATTTGGATGAACCCTTCACCATCAGCGATGTGCGACGTGCCCTGCACGAACTTAATGGCCGATCGGCACCGGGTCCAGATAGGGTCACCAACAAAGCGCTTCGGAATTTGGAAGATGACTCTGTTGAATTTCTTACTGATGAGATTAATAGGATTTGGAAGGGAGGTGACATCCCGGAACAATGGAAGTTGGCCAAGGTGATCCTCATTCCCAAGCCCGGTAAAGCACCAAGTTTGGACAATCTGCGCCCCATCTCTCTCACGTCATGCGTGGGAAAGGTGGTGGAACACGTTGTCCAGAACCGAATCGCGGACTACATAGAGCACAATGATCTCTTCCCTCACTACCTTATTGGCTTTAGGCCAGGCCTCTGTACGCAGGATGCTATGAAAATCATTAAGTGTCAAATTTTAGATAATCATACCAGAGACACCAGGGCGATCCTAGGCTTGGATATAAAAAAGCGTTTGATAATGTCCGCCATGATTCTATTTTAGATGCGATCTCAAGTCTCAACCTAGGTTCCTCATTTCATGCGTTTGTCAGATCCTTCCTGTGTGGTCGAAAAGCCATACTTAAAGTTGGAGATCTAGAATCGGATGTGCAAGCGCTGGGAAATAGGGGCACCCCGCAGGGATCTGTTCTATCACCCTTACTTTTTAACATCGTCATGGCTGGTCTCTCGAGGCAGCTTTCTGGAATTTCAGATGTTGGTCATACAATTTATGCCGATGATATCACCATTTGGTGTAGAGGAGGAAGTGATGGCACTGTAGAGGCGGCCCTGCAAGAGGCCATCGACACTACCGAGAGTTTTCTGGAAGACACAGGCCTTTCTTGCTCTCCGGAAAAGTCTGAGCTTCTCCTCTATAAACCGGTCAGGAGGGGCCGTCGACCGCGAGGCTGGGTGCCGCCCCTAGAAAATGACATCCACTTACGTACCAAAAGCGGACGATCAATCCCCAAAGTCGCTTCCATTCGGATCTTAGGTATGACGCTAGAAGCAACGGGCACCAACACCATCACGATTAAAAGGTTGGAAAAAAAGACAGACAGTGTTATTAGGCTCATAAGACGGGTGGCTAACCGAAGGACAGGACTATCAGAGGACAACTTGGTCAGGCTTATACATGCTTTTCTGCTGTGTCATTTTGCATATGTGGCGGCAATGCATGTCTGGAAGAGAATGGAAAGGGACAAGCTTAATGCAATGATCAGGAGAGCTGTAAAGAATGCCCTTGGGCTCCCCAACTACACCCACGCCAATCGTCTCCTGCAGTTGGGAATTCATAATACATTGGAGGAAATTGCGGAAGCACAAGAAAGAACACAGGTAATTAGGCTGTCTGGCTCAAAAGCGGGGAGGATGATTCTCGCAGAAATGGGTATTCCACCAGCTCAGATTGAGGCTCTGTACCAAGGGTTGACGAGGGATCAGAAGGAAAACATCATTGTCTCGCCTGCCCCGCGGAACATGCATCCCCAACGTAATGTTGGAAGGAGGAGAGCGCGCGCTCGGGCCCTTCTTCGCCAAGTTGCGGATCTTGACGGGGGGGCCTGTTTCGTAGACGCGGCGCAATATGATGGCCAGAGAGACCGATTCACGGTAGTGGCAATCAACCACAAAGGCATTACAATTAATGCGGCGTCGGTATGCGCCAGAACTGCCAATGCAGCTGAGCAGGTTGCCATCGCCTTGGCTCTTTTAGATCAGCGTAATGAACACATATTTAGCGATTCTAGAGCTGCCATTCGTGCCTTCAGTGTTGGAGCTGTGTGCAAAGAGGCCAAAAATATACTCGGTGATAAGTTGCTTACAACCCATACCATTACATGGTTCCCAGCTCATATGGGAAACATGGACGGAGGGATCATAAATCTCAATGAGTTGGCCCACTCCAGGGCGCGAGGGTTAGCTGTCCGCGGCCATGGAGGACCTTTGGGTCGAACTGGAGATTTCGTAAACAGGGATCCGCCAACTACATATAATGAAATAACCCAACATTTCGCTATGGATAGGAGAATCTTTCCACCTCCACATGCGAAGCTAAATAGAGCGCAGGCGCTTACATTGCGATTACTTCAAACAGAAACGTACCCTAACCCTGCCTTTCTTCACAAGCTTTATCCTGATGTTTATTTAACCAACTCGTGTACAAAATGTGGCGGTTTAGCCACCTTACACCACATGCTCTGGGAGTGCCCTTCGGTACGTGGCACCGATACAGCATCGTCCAGAAAGTGGGACTCCGCTCTCCGGAGTCCAGACATAACATCGCAACTTTGGGCTGTCCAGAGGGCCCACGATGCGGCGCTAGGGCTCGGCCTTACTGTCCCATCGTGGGAGCGGCCCGCCGTGTGCTAGGGCGCACGCCTTCGGACTTGTCAATAAAGTTTTTCCAAACCAAACCAAACCATCAAGGTTTTGCCCAAATTGAGATACTCAACTTTTGTTTCACAACTGGTTCAGGCATATCACGGTGAACTTCAACACAACAAGCAATGGCACTGTAAACCCTTCGCCTGACACATAAAAACGGGGTGGGTGGACGGGAACACACAAAAGCTCCTGTGCTCAACCTGTAACACACCTGTGGACTCCGACAGACGGGAACGTATGCACACGTGGAAACTCACAAAACCTCTGTTCGTACAATAATAGGTACAGAAAGTAAGAGTATATATAGGAACACGAAGTAAGAGGATCTTCTCGTTGTATGAAGTGACGAAATGATGCACTGTATACCACCCAGTGATCAGTGTAAAGTCCTTTACTTCTCATGGGCGACAATTATTTAGAGCAAATTAAAAGCACGGACATTGTCCCGCTTTACCGTGCGGGCATGTAATATCATTGCATGTAGTGCACGTAGTACTATTGCATGTGGTGCGGGCATGTAGTTCTTTGTAGTACCATCTTTCGTTTTCAATTATGATGAGGGTTTTAACATGTCAAAACCACCACATGATTATGAAAGGTGCCGTAATAGAGGGCTCCGAAAATTTCGGCCACATGGGGTTGTTCAAGGTGCATCCAAGAGTGAGAGCGCGGGCCTACAGCATTTTCGCCTCCATCGGAAATGCAGCCGCCGCAGCCGGGATTTGATTCCGCAACCTGCGGGTCAGCAGCCGAGTACCTTACCTACTAGACCACCGCGGCTTGGCTTTCGCTTTTGAGGAAGGAAGACTATGAAATGTTTTTTTTTTTCTTTTCACGGGCCTCACTGCTGTTATACGTATACCTGTAGTGACGTTTCGTCTAGCTTGCATCTCCACTAAACTTAGTAGGCAAGGTGTAGGCATGAAATTAATTTACAATGCATATTTAATTGACATGCCCTCTGGAAGAAAGGGCTCCGTGCAAGCATTTCGCGCATGCATAGCGTATTTTTTTTCTTGACTTACAGGCGATGATATTTATCCTCGTATACGCGTCGATCCGTAACAGTACCTTTCTGACCGCGACGTGCTGTGTATTTAGTTCAGTGTTTTATGGTAAGGATTACTTGGTGATCTGAGCGCTGCATCCACTGCTCACTTTGTATTTTCAGCGCGAGCAGCGAGCGGCTACCACCAAGACCTTTTGAAAATGCGAGGAGATGTGCCGCCCGTTTAACGACGCGGCCAGAGGGAGTAGCGCCCTTCAAAGCCCACGTGCACCGTTCTCTCTTATCGCGAGAAGACCTAGAAGATAGAGTTCTGCTATAGCTGGCGAGAAATTCTCAGCCCATCGGGAGTTTAGGAGGCCGCGCTTCACGGGAAACTGATTGTAGGAAAAGAGATGAGGTCAGGTCAGCCGAGTGGTCGATATTACTGGTCGCTTTGTGATTTTGACCCCTGAACCAAGGTGTTTAGGCACAGAAAAGATTCTTGCTTGGCAGTTTTCATTTTTGGGGGGATTGAACAATAGATTTCCCACTTGACTTAGCTGTTGTGAGGGTGACTTTGTCAACAGCAGCATACTGGATATTGGATATTGGTTACAAAACAAGTGATATGGCTGTTTATGGGCGACAGGGTTAGGACATCGTGATAGCAAAACATCCCGTTTTATACGAGTGGCTTTTTGTATTTTCCTGCTCCAATTTCCAGTGACCCCAGATTTTTCGACCCAAGAGCTGTTTGTTTTGCAGTTAGCTAACACGTGACCTGCTAGACACGTACTTCAAGTATCAGAAAAGAGTAAACAACTGACATATGGGCGAGGAAAGGCCGAGTTGTGGCGTCGTTGTGGAGTGACGTATTCCTGGCGTTTATCGTAGAAATCTTAGTAAGATGGACAGAAAAGAAACACATGCCAGCTTTCGACAAAGTTTCATTAAAAAACTTGGTAGTGTCATTTGGCGCGTAACTTGTGATGCGTGTTTTTATAATAGATTGAAAATTATCGCTTGTGCGTGTCTCTTCAAGTCTCCGTCGGTAAGCTTCTTGTACTACACTAAGGAAGGAAGAAAAATAGCAGGGAAAGAACGGGGCACTACACTAAAATGCGTGTGAACTGTAGGTAGCTATAATAAGAGGTCAAAATAATAATAATAATAATAATAATAATAATAATAATAATAATAATAATAATAATAATAATAATAATAATAATAATAATAATAATAATAATAATAATAATAATAATAATAATAATAATAATAATATAATAATAATAATAATAATAATAATAATAATAATAATAATAATAATAATAATAATAATAATAATAATATTAATAATATAAAATAATCAATCCTTTATTTAGAAGCCCTGGTATATTGTAATAAAAATGGAATAAATGCACTGAGAACACCCAAACCGAAATCAGCGCAAGTTGACATGAATAATAAAGACTACACGAGAATCTTGGTATGGGAGTAAAAAATAAGAAGGACTATAACAGCTATGTAAAAACCTTCCTGAAAGACGGAAAAGGGAGGAATCTATACATTTTGAGAAACCATGTTAAGACAGTACACAGCTGAGATAAAAAGAATCACATAGCACTGTTAAAAACATCAAGATAATGAACGTTAACATTATATAGACTTTGCATTCTGCGTTGAAAAAAGTTTGCAGGCACTCATGAGATGGTCGATTCTCTCTGGTCATCTTACGAAGTGAATAATAATAATAATAATAATAATAATAATAATAATAATAATAATAATAATAATAATAATAATAATAATAATAATAATAATAATAATAATAATAATAATAATAATAATAATAATGACTATTATTGCTACAAGCCTGCCGTAGTGGTCTAGTGTTTATGGTGCTCCACTGTTGACTCGAACGTCGCGCGATCACTCACCGGCCTCGGCAGCCGCGTATCAATCGGGGTGACTGGATGGAGGCCGGCGCGCTTACATTTAGCAACACGCAATACGACGCCGGGTGGTGGAAATTGGTGAAGCCCTCCTTCACGGCGTCTGTAGTCATATTTAAAATGAGATGTTAGAACGTTAAGCACCAACAGTTATGTATCTACTAGGGCTATACATCGACAACTTCTACGAGATACTACAACTACTGCTATACTGTTGCTTTTTCCCCCTACAACCACCACCACAGCTCTCCTATAAAGATTGTAATAGTAGCAATAGTATTATAATATATCTACATTCAAATGCAGATCCAATACTTTTTTCGACTCATTCTTTCCAAAAACAATAAGAGAGTGGGACAGCTTAAGTGACGACTTGGTTAATATAACAAATAATGATTTATTTTTTTTCTATGCTGTGAAATTCTTCTTGCATTATGTATGGACTGTGTGTATGAAAATGTATTTTGTGATGCATTATTATGTTCTGATAAATGTGGCGGTGGTTCTTTTTATTTTTATTTTTTAGTATTTTGCTACGAATTCCTTTGTACTGGCTGTTTTTTTGTTCCCCCCCCCCCTACGTAATGCCTATATGGCGATGTAGGTACTCTGTAAATAAATAAATAAATAAGCAATACTACCGCTTTTATCAGTGGGTGTCGACACTCAGTATATGAGTTGTGTCTTCGACTCGGTTTAAAATGAGGACTGATTGATTGCATTATTCTTCCAAAAAGGCCCCTAACGACGCAATGCACTTGTAGAGGCCCGAATCGGTCACTACGAAGGCCGCTCGCACTTCCCCGCGTGCACGTGCGGCACGCGTCTTTTCAAGCTGCACGCGAAGCTGCACGCGAGGGGCAATCTGCATATGTAACCCCCTTCCTCTCCGATCTTGGATTCGGAGAAAGCAGCTGCGTGGAGCGATACAAGTGGCGGCTGTGCGCGTAGAGAATAAGCATCCACGAGTAACGCGAGGTGCATCCTAATTTATTCCCGCTTGCCGTCCGTATAGCGCAAGCAGGTTCGTTTGGTTCCGCTTGTCTTCGTACAGCCGGGCGAAATAGGATCAGAACCGTGTAGGCGCAGAAGATCTCACGGAAAAGTGACCGGAATGACAATTCGCTCAGCGGAGATGCACTGAAAGTTGCAGTGACAAGATTTAATGACAAGCGCTTGCGCTGCTATTGAGCGTTCATTTCACCGTCGACGTTTCTATTCTTCTTGTGTGCTTCGGTGTTCGTGGTTGTTTGAGGGAGCCTACTTATCAACTGATCTGGGTAACTATACCTAAGCCTAATCAGCATACACTTTTTTTCGCGAGATATTCCGTGTTGATGAAAAAAAAAAACGAGCAATAGTGTGCTAGTTGCAACAATCGGTTGCAATTTTAAAACTAGAACACAATACCAAACGTCTCAATGTCGTCGAAGTTTTCATGTTATTTGGGCACACAACAATAAACTTTTGGTCAAAAGCAGTGGGCATGTTGTTGATATTCCAATGCATTCTCAACCAGGTTAGGCACAAAGTGCTACATATTTAGCCGAGAAACTGGACTTCTTTTTTTGTTTGGGTTCCGGGCTGTGTGCCTTATCCGGGGACCAATTAAAAGTAAAGATTGTCCTCCCATTACCCTAAGACGCATTAGATTATGTTTTTTGATAGAAGCAAAGATTGGCGTCCTCCCCCCCCCCCCACAGTCTACTGCGCCGATAGATTGGAATATATTTCTTCGTATTGTGCCCCTTTGCAAGAGCGAAAGAACTCTAGTCGTTCCTCGAGCATAACGGTGGTTGGATGCGGTGCAAACCAGCCTAATTGGAAATGGGCGTATCGTTCTCCGAGCTGTTTTGCAATTGCTATATATATATATATATATATATATATATATATATATATATATATATATATATATATATATATATATATATATATATATATATATATACTTTCTGCTCGTCGTCGCGTTTCTATTCGGTGCAGGGGTCGGGTCGACAGTCCCGCGGCAATTTTTTCCTTCAATTGCGGAGTCAACAGTCATCCTTGTTTGTCCAAGAGAAACAAACCAAGCTCGTTTTTTGTCAGAAGCCAAGTCGGAGACAGCGATACATTGTCGAGAGAGATTACGAAAGAGATTACCTTCCGAAAGTAGCCGCTTTCATTGTTTACCCATATGAAATCTTGCCATACGATTCTGGCGCTTTTCGAAAAAAACGAAACGACAACGAAAAAAAAAAAGCCAGGATATGTCCCATCCATCCGCTCAGATAAAGGGACCGAATTTCACAATTTTGTAGGTCTACTTCAGGTACATATAGAAGAAGATGTTTTTAAGCAGATCTACAGGGCAAAGTCGTAGGTATCCAGACTGCGGGATTCTTTGTTTGTTGTTTGGCGAACGTTCTGTTGCAATCATAGTGAACTCATATGCTGCCGTGAAATACAACTGACATATTTTTGCGATTGTCTGAATAGCCGAGTAGGAGTTCGCTCGTAGGAAATATTGCGGCGGAGTTTAGGCTGCCTTGTTGCCGAATAGTGAACACAGTAGTCGCGAAGGCTGTCTTACAAACCTCATTGATGGTTGATTGACCGACACGGTGAACTGCCGCTTGCTGAAAGCAGTTCGTTGGTGGAATTAGCGGCATTTGTAAATCTGAACATGGTGCATCACGAAGGTACTAGACTACATGCCTGCTGGCTGGAAATCAAGTCAAATCATCGCCGCTTCTACGTGGCTCCGTAGCCGTGTCCCAGAGAAACCAGCCTGATTTGAAGTGACTTTCAAAGTAGCCGGGACAAAAATTAGCTGGGATTTTCGGTAAAATTTTTCTATGCAAGATACGGCCTGTGGTTAGGCGTGACATTTCCATAGGCGACCCGGCCCTGATGGGGCGGCGAAAAAAAAAGAAGCATTATTTTACGCTTTTCAGAGCGGTTTCTCGCTGATACTGCTGCGGATAAATTAACTACAGGTAATCAGAAAATTATTAGTATCATAATCACCTATATCTGCGAGATTAACATCCAAAACACACACAGCCCTGGAATTGAACTCGGGGCCGCATGCACTTGAGGCAGATGTCTTACCCATTTCGCCACAGCGTTATTGCATGGAGGCGAGTCTTTTTGCGCTGGTAAATTTCTACCATGTGGTTTTTGCGAACCGTCGGTGGAACCTTGAGCTGTTTTTGTGCCATATACGTGCATTTTATCAGCGAATTGTTTGTAGGGCTTCATGAATTCGAAACAATCACGCTGAGCGCTTTTGGCTCCGACTTCGGTTCATGGTGCGCCTTTTCGCAAGAACAACTAACGTCTGTTTCTGCGTCGTTTTGCGTGCTTCCCCTTTAACCGCGGGTGTTACGCTCACCGAAATTCGCGGACGAGGCTGTGTTCGGTTGTCGAAACCTGCGTATATATCTTGCACATGCGTGTGCTGTGAGGAATTTCGCTGATTTGTGTCGGGAGGTACACGCGTGTCAGTGACAGCAGCCTATTTTCGGCTGTTTAAAGACAATGCACTTTCGCACGTAAACGTTGCATGGGTATGTCAGCGTGCCTACTCTAACATTTGCATGTCGTACGCGTGCACTGCCGTGAGCTCCACGCTAGGGCAGCAGCGCCTTTTTAGCATTTCGACGATTGCTTACTTTAGCAATTAGAATTTATGCGCATTATTTCGCTACAGAGAGTGGTTTTTACTCATCTTCAGTCTTCAACTGATTCTATTTATGGGGAGTGCCTACTCTCACCTTTATTCAGCATCACACCGCTGTTCAAGTGAATGACGAAACGCGTGCCCAGGTCAAGTATGACGTACATAAATTAGCGACGGACGGGTCAGTCTCTTTCCAAATAAATGATGCTTCTCCACATCTTTTTCGCGAACGTCCACATGCAGCTGGGGTCAAGAAATGGTGAATAACAAACCTCGAATTCTTTATCGTTACTGCATGCTGTCGCTTTTTAGAAAATGAGGATTTTTATATCTGGTTCATTATCTCCACAGCAGTACACTGGTTGTCTTGGTTGTGGTTTACTGTTACAAATCCATGCTGGAATACGAGAACTGTACTTATTATTCAAAAGAGTGAGTGATTGTCGGTGACATACGCTCTCCTGTTGACTTCTGCACCTGACCTTTTACTTCTGTACTTGATGTTCATCACTAAATTACCCAACCACTAATCAGACATCGACCAATCAATTTTCAATTTTGATTTATCTCTGTCTCGCTGCCTTCGGTTAGTTTCTTTTTTGCCATGCTTTCCTAAAATGATCAGTTAAACTTGTTTTGTAGAACATGAGCATCAAAATACGTAGGCCAGTGTTTCAGTAAGATGTCGTGCATGCACAACTACTCTTTTATTTATTGCATGACACAATGTCGTACCTCGGCAACTGATAAACGGAAAGTTGTTTGTACTCTTTTGTTGAAATCAAAAGAGTTACAATGGGACTGCACATCCCAGTGTTTGCCTAAATGCAGAGAGTTGTATGATAGCTTGAATAAAGTGTGCCGTATGGCACTGGAATATGTTTCCATCCCAGACCATCTTGTAGAAAAATGACCATCACAAGACAGCGGCATAAAACAGTGACGCATGAATGCCACGGCATGGAGGCCACGGTGAACTTGATGCCAGCGCCGGGCGCCCAGCTGGCGTGGCGGCGGCAGGGGGGTGGGGGGGGGGGGGCTTTTTTTTCTCAGTTTTTTTCCGCGCTCCCGCTTGTGGCTGAATGGTTCTGCGTTCTGGTTCTCGTAAGTTGATGCCAGCTCCTGGAGCCAGGCTGGCGCGACAGAGATGGCGGCTCTCCCCTTTTTTCCCTTTTTGTGCCTGCTCTTACAGGCTGTATGCGTTACTTCCGCGCCGCGCGGCTGTCACGGGTATTTTTTATTACGGGGCTCCATATTGACCGGATTTGAGTCAGTAGGCAGGAGCGCGCCGCCTAAATGCCGTTCGTTATTCGGCACGTGACTGAGAGTGTAGCTGTATCCTCGGGAAATGTTAAACAGTGCAGCTGACTGTTTATAGACTGTGAGGGTTATTAGTGCGTAGGAATTTATTTATTAGTGTAGTGCATCACTTGTAGTTACGTTACTTAGCCGACATAAGCCACCAATATGTTAGACGACGTTGATCATGGTTTGGCCCACTCGAGCCGTCAATAGCTGTCAGCAGCTACAATAAGACGACATAGTAACCACCATTTAGTTATCGTTACACAGAAATAATCTTCCTCCAGGCTGCAAGAGCTGGCACTGGCCCACCGGCAAACACTGAAAAAACATCTAACATTAGCCGACAATTAGCAGACTGACGTCCGATATTAGAAACCGTAGCCGGCAACATTCAATTACTCAACACTATAGCGGTCATTAGCCGATACTTACTACCACTGTTAGTGCTACCGTTAATAAATGAACAAATGCGGTAAGCCCAGGGACGGTAAATTATCTAGTACACGTGGTAGCTGTAACTAAACACCCTGTGTGTTGAATTATTGTGCATTAGGCATTGATAATAAGGCTGAAGTCTACTTGTAGTTAGAGATGCCTCCAAAATGAAGTTATAGCTGGTCGCTTTTTTTCTTCTTTATTGACATGATGCATATATGACTTCAGTACTCCATATAAGGGGACATTATCCTGTGTATTTTTGAGGCCTCGTAGTGCCGTGGTGCTTTTCAAGCGGTACATTGTACGAGCGCAGTTTTGTTATGTTCAGAAATTTCGCACTTTCAATGACCTGCATTCGACAACTCTAAAAGCTAAAGAGTAGCTTTTTCTAACACCACCGTGGAAGTAGCAGTTACTGGGCCTCTCATAATCATAGTGTGTTTTTAGGGCGTTAAACCTCACATAGCAATCAAATAAATGAAGTAACAGATACTGCAGTAGCAAACTCACGTTTCGTATGTAGTTGTGTGCTTACGTAAACATTTCTGTGTCTTTGGTTTCAAAGCGGGAAAAAAATGGTTCGTTAGGGCTCCTTTGTCGAGTGCAAATGGGAAAAGCCCACTTAAGCTGGGTAAGCACTAAGCAAGCACACCCGGCTTGTGATGGTATGCACTCTCGTTCTTCTAGGTATAGTTTTACGAAGCTCGTTAACATAGCAGCTGTGAGGTGCAGCTGTTTGGTCGATGTCACAGCGTGTCCTGGCGAGTTCGAACTCCTTGCGCAGAAGCCCTGAGATTAGGCGAGGTGAAACAGGCGACTTGAAGCAGTTGTAACTTGAGGTTGTGTTTGCTCTTTCGAAACAATGTTACCGATTCACAATATTTTGTCTCGATAGTTAATGTGGTTGGCTAATGCCGAAAAGAAAAAAAAAAGAAAAATGCCAAGCCTGTGCGGAAAGCGCAGCACAGTCGCAGCGAAAGCTGGAAGAGTGCCCTTTCAGAGCCTATTCTAAACAATCATTGGCTAACTACTGCAAACACACTTGCTTGATAGCCACAAGGGCATTAATAATAACCGTTCGGGTAGTAGACCGGCATTCGTTGTGCTATTTTTCGTCATTATCCTGAGAAGCGTGGTATCCACTAAACACTTGCGAGGAATTTCGTGCCAATTGTCCATGCAGTGGCTGACGACGATGAGGAATTATGGTTGAAGCGGGTAAGTGCCACAGTTTATAGGACAACAAGAACAAGCGTTTGGAATGTGTTTGAGCATTGGATGGCCAATTCTTTACGCTTTTCGCATTGTACGATAACTGCCTGTTTTTTCGCTGCTTTGAAATGCTTTATAAATTGTATTAACGTGATTTTTTCCCTGACATCAAGCCTGCCTAAGGCAAGTTTGCCAACAAGTCACAAGCACCAGCGTAGTTTACTGGTAGAATACTGGGCTGCCACCCAGCGGACCCGGGTTCGAGCACCACGGTGTTTTTGGTGCTAGGTTTCCCAACAAGTCACAAACATTGGCGTAGCTGAGTGATTGAATACCGGACTGGCGCCCAGCAGACCCGGTATTCGAGCCCCACTTGTCTTTGGTGCTATAAATTCTAATTTTGTGTGATGTGGTTACGGACACCGGCGGCGGCACCAGACACATGCGCGTGACCCGAGTTGAGATCTAATAACAGCTTTCGCTGTAAAAATACTCATCGAAAACAGCTGCACCGCAAAGCAGTGGCTCGTAGTTCGAAGTCGAAAAGGGTTGTGCCTGAGGGCAGCCTCGTGTTTGAACAGTGCTGATATGTTGTATTTTGTAGCTCATTCGTGACATCTGCCCGTAACCTACACGTAGTAATCTACTCTCGCAACGCGTTTGTTAGGAAGCGATTTCATTCCGCTCGTAACACAAGAGGAGTGTCACCTCCATGAGTCCATTAGCCAAAAGCCGAGTATTTTTTTGTTTTGTTGTTTCAAGTGCCGAGCACATTAGCGGCTCCGGCTGGCGTATGCTGTAAGCTGCCGTCATATATCGTCGCTTAGCTTCGTGCTGAAAAATCTGCATGTAGTACAGCCATGTAAAGCACAGTCATGTGCAGGCGTGAGCAAAAGTGTGCAGATCACGAGACCATATGGCCGATTACACCGACGCACCACCTACCGACGTGACGCCTGCTTCGGTTCGCCAGCCCGTTCCATCGTTATCAGGTGGCCTCTCACGTCGCGTTGTTTGACGGGGTCACGGCACCCGTAGCTAAAACGACAACTGTGTGCAACTTTTTTCGCTCGCGAACCTGTATTGTCAGCTTATTTTCCGGCTGCGAGGGGCGGAGTAAGTGGTTAAGCGCCGGGCTCGTGTCATTTCTTCCACTGGCTAGTTAGTCAAACTAAGCATAGTTGACCCAATTAAGACAAGTTTAGAAAATTAGGCATCCTCAGCCCAACTTGCCTTTGACGCGTTAAGTCAAGGCAAACTTAGATTAAGCTAATTAAGATAAAGTATAACTGTAGTCGAAACTAAATAAAATTAGTTGAGCATGGTATCACCGTTACATCAAAGTTCAAGTTATTTAAATTGGGCTGATTCTAATTAGGATCTGTTTGCTGTTTTCATGTTCAGCCAAGTGAAGCGTATATGAGTAGGGGCAAGTATACCCAAAGCTTATTGCACAGTAGGTGATGATGTCCCTTAACCTAGCCGAGCTTAGTTAGCCTAAATAAGGCGAATGTAACTGTGGAGAATTATTAGAAGCCGTATTCCCTACTACCAGGGAAGCCAATCGCAGGAGAAGACAAATTACTGTTTGCGCTTCTATGTAATTAGGCTCAAGTATGTCTAGATATAGGTAAATTAGATGAATACTAACTTCCTGATTAATTATTCCATGATACACCCAACGCGTCCTAGATCTAGTGTTTCAAATTCTATAAATACACCAGCTTTGCATAACTAAGCTAATCAGGTGGCGCCATGGTAGGAGTAGATTAATCTGATTTAGCAAGATTGATAAAGACTTACCCTAAGCAACCCGAGAACAGTTATGTCATGGTAATTCGTATCTAGTGAAATGCAATAATTAATTTCATTGAAGTCAAATTCTACATGAGTTCCGAGAAACGATGCTTAAGAAATCAGTAATTTCTCTTGACCAAGTCAACTCGCGTTAAGGTAAATTATATCTAAACAATGTTAAGACAATTTATAAGTATGACTGAATAATTATTCTGTAAGATATTGAGTTGGGAAAGTTATGCTAGTTAAGCCTAATTGTGACGTTTGTTTCTTAATAAAATATCTGCGTCTCAGTCAACACTTAAACATCAATGACCTAATGTAGCATGAAGTCAGTAAGGAGTAATTAGTCTCTTCCAGGACTTGAGTTTTCTAGGCTCACATAGATTCAACTTAAAATAACTGGAAACAATTGGTTTTGCCTTATTTAGGTTAAATATACCCTGCTAAATGAAGAGATACATTGATAAATGACAAACTAAATTTTGCCATATTTACCTCAACTAATCTGTGCTCATCTCAGCTTAGCTTAACGTGAAGACAGCAAGCTAGATTAGACTCAATTTGACTAAGCTTAATTGAGCCTAAGTTTTATTAGGTTATACCATGCTCAATTAGATTTTGATCAGTTGCGGCAGTCATAGTTTGGCATAAATAGGCTCATTAAGTTCAACTTGGCTTAACGTGACATTGACAAGTTGGGTTGAAAAAACATAATTTTGTATGCTTGGATTTATAAGGTTATATGATGCCAAATATTTTAGTTAGGCTAAATAAACGGTGTAAAAAACGCCGCGAGCCTGGTGCTTGAACTGGCCCTCCGCAGCGCAGCTGCTACGCAAAAGAACGCCGCAGATTCGGTGGAGAAAAGAAAGCGACAATTCGTTGTCGTTTTGGCTACGAGCGCCGTAACTCTGCGAAATTAAGCGACATGACAGGCCACCTCATAACAACGAGACGGGCATGCGCCCCACAGCAGGTGGAACGTCGGTAGATGGCGCGTTGGTGTATTCTGCCCCCCCCCCCCCCCGCCCCAACTCGCATGCACGCACGCACGCACAATGAACAAATTAGTTAAATCAGATTTGCGAAAACTTGCGAAAACGCAGTGCCGTGAGTCTCATTATCTGAGTAATGGCTCATTTGTAACGAGCAGGAGCAACAAGGGAATAATTGTATACAGGACGGAGAAAACGCAGATGTGCCCCACGGCAGCCATTATTTTGAATGGCTAGGACCGATTTCGATTGGGAAAGTGAATCGGTGCAGCATGCCTTGAAGAATAATACTTAGTAACGCATTAGACAATGCGAGATTGGATTACCCAGAATTTAAAAACCCGAGCCACCTGCTTCAATCTTTCCGATGCTGCGCGGAAAGCCCAACAGGGCTGTTCCAACTCGCTCTGGATCAGTCCTGTACCTACAAGTACGACTCAGAACGGGAACCACCTGCGCCCCTTTCGGCTTTTTATTTCTTTTGTGATACTTTTTTTTTGCTCGGAGAACGCAATTAACGCGTGATCGCAGTCACCGTATAAAGTGTCTGGGACGGACGATGGAAAGTGAAAGTGATATCGGACAGATTCAGTTGGGCGTCCGCAGCAGTCTGCCAGACATGTACAGCCATTCCATGCGCAGAGCGGCAGCCAGCGCTCAACCAAAGCTGTCGAATAACCTCTCAGCGCTTTTCAGCCTCTAAGTGCAACCCACGTCCACCATGGTGGTATAGCGGTTATGATGCTCGGCTGCTGACCCGCAGGTCATGTTTTCAACCTCGACCGTGGCCGTCGCATTTCGCTCTTAGCGAAGAGGCCATATACTGTGAGATGGCAGTACACACTAAAGAATATCAGGTGGCCGAAACTTTCTGGAGTCCTCTTCTACGGCGCCCGCCCTAATCATGTGGTGGTTTTGGGATGTCGAACTCCAGATATTAGAAAAAAGAAAGCGCAATCCACAGATGAATCGGTACTCGCACATCTGCTTCACGGGAAGTGAGACATTGGGAGGTAGTTCAAACGCGCGCTGCAGAAATTCAGGAAACGTGTTGTATAGACCACATGATAACTCGTGCGAAATACACAAAGAAACTTAAAAAATGAGCACAATGCTGCAACGTTGCCTGAAATACGTATGCACGAATGCAGGGCCACAATACTTTATATAAGTTTTCGGACAAGCAGCTGCAATTAAACTCTTAAAATGAACCAATATTTCAAATGATTGAGTTTTTGTAACATTTTCGGCAGGGAACAGCTCTTTGCGTTATGTGGCGACACAAGAAAAACAGTGGAGCCGAAGCATCAGAGTGAAATAATTTGAAGAATAAGGATAGGATAGAGCACATTCGGCAGGCATCCTTAAATCATGACTAGTAGTCTACCACTATCTCTCAAGAAGATACATAACAGCTGCATCTTGCGGTTACTTACCTACTGAACCGAAATATGGAAGCTCAGGAAGAGGCTTCAGCTTGAATCGACGATGATGCAGCGAGCAATGGAGACAAAAAAATCACAACATATCGTCGAACTGAATCAGCATAGGTAGGAGAAGCTCCTGGAAATCGTTCGGGTAACCGTGAATACCTCAAACATGAAAATGAGTGGGAACACGTGTGTACCTTATATACAGTGTTATTTTATTAGTCGTATATGGTATTGAGTTGCGAAGTACGTTTTTTCTTCATTAAGAGTGCTTCATCATCAGAGAAATTTAGCGCCAAGGGTTCAAGAATGGAATGTACTTTGAAGTTTGCAAAAAACGAGGTCTATACACGCCCCCCTGGCTGATGTTGGTGATTTATACTCATATAAAATGCATCTTGCAGCATATAGCGATGTCATATCCTGTACAAGCCAGTCATTGTTCTAGATATCTATAATAACATCGGAAGCCAGTATGAAGGTGTCGTATTGTATTCTGCATCATAGTCTCACATTGCTATATTGATGCTTTTTGCTAAGCTGCTACGGGGAGATTCGCGGCCAAGTACGTTGTCTTTAGAACGGTTAAATTCAATAGTCTTTATCACACCGTGCTCACTGTTGTGACTGACTGGTCATCGGTAGCTTGATGTCCACCGTGGTTTCTGGCAGTTAAAAGTGCATGCCAACCCCACCCGCCGGACGCTCTACTTTTTCTGTGCAGACGATTGAAACGAATCTATTGATGAATGCTTTTCGCGCATTCCGCATTCATTTCGGTCATCGGCCAAAGAACAAAATACACATATTGCCTTTTATATGTGTAATGGGTACCTCACTTATCAGCAGATTGATTAATGAAATCGTGGCATAGCTGGTGCTTCATCGTCATTGTCGTTGTTATGACTTATAGATGGGTACCTTGCTTGTGCTGTGCCGTGGTGGCACAAAGAGAACGTGTGGTCTGGACTGCGCTTGTTATTCATCATCAAGGGACAATGGTGGACATGGCTAGCACTGCTACCCCTACTAACACGAAATCCAACCAATTAGCCCAAACAGCCATTCTTCTTCAATGGCTTGACTTTAAGGAACATTGCCCCTAAATTATAGTTGTAAATTAAGGGTGGGTCAGGGAACAAACGAGGGTTAAGGATATCATAGTTGAATACAAGAAAAAGAAATGAATATGGGCTGAACGCGTAGCTCGTAAGAAGGATAACCGCTGGTCATTAAGGGTAACTGAATGTATTCCAAGAGAAGTCAAGAGCAAAGAAATGAGACATAAAATTTATTCGGCAAATGAGATTAAGAAGTTTGCAGGTAATAACGTGGCAGCAGAAAGCACAGGATCGGGTGGATTGGTGGAATGAGAAAAATGCCTTTGGCCTGGAGCTGCTGCTGCTTATGATGATGATGATGATGATGGTGGTGGTGATGACGACTACGACGATGATGATGATGATGCCTTTGCCAACTTCAGGCTAGGTACAATACTAAGAAGCAGTAATAATGAAGACAAAATGAAATTCACAATTCAAACCAACAAACCATTGATGACCAATAAACGTTACATATAACTGTACACCGCTTTGCCACTCATTTACATGCGTGAGTGATCAGTGTCATGGGTGATTACCGGTATCACCAAATGATCTCACTGCTTCACCCCATCATCATAATTCACTTCGTGTATAGGTCATGCCTTTTTATGTCCACATTCTGTACGATTGTACAGGTTTAAGTTATCGTGTAAATAATACATGTCACGTGCATTTCTCCGTCTGTGACTACTTGTTTCCACAAGCTTCGTCCTCTTCCTGCTATCTTCCCCTTTTTTTAGACTGCCACACATTTTTGTACTCTTTCCAGCAGTCACTGAGTGAAATTATTTAAAAGAAACACGTAGATAAGGCTAGGACGTTGGTCTTCGCAGTGGAGAAATACTGCCTTTGCAGTGAAAGAGTTCAGTGTTAGAAAACTCACTGAAGTCAGGTTTCTTTTTTTCAGCGTGATAGACTCTGTCTAGGCGCCACACCAAGCGCGGGTGGACATATGTCCATCGCGCCATCTTTTATTAGCTTTTTCTAGATGCTTGGCGAAAGTGTTAGGTGTCTTGGCATTGACTTTGTTGCTTGGATGTGTCTCAAAGAAAAAATAAATGGGTAATCTATCTTCATGACTAAAATAGATTGAAAACCACCGACTACGGGCTTCTACGCTATCATTGGCTTCGAGACGTTCACTCTCCTCTTCGAGGTTCTTGTGTGTGCGCCATCTCGGCACAAGAACCTGAGAGGCCATGCATTAAAGGAGTGATAGGTGTTCAGTATCGGGAGACCGTTGCTGCTCTTTTGAGTATTAGTATGTGCTGTTGCCCACAGCTTCTGTCTGCCATAGTTCGCGAACAATAAACTATGAATATATCTGCTGTTTCACGATGTTTTTTCTGTTATAGTTCACAAAAAATAAACTATGGCACGGTGACAGTGTTTTCGCCGTGTGCATGGTTTACACACACACACACACACACACACACACACACACACACACACACACACACACACACACACACACACACACACACACACACACACACACACACACACACACACACACACACACACACACACACACATATATATATATATATATATATATATATATATATATATATATATATATATATATATATATATATATATATATATATATATATATACATGTCTCTGTACAAAGGAGATTAATAGAACAGAATTAGCTCACTTTCGTGAATTGGGGTCACTACCACTTTAAAGCACAATGCATGCTTCAAGAGGTAGGAGTGGGGCGTAAATTTAATTTTGGCGTTAGCGCATGCCTGAGGCTGTAGCGGTAGAATAGCCTGCCGGTGATTTCAGCTGGTTAAGAAATGCAAAGAGCCGAGGGCACAGTGGGAACAGTGGCTACTGTACAGTGCACCACAAACATTGTGAAACGTTTTATGTCTTTGCGAGGATCCTTTCAGCGTTACGATTGAGCAACGAACAACGTGTCGATGCACATGTTTTGCCGCACTATCCGGCTGAAGGATATGAAGGCACAGCGTCCATTTGTGGAAAGCAGTCTTTCTCGTAATTTTGTTGTTTTTTTTTTCATTTCTTTAATATATTTTTTACATTCCTAGCAAACAAAAATACACAATTTATTGTAATATAATACCTCTTTGCCCATATGTGTGTAACTATATAGCAGAAGCGTCTTGCTGGAAGCTTGTTTAAACGTATAAAAAAAAAAGAGTTGTAGTGTTCGGAATATTATAATAATGAAGGAAATGCTAAGCGTCTAATAATTGCTGAGGTGCCCACTTCGTTTAGCATTCAATGATGCGAGATCACGAGTGGAAGAAACCCTTATTGCCTCAGTATCGTAGCCCAGAGACATAAAAAATACGTAGGTGCATAATAGAAGATTATAAAATATGGCTTACAAGTTATTCAGCATTACCACTACTGTGACTCCCCCGCTAATTATTTTGCATACACAAATATAAATGTGGTGGTCATAATGAGCGGAACATAACCACAGATAATGCGAACCGTGCTCTCCTGACATCAAGTTATTGTGCTCAAGACAGCAGTGACAATTATGTGGTATCGTATAACATGACGTTGCCCTTTATGGAGCATTGTCAACTTCTGGTGGGAATAATCGGTACACACAGTTGGTCAACAAAACGATAAATTATTTTTAAATGCGAAGCATTTCTCAGTGAACTTCGGCGACTTTGAACACTATCTATCTATCTATCTATCTATCTATCTATCTATCTATCTATCTATCTATCTATCTATCTATCTATCTATCTATCTATCTATCTATCTATCTATCTATCTATCTATCTATCTATCTATCCATCTATCCATCTATCCATCTATCCATCTATCTATCTATCTATCTATCTATCTATCTATCTATCTATCTATCTATCTATCTATCTATCTATCTATCTATCTATCTATCTATCTATCTATCTATCTATCTGGCCACCTACGACTTTTAGCTCTCCTGGCCGTTTCGATAATGGAATCGATACCTAACTCGCTATGACATAACATTACTGTATGAGGAACATATTTGACTAGTCATAACATGAAAATTATGACTTGGATGTTACGAATGCATTATTTACATTTCATGGTCCTGCAGCTCTTGCGGTGGTTTCGTTCACAAGGCATGTTGCAAAACTGATATGGCATGACATGATTGCATGGTGAACACAAGCGACAGACCGTAACATAATAATCTTGAGATGCGTGTCATGTAACAACATAACTACATGCCAAGCTCATGATGCGCTCGCGGGCGTTTCGCTAGCGTCACATATATTAAATTTGGTATTACGGTACGTGAATGGATGACTAAGGTATGATACTGGTGCAAACATGATAAACATGAGATGCGTGCCATGTAACGACATGACTACATGCTACGCTCATGATGCGCTCACGGCCGTTTCGATAGCTTCACTTATACCGAATTTGGTATTACGGGACGTGAATGGATGACGAAGGTATAATACTGGTGCAAACATGATAAACATGAAATGCGTGTCATGTAACAACATGACTGCATGCTACGCTCATGATGCGCTCACGGTCGTTTCGATAGCTTCACATGTACCATACTCGTTATGACGTGACGCGAACGAACGACATAGTTAAATGACACATACAAACATGATAATCACGACATGCGTGTCATGTAACAACATGACTACATGCCACACTCATGATGCGCTCGCGGCTGTTTCGCTAGCTTTACATATGCCAAATTTGGTATTACGTAACGTCAATGGATGACAAAGGTATGTGACTGGTGCAAACATGATAATCATGATTTGCGTGTCATGCGAGAACATGTCTACATGCCACAGTCAAGGTGCCAATACATTTCGACGTGACGCGGTGCGTGTGCTCACCGGCGTTCATTTCTTAGGGTCACGCCGGCGTTACCACGCCAGGCACCAGTCCTGCCATGTACTCGCAGGCGCACGCTGCGTTGCTTGGACGCATGCGCGTTTCAGCGCGTCCGGCGTCTCTCCGTCATGAAAAGAGGGAGACGCATTGTTGTCTGGGT
Organism: Rhipicephalus microplus; assembly: GCF_043290135.1. Classification (NCBI taxonomy): domain Eukaryota; kingdom Metazoa; phylum Arthropoda; class Arachnida; order Ixodida; family Ixodidae; genus Rhipicephalus; species Rhipicephalus microplus. The sequence goes on from NC_134700.1 coordinate 213,309,989, forward strand.
AGCGCATCGGCGCGAAATGCAGCATGTCACATTTCCCGGTGGTTGCCCTCTGGCCACGCCGATGGACGCTGGTCGCGCCTTGCGTCAGACTATAGCGTGCTTACGTTTTGTTAACGTAGCGTCGTTGTGCTCATCGTGCGCACGCGTCAACACTACATTGGAGTACATTTGGCTCTTAATGAAGCGCTCGCGGCCGTTTTGCTTGCTCGACATATACCAAATTTGTTGTTACGTGACACCAATGTATGGCGGAAGTATATGAGTGGTGCAAAAAATGATAATCCTGACACGCGTGTCATTTAAGAACATGACAACATATCCCGCTCATTGCGTGCTCGCGGTTGTTTCGCTACCTCCACATGTACTAAATTTGGTATCACGTGACGTGAATAGATGACGAAAGTAAACGACACATCCAAACATGAAAATCTTGACACGGAAGTCATGTACGGCATCATTAACCTCCACCTCATAACGTTGTGCTGATTTTAAAGTGACATATCGACCTTTCTCGTTCATGCTTTGCGTATAAATTCCCACTTTACGTAGAATCTGCCATTTTCTTTAACCTTATCATCATAGGATCGTGTGTTGTTCTAGATGTCGCTTTGTTTGCGGACGCGGTCTTCCAGTTTTGAAACATACACGTGCACGGTCACTGTAAAAATGAATTTGCGACTCCCGCAGCACGGGCTTTTCAGCGAAGGTTCCATAACTCGAGAACTCGAGAACTGAAGAGCTCAATTTATTATGAAATAGAATCTATTCGACAGGAGTATTCTCTTTCTCTGGCAGCGGCTGCTTCTCCCGTTTTAAACTTCGGCACGTGACAAGCCTTGTGCGAAGGACGCTTATTGCACTTGTTGAACATTGGTAATATAAGTTTTGAGAGAAAATTGAGAGATCTCGTAAGCACTTGTCCTGGATAAGATTTGGTGTATACACACAAGAACAACGCGTGCTACCAAATGTTCACCAGCACTGCATACTCTGCATGGCCGGCAGTATAGTGAAACTTCAATTTTGCTTTCTCGGGCGCATGTTCGCACTGCGAGGACAAGTTTTCTGATACCTACCACGAGGTGGGGCCATGGCCCTCTGATGCTATCTACCTACTCAACCCATCTCCACCCCACCCTAGAGTACTGGGAAGCTAACCTGCTCGACGACTCTGGCCTCTAAGACCAACATGCATCGGTGGTTATTGAGCCCGAGCAGCCGTTAAAGTCACGGGGTCCAGGACAGCAATTCCTACTTTGTTTGAGAGGGTTGTGCTCTCGACTTGCCCCAAACATGTTTCTCAGTGTAAATAGTTTAATTATTCTTTTCCACCACAACCACCACTGCTTCCGTGTTTGCTTGATGTTTATAAACATTATGCGAGAATCGCAATGCTTCTTGGTCGCATACCACCTGCAAAATGGATCATCCACGATGCCCTCACATTTATTTTACGTGCTCTCGTGTTGGACTCAAGTGGGTCCGCGTGCGTGTGAATATATCAAGATCAGTCAATTACAGTCGCGAAACTCGTAACCAAAAGTGGCGGAAAAACTTAGTGCCGAAAACATCAGCGAGCTCGGTACGATTGAAGCGTGACGAAATGAGGTGGGGTGAAAGCGCGAAAACCAAGAACTCGATATAAATTTTTTTTCGAACATTCTTAATTTTCAACAATCCAATTCCGCTTGTTTTTAATTTACGTTTAATTTGGCAATTGGTTAAAGAGCTCACTACATAATTTTTTTTTTGCTCAATATCCCAAAAGGGCGGGAGGTGGGGCGTAGACAGTCTGCTGATATGCGATTCAGCTTAGTTGGATGCATTCTCCCGTCAATGCAAATGTCGCGTCTACGCAAATTGCGCGTCATCATCGCGTCATCGCTCAATTTTGCACTGTCATTTCACGAGTATCTTCTGCAGATTCTCATGATTACTGTAATTATTGTTATTATTACTATAAATAATATTATCATTGTTTTTATTATAATACTACTGTTATTTTTGTTTTTACTATTTTTTGCTAATGTGTTGTCAGGCGTGACAGTTATGAGAAGCCAAACTACGTCACAGAATCTGTAGACAACCGTACCTGTGACGGCAGACCACCTTATCTAGCGCAGGGCTGGCATGCCTTCGCATTTCGGGACCACGAACGCGGCACGTTAAACAAAGAAACGCGCCACTACGGCCCCAGAACTCATAATTTCACCGGTGCCGTCTCCCTCCAGAGCTTTTCATCGAACGAGTGCTCATCTCGTAATGTCGTGTACGTTATTTCTTTATCTGCAAAGCATTTTGGTGGACATAGCAAGTGGACTGATGATTGATTGATTTGGGGGGGTTTAACGTCCAAAACCACCATACGATTATGAGAGACGCCGTAGTGGAAAGTTCCGGAAATTTCGACCACCTGGGGTTCTTTAACGTGCACGCGAATCTGAGCACACGGGACTACAACATTCCCGCCTCCATCTGAAATGCAACCGCCGCAGCCGGGATTAATCCCGCGACCTGCGGGTCAGCAGCCGAGTGCCTTATACACTAGACCATTGCGGCGGAGTCATTCCAAGTAGACTGTATGACTTATAAAACAAGCTTGCCCGCAAAATATTGCTTGCTCATCTTACTTTCCTCCCAGACACTTCATCAGTGAGTCCCGAATATGCAATAAAATTGCGTAGTTATCAAATGCACGTAACAGAGAAGCAGCAAGAAGAAAAAAAAAACAATTTCTCGACATATAGCGTGAACCTGTGACATCGCTGCAAATCGAGGTTGTGACGTCATAATAAAAACAAAACTTTTCTTGCTTGCTTTGAGTTGTCCCCGTAGTATGTAGATGGCGACAGTGGCAACGTGTCGCCAACTGCACAGCACATGGCTTCCTTTGAGTGTCTCGCTACCAGTTTGCACGTATCTTGCGCATGTTTGCCGACGGCTGTAAGCGTGTTCTTCATACATGCTTGTGCGGCTACAATGAGTTTTTACGATGCTAACTATGTTTGAAATGCCACTGCACATCCTCAAACACAGGTTTTCGAAGTTGTAGGCTTGTAGCTACAGTATTGTAAAGCACATATTTTCCAACTTCGAAAAACGTACTAGGCTATAACGCTTCGTATGTCAGCCCTAATGTGTGTATATATATATATATATATATATATATATATATATATATATATATATATATATATATATATATATATATATATATATATATATATATATATATATATATATATATATATATATATATATATATATATATATATATGAGATCTAACAGACAGTAATGCCAAGGAATGTACAGGGGAAGTTATTAATGCATCGAACGCATTATTCGAAGGTCGTAGGTTCGATTCCTGCGCACGGCTGGTTAATTTTTCATCCGCTTTTCTTTCTTCTTTCTTCTTTCTTCTTATTTACATTCCATTGGTTCTAATAACTTCCTCTGTACATTCCTTGGCATTACTGTCTGTTAGATCTCATTAATATTGTGTTAAAACACGGAAAAACGAGCCCTTAGGTATACACTTCTTTCCCAGATATATATATATATATATATATATATATATATATATATATATATATATATATATATATATATATATATATATATATATATATATGCGCCATTCTATAAGGCTGGTACCGGTGAGATTCAACAGCGTAGTAAACAACCTAGAAGTTAACCTTGTCTCTGGCAAGTGGGACCCGAGGATTTCTATCCTTTGCCTTTTTTTTATTTTCGGTATTCAACACGCGCGTTGAAACTGAATATTTCTTTATTTGCATCGCACGCAGCTATCAGACAAACGGAAGAATAAAGACGTCAACGACAGGCAGTGCGAGAATTCATGCGAAAGCTGGCCGCTCGCCAGCTGCTCTCGAAATGAAACGAATAGTATTGGGGGTAATCACGCACGAAACGCTTGAATCGGACAAGAGGGTGGTAAACTATAGCTGAGTGTCGTGACAAACGAGCATTCGTTTCGTAACGCGGCTGCACTCTCGTTCAGCTTTGTAGTATCAATAAGGAAGTGAATGAATTCGGAATTTGACGCGAAAGAACGAAGCTCTCACAAAAATTGCGAAGTTTGCTGTTTGATTCCCTCTCAGAGCAACGCCTGTGCATGATAACATCGGGTGAGTAGTGATTCGTATTGACTGAGATGTAAATGACTCGAAAAGATGTAACCGGTAATGCATTATTAACGACAATTTTCTGTACTTAAAAAAAATAAAAACGAAACAGAAGCGAGCACCGGACACTTTTGAAAACACTGGAGCGCTTCACTTACAAGCGCAATAAATAAAGAAAAAACTATGTTGTACTGGAGAAAATTCTGCGCGCGTTAATGCACAATCTCAGTAATTAGGACTAATTAGTAATGGAAACCTGAGGATTCTCTGATTTCTAAACATTGGCTTTAAAATCCTAATATAAACGAGTTGTCATGCTACCACTTGGTCAATGTTATTGCCCGGTGAGCACCCAAAGCACAGTTCAGTAATCCGGGGTTTTGTGTTTTGCTTTGCGAAGTGTCGCTTGCTTACTTGTTCGTTTCCACTTTTTTTGTTTTTTTTGTACGCAATGCAGTTCGCAGTTTCAAACGTACTTTGGGCGCGTAAAGCCTGAAGTTTGTTACTACCGAGGAATACAACATATTTGCTGCCGCTGCGTGCTTGATTACAATCTTTGTTCGCGCGAACATTGAAGAAGTAATTATTCATTGAATGGTTTCATCTGCGTTTACGCCAAATTTTAAAGTAAACATTTGCATTAGAGCTTTATCACTGCAGTGCTGATGTTTGTTCAGCTTAACAGCCATGCGGCTTTCCACAGAGAAGAGCTCCCGGAAATAAGTCCGGAAGAATAAACTAGCAACGTTACATGTTTTGGAATGCCATGCTCTGAGGGCTTATAAGTATTGAGCAAATAGTGCGCCATATATATATATATATATATATATATATATATATATATATATATATATATATATATATATATATATATATATATATATATATATATATATATATATACATATATATATATATATATATATATATATATATATATATATATATATATATATATATATATATATATATATATATAACTACACGCTGTCCAAGTTTTATAAAAGCGAACTTTTGACACTAGCCCTGCGCGGATGAGACGTGTCAATACAGAATCCTAAATGTGTGAAAGAAAGGCGTAAGGTTTGGGACATATTTAGTATTGTCAATGCGTTTTCTCGTGTAACCTTATTAACCTTATTCTGAACGGAGCAAACGAATGGTAAACTGTAAGTAAGATTCAAATCGCACGTTTCACAAAAACTTCCGAATTGTTGGGCTTTTTTTTTTCGATGTTGATGATCAAGTACTTTTTGTTGTAGTATAGGTGAAGTAGTTGACGATAGGCTTAAAGTGACAAAATTAGTAAGTTCACTGGCAGAAAATAGAATTGGCTCGCAAGCAAAATATAGGGTAATTTGGAGATCATTAAGAGGGGGCTTGCTCCGTGCACTGGAAGCAGTATATTGGTGGAAAATGATTCATTTCAACCAATTTTATCGCCCCCGCCCCAACCAGCGTTCTTGAAATTATGATTATGGCTCAGTATCACTAGGCTGAAAAGACTCGCCTAGAAGGATACGCGTAATAAAAAGCCAAATAACAGAATTATACAAAAGTATATTTCCATGTATCGCCTCTACCATGTAACAGAAAGTCGCACAATGAGCAAAAAAAAGTTCTAAAACGAGGTAAATTTGATTCGCAGAGATAAATAGGCAATTTTTTAGGATGAGGACATCTATACTGATTACAAGAGTGTTGCTGCGTGACACAAAGAAGCTAATTCAGATTGGTAAGCTTGAAACCAATTAAACGTACCCCAACATGTTATGTTGAGAGGTTCCACGACACTCTTGTATGGATTACTGTATGTTTTATTAAAGCACCATACAAAGGCATCGTATGAGTTGAGAGTGAAGTTTAAGCTCAGTGCAATTTCACGTGCCTGTATGTCCTTAAGACGAAGTGAAGACCTGTAAAATCCTAACTAATGGCAGGCCGAATTGTGGAATGGATAGGGCATTAAAAAAGAGAGAAATAGTTATTTTGACATGCTGAAATAAAAAAAAAACAAGAAAGGGCTGTGGTTTTGAGACAAAAAAAAACTAATTGGAATTTAATATTTAGCAGGCATCACGTACGGTATGTGTGTGGCACTTTTTAAACTAAAAAAAGGTATGCTTCATCCAGCTACCGAGTAATGTCGACGTAACGCTGGCGTGACCGTATATATTTCCAAAATTATGCATGCCTGGTCAAAGACCTACGGAAGTTTCAGAAGACACTCACCAATCTTGGCTTGGGCGAAGCAACACGTGCGTCTTTCAGTGTTTTAACGACACTCTACAGTTGAAGTCCTCTTTTCGCAGGGAAAAATTCAACGACCGTTGGACAACTTCACCAGCACTCGGCAACCGAGAGCCACTTACGTCCAACGATTTCTTCCTACCTCGCTTTTCTCAAAATACGCAATTAGAAACACCGCTAACGAACAAACTCGCAAAGTCCAGTCAGTTGTTGCTCCCGACTTCGTGACCCTGGACGCACCCGACACTCGCCCCAATTTCGGCTGCGACCACGGCGGTGTCAAAGAGTCCAACGACGAATTGCCTCTGTCGAAGGGGTCACGTCGGCCTCCGTGAGCTAACTCGGAGAGCTCCTGAAAAGCACGTCCGATGCGTCCGGCGTGCGAACATCAACTGATCGCGGACGGAACACCCCCCGCTCCGCGCTTTGCCGCTGCCGGCGGGAACCACCGCGCCCCTTGTGCGCGCCTTTTCGCTCGCCTGCGCTCTCCGGCGCGCGTGCCTCGCGTGCAGTTTGCTTGCGTTGGCTGCGCGCTCGAACGACTAAAAACAAAACAAAAAAGGGCATGAACTTGACTCTTATCGAACTGGGCGTGAACCCGTTAACTGCGCTATAAATGAGACATCTATAGACCAGCCGTAGTGAATGTCGCTAATGAACTTAACTCGCTCCAGACACCTCGGCATTATCGTAAATGAAAAAGATGCATGAAATTTACATGTGGAGTTTCATTGTAACAAACATGATTGCCAACGGTTACATTAAGGCACATTTTTTTTTCATCTGGCCGCTGTCAAATTAACGCGCTACAACGGACTAATAGGACCTTATTTCAACTCTTCATTTTCACTGTGGTTTTTATATAAGGCAGGAAGTTCAGAAAAGAATGTAAGCCCCTGCTTCCCTATTGGCTCCTCTTTTGCCGGGTTGGGTAGAATGTTCGAAGCATGCTCATAGAAGTAAAGGTAGGAAGATGTTGCCTAGAAGACTTGAGACAAGACCGCTTGTGCACATGTTGGTTCCAGCAGCAGACACTCCGTGTTGAAAGGGGCCCTGACACGTCTTCAGCATGGTCAGATGACACTGCCGATTAGTAGTCGGGGCACCCGAAAACACGCAAGTCTTACATTATAGCACGGCACGAGGCCTCCTTTTACTAATTATCGTCAACGTCAACTGAAAATTCCCTCTTTTCCCGACAAATGATGCCAAGAGTCCGAATGAATGCACCATTATGTTATTTGAGTAATGGGAGCAGAATAGTTACAACAGTGACCGCAGAAGGTTACCACGTGCCCATGCACTCAGCCTGACCCGTCACACATGGCCACGCTCTCTATAACACTGTTCGTAATTGACGGAGTGTAAATACGTTTGCGGCAGTCTATTCCTGAGGCAGTCAAGCCTTTCGATGATTACTTGAACGTGTTTGAGGGTCTCTTAAAAAAAATGAAATTGCACCCATGGTGTGCTTCTATAACGATCATTATTGAACCACTTTAGAACCGCGCCAGCTGTTTAACTGTCTTCCATTATCCTCGCCATTATAATGTCTAAACCATAAAAAAATGGGGGGACCCTAAAGCTTCACCTTCAAGAGTTGAATGCGATAGCGAAATCTGACACCTAGTGCGCCCTTCAACCGCTAAGTGCATACTTATTAATATGTTTTGTTACGCACACACACACATATACTCACACACACACACGCAAACACACGCACGCACACACACACACACCACACACACACACACACACACACACACACACACACACACACACACACACACACACACACACACACACACACACACACACACACACACGCGCGCGCGCGCGCGCGCGCTCGCACACTGTAGATTGTACCAGCGCACTCTCACGAATGGTACATACAGGTTTTTGATCTAAAAAAAGAGTCGCATGGCCTCCAAGATACGCGCTGACTGCTCGCCATCTCGGAGGCCATAAAGAGTATCACAATGCCTGGCATATGGCAGCACATTATCTAGCGTTTGCTGTTTGCTTGATCAACGCCCCTGGAAAGGCATGATATTTTTTCCGCCTGATGGACATATTTGTCCCTTTTTAGAGCTGTATGAAAGTTCCTGTGTGTTTTTAGCGGTGATGGCTGCACTATCCCACCCTTTATCGACGTAGTTTGATGGCCTCCCAATTGCGCTTACAAAGAGCCGAATGGGCTCGTTTTCGTCGTGACACCTGTCGAACAGAATGCGTTAAGAAAACTCCTTTCAATACATGGCATTTGTGTAGTGTTTGTTTCCTGCAGCAACGGCTAGTAACATCGTTGCTTTGTGGTAAGGCACCCGCTTGTCACGCGAACAGCCCTGGTTCAATCCTCAATGAGACCGAAAATTTATTTCTTTCTTTTATTTCCTTTTTTTCTCGATTTTTCGCCCACGGACGATCTTTCCCTCAAAACCAACGGTGCTGACGCTGAAGGCGGAATCGCTGCGACACGAGCATTCTAAAAAAAGAAAAGAAACCACCGCCATATCCACAAAGTTATTTATGTTCCAGGAGCTCACTCGAAGATGATCGGGTAACGTGCGAATCCTTCGTGCACATTCCTCTACCATCGTATAAAGACGTGACAAGTTTGCTTGACCACGAGCCTGCTTCTCTTCTGCTTCACTGGCCCGAAGCTCTGGATTCGCTTGACGACGAGGCCTCTTCACTTCGGTCTGCCGGGCTCTCGCCGTCTCGGCGGCGAGCCCGAGCTGTTGTTGCGTTGCCAGCCCATCGCGTTGCTGCCTTGACTTCTAGGGTGTTCATGCTGCGGAGAAGTGACAAAGAGTGTTCACAAAGTAAACTCCTAGCCAAAAGAAAAGAAGCGCGCCAAACGTGAGTACTGTATACAGTGAGGCCCTCCAGCGGTTACATATCTAAGTAGAGCACCGGCACCGATTGTGCGGCTGGTGTGCGGGCGTTGCCTGAGCGGCGGCACATCGCTTGAAAGCTGCGAAAGAACACAGTGGTGCCTTTAGCGGGAACAATGGGAATTAGTGTACACGTTGTCGACGACGGACAAGGCGCGAGCATAAGAAGCTTGATGAGAAAGTTCCTAAAAGAAAAAAAAAAGATTGCCAAGCATGCACTAAGCCGCGCAAGGCTTCAAACAGCGAAACTGGACAATACTGAAAACTAATCTGGTTACATCAAGGTTACTTCTAGGCCTTAGCTATAGCTGACACATGTTGTTTCTTGGTTGCTCCTAGCTAGGTGTGTGCTAGGGTTTGGCTGTGTCATGCTAGGTTGTTTGTATACTGATTTTCAGCGTGCAGATGTTTGAGTTAAATCATAGGCGCTCCCAGGCAAGACACGGATATCCGAATTGCAGAGACACAACCTTACGCTATAACTGAGCCCTCGAAGTTCTATAGATCTACGGTTGGGTCATCGTTGACGTAAACTTTCCATCGCTTCGGAGTCTTTTCGCAGCCGCTGCTACTTTCCCCTTCTATAGTATTTGTTTTTGTACTACTACAGGTGTCTGCGGCTCGCTGCCGTCGCTATGCAGCCATTTGCTGGGCTAACACCAGACCAGTCGTGAGCAATGGGGCTTACCTGATTTATGTGGCATATACTTGTTTATGAGGATGATATTTTCTTTGGTTTGCCACGCAAATGCACGTAACCATTTTCTGGCGGTAGTGTTCTTCACATTTAGTGGAGCAGTGTCGAGTAGTGGAGTTTCCCTAATTTCTGACACATACCCGTTAAAGATGATAGTTTCTCATACACTTCACGACACCTACCCGACAGAACGAACAAACTACGATAAGCTTAAACCACTTCGCTCTGAAAGTAAAGACTTTTGGGCTACTGGCTTTTGTTTTCAATGCAAGAGTGGCCGTCTGCATATCTTTAGTCAGCTTTAAGGCACTTAATCGGTACTCAAGGAAGTGACCGAACTTCGTACGTCAAATATTTTGTCAAGAATTGAGAATCAATTATACTTTGGGGAATAAAATGACAACTAAAATGAGTTTCTTGATTCATCCCTTCCGCGCATTAGCACTGAATGAATTCAGCTAGTTTGCATCCATCAGCTGTTATTACCGACACTGATTGAATGGCTGACTGACTGATTGATTGGTTGATTGATTGATTGATTGACTGATATGTGAGGTTTAACGTCCCAAAACCACCATATGAATAAAAGAGACGCCGTAGTGGAGGGCTCCTGAAATTTCGACCACCTGGGGTTCTTTAACGTGCACCCAAATCTGAGCACACGGACCCATAACATTTCCGCCTCCATCGGAAATGCAGCCGCTGCAGCCGGAATTCAATCCCGCGACTTGCGGGTCAGCAGCCGAGTACCTCAGCCACTAGACCAGCGCGGTGGGGCTCACCAACACTAACAACTGCAAAATAGGAGCAACCATCATATTGCATCACTCTATTGCTGCCAGTCATGCCTGACGTTTTTTAAAACGAAAGTTCTTGACGCCGAAGTCCAGCTAAACTTCACTGGCGTCTGGCACAGAAGAGCGAAGGCTAGGAAGGAAAGGAAGACTATTTACGAGAAAGAACTGACGGTCATTTTTGTCACAAAATCAATGTCGATAAAATTCACATGAGCTGATGATAAACAGATCCGATGATTCGGATGACTTGGGAGTGAAACCTTAAAGTAATTCTCAGTCTGCGACGTTACGTGGCTGGCGCTCAACCCGCTGCCCAGCCTACGCACAAGTGTTAGAAACGCACCTTACATCCCTCACAGTAATATCGCTTAGCGGTGGCGTCATCACTGTCTGGAAATGGGGAAGTAAAGTACTGCATCATGACACTAACGAGTTTCAGTGACGGGTGCTTCATAGTTCAGTGAAACTGAGTCTTTCGGATCTACAAAAGCTCATTACCACTCCTATTTAGCGTCAATAAGGTTTACAAAATTAGAAACAGGTCTGGTTGGTATCGATAAAGTTTAGAGAGTAAAAGTAGTGCAATACTTTCCACTGAAAGGCGAATGTCATACTGTCAGTTTTTGCTGCCGCGTAAGACACACAAGTGGGAACCGGAATGCCTTGCGGTGTTTACTGCTGAGGCTACGAGATCTGCCTCTCGCGTTCCTGAAGCGTTTTGAGGTATTGTATGTCTGAGTACAGGCCTGGCTTACCCTAGTACTCGGAAGGGCACACCTCGGTGTTTCTCTCCAGAAATGACGACACTTTAATGAGTGCATATTGAGATTAACGGGCTGTTGGCACGGAAGGGACCATATGTTCGCTTAGGTTGACGTAAAGTAGTTCCGGCACCACAAAGGATCTAATTATATTCACGGCCGTTAGTCCTCGGTATGAAAATCTGCCACTAGGCGTCAAAGCTAGTGCATCCACGTCAAATGGTGCTATAGCTTCGAAATACCCATACACACTGTTTGAGCTCTTATATATCAGTCTACAATAAAAAGCAAATTACTTCTGTGAAAACGCGGTTCACATTTGTGTTGAACCGATTCCTATTATGAGGGTATCAAACGTGTCATAGTAGTTTAAAAAACAATAAACAACTAAATAAGCACAAACTCACAGAGATCTTTATTCAGTTGCATAAGACGACTACGAGGCGAAGACCATTCGGTGAGGCTAATCATCATCATCGTCATATTCAGAGTATGAGAGGTTCCGTTTGTAGCTTCATGCTTTATTGTTGCTGTTGATAAGGACAACTAGAAATTTTAACTTAGCACTTTGTTATGGAGAGGTAGCTTTCAATCACCCAATTATTACGTACGGTTCGACGCTTGGTGCCATTCTACGCCTCTCTCCGGCAATATTACGGCTGTTAACACGACAGCACTGGCGTGGTTCAGTGTCAGATAACTTGTTAGCCACGCAGAATATCTGGGCTTTATTGCGGCTGGAGACCTTATTCATGTCAGATTTCTCATAAAAGCACAGAACATTTTGTACCGCACATCGCGGTCTTCAATGCCACTGTCTGGGGATGCACGGTTTTAGAATGAACAAATAAATTTCTGCAGAAATGTAAGTAAACAACAGATAGCTGTGGAGAGTAGTCTAAACGAAATGGTATGTATAGGAGGGCATTTTCGGACCTATATTATGATGATGCAGAAACGTTGGCGATGCTCTGCGCCGAATTTTCGGCAATACGTGATGGTTTAATGTATGTAACAAAATAACATAAGAGGCTTCGCCTGGCTTTTTATATAGTAGTGCTGCACATTGTCTATAATTGACTCAAATAATTTTGTTTTCAAGAAATGAGATACGGGAGGCACTGGGCAAAAAAAAGACAGGCGAATGTTAAAGCAATGTTTTGAGAGATATCTTCAGTGACGTAATAATTTTGTCATGCCTGAAAACAGACATGAAGAGAAGAGCGTTTCCACTCACCAACGCCATCGAAAAACTGCGATGGAATACAACTTACCCTCAGCTGCTGCTGCTTGTTCTTTTTTTACGTGCCCCATTTCAGTTTCCACTAATGTCATTGGCTATTTGTTGGGCCAACTGTTGCCTGCTTCATCTTTACTGAACGGGTGGCAAGTAGGGGGACTTACGCAAATTTTCTGGCGTATGCCCATTTATCATAAACCGTGACTACACGAGAACATAAGACGCCGACAAGCTGACACTTGAAGGTGTTTCACACCTAAAACGGCGAGATCTTTATATTTAAAAAATGAATTGAGTAGCGTCCTGCTTGATTCTTTCTTTGGTATGAATACTACCTTAATTTATTCTTACGAAAGCTTACTATTAGGCATAATAATACGAGTTGTCAAAAAGACACATGAAAATCCGCTTCACGTTTGAAGTCTATCATTCTAGTCTTAAGTCTGAGTATCAGTTAAAGGTCCATCACGTATGAAGTCTATGCATGGGCAAACGCAAATTCGGACAGATGGGTGACATAGGGAGTCCTATAGGTTCTGCACGTAAAAAGGTCACGCAGTGCAGTGTGCTATGTCACGGAGGAACCAGGCTTAAAAACAAAAATAAAAGCTATAATTAGCAATATAGCTAAAGGTTTCTGAGCTCCCGAACCAGCTGCTAAATTCTTTGCACAATGTCCATCATTATTCAACCGTAAACAACGCGCCATAAAGCACAGTACAGTTAAAAAAAAGAACTTACTGACCCCCAAATTCTAGTATGTGCATTTCGTTAGTCGCAAATATTGGTTATCCTAATTGAAATACTTACAAGTATGTGGTAGATTTTCAATAAGACTCTTCTTTAGCGCTACTGGATTCGTGTTCGATTAGGTTCAAAATATTACTTCTATACGAACACATCAGTTACAGCATATCATCACTGCCAAAGCCGAGTTCGTGTCTGGGGTTCCTCTTCCTTCCAACAGGTCCCATGGTAAGCATAATTTCGATCGCCATCCTATTGCAGGGTTTCTAACGGCCTTGCGTGCATTGTCCTGGACCCAATGAGCAGAACGTCGTGACAATTAGAAAGACTCGATTGGGTGCCTATGACTAATTTAAGCGAGGCGGCGAGTGATGATACGGAAACGGTGACCCCTGAGCCATATTATCGCAACTAAGACGCCCTGCCCTACCACTCTCCGTGCTATAGTCAGACATTCTTGAGGTTTGCGTGAAAGCTTCGAGCTTGCGCAGGTGTTTGGAAGGAGGCGCGCAAATTTATTGTCCAGTAGACGCAGTTGTTGGGCGTAAGCAGCTGCGTACTTGCTGATTTGAAATTCTTACGACGTGGTTCGAATTATAGTTCACGAAATCGCTTCGGCTGCGCATGCAGCTTAGAATTCCGCAATCTTAGAGTGACGATGGTGACTCGAACCTTTGAGTGAGACAACTTCATTATTTATCATGCAGCTTCGGTCTAGGTTGCGCGGGAGGCAGCAGAGAATCCTTATTTATTGGTAGCTTTCTGGGATTGCTAAATAAACCTCAACTGGCTTTGGAGATCTTCAACTGTCTATGCAGATCTCCACCTTGCCACCATGGAAAGGGGAAAAACGATTGTAATATTTTTTGAGCTATTTCTCAATCCTAGAATATGTGCGTTTAGGTGGTTCGTCTATCATCGCATAACCACAACTTCTTCTTTTATACTTGCGCTGGCCACACACTGCCCTGCTTATAGAAGTGAGAAATAGATAGGTACATCTGGTTTGTCTATAATGAAAATACGGCTACTGCTTTAAGATATGTAGTTGTAAGATATTTTACATAGTTGTAAAATATCATTACATATATAGTTGTAAGATATTTTACAAGTTACAAGGAAAAATTGTCGAAGGTTCGCAATGCAAAACGTGATGCTTATATATACGCATAACACAACCAAATGGACCAAGCTGGAAATTGCCACTCGCCCTTGAGGTACGAGTGGTGGTGGCTAGCAATACCAGGGGTTATACATTGAAAAAAAAAAAAAACATTCGATGAAGTGAATGGGTAGGTTCTTCTGTGGTAGCTGAATTCACAGAGCATCGAAAGTATAAGTTTTATGTCACAATTACAGAATAGTTGGGCACAATAATTATAGTCTTTTATACTCTTTCTGGCTTGATTTTTTGTTCGACTTATTTGAGTGTATCTAATATATAAACTGGAAAAATTCTTCATTTTCTCCGCTATTTCAAAGCGCTCTCTTAAATTACTACAAAAGGTGCGTTTAGGACTGGGTTGTCTGCTACAGCCAAAAAACTATAGACAGAGAATAAATGAGAAAGCCAGGAGAAACCAGGTAGTGCCTAATTTTCTCCAACAATTTAGAGAGGGAGAAGAGTGTGCGAAATAAAAAATAGTTGAAGTAGGAAAGACAGAAGTGACGTGCGCGTACTCGTGCAGTGTTTGTTGTGCAATCAGAGGCACACAGAGGGCGCAGTTGTGTTTATATGGATGACTCCGAAAGCTATGAAGCACGTTACCATCTGTAATATCAGGCTGCCGTCACGACAACTCGCAGGTGACGACGAAGACTAGAAGTTTTAAGTGCGAACAATACCTCGCTCAGAAGACATGTCGTTTTTCGATGTATTAGTAAAATTCGCCCGTATACATCTAAATAGAGTTGATGTAGACTTGATGTTGGAGCTGAAAGTGAAATAAAAAAAATAAAAAAAGTAAACAACCGCACAGTACTTTACCTTTCTCGCAAGGGAAGACAGAAGCCTAGCTTCAGTAGAACTCAGGTGATCGTTCTGTTGTTATTTATATTGCGGCATCATACTTCACCGCTTGTTCTTCGCAACCAAGTTTGAGTCAATCATGAATGCGCAAGTGTAGACTTTTCGCATTTATACGTGCGTGCCGTTGTCAGGGTGGAGCTGCCACGCAATGTCACGCTGGCTCTTGGTGTAAAGACGTCGTGTTGGTCGTGTCTCGAGAACCCCGTACACATGCAAGCATGCTTTTCAAAACGATCAAAAGACAAAAGATATCGGTCTCCGAAAACGCACAGCTACCGACCTGTAGAGTAAAAACGGGTATAAGTCGCATTGTACGAAACTCGTATACTTGCCTTGTATAAACTTCACCGAAGCGATTGAAGAAGTATTGTTCCGGCTTAGTATTGTAAGTCAAGCTGCAAAGTGTGGTCAATCTTGATTTTATTTTATTTGTTTTCTAGAAGATGATAACTTACTGGCCGAATTGTTCATTGTTTACTGTTTATTTTGATAGGGACAAGAAGATAGGTTATGTTAGGGTCACATTGGCCACTTAAGTGCTCCAACGTGTTTCCTAATAAATTTTGCATCTCTACGTTGTATTTTTCACTCTTAAAGAGTGGTAAAAAGGAAGCCACCGCAGCATTTACTAACCTCTATCAACCTTAGCATGATCCACTAGCATTTTACTACTAAAGAAATACGTGGGAAGTTGTAAACCAGTACATGTTGTCATTACTACTCATCGTGTCAGGGTCATTAAATATTACTACCTACCTACGTGAGATGCTAGTAAACGTTACTGATTTTACCAGCCATGATATGTTATGCTTTAAATGTGACATTACTATCCTGAAATTCGCAAACTATAGTTTTCTTGGAATAACCGTATTGTGCTTCATCATGATGTGTATGCCAATATCAAGGGATAAAGATGTGGGTCCGAATATCAATTATATGTGTAAGCTCCTGGCTGGTGCTCAGTTCGATGCGTGCTACTCAAAATGCCTACATGTGGCTTTTAAGCTGCTGTTAGAGTATGTGTCATGTAAAAGCCTCAGTTTTCTATGTGCGTCTATGCGTGAATATTTTTGTTAGGTGTTCTTTTGTGCCTCATACATTATTATCTAAAGATTTTATTGTGGTGCCTATTCATCGGGGTAACTGCGTGAATTACTGAGGAAGTTGTATTTCATATCACCAGAAAATTACGTCTTTTTTGGCGTTTGGCGTTTCTCATAGCAGTGCAGTCACTTTTTTGCAATAAAATTTAAAAACCAACTATTTGTACCGTTTGATAGTTTATGTTTGGGATCATGCTTTTCTAATAGGTTCTTTTCGACATGAAAATGCCTACGCATAAATAGGATAGGTGTAAAACAGTTGAGTATATAACTAGTTGGCATGGCTGCTTTCGTTTAGTTAGTAATTTTTGGTTATAGGTGTCTTAATGGTAACTACCTGCATAACTGCGTGTAGTAACGTGGTAGTTACTACCTGCAGTTATACGTAAGTAATGTTAAAATCGCTTACTGCCTGATCCCATGACATATGGGCCTGAAAATTTGTTATTACTTCTACTTTGTTTAGTTGGTGTGCAATATACCGCAGCGAGTACTAGGCAAGCAATCGGGGCATCTGGGCTGTGTGCATTATCAGAGAGTATGCGCTCACGTACAGAAATTGTTACTGTCACGAATCACTACGCGTCCGATTCTGACAATTAGTGGGACGTGATGACGGTGCCAGTTTACTCTTTGTTTCTGAAAATTCAAGCTGCTAGGGGTGCAAACGTAAATATTGGGAGTGTGCGTGTATGAATGGCATGCTAGCCGAATTATCGAAGTAGGCTTTCTAGATTTCGCATTGTAACGCTTCCACCTAGTGGTGCGTATGACTCAGCCATGTGCCTCTCCAGTTTTGAAGCTGTACCGCCTCACTTGATTCGTGTTTCAGCTTTTCGCAGAGACGACAAAACGAATTTCAATGACAACAGAAGAGAGAGAGAGAGAGAGAGAGAGCAGCCTAAGGATGCGTTGCACGAGCTTCCAAATTGATATTCAGAATAAAAAAGAAAACACATATTTGTGCATCACATACAAAACTGGGTTAGCCGGGACTTTTTGTTTCTTACTCGATATCTGCACAGCCCTGTACTAGTGCGAAAAATATAACTGAAGGGATCAATAGCTTTAGTGATCAAAATGGACTCGGATGCCAGCTAAGTATGACATTTCTGCTGTCTCTCTCTGTCTTCAGGGTTGGTTGTATAGGCGTAACACGTTTATTGAAGGGAAGCTTTCAACGAAACGAGGATGCTCGTGTAAATGGAGTTAGAAACCAGAACCAACAGACGTAGGGAAAGGTTTGGCCATTAACTCGTATTTACGAGCGTGGTTCTAATGTCACTAAGCTTAAGTACAAGGTCCCATGGCAGATGGATCCACTATCCACCATAGAAATCGTGCGCCCCCGAAAGAGCTTTCCAGTAGACCAGTAAGCTCTAAGTTGTGGTTCTGTCGTTAACTCCACGAGGGCCATGCATCGTGCCTCTACCGTACTCTTACAAATGTTCCTGTCGTGTAGGCGAATCTAATCGCCCCGCAGTGTTGACGGCAACCAATGCTGTTTTGCTGTACAAAGCCCGAATCTGCTGGCTTGCAGTAGCCGTATATGTAGGAGTCTTTTTTGTGCGAATATAATATTCGTAAACTGCTCCTCCCGGAAATCTTTTGCTCCCCGGTTCTTACGGCAAAACTGACAGCTCGCGTTGGTCCTAGGAGTATGTACGCCACGTAAATGTAGTCAGTCGCTTACGAGTTTTGGTGCCACATGTCTTCCTCTCTGACCTTTGTTTTCGACTGGAATGAACGCACTTCTTACGTCGACTGTTTTGTTTATGGGCGAGTGAAGGCTCGCTGGCAGATGCGACTAAAGGGCACCCGTGTCTTGTAGAAATGCTGTTGGGTAAATGGCTTCCTTTTGGTCAGCGCACAAAGAGAACAGGAGCTGAATGCACACTGCCTCACCCAAATATAATAAATTGCAACAGTCTTTTGAATACAAGCTTCCGTGAACTTGATTGCAAAACAGATCCGTGTTTTTGAGCATGCATGCTCACTTAGATTGATGGTTTCCGTGTTTTATCTGAAATTCATAAGGGCGTTGTGCACCAAGTATTGGCCGAAATATAGCATCTATCTTAGAATAGCACAGTCATCGTTTGTAGTCTAAAGAACTTTTCGTTCGCGCTTATTTTGTAAGACAGGGAGAAAAAGAGCGAGAAATGAACTATTCAATTATCTTGTATTCATCTAGTCCAGCACGAAAGAAAAACGACGGGACTTCTTACCCAAAGCCATGTGGCGCTCAATGCGTGGCAAATTGATGAATCACAGGATGTGTTTAGACGAATAAGTACTGCTTCCGCAAGGCATTGCAATTTTCCGCAAACAAGTTTTTGAAGGTGACATTTTAGCCTGTCATGACAGCTGGATAGTTAATGAACGTTGGGGCGCGGAATGGGTATAGACAGTCAATACAAGTACCTGTGTTCAAGGGGCCATTTGCTCTAGATGGACAAGAATATTGTCACTGGCCTGGAATGAAACTGCACTACATTCCGTGCATAACGCGGCGAAACCCCTCATTAGTCGACTCACCCAGACTCACATCGAGCTTTGAGTTTGGGTGTAAGTCAATGTTGCCAGGACATATAAAATTAACGTAGCAAACTTTGTCATGAAATATCAGTAAAACTGAGTAGGTGTCATATTTTAGTATTAGCACTTAGTTTTTACATGACAGACTCTGTGCTCACATTAGTAACTACCGTAGAGTATTACAGATCTCATCAGGTAGTAAATATACCTGGTGTCCCAAAGGTGTCAACCTAGCACGATTTAATATTCTGAATAAATATAATAATGTTTCTGATGGCACTCAGCACATAGAAGCTTCACCGTTTTTGAGGCGTGAAAATAGACACGATAAGCACTCTTCTGAAGAAGACGGGCATATTGAGAGTTTGGCAGTGCCATTTTCACGTATACGGGTGGGCACAAGACTTTTCCTGAGAGCGGATCATATCACGTGAAATGCTTAGAGAGCTATGGGAGGCTCTAACAGATGCACTTTTGGAAGTATACAATAAAAGTTAGGTGGGAACGAGGTGGTTCTGCACTTTCGAGGTCTGCACCCACAAAAGTGTCTTACATCGCCGTTGCTTTGATTTAAAGCGCATTAAAAAACCCAGGTGATCGAAAATTCTGGAGTCCTCCACTACGACGTCTCTTCTAACGATGTCATGGCTTTGGGACGTTAAATGCCAGTAATATTTACATTATAAATTTTTCTTCGCCGATTCTTCGTTTTACGTTTTTGCGTGCTATTTCCCTTGGAAGTATTTACCCCATGGCTAATGTCTCCATTGCAATGTTTTCCCATCAAACAATTTCGTGTCTGGAACTATTTCTTCTCTCTGTGATCATTCACCCCTCTACAGTCCAGGAGCCGTGGAGGCTTTTCAAAAAGCACTGCATGTATCTGTCACATGTGAGCAAGTTTTGTTAGTTTTGTATGGTCATAAAACTGATAAGTGGCTGAGAGAAAAAGGAGGAAAGCGTAGCATGGAAAAATAATTGGTTCCAGTAGTCTAGCTGTGGTCGAAGGCTGCTCGTTTGCAAACTCCCTTTGCTCACGCATAGACAGTAAAATTTGTGTGAAACGTCAAAGCGATTCTGAAAACCTGCTAGTGGCTTTCCTGCAAGAGTACTTCACACTCGCAAACACTGGCTAACAGTCTAGTTTAGCGCTCTTTGCTTGTTTAGTGCTTGTTCATCCCTACACCATTTAGCGAAGGTAGCGTAACTGCAGGATAATCACACCTTGAATGAGGCTGTATATGGCGTACAGATCGAAAGGGAGAAACGACAAAAAGGAAAGGCAGGGGCACGTGTTAATAAAAAAAAGAATGTTTTTTGTGCTATTCTGTCCTCCCAGCAGTTCATATACATGATAAGCTCACTCAAATTACTTTGATGTGTCATTTAGGCAAGCTTATGGCTTTCTTTCTACTTACGTCCGTCATTACATGGCCCTCTGTCAAATGACGCTCGATGCTAAAAAAGCAGCATTTTTTGTGATAGTTTCTGTAGGAAAGGCAGGAAGACCTTGTAAGTCAATCAGCATAACATAAAAAAACAGTACATCTACTGATAAATTAGCAGCCGTTGTAACACTACATGGTCCGAGTGAGTCCGCGTTAGTAATATTTTGGTGCGTCTGAGTCCGAGTGAGTCCAAAGCGCCAAATCTATTTCTTGAGTGAGTTTAGTGAGTTCAACTTTTTTTTTGCTGACCCATGGTCCTATCTACTAATCTTCAGCATCACTATCAGCCTTACCTAGAATCTCTTTGTACGCACGCCAACTCACAAGTATTTCAAAGCAGTATCGTTCATACAACATTTCAATATTTTTTGATAACAAGCGGGGACTACGTGAGGGTGCCTTTACTCCCCCCTCCAACACTTTCAGGAATATTCTTCGTAAAGATATATTACGTTGTCATTTATTTTAACATAGATGTTCTTACTCGTTTTCAAGCACTCATAACTCGCATTCTAATGTACTACGTTAAAAGGCGCCAAGAAGCACACCAATTACCCGAGATGGTGGTTTTAAAGAGCCGTGACATTGTGTTCGAACAAGCTAATTCTAAGCTGATGCACTCACGAGCTGGCATAGTCAGAATCACTCACGCTCACATCGAGCTATGAGTCTGAGTGAGGCTGGGTGAGCAATATTTTTCCGAGTCTGAGCCCCAGTGAGTCCGCTTGAAGAAAGTATTGATGACTCTGAGTTCGAGTGAGTCCAAAGCGCAAGATCTATTTGTTGAGTGAGTTCGAGTGAGTTCAATGGTTTTTTTATGTATGATTGCGTGTAAGTGCCACCATTACATTATTGTACATCTTAAAATGAGGTTACGCACAATAGAGGTAACCTATTTTTAAAGAGAAATTGCGTAAAGGTAACATTACTGCGAATAACCATAAATTTTCATAACTGAACGATATTTAAATCATCAGGTCTCGGGATCGAATCCCGGCTGCGGTGGCTGCATTTTCGGTGGAGGCAAAAATGCTGTAGGCCTGTGTGCTCAGATTCGGGCGCACGTTAAAGAACCCCAGGTGGTACAAATTTCCGGAGCCCTCCACTGTGGCGTCTCTCATAATCATATTGTGGTTTTGGGACGTTAAACCCCACAAATAAACCAATAAATCAAGATTTAATTCATGAATTAAGCTAAGAAATATAACGTAGCTTGTGCTGTAGGCGCAATGCCAAAAAGACAGCAGAGCTGGCATGCACCTTGCGCATAGTCCTGACTCTTTTGCTAAATTTTGCACATTTTCTCCATCTTTGTTCCTCATTTGCTTTCTCGTTCTCTCTTCTACACGTTTTATTTATGTCGTTTTTCTCTCTTTATTACTTCTTATCTATTTCTGCCTTTCTATTTCCTTCTCCTTCTTGCCCGTCCTATGCTTCACCCCTTTCTTTCCTCCTGTCTGTCTATTTCTCGCTTACGTTCTTCTTCTTTCTACCGTTTTTCTCTATCTCTCACTTAAATTCTTCTCTTTCTTTCTCTTTCTCCATTTATTTCTCTATAGTTCTCCCCTTCTCATTGTTTTTGTGCTGCGCTTTAAATGTTGTTCTCTCTTCTCGTCGACTTAAAATATTTGTGCTCTTCCCTCTCCCAAATTTCTTCTCAAAACCTGTTGCTGAAGTACACAATACAAAGCTGCGCTATGCTCTGCTAGTGTGCCATGATAGCCCAGTGGTTGGGATGCTCGCCTTGGTAACGAAGGTATGCGGCTTTGAGCCTCACCTCGTGAATATTTCTATCCGCCAAGAATTGCTATCTTTCTCTGTACCTGTCTATTTATTATTTTTCTTTGCTTCTCTCTTTCTATACTTATTCTCTGACCCATCAGAGGTATTATTGGCCACACGGGAGAAATGGGTGCACGTTCTCAGGGAGCGAAGCCGAAGATGACGAATTTGAAGGAGAGGATGTAGAGGGCATGTGCCCCCTACATTAGATGATCATAATTTCCGTCAACGACAGAAAACTTACGGCGAGCTATACCAGCTTCACTGTCAATGTAGTGTAGAGGATTACACATTGCACAGAAGTGCACATTTAACACTGTGGTATTTAATACCGACTTTGACAGTGGCTGCACCCCGCCGCGGTGGTCTAGTGGCTAAGGTACTGAGCTGCTGACCGACAGGTCACGGGATGAAATCCCGGCTGTGGTGGCTGTATTTTCGGTGGAGGCGAAAATGCTGTGGGCTTGTGGGCTCAGATGTGGCTGCACGTTAACGAACCCCAGGTGGTAGAAATCTCTGAAGCACAATACTACAGCGTCTCTCAAAATTACATGGCAGTTTTGGGACGTTAAACCACAACAATAATAATATTATTGCCTAGAGCGCCCAACCAGCTACTTTGGCTGCCGTACTCTGCAGAAACATGCAAACACTGAAGCGGTAGTGATACCTACAGCATATATTCATACTACATGCTGGTTTCTTGTGCAATAATAGAAGCATGAACGCAGGATTGTAGCTAACGTAGGGCAGCAGATAAGGACAACAGCGTCAACAGCCATGCATTGCAACGGTCTATACAAGTGTGATTTAGCCTGTATTATGTTGTGCATTGCAATAATATTTCGTGCACGTTCGTATAAGGGAGGCGGAAGTAAGCATACTTTACTGCAACCGAGTTTACGATAGTAAGAGAGGTTGCAAAGACATCTTTGTCGTGGTTGTTGGAGATACGTCCACTAGGAAGAGCAGCGGCCGCACCGGAAACCGGAAATAGAAATGCTTCTCCTCGTCCCTTCTCTCGCGCAAATCCACAACCCCACACCAACACAGGCATACGCAATAAAATATATCAAAACGCGTAAATTCTGCGCCTAACGTACGTGAAAGCCTGCGAAGAGGGCAGAGGTGCGGCCACCACATATGTTTGCATGAATCCTGTTTGTTTGAAGTATTCACTCTAAAGAGAAGCACAACACGAACTGATAAGAGGGTTAAGCAATGGCGAATGTAGCAAACATTTTTACGTCATTTATTGAAAGAGGTCACCCTTATTCAACGTAATCATCTTTGAGAATACTTCCTCGTTTAAATAACGCGGACGCGACATGGCCAACAGGTGAGCTTTCTTCCTCTATTAGGAGGCTCGGTTGAATATTTTAGGTAATGAGCGATCATTAAACCACAAACAAAACATAATCGACAATTTTTCTTGCCGCCTTTGAACCAGTGAAGCTAGGAAACTCAATAGAATACGGTAGATAATCATGCGGCATAGAAACGTTATCTGTGTCACGTGACGTTGGTCAAGTGACACTGTAATTCTGACTGAACTTACGTGTGCTGCTAAGAGAGTAAATGCAATTAATAAATGCGAAGCATTTATTAACGAACTTCGGCGACTTTGAGCGTATCTATCTATCTATCTATCTATCTATCTATCTATCTATCTATCTATCTATCTATCTATCTATCTATCTATCTATCTATCTATCTATCTATCTATCTATCTATCTACTACTTTTATCTCTCCTGGCCGTTTCGATAATGGTATCAATTGATTGATTGATTGACTGATATGTGGGGTTTAACGTCCCGAAACCACCATATGATTATGAGAGACGCAGTAGTGGAGGGCTCCGGGAATTTCGACCACCTGGGGTTCTTTAACGTGCACCCAAATCTGAGCACACGGGCCTACAACATTTCCGCCTCCATCGGAAATGCAGCCGCCACAGCCGCGATTTGAACCCGCGGGATAATGGTATCAATACCAAGCTTAGTATGGCATAACATGACTGTATGAAGGACAAATTTGACTAGTCGTAACATGAAAACCATGACATGTATGTGATGAATTTAATTATTTAAATTTCATGGTCCTGCAACTCTTGCGGTGATTTGGTTCACATGGCATGTTGCAAAACTGGTATGGTATGGCATAATTGCATGGCGAATACAAGCGACAGACCTTAACATGAAAATCATGACATGCGTGCTATAAACATGCCACGCTCATAATGCGCTGGCGGCCGTTTCACTAGTGTCCCATTTACCAAATTCGGTATTACAGGACATGAATGGATGACGAAAGTATGCGACTGGCGAACAGATGATAATCATGAGATGCGTGTCATGTAACAATATGACTACATGCCACTCTCATGATGCGCTGGCGGCCGTTTCGCTAGCTTCACACGTGCCAAATTTAGTATTACGCGACGCCAATAGATGCCGTATGTATGTGACATGGTGCAAGCATGATAATCACGAGATGCGTGTTATGTGAGAACTTGACTACATGCCACAGTCAAGGCGCCAATACATTTTGACATGACGCGGTGTGCGTGCTCGCCGGCGTTCATTTCGCCGCTTCACGCTGACGTTACCACGCCAGGCGCCTGTTCTGCCGTATAATGGCAGGCGCGTGCCGTGCTGGGTTGCTTTGATGCATGCACGTTTCAGCGCGTCCGGCGTCCCTCCGTCACAAAAAGAGGGAGACGCAGTGTTATCTGGGTAACGCATCAGAGCGAAAGGCAGCATGTCGCATTTCGCGCCAGTTGCCGTCGGGCCGCGCTGACGGACGCAGGTCGCGCATGGCGTCAGACTGTAGAGTGCTCACGTTTTGCTAACGTAGGGTCACTGTGCCCAGTGTGAGTGCTCATCAACGCTACATTGGAGTATATTGAGTCCTTCATGATGCGCTCGTTATGGATTTGCTGGCTGCACATATACATAATTTGGTGTTACGGGACGTCAATGTATGACGAATTATATGGCTGGTGCAAACATGATAATCCTTACACGCTTGTCATGTAAGAACATGACAACATACCCCCCACATAGCGTGCTCATGGCCGTTTCTCTAGCTCCACATATCCTATATTTGGTATCACGTGACCTGGATAGATGATAAATGTACACAACACATCCAAACATGATAATCATGACACGGAAGTCATGTACGGCATCATTTACCTCCACCTCGTAACATTGTGCTCATTTTAAAGGGACATATCAAGATTTCTCCTTCGTGCTTCGCATATCATCGATTCCCACTGTACGTGGGATTTGCCAATTTTTTTTTGCAGCGGGGCCTACGCTACTCCTTAATCTTAGGGCGCGCGTCCATGTGAAAAAAAAAAGAAAGCTAGGCTGAGCTTACCTGATACGATTGAGCGACGACGTCACGAATCAACAAAACTTCTGACTTCATTCCAATGCCTCAGGATGAGTTCAAGTGAAGTCACGTGATTAGACAAAGATAAAACAATCCCGGAGGCTATGTAACGCTGTTGCAGGAAGCTTCGGCGGAGCGCTGAGCGTCAGTACGTGTTTCGAATCTCTATATGCGTTCGCTTGGTCGTACCAGGAAAGTATAGGTCGAGCGGGCACGTGGGAACGTCCGAGTAGCAGCGCGCTTATGATGGACGCCGACGTGCGCCGAGACGGGAGTGCGTCCATCACCTTCACTGGTCAGTCACCTTCACATACTGGAGTAGCGACAAAATATTTTGAGGGCGAAGCTCCTTAAACCGCGGGACGTGCGTTTCTGATGTATGTAGTAGTAGTAGTAGTAGCAGTAGTAGTAGTAGTAGTGATAGATAGCCATTTCTCGTTTATTCTTTGGAATGTCCGCTCGATGACGGTACTTGTATGTGATGACTCTACGATGAAAAGATGTGACATGGTGGTACTTGGAATGTTCATTAGATAGATGGACAGACGTATGGATGGACGCACGAACGGACGGACGGACGGACGGACGGACGGACGGACAGACAGACAGACAGACAGACGCATGGACAGACGAACGGATGGACGGATGAACGGGCGGATGAATGAGCGGATGGATGGGTGGACGGACGGACGGACGCATGGGTGGGCGGACGCATGTATAGTCGCATGGGCAGACGCACGGATGGACGGAAGCAAGAACGAATGGACGGACGAAAGCATAGACAGACTGACCGTGGCTTCGTCCCGTTCATCATGAATCACTCCGTGGATATGCTGTGATTTTTTTTTTTTTTTGCAAGCTACTCGAGAAATGGGCAAAGAGGTGCTAAGGTTGAAGCTTGAAGTAATTGGGGTGTTGTTGGTATTGGGGGCATTGGTACTGTTTATGATTATGATATGTTTACCCGGATATGTACAGCCCCGAGTGCCTTGATAACAACCTATGTGGTCAGGGCCTTGAAAATAGATGGTTATACAGGCCACTTCGTCGTAAAGGTTGGGCGCCGTAACAATCGCACCCGATCGCCAACTAATACCTAATACCGCTTTCATTGTAATGATTTTGGTTGTATATGTGTTCATCTGTACATCGATTCCAGTTTCACCTATAGGATTACTGTATGTGCTGCTTCAGAGCTCATTTTTTATGTGCAGTCATGTGAGAGAATGCATTATCTTTGTGCGCTATTATAAGCATAATAGTCACAATAAAATTCAGAAGACAAACAAAGACAGATTCTATCTGCTTTTCTGGCATTTGAAACCAGACATCCCGTTAGGAGCTACTTCGGTCAAGCGGCTTCTGGCACGTGTTTAGATTTTATTTCAGTC
The DNA here is from genome assembly GCF_043290135.1 of Rhipicephalus microplus. NCBI lineage: Eukaryota > Metazoa > Arthropoda > Arachnida > Ixodida > Ixodidae > Rhipicephalus > Rhipicephalus microplus. The sequence goes on from NC_134700.1 coordinate 213,337,215, forward strand.
TCTAGAAAAGGAGGCTGATGTCGACAGCATATGCTGCTCTATTGTATTATACGGCTATTGTTCTGCCCTTCGCAGAATACCGAAATTTTTGTCATGTATCCCTACTTTCTTCCAAAACAAAGTAAGTTAAGGAAATAAGAAGCGTCGTTTATTACTGGCTTAGCTCGGCGATTTCAGAGTTCATACTCAAGCGCTCTTAAGGTCGTGGAAGATTCCAAGGTCCCATTTAATAAAAACATTTTCTTCGAATTCTCCGGAGCTCCCTGCGGCTGTCATGTGGCAGCATAAAAGCATCGTAGTTACCCAAACTTGCATTGTTGGGGGAAGCTAAGCAATTCTATATGGCTATTTTATAGTGTTAGACATATCTTAGACCACGGTTGTTTAAAATTGCAAAAGACTGTTTTTCTACGCATAGGCAAACACAAAGTAGAGTGTCGCACATTGTTGCCATTGGTGGTAATTTTCGCCAAAGTGGCTACTTTGGAACTTCGTCTGGTGACTACCCTAGAACTAACCCTTGCCTAAATTGTTTTGTTAGGTTAAGAAATGCAACGTAGATGATGCTTAGGATGAATAGAGTAGAAAGATAAAAAAGTAAGCACTACAAAGGCACGTATAAGAGTGGTACGCAAGCAGGTGAGAAAAGTGCAGCTCGCAAGAAATAAACATATGTAAAAAAACTTAATAAAAAAAACTAAAACTGAAGATAACTGTCTCCTACATTATACACCCAAAAGTGGGAACGACGCAGCTTCACGTGCAGACACATACTGCTGAGTTTAGAGCTAGGCAAGCTGTCAGTTAGACTCATGATAATACGATGGCCTTCCCGTTGTTAGGCGTTTCATAGCCGTTACGCCCTGGAGCTACGCCACCTCTCTATTCCGGTGCAGCTAAATTTGCGATTAAGACGGAAAATTAGCTTGCCGTGCAGGGTATTCCCAAAGACATCAAGCTAAGGAATAGTGCGAAAGTGACGAGAGGATGATTCTTATCGCAAGGATTCCTGTTGCTGCCCGCGCACGTGAAAAGTGCTATCTTACTAAGCCTTAGTGTGCGCACGGTTCTTTCTTGGGGAAGAGAGGCGGCATGTCTCGACCCGGCGTGACTCCTCCCCACTTCCCCATAAAGGGCCGAGTCTACAGGAAAACAGGCTCTGCGGTGGATGTAAAAATAAAAATGAAACGACGATGAACAGTCGCCTTCAATATGACTCGCAACTCGGGAGCGCGTGGCATCACGAGTTCAAAGGTTGCGGCCTCAACTTGTTTTTGTTCCAACAACTAAATGCTATTTTCCTATTTGTTCTCATGGTGAAGTGAGGTAACCGCGTTTAGTAATGGAAATAAGAGACAGTCTAAGCCATGCGCAATCTTTAAACTCGTGAGGTCATTCACTCTCGTGTCGCAAGTGACACTGAGCGCGACTGTATATCTCAGAGCGGCTTACTTTTAGTACGCTGACATTACAGTGGCGAAGATAAGAAGTATAAGCAGTTCTTGGGATGCAACGTCCCGGGCCCTAGACCGCCGTTATAGCAAAAAAACCGCATGATCGTAACCCGGCACTTTAAACAATGGCGGTGAAGGCATAAAGGTACGACAAAGTAAAGGTACGAGACAGACTTGGATTGCCTCTGGAACAGTTAAAGCGTGTGGCCCGCCTTGAGCACACGCCTCTGTTATCAAGTACGAGCAACTTTGCATCTGGGTTGTTCTGCAATCTTCTGTGGAAGCGTTCTATGTGACTTCCTTTATTACTGCTTTCCTTTGAATATTTCACACTCACCTGGAATATTCGATGCAATTATAACAGTGCGATGGTTTACACGAGCGGACAGGTACCATAGTGTTTTGTTTCTGTAAGTATTTATATGTCGCTACTAATTGAATCTCAAAGAAGTCTTCTTATTTATGAAATATGAAGAAATCGTGAAATTTGAGCTGACCGGTACAGTGCTGGTCGATTTGAAGAGGTCAGTTGAGCAGAAAGACTGAAAGTAACACCTCTCAACAACGTCATCCCGCCGCGGTGGTCTATTGGCTAAGGTACTCGGCTGCTGACCCGCAGGTCGCAGGATCGAATCTCCGCTGCGACGTGCACATTTTCTCGTGTGGCGGCAATGCTGTAGGCCTGTGTTCCCGGATTTGAGTGCACGTTAAAGAACCCCAGGTGGTCAAAATTTTTGGAGTGCTCCACTACGGCATCTCTCGTATTAATATATGGGTTTTCAGACGCTAAGCCCCACATATCAATCAATAAATCTTGGAACAACTTCCTTGATAGGCACATATCTAATGGTGTCTGTGTAAATGACATTACACCACTGGTAACGCTATACTTTGTGCTTGCTTGACACTGTGAAGCATCGTCATAGCGAAAATTTCATTGCATTTCCGGCTCGGAGGTTACCATCATGCAAATTAAAACATCAGTATTGATTGAAACGCCAGTCCTCTACTGATTTTCCACGATATGAACCCGCCATTCAATGATTGGCTTTCATACGGGCGCATTTCAAGCATAACTCAAGCGAGTGAGACAGTGAGTGAGTGAAATAACTTCATTAGGTTCACAATAGACGCGAGTAAACTCAGCGTCACCTGACTAGGCCCTTTCGCGGAGCATAACTCAAGTGAAATATTTCTAAAGCTTTTGACAAGATGCTTAACTGTGAACGGCTGGAACAATAGTTGGCGATGTTCAGATAAAACTAAAGCCGTATAAAATCACTGATAGAATAGTGTTAACAACTAATGGAATTGCTGAAAAAAAAACGTATATATGAGAATAAAGGGTCATGAGATGGAAGGGTCGGGGCAGTGTACTGCTGCATTATTTACACTCCCGATAACAGCTGAAAGAAATTGCAACCACGCGTAACAAAAGAAGAAATTCGGGAAGAAAAATTTCATTTTCTTATAAGGCGACTCGAGCACAATGTCTTCTAATTTTTCATTGAAATTGATTGTATTGATCTCCCTTAAGCGCCCTCTCTTTCCCACGAAAGCTTACCTACCCCACTGTTATTTTAAATTGCCTCCGGGATCAAAAAAACTGGTAAGTTTCTGCACCTCACGTAATTTCACAGTGCCTTTAAGATGAGCCAATTTTCGTCCAGATGACGATGTCATGTGATGACGCCATTTTGTGACGTCCAGCTCCATGAGGTAATGGTAACTTCGCGTGGCGTACCTAATCTATGTGACTTGTGACGTCATAAGATGATTGTTCGCTTCCCTAGTGTTGACGCCAACGATCACGTGTCGCTTTTGTTGAGGCATCTGAGGCCTTCTTCGCCTCTGTATGTATACGACAAAATGCGTCAAAAGAATACGACGGGACAGTGGACCGACATGCAGGCCAGTGTGCCAAAACCTATGAACTACCGGTGATCTTTGCGAGGATCACGTGCGTTTTTTTTTAGTTTTTGTCCGCGTAGTTGAAGCACTAAGGCCAATCTAGAGTTATCATTCGGCAATAAGCGAAAAAATATATGTCAGCCAGAGGCATAAAATACGCAATAAATGAAACACGAGAAAGGAGCGTGGCAACCGCATTATGCAATCGCAGTGCGGTAGAGTCAAAGACGCCGCTCTTCACAGACGCTGGCAGTTCTGTGCACCGAGAGAGATATATTTAGCCAGAACCACCGATCCCTGGCCATGCGTCGCTTTGCATGAGCCAAGCAGCAGAAAAGCTGCGCGGCACCGCATTCAGTGAAACAAACAAGTCACGACTATTTACCTGCTCCAGTGGCGCGCTATTCTTTTCTCCACAAACGTCGTCTCAGCGAGCGAATTTAGCTGAAAGGGCATTTCGCTTCGCCGTGGAGCTTACACGCATTTTCTTTAGCCTGCTGTACATTTATGGCTTTTGTGTGCGCACATCGATGTGGAAAGGAAGGTTCTTGGATTCCTGACCTCATTTAGACCCCGAGAGCAGTAACATACTATTTCAAAAATATTTTTTCTCGCTTAAAACAAAAGTTATTCTGATAAAACTTTCTGAGTGAGTGGAGGAGGAGGAGGAGGAAGGGAAGAAATGAAAGGCAGGGAGGTCAACCAGACGCACGTCCGGTTTGCTACCCTGCACTGGGGGAAGGGGTGGGGGGATTAAAGGAGAAGAGAGAGAGAAGTGAAGGGCAACGTGTGTGTAGGTGTGACCTTGTCCATTGCACGCTTATAAGCGGTCGCGTAGTCCGGTCGTCTTTAGAAAACTTAGCAGTGCCCGCGTCGCTTTGCTGGCCAGCGACGCGTACAGCCATGAACCAAGTATCTTCTCTTCGGAAAAAGGTCTACTGTCTAGTGTCTCCAACGTTTCGCGTAGCAAATTGCGTTCGCTCGCAAAACGTTCACATGAACACAGTAGATGTTCTATTGTCTCGTCAGTGTCGCACGATTCACATCGGGAGCTATCCGCCATTCCTATGCGAAAGGAGTACACCTTTGTAAAAGCTACTCCTAACCACAGGCGGCACAGTAAAGGCTTTTGCCTTTTAAATCAGCGCATAGCAAATTGGTTAAGAGAGGCATAGTGAACTCCTGCTTCACTAATGCCCTGGACAGATCATGTTTCCATATGATGGAAACAAGCTTCCAAAATCAAGTTGAGCGTCTGAAAGAAGCTGGCTACCCGGATTCGCTTCTCATTTCTGTGGCAGAAACAATAAAAAAGAAGAAAAAGCCCAGAAGCAGAGAGAGCACTAATGACAGAGACAAAAGCAAACGTGACAAAGTCGCGGTAATCCCTTACAAGCACCAGCTATCTCACAAGATAAAAAAGCTCGGACAGCGCATGGGCGTAAAGGTCGTTTTTTCGGCACCTTACAAGCTCTCTCAGCTAGCCAAAATGACATGTGTAAACAATAGGCCCAAACAAGCTTGCACTGTCAGGCATAAAACCCAGTTTGTCAGATGTGACATGAATGTAGTTTATAGAATTCCGCTATCTTGTGGTGCGTGTTACATCGGGCAGACTGGGAGATGCCTAAATGAGCGCCTGCGCGAGCACGCACGCAATGTGCGCACTGGCAATGAAGGTTTTTTAGCTCAGCACGTCAGTAGGTGTGGCTGCCTTGCGCAGTTCGAAAGCACGGTCGTAATGTTCAGGCACAAAGACGATCATACCCGTATGATTGTCGAAGCGGAAAAAATGGCACGGGAACCAGAACACTGCGTCAGCAAACCGTCGTTAGCTCTTTTAGATAAAGAGCTACGGTATCTGGCAAGTGGCGCACATGGTCCTTGAATCTGCTTTTGTCAAACGTTCACGTTTTGTCGATTGTTAAGTGCTAAGTCATCATTTTTTGTAGATTTTCGTGTTTTCTGTTTCTGTTTCAGTCATATATATGTGGTTTGTGAAAAATAAACCTTCAGTTGATAGTCTGCGCTTGTCCTTGTATCTTCTTGTCGTCCGTGTTTACTACCGCGCAGTTACATACGTCGATCATGAATCACCAACTCGCCCAATCGTCCACCTTGATTAGGCACAGTAAAGTTGCATCCTGGCGGGAGAGGTCCGATGGAACTTGAAGCTTTCTCGATGGGTCCAATTTGTGTAGGCGGCGGTTCCCGACACTGGGGTCACTCAGCCAAGTTTCCGACATGGTGTTAGCGAACGAGTGAAGGCCCCTTACAGCGTCGGTTCTCGACAATGGAATTGGGGTTGTCTGGGCGTCCACGTGGGCGGATTGGGCAGCATTATCAGCAAGGTCATTACCGACAATACCACAATGTCCCGGTAACCACTGGAACACCAAGTCATGTCCTTTCGATAAAGCTTCCTGAATCACTTCTCTTATTTCATTCACTAGTTGTTGATGCTCCCTCTGTCGTAAAGCTGATTGCAAGCCCTGAAAGGATGCCTTGGAGTCACAAAACACAGCCCATTTTTGAGGTCGGGCTTCCGCGATATAAAGTATAGCAGCACGTAAAGCGGCAAGCTCCGCTGCTGTGGATGTTGTCCTATGCGACACTTTGAGCTTTATAGTGACCTGGTACGCCGGGATGACAACAGCACCTGTGGAGCTGTCAGCCGAGACCGATTCATTGGTGTAAATGTGGGTCCTTTGGCCGTATTTTTCGTTGAGTAGCGACAATGTCCCCTGTCGTAGGACCACTGTTGAATGATGGCTCTTGTTCATTATTCCCGGAATAGTTAGGCACAGCTGTGGTTGTTGTAGGCACCGCGGGGGTGACGCTGGTCTTGTTGCTGGAGTGAAGCCAAAAGGAAGGCATTCTCTATGAGAAGAAATAATCTTTGAAAACATCGCGTGTGGTCTTTGAAGTGGCAACACTGCAACATGGTAACCAGGAACTCGGCAGAGGTGTCTTATGTGGGCTCTCAAATTGTCAGTGGTGATGTAAGTTCGAATTGGATGCTCTCTTGCGATCATAATTGCCCCGTAGCGCAGTGAATGTTGCTAGTAAATCTGCTATTGAGCATACTTTTATTAAGACCACCGCAATCTCTATTTCGCGACCAAACATGTGCAAAAATGAGCACTTTTACAACTTTGTCACCAACTATATACTTTATTTCGCACTTATACGTTTGAAATTATTTTTGGGCAACAGTAAAACATCCTGGCAATAAGCTAATTTTAACTATCACATTTTGCTGAATGCTCTCTTTGCATAAAGGAATCCTCAATATGTACTACAATCTCCATATTGGAGGCCGCATGAAAAACACACGAAAACGTAAACGTTTGGGAAACCTATTTTAAGTAAAACAAAGCTACCGTTCTTCTAAAGGCAAAAATCTGTCTTAATCTAACTTATAACGAGATATGGTTTCAAGGTTTGCGAAAAAATTCACATAATGTCAGTGGTACTGAAATTTTTTTTTCGTGAAAAATGTTTTTGGGGAACACTTTTTGCTTTAGGTAGATCTGAATTTTTTCAAGGAAATCACAGAGGATCGAGCGCCAAGGTTTGGACCATATTTGAAGTCACGATGTCTTGTATGTAAAGCGATATGAGAGACAGACAAAGCAACCAGCACACAATCCAAGTTTTCGATCAACGTACGAGGAAACCTAACATACGATTCTTCTAATGCAGTACACCTACTCGAATGACACGCGTACAGTATGCAGTACATCGGACAAACAGAAACACCCTCTGTGATTCGTTTCAATAATCCCAGAGCACATGCAAAGTCAGCCCATGTATACCTCAATCAAAACATCTCAACCTTCCGGACCATTCATTCGACAAACTATTAGTAACACTCGTAGAAACGGGATTTAAATCCAACCGAGAACCTGAACAACAAGAGCCATACCTCATTCACCAATTTAACACCCTCGATGGAGGAATAAATGAGAATCCGGGTCCACTTGCAGCGAATAAAGCATTAGAAAGCAATGACGACAAGAATGACAATAATAACTGAGTTCACGGCACTGCAGCTGCGACGGGCACTGGACAACTGAAAATACTTCCAAGTGTAACTACTCTTCCTAAGTACAGCTGTCGTCTGTTTCTGTTTCCACCTTACTATCCAGTCAATTGTGCCAAGCATGACATGTCCAACAGCAACCCTGTGCACAATCGGGAGGCCCCTACCGCATGCGTAATCCAGAAGCGGGCCAGAATTGACATTGCACCCGCTTGCTATCCTCTGTGGCAATACGCGGCACCCCTCTTTCAACGACAAGACGTCTACGAGGCGCGGAGTAGTTAAAGGCTTAAACTTCTTGAAAAAGCTCTTTTTCCCCACACCGATCCCCCAGAGCCACGCGGCACCGTCTGGTCGATTACGTTAGTGGAAGAAAGGATATGCAGACCGCGGACATCCTAATGGTGTACGTCAGGAAAAAAAGAAGTAAAGGAAAAAAAATAAAAAGGAGGAGTGAGAAGGAAGGAAAAGGGAAGGAAAAAAGGGGGTGGAAGAGGGTGGCTGGGAGAGTCCACATCATGTTCACAATGCATTTCTTTCTTTCCTTCTTTCTCTATTTTATTTTTTCCCGCGTACCTTCTCTCATTTAAAATTGTATAAAGCTGAGCACCAACATTCTGTACCCTCAATACTGATGAAGGCAAGACTCTGGGTGAAACGTCGAAATAAAACACTTTGTGACTGCTCACGGACGATCTACTTGACTACTTGCAACGCTACCGCCACTCCACCATCGTGCCTGCAATATATATATATATATATATATATATATATATATATATATATATATATATATATATATATATATATATATATATATATATAAATAAATAAATATATATATATATATATATATATATATATATATATATATATATATATATATATATATATATGATACTTTTGAGTGCCCTTACGTACCCTACAAAGTGGACGAGGCGATAGCCACCAAAGTGGCTCAGTTGGTAGAGCATCGGACGCATTCGTAGGTTTGGTGTCCCTGCCCTCAGCAACTTATCTTTTCTTGCTTCACAATTACAGTAAAATTACTTTTACTAACATTCCTTATACTTTCCTTGGCATATTTGTTTGCCAGTTTTCATTCATACTGCGTCTAACAAAGAAAAAGACCCCATTAAGTTACCCTTCCTTCCTCCTGTATGATGTACGTGCCCCAGGTATAAACTCTCTCTCTCCCTATATATATATATATATATATATATATATATATATATATATATATATATATATATATATATATATGTATATATATATATATATATATATATATATATATATATATATATATATATATATATATTTAACGATGAGACATGGCGTCAGTCAGAACACCAGTTTATTCTGACTTTTTGTCTTGTCTTCCTCATCTTCCTTTCCCACATTCACCTGTGAAGCGTCACACGTTTCCCCCTCCCCCCGAGAGAGCTTCAACTTATTGGGACAATAGTAGCGACGCAGTTTGTTGACGTGCACAATGTGAGTAGTTGTGCTTAATGGAGCTATGCATCGGTCGATCTCATAGTTCACAGGAGAGACTCTGCAAAGAATTGTGTAAGGTCCTTCCATGACTGAACTGAGCTTTCCTTTGTTCGGTTGCCTAGGTGTTTCGTAGAGGACCAATTCACCAGGTTGGAAATCTTGTGGTAGAAATTTTTGTCGTAGATTATCTTGTTCTTCTTATGATAGGCAAGCGTGTTCTTGATTGCACTTTTCCTTGCTTCTTGCACACTCTCCACTGGTGCGTCTAAAATTGTGACGTATGAAGGAATTACATACATGAGGTACGATGGTGGATATCGTGTTACTTTATGTGGGGTTCTGTTGTATTCATCGACGACATCTTAAAGATGTTTGACCCAAGATTTTTGTGGCTGATCATTCATTTTGAACTTTAGCCGGGTCACAATAGTCTGATTCGTACGTTCGTTCATGCCATTACATTGAGAATGTTGGGAGGATGTGAACAATTGGTGGACACCGTTTCGTTTTAGAAACTGTTTGAATTTTCCAGCTGTGAGAGCTGGTCCGCGATCAGATGGGAACTTCTTGGGTTTTCCTGCAGCAAAGATGGCGATGATGCACGAAATGTATCCGTCACAAGTTTCGTTTTTGTGGGGAAACGCCCAGACATACCGCGTAGTGTGGTCGATCGCCAAGTGAATAAACTTCTTTGTCGAGCCGTATCCTGAAAAGCCACCTATAGTGTCCATTGCTAAACGATCAAAGGGTTGTTCTGCAGGTGGTAGTGACTCGAGAGATCCAAATCTCTTGGTTTTCAGCTTTTTGCAACGCTGACATATGTCAGAGTGGCGGACGTAGGATGAAACGTCTGTGATGATTTCCAGCCAATAGTAGGATGATGACAACAAGCTCAGACTTTTCTTTACTCCGACGTGTTCGAACTGACAGTGTGCTTTCTGCAGAACGCCCTGTCGAAGCTTGAGAGGAACCACTTTGCGAATTCCTTTACGTGTCACGATAGTGACCCCGTTTTCCGTTGTGTACTTGCAGCGAGAGCGGTCATCCTGGTAAGTTTGAAGTTCTGGTAATGAAAGAAGTTGAACCATAGGGCTTCTCGAAAATTCGTCCGCCTCGATGTTTTTGCTGCTCTTTTGATGTCGAATGTTAACGTCATACATCGACAGCTTCAAAGACCATCTAAAGAGCCGGCCATGGGGTTTTTTATGTTTCTGAGCCATTGTAAAGCAGCATGATCGGTGACAACAATGAATGGTCGTCCATGTAAATAGCAGTGCCACTTATCAACAGCGTCTATTATAGGGAGGCATTCGAGCTCTGTAATGGCATGATTTAATTCGTGTGTGAGTAGCTTACGCGAGTGATAGGCAACGGGGTGTTCTTTACCATCATGATTTCGTTGCTTCAGAACTGCACCTACGCCTACGTTAGATGCGTCGGAATGAAGAATGCATGGTTTCTCGCAAGAAAAAATCGTAAAACCGGTTCTTTGGTCAGACAGTATTTCATGTTCTCAAAAGCTTGTTCACATGAGGAATCCCATTCCCATGGTGTGTCCTTCTTCAACAGCTTCGTAAGTGGGAAAACTATGTCACTGAAGTGCGGTATAAACTGGCGGTAAACATTGGTGGTGCCTAAAAAACGCTGAAGCTCTTTCGGGGATTTAGGTCTTGGGAATCGCAATACAGCATCTATGTTTCTTCGTATAGGCGACACTGTACCATGCGACACTCTGTGACCCAGATATTCAATGGAATCTGGGGCAAAATGGCATTTCTTGAATTTAAGTTTTATATTCTCCATTTTTGGGGCATGCAATAGAGCTTGGAGGTGCTGTAGGTGATCAGTAAATGTGTCGGAGAAGACTACAATATCATCAAAATAGTTAACGAAATTCTTTAAGGTATGTTTTCCGATAACTGATTTCACAGCTCTTTCGAACGTAGCAGGAGCATTTCTCAAACCGAAAGGCATAAGAAGCCACTCATAAGGCCATTCGGCGTGACGAAAGCTGTTTTTGTGATGTCCCCTGGGTTCATTTTGACATGCCAGTAGCCTGATGTGACATCCACTGATTTCAATTTTCCCAAGTAGTCTAGAACATCGTCTATTCGCGGAATAGGTTGATAGTCAGGCACAGTGACAAAGTTAAGCTTTCGATAATCAATGCATAAACGTGTGCGTCCTTCTTTTTTCTCTGCAGGCATGACGGGAGCCTCGTATGAAGAAAAAAATGGACGCACTACACCTTGCTTGAGAAGTAACTCCACTTGCCTAACAATTTCCTCTTTGTCTGCCGGGGAGCATCGATAGGGTGGTCTGCGGATAGGGACTTTGTTGCTGAGGGCGATGCAGTGTCTTTCATCCGCGATACACCCGAATTCCATCTGAGACTTTGAGAAAATGTCCTCGTAACTGTGAAGCGCATCTCTGAAAGCAGCTTGTTGCGATGGTGGAAGGTGCGTGACATCAACGGCTTGGAGTGGGATTGTATCGGCGCTGAAGACACCCTTTTTAGTTTGAAAGGAATTCTGCGGAGCTTTGTTGTCTTGAAGCAAAGTCATTGTGTTGAAGTCCAGTAAAAGGTTGAAAAAGAAGGCGTTGTCCAGGCCTAGCAATAATTCAATCTTCATGCCTGGCAGAACGTGTGCTTGGACTGCCCGCTTTATCTTCCCTATTTCCAACTGTGTGTGTACGCGGCGCAAAGTTTTTGTGGTTCAGGTGACTTGTTTGACACTAATGCATGGATCCTTGAGCAACTGCAGCTTGAGTTTTTTGAACACAACTTCATTGATACAGGTATTAGTCGCTCCTGTATCCAGGGTTGCGTTCACCATGTGTCCGTTCAGAAGAGCAACAAAACGTATTAATGAAGCTTTGGCCCGCCCTCTTCGTTTCCCTGGTTGTCAGTTAGAGCAGGCACCATTTCACGACAAGACACTCATTGTGCCAGTGAAACTGATTTGGCAAACTAGCGGATGCACAATGTCGGAACTCACTGTGAGGGGTGCGCCTCGATCCTTCAGGGAGCCATGGTCGCGTAGAATGAGGCTCTCGATGCATGAGCTGCCTCTTTGACGAGCGTTGGGAAGCATCTCTGTGGACAGAGTCTTCCACTTTAGGCGCAGCAGCAAGCCACTTGGCTGGGGTGGTGAGTGTCAGTTTAGCTAGGCGACTTTTGATCTCCTCAGGTACACCGTCGGTCAATCCTGATACTACGTGAACGTCTTTCAAGTCTGCGAGGCGACCAAGACGCGTCTTCTCTTCGTACTAGTGCCTGATGCGCTGTTATCTTTTGAGCCTGCAGTGTATGAATTGGCGGAAAGGGTCGCTGACAGGTGCAGAAAATCGTGATATCATGCTTGTTTTGATCCATTCCCACGTATCTTCTGCGTCGAAAATCTCGGTGAAGTACCAGCGGAATGCCTCACTTTCCAGGTACTCGTTGATGCAGTCGATGCGATCTCGTTTGGACCAGCTGACGTTGTTCGCCTTCGTTTCGAAGAGGTGCAACCACTTGTCAACAGAGACGTCGTCTTCAGCTCCGATGTATTTCGGCAGGCTCATCATATTTTTTGGAGGGCTCATGATGTTGTTGCGTTAGATCCTGTCGACTTAGTGTAACGGATGAGACATGGCGTCAGTCAGAACACCAGGTTATTCTGACTCTTCGTCTTCCTCATCTTCCTTTCCCACATTCACCTGTGAAGCGTCACACACACACACACACACACACACACACACACACACACACACACACACACACACACACACACACACACACACACACACACACGCACACACACACACACACATATATATATATATATATATATATATATATATATACATATACATATATATATATATATATATATATATATATATATATATATATATATATAAATATATATATATATATATATATATATATATATATATATATATATATATATATATATATGACATCAGAATACTATTAGGCGGGATACCAGTTTATAATACATTAATACGAAGAGGTAAGCGACACTAATGCCAATTTCAAGTTCAGATGCTGCAGGCTTCGTGACCTATATAATTTGGTATCTATAGGCTAAAATATTTGGCAACTACTTGCGTTATTGATATGGCTGCATCGAGACAGCAATGATTTTATCACCATACTGCATTCCTGTACATCTTTACCACTTCCCTTGGACTCAAAATTGGCGAAATACGCCCTTCAAGTTTTGAAGTGAACCAACACTGCAGCTACACATTTACTGTTTTGCGAAACGTATTCATAACTATCTCGTTTTGTGTGTTGCTTGCAGGTGGTGCCGGAGCAGCAAATCAACCAAACGCATTGAGGACACAGCAAAACCCTGTTATTGAATTCGACTAGCTACCAAAGCTCAAAGAGGTGAGCCCGAGCACTTCCTTCATACACATACATAATATTATCTTCCGGATTGCACCATCAAGAATAGTGCATACATATGTATATAATGCACAGCATTACTTCAGTGCAGTCATTAAGAGCTAGGTGGCAGACTGGGGTGGCGTCATCTTTGCGGCATGTAGCGCCTTCGCCATCTGCACAACTGGGTACGCTGTTGTTGCTACTGAAGTCGACAACCCCTGTACGGAACTTGGATAATTTTACTGCATGCTTACGTCTATGTCTGGCAGCACGTGGTATTCGTGTTATTGTATGGTCTGTCTGTGCACAATGATTATTACTCAACAAAGAGAGTAGCTTGCCGGGAGATCATCCAGGCAGACATCTGCGGCATATAATTAGGGTTTGCGTGCATAACAACTTTTAATGTGTACTACAAGACACTTTCTGCGTCGTTTCCGAACTTCCACTGTCAACGCTTCGTTGAAGGTGTTGTCCGACCTTTATAGACCCAGCTCGGTAATAAGAGGTGAATCAAAGTTTACGTTGCGTGTTCACTTTGTAAAAATAACTTTGGCATGAATATGTTTTATGTTGGTATGAGACGGAATTCACACAGTGTTTTTCGTAAATATCTGATTTTGTTTATCGATACATTTCCTTGATATCCATCTTAGTGGTTTGTTGGTATTTTGTTTCGAGTACAAATGTAGCATGAAACGTTCTGGTAGCCAGCCACCCGTAACAAAAGGCACATGCGTTACTGCGCTTAATTCCCTATGACCAGGTAGTGGGTGTATAGCAAGTTCGAAAACATTTCACACGCATAATTGCTCATGTTTTAAAGCATGCTACCTATTACCACAGAATGCAGCCATATGCGGAAGCCTCACTGACACGAGACACTTTCAACTTTATCGATTACATTGTAGTAATCCACATTTAAAACTTCTCATTAACATCATACAATAAAACCATGCACTGAGTCGTTGAAGTACGCGATAGCGACAGGATATCGCTATCGCATAGAACTCTTAAAGGTGAAGCTTAATGATCTCCCAAATTTTTTATCGGGCGTTCTGTGTTGCACGCTACCAGTGGCGCGTGTGACATATTGTGAGGTGTGGCCAAATTTAAGACAGTGTTTTAGAGAGGAGGGAGGAGATAGTTAGACTACGTTAGTATACATTGTGACATAACATTATTTTTTTTTCTGGATGGTGTGCATCACGACGTCTCATCGCATGGTAAAAAAACAGGCAAATAATCCTAAAAGTCAAGGCAAATATTTTGAGTACACTTGAATATAAGGAAACAACGTTAAATTCCTCTGGCTTTGATGATGTCAAAGGGCAATTACGGCAATTTTTTTATATTCACGGATTTCCATAAAAATTTTAACATAGGTTCTATTCGGTACCCTGAAGACATGTGCCAAATGTACGAACATAAGTCATTTAGTTTAGAAAAAAACGAATTTTATTGAACATTCATTTATTCATTTATTCAAGTTTACTCAACAACATTGTCAGTTTACTGAAAAATGCGTACAGGATCGGTAGTACACACAAGGAGCCCCAAAGTTAGAAACTGTCAGGGGGCTCCCATACATGATGTTAACGAGAGAAGAAACAAAATATACAATATTCAGTTGTTACAGTCTCTTCAGTAAGAAAAAAAAGCACAGTGTGAAAAAACAAAAGTAGAGAACACACATATGTTAAGCAAGGCAAAAAAATACATTGTTAGCCGATTCTGAAATCATGCCTGTAAATGTAGGCGGCCCTGAGCGTACGTGTCTACTGTTTTATAACACCGCCTCGTCTTGCAGAAGATTGCCGCACGCGCTTTTTTCTACGTGGTATGACGGCGTGAGCACAGTTGTGTTTTGTTTGCTGCGTAGCATGCAAGTCCTGGTTCACATCGGGTCTTACCGTAAGCACGCGTAATGTTGAGCAACGAGGAGATTGATGCAGAGCACGTCAAGTGCATCGTGCGTGAGCTGGTCGAAAATCAAAAGGTGATCCTCGTATAGCAGCTGCAATCATCGCTGAACTTATCACCGCTAAGTTCAGACAGGCGGGAAGGGCTTGATTTTGCGTTGGATGAGATCACCAGCTTGATTTTCGCGCAGTAGGCGCACCCCGTGCGGTCTGCACCCCGTGCGATGAGTAGCGTATTTCATGACGACATGGCTAATACGCAGCACGAAGCAGAGTTTAAATGCGAATGCACTTTTTAGTCGGGGCATGTCAGGCGTCTGACAGTGTCCGCGCACCGGCAGGTGTTATCTCTCCACTCTCACCCCCTTTCCCATAGCAACAGATATGGGTGTGAACGCTTATTCTCGCCCCTAGCAACCGGAGCAGGTGGTGCGGGCCGAGTAGAAGAAAGTGAGTGGGGAGGAAGAGCGCACCCTGGCGTGTGAGGGCGCTCGCATCGCGGGAGCTCGGTGGAGTTCTCACGTGTGTGGAGAGGGTTGGTGCAATGCTTCCCCTGTTCTTTTCTCGCAAGTCGCTTTCTCTCCTCCCTGCACCCCACACTTCCGTCCACTCACTCGTGTATATATATATATATATATATATATATATATATATATATATATATATATATATATATATATATATATATATATATATATATATATATATATATTGTTAAGGCGTGGAGAGTGCTGTGCCCTTCAAACATCTTCGGTTCACATTCGATGCCCTTGGAGCTTAGATCCCGTACCGTGCCTTCAACCATGCAACAAGACGCCGCCCAGCAAACGCTTCCTCCTGCGCCGACGCCATGTTCCGGTGTCCCCCGCATCCGCGACCCACCTGTCTTCACCGGCGCGGATGGCACCGACGTCGAGCACTGGCTCGTCATGTACGAACGCGTCTGCGTCCCCAATCATTGGGACGAGGCAGGCAAACTCGGCAACCTGGTTTTCTACCTCGCGGGTGTGGCCGGCATGTGGTATAACAACCACGCGTCTGATTTCGCAACCTGGCCCGATTTTAAGACCGCTATCACCAACGTTTTTGGCCGCCCTGCCGTTCGTAAGCTGCAAGACAAGCAGCGCTTACGCGAACGCGCTCAGCAGGCCGGTGAATCATTCACCAGCTACATTGAAGACGTCTTGGACCTATGCAAGAAATGCAACGACAGCATGTCCGAATCAGACAAGATCCGGAACGTCATGAAGGGCATTGCCGATGATGCCTTCACGATGCTGCTGGCCAGAAACCCAGGCACAGTAGCTGAGGTCATCACGCTGTGCCAGAGCTACGAGGAGCTCCGCCGGCAGCGTTCGATGACCCGTCGCTCCACACCACGAGATGCAGGGCTTGCAGGCTTGGAGGCGAGCTGTGACCAGGTGGCACTGCTGGCAGACCTCAAGTCCTTCATACGTGAGGAAATCGCACGGCAGTTTTCTCTCCTGCCCTTCGCCCACCCACCGGCTGCTCAACAATCGGCCACTACCATTTCCCCCCCCCCCCATCCGCCGAGCGATTGAGCAGGAAATAGCGGAGGTTATGCCTGCGTACCACCCACAACAGCTTCCGGCTCCTGTACCCCCAAGTTACGCCCAAGTGGTCGCCAGGCCGCCTCCAGTCGTTCAAGCGCCCGCCCCACTGACTTACGCCGAAGCTGCCGCACGACCTCCATCCTTTGCAGCGGGTATGCCGGCTACGTATGTTGACGTGACCTCTCAGACTCAGCTCCAGCACCCCCTGCAGCCTTTCCAGCCACCGTTCCGTCCATCGGCTCTTGCGTCATGGACAAGACCTACCCCGGCGAACCGATGGCGCACATCCGACAACCGGCCTATTTGCTTTGCCTGCGGTTACGCCGGCCACGTAGCACGTTATTGCACTCGCGTACAGACGCCCCATATCTCGTCGCCTGTTGCTGGCCAGATTAGGCGTACCTATCACGAGGAAACGTCGTCTATGCCACCGCCAACTCGCCTAGCTTCATCTTCTCGTAGGTCACCGTCTCCACGACGTCGTTCCCCGTCCCCCATGCGGCCAAGTTCAGCTGCTCACGAGCGGGAAAACTAGTCGTCGCAGTCCCCGAGGCAAGGACTGCGATGCTATCGCATTGTGAAAGCCCTCAGAGCCGCCCATCTAATGTCATTGACGTGCTTGTGGACGGTGTTCACGCATCTGCTCTTATTGACACAGGAGCTGCAGTATCTGTTATGGACGAAAAATTTTGCCGCTTGCTTCGTAAAGTGACGACGCCAATTTCTGGATTGTCCCTTCGTACCGCCGGTTTGCATCGTATCGATCCTACAGCAGGGTGCACAGCTCGCGTTGTCGTTCAGGACGTTCTGTATGTCGCCCAATTCATCATCAATCCCGCATGCTCTCATGACGACATCCTGGGGTGGGATTTTCTCTCCCGCAACGACGCCGTCATCCATTGTGCCGCCGCCGAAATTGAACTCTCCCCCTTCTCGCATTTGACGCCGGAAGACAGTTCTTCGAAAGTGAGCAAGATTCTCGTGAAAGACGATACCATAGTGCCTCCAAGCTCCACGATGGGTGTATCTGTCTACTGCGCTGGACTCTCCGACACAATTGCACTCGTTTCGCCATCCGACCGTGCTTGCTGAAGGAAAGGGTTGCCAGTACCTTTCGCGACCGTGCAAATCACCCAGGGCAACGCCTCTATTTTCGTGACCAACCCATCCCCGTACACTGTTACCTTGGTTCGAGGGGAATGTCTCGGCAGAGTGGAACCAGTGGATAACGCACAAGTCCTGGACGTACCTGATGACTCGCGTTGTCCCAATTTGCGTACCATCAGTGCTGTTTCCACTTCTGATTCGTCATCTCCTGATGTATTTGGCCCTTGCATTGATGACAACCTCACGTCGGTACAGCGTACCCAGCACCTCCACCAAAGTGTTAAGGCGTTTAATAGCCGGTCCACAGCGAGCAAGCACAATGGCGACAGTAACGGCCAAGCACGGGCTCTCAGTGCGAGTGGCGCCCTTGTTGGGTAGCCCCACTAGAAGGTACTCAAGAGTTCGACCCATTTCAAAGTTCGGAGGCTTCGCTACAATTTATATATATATGCGAAGTGCACCTCACCCTCAACCTTTCTCTGGGTGTAATTAATTGGTTATGGTACAAATCCTCGTCTTCTCATTAATTTACGTCATTAAATTTACTACGCCGTGTACTCTCGGCGCCAGAAATGCATTCCAATTTCTTCAGGAATCTTTTTGGGGAGGTGGGGTCGATTTATGTTTCGGTTTTGGTGTTAACTCATTTTCATTGCTTACATAAAAAAATATTTGTTCAGTCTTTCAGTGAAATGAACCACCCTAGCTGCTACAGCACTCTTAATACTACTTCAGAGTGGCATCATCTCGACATGGTCGAAAGTGCAAAAGGAGTTCCCCTTTGAAGGAAGGAATAAAGGAAGAATGGAGAAACCAGTGAAGGAAGAAAGAAAGGAAGAGAAGACAGGAAGGTTAACCAGGTACATGTTAGGTTGGCTACAATGAATTGGTGTAATCAGCAAAATGAATGGAAACTTGTAAGAGAAAATATCAGAAAAAACCTAACATGTCGACTTTAAGCCGAATTTTTACACGTCGTTCTCAAAAATAACAGCGTTGTTGTGGTTCCAACTGTTTATCACCCAGCAATAATAAAAAACAATTTCTGCGTGATCACAAAGAGCTTATTTCATAAGTCTGAGTGAGAAAAACAGGTCTGCCATTAGGGTTTGTGTGTGTACAACAGATCCTTTTTTTCATGTTTTGTAGAACGCACGTCGTGAAAATAGCTGTCACTTTCTTTTCAGCAATGTAAAGTAAAAACAAAACACGACTTTAGTATAAAAAAGGACAGCAGAACGGTGAAAAAATTGAGACAATTCTCGCACTGCGCCGCAGTTGTGTCAGAGCTTAACCTTTGGAAGTCTGTTTGTGGATGCTAAGCTTTATCGCAATGTCTGGGATTTACCAGCAGAGAGGTTAGCGCCTTATATCGGTACTTGTCATTTTTAATCAAGACGTATCGCTGCTGTTAAAGAGATTTGCCCACTTTCAAAACATGTCCACCATTCCACTGGGCTTGTTTTCTAGGCTCACAATAAAATAAACTGCTTTACATGTCACAATGTTTTACTATGCTCATTTTGTTTGTGCAAGATATACACTGCCTTATTTAGTAAAGCTTATCGTAACGTTGTTAGAAGCCTTGGTTCACTACAGCTTAAAGTGACATCACTCAATGAAACACTGCTAATTAAAACAAAACAGGAAAGTTGCTATAGCTAGACTGGGTCATGCAAAAATGCCACGCCAGCTCTATTGTAAAGGTTATCCCTTTTGTACCACCACAGTCCATCATTCTCTCCTCATGGTTCCCACAGAAAACAAAGACGTTTTTACATGACAAAATATTGGTTAGTAATACACATTCATTCCTTGGTTCTATTTCTTGGTACTTCAATTTATTGCCTATATCTGCCTTTATTTTTAGATTATATCAGCTAGTCTATTGAATATTGAATTTGCGTGTAAATTTCGATGACAAGTATATGTTTGCTGCTTCCCTGTAAGCAACAGTGCGATATTAGGCGCGTTTACAAAAAAAAAAAAGCTTTGCTTTTTATTTTCCTTGCAATTATTGATTTTTTTTTGTTAGCACTTCTGGAGGTTATTTGATTTCTAATAAAGATTATTGATCACTTCACTACGTGATGTTTTTGCAGATTTTTCGTGTTTGCTTACATTGTTCGCTTATTATTTTTAACTGGTTTGCTGCCTGCTTTAGCAGACACGTTCACTTGTGCTACTCAGCCTTTACCGTGGAAAGAAGCATGAATTGAAGGACTAGTTTGCTTTGTTAGACACAGTAATAATAAAAATACTAGACAATGGCTTGTCTGTTATTTCACAACCTTTATCATTTGTCGCAACCAGGCGGTCATCCGTCCAATGATCCAATTTACCACTAAAGTGGAGGCAGTAAACTGAGACAATGGCACCGTTCCGTGATACCTTAATGCACTAATATATTTTGTTGGGCAGAACTTGGGGTCTAGGCCAAGAGCTTACTTCCTTGGCTGACTGCTAGATAAAATATTGACTTACGATGACCTTCATTATATCACGGGAAATGTCCCCTGTATTTAAGCACTGCATTTTTTTCATGCTTTCGGAAATTCACGGTTAGTTGGTGTTGGTAGCGCCAGCACCAGCCATCCACATTGCTGCTTTTAAGGAGCTTGACGAAGTCACGAAACGCTAAGCGGAGTCTCCACCGCACTAGCTTAAGCACTAAGGCCGTAAAAAGTACTTTTTTTTAGGAGTTGGCAATGATAAACTTGAGAAGTTTGTGCCTTTATGGTGCCATAGCGGTAAAGCCTTCTGGCCTAGAAAACAAAATGCACAATACTAAAAAAATTAAAAGGACACAAAATATGTCATACAGTGTAGAACACAAGATGTGTAAACATGGCAACATTCATCTGGGCGTGAGTAAAAGATGTTTGACAGTTACTTTAAGCAAGTAAAATAACCTTATATGTCCCCGTAAAAAGTCATATGTTCTCTATGGCTAGACGTGTCTAGGAAATCACCCAAAATACGGATAATTTCAGATGCCAAAAAACACGCATTGAGAACGTTGTGCAATTTGGAAGACGTAACATTATCAACGTACTTCATGATGTTACAGTTTATTTTGTCGTAATCAAATAAACTTCAAAAAATGACAT
Organism: Rhipicephalus microplus; assembly: GCF_043290135.1. Taxonomy (NCBI): domain Eukaryota; kingdom Metazoa; phylum Arthropoda; class Arachnida; order Ixodida; family Ixodidae; genus Rhipicephalus; species Rhipicephalus microplus. The sequence goes on from NC_134700.1 coordinate 213,358,240, forward strand.
TCGCAATGAAACGGCCAAGTAAAGTCCTTTCAAACAGGCTGTCTTGATAACTCGGCACGGCGAAAGTAATTCTCGCTAGCTGATCGACTTTACAGGAATCGGACGTTCATTCATATTGAAAATGGAAAGCAAATGACACCGCAGCTGATGCTGGTTCTTTTTAAGAAAAAAAAATTAGCATATTCATTAGCTAGCCCATTCACACGCCTTGTTATTGCCGAGAAAACAAAATTTATTGCGGTCTAAGTTAACAATGACAATGACAGGCCAAATGATTTATTGTGATGAAAGGCCCCACCACTTGATAAAACATGCGAGGTTGCCTGCAGTGAGGAAAGGCGAAAATTCGGCACGCGAAAGAAACAGCGAATTTCTCAATTTCTTTAGTGTAAACTAGAATATAAAAAAACACGCAACATACTTGAAGTGTAAGTTGGCTTCAATTTATTACCACGTATGAAAGGTTAAAGTGCTATGTCGTTCAAGACTGCGTGAAGCTCCCAATTAGAGAAAGCTATCCAGGCGGCAGAAACTTACGAAGCGAGATCCTCGAGTCTGCAGTAATTGGTTCCACAGAAATGGAGCGCAGGTCTTCGCTGCTGCAATCCGTTGCAAGGCGCTGACTCGGATGCTGCGTAAGGCATAATTACATTAGGTCACCGTGGTGTTGCCATTTTGCTACATTAAAGCAATTTCAAACGTAGCGGTGCCCCCGCACTAACATAAAATGATGGCGAGAGTTCTTCGCTCTCTTTTTTTTTCTCTCCTTCTCTCTCTCTCTCTCACAGGAAGAGAATAGAAAAAAAGAAGTTTGCAGAAGCACACGTGCTTTTGAACTTAGTCGTTACACATTTATTTTAGTAGTGCGGGTTTTTATATATTAATTAAGCAACCATATAACAATATAACCGGGGACTTGAAAGGAGGATAAAAACTTAGTTGTCATAAATGTAAATCCCAAAAACTTGCATAACAAGTGCTAAGTGCTACCGGCCTAGTAACATAAACCGAGAGTGATTATTAGAGAAGCATGTCAGGCTAATGCACCCTTCAGCATATTAACCTGCATAGACATTGTGCTCAGCTAAATCTACAGATATAGACCGTTACAGCCATTGAACCAATACAGAATTCTGCAGTTGTGCGATGGGAAGACCTGCTGGCCAACGAGAATTCCGAAGATGAACTGGACTTGCAGAACGGCTGCTGCAAGCGGAGCCCTGGACTGAAGGCTCCCCTTCGCAAGTCAAGAACTTCCACCTATATCTGGGAGCTTCTCCGCAAAAATCACGCAGTGAATAAATAAAATTTCACCAATATTATCTTTAATGAATTGAACTAAAATACTACAGCAACCTATCAGGTGCGGCGTAGAGTATCGTTATGTGTTAACGTTACACTACGTTAATATCTTGGACGTTTAACCAAGCTTTTACATGTAATAACGCTTGCATTTTTATTCATCATTTCGCATATTAAGAAGGCGAATGCTGAGGTGTGCATTTCAACCCGCAGGCCCATACTCAAGCGCTGCATACGCCACGGACATGGCGCTGTCACCGGTTATTCTGCTTGCGAAGCTCAGGCAGTAGTGGTGATATACCACACGATGCGGCTATGACCTCTTTCACTGTTTACATTGCCGTGGCGCAATACTGCGAAAGTGAGCGAAAACAGTTACGTGACAATAAAGGTCAGGCTGTTCTTGACCGTGACTTGTGGCGCTCTTGTTCCAAGATTACAATGAATGTGGCTATACGACGTACCTGTCTAATGAGCCCCGGTTGGACTCCCACAGTGTCCCTCACTAGCTGCTGCTCATATTACGTGTACAGAGTTGTCAAATTCTTCGAACTTAATACCACAATCCCTTATAACGGGGCGAGTGGTGAGAAGTACTCTGGTATTCAGCGGAAGCCTATCTTTTGTGTAAGCAGAGTGGTCATCCAAAGCCTATAGTTCATAACTGTTGACCTGCAGCTCGTGGGACACAATCCCGGCCACAGCGGCCACCATTTTGATAAAGTCAAACATGCTTGTTGCCCGTGCACATAAGTTTAAGAAGATGAGATAAGAAATGACAAGGAAGTTAGCCAGTTCTCAGACTGGCTGGCTACCCTGTACATAAATGTATGCACTTGTTGAGAAACCCTAGGCCGAAACTTACGGGGCCCTCTACTACGGCGTCTCTCGTAATAATAGTGTGCTTTTGGAACGCTGAACGCTACCAATTCTTGCCTTCTTTAGCGTTCTACTATTTCTCCAGAGCCGTGCGTTGAGCACAACTATTCAGTTAGTTTGCCATCATCCAGCCAGCCACGTGCGTCTAATTGACCACCATCGCTTTGTGAGACTGAAGTCTATTGATTGACATCAGATCAATCATCACCGAGAACCCCTGATGGTACTTAACTCTCTATTCTACATGCAAGACATACGCTTCTCCAACTCACTGTCTTTAACTTTCTTTACTTGTTTTCTTATAGGAATCCTCGCACAAGGCACCCATAGCGGCGAGAAGGAGAAAGCATCGGCATACTGCCACGACCATCTTTAATCTGCTAATAGCATTGAGGTTGCGCGGCTCTGCTTGGTTCCCTTTTTTCTCTTTAGTATGCCTATTTCAATATCACACGACAGAGATGGGGGATGCGTGAGTAGCATAACTGACCAGCACTTAGCTTGGACAGCACGTGCCATACCCTCGGTAGCCCAGAATCTTCACTCAGTAAAAAGTGGAGGCTACAGGGCATTTTGATAAAGTTTATGTTGATGAAAAAACAAAAACGAAAAAGAAACATGAGAGACAACGATAAATGAAGAAAGACGAACATTGTGCAGTGTATGTGTGTAGGCTTCTGCATTTACATCATACGCTGTCCTTGTATTCTTCCCTCAGTGTGCGGTTCCTCAACGAAAGACGAGTCATGGTGCGTGAGGAAGGCACGAAAGCTGTACTTTAGTATTCCTGTTCCGTCAGTAATGGTGTTGATTTTCAAGTGTGAACTGCTTTAGGGGCCCGTGGTGTCGTATGCTGTCATTGCTTGGCGTAACGCTGGAGAAACTGCGTATCGTCGCATACATCACGAACACGCTCACGCCAAGGAAAAGACTTCATCCGTTTGTTTATTGAGCACAATGATAATGATCTTAGATATTACCACTTGCCAGTAGCATAGCATGAGGCCAACAGAAGATTCGGGAGGACTCAGTGTGATTTAGGCACGTTTTCCTCTTGAGACGCAACGAATATTGCACTCAAATAAGTAAGTACCTTTCTTGCAGCCGTTTTTTTTTTCATCTCGCACCAAACCTTTTTAGGTCCCTTTTAAATCTAAGGAAAGAGAGAGGCGAGTTCGTTGTCTTACATTCAGCTTGCTAAAAAACAAAAAAAAAGATGAGAGCGTAGAAATGCCACGTCTTCGCAATGTCGTACCTTTTGGAGGAGGCTGTTTCTTTTAATTTTGTTATCCCCTGCGTATACAATGTAAACCTGCACTCGAAACAGATAAACTCGAATTCGTCGCTGAGGTACAGTCGCAAATCGCATGAGGCACTCGGCTTATTTGGAAAAGACACGTGCACTCACGTCTGAAGCGTGTGTGAAATGAGGCGCAGATTATCCGAGATACGATCCGCGGAGATACCTGAATACAAAGCAGGAACTGAAAGCGGGTGTATAAGTTGCATTTAGCATCACTCTGGGATATTCGGCCAAGCTTGAATTCCATCTCGGCAAACGCATTCGTGCTCTACATGCTCCGGATCCTAGATTGAATTCTTACGTGCACCCTGCCTCCCCACTCCCTCCTTTTTATTTGTGGCAGTTTGTATTTTATCAACCGACGCATCCTCAAAAGCAAAACTAAAAATAATAAGAAAACGATGGCTGCATGTTTTGAAATGCATAGATGCGGCGATGAGAAGCCACCGTACAGTGTCTAAATGCGCTCTCCCTTCTTGGTATTTTTCACTCCCTGGTTTTCCCACTCATATACTATGTAGCTTGCAAAATTACAGTGTCATATTTTGTTGGACTTCACGTATAGGTTTTTAATGACCTATAAAAATTTCTTTAATTTATATATATTTCTTTCTTCTCTGTTCTGATTCATTTGCCCTAATGGTTTTCACGCCATACTTCTAGTCCCAAATGAATTAATTAAATGATCCCACGTTCATCTTGTATAGGTAGTCCTAACAGTAGTCTACAGCGCAGTATAGTTTGGAAAGATCTTTTTTTGTGAGCTGTACAGTAGGATCATTGCAAATAAGTTCTTGGAGAGCCCGCAAGGTGGCAGAAAGGTTAGGAAGAGGAAAGAAGACAACCATCCGTTTGTAACACAAAGACACCCAAGGAAATAGAGGAAATACGTGTAAATTTATGAGAAAGAAAAGCTCCTCGGTTGCCGAAATATTTGTTCTGGTCGCGGAGCCTAAAACCAGGACTAAGGAAAAAGACAAATGAAGAGACGAGACGAAAGAAGAGACAACGAAAGAAGTACACAAGGAACAGCACTGGTCTCTGTGTACACTTGGCGTTGAGTCTTGGCGTGGTGCACGAAAATTTTCCGCTAAGCAACGTGCAATAAACTAGCTCGCTTTTAAGTCTTATTGCATAAGACCCATTGTTCTGTTCGTCCTGGTCCCGGAACCCGGGAAAACGACGAATTTTTCAGCAACTAAGACCGTTTTCTTTCTGAGAAATCAACACGGATTTATTTATGTGTCTTCGTGCTACAAACTAGTGGTTGTCTTCTTTCCCTTTCTTAGCAGAATTATTCGAAGCGTAACGCTTACTACGAACATGCTGCACAATCTCATCGCTCGCGAAAGAACAATAGCACATATGCAATAAGAACGAAAAGCGGGCTTCGGTTTGACTGCTTGGCGGAAAATTTTTGTGCACCACACTAAGGTTCAACGCAGAGAGACCAGTGCTTGTGTTTGTGTACTTCTTTGTTGCCTCTTCATGTGGTGTGCGCAAAATTTTCACTAGGCACAAATGCAGTGGTTAACCTTAGGAGAGAGTCAGAGGAGGTGTGATAGGTAGGAAGTCACACTTTATGTATCAGCAAGCGTATCTTTTATCGGATGGCTTTAAACACGGCAACTTCTCCGTCACTTCTGTAGAGGATAAATGCCACTTGTTTGTGCAAAAGCAGTTGCTGGGGTCGCCCTATTGTTTCCGTTCGTTCGACGTTTGTGGTCGGTGTGATCCGACAGAAAGTTAAGGCCTAAGAAGTATTGGGGGTTGTCTCGACAGCTTAACTACTACGAAGTTGATGTTTTAGCAGAATAACGAACTTTATGGTCAGCTGAACGGAACAGAGAGCGCTGCCACCCCGCAATGCACGCATTACGCACGCGTTCGTCGGCGAAGGAGCTTCGAGAGCGGTAGGAGAAAAGCGAAATGCAAAAGTGCCTTTGTGTGCGTTAGAAAAGGTAGTCAATTACAATGACCCCGCATTTAAAGATTAATTCATCGCATTCCATTGAGGCGTACATCAAAATTAGGTTATATATAGCAGTTTCGATTGGTAAAACCTATGAATGGTTCTTTTTGTAGAGTGAGGCTGCCTTTGCCCGATATATGCCATAGTAACGGTAGTAGGCGCCTGCTGACAGTCTATAGGCTTATATGGCAGGTGACGAAACCCTATTTCGTCCACTTACGTGACATTGTGCGTATTTCAAACCTTGCGGTGAATTCACGACATCACGTACTTTAACTAGCCAGAAGTATCCTAACCACATGCGATTTTGCAAGCCAATTGTAGGGATACGTGTGTATATGTCGACTTTAGCTGGCTGCTATCGACAATGCAAGCGGTGGTTGGTATACCAACGGCTCCCCTTGACAAGCGGCATGCAAATGGTAATCCACCACTGCCCTTACCGGAGACTGGCCTAAATAGATGTGAGTAGTGGCTACTGCTTCGTTTTGTGGAGCGGAAGCGGCTGGCCTGTTGCAGGCGGTACCGAAGAAACAGGGACACACACCATTTGCTCCTGCCCGCTCGGGCCAGTGAACGATGTGAGATGGTGCGCCGCTACCACCTGCTTGGTTTTCTTGCCACAACGGCGAAGGATTTCCTCCTCCAAGCAGGGTCCAGGATACCAGCCCTGCGAGCCCCCCCCCCCCTCCCTTTTTTTTTTTTAATTTACGGCTCCTGCGAACCTCGACGCCTTATAGACGAATGCATCGCCTTCGTCCTCTATGTCAAGACTGACAAGATACACTCTGGTCATCTACTCACCCCTACTCGGTATCATGTCTTTTTCTTTTCATGAACTTTACTTCCCTTTCCCCAATCCATAAAGGTACTGATCCATGCCCTCATGATGGGAGGCAGAAAATAGCGCCCTTTTACCTTCTTCTGTCCCGAATCACGGTCGCTCTATGATTCAATATGGACTTCGTGTAGTCTGCACCCACCATGATGGTCCAGTTAATAAAGAAAAAATTACCTTTGTGGTCCAATGGTTATAGGACTAAACTTCTGACCGCAGATGGCGGCACTGAACCCCGGCCGTAATGGCCGCAATACACTTAAGACCCTTGTACTTTAAGTACACGTTAAAGAGCACCAAGTGGCCGGAAACTTACGGAGTTCTTCACTAAGGCGTCTGCCATAGCCATCACGTGATTTCGGGACATTAAACCCCCAGAGTCCTTTTTTATCTTGTCCGCCCCACCGAGGAGCAAGTTCCGTACTTCGAATGTCGACCTCGACCATAAACGAAGCAGCTTCGACATAAGATGATCATTACGGAGGAAATGGGCTGACACGTTTTCTAATGTGCGGCCTTATATACGACATTGCACTCGCAAGCCTTGAGGTAGCGAAACACACGAAGTGCTACACGAGCCGCTGGCTACTTTTCTCTAAGAGAAGAAAATGGCACGACTGCGTTGTCACGCACAATGCAACTTTGCAAATTTTTTAGTTATATGAAAAATACGACACGTTTCCTTCACGACGAATGTTTAAAACCTATTACAACTTTAGATTCCAGCAATTGCCGGCAGTGTGAACAGACTCCTGAATCAGAAAACTAGAGTAAATACACTCCTTTGGTTTTAAGAAGTGCCATGTGTTTGCGCGCTTGTCTGAAGACGAAAAAAAGAAAAACAACCACCAAGCCTGTGTAGAACGCACAGCACTGCCACCGCGAAAGCTGGAAGAGCGGTCTTTCAGAACCCTTTTTAGCACTATTTGGGTAGCTGCTGCAAGCACACTTGCAGGGTATCCACTGCGCTATTAATTATCGTGTAGTAGGCATTTATTATGCCACCCTGCGTGATCTTTCAGAGAACACATTTGCATGGAACTTTTCGAAATTTTTTTCTGCTGTAGCTGACGATGATGAAAAAATATGGCAGAAGCTCATGTAATCCCCAAAATACCCCACAGTGAGTATGCGCCACAGTTAATAGATGGATAAGGTCAAGCTTTTGTGAAGGGTTGGAGAATTCGACGGCCCACTCGTTGCGCCTTTCGCGTTAATGACACTTGGTTGTTCCTTTGCTGTTCCGAATTGCTTTATTATTCATTCGATTCTTCTCCAGATATCCAGCCTACTTAAGGACAGTTTGCAACGGAGTTCCAAGCACCAGTGTGCCCCAGCGGCAAAGCAATAGGCTGGCACGCAGGGGACCCGGGCTCAAGTCTGATTATGTCCTTGGAGTTTTTTTATTTAGTGAGTTTTTTTTCATTTGGTGCGATAGTAATTAATGACATTGGCGGCGGCGACAGCGGACAACTACGGCACGAACGTGACCCGTGTTGTGATCTCATAACAGCTTTCGCTGTAAAACAAACCTTGAATCCCCCTCGCATATGCACTAACTGGACAACCGGAGCCCGCGTGCAAGCACTAAGGGTTTCTCGCCCGTTCCCGCTGGCAGCCAGACTTTTGTGCTGAGAACACAAGTTACATCACGTTCTGATGACGGTGCAGGCCTGCAATGTTATCACAGCTGCATGCAAGTACGGAGCAAGCAGAGGCATTTTAACAGGCTTGGGCTACATTCCCCGTCGTACCCATGCTTTGTTTTGATATAACTAAAAAGCAAGGTTTGTCGGTAGGCCCACACCAACGAAAAAAAAAGGAGCAAAAGAGCCCCTATAAAGGGACCGGCTACTGCAAGGATTCTTCTCCATTGCGTTATATGCTATTTATTATTGAGTTAGTCAATGGAAGCGAAATGATATGCACCCGTAATTCATATTTGGGTGCACGTTAAAGAACCCCATGCGGTGGAATTTTCCGGAGCTTTATACGACGGCGTTTCTCATAATCTATGGCTTTGGTACTTAAAAGTCCTCCTGAAAATATTAAATTTATAATTATTGAACTAGTCACAGTCGGCAGTATGCTACACAGAAAAAAGACGAAAAAACGAATGTTCCAGGCTATCTTTAAAATTAAAAGGTTCGTTAGTACCCTTCTCCGTCCCCACCTATTCTGTTCATGATTAATAATTAGAACTATACACCAGCAAGGCAACTCTAGTGCACTCCCTTTTGCTTGTTTTCACTGAGAAAGATACCTTCGCGAAATCATGCAGAATTTTGCTTACAATCTCCAGAGTTTTATAGAGGTCACGAAACAATTAAAGTAATAAAGCGTAATGAATATTTCATATCACATGTGAAGGGTGGCATGCCTTTGCAACATTCGGCCCTGAAGCGGTAAAGCACTACTACACCGTCATCATTCACTGCAAAAGTACTTGGTGAGCAACTGAGCAACTGGACGTAATGTACGGAGCGTTTTCATCGTTACAATATACATATATAAAAAGTATGTTTTCAGATCTACGCATAGTGAGAGCAATTTGCATACATATTAAAAAATCAACCAAGTGAGTTTTGTAGATTATGGGCCGTATCAAAAGCCACAAGGTTTCACTTGTTGGCTAAAAAACCGATCAACAAGCATACAATGTCTAAAAACAAACTATGCTACGAATAAAGTATCAGCATAAACCCACAATGCTCGTTGGCGGTGAGTGGGTACTGATATACAACAGTAGCGTTTCAAAGAGTGCTTGAGAAGGATAGCAACAAGTTAGTGTGTTCGTTTGTTTCGCCATGCCTGGAAAACTTCAATGAACAATAAGTGAAACCACAAGTTTTTAAGGGTAAATTGTACTCCAAGAAATTTATTGTTAATTTCACCATCACACATAAACCATCGGAAGACTAAGTCAGAGTAGATTTTAATTTTGAAGTTTCGCACTCAGATTTTCCTTCGTTAAGTTGTTCATTTCAAAGTGTATATTTTAAATTTTGGCAATATCAGCTTAACCAAATTTTTAGAACGTTACTATCTTATGACTAAGACCCCATCAGCAGACGATGAACTTTGTTTCAACCTCTTAGGAACTACATATGACTTTAACAGACGCTGTCCGAATTGGTGACGTCAGGGCGTTTGGTGCAAGAGTCTGAAGGTGACGTCGACAACAGCAGCGTCTTTTCATGCGTTTTCTATCTCAGCAAGTGTATTATTGAGATAAGAGTGGTGTTTTTGGTAGCGTGAGGTTTTATTTTCTAATACGTGCAAATTTGTTTTTCCCTTCAGTGTGCCCTAAAACTTTTGCGACTTTCACTTTATTTTTTGATGAGGATGATAACAATGATATGTGGGATTTAACGTCCTAAAACTACCAAAGGATTATGAGATGCGCCTTAGTGGATGCCCTTGGAAGTTTCGAGCACCGCTCATCTGTCTATTCGTCCGTGCTTCGTTTCGTCTGTCCGTCCATCTGTCCATTCATCCGTGCTTCCTTCCGTCTGTCCGCCCATCTGTCCATTCGTCCGTGCTTCCTTCCGTCTGTCCGTCCATCTGTCCATTCGTCCGTGCTTCCTTCTGTCTGTCCGATTGTCCCTTCGTCCGTGCTTCCTTCTGTCTGTCCGGTTGTCCATTCGTTCGTGCTTCCTTCTGTCTGTCCGGTTGTCCATTCGTGCGTGCTTCCTTCTGTCTGTCCGGTTGTCCATTCGTCCGTGCTTCTGTCTGTCTGTCCGTCCGTCCGTCCGTCTGTCTGTCTGTCTGTCTGTCTGTCTGTCTGTCTGTCTGTGAATCCGTCTGTTCGTCCATCCATGCTTCCATCCGTGCGTCAGTCCGTCCGTCTCTGACGAATAGACACATGAACAGAGACACGAACGCACGGATGGACCCACTGATAGAAGCACGGACGAACTGATGGACGTATGGACGGACGCAAGGATGGCCTGACACGGTCACACGAACGGACGGACTGACGCTTCGCCTTACTCATCATAATTTACTCCGTGAATATTCTGTAAGTTTTCGGCACGTAACTTGGCTCATCAAATCCACTTTATTTTTACTTTGTTGTCGTTTCCTAATTCACAGTCTTTGTTACACTGTTCTCACACTGGCGCGAAACATCAATGTCTGGCGTGGTTCTGATCAGGTCAATTCGTCATAGAGAGGTCCTTCCTGAGCTGGTCCCACCAATTTTTCACCTTTTTAAGACCATGAATAACAGAACTCTACAATGCACTTAAGCAAAAGCCAGTGAAACTTATAAGAAGCAACGCTGATAACGAGATTTAAGCATGCTCGACGCCAGCGTAGAACTCTGTTCCGGTAAGGAGGCTTGTTTTCGTCAGGCCTCTGATGAGGTTCGACCTGGTCGAATTTGTGGCTGTCATTTACAGGTTACAACTCATGGCTTGAGAGGTTTCATGTTTCACAGGGACGGCTTACTGCTCTCCCATAGTTGAGTACCAAGTACTCGAAATTGTTATAGATTTTTTTTCTAAACACAGCTTGTAGCGCGTTCGGTGCTTAAGGACTTCACCATGTGTGAGCCCAACGGAATGGCGTTATGCTCTCCCAGAGTAGAGCACCTGGTACTCTAAAGCGTTACCTACTTCATCTGAACAGACGCAATGGTCATCTGCTCGCGATTGCTTTACTTTGTTCAGGCAAACAAGAAAAAGCACCGAGGCATCATAGAGTAACATAGCACTAGGTTACTCTATGGGGGCACTTCGTACGACAGTTAAGACAGCGAAATTGAGAGGAAAAGGTAGGTAACCAAGCTTTAGCACAGTTGGCTACCCTACACGAGGGGTGCGGGAGATAGACGGAGAAGAATGATAGAAAGTAAAGAGATCGAGAAAAATAATAAAATTTTTGACTTCGTTAATTTCAATGGTTTAATAATGTCATTCAAATTGATTGACATGCGAGGTTTAACATCCGAAAACCACCATATTTTTATGAGCGACGCTGTAGTGAAAAGCTCCGGATATTTCGACCACCTGGGGGATCTTTAACAAGCACGGAAATATGAGCACACGAACCTACAGCATTTCCGCCTACATTGGAAATGCAGGCGCCGCAGCCGGGATTCGATCCCGCGATCTGCGCGTCTGCAGCCGAGTGCCTTAGCCACTAGACCACCGAGGTGGGGCCCATTAATGTCATTCGCATTGCTCAAGTCTGTCCAGAAATCGTAATTGGCTCTTGGTGCCCTTATGCTCTCTGAATTATTCACTTAGCATATGGACATTGTTAAGTAATGCGAGTAGCCTCATTTCTGTCGCACATAGTATGTCGCATGTCTTTGGCTACAGATGACTCGTTCGTTTTTGTGTTTGTTCTTGGTGAGGGAATTACGTAACTCCTGTGGCACGTATATACGTGCTCATACGTTTCGCGCACACAAGGTGGACGAAGTTTAGGTTTCGCTCAGGTCTATACGAACACATTCGCTGTAAGAAGTGTCATTCGCGTGATGCCTTTTGCCGCACTGCCCTGTAGTATTGTGGTATTTCAACCTCTAGTGCTCACGTGATTATTTTTATTAGTCTAGCAGTGTATGAATAATCGAATAAAACTCTACTATTCGCTTTTATCATTTTTTGAGCGCTCGCTACGAATATATGAAAAGAATAAGACGAATTCAATATATCGTGCATAAAAAAATGAAGCGTAGGCGCCGGTTCGATGGGACTGCCAACGTACAATGCTTCCGGTAGAGATTCTGGGGGGCAAGATTTATAAACACACTGTGAGATTACTTACATTGTGCGCGTCATTTCAAGCAATAAGGGCTAAAGGGTATAATTTATTACAGCCTGTGGGCTATAACAGTTCACATGAACCTTTGCTCTCTTTCCATACACACGATTACACACGCCCTTCTGAAAACAGAGAAATATCGCGTGATCCCGGTATTGTTATAGCGTACCCGCACCGCAGTGAATAATGCGGGTACACGTGTCAGTAGGCCGACATTGCATATGAACGAGAACGTCGGTGTTTACAAGAAGCAGAATGGCTTGGCAGTCGGCGTGGCTTGTATATGTGCACTCGAGGATTTGCAGATGCGGGGATGTGTGTGTGCGCACACACACACACACACACACACACACACACACACACACACACACACACACACACACGCACACGCACACGCACACGCACACGCACACGCACACGCACACGCACACACACACACACACACGCACGCACACGCGCGCGCGCGCGCGAGCACGAGCGCGATATTAGTGAGAATCCGGAATAATTAGAGAAATGGTTCACAAAATCGTCGTTTTGCAATATTTGTCTCTATTTCTCCTTTCAATCATGCTTTGTTCAGCTGGTCACGTCCAGTCTAAGTAACATACGCTGAAGATAGCAACAACAAATTCATAATATTTAAGTTGAATATGTCCTCACAATTCAGTGAATTTACACGCTTGCTTTAAAATTACCAGTTGTACTCGTATAAGCTTTCGATCAAGTGAACAAGGTACGGGAGCCATTTTTTCGGATATTTCGTGAGCTCGCATACTGGGGGAAACAATCGTTCAAAGGCAGCAGTCTCGCGTCAGAAAATAGCAATGTTGCCGGCATTCGTGTCGCGCATTCAGATTAGCATACGGATCGATACTTCTATCACCAGTGAGCCACGGAAAAAACGAAAAATGTCTGATGAGAGAATTTAAAAGTTACTGACTGCTGCGGTTTTGAACAAGCGGATGGAAAAACCCCGAAACCTTGGCCATAGGAACAGGTTGAAAAATCGAAAGAACATTGCCAAAATACTTGGACCGTAATCCCCTTGAATCGCTTCGCAATTTTAATCCTTGCTTCTGTGTGTCGTTGCGCTTTCAGACGACCTGAATAAGCAGCATGTGTGTGCCAAACGTCCGAAAATTACATCGGTGGGACACTATACATGCGTTTTGTAAACAATGCTTCTGTGAAGGGGGTTATTTACAGAGTACCATAGATGCATCTGGCAGTCATTGTCCAGCACGAGTGCTAAGTGATTTATCATTTCATCACATATCAATTGGATAATTCTAAAAACATCTGCGTCAACCAAAAGGAATCAGCAGGAACATATAGAAGAAGAGAAGAGGCAGATAGTTGCGTGCTGCCCCTTATCACCTATAAGAGGTGGCGATTACGCCACGTACTTTTATTCACCTGTACGTCTCAACTCAATTTGTTTTTTTTTTTGCACAGTGCCTGTACGCTGCTCAATCGACTGCTGACCCGAAAAATGGAGCTCCGGCACTCAAATTTTGACGGAGATGAAATTGTCCTGTGTACGGCTCGATATCGGAGCTCTCAACACAAGCCCCAGGTTGCCAGTGCCTCCAGTTTCATGTGCATCGTAATCAGGCGATACTTTTGGCCGTAAAAACTCTTGAAGATATTTTCAACAATCGGTATTTTATAGAAGCGTCGATCGAACGAGCAATCAATGACGCTTCCGATAGCCCTACCATGACGCAGGAAAGGCCAGTCTACATATTTCGCTTTTAATGCCCAATCGGTTATATCCTTTTTGGGTTACGCAAGGCTAAAATATTCATTCTCTCCAGTCCTATTCTGGGCAAATTAAGAATGAAGACAAAATAGTCACATAATTCAATCAGGAAAAGAGCATGACATGTTGGAGCAAAAAGAAAATGTAACAAGCATGACATATTATTCTCGCATTATTTCCTAAAGTAGAAGACAGTGAGACAGCAGAAGACCTCAAGTAACGAATGACTCTGTCAAATGCATGACTGACAAAAGGAGTGCAAACGAACAGGCTTCATTATCAGCTTCTGACGTTCCGGGGATACAACATAAGCGTTGAAATTAGAATCGCAGACAGCAATTACGTTCGAGCGTCAAAGTGTTCCGCACACAGATGCGTCAGCCTCAATTCGACTGTCTAATCGCCGCTGTCCAGTAGTGGTAGCACCCACATCTAGTTGTCACGCTCATCAATTCACTTGGTAAACTACGCGACACCCGCTGGTTTATCTATTGTATACGAAACCACCCGCCAGCACGGAACACGTGTTTTGCTTTGTCTTCCCGCATCTACGCTTCCGTTAGCACGAGAAATGGCGCAACAGATGCGCAAAAAGCACCGCATACATCAGCTTGTGTAGCACGGCGCAAGAGTTTCGGCATGCCTATATGATGCCCTCTGTGGCACAGTGGCGTCGCGTCGCGGCATCTTTGTACAACGTATGAAGCTCCACCGTAGCGTGACGGTGGAGTTTCTGACTCGTGAAGAGCTGAAAAACCATAACGCAGCTTTGCACTTTGTAGTGGCTGGAAGTCGTTTCAAGTTTATGTTTGAATGAATAGCATCTAGCTAGCATTGCATGTGCATGTTTTGAAAGTTCTCGCTATCACAATGAACTACATGCGGACTCACCACAGATTAAACTGAGCAAAGAGTTTCGAAAGAAGCAGGGCTACATGTACGCCATATATATATTGAAATGCTCAAATATATACCATGTTGTAGATATCGTTTCTTCGTGCACCGATCTCCGAGTCTTGAATGTCTATATTAGAATCAATATTCACTCAGGACTGAGAATTCTGAGGAAAAAAAAAAAACATTGATAGAATAGAGCATTAGCAAGAACATGGGACACAGCGCCAAGCGAGAAAAAGTTTTATTTAGGAAGAAAACATTTTCATACAGGGCCTGATATTACGCATCATTACAAAGCAAGCATTGTTTTCTTTAAAAACTGACTTTACGCATACAATCTAAAAAAAAGCTGCATAAAATGACAAGGCTCGCCTGAAACACTAAATACGACAAAAACCGTCCTAAACAAGCTTGAAGAGTTGGATAGCAGAATGCATACACCTGACTGACTCAACTAATTTAAGCACTCTCTTGATCACTTTGCGTGTTTACCAATCGTGGTGTTGTTGGTGGCTTAACTGACACGTGCACTTATAACAGTACATTGCTAGATGCCAGTACTGTGCACCTTTCACATGACATTGATGTTCGCCGATGTAGGTTTTTTTTTTTCACGCGGGAAATGGATATTTCGAAGTCACCACAATCCTATGAGTCTCCTTTTTTTCTTCAACACTTTGAATGGCAGCGCTTTCCGTCGTCACATTGTTTTAGGCTTAAAATAAACAAACAAGCAGCCAATATCTCAACGCTACTTTCTATTGCGCAGGCATGTGTCGACAAATGTAGTCTCAACTTACTGTTGTATCTCGTTGTGACTGCCACGTGCATAGATATTTAAACGTAGAATAGATAAATCATCTAGTTACCATAACACACCAAATTAGAAAAACCACAAAAACGCAACTTCATAGGAACGAATGGAAGCAGTTAAACACCATTTGGTTCACTGAGAAACAATTCGCATTTAAGTGATCTGCACGTAGATTCAGACAAAGACGGGGATAGGGACATCCAAAATTCAGTTTGAAATTAAACCAAAATTCTAAAGAATACATAACACAGCAGCATATTATTAAGCAATGTGTGCGACCAACGGGTTGTAAATGCTTCCGAAAAAGATGAGCGCAACATTGTTCATTCCGATTTTTACATCGGCTTCAGTAGTGCAGAAAACTCGTCGTAACTGATTCGACCATCTCCGTCCGTGTCAGCGTCCCGTATCATTTTGTCGACATGACCGTCCGGCAGTTGCTCGCCCAAAGCGATCATGAAGTGGCGCAGCTCATCTGCAGTGATGAAGCCATTCCCGTCTCGATCTAATTGCTGCGCAATCAATCGAGAACAACACAGGGATATTACACACGTTGACGCGTATACAACATACACAAACCTACAGGGTGGCTCATTACTGGTACACTTTTAGCTGACAAAAAGCACTCCACGACTGAAATTTGTAATGTTATATATATATATATATATATATATATATATATATATATATATATATATATATATATATATATATATATATATATATATATATATATATATATATATAAAAATATATGTGCGGGGACACCCTGTGGCGATGTCAAATCGCCCCAGGGTGTCCCCGCACATTCAAATTAGAATGATGGCATTCACTCTGGCAGACCATACGGGCGCACATAAGTACATTTCGTGGCATTCATTCATAATTACTCAGTGCTCTAATTTTCCCTAGTTGTTCGCGGCTTGTACGAAGCAATGGTAGCAATGAGAAAGTGTAGTTGGCTGGGCTGTGGTTGGTATGAATCCATTATGGTAGGCAGCGCGAAAAGTAAGATGACGCAAACGCGAAGGAGTGACAAGAGCAGCGCTTGTTCTTGGCATTCTTTCCTGTGTACGTCATCTTCGCTGCTTGCCACCAGAGGTTTCGGTGTCTTGCTCTACCTACGCTAGACCATAAACTCGCGAAATTCTCAAAGATGCCCATACACTATTGCTGACCAACGGCGCTAAACAGCGTTTCAGCTGAAAGTATAGTTATGTGATTGATATGGTGGGGCTGAGAGTTCTAGAATGTTTGAAATAAACAAACAACTATTTTCATATCTAGAAGTGGCTTCCAGTGATTACGAAGTCATTTTGACCGAAGTACGTACTATTGAAACTAAGCAAAGATCGCGGAAATCAGACGGGTGACATGAAGAAAATATTGAATTGATCTTACGTACCTTGGGAATCAATGTTATGCGACGCATGGGAAAGGAAGGCGAATGTTTTTTTTTTCTGGAGCGAGACGTTATTAAGTGGTGCTAAATATATGTACAAGCTTGTTTTATATTAGCAGTTTTTTACAGTGGCACAACGCTGCCAACAGCAACGTGAATATTAGCAATACGTAAAGCGGTAAGCTGATACGAAGCACCGGTGTTGGCATTGGTGCACTTAGGAGCCCTCAACACTGCTACACAAATCAACTTCAGCGGGTGGCACATAACTACAAGTTGCATTAACCTGACGTGACGGCTGTATCATAGAAGCACTTATACAATGTTTATAAAATTGGATAGCTGATAGAGAGATTAGATAAGTAAGAAAAGATAGATAGATAGATTAGATAAGTAAGAAAAGATAGATAGATAGATTAGATAAGTTAGAAAAGATAGATAGATAGATTAGATAGATAGATAGATAGATAGATAGATAGATAGATTAGATAAATAGATAAATAGATAAATAGATAGATAGATAGATCAGATAGATATATAGATAAATAGATAGATAAGTAAGAATAGATAGCAGTACGCAAAGAAATGCTTGGCATTTCATATGCCATAGAACGGTGGGTGAACACATTGCAGGCATTCCTTAATGCTATACTCGGATGCTATCGACTCGTCCCATTGGTTTGTCGTTTGTTCAAAGCCAGGTGTGGGAGCGTGCTAGTTGGTATTCCATACTTCTTTAGAGCTGAAGCAGAACAAGCTAGTCTGTTATATACCTTTTTGGGCAAGGCCGACACCTATAGTATCGCTGGTCTACAACAGTCATTATGCGAAAGGGAACAAACGAACGCGTGGCTAACAGCCTCGAACCACGCATGTGGCTTGTAACAGTGGCGAAAACGGGTGACTTAAGGAAGAGAGTGGTGCCATTTCTTCTGGTGCCTGGAACCCTTCAGCAATTCATGCTGTTGAAGAGCAGCAGCCCGCAGCTGTTTAAGCGACAGGCGTTATAATTCTTTTGTGTCTTTATTCAACACCACAGATTTTTACGGGTCCAAGCGGGGTGAAGGAAAAAAACAAGAACAAAAACAAAGCAATGATAAATATAGTTAATGCAGTTTGCAACTATTTTTTGTAATCATCCCGCCTTCATAAGGTCAGTTGCAACTATGACTCGGATTAGCGATTATGAGGTGGTAGATGGAAGTTTGGTTAGCCCAAACCTAAAGTTCAAAAAAAAAAAATTGTCGCCGCAAGTCATTTATTTTTATGAAAACGGTAACTATGAAGCAATAACCTCTAAGCTTGCTTCATTTTTCACTGTGTTCCAAGAGTGTTCTTCAATCATGGATATCACCGCAGGTCACGGGTTCGAATCCCGGCTGCGGCGGCTGCATTTCCGATGGAGGCGGAAATGTTGTAGGCCCGTGTGCTCAGATTTGGGTGCACGTTAAAGAACCTCAGGTGGTCGAAATTTCCGGAGCCCTCCACTACAGCGTCTCTCATAATCATTAGGTGGTTTTGGGACGTTAAACCCCACATATCAATCAATCGATCATGGATATCACCAGTCTGTAGGAACTTTTTAAAACCGAGCTTGCTAGTTTTGTCAGTAGTCATGTACCTTCAAACTTATTTCCGGGAAACGGAGTGCTGAGAAAATCTGTATTACCGCAAGCTTAGGAAAGTTAATAGAAAAATCGTACTTTCAAGCTTTTTCGTTCATTAGGAACTGCAGATGTTCAAGAAAAACTCGCTGAGTTAAGTGTACTATCAAAAACAATTAATAAAATTGAAAGACAGCTTTCTTGCTTACCTGGAAAGGAAGCTGATTACTAATTCCTTAGAAGTTTGGAAATATGTGACATCAAATAAGATGAACTCTGTTGGCATTCCGGACATAACTGATGGTGAAACAACCTTTTCGGATGGTGCAGAGAAGGCAGCCTGCTTATACCTGCATTTTCAATCTGTGTTTTCCAAACCATTCCAAGGTGAAATGCCATATACGACAACTCAGCGATTTGAAACTATAGATAACATTGTTATTTTCGCTAGTGTTGTGTGAACTCTTCTTGAACGATTTCAATCAATCCGGCTCGGGGACCAGATGCCATTTCTAATCACGTATCGAAGAGGTGTGCAAGTGCTCTAGCACCAATTTTAGCAGTCTTATTTTCAAAATCGCTTGAGAGTCAGAAACTGCTGTCTGAATGAAAGCTAGCAAATGTTGTGCCAATACCAAAGTCTGGAAAAATAAATAATGTTGCCAACTACCGACCGATTGTTTGACCAACGTATTTTGCAAAACCCTTGAACATGTTATATGTAGTGGTATTATAAAGCACTTGGAAAGAAATATTTTCTTCTGTACATTTCAGCATGGTTTTTGGTTGTGCCTGTCATGTGTTACACAACTGCGCGAATTTTTTCTCGATGTTATAAGTTCTTATGATAAGAATTACCAAGTCGATTTGGTATTTCTAGACTTTCAGAAAGTTTTTGACACTGTTACACATGCTCCTTTGTTACATAAATTATACTTTTTAAGTCTGCGCCTGCATTTGTTCTTGGTTGGTTGATGGATTATTGAACTTCTAGAAAACAGTCCCTTCGAGTATGTGGTTCGTCTTTCTCATACGTGAGCGTAACTTCCGGGGAGCCACAGGGTTCGATATTGAGTTCTTTACTCTTTTTGGTCTACATTATTGACTTGTCAGAGACACAAACACCAAACGTGAGGCTCTACGCGAATGATTGCGTTATTTGTAGATCAAAACACAATATGTACGATATTTGTGCTGTACAACATGATGTTGATACTGTGGTAAGGTGGTGTGAAAAATGTAAGATATGTTTGAATGTGAAAAAAGAAATGTTGTTTACTTAGTGTTACCAGAAAATTGAAACCTATTCACTCTTCTTACAGCTTGTCAGGAGCACTACTTGATTGTGTTGAACATTTTAAATACCTTAGTGCATACTTTTCTGCGATTTATCTTGGAATTGGCATATAGGTTACGTAAATGGCAAGGCCAACGGTGTGTCAAACTTTATTAAACGCAAATTCAGTATGCCCCAAAAAGTCTGTTAGAGGCTTCGTATGTTACAAACGTCTGACCTATCCTTGAATATGCCTGTACAGCGTGGGATCCTCATGGTCAAACTCTAATCTAGAAACTTGACAGCATACAAAACCATGCGGCGCGCTTTTTCAATAATAATTACAATTTCAACTCCAGTGTTACATGCATTAAGAATAACTTAGGATGGAAGCCTCTTGAGCAGCGCAGAAAATTCTTGCGATAAAAGTTTTTCCATTATATATACCGTGAAGAAATCTGGATTAACAATAGTTTAGACGTGATGAGCCCACACTAAGTGTCACATAGAAATGATCACTCGAAAAACAAATCCGCGAGGTTAGCTGTCGTTGCAAATTCTTGTTTTCCTTTTACCATTCGTGAATGGAATAATTTGGATGCGTGTGTTGTTGATCTTCCATCCCATGCTTTTTGTTCATCACTACAAGATTTGTGCCTTTTGTGAATGCGCGGAAGATGCTGCGCAAATGCATGCCAATTTCGACGGTGCTAACATACGCTTTGTTGGACTGTAATACTGCTTTTTTTCCTCACCCCCTACAATAATGCCCACTTTGGCGAAGTAGGTCACTAATAAATAGAAAAAGCACAATGGGGTTGAAGGCAACAAATAATCATTGTGATCTGTTACAGTGCGTGGGAATAAAAGAAAATTTAAATAAATCTCTTCTCGTAAAATATGGTGATAACCAATTAGGATGACGGTGGCGAGTAAATCTTACTGTTAAGATGAAAGATAGGGTGAGGGGTTAATCACTGTTTTCCTATTCTAAAGCAGGCAAAAGAATTGTACTCGTGCAGTTTCCCGTCTTAGCGCAAGGAAATATGTGTTTCAGTGAATCTAAAATGATTGTTGTTCACTGAAACGTGACAACAAAGTATACATATAAAAAGAAAGCGTAAAATAGAGAAACCCATTTTTCATAGTAGTGTAGACAGTAGATGTAACGACACTGCTCTTTCCTTTTTAATTTTTTTCACATTTCTCGGCCCTCGTGTGCCACAACTGCGGAGCGAGGCCATTGGCCAGGCATTTGCCCGTTCCCTTAAAAAAACGATGGCTGTACATTCAGTCATATAAAACCAAGTGCGTTCGCATGCAATTTATTGGGAGTGGGATGGTGAGACCGCGCACCGTATATCAGGACCACGGCGATCATTTTATGCCCATACTTGGTGCGAAAGAATAACGTTCTGAAGTGGTGATTTTGGTGAGTTGGTGCGTTTTAATTGGATACATAACTAAGTGGCGCTAAAAGAATGTAACGAACAAGGTAGAAACGACAGACAGGAGGGAGCACATAGATTCAACTGAGCGTTCATGAACAAAAAGACACTTAAAAACATGAATTCACGAGCTGCAAAGAAGGTTGCGCAACATTCAAAAGATCCCTCAAACGCGCACACACTAATTTTAACTTTTCACATGCTTTCACAACCTACATGCGCCGCACCTACCCAAATGGTTTCAGGCGCAGATTTCTTTCTTGGTAAGCGCATCATTTATTGCTTAGAGCCAACGACGTTGCAGTCACACACTGATTGCATGCTTTTATTATGCAAAAAGCTTCGAAAGTTTCTTTGTCTGATTGCCATTTTTAGCATCTAAATACAAAGGTGCAATCAAATAGCGCTGTATACATAAATCTTCGGCAATAGTCAGCGAGATGGCTGGTAGCCGTGACAGCAGTGACAGCTACTAGGTGTTCCCTATAGCAGCTATTCCGTCTGACCAATGTGGAGCTTCTATAGCCTGACAGTGGGGTCACGTATAGGGTGTAGGAGCGGGATAGTTGGCATTTTAATTTTGCGTATACGTTTTTGCGCTTCAGATGTAAACGCATGGATCACGTAAGCCGTGGCAACGTAGCAATCTACAAATTTCTTGGCATGCTTTTTAATCCAGGCTCGAGCACCCTCCGTGACATTCAGCATGCGGCACATCCAACACTCTTAGAAAAAGTTAGTAAAATGGTAGCAACTGCTAGCAAGTAGCTAGTAACTGCAGTGGTTGCTACCTTTCTTCGACTATTACTACCCTTTTGCTACCTGCTTACTACCTACGTTAATAAATAGTTACTAGCGGCAACCATTATTAACTTTTTGCGACCTCTTTACTACCTAGGTTAGTAAACAGTTAGTAACTGAAATGAAAGAGGTAGTAACTGCAGCTATTACTACCTTTATTGCCCCGCTACTAATTCTTTGCTACCCGGCTTTTGACTATATGATCCAAAATAATATGTGAATGCGATTATGATAAGTTATGAGAGGAATTGTTCCGATGTAATATCATAACACTGAAAAATGACGCAGAAGGTATGCGTAGGTAAAAAAAAATACATTTTGTTTCAAATTATGCAACCGAGATATGTAAACGTCATTCTGATATTGTGGAAACGAAGAAGTACAAGTTAATGAACCATAAGCAAGTGCTACACACGTCATATTAGACAATTAGAGCAAACTTAATAAATTACATCACATATTATAACAAGACCGGCAGATAAAAATAACCAGACAGTCACATTTAGCCTCGAGGACAGTCACAGTTAATCCACTGCAGTCTGTCTTCAAATATTATCATTGTTGTGGCACGTCAAACCACCAAAACAATTATTACCTTTTAAGCGCCGATATATTAGTCATCTGAAGCATTCAAATGCACTGAGAATGAGTTCGGTACTTTGTTGCGGCCACTGTACATAATGCCTTTTTGGGGCCATTTCATAATGAATAAATATATCATATAACACAATAACAAAATATAACACATAACACAATATAACATATAACACAATATAACACAAGTGCGATTCCCACTAGAAGAAAATGCAGTAAACCCAAGACAAGACGTTCTTACCTTGAAAACCTTACGAGCCTCTTCTTCTGTGG
Source organism: Rhipicephalus microplus (assembly GCF_043290135.1). Classification (NCBI taxonomy): domain Eukaryota; kingdom Metazoa; phylum Arthropoda; class Arachnida; order Ixodida; family Ixodidae; genus Rhipicephalus; species Rhipicephalus microplus. Next base: position 213,381,180 of record NC_134700.1, read on the forward strand.
GGGTAGCAAGTGCACCTGCACTCACCCTGGCCGCGAACTCGTGAAAGTCGACGGTGCCGTTCCCACCCACGTCCAGAACAGCAATCATGTTCTTCAGCTCGGCCTCAGTCGGATTTTCGCCGAAGGCGCGCATTACGACGCCTAGGTCCTTGGTGCTAATCTCGCCATCGCCATCTCTGTCCATGAGCGCGAAAAGCTCACGGAGCTCCGTGGCCGCCTCCTCGGAGACTCACGACCCTCCCGTGCCAGCGGCTCCTCGGTCACCGCCACCAGCGGTAGTGTATTCTTCGTTGCTCTCGTCCCAGGGGCCAGTATGCGCGCTGCCACCAACACCACCGGTGTGCGGAACGCCAACGTCCGTTTGAAGTGCACACTGAGCAGTGGTTTCCGATGCCGTTGGTAGCGTCGAAGCAGAGAAGGTCGGTTGCTTGTCTTCCTGAGGCGAGTGCTTTGTCGGGGAGCGCTTCATGGCCGTGATTTGCGTGCTACGGCCACTGTAACCGCCACCACATCTGGCTTACTTTTTCTTGTTCACCTCCTCTTGTGGCTTACTTTTCGAAGAAAGGGACGCGCCGAGATGATGATCACGATCTTTTACTGTGCCACTAATCCACTACATTGGATAAACGATCAATGGGGCAGATCGACAAATCTAGGTATATCATATTACGTAATCAGTATGAACATCAGTGCTAGGCATCTGTTTGGTCATTCAGCTCAGTTGAAGTAGCTAAGAAACAGGTTGTAAGGTAGCACAGATTACTTCACATTCTGCTCCCCGTACAAAATAAGGTATCATCTGTTATGTTAGTGCGAAAAGTATCAACCAAATGGTGTTCATAATTAACATTCATGCAGCTGGTGCTGATTTTGGTGTCTTTTCCTCGATATATGCAGTTAGCGCGCCACGCTTGGTTTTGTTGAAATGTCACGTTCTCACGTACAGATGGTGCACATGTCACAATCCTCTGCACACCACGCTACTATCGCAATAAAAACTCAGGTTTCGAAGATAGCCCTTTGATGTACTACCGCCGGCAAAAGTAACGCCATAACTGGAACATGTGCTCATTACCCCACTCTTGTTAAAGTAAAACAATGAATTCAATTACATTGATAAGGTGCTCTCTGAGAACTGGGTTGTCGCTAATTTTACCATCACAAGTTTATAAGGGGATGTTAAAATAAAATTACCCTTTGGAAATTTGGCGCCTATAATTGTGTGCGTACGGATTTCAGCGCGCGTTTATGCATTCTTATTTCGCTGACGTTAGCTCAGCGAACTTTTTCGAAACTTGGTAAGTCAAGTCTACGACCCTTTTAGAACACAATGTCACTTCATTGTTAGCGATTTGGATCGAGCTGTATGTGGACACAAGAAAACACCGTTACAAGGCCCCTAAGCCACTCAGAGGTTACCATTTCGCTGTGGTCGGACATTCGTGCACGAGTCTACGACGAACATGTTATCATGAATTTTTTTTTAGATGGTGCCGTAGTAGCGGAGTTACTCGCGTCTGACGGCCGAGACGCTGTGAGGGCTCGTCGCACTATTTCCTTCGCTACCCTGCGCTGGTCTGCTAGTCTCCTATCCCAAAGCTACTTTGTCCACTCTGCAACTCCAGAATGCACTCCTAATCTCACGTGACACACCATCATCACTGACGCTTTTCGAAATAGTGCGCACTTCCCGTCGCCGCGACTCTATAAACTCCGTGCTTCTCGGCTAAGCGCTCTTGTGCCGACCTGTGCTCCTACGAATCGTGCTTGCATGAACGCTGTGCGGTGTGCACGCCTTCAACGGATCGGCTACTTAATGTACCCGTGCATGCCCACCTCCGCTATTCACGGGGAGCCGTCGTCACCCCGCCTTCCACAGATCGTGGCGACTATGTGGGTGCGTATATACGTTCTGCAATGTTTGCCTGTTCATTGTTAGCCATCTCGCGGTAATGTCGTCATTAGTACACGTGCTCGTGTGGTCTATGCGTGGCTATAGCGAAAGTAAGCGCGCATGAGATGGCGACACGACGAACACCAATAAGCGCCCGCAGGGCAGCTTCAGGTATACTCGCAGGCTCCCGTTGGACCAATTGCAGCATCGGTTGCCCACAGCATTGCACAGTCAATGTGTTGACATCACGCGCGCCAATGGGAAGCCGGAAAGGCCCAAAGAGGGGAAGTAATCGTTTCCTATAAAATTCTTGGCGTGCCCGAGGCTTTTGAAGCTGTCACATGTGGCACCGTTGATTGTGACGGTATTTTGTATACGATACGCGTGCTTACTTGAAAGAACTGATTGATATGTGAGGTTTAACGTCTCGAATTCACCATATGATAATGAGAGACGCCATAGCGGGGGGAGGGGGGGGGGCTGCAGAAACGTGCACCCAAGGCTGAGCACACGGGCATAGAGCATTTTCGGCTCCATCGAAAATGCAGCCGCCGCAGCCGGGATTCGATGCCGCGACCTGCTGGTTAGCAGCTCAGTATACTTGAAAGGTCGGTAAAAAATATCAAATGGTGTTCAAGGGCCCTTTGAAACCAATGAAGTTTCCACAGCATTTGGTGTGGGAACATTGAGGTGGCGTCGTCAGCAGCATATTTTTTTTGCGCGCTTCCTCCATTACCAGGAGTATTCTCGCGGTGAGCGCAGCAATTTTGTAACTGTGAAAGGGTAATTTTTGTCAACAGGACCTCATCAAGCGTGAAGCCCACGGGACGGCTTTTAGCTCTCACATAGTTGAGTACCTAGTACTCGAAATCGTTACCCACTTTCCCCAAACACAGTACGTACTTCAGGGTAAAGTTCCTAAATCCGTGGGTCTGTCCATGCATATCTGTGACCGGTTCATAATCACCTAGTTTTATGATTCAATCAGCTGGTTGCGCTAGTGATAGTGACAGATAGACAGAGGGATGGATGAACGCACGAACGGACGGACAGATGGACGGGCGCTTCAACCTGCTTATCATCGTTCACTCCGTGGATATGCTGTGATTTTTTCGATTGAATGGGACAAAATAACAGCGACAAGCCAAACATTATAAAGGATGACAATGAGGACTATTATCTAAAGCCACTGAAAGTATTTCATAATCAGCACTTGTCCTACTGGCGCTGCGGTACTGTGCTTACGGTGCCTGGGAGCTTACCGTAAGGTCATGGGTTCGATGCCTGCCGCTGAGGTCGCATTTAGATGGATGCCTTAAAGGCGTCCCTTAAGATTGTAATTTGGCAAGTAAGACGCACAATTTATTGAAAACTTTGTCGACCTTTAAAGTTCGCCGTCAAGAGTTGAACGGGATAGTCATATCAACACATGCACTGTCCCTTTTCCAATCGCCATAGTCTGCCTTCACTTAGAATCAATTAACCCTTACCTCGAAAAGCGCGTGCAAACACAAAACAAGAAGACGACTACACATGCTGGGTTCCCAGCGTGTGTGGTCATCTTATTTATCTTCTTGTGTGCGTGTTTACTGAATGCCGGGTTCCTATATTTCAAGATATGTACTGACAGGCCCAACAAGAGACCCTTCAGCTTCAACTTCTCGGCGGAGATCAAAATCACGCGACATGCGGGTCAGCAGCCGAGTATCTTAGCCACTATAGACCATAGCGGCGGGCGCGGAGACCAAGACAGTGACACACAGAAAACATAAAGTGAAAACTGCCGTTCGGCTGCAATATATTTTATATACCTCAAATTTTTGCAGTCAGTTCTTTTTAATTTGTTACCCTTTTTGTTAATAAATTATATTTTTTCCTCTCCCCTATCACCTGCGATACAATAGTGGAGCAAGTTGGGACTCCCTCAAGTCCCTCTCACATTCTGTCAGTCACCACTTCTGTTTTGCTCACAACGAAAGACGCCACCGACACCAAAATTTCCGAGAAACAAACTCTTTAGCATTACAGCTATAAAATGAGGCAGCAAAGTTCAGCAGTTTGCATGCGATGCATGTCTTCGTTGCCCAAAGCAGCGCCTCCTCTGCTCGAAGGTGCAATATATGTATACTACTCATGCAAATGGCGTCAAAATTTCTCATAATCATATCGTAGTTTTGGGACGTTAAACCATGACAATTCTCATTATTAGTAGCGATTGTGCTCGCGGAATCCCTGTCGATGAAGTGGCTACTGCTCAAATAGTGATCCGCCAAAACGTTCCAGATTGCATTACCTTTCTTGACATCGTTCTGGTGCTGCTTTGATTGATTTATATGTGGGGTTCAACGTGCCAAAACCACCATATGATTATGAGAGACGCCCTTGTGGAGAGGTCCAGGAATTTCGACCACCTGAGCTTCTTTGACGTGCACCCAAATCTGAGAACACTAGCCTACAATCTGGTGCTGCTGGATTCTTTTTAAATTTCCAGTTTCACCTATGCAGGATGCGTCACAATCTTGGCACGGTATCTTGTAGAGAACAACTGGAAGTCTTGAGCTTTACAGACGGTCTTTTAGGCGCACGAGTTTCTGCTTTAGCTTGCAGGTCTCTACATGGCGATTATTACTCCATATGTACCAAACGCTCTTGCAAGTGCCTCTATGACGCCTTGCGCGTATAGGGTACAGAAACACGTTTTGGCCTGTCAGCTTCCCGAACCACCTCTTTAAAACAAGCAACTGAAGACCACAATTAATGAGTCCTCAGGAACTGTGAAGGATAGCCGTTGCTGGAGAGGTCCTTCCTTATCACAGCTAACTCTTGCTTGCGCAGGGAAGTCTCAGCGCAGATGCGCATTGCATGATAGAAAAGAGCGGCAGTGATGGAGTGTTTTCGTCATATAGGGTGCGCAGCGTTAAATCTTATGTATCTAATATTTATATTTTTGACCACCAGCCGCATTCCTTTTATGTTCAACAATTTTCTGCAACAATTTATCCGTGTTTTATTGGGTATACATATTCTTTAAATATTTACTGTACACATAGTACCAATTTTTCACAAAATTGAATAGAGATGATGGTGACATATGATACACTGTAGACGATCACAATGAACACAAATTACGATGTCAAAGATGATTGCATCACAAACAGTACGGTATTCTAAAACTTAATATTATCCAATACTTGATATTATTTCATAAAACCAATGAATTCTTCGCCAACCTTCAGCCAGGGGTGTGCACCACAGGTAATATGTGAACAAGAACTCCTGGATCGGTGGGGGGTTGACAAAGAACTTGGTGTTCGTACTCATACTCCAAATAAAACTGTTCGTAATTACTTCAAATGATAAAACATTACTAGTTGAATCAGTGTGAGCCGAAGAAAAGTAGATGTAACATTTGGCAGATCACGCGTATCTTGAGAATGGATCTTATGCGAAGCATTCAGAGGGAAGGGAGCTGTGACGTAAATTTTTTATTGAACGGAGTGATATGAAAGAAGGCTAAATATATGTGCAAATGTTGTACACATGAAGATATGTTGACCAGTCGCATATGTTTTATACAACAAGTTGTTTGCAGTTACGTAACGATGCCAAAAATAGCATGAGTATAACAAAACTAGAAGCGGTAAGCTCATAAGTAGCACTTGTGCTCGCGAGGATGGTATACACTTGGTCACTGCTACAGAAATCAACTTCAAAGAATGGCGTTTAACCTCAATTGACGTTCACCAGTCGTGACGGCTTCATCATTGGAGTGGATATGTATTGTTCACAAAATTGAATAGCCAGCGCTGAAACCCCAATGAACGTTCACAAACATTAGGGTCTATTCAAACACCAGTTCCGAGACCTCGCATGTATCTGTGCTAGAGTACTTGACTGCCATGCAGAGTGCTTGGTTTCGACTCCTGCTGGGTCCTAACATTTATTCTTGTCGGTTCAACGTTGCCCATTTCAGTTTTTTTATAACGCTCTCGAATTAAAATGAGCAATGTCTCATCACGCCGTTCGGGTGATAGATATAAACTCATCTGTGACCCATAATGGCCTCTGTTATACGTGCACGCCACACGGGTCTGGCGGAAAGGGTTTGGCAATATACGTGACGGTATTGTGACATATTTCATGTGATGAACAGACAGTCATACTCGGGAAGGCATTTTATACCTTCCCACACAAATTTTGGTTTACCCTTGGCTAAAGGGGTGATCACGAGAGGGCACAGATGTTTGCCCACAGACAGACAGACAGACAGACAGACAGACAGACAGACAGACAGACAGACAGACAGACAGACAGACAGACAGACAGACAGACAGACAGACAGACGGACGGACGGACGGACGGACGAACGGACGGACGGACCGACAGACGGACCGACAGACGGACGGACGGATGGACGGACGGACGGATAGATAGATAGATAGATAGATAGATAGATAGATAGATAGATAGATACGCTTAAGTGCCTGCAGCGCGCAAATCAATGCCTCACATTTCAAACAAAAATTAAATGAAATAGCTGGCATTGTGAATGACGGGAGACAGACTACCGCAGAAAGGACACACCCCAAGCAACAAAAACACTCGGGTGGAAATGTCACTGCATGTGTTGATTTTCTTCACTTGTCCGAGTCTCGTGCATCATCGGCGGACGCGCCAAAAGGACAAGGCTGTTTAGCACGTCGGTAGGTGGAAGCATCGCGAGTTGCTGCGTGGGATATCAATATCTCGAGGTGCAAAAGACAGGTTTGTAGCGCGATCTCCAATGTAGTCCAGATGAAAAAAAAATGGATGGTTATGTCACTAAATGATAAAACAGTATGCACGAGAAATTCGTAACAACTAAATAGAAGGATGGCAAAATTGGCTTTCTGCAGAGAGCACTTTCAGCTGTCCTTTTTTTCTGGTGATAAGCTAACAGGGGTGTTTAATTCAGGCGTGACGTCTTACTGAAGTAACTTGTTTTTGTAGCCATTCATATAATCCCTGAGGACCTTGGCCATAGCAGACGTATAATGACACGAGCCGTCTGATAGTCCTCTACCCCAACCACTGATGAAATACTAGATTATTTTTAGAACCTACAATTTGCGAGTTGTATTCTATAGGCCTTCTACATACGAATGTATTCTTTCGCAATGTGTATTCACGGAATCTATTTATAAAGATAAACTGTCCGTGTATTTCTAACAGTGCTTCTTACTGATTGAGAATGTGCTGTCTCAAGTTGGGATAATAAGCCCTAACGAATATTAGCTTTCTGATATGGTTGCCAATAAATGGTGCATGAGGGCTCAATAGCAATAACAAATATAATAAATTATTTGTTTTCAGTTTAACGTCCCAAAGCCAATTTATTTCGACATTTACGTAGACGTAATCAGCGCTACAAACTCTTCATAGCTGATTTGTCCATCTACGTCGAAGTTGGCTTCGTGCATCATTTCGAAGACTTCCTTGTCCGTCAACTGCTGGCCCAACACGGTCATGATATGGCGAACGTCAGTGGCATTGATGAAGCCCTTCCCGTCTCGGTCGAACACCTTCGTGAGCAATAGAGGTAAAATGCACATCACACGTACACACACGTACCTAGCACACACAAACGTTCACTCTCTGCTCAGAATAGTTTCTGCTAATAAAGCAATTAGGCCGAAAACAAAACTGTGACAAACTCTATACAGTAGCACAGGAGATTCAGTTTAACGCGTCGTCATTTCGTGAATCACCAGGCTTTTGAACTCTGCTTAGAGGTACATGGCACACCTTGTATATTACCTTACGGTTTTATACTCAAATATTTTACGGCGTACATGCGATCTCTCGTGTAAAAATGAGTGGCATTTATGCGTTTTTCTTCGCGCCTGTGGCTAAGATGTGAGAACACTGCAGTGGGTGCTAAAAGCATGCCATCGTCAGGGGTCAAATGGTTCCAGAGTTCAACCCATCTTAGCTTATTTAGCCAGCTACTTTGCCCACCAGTAACTTCATTTGATAGTAAACATAGGTGGGCGAAATGACATAGACGTTGCAATGATTCCACGTGGGCACGTCGTTTCTACGCAATGACCTAATCGCAACAGAGAAAGGAGTGAATGTATTCTGCATTCTGATAAGCATCCTAGTCGCCGAATCTCTTCATTGGCCTTTAGTTTTGGCAAGGCAGACGCCATCACTATGGAAGCATATTAGGCGGCATGCGGCTGAAACGGAACGGCTTTTTCTTTCCAGTGGTCTCTCGTGTTTACTTTAATTGAGACGAGCATCCGTCTACGATATCATGGCCTCAATATTCCTGTGACTGGTGGAATTTACGCACGTCCACGAAGCGTCACATAATGCTGTTACCATGCCCTCTTGTGTATCGTCAACTGATTGCTTGATGAGATCCAAGCAAGTAATCACGGTGGAGGGCAAATACGGACAACCAAAGAGTAAATGTGCTCACCCGGAATGTCTCACGAATGCCTTCTTCTTCGGACATCGTAAGGATAGGGTCGCTTGTAATAGCGACGAACTCTGGGAAGTCGATGGTGCCGTTGCCATTGGTGATAATCGCTTCAGCGATTATCTCTTCGATCTCGGCTAGGCTGAGGTTTTCACCCAAGGCTTGCATCATGAAGTCCAGCTCGTCGGGGCTTATTTCTCCATCACCGTCCCTGTCGAACATGGCGAAAATTTCGCGGAGATTCGCGGTATTCGACTCGGAGAGCTCCGAACCGCCCGTGGCAGTCACTTCTATGCCGCCGCTAACATGAGCAGCGCCGTTTCTGCTGACCTTGGGGGCGGGGCCGTCATTTGTGCTACCGGCGTCGATTAGCCTTTTCAATGCCTCTTTGAGATGCGCCTTTTTCGCCGGCGATCCCGCCGGAGCATCGGCGTTCGGTATTTGGCTTTCTTCAAGCCAGTGAGTCGGCGGGGAGCGCTTCATGGCCGTGACTTGCACTCCGACGCCGCCACCGCAGCTGCTGCACTTTAGAAGAAGGTGACACGCCGGGATGATGATCGTGATATTGTACTTTGCTGTTGATCCGCTACCCGTGACAAGCGAGGTGTCCTGGAATCAGACACGGTAAATGAATATATCACGTATAGTCCAATATCTGACAACTTAGGACTAGAATATGAGATTTGTTTGGTTAATAGGCGTTTTGTAAGTATAAAAGTAACAGTAGTGAAGGTAACCCAGAATATACCCACATGCTTCTGTTTAAATGAAAGACGGAATCATGTGTCATGTCAAGCTGTCAACCAAAGATTGCGTCTAGATCATGCCCGCTTGTTAAAGCTCTCTCGAAATAAAAATAGCAATCTCAAACCTCCCTTTTGGTTCAGTGCTACCGATGTAAACCGTAACATATCCACCAATTTGGGAATTCTTCATATTACTCAGCTTTCTGAAGGGGCCCGGCAACACTTTTTGAGCAGTGCCAGAAGACGCTGCCGATCGGAAGTCGAAGCTCGCGAGAGCACGCGAGCGAAATATTATAGCGCAGCACGTGGCCTGGAATTCACAATATGATTTCGAAAAGAGCCAAAAAATACTTTCTATTATTTCAACAAATGACACAAGCTCAAAAATGACTTGTCTCAGCCATTTCATTAGCCACTTGGTCGTTAGAGGGGCCACCGCAAGAGACCTGTTCTTGCCCACACGTATGTGCACGAATGCACTGAGAAGCCACGTATTCGAAAAAAAAAGAAAAGAAAAAAGGAGTGTTCAAAGTCGCGAGGCGCACGTAACCTACCTTCCTTCCCCGTTCCATCCTCGCCTGCTCAGCTTTCAGCGCTTTCGTCAAGACGAGAGAAGAGAGAATGCAGTCGCAGCATGCGACACATATTTGCCACTCTGCTCGCACTAAATCTCGGCTGTTGATATTGAATATCACTTAATTTTATTTCACGACCAGCCATTTTTGTTACATAGAGAAAAATTTTATTCTGCAATTTTATACATGTTTCTACTCATCCAGGTAGCTAGAGAGATTTGAAAATGTGGTGCCAAGAAGTATAGGGGGACCCAAAATATTTGCGAGCCGCCAAAGTGCGTACACAGAATTCTAGCCTTTCTTGGGCTGTTCCTCTCGCGTTTTATTAAGGTCAAAAGTTGAAAACTACCATAGGTTACCTAGGCACAATGGGTCTCTAGTGAGACGATGTAATGAGTGCGGGCCACGACGTAGTTTCGCCCGCGTCTCAAGCATTTTTTATTTGACCACATGTGACACCCGCATTTTTTACCCTATGCCACCTGTGTTTGATGCAACAGTCAAACTGCTGATTTTCGCAACAGAGGATCAGCCTACCCGGTGCAGCTTTCAAACCGTATAACTGCTTATTGTGCGTATAGTTTCAGTGTATGAGACAAATATAACATCGAAAAGCTAATACTTGGCCCCTGACGATAGCGACAACATTCAATAAATGTTTCACCACCACCACCAACAATGATGATGATAATGATGCTAATCTCGTAATGAGCACGTGCTTTGTGTTGACGGTTGAAAAAGAATTTGGCATAGAAAAACATACCGCAAATGAAATTTGACTGCAAAACGCAAACTATGGCGAAATGAGCACGAGTCAAAGAGAGGAAGAGATGAAAAACAAGATTCATTAAAAGGGTATTTACCACAAGTGGAAAGGCGACAACAAGGGCTGAAGAACAATGATTTCAACGAGCACAGCAGCAGTCGACTGCAAATGTCGCTTAGTGTGTTTGCTTTTGTCACTTGTATGCGTGAGTGTCGTATGGCATACGTTGATGCGGCAAAAGGGAAGATTTTATCTCCAAGGTTCTGTTTGGTGTCACATAAGTTGGTTGCTAGACTTAGGGTATTTACCCCTGCAGTTCCGGCTTTGCCGTGTAGTTCCTGTTAAATCCGTTGTGTCTGTGCGGTCTGTTCGCTTTATTTAGCGGCCAATGTGTGTTACAAAAATGTGAGCCTTCTTTTTTTCCGCTGTCCGTTTTAAGCTAATAATAACCAATCAGACTCAATTGTGACTCGGAATTGGGGAATTTGCGAGTTAAGACAACAAAGGATTCACCGGGGGAACTCAACAGCGTCGTAAAACTCCGCAACTAGCGTGGGCAGCGTACATCGTTGTCGCCGAAGTAAAATACCTTCACTGCTGTGCGTAGCTGTGTGTACCTGTGCGATGACCTGGGTGACTCGTGCTCACCACGGATGCTGGAAAAATACTGACAACCCCGAAGCGGCACGTATGTAGTTGGCGCCCTAGGGACACGGGTACATCCCGGACGCTTGCAAAACACTGAGAACCCCGAAGCGGCATGTTGGTTACCGGCACTCTAGTGACGTGGGCACACCATGTACACTTGAAAAACAGCTAGTGCCGATGTGACAACATCGCAGGGAAGCTTAAACTGTACGAGAAAACATAGCCGCCAGGCTCTGTGGCAATCTGGAAACAATGACCTCCAAGTCTGGCGACAACCTATTCGATGCCAAACAGAACCTTGTCATTTCATCTACACTTCTGTAGGTAGCATCGTTAGCAGAAGCTCCAGATGCCAGGATCTTGAAGCCCAAAAGCTTACAACACGGACTTCACATTGGTTTACAGGCAAATGAAAGAACTATTGATGGCCATCAGGCTACAAGATAAAGCAATATGCATTTGGGAAGAATAACTAAGGACGAAGACAGCATAACATGCTTTTCGAAATGATTACAAGTCTACATGGGGTTTGGGGGTAATAACGCGACAGACATGTTCAAATGCGGCGTGACGTCTTACTACGGGGAGATGTGTTTGTAGACATTGAAATAACTGCGACAAACTGGTTATTGTTAAAATGTAGAGTCGTTGGCCGTCGGACAGTTCTGTATACACCAACCACTGATGGAATCCCTGAAATATTTTCTCTCAAAATATGAAGTTGATGGGTTATGTTATAAGTCTTGCTGATCATAATGTAGCGCTTTGTTATTGATCGTCATGGACCTTATTTATATCTATATACTACTCGTATATGTGAAACAGTGCTGATAACTGGCTGAACATGTGTTCACTAAAGTTAGGAGGGATGTGGAAACGAATTGAGACTCGTAATGAAGATTTGTTGAGCAAAATAATGACCAGCAAGTTGTCATTGTTTTCACATGTTAGGCTGTTTCTGGCTACTTTCACTACCTGTAGCTTAAAGTGGAATGCTTCTGGCTAGTTTTTCTAGTTTGTTGGCTACTCTTTCTCTTTGTGACAAGGCGATCCCGTAGCTGAGGACACTTCGAAGCTGCTGACGATTATGGTCGGCAGCGCATAAAAAAGCTTGTTAAGAAAGTCTTGATTCTGCTTCACAATCATGCCATAGGGTCATATTTAGATAAAGTTGGCTACCATCCTCATAAAACTCATGAGGCATGAATGACGTAGACACTACTTCCTCCGCCCTATTGAAACATTTTGAGTTGTGATTAAGCTTCAACATATCACACTTATCACACCTGAACTTGGCAACGTTTAACGCTAGTACACTATCTAGTGAGGCAAGTATAGCTGTACAATTCGAGGAGCTAGATGGTGTTAAATGGGATGTAATAGGGCTCAGTGAGGTTAGGAGGACAAATAAGGCCTATACGGTGTTACGCAATGGGCATGTTCTTTGCTATCGGGGCTTGGCTGACAGAAGAGAACTGGGAGTGGGGTTCCTTCTCCACAGAAACATAGCTGGCAACATAGAGGAATACTAAAGCATTAAAGAAAGGGTGCTAAGTATCGCAAGTAAACTCGATAAGAGATACAAGATGAAGGCGGTAGAGGCCTATGCACCTACATCCAGCTATGATGACGCGTGAGTTGAAAGCTTCTTGAAGACGTAGGATCGGCAATAAGAAAGTTAAAAACACAGTATACAATACTGATGAGAGTCTTTAAAGCAAAGGTAGGGAAGAAGCAGGCTGGAGACCAGGCAGTAGGAGATTGTGGCATCGGTACCAGAAACGCGAGAGGAGAGCTACTAGTAGAATTCGCAGAACGCAATAATTTACGGATTTCGAATACCTTCTAACGAGGAGCCCTAATGGCGAAAATAAGAACGAAATAGACTTTATAATGAGTGCACACCTAGGCATCGTGCAGAATGTGGAAATGCTTGGCAAGGTACGATGCAGTGACCAGAATGGTACGGTCTCGAATTCACCTAGATTCAAAGAAGGAATGACAGAAACTGATACGCAAGAAGCCAGGCAATGAGCTAGCGCTGAGAGCGAAAGTACAGGAATTCAGAGTCGCACTTTAGAACAGATACTCGGCTCTTATCGAGGAAAGAAACCTCGGCGTAGATGCAATGAATGATAATCTGACGAGTATCATTACGGAGTGTACAGTGAAAGTTGGAGGTACTGTAGTTAGACAGGACACTGGCAAGCTGTCCCAGGAAATGAAGAATCTCATTAAGAAGCGTCAAATCATGAAAGCCTCAAGTACAACAGACAAAATAAAGTTGGTGGAGTTTTCAAAGTTGATTAATAGGCGCAAGCTAGCCGATATAACAAGGTATAAACAGGAGAAAATTGAACACGCTCTGAAGAACAGAGGAAGCGTCAAAGCAGTGCGGAGGAAAGTTGGGATAGGCAAAAATCAGAGATACAAGGAAGACGAGATAACGACCAATATGGATAGGATAGTTAAAATAGAGGAGGAGCTTTACAGAGATCTGTAGAGTAGCCGGGACAACCACGACCTTTATATAAAAACTAGTAGTGACCCAGATGGCGTCTCTCATAGTCATATGGTGGTTTTGGACGTAAAAATCCACATATAAACCCAGATGGTACCCAACCAGTAATGATAAAAGAAGTCAGAAAGCCTTGGAGAGCATGGAAAAAGGCATAGCTGCAGGTGAGGATCAGGTAACATCAGATCTGCTGGAAAGATGAAAGACAGATTGTGTTTGAAAAACTAGCCACCCTTCGTACGAGGAGTCTCCTGACGGTAAGAGTACCAGAATCTTGAGAGAATGCTAACATTATCTTAACACATAGGAAAGGAGATGACAAGGACCAGCTGATCAGCTTGATCTCCATAGTATATAAGCTATTTACAAAGGTTATTGCCAAAAGAATTAAGACAGCATTAGAATTCAATCAGTCAAAGAAACAAGCAGGATTTCGAACAGGCTACTCAACGATCGACCACATTCATACTACCAATCACGCAATAGAGAAATGCTCAGAATATAGCCAACCACTATATATTGCCTTCATAGATTACGAGAATGCGTTTGATTTAGTAGAAATATCAGAAGTCTTGTAGACACTGCGGAATCAGTGCGTTGACGAAGCATATATAAAATCCCGGAAGACATCGACAGGGGATCAACTGCTACCATAGTGCTTCATAAAAAAAGCAAAAAAATACCAATCAAGAATGGTGTAAGGCAGGGGGATACAATCTCTCCAATGCTATTTACTACGTGCTTACAACAAGTTTTGAGAGGCCCGGAATGGGAACAGTTGGGGACACAATTTAATTAAGAGTAAGTTAGTAACCTGCGCTTCGCCGATGACATGCATTGCTGAGTAACTCAGGGGATAAATGGCGTCTCATAGTGACAGAGTTAGATAAGTAGAGCAGAAAGATGGGTCTTGAAATTAATCTGCAGAAAACAAAATAATGTACAACAACCCCGAAAGAGAACAGCGCTACGAGATAGGTGATAATGCACTTGAAATTGTAAAAGACTATGTCTACTTAAGAGAGGTAATAACCGCGGATCCAAACCACGAGATTGAAGTAGTCAGAAGAATAAGAATGGGGTGGAGCACTCTCAAATCTTGGCATGAATATTGCCACCATACCTCAATAGGAATGTATATAAGAGCTGCATCATGCCGGTACTTAGCTACGGAGCAGAAACCTGGAGACTTACAAAGAGGGTTCAGCTTAAATTGAGGATGACGCAGCGAGCAATGGAAAGAAAATGATAGTTGTAACCTTAAGAGACAAGAAGAATGCAGAGTGGATTAAGGAACAAACTAGGTTTGAGGATATCATACTTGAAATCAAGAAGAAATGGACATGAGCCGGGCATGTAGCGCGTAGACAGGATAATTGCTGGTCATTAAGGATCCCTAACTGGATTCCTAGAGAGGGTAAGAGGGTTAGGAGGAAACAGAAGGTTAGGTGGGCAGATGAGGTTAAGACGTTTGCGGTTATAAGTTGGCAGCAGCAGGGACAGGACCGAGTTGACTGGCGGTACATGGGAGAGGCCTTTGTCTGGCAGTGGACGTAGTCAGGCTGATGAGGATGCTGATGATATCACGCATAAAAGTACTTGCCGTATATAAAAAAATAACGTGGGCAGTTTGTATCGTGCATGAAAGGTAATGCTTACGGTTATGCGTGTTACAAAGGAAACAATCTTTAGGACAAATAAGCACACGCCTCAATGATAGCATAAAGGAACCTTGCAATAATGTCTTAAAACTCGGTACGACCGGTAGTCTAGCCACACAATGCGGGCGCTGCGGTTTTAAGTCCTTGACTGATTGTGCGGATCATAAGGTCAGGCAAGCAGCTGAGGCATGGAAGCTTCTGGAGTTTTAGGTATTCGAAAGTCTCTCAGGGATACTTCATGACCACGAAGTCCGTTAGAGCACGGTTCCATTGAGAGAACACTGATCAAATACGCACGCTGACACGTACTAAAATAGAGCCAAAATTAGAAGCCCAGAAATTTTTTTGCACACTCCTGAAATCGAATTCTAATGATAAATATGTGGGGTTTAACATCCAAATACCACCACATGAGCATGAGGGGCGCTGTATGAGAGGGCTCCGGGAATTTCGACCACCCGGGGTTCTTTAATGTGCACCTAAGTCTGAGCACATGGGCCACAGCATTTTCGCCTCCATCGAAAATGCAGCCGCCGCAGCCGGGTCAGCAGTCGAGTGTATATTTTAGCCACTAGACTACCGTGGCGGGGCAATCGCATTCATATGTGAAAGCCTCTTAGCTAAACTGAATCAATGGCATTGTACAAATCCAACGAACTGTTTGTCATGTTCGGTGCAGTATAGGAGGGAGAGTTTGGTCTAACAAAACGTTGGCCACGTTGTTCACATAACTTCAGTATTGCTAGGTTAGCTGTTAAAGCACAAGTTAAAAAAGAGTGAAGCTAGCTTCACCGACTTTCCGGCCCCAGAATTCACTGAAAATCGGCGCTAATGGTGGTTTTACTTTCTTAGTTTTTTGGCAGTTAAAGTAAGTACACTTTCTAATGAAAGTCTTTTTTTGTCTCCCTCAATTTCTCGCAAAGCAACACATTCTTTGCCAGTCCCGCTGCCTCGGTCACTCGCGCGACTGATTTCTTCGCATGTCCGAGGCTAAACTTCATGCGTCTCAGTGTCCACTTCAACACTAGTTTGGTTGATTTCTTCCCTCATCTCAGACACATCTTCGTCGCTATTGTTGCAGTCCTCCGAACATAGCTCATACTCAATGATGATGACGATACTGATGACCTGGTATTGGTAGCGTTCACCCAAAAAGGATCAAAACAGGGTGGCAGGATCAGGAGATTAGTTGAGCTGTAGTAGTAGTTGCTTTCCCCTGGACATGGCTCATACCCAATAGAAGGAATCTAGCTGATTAGTAAATAAGTTTATCCAATGATATCTGTACACAGTTTGTTATTAGATAAGTAGGAATTGTCTTCGCTTTCTTCGCTACCTTCGCTATCTTCTTGGTTGACGCTCACATCTTGGTCGCCGCGGTAGACGTAGCACATTTGTTTTTTAGTTACCCGATGCGGTAAAGCGTAAGAAACGTCTTACCAATATCGACTACCGCTTTGCGATCGCTTTAGTGATTGGCGAGCATTCGAGTTTTAGACAGCTTATTTATTTTTAGTGGCTCGTTGGTCAGCTTCAGCCAATTTCTGGGGCTCATCCCAGCAACGCCAATCTTTTTGGATGCTCGATGCCGCTTTACCTCGGCTATAAACAGCTCCATCGGGAAAAGATATGCTAGAAAGACGTAGAAATTATATATAGGCGTAATTATTCTGTAGGATAACACACGAGCCACTCGAATGGATATGTTTTAGTTGTTGTTGCAGTGCTTTTTTTAGATGATAAAGGACATCCTTCCTTGTATACGTGTGCAATGCGATTTTCATAGTTTGGCTCAGCGACACATTTTATAACACCTCTATATTGTGCTTAAGGATGTAACTAAACTTAGTGATAGTTTTTAATCATGATAAAGATTGTTATAGTTTGTGTCACTGTTTCAGAACTATTGCAATCGGACTGCGCACGTATGATACGTAAGGATGCCTTGAATCGTCAAAAAAAGCTTACTATAAATATTATATATATATATGTACATTCGAATTGTTTGGACGTTGTTCTACGGCTTATTTATATTCTTATGTAATTTCTGCGTATGTCTTTCTAAGTTTCGGGCGATGGTAGACACAGCTGCATAGCTCTGACTCTGAGGTATAGCTGGCGTTTCTGGTTCACGTCAGGCACGCAGCAGCATGTCAGTGAAGCCCTGAAATTGGGATCCCAGACATCGAGCTCATAACCGCTTATCTAAAATCCTCATGACTAAAGTACTTCTCTTATCTCACTTACATTTCGCTCATTGTGCAGTTTTTACAATCTTAACCTGCTCAATGCAATGCTCATGCGGGTAGAAGGGCCTTGATTATAACTCGTAGAAAAAAAGGCCCCCTCAATCGAGGCGTCGAATCAATTCTGCATCGCCATGGCACCACACAAAAAATATAGTTAAAAGGAAAGAAACTATGGGGTACAAAGAGTTCGAGAAAAAAAAAACAGAGCTGACGTTCAAAAAAAGGAGATATGACATCATCTGCGAACAACTAAAATAACCAGCAAATTCAAACACGCACAAATCCAACCCAGTAGCAATTTTGTGGTGTACGCGGCCCTGTAAGCTAAGCCATTTCGCACGCGGTCCTCTGTATAGCACTCGATTGCCTAAACCATATAATACACGCGTCTTCTTTCCAGTTTTACCGGCGAATTGTGCTGGTGGTCTGACACCATGCACCGCTTCGATGCCTGAAGAACCATTTTTAGTGAACTCGAGATAAGGTCGCCCTGAGGCCCTTGATCCCCGCACGCTCCATCGCCCCGTGGTAAACGAATTGTTCTTTTCTAAGGAGACAGAGAACTGCCATTGTGGTCCGCAGGACATGTCACCGTGAAATTGCGTGTGTGAGGTGCCGGGAGGCATGGAAGGTGGGACGTCATTCTTGTTATCCCCAGTGATAACTAGACGGAACGCCAAGCAGATTTAGATGACCAATGACGGCAGCTTTTGTGCGCGCGTTCAGAGAGGAAATGAGAGCATGCCGTAGCCTGGTATACTTGACGCTTTTAAACTAAGATTTATTGATGTGACGCTCGTATCTTTGTTTAGGAGACTGAACTACACGTCTACGCTTTGATCTGGGCTTGCTTCGGCTTCCCTCTTCCAATCGCTGCTGCCGCCACATTTAAGTTCGTTCGAGATAAGCTCTGTATTAGCGAAAGCTGGCGGGAAACTTTTGGAGGAATCGCTGCGCCGAAGTTTTATCAAGCGAGCAATTCCTTTGTCCTATCTTTATCGTGTTCGTAGAGTGCACTGTAGAAGCTCGTTATTTTGAACTGAGCCAATGCAAACTGATGGTTCTCTCCCGACACAGCCTTGTATTTTTTCATGGGGGGGGGGGACTCAATGTAATTTGAATGCGTTAATATCCACAACAGTGAATTCAAACTGGAAGCGCATGTTTTCCATCACTCCTCGCAGAATTCGGCTCAGAGTGATCAAAATGGGTTGTGAAATAAAACCAAATTTACTAGAGATGCAAAACTGGGAAATTGCAACGTTCCTCAGCAGATGAGTATTAGGACACGGCTGAGCCGAAGCTGTGTGGCAAACTGAGCGATGCTCTTGGAGGCGCGAAGAAAGAAACGAAAGCAAATTCAAGCGACCAATTTATCCTGGGTGAATGTGTTAACTCTGCCACGTAAAGAAACCTGTTTTCGGTGCGAAAATGGCGTAAATATTTCACTTAACGCACTGCTTATATGAATGCATGTGGGTCTTTGTTCCTGATGTAACGGTAACTGATCAATTATTTCTATTTGTTGGTGAAGTGCCATAAAACTAATTTACGAAATCACCCACCACAAAGCTGTAGCATCGCCTAGTTGGTGATAACGAGTCCAGAAGTGGCTTCCTTGGATAGGACCCACGCAGTGTCGTGCCTTTTTCATACATTCTAGTGCAAAAGAGCGCGAATTTGAACTCCGCTTAGTGCGAATAATTTCATAGTCCCTTTTGAGCTCAAATGAAAGATTGTTTACATCATAGTGATTTAGACGATGGAACGACAGCAGATATGTCAAAAATAAATAGGTTAATGTATGGTAACCATGAGGTTGTTCTTTTTTTTCTTTGTAAGCAGTATCTGTGCAGCAGCATAAACTAGAGACTTCCATCTTTGTTATCCCGCGCACCTTGGTAGTGAAGGCATACCACGACTAGTAGACTGGTGCCATGCCGCATGAAGTGGTGACAGATGCCTGCTGGACGTGCAACAGACAGTCCTCCCGATCCTCCCCTTTCTTGAAAAAGGTTTTTCACACACACACACACACACACACACACACACACACACACACACACACACACACACACACACACACACACACACACACACACACACACACACACAAACGCGCGCGCGCACACGCACACGCACACACACACACGCACACACACACACGCACGCACGCACACACACGCACGCACGCACGCACACGCACGCACAGATACACACACACATGCACGCACGCACGCCCACACGCAAGCACACGCACACATGCATGCAAGCACGCACACACAAACACGCACACACACGCACACACACAAAAACACACACACACACACACAAACGTTTAGCCTATACGTTTTAACTAGTTGTGAGTGTGTTTGCCATATAAACATATGAAATTTAGCAAAACAAATGCATCAAGAAAGTGGTGATGCAGAAGGATGTTACAGGCAGGGTACTTATCAAAAGACTTTACTTTAATGCTACAACTGAATTAGTTTGGTATAACCAAGCATGATTACGCCTTGAATAAGACAGAAAATAACGCGTTCGGGAGAAAAACTGGCTCGCCGATACTCGGCAATAGAGTTCGAGCGAGGCGGATTTGAGGAGCCCTCTGTCGCTCAAACTTGGAAACTTAGGACGAGAGGAAGCAGGCGCATGCACGCTTTGTGATCCGCTGTTTTCCTTCTTGCCGTGTAGATGCCCGATATGTCACTTGAGCTTCTTTCTTTTTGTAGTCTTGCCGCAACTCTGGTAACTGCAACGAGAACCATTTAGACATGGTAATGAAAAGTGTACAAAAGGAATGCAAGCAATGGGATCGATATTTTTGAAGTATAAACGAGGATTCTGATTATCTGAAGCACAATTTGTAACAGTTACGTGATGACTTGCGCTTTAGGGAACTGGGCAAGAACTTAGACATTGCATTGTAAACATCACAATGGAAACCTTGAAGGCATAAGAAAATATTGATAAGTAAATTGTAAAATAATCGTTAATGGTGCTAATGTGACAATATTTATAGTTATATACATCCGCAGGAAAGGCACAAGGGCAGCAGTGAGCAACTGGAGGACCAATGTGTTCTTCCTTAAGTCATCGCTTAGGCATTAACTGCTTCCATTGGATAGCAGCATGTCAGTCTTTAGTGTGCACAGATTCGATCTTTATGATAAAGATAAAGAGACCTTTGGCTATACAGCTTTGCCCTCGACTTCAGCGGAACTTGCCTCTGGCTAATGTTGTAGTATATCGTGACACGAGAAATTACTAAAAAGTAGTGATCGTGCTCACGCTTTCGGAGACCATATCGAGCTACTTGTTTAGTGTCAACCCGTCAATGAAAGTATATTCCAAAAAATCTACGCATCCCCACAAAGTTACGAGGAGTAGTGGGCGAAGCGAGGACCTGAGGTTCAAGGCGTTTACATTGAAGTCGCCGACTAGTATAAACGGTTTGTGCTAGTAGGTGTTTCATATTGTTCCTTCACTATTACACGTGTTCGTCTATTGTAAACCTTTTTGTATTCACATACACACATGTTTTGACTGTAGCGATCATTATATTACCACC